>NC_091064.1:87577780-88855363 GCF_000393655.2 Nicotiana sylvestris | reverse complement strand
TATAACTTCCCTTGCTGATTGGACTAGAGTAATTTTGTCCAAAACTTGTGATAAAAGATTCTATTTAAACAGGGAATTCCTTCACTGGTATAACCAACTTGTACATCCTATTTTATTATCCACGGGATAGAAAATTCTATGAAAAAGTACATGGCAGCAATGCCCTCATAAAAGATATTATCTTTTTGTAATGAAATAATTTTGGGAGATATATCTACCCATTGAGAATATAAGTTTTTAAATAGGCTTGGAAGTATTTCTAGTGATGGACCGTATAACTTCCACCATTTGAAGAACCAATTTGGGATTTGTCGTCCAAACATATTAGGACAGAGCTTAATAAACCAAGAATGTTTCCTATTAGGATTTTCATAAAGGAAAGTTTTATTAAAACTCTCTACATAGTCCCAATAATTAAATTTGACCGAAATTTTTTTGTCAGGATGTGTATATTCACAATCCTTGAGGGTACTGATACCTCATTCATCAGAAGGTATAACCTTTTTAAGAATG
Organism: Nicotiana sylvestris; assembly: GCF_000393655.2. Classification (NCBI taxonomy): domain Eukaryota; kingdom Viridiplantae; phylum Streptophyta; class Magnoliopsida; order Solanales; family Solanaceae; genus Nicotiana; species Nicotiana sylvestris. The sequence goes on along the minus strand of NC_091064.1, from coordinate 88,854,850 downwards.
ATTTTCGAAAAACTATAAGTTTTTCTGGTATTAGCAGGATAAAAGTGCTGAATTTCAGCGGATCCTGTTATTGAGAGTATAATCTCATAGTGCATCTTGTATTTATAAGCAGGAGTAGCGTATGATGCTGTATAAAAATACTTGGCCATTATTTGCCAAGGGTTATCCTTCCATTTAAGGTCGGATTGTTCCAAAAGAATTATTAAGTCTTTTGTTTCTTTTTTAGTATAAATCTCAAAATTTTTATTACTATCCTCTGGTATAACTGAGAAATAGGTTGGTATATTAGATGATGTACCTTCATCTTTCTTGGATTGTATAAAATCCATGAATTCCTTGCATAACGGATGTTCGGTATTACCTTGTGTCAGATTAGCGGCTATTAGCCTTTGATTTCCAATTTGGGCAAGAGTATTACTCTCTCTATTATTAGTAGATGCCCTTCCTTTTCCTCATTGCCGAGGAGGTTTGTATTCAGGCCTCATAATTTGTAGAGACTAATAGAGAACTATTAGTTCAAATATTCCGAATAGGGCTCAGGAATGAATTACAAGAACACCAGTCCTGGCCAGTTACTAACCTCTACAGTAAACCTTAAACCACGAGGCTCCTCACAACCCTTCAACGGCCACCTACCTAAACGGGTTTACGAGCCCCACTGGTTAGGTTGGCCTAACCAAGATCTACTATCGAGATTAGTAACTGCCTGGTCTATATAGTTCTTAACCCATAACCCCATCGGGTTGACAAAGTAAACATATAGGCTTAATACAAGTCGCATTTAAGCCACTTACGTTAAGAGGCTTACCTGAAAGTTTCATAGTAGCTCTCAGAGATGGCAGAAACCAGAACTGGAAAAAGTCTCTTATAGGGACTGTGCAAACTAGTTTGGTCTATGGCCCTTATGGGTTAAGAACTATATAGACCAGGCAGTTACCAATCTCGACGGTAGACCTTGGTTAGTCCAACCTAACCGGTGGGGCTCGTAAACCCGTTTAGGCAGGTGGCCGTTGAACGGTTGTGAGGAGCCTCGTGGTTTAAGGTTTACTGTAGAGGTTAGTAGCTGGCCAGGACTGGTGTTCTTGTAACTCATTCCTGAGCTCTATTCGGAAGCGATCCTGTATCCCCTTGGTATCAGAGCCATGTTAGTAAAAAACCTTAGAAGCTAAGTTTAACACTATTTTCTTAATGAATATCATTAGGAAGAAGACTACTGTTAAAAACAGTAGAAAAGAATAATATGAATTGTCTCAACAATTAGATCTTCTTAATAAGTGGACTATATCATTAGTCAAGCCTAAGGTAATATACCAGTTAGGTACCTTCGAAAGAATAGGTTTAAAACAAATAGTTAAAACTACTGAAGAGACTATCACTGTAGATAGTGATCATGCTACGTTCAGATTATTATCTGAAAGTGATTTAGCCCCTTATAGGGATTCACATAGATTTATACATATAGGCTTAATACAAGTCGCATTTAAGCCACTTACGTTAAGAGGCTTACCTGAAAGTTTCATAGCAGCTCTCAGAGATGGCAGAAACCAGAATTGGAAAAAGTCTCTTATAGGAACTGTGCAAACCAGTTTGGCCTATGGCCCTGTTTATTTTAATGCTTATCCCAATTTGCAAATTTCTCTTAATGATGAGAATTCTTTAAATGTTTTAATACTTAGCATTAAATTACATGGTTATGGTTATTTACCTGGTACAGAAGTCATATGTATCTGTTATAGGATTTATTACAAACCTCTATATACTTTGAATCCTATGTGCAAAATCATGGATTTAAAAAATGAAACTATTCTTATAGAAACCAACTTTTGCAAATCCAAAGTAACCACCAGAAGACCTATTAATTGGGATGAAATTGATTTCCCTAAAGAATGGGTCATAGAGGAAGCTGTTGCACCTCGAAACACTGGTAACACTGAGATTACAGAAATAGAACAAATCTGAGATGGCACTGTTAAAATCAGGTTCAATGAACCCATACAAACTGATAATATCAGTTTATCATCTAGGTTGACTAGATCAAATTCTTCATACATTTCTCCAATTGATTATGTGGTAGATTTTCCATCTAGAGCATCCACATCTCAAATTAGAGAAAGCAATAGAATAAATGATATTAGCATCAGCAGTGATAATATCGTCAAGATTAATACAGATCTTGAACCAACTGCATCCGAAATGGATTTTTCAAATGGGTTTAAAAATGATTGAAAACCAAATAGATTTTAGTCCGGGTTCACCGGCAAGAAAAATAATTTTAGAAAAATTTCTAAAACCCAGATGGGCTTTTTTCAGAAAATGGTTTCATGAAAACATGACTCCTGAATTGGTACAATTTTTTAGACATGACTTTTATGTAGACATTAGCAAGAAAAATAAAATTATTGCTTTTGTTCCATGGTTTATGTCTAAGCATGTTTATAACTATATTTCTGTGTTAGAGAGAGATTATACGCTCACAAATGGAAATATTTTTAATTCTATTTTTCTACCCCAACAATTTTTTCATATAGGGGAAAAAGATAAAATTATTTACTGCACTACTTTTTAAAAAATATTTGAAAATGATGTTGCTATTATAACTGCTAAGAATTTGAATACCATGCTTACTCAGAATAATTATACTAATATATATGTGAGTATTCTGGGTGAACAAGTAATTAAGATTCATGAGAAATTGGACAAGCTTATAGCTGAGGTCCAAAAAATCCAACAGAAGGATACTAAAGGTAAAGAGAAAATTGTCACTACAAGTATCCAACCACCTCCTGAGGTAAAAGACTTTAAATTGAAAAGTCTAGATGACGTAAGTCTAGAAAATATTGAAGAACTTCTTGTTAAGAAGTTAGGTGAATTTAGAGTTAGTCCTTTAAGTTTAGAGCATGCATCTACTAGCAATCTGAAAGTAGATGACGAGATTAATAAAATCTCTGAAAAGTATGCTCGGAAACCTTACCAAAGAATATTTTACTATCCTAGACCAACCCCTCAAGATGTGAATAGAAGAACAGGACAATGACCACTACCACCAAGGTTTTAGTAGGTCAGATATCTATGAATGGAACATAGATGGTCTTGCTGAAAGGCAAATATATACAACAATACATAGAATGCTTATGTACAGTACTATCTGTAAAGTTAATAAAAATACAGATAGAGCAATAGCAGAAATGATTATTGCTGGATTTACTGGTCAGCTGAAAGGCTGGTGGGATAATTATCTCACTAATGAGCAACGCTTTCAAATAATGAATGCAACCAAGACTGAAGATGAAAAGACTGTTCAAAGCTCAGTCTATTCTTTAGTCATGAATATTATCGAACACTTTTCTAGAAGATGGTCTGATAATAGTGAGACCATTAGAACAATGCTCTAGAATTTGAGGTGTAAAACCCTCACATCTTTTAGATGGTATAAAAATATTTTCTTGTCCAGAGTGATGGAACTGCCAGAGAGTAATAGTACTCATTGGAAGTCCAAATTCATAGATGGGCTCCCTCCCTTATTTGCTGAAAGGATTAGAAAAGTCCTTAGAGGCACATGGATGAGTATCGATTATAATAATTACTCATATGGTAAACTATTTAGTGTATGCACTCAGGAAGGTTTAGCTCTGTGTAATGAGATCAAGCTAAACCAACAAATTAAGAAACATCGTCTCACTGAGAGACAACAATTAGGTGAATTATGTTAACAATTCTCCATTGATATACCATCCAAAAGAAAGAAATCCCATAAAAAGGATTTCAAGAAGAAGAAGGGTTCGCCGGAAAAAAGGCACGAAAAGTCCCAAAGAAGGAAGGTTTTTCATAAAGCCAGAAAGGGTTTTATTAAATCTAAAAACCCTCAGGCTTGTTATAAATGTGGAAGAGTAGGACATTATGCAAAAGATTGCAAGATCAAAGATAAAATCAAAGAACTTGATTTAGATGATCATATCAAAGATTCTTTATGTAAGATTCTTTTAAATTCTCCTCCAGAAATATCTGACACTGATGAAGGATCTTCATCAACAAGTGAAGACCTAAGTGTCCTTCATGAAGAAAGTTATACTTCATCTTCTGAAGGAGAGCAAGAGTCTTGTAATAAGGGTCAATGCTCAAATCATTGTTGTAATAGTGACGATGAACTTTTTAATATTTACTCCCAATTTAGGGACTTAAAGATCAATGTCCTGTCTAATGACAATCTGATTGATCTACTAAGGGTTATTAAAGACCATGAATTAAGGTCCCAACTAATAGATAAAATTCCTACGAGTCCAGAAGTAGGAATAGAGGTGGAAGAAACTCCATCTCAAAAAGGACCTTACACCATGTCTGAAATCAGAAAAATGGTGAAAAATAAGTCTCAGCCTGAAAGGCTTGCTACTGTCCAAGATTTAAGTACTGAGATAAGTTATCTCAAGAAAGAAATCTCGGAATTAAAAGCTTCAAATGTAGCTTTAGATGAAAGAATTTTCAAATTAGAAAATTCTGGGGTGATTAATACAGATCCCAGTATTAAGATTACTGAGATAGATAATATTGCTAGCTCTTCAGAAGAAAAAACTGCTAATACTTTACTGGCAAAAATGGATTTTCCTGAAGATGAATTTCTAGAAAATTACAATATTTTATCACCCAAAAGTTTTTAATAAAAATAACTCTTTTAATTGACTACAATTTCAAAAAGGAGTTTGTTGCTTTATTTGATAGTGGAGCAGATTTAAATTGTGTAAAAGAAAGAGTAACACCCTCTAGATATTTTCATAAAACTACTCACCGTTTAAAAAATGCTAGTGGTGGTGCAATGAGTATTTCATATAAATTACCGAGGGCTTATATTTGCCAACAAGATACATGCATTCCTGAAAATTTTGTATTAGTGAGAGATATTGAAAGGGATGTAATACTTGGTGTCCCATTTTTATTAAACTAATGCCTTTTTTATATTGGGATACAAAAAGTTTTACTGGTACTTACAATGGTAAAAGTATCACTTTTCAGTTTATAACTGAGTCAGTCCAAAGATTTTTGAATGAGATTATTTCTAATAATATTTCTTCAAAAGTCAATCAAATTGAATTTTTGAAAAATGAAATTTGTCCATTACGATTGAACATGATTTAAAAAATCCTAAGTTAGTAGAAAAAATTAATTTTCTACTTCTATTTGTGGTGACCATCCGAATCAATTTTGGAGTAGAAAGAAGCATATTATAAGCCTTCCTTATGAAGAAGACTTCTTTGAGGATAATATTCCGACCAAGGCTCGACCTTGTCAAATGAACTCCGATTATTTGGAGTTATGTAAAAAGGAAATTGCAGCAAAAAGGTTTAATTAGACCCTCAAAGTCCAAATGGTCTTATACTGCTTTCTATGTTAATAAGCATGCTGAACAGGAACGAGGAGTTCCTAGATTAGTGATTAATTACAAACCCCTTAATAAGGTGTTAAAATGGATTAGATATCCCATCCCTAATAAAAAGGATTTATTAGATAGATTACATTATACCATCATATTTTCCAAATTTGATTTAAAATCATGGTATTGGAAAATTCAGATATCTGAATCTGATAGATATAAAACTGCTTTCAATGTGCCAATGGGTCAATATGAATGGAATATTATGCCCTTTGGTTTGAAAAATGCTCCCTTTGAATTTCAAAAAATTATGAATGATATTTTCCTTCCTTATACAGACTTCATAATTGTTTATATTGATGATATTCTAGTATTTTCAAAAAATATAGAATCTCATTTCAAACATTTAGATTTGTTCAAAAAAATTATTATCCAGAATGGTTTGGTAATATCAAAACCAAAAATGATGATTTTCCAAACTTCTGTTAGATTTTTGGGTCATAACATTGAGAAGGGTAGGATTATTACTATAAGTAGAAGTATTGAATTTGTTTCTAAGTTCCCTGATATAATTACTGATAAAACCCAGTTTCAGAGATTTCTAGGAAGCTTAAATTATATTTCTCCTTTTATAAAGGACTTTGCTAAAGATAGTGCGCTTCTTTATGAAAGACTAAAGAAGAACCCTAAAGATTGGACTGACAGTCATACTGAAGCAGTCAAGAGAATTAAAAAAACGGTTAATAACCTTCCCTGTTTAACTCTCGCCAATCCCACCTGAACAAAGGTTGTGGAAACTGATGCCTTTGATATTGGTTATGGCGGGATATTAAAGCAATGTTCTCCAGTAGATAAACAAGAATATCTAGTTCAGCTTTATTCTGGTAAATGGAATGACTCCCAGAAAAATTATGCGACTGTAGCTAAAGAAATTCTTGCTATTGTTAAATGTGTTATGAAATTTTAGACTGATTTATATAATCAAAAGTTTCTAATTAAGACTGATTACCAAGCAACAAAGTTTATCTTTAATAAAGATTTTAAACATGATGTTTCTAACCAAATGTTTGCAAGGTGGCAGGCTTTATTAGCCCCTTTTGATTTTGAAATTATATACAAAAAAGGGTCGAATAATACCCTTCCTGATTTTCTTACAAGAGAATATTTGAACTAATAGTTCTCTATTTATCTCTACAGATTATGAGACCTGAATACAGACCTCCTCGGCAACGAGGAAAATAAAGGGCATCTACTAATAATAGAGAGAGTAATACTCTCGCCAAAATTGGAAATCAAAGGCTAATAGCCGCTAATCTGACACAAGGTAATACCGAACATCCGTTATACAAGGAATTCATGAATTTTATACAATCCAAGAAAGATAAAGGTACATCATCTAATGTACCAACCTATTCCTCAGTTATATCAGAGGATAATAATGAAAATTTTGAGTTTTATACTCAAAAAGAAACAAAAGAATATTAATTCTTTTGGAACAATCAAACCTTAAATGGAAGGATAACCCTTGGCAAATAATGGCCATGTATTTTGATAAAGCGTCATACGCTACTCCTGCTTATAAATACAGGATGCACTATGAGATTATACTCTCAACAACAAGATCCGCTAAAATTCAGCACTTTTATCCATCTAATACCAAAAAAACTTATAGTTTTTCGAAAATCATTCTTAAAAAGGTTATACCTTCTGATGAATGGGGTATCAGTACCCTCAAGGATTGTGAATATATACATCCTGACCAAATAATTTCGGTCAAATTTAATTATTGGGACTATGTAGAGAGTTTTAATAAAACTTTCCTTTATGAAAATCCTAATAGGAAACATTCTTGGTTTATTAAACTCTGTCCTAATATGTTTAGACATCAAATCCCAAATTGGTTCTTCAAATGATGGAAGTTATACGGTCCATCATTAGAAATACTTCCAAGCCTATTTAAAAGCTTATATTCTCAATGGGCAGATATATCTCCCAAAATTATTTCATTACAAAAAGATAATATCTTTTATGAAGGCATTGCTGCCATGTACTTTTTCATAGAATTTTCTATCCCGTGGATAATGAAATAGGATGTATAAGTTGGTTATACCAGTGAAGGAATTCTCTGTTTAAATAGAATCTTTTATCACAAGTTTTGGACAAAATTACTCCAGTCCAATCAGCAAGGGAAGTTATATGGTGAAGAGTTAATCCAACAAATACAGGTTAAAATAGAGGCCTATGTCAAATTAGACAGAACACAGGTTGCAGAGGAAAAATTAAGTCCTTTTGAAATAATCACAAAGAAGCTCCAAATGAAGAAAGGGGCTATATCAAAAAAGAGATCCTTGCCTCGTATTTTGAAGAAATAAAAAAGGATCTAGCAAGAAATTTTGAAACAACAATTAGAGATGATATCTCTATGGCCTCCATTGGAAGCATTTCAAATGACGAAATATGTGTAGCAGGTGAAGCTCAGAGCCCCTCGGACATAGAAATCAATATTGAAAAAATTGAAGATTTCGTTACAAAGCTAAAGGAAAATGTCGAAGAATCTTCGGAGAAAAACGGAGAAGGAAAAAGTAAAGTTTGAATTATTGAAGGCCCCATCAGATAAATTATTGGGGTAATAAAGACAACTTTAATAAAGTAAAGGGTCCCTCTATTATTGAAGGGAATCTGCTTTTATAAAGCAATTTGTCCGTTTGTAATTATAGAACTTTATCTTTTTATCTTGTCGGCCACATCTGTAATTATTTTGTTGGTCAGTTCTACTTTTTAGTTTTGTTTGGTTGTAGACTGATCCATTATATAAGGATTATTTTCCATTCTTTAAAGGCAGGCGTTAGCCAAAGTATAAGCTCTGCCTTCTCTAGTCTCTCACTCCACTTGTAAAGAACCCCTTATATAATATTTTTCATTTTGAAATAAAATCAAAAAGGTCGCTTGGCCACAACTAAGGGTCTCTGGTCTAGTACTGTTCTTCTCCTTTTTCTCTTCTATTCTTGCGGTATTGTTAGCCTAAATGATAGGCTAAACAGGTAAGTGTTAAACTTGGTTCTCGAAGGTTATTTACTATACATGCTTGGTAATTAGGAGTTTACTTTGTCAACCCAATGGGGTTATGGGTTAAGAACTATATAGACCAAGCATTTACCAATCTCGACAGTAGACCTTGGTTAGGCCAACCTAATCAGTGGGGCTCGTAAACCCGTTTAGGCAGGTAGCCGTTTAGGGTTGTGAGGAGCCTCGTGATTTAAGGTTTATTGTAGAGGATAGTAGCTTGCCAGGACTGGTATTCTTGTAATTCATTCTTGAGCCCTATTCGGAAGCGATCCTGTATCCCCTTTATATATATATATATATATATATAGTTATATATAGTTATATATAGTTATATAGTTATATATATACTACTCGATAATATATAGGTCAAAATCTGATCAAATGAATTCTACTTAAGGGAGAACGACCAGTGGTCAATCAAGTCGACGTCACGTACATGAAACAATGTATCAGCGAATGATTTCGCTACGGTCGAGGTCGAGCACTCAGTTCGGCCCGAACGACTAGTTCGACACTTAGACATTTCAGAGGAATACTCTAGAAGATATTTCAAAAACTTAGGTACTCCGGTTAAGGACCGCTGGGTAAGGGAAGTGTTTTGTATAAATATCATGAGAGGGACTAACAGAACGGGGGCTGATAGGAACACATACATAGACCTTCATCCCTTTGAAATAGAGGATGTTCCATCCTCCCAGGATCTTCGCCAAAATGGGGATAAATCTCAGTATTTTGGCATTCATATGTAGTTCAACTTTATTAAATGTATGGAGGTCTATCTAGTTCAAGAATGGTGATTCTTTTCCTTTATGTATTCATCGTTATCATTTGATATTATTGAAGCCATCTTCATTTTCTTACATTATGGAATCCAATCGTGACTGTAATCAAATTTTACTTTCAGCTATGCGTGTCTATTCTTGTCTTCTATCTCAGATCTAGAATAAATTATCTCCGGCTAGGATTACCCCATATCTTCTTATTTAATTAGTTTAATAAAAAGGCTTGAAACTTTTTAGTCAAATAATTTGGCACCGTCTGTGGGGATTTCCTAACCAAAGTTTTAGTTTCCTCTAGATCTAAACTTGGTTCTAGTTCTACTTCCCGTTTGTTGTAACTTCATCCTTCCGCCTGTGTGCTTGTGGTGCGGCTTATGTTTCCATATCTTCATGCACTCGGGACTGGATCGGATTGGGACTTGAACTCGAAGATCCCAAAGGGTGAAGTAAGTCATCAGCCCACAAGGTGCCCATATTTGACTAACGTCGAAGCGAAGTGCGAGGCTGAGATCGGATCTGAAGCTAGCACTCTCAGTTCGTTGTCAATCAGATCGAAGGGACTCTTTAGGACCGAGTAGCGGAGACGGAAAAATACCAAGCCAAATACCCCACATGATATCATCCAAGTTTGGTGGATATTAGCTCAACCAATGATAGCAGCTACGAAGCATAGCCAAAGAAGGGAACATGGTCGCTCCCTTCCGCTCGTCAACCAATCAGTCATTGTAACAAACGATTTTGTTTGGCTTTAACTTGATATTTTGTTTTAGAGTGAGACAGGAACATGGGCATACTCACCAAAACGCGAACAGGGAACAAACACCTCCAAAATAACACAACAAGAAAACGCTCCGCGCTATATCATCCTGCAGGTAACGGTTGAGCGGACCCCCCTCCCAATTAGTTGGTACTCAATGCCATAAAGGAAAAGTCTGTATAGACAGGGACTAGGTCACCAGCCCGGAAAACATACGAATCTCTCCAACATGCATACAACACACAATTGCGTGAAATTCACCCACACGCTCGCCAAAGCCACTATGCGACGACACAACTAGCTAAAATTCGATCTCGTACATACATTGAGACGTCCCGAAGCTTGAGCGATGAAGGGACTATATAGACTAGGACTCCTCGAATATATGTACAGACCGTACAATAACATGTAGTATTCTCCAATAAACGAGTAAGCGAAGCAACATACGGAATTCTTACGCAACTCCACCAAGTTTACACATCACGCCAACAATGGAAATATACATTCGACCTCGCTCAAATTAGCAAGATAAATTCGACCTCGCTCAAGTTAACAAGATAATTTTGACCTCGCTCAAATTAGCAAGATAAATTCGACTTCGCTCGAATCAACAAGATAAATTCGACCTCGCTCGAATTAGAAAAATAAATTCGACCCCGTTCGAATCAACAAGTCTAAATTCGACCTAGTTGATACCCAATTTTTCCTATATATTTTCAATATGCAAAAAAACTTCAAAATAGCATATATATATATATATATATATATATATATATATATATATATATATATATATATATATATATATATATATATATATATATATATAGACATATATAAGCATGTCCAAGATTTTTATTATTTGTTTCATAATTTTAAGGTTTTAAATTAATTTATTTCCTCCCTTTTATCCATAAAATCCCCAATAATTATTTCAAATTATTATTTTGATAATTCATATATTGGATTTTTATATTTATGCCAAAATATTGCTAATGTAATTTTTACATATTTTTACAATTATATTTAGTATTTTTAAGGCTAAATTGCACATAATTGCAATATTAGTCATGTTAAGGTTCAATTATGTTTTATACTCATAAAATTGGATTATATATTTATAAATTGATAGCTATGTATTATAAATCACTTTAGTGCTTTAAATTTATTTTTTAGAAACTATTTACTATTGTTTATAAATTAAAAAGAGAAAACTCACTATAAATAACAACCCATTTGTATTTCAATTATAGCCTAAATTAAACCCCAATTCCCAACCCAATTAAACCCATCAGACCAAGCCCAAACCCAATTTTATAACCCGACCCACCTAATTCATTTCCTACCAACCCGCCGCCCTTGAATCCCCTTTCCTCTCCAATTAACCTAAACATTTCCTACCAACCTGCCGCCCTTGAATCCCCTTTACTCTCCAATTCTCTCTGCAATCTCACTCAAATCCTAGCCGCCGCCACCCAAACTAACCCTAATCCCCTTCGATCCTCACCCAATCCATGGACTCCCATGGCTGTTTGAGACGTGTACTCGTCTCCTACGTCTCCTGGTGGCCCGCTTTTGTGATTTTGTGGAAAGATCTCGAAGAGATCTAGTCCAGTTCTTGCTCAACTTCTATTCATGGTCTTTTCCGACCATCCATGGCTGTTTGAGTCAGATCCATGGCTTTTCCGACTAAAATCGGTAACGATTTAATGATCTCTCATCCTTCTTCGGGTTCTCTGAAACCTTAGCTCTTGAGACTTGTTACTTCTCTTTAGATCTATCTTCGATCTAGGTGTATCCATGGTTTTAACCGACTTTTTTCTTCGTCTCTGCTATTTTCTAGAAAAAAACCTAGTTATAAATCTTCCGATCTTTTTAGATTTGTGATGGATCTATGGGTTTCTTAAGGTTTTCACTTGTTTCCCTCAAATGTTTCAACGATTTCAGACAGTTTCTTTATTTTTCAAACTAGGGTTTCAAAACTTTTTTGCAAAAAATGATTTCTTTCTGATTACTATGATTTTAGCATGTTTAAACATTACCTGAGTCTTGTTTGCAGTGTGTTTTCATGACTATTATGAACCTTCTGGGCTTTGTGTGTGTTCTATTGCTCTTGTGTTTCCTGTTTTGATTTGTTCTTAAGGTTTCATTGATTTTGTCCAAATCCATGTCATTTATGGGTCCGATCATTTGTTTTACTGAGTGTTCATATAATTTATGGTGATTCTGTGTAATCACCTTAAACCTATAGCTTTGATTTTGTGTATTTTCCTTGTAACTCTATACTGATTTTTCGAAATTGCTTCATTACTTTTGTGATACTTTCCTTGGTTAGTAATGATTCCATATGATTTTCAATCTCATCCGTGATTCTTTGAACTAATTTTCAGAATCAATTAGTACTCTACCTTGTTTATGTGCACAAATATGCTGTCAATTAACGTGTACTTTCCTTATGTTGAAACTATTCTGAATTTGGTCCTTATTACATGCTATATGCTTTTACTATTCCTATTATGGTAAAACCAGTCTCACAGGCAATTCTTTTCCTTATTTGATACAACTTATACCCGTTTGAACTATGACTCCTTAATTGAAGGGAGTCCGAATCTTTAATTAATTCTAACTTGTATTATTTCTATAATTATGATAAGTCAGTACTTGTTACCTTATTTTCCTGCTTGTTTTTAAAACTATAAATACTCTACCCTCTCTTCTTTAAACACACGAAAAACTAGTTCAGAACACAAACATACACATTCAAACTCTCTATTCTTTCTCAATTACTTGTGCTACTGCTTTGTCTAGCCGGCTGAAAGCCAAGGCTAGACTGTGGAACTCTGATTGCTTTACTTTTTCTGCACTTTGCTTCTTCAACTGATATGTTCTTAGTTTAAATTCTGAAACTCAACTCTAAGTGTTCCCTTGTTTGTCAATCCTTGTCTTTTTCTGCACTAACTTAATGGCTCATGCTGTTAAATTGTACTTCTTGTTTACTTCTTTACTAAGCATGCTTAAAATTCTGCCCTCCTTTGTTCAAATGTAATCAACATGTTTACTTGTTCCTGTTTATGTCCCTCAACTAGCATGTCTCATAATGTACTTGATTCATGGCTAATTATGTGTTTCTGATTTGGGTCCTCTATGTCCCTAACCCCTACTTCCCTGCTTGTAACTGCTGAAGCTGTACTACTCTCTAAACTTATTCTGTATGTGTTGTTGTTGCTCCTATCCCCTGCCCCTTTCAAAAACTGTTTTCCCTAAGCAACTCTTCTGTTGTTATTGCAATTTTATTTCAAACCAATCATTTTCAAAATTGTTTTCCAACTCAACTCTCTTAAATCTATGTCAAGCACTCTCACATGCACTCTTAGATTATTAGGTTCTGTCCCTTTTGTGTGAGCATTGCTTTCGGACCCTTGAGCTCGCTTGGAACCTGGTCATATAAGAGATGGCCCTTCCACACTACATTTACTCTTAGTTATGCAATATGGGTGTGAGCACTGCTCGGGATCCCTTGAGGTCCTTAGGGAACTCTAACACACCCAGATATGAGAAAGGCTTTTGGAACAATATTGGCATTTGAGGTGATTTATTACATAACTCAGAGAGGAAGTCAGAATCAGGCTTCCTATAGTTGTAACTTCTTACTTTGCATTTTTCATGTAATTCAATCACATGGTCTGTAATATTTATAAACAAGTATTGGGGTGGCTAGTGAAAATGGATGGGGTAAATATGCATGTTAAGGGTAGAAAACATGTTATTAGGTTTATGTTCCTAATTGCGTAATAGAAACCATGCTTAGGGTTCATGCATGCATTAGAAATCATGCTCTTAGGTCTCATGTTTATCGTTCCAGCATGTGCACCTTTACAACATCATGTTTTAAATCTGCTAATAATTAGCACTCTACTATTATCTGCATTCCCGCCATATGCATTTAGAAATCCTGCTTTTAGGAAATTCTGCATTCGTGCTTTATGCACTTAGAAATCCTGCTCTAGGAATTCTGCATTTTAGATACCATGTTTTAGGATCTTATTTGCACTTACACTTAGTGTAAATTGCTGATTAAAAAAGAGGTAAAAACAACTTCACACCAGATTATCCCGTTTAAAACAACTGGTAATAATCTCTATATTTGACTAGAACAACATGCTCTTAGGGTAAAGAATAAGCTCCAAACCGTCTTTTAATAATTCTGAATAATTGTTGCATCTCGCTTTGTGCCTAGGCAAGCCTTAGGTAATAACTTAAATAAAACTGGAACTGCCTTTGTTTAATTATCAAATGTTAAAATCAGTAGACAAACCTGATTCAGACTTCTTTTTTGAGTCATGTAATAAATCTGGTTCTGATATTACCACTTAAACACCATGCTTTAGGATTTTAAATTCAGACCTTAACTGTGTATAAGTCATGTTGTCTATGTGTATTATTTGTGGAGGTATAACTGAGCCTTCTGCTTGTTTTCTGTGTTTTCCCCCTTTAAATGCAGTCCTACTTGTTTTGTATGTTGCCTTAGTATTTTGCCTTTAAACATGAGGGTCTGCCTAGAACCTCCTTATAGGATAGGAGTCCTAAATTCCTTCGGGACTGATAGGAAGGGACGGGTAACATCATGCAATAAGAGTCGAGACCAATTTTCGCTTAATTACCTTCACGGTGTGTGAAAAGGTAGATATGGATATGATGACCGGTGCGCTAATACCACGTGTAGCCCCTCTTTTGAGGACTGTCATATCGGGTATTGCATTGATGTGATCCATATTACAAACAAACCTAGGACACCCCGTTTACATTCATAAGCATGCTTTAGATTGTAACTCTTTTCAAAATTTCGCCTTTCAATAATTGTTTTTCAAACGCTTGTGTATTTAAACTTAAATCCCTAATTATTTGAGCTCTACTTGTCTATTTGCTAATTGCACAAATTCACAAAAACTGTCTGGCCGGGAACCACACTAGTGGATCCTGAGGGGTGCCTAACACCTTCCCCTTAGGATAATTTCAAGGTCTTACCCTATCTCTAGTTATCAAACGCAGTTGTAGATGAACCCTATAGGTGCCCTAATGCGCCTTAAAAATCGTTAGGTGACGACTCTTCAAAAAACGCAAACCCCTTTCCCAAAAGGAATGAGTTGTCCCATACCCAAAATGTCATGAACCCGATTTCCGATGGAAGGGAAAAAGGGGGCGCGACAGCATGGTGACTCTGCTGGGGATTTTTAGGCTTTTATGATTTCAGATTGTTCTTGTGAATTTATACCTCCCTATGTGCAATTATTTGTTTAATTTCTTTAAGCATTTAATTTCTTCTTCAAAAGCAAAACTGACATATCTTTCTTGTTTCATTCCTTTACTGCCGCTTTAAATTATAAAACTGCTGTATTTATCGCTTTCTTAACGTGCAAATATATGTCAACATGCTTATAACTATTGCATAATCATGCTCAACATCATACTCCACTCGTACCAAACAAATACCATAGCAACACTTGATGAGTGGTTGCGCTATTCCTATATCATTACCCCTAAATTAAGAAAGGCATATTTGCGGTAAAACTATTCGATCAGCAGTGCAATCGACAATTCCGTGTCTTCCCCCTTGAGTTGTCCGCTCAAGGGTACCAGTCTAAAATCCCATAGAAACCTTACTCTGTTTAAATTTTGCATGCTTCATGGTCAAACCTAGCCAGGTCATTTATGTTGTCCACATGATGATCCTTTAATATAGCCTAGTCCAAAGTTCACTGGGTTTCCCTAAAACCCAAACGGACATCATCACGTTCTGTGCATTTATTTGGAGAACTAAATGCTTCATGATAATTGTTGATGATAAATAGTCGAGCCTGGTGGGAGAGGGTCTAACCCTTTTGTTTTGTAGAAAATAAGGCACGAGGTCCCCAGTTTCGGTATGATTAACATGCCCCCACTCTTGCTAGACTGGTGGATGAGTCTTCCATCAAATGACCAAATCAATGAGTGGAAAGAGAGGGTCGCCAAAGCTAGCGAAAAGTTGGAATATCTAGAATACAGTCTGCTGGAATTGGAAGGAAAAGTGAGGAAGAGAGTCACTGACTGCCAGAACGCTGAGGGAAACGAAGGAGAACACCTGGCAAAGGCATTTTTACTGGTGAACCTATGCGAACTGGAGGATCTGATAAACGAGAGCATTCAACCTGAGGAAGGCCCTTCTGGGACCAAATAGATAGGAATTTACTTTTTCGCTTTATGAATGTAATAAGGCCAATGGCCATTAGTGATTTTTATTTCTTGCTTATTTAGTGTCGTTTTGAGATTCGCCTATCTTTATCAATAAAATGAGGCATTTAGCATTTGAAGTTCTCCAAATCTATTTGTCACTAGGCCTACCTTGGGGACAAAGAGGTTCCCAAATTAGGACGCGCTTTACATTCTCGCACTATGTGTTTAAATATTGCAATACTTGTTATAATCCTCACTGGCTTGATTACCTTTTGTTTTATTTTTTGTTTTTATTATTCTCTTCCCCAAAGGTTAGTTCATGCACTCTGGCATCATCATCTTATTTCACGATCCAGGGGCCCTCCACCCACTCCTCTTCTTAGTCCCATTAAAGGCAAGAACAAAGGTAAGATGGAAGATTTAAATAACATCAGGAAGGAGAACACAGCTAAACGGGTAGAGGGCCTGATGGCCAGGGTATTCGGGTTCCTAACGAGAATGTGTCATAGCTTGAACAGAAACTATTGAAGTTCCAGGAAGAGCTCGATCAGGTTCAAAATCTGGCAAACCTGTCATTTTCCCTCAGAACCCCAGATATCAACTTCCCCAACGCTCAAAACCCTACACCTCCTCAAAATATCCCAAAACAACAGAATCATCCCGTACCTCACCATCACGCTGCTCCACTAAAGAACCAATGTAACACCTGCCATACCCCAAACAACACTCCACTACTCCAAAACTCCACAAACGACCATTTCCACACCCATACACCAGGCCATCATGACAATCCTATCTACGTGGAGACCATGCCACACTTCACCCAAACTATCTCATGCACACCCGAGTCTGATGAAAAAGATCTACTTATTAGGAACATGGCCAAGGAACTTAAGAAACTGACCAGCCGGATTCAGGGTGTTGAAGGAAGCAAAGGAATCGAGGGGCTGAACTATGAGGATCTTTGCATATAGCCTGATATCGAACTGCATGAGGGGTACAAACCTCCTAAGTTTGAAATGTTTGATGGTACGGGTGATCTAAGGGTCCATATGAGAACACATTGCGACAAGCTGGTTGGACTAGGGAAGGATGAAAGGATCCACATAAAGCTATTCATGAGAAGTTTGAAAGGAGATGCATTATCTTGGTACATCAGCTAGGATCCCAAGAAGTGGTTAAGTTGGGTAGGCATAGCGTCTGACTTGTTCACAACTAGGATCTTGGTAATATAGAACGCACCAGACGTGTTCTATATTCAGAATTTGAAGAAGAAGCCCACAGAGACGTTTTGCGAATATGCTACTCGCTGGAGGTTCGAAGCTGCTAAGGTCAAACCCGCCTTAGAAGAGGAGCAAATGAACAAGTTTTTTGTCCGGGCTCAGGACCCACAGTACTATGAGCGGTTGATGATGATTGAGAACCACAAGTTCTCCGACATTATCAAATTAAGTGAAAGAATTGAAGAAGGTGGTTACAAATTTCAAGGCCTTGCAAGCTACAAATAAGGCTTTACAGTCCAGTGATTTATCCAAGAAAAGGGACGTAGGGGCCGTAATGGTTGCACAAAGGACCAAATCTCCTCTCAAATACCAAACTTACCCAACACCTCCACTCACATACCAGCCAACCCCAAATTACCAAGCACCCTTACCTTCATACCAAGCTTCGCCACCAATTTATCAGTCATCTCCACCTCCTACATATCAACCTACCTCACCCAGATACTCCCAACCCGCTCATATCTACCAAACCTATAATGATCAACCATCCCACTATCAATCACCCCTGCACGCCAAAACTTCCCTAGACCTCGACCTAATTTTGATCGCAGATTTCCAAAACAATATACAACCATCACTGAACCCATTGACCAGTTGTATGAGAGACTCAAAGCTACTGGTTATGTCACCCTCATCCCTGCTGCAACTCTTGAGAATCCTTCTCAGTGGGTTAACCCAAATAAATCCTGTGCATACCACTCTGGCATGAAAGGGCACACCATCGATGAATGTCGTTCCTTGAAAGACAAGATCCAGTCTTTGATTGACAATAAGATCATTGTGGTAAAAGAACCCGCTCTAACTGTCCGCAACAACCCTCTGCCAGACTATAAAGGTGGAAGTATCCACATGATTGAAATAGAAGATGACAGGGATCCCGAGGGATCAATCAGGTTGATCACAGAAGGTGATGACCCAAAGAAACCAACAATTACTCTCAATCCAATCATAGTCCATATCCAACCGCTGAGGTGAATATGTCTATACCACTTGAGTTTGAAGCAACACCATCCACAAAGACATCGGCCCCAATTGAGGTTGAATTCGTATCTCCGGCAAATACACCCGTACCATTTGAGGCTGCAGTCTTGCCGCCCAAGGCACATGTTCCGTTCGGAGTAAGAATAGTCACGTCGATCCCAATGGCGATGTCTACCATGACACCATTCTAGACAACTGCCATACCCTGGGACTATACAGCAGAGGCGAGAAGGAAGGGCAAGATCAGAATTGAAGAAACTATCACAACACAGGGTATGACAAGAACTGGTAGAGTCTATACCCCAGAACATCTAGCTGAATCAAGCAAGCATGACTCCAATTGGCCACCCCTCATTGAGACAGGTCTGGACGACCTTTAGAGGAAAATATAGGCCAAGGAATATTTAGTCGTCGACCAGTTAAACAAGACGCCATCACAAATATCCATTCTCTTTTTGTTGTAAAATTCTGAGGCACACAAGAATGCTCTGTTAAAGGTGTTAAGTGAAGTATACGTACCAAGTAACATCACTGGTAGGGAAATGGCTAACATGGTAGGGCAAGTGCTGGAAAGCCATAAGATCACCTTCATGAGGATGAGCTGCCACCTGAAGGGCTGGGGCACAACAAGGCATTGCACATCACTAAACAATGCGAAAGTTATTTCATCACCAGAATCCTGATCGATGGAGGTTCCAGTCTTAACATTTGTCCGCTGGTAACACTCAAGAAGTTGGGTAAAGGGCTGCATGAGATAAAGGATGGAGCGTTCAATGTGAAAGCCTTTGATGGTTCTCAAAGGTCTACCATTAGTGAGATTATTCTGTGCTTACAGATGGAACCAACCTGGTTCGAGATCGATTTCCAGGTGATAGATGTACTGGCGTCCTACAACCTGCTGCTGGGATGACCATAGATTTATACTGCTGGGGCTGTAGCTTCAACGCTGCATCAGGTAGTAAAATTTGAATGGAATCACCAGGAAGTGATCATTCACGGCGACGGTACCAACCCTATATACAGTCGCCAGACCATTCCGGCGATTGAGGGAAGAAGGAAACTAGGTGGAGAAACTTACCACCACATCTAACGGGTCAATGCTATCTACAAAGACAAATGGTAGGATAGCAAAATCGAGAGTATACTAAATTGGAGTGGGTACGAACCTGGCAAAGGGCTCGGCAAGAACCTCCAAGGAATCTCTAAGCCCATAAAACTCAAGAAACATGGCACTACCTTTGGTTTGGGATATGATTACACCTGGGAAGAATTCAACAACTGGTCGCCACCATGGCACGGTCCTTACTATCTACTAGAGCAGCCAATACCGCATCTGGAGCAGACTTTCCAATAGGCTGACATTGCTTATGGGTCAGATGAAGAAGAAGCACTTACAGTGGTAAAGAACTTTTGTTTCTAGAGGACAATGATATGGACTGTTGCATTATTCTCGAGGAGGAAGGGGAGGAAGGCCCTTCCATACAAGTTGTGAGTAGAGGGGCCCATCTCAAGAATTGGACCATCAAGACAACCAAAGCCCGACGAGCCTCGGGGTAGCAAGGCTAAAACAAGCATCATTCACTATTATTATTTACTAAATGATTTTCTTCTCGCATTTTTCAATTCCCTTAATAAGATCTTCTATGTTCAAAATAGTTATTCAATTTATCAAAAGCATGTTTGATTTTTCTTATGAATTGATATTTATTGCTATCGTTTTCTCTCCTTACTTTACCAATACAACATTACTATTACTTATCTTGATGAACCAATGACTGTGACATGCAATGAGACAACGCAACAAACGGACATTGATTCAAAGGAAGACGATATACCTGACGATATTGTCAAAGAAGTTGAGAACTTTGAGAACAGATCTAAGTCCAACCTGGACGAGACCGAAGATGTCAACTTGGGAGATGCGGAAAACATCAAGGAAACACGAATCAACATTTACCTATCGCCATCAGAGAAGAAAGAATATACAGAATTTCTGAAAGAGTATGAGGAAATATTCGCCTGGTCGTATGATGACATGACTGGTCTGAGTACGTCTATTGTCGCTCACAAACTGTCAAATCCAATGTGTCCACCGGTAAAGCAAAAGTTCAGAAAGTTCAAGCCTGATATGAGTTTGAAAATCAAAGAAGAAGTCAACAAGCAGATCAAAGTTAAGGTTCTCAGGGTAGTGGAATACCCGACATGGTTAGCCAACATTGTGCCAGTGCCCAAGAAGGATGGGAAGGTCAGAGTCTATGTCGACTACCAGGATCTCAACTGGGCCAGTCCGAAAGACGACTTCCCTTTACCAAATATACACATCCTAATTGATAATTGAGCCAAGCATGAGCTACAATCATTCGTGGATTGCTTCTCTGGTTATCATCAGATTTGGATGGATGAGGAAGATGCTGAGAAAACAACTTTCATTATGCGTGAGGAGTGTACTGTTACAAGATGATGTCGTTCGGCCTGAAAAATGCAGGGGCCACCTACATGAGGGCCATGACTACCATTTTCCATGATATGATGCACAAGGATATAGAGGTATATGTGGATGATGTTATCATCAAATCCAAGAAGGCCACTGACCACATGGAAGATCTGAGAAAGTTCTTCAATAAACTGCGGAGATACAACCTGAAACTAAACCCCGCAAAATGCGAATTTAGTGTCCCTGCTGGGAAATTGCTTGGGTTTATTGTAAGCCACCGAGGAATAGAACTGGATCCATCAAAAGTCAAAGTTATTCAAGAACTACCACTGCCAAATAACAAGAAGGATATAATGAGTTTCTTGGGAAAGCTTAACTATATCAGCCGGTTCATAGCACAGTACACAGTTATCTATGAGCCAATCTTTAAGATGTTGAAGAAGGACGCCACTACCAATTGGACTGATGACTGCCAAAAGGCCTTCGACAGAATCAAGGAGTACCTGTCAACACTACCGGTCTTAGTCCCGTCCGAGAGGGGTAGACCCTTACTACTCTACCTTGCAGTGTTAGATGGAGCTTTCGGCTGCATTCTGGGGCAGCATGATGAAATAGGGAGGAAAGAACAAGCCATTTATTATCTCAGTAAGAAGTTCACCCTATACGAGGCTCGGTATTCTCTATTGGAACGCACTTGTTGTGCTCTGACTTGGGTAGCTCAAAAGCTGAGACATTACTTCTATACTACATACCTCATATCAAGGATGGATCCTTTGAAGTACATCTTTCAGAAGTCCATGCCCACCAACAACTAGCCAAGTGGTAAATCCTGTTGAGTGAGTTAGACATTTGTTTACGTAACTCTGAAAGAAGTCAAGGGATAGGCACTAGCAGACCACCTTGCTGAAAACCCCGTGGATGGAGGATACGAACCCCTAAAAATGTATTTTCCTGATGAAGAGGTATCATTCATAGGAGAAGAGATTGCAGAGTCCTATGACGGTTGGAGAATGTTCTGCGATGGAGCAGCAAACTTCAAAGGAGTTGGCATAGGAGCAGTCTTAATATCAGAAACCGGTCAGCATTATCCGATGTCAGCCAAACTCAGGTTCTCCTACACCAACAATATGGCCGAGTATAAAGGCTGCATCTTAGGGCTCAAAATGGCCATTGACATGAACGTTCAAGAGCTGCTAGTGATTGGAGATTCAGACTTGCTTGTACATCAGGTACGAGGAGAATGGACAACCAAGAACTCCAAGATACTCTCGTATCTACATCATGTACAGGAATTGAGAAAGACGTTCATGAAGACGGAATTCCAGCATGTTCCCAGAGTCCAGAATGAGTTCGCCGATGCATTGGCTACCCTATCATCTATGATACAACATCCAGACAAGAATTTCATTGATCCTATTCCAGTGAAAATCAATAATCAGCCAGCTTACTGTGCCCATGTCGAAGAGGAAGCAAACGGAAAACCTTGGTTTCATGATATCAAGGAGTATTTGACAAAAAGAGAATACCCCGAGCTTGCTGATCCTACTCAGAAACACACATTTCGGAGATTGTCCAACAACTTCTTTCATAGCGGAGGAATCTTGTATAGGAGGATTCCTGATTTGTGACTATTAAGGTGTGTTGACGCAAAGGAAGCATCCAAGCTGCTAGAGGAAATTCATGCTGGGACTTGCGGTTCACATATGAACGGTTTTATCTTAGCAAAAAAGATACTCCGGGCGAGTTACTTTTGGATGACTATGGAAACAGACTACATCCAGTATGTCCGAAAATGTCACCATTGTCAGATACATGCAAACATGATAAAGGTACCTCCGAGCAAGCTCAACACAACAAGCTCACCATGACCGTTCGCCACCTGGGGAATGGACGTTATTAGACCAATCGAGCCTGCCGCTTCCAATGGGCACATGTTTATCTTAGTATCCATCGACTATTTCACCAAATGGGTCGAAGCAGCATCCTACAAAGCAATGACTAAGAAAGTCGTGGCAGACTTTGTTCGTGACCGCATCGTTTGTCGATTCGGAATTCCAGAGTCAATCATTACTGATAATGGCTCCAACCTCAACAACGACTTGATGAAAGCTATGTGTGAAACTTTCAAGATCAGACATAGGGATTCCACAGCCTACAGGCCTCAAATGAATAGAGCTGTAGAAGCCACCAACAAGAATATCACGAAGATATTGAGGAAAATGACTGAGAGGCATAAACAGTGGCACGAGAAGTTATCATTTGCTCTACTGGGGTATCGCACCATAGTTCGCACATCAACCTGGGCAACCCCCTATATGTTGATTTACGGTACAAAGGCTGTCATTCCTGCTGAGGTAGAAATCCCTTCCCTAAGGATCATACAAGAAGTTGAGCTCGACGATGCAGAGTGGGTAAAAAGTCGTTATGAGCAACTAGCCCTTATAGGCGGAAAGAGAATGAACGCAGTTTGCCATGGTCAACTCTATCAGAACAGAATGTCCAGAGCATTCAACAAAAGAGTCAAAACAAGACAGTTCACACCGAGGCAGCTGGTGTTAAAGAAAATTTTTCTGCATCAAGATGAAGCCAAGGAGAAGTTCTCTCCCAACTGGCAGGGTCCATACATGGTTCACCGGGTTTTGACAGGAGGAGCCCTCATACTTGTAGAAATGGACGGAGAAGTCTGGCCAAAGCCGATCAATTCAGATGCAGTCAAGCGTTACTATATGTAATCTTTATGCTTTCCTTATATGATGTAAATTGATCTATGCCTGACCTGATTTCTATTTAAGATGGGATACGTAGACAGCCCTATGGGTTCGATCACAATTCAATAAAAATTCCATTCCCCCCCCCCCCCCCGCAATTGGAAACTGGGGCAGAATTTTGAGGAGGACCCTCAAAATTCCGAAGTAACTTCAGCCGATTGTCGCACGAGCAGTAATTAGAAGTGTCAACCCATCAAACTGGGGCAGAATTTTGAGGAGGACCCTTAAAATTCTGTAGCAGGAGAGGTTGCAATGTCTTGAACTATGTCACAGTTGTCGGTTCATCTAAAAGCTATTTTCAACTATACATTTATGTCATACTTTTACAAAATCATGCATGTTTATTATTGAAACTGCTTTGTTTAGCAACGCTACCCCAATGATACAGACAGTATCACCAGATCAAAGTCGAACGATTCAAGTAAAGCTAGCGGGGATATGAACTAACCCTCCCCTTACAAAACTCACGATTTTTCTTTGGATGCATGCACTAGGATTGCAAAATCATTAAACATATTGTACGCCCATGGAACAAACATTGATCAAGGATACGACTCTCCGAACCGTTGCACTCGCCAAATATTTTCTATTAGCATACACCAGTGATGCCCCGCATGTCACGATGCTCCCAATAATCACAACGCCGTAATCTGCTATCAACTAAGAAAACTCCACTGTCAGTTGTTATCTTGTTTCTTGCATAAAGCTACCATTATGCCTTCCGAGACTAAACGATGTCTCCATCTGCATCAGCATTACATAAGGCTATCATTCTGCCTTCCGAGACTAAATATTGTCTCCATCTACACCTGCATTGCATAAGGCTACTATTCTACCTTCCAATTTGCATGAGGCTACCATTCTACCTTCCGAGGTTAAGCTCTACCTCCATCTGCATTCTTGCATAAGGTCACTATTATCCCTCCAATTTGCATAAGGCTACCATTCTGCCTTCCGAGACTAAACATTGTTTCCATCTGCACCTGCATTGCATAAGGCTACTATTCTGCCTTCCAATTTGCATAAGGCTACCATTCTGCCTTCCAAGACTAAACGATGTCTCCATCTGCATCTGTATTGCATAAGGCTACCATTCCGCCTTTTGAGGTAAAGCTCTACCTCCATCTACATTCGTATTTTTTCATAAGGCTATCATTCTACCTTCCGAGGCTAAGCTCTACCTCCAATTTTCTTCGAAACTAAGCACTATCTCTAGCACTATTTATCTCGCTTTTCTTACGAGCTAAGCTCTGCCCTTCAATTCGCAAGACTAAGCTCTGTCTTGTCCGCATTATACTACTGCATCTTTCATGGGCTGAAATATCGCCAACTCATCCAAAGGCATCATCGGTCGGAGGCACCATCTTCATAGCCCAAGAACACCATGTCATGTCCTGAGGATCTCTTTCAATCTTTTGCATATCATCATTCAAAGACGTCATGGTTCGGAGGTACCATCCTTATAGCCTGAGAACATCATTTCATGGCCTGTGAATCCCTTATCATATGCTTCATGGCCTCGGATATCATGGTCTAAGGACGTCATCCTCATCGTCCAAAGACAACATTCATGGTCCAACGTGAATTTGCATCATGTTTAGATTTACGCACAATATACGCTTGTATTACTTATTTGTAGATAAGACGGCGAGCAAAGACCATCCCGACAGGAGCGATCCCGCTCCAGTGACCGCAGCCATATCGAACCTAACCATTCCCGTAAAACCTTTCACTCAT
Source organism: Nicotiana sylvestris (assembly GCF_000393655.2). Classification (NCBI taxonomy): domain Eukaryota; kingdom Viridiplantae; phylum Streptophyta; class Magnoliopsida; order Solanales; family Solanaceae; genus Nicotiana; species Nicotiana sylvestris. The sequence goes on along the minus strand of NC_091064.1, from coordinate 88,829,473 downwards.
CCAGCCCTAGATGTTGCGTCCGTTCTTGAAATCGCCTCATCGGTAAACTTTGCTGGTGAATCCTGAACTATATACGACCTGATTCTTGTAAAACTAGGGATATGTAGGCAGCTCAGAAGACAAGGTGCGGCCTAACCTCTTCAAACCGTTTCGTTTGGTCAAAATTAGCCATCATTTCTTTACCCGAAAACTCTTTCATCCTTTCCGGGTAAAGAAGGCCAGCTGTTGATACCCAATTTTTTCCTATATATTTTCAATATGAAAAATAACTTCAAAATAGAATATATATATATGCATATATAAGCATGACCAAGGTTTTTATTATTTTTTTCATAATTTTAAGGTTTTAAATTGATTTATTTCCTCCTTTTTATCAATAAAATCCCCAATAATTATTTCAAATTATTATTTTGATAATTCATCTATTTGATTTTTATATTATGCCAAAATATGGCTAATGTAATTTATACATATTTTTACAATTATATTTAGTATTTTTAAGGCTAAATTGCACATAATTGCAATATTAACCATGTTAAGGTTCAATTATGTTTTATACGCATAAAATTGGATCCTATATTTTTAAATTGTTAGTTATGTATTATAAATCACTTTAGTGCTTTAAATTTATTTTTCAAAAACTATTTACTATTTTTTATAAATTAAAAATAGAAAACTAGCTATTTAAATAATAACCCATTTGTATTTCAATTATAGCTTAAATTAAACCCCAATTCCCAACCCAATTAAACCCATAGGACCAAGCCCAAACCCAATTTTATAACCCGACCCACCTACCCCATTCAATCTGGACCATTGATCATTCAGATCAACGGTCCCCATTTCCTCTTCCTAAAATAAACCCAAACGACCCCCTAACCTAATTCATTTCCTACCAACCCGCCACCCTTGAATCCCCTTTCCTCTCCAATTTTCTCTGCAACCTCACTCAAACCTTAGCCGCCGCCACCCAAACTAACCCTAATCCCCTTCGATCCTCACCCAATCCATGGACTCTCATGGTTGTTTGAGATGTGTACTCGTCGCCTACGTCTCTTGGTGGCCCGCTTTTGTGATTTTGTGGAAAGATCTCATAGAGATCTAGTCCGGTCCTTGCTCAACTTCTATCCATGGTCTTTTCCGGCCATCTATGGTTGTTCGAGTCAGATCCATGGCTTTTCCGGCTAAAACCTGTAACGATCTAATGTTCTCTCATCCTTCTTTGGGTTCTCTGAAACCCTAGATCTTGAGACTTGTTACTTCTCTTTAGATCTATCTTCGATCTAGGTGTATCCATGGGTTTTAATCGACTTTTTTCTTCGTCTCTGCTATTTTTTGGAAAAAAAAAAACTAGTTATAAATATTTCGATCTTTTTAGATCTGTGATGGATCTATGGGTTTCTTAAGGGTATCACTTGTTTCCCTCAAATGTTTCTCCGATTTCAGACAGTTTCTTTATTTTTCAAACTAGGGTTTCAAAACCCTTTTGCAAAAAACGATTTCTTTCTGATTACTGTGATTTTAGCATGTTTAAACGTTACCTGAGTGTTTCCTTTTGGCTTGATTCATTTTTTGTCAAGAAACCCTAATACTTCTGGGTTCGATTTGAAGTTTGAACTTGTTTGTAGTGTGTTTGCATGACTATTATGAACCTTCTGGGCTTTGTGTGTGTTCTATTGCTCTTGTGCTTCCTGTTTTGATTTGTTCTTAAGGTTTCTTTGATTTTGTCCAAATCCGTGTCATTTATGGGTCCGATTATTTATTTTACTGAGTGTTCAAATAATTTATGGTGATTCTGTGTAATCTCCGTAAACCTACAACTTTGATTTTGTGTATTTTCCTTGTAACTCTGTACTGATTTTTCGAAATTGCTTCATTACTTTTGTGATACTTTTCTTGGTTAGTACTGATTCCCTATGGTTTTCAATCTCATGATTCTTTGAACTAATTTTCAGAATCAATTTGTACTCTGCCTTGTTTATGTGCACAAATATGCTGTCAATTAACGTGTACTTTTCTTATGTTGAAACCATTCTGAACTTGGTCCTTATTACATGCTACATGCTTTTACTATTCCTATTATGGTAAAACTAGCGTCACATGAAATTCTTTTCCTTATTTGATACAACTTATACCCGTTTGAACTATGACTCCTTAATTGAAGGGAGTCTGAATCTTTAATTGATTCTAACTTGTATTATTTCTATAATTATGATAAGTCAGTACTTGTTACCTTATGTTCCTGCCTGTTTTCAAAACTATAAATATTCTACCCTCTTCTTTAAACACACGAACAACTAGTTCAGAACACAAACATACACATTCAAACTCTCTCTTCTTTCTCTATTACTTGTGCTACTGCTTTGTCTAGCCGGCTGAAAACCAAGGCTAGACTGTGGAACTCTGATTGCTTTACTTTTTCTGCACTTTGCTTCTTCAACTGGTATGTTCTTAGTATAAATTCTGAAACTCAACTCTAAGTGTTCCTTTGTTTGTCAATCCTTGTCTCTTTCTGCACCAACTTAATGGCTCATGTTGTTAAATTGTACTTCTTGTTTACTGCTTTACTCAGCATGCTTAAAATTCTGCCCTCCTTTGTTCAAATGTAATCAACATGTTTACTTGTTCCTGTTTATGTCCCTCAACTAGCATGTTTCCTAATGTACTTGATTCATGGCTAATTATGTGTTTCTGATTTGGGTCTTCTATGTCCCTAACCCCTACTTCCCTGTTTGTAACTGCTGAAGCTGTACTACTCTCTAAACTTATTCTGTATGTGTTGTTGTTGCTCCTATCCCCTGCCCCTTTCAAAAACTGTTTTCCCTAAGCAACTCTTCTATTGTTATTGCAATTTTATTTCAAACCAATCATTTTCAAAATTGTTTTCCAACTCAACTCTCTTAAATCTATGTCAAGTACTCTCACATGCACTCTTAGATTATTAGGTTCTGTCCCTTTTGTGTGAGCATTGCTTTCGGACCCTTGAGCTCGCTTGGAACCTGGTCATATAAGAGATGGCCCTTCCACACTACATTTACTCTTAGTTATGCAATATGGGTGTGAGCACTGCTCGGGATCCCTTGAGGTCCTTAGGGAACTCTAACACACCCAGATATGAGAAAGGCTTTTGGAACAATATTGCCATTTGAGGTGGTTTATTACATAACTCAGAGAGGAAGTCAGAATTAGTCTTCCTATAGTTGTAACTTCTTACTTTGCATTTCTTATGTAATTCAATCACATGGTCTGTAATAATTTATAAATAAGTATTTGGGTGGCTAGTGAAAAGGGATGGGGTAATTATGCGTGTTAAGGGTAAAAAACATGTTATTAGGTTTATGTTCCTAATTGCGCAATAGAAACCATGCTTAGGGTTCATGCATGCATTAGAAATCATGCTCTTAGGTCTCATGGTTAATGTTCCAGCATGTGCACCTTTACAACATCATGTTTTAAAATCTGCTAATAATTAGCACTCTAGTATTATCTGCATTCCCGCCATATGCATTTAGAAATCCTGCTTTTTGGAAATTCTGCATTTGTGCCATATGCACTTAGAAATCCTGCTCTAGGAATTCTGCATTTTAGATACTATGTTTTAGGATCTTATTTGCACTTACACTTAGTGTAAATTGCTGATTATAAAAGAGGTAAAAACAGCTTCACACCTAATTATCCCGTTTAAAATAACTGGTAATAATCTCTGCATTTGACTAGAACAGCATGCTCTTAGGGTAAAGAATAAGCTCCAAACTGTCTTTTAATAATTATGAATAACTGTTGCATCTCGCTTTACGCCTAGTCAAGCCTTAGGTAATAACTTAAATAAAACTAGAACTGCCTTTGTTTAATTATCAACTGTTAAAATCAGTAGGCAAACCTGATTCGGACTTCTTTTCTGAGTCATGTAATAAATCTTGTTATGATGTTACCACTTAAACACCCTACTTTAGGATTTTAAATTCAGACCTTAACTGTGTATAAGTCATGTTGTCTATGTGCATTATTTGTGGAGGTATAACTGAGCCTTCTGCTTGTTTTCTGTGTTTTCCCCCTTTAAATGCAGTCCTACTTGTTTTGTATGTCGCCTTAGTATTTTGCCTTTAAACCTGAGGGTCTGCCTAGAACCTCCTTATAGGATAGGAGTCCTAAATTCCTCCGGGACTGATAGGAAGGGACGGGTAATAGCATGCAATAAGAGTCGAGACCAATCATCGCTTAATTACCTTCACGGGGTGGGAAAGGGTAAATATGGATATGATGATCGGTGCACTAATACCACGTGTAGCCCCTCTTTTGAGGAGTGTCGTATCGGGTATTGCATTGATATGATCCATATTACAAACAAACCTAGGACACCCCGTTTACATTCATAAGCATGCTTTAGATTGTAACTCTTTTCAAAATTTCGCCTTTCAATAATTGTTTTTCAAACGCTTGTGTATTTAAGCTTAAATCCCCTATTATTTGAGCCCTACTTGTCTATTTGCTAATTGCACAAATTCACAAAAAACTATCTGGCCGGGAACCACACTAGTGGATCCTGAGGGGTGCCTAACACCTTCCCCTTAAGATAATTTCAAGCCCTTACCCTATCTCTGGTTATCAAACATAGTTGTAGATGAACCCTATAGGTACCCTAACGTGCCTTAAAAATCGTTAGGTGGAGACTCTTCAAAAAACACAAACCTTTTTCCCAAAAGGAATGAGTTGTCTTATACCCAAAATGTCATGAACCCAATTCCCGATAGAAGGGAAAAAGGGGGGCGACAGACCTCGCTCGAATTAGCAAAGATAAATTCGACCTGGCTCGAATCAACAAGATAAATTTGACCTCGCTCGAATTAGCAAGATAAATTCGACCTCGCTCGAATCAACAAGTCTAAATTCAACCTCGCTCGAATTAGCAAAATAAATTCGACCTCACTCGAATCAACAATATCAATTTGACCTTGCTTGAATTAGCAAGATAAATTCGACCCCGCTCGAATCAACAAGTCTAAATTCGACCTCGCTCGAATTAGCAAAGATAAATTCGACCCCGCTTGAATCAACAAGTCTAAACTCGACCTCGCTCGAATTAGCAAAGATATATTCGACCCTGCTCGAATCAACAAGTCTAAATTCAACCTCGCTCGAATTAGCAAGATAAATTCGACCTCACTCGAATCAACAAGTCTAAATTCGACCTCGCTCGAATTAGCAAGATAAATTCGACCCTGCTCGAATTAACAAGTCTAAATTCGACCTTGCTCGAATTGGCAAGTCAAATTCGACCTCGCTCGAATTAGCAAGATACATTCGATCTCGCTCGAATTAGCAAGCTATATTGGAACCCGCTCGAATTAACTACCGAAAGTCAGGGACTTATTGCAAAAAGATCCTAGAAATTCGAAAAGAAAAGAGAAGGAAAGGCCAAAGACGTACAACCATGGAAAAATCAATTGTTCCATTCAAAGGAAAAATAACATATTACAAAGGGCCAAAAGAGAGCCCCCACCCAACTAACTAAGTACAGAAAAACAAAACACAGGAGGAAAAATTAAGTACAAAAGCTTCACTCAGCATTATCCCCATCCAAGCCATCATCTCTCTCCCCGATTGGTTCACCGGCTTCACCTCCACCGTCACCCTCTCCATCAGAATGTTCATCATCAAAGGTAAGCCCGTCCTCGGCCTCATCCTCTCCACCGGCCTCCGGTGTCGCAGGGTCATAGCCGTAGGCAAGCCGGGCCTCACGCGCTTTAACACAAACTTCTTTGAAAACGGCTTCAGGAACATTCCCTGCTGCCAACAAGCCCTTATATATATCCCGCTGAGCCTCAGCTAGATCCACATCTCGTACAATGGGCAAGGAACGTCAATAGAGGCGGACGCAGGAGGATTTAAAGCCAACAATTGTGCCCTCTCAGCCTTGAGAGCAGCAATTTGATCGCCAGGCTCGAGACGTCTCTCTCAAGCCCACTAATTTGCTCATCAAGTCACGCCTCCCTCAGAGTGGTCATTTCCATCTCGATTGTATGTTCAGACCTGAGAACGCGGATAGAATATTCCAATGTCGCAACCCTCGCCAAGTTCGCTACTCGGGCTCCCTCAGCCCTCTCTAGCTTGGTTGCCTTCCTCTCCAACTCGATCACCTTCTCAGCCAATTCAACACTTAGACTGGCGACTCTAGTGGCACTCTACTCAAGCTCCACTCGTAGGGCCACCACCTTCGCCTGAAGATCAACACACTCAGTCGCAACCCCCTTGCCCACCTCGAGCTCTTCTTCTTTAGCCCTAAGCATCCCCTCAAGTTCACTACATCTGCAAATGGACTACATCAGGTCCTTGTCCTTCCGCTCCAACTCCTCTCTAAGGGATTGAAGATTGCCGCCCGCCCTGAGTTGTGCATGCATCTCACGGCACTTGTCACGGTATCGATGGTACTTTGAAACCATTTTCTGAAAAGCGACAGCCCGTCTCTCCTCGCAACAGATACTCTCAGTCTCTAAAATAAAAATCTGAAGAAAGAAGAGGGAATAGAAAGAGAAAGTCAGCAAAAGTGGAAGACGTAAAACGAAGAAAGCAATAAACTTACCCTCAAATCCATTCCAGCTACGCCCCGTGATAGGCCAGCATTGCTGATCTCCTGAAGGGCCCTGCTTTCAGTAGCGGAAGAAAGAAGGGAAAATTGGGGCACCAGGATCACCGTGTCCTCTAACAAATCACAATCCGAAGAAACCTCGATCACGAGAGAGGAATCATCCATTCCCGCCTCCACCCCAGTGAACCCTACCTCAAACATGCTTATGTCATCGGGGTTAATATCTAAACCGGATTCATTGTCATCAATAACCATGCCCTTTGCCCTCCCGCTAGCCGAAGAGGGAGCACGGGCCTATTGTGGATGGACCACTCGGAATGATCGCAGCGGCCTCCGAGCTCTGCCCCTACCATGGTAGACTCCCCCACGCTAGAAACGGGCACTACCTCCATGCCTGAAGGATATACAGTCTCCTCATCTAAATTAGCATCACCAGCAGGCTCAGACACTGCCAATCCGGGATCGCCCCTCGTGCCCCTCGATCTTGGGTACCTCATCGGCCCTTATTCTCCGCCTCTTTAATGGAGCTTCCTCGCCATCGTTCTAAGACGATTCATCCACCAACTGAACTGGGGGAATTAGAGCTCCCACCTGATGAGCAACCTCACGATGGTCGAGCCGGGAGGGGCCGTAGTCTGTAAAGTAGCAGCGGCCTGAACGCTCTCACTTGTAGACGCAATCGGTGCAGGTCCGATCGAGAAACTCAACTGACGAAAAGCAGGTATGGGAGCCCTCGCCCTCCTCATGACCCGCCGACCTACCAATGAGAGAAGCTTAAACCAAAAAGGAAATAAGGGGGAGGAAAATACAGAACAAAGGGCAAAGTGACCAAGGGCAAGACGAGGTGACTCACCAGTAGAGGGTCTATACCGGAATCTCTCGTGGAACGGAGACCATTCATGAATCCCCATAATATGGGGCAAAACCTGGCTCACCCACTCGCAAATATCAGCAACTAGCGAAAGAGGTGCCTTCTCCGCTGCAAAATAGATAAAAAGGGAAAAAGAAGAACAATGAGATCATCGGAAGGGGACAACAAGAAGCCGTTTAAAAAAATATATAATAAAAACTTACGGGCATAATTCCACTCCTTAGGAAACCCGTTAGGATTTAACACCATGTGCTCCATCCTCACAAAGAAAAAGCTTTCCCAAAAGCGGCGATTGGTCTTATCATCCATCTTCACCACCAAGCCTTTGGTCCTGCGGTGACGAAGATGTATCATAGTACCCCTGTAAAAACTAGGTACGAAGAGGCGAAGCAAGTGACAGAAAGAAATCCCCCGGCCGGCCAGTTCCGCATACTTAGTAAGCATGAGGAAGAGGTTGTATATATACGGAGAGAGCTGAGCCAGGCACACCCCATAATAGCGACAGAAGTTATCCGCCAGTGAAGGAAGGGGAAGTGTGTAACCGACAACAAATAGGTATGCATAAAATGCGCAGTATCCCGGACGATGTATCTATACGACGTCATTACCCGTGGGAATGAGTTCAACATGATCAAGAATCCTCCACTTAGCCTTAAGCGTAGCAAGTCCCCAACATCTATTATGGAAATAACGGGCTAGGGATTGGCGTCAGGTAAGTTCTTGAAATTAGTCCTAGTTTTCCCCGAGCGTGGAATTATCTCAACCACAGTGGGAAAATTCTCATTTTCTACAATAGCTGTCCCTTCTTCATGGGAGGACAAATCCGTTTTTGACGCAACGGTACCGGCAACTCTATTGGAGTTAGAAGGTGCACTAGCCATGTTTTCTTTGGTAAGTACAAAGGTGGAGGGGGTAACAATGGCAAGAAACTTCAAAGGAAGAGAGATGGAGATGTAAGAATTTGAAGAGGGAGGAAAGAAAAGCCTGGAGTTTTTCGAATAATTTATAGGAAACACAGCAACCCAAATGAGAAGTTTTCTTCTCTATTTATAAGAATACAAGCATCCTGAGCGGGAAAACCAAACGCCGCCACATTAGCTCCAAAACAGAAGAGGAATAGGAAATGACATAATGTATAGGAAAGGTGCGCCATAATGATGCATGACAATTTGACGTCATTTCAAACCGATGTAACGATCAGGTATGGCTCTCAAAGCATCACTTCACCCCCTCGATCCAGATGCTCAGATTTCTCAACTCGCAAACTGGCATAGTCCGCCCATCAAGCTCATCCAAAGATGACCACAACAGGCGGAGAGACTAACTGTATAGGTCAAAATCTAATCAAAGAAATTCTACTTAAGGGAGAATGAACAGGGGTCAATCAAGCCGAAGTCACGTACAGGAAACAATATAACAGTGAATGATTCAGCTACGGTCGAGGTCGAGCACTTACTTCGGCCCGAACGACTAGTTCGACACTTAGACATTTCAGAGGAATACTCTAGAGGATATTCCAAGAACTTAGGTACTCCAGTTAAGGACCGCTGGGTAAGGGAAGTATTTTGTATAAATATTATGAGAGAGACTAACAGAAAGGGGCGCTGATAGGAACACATACATAGATCTTCATCCCTTTGAAGGAGAGGATGTTCCATCCTCCAAGGTTCTTCGCCAAAATGGGGATAAATCTCAGAATCTTGGCATTCATCTGTAGTTTAACTTTTTGAAATGTATGGAGGTCTATCTAGTTCAAGAATGGTAATTCTTTTCCTTTATATATTCGTCGTGATCATTTGATATTATTGAAGACATCTTCCTTTTTTTACATTATGGAATCCAATCGTGACTGTAATCAAATTTTTCGTTTAGCTATGCCCGTCTATTCTTGTCTTCTATCTCAGATCTAGAATAACTTATCTTATGCTAGAATTTACCCAATATCTTCTTATTTATTTAGTTTAATAAAAATGCTTGAAACTTTTTAGTCAAACAGATAATCTACTTGGCTTGACTTGTCAAACTTTAACTAATTTAGTCATCTTCGCTATAGAATAACTATTATAGTTGTGTTACTTGTAAACTTTCAAAATAAAAGTATAATAGCAATTGCAATATTTCATCCGGAAAAAGAGAGAATATTTTGCGTAAAAAATTAAGTGTTAAATACATGACTAATCTACTAAGTGTGTAAGCCAAATAGCATGTTACTAGACGACATCTTATTTTCTTGTGTTTAAGTCAAACTCGCTGGTTATATTACTAGACATCTTTTCAATTTTCTTGTTTATAAACAACTAACCTAACTTATTACGTTATTGTTTTAAAATTAACAACAATGTGATGGATATGAATTCATAGATCTCATCAGGGAGGCATTCATACGATGAATTAAGCATATTTTAGTATCATAATGAACCATGAGAAAATCTTAATGAATAATAGATTTGAAAATTTCTTATTCTTCTTTAGGTTAATAGCGTGTCTAGATCTTTTTTTTAGCTATTGAGTAAGTGCTTAAAAATTAGGACTTTCAAAAGGCGTAAAGTTATTCAATTATGATTTTTCAAAGGTAACAGAAGGAACTCAACTGATATAGTTTAAAAGTTAAAATGAAATGATAATGCAATTAATTTAAATAAAATTATCAATCTTTTCATTATCAAAGTTTAAGTGTCTTAACAAGCTTTATCCTCTTCCTTTTCCACCTTTCTTCTCCTTCACCGAGGCCCTCGACTCTGTCCTTTTTGTTTAATTTTTTTATTTTCACGACTCAAAATCTCAACTAATGGGATTGTGATAGCGCCTAACACTGCTTGCTAGGTAAGCCAACACTTAACGATAAATAAGAACAAGAGACAAACATTTAACAATATAATAACATAATAATAAGAGTAAAACTCGAATAAAGTACAAAATAAATCTAAAGCCAAACTTTGTCTAAACAATCTCCCAAGATTCGGTGTCACAAAGTACATAAGCTACTAAAAATGCTAAATACAATATCTACAATAAATACAATACTGTCTGGTACAATAAACAGGAGAGGGGGAATGGAAAGATGACTCTAGGGCCTGTGGACGAATGTGTAGTTCTACCTCGAGTCGCATATCTGGTATCCACTAAGTACCTCTCGGGACTCCATATGTACCAATATCTGAATCTGCACAAAAAGTGCAGAAGTGTAGTATGAGTACAACAGAACCAATGTACTTAGTAAGTATCAAGTCTAACCCCGATGAGGTAGTGACGAGGCTATAATAAGACACCTACCATATAACCTATACAATTTATAAGCAACATGAACAACAATATAGATACCATTAATAATAACATGAATAAAGGCAAGAAAATAGTAAATGGAGCCAAAACTAGAGATATTACTCCATATTCTTCAATGACACAACAAACCCCTATTCAACAGCTTAAAACAGCGGGGAAGAACAATATCCGTGAACAACATAATTACAACTCACAATGAGGACTAAATCACAAACAACACCAAAACATGTATCATATATGTTGTGGCGCACAACTCGATCCAATATATAAAACATCATTGTGGGGGCAACCCGATCCTTATCACAACATTATTGTGGCAACCTTATCCAACATATCAATTCATATAGAATCATCCAACAACCCGTCCAGACATAGCAAGGTCCATAATAAAACATAAAAAACGAGAGGAACCTATTCATTAAGGAAAATATGTACACTAACAAGGAATAATAGGCAATCTGATGTCCGTAAACTAGTCTCACATATATATCCAGACAAAGACTCAAACAAGATCAATAACACACGAACGATCAAGTAGCACACAACCTAATACCACAGAGAAGAACGAAACATGAAACGAGTTAAGACATGTGATAAGTAAAGCATGTAAAAAGTAAAGCCATAGCACGTAAAAACGCGTAACAAGTAAAAGCATGTAGCAGGTAAAGACATAAATCAACTAAAAATATTTGACGAGTAAAAACATGAAATAAGTAAAGGCATTTAACAAATAAAAGCATTAAATAAGTAAAGGCATAAATAAACTAGTCTCACCCGCATGCTTTAACCCATGACAATGCATATGCACTCACCACATTGCATATACACAGCTCCCAACACATAAAACACGTAGAAAATAGACCAATACACATAATTCCCTCAAATCAAGGTTAACCATGATAATTACCTCTTTCCTGTACAATGTCAACAATCCAACACAACTTTCCCTTTAGAACAAGTTTCTAAACAACTCAAATCTATCAAATAATGCCCAAATAAGTCAAAACAAGCTTTAGAAACTATCTCAGTATCAAAAATCAATCTTTATCACATTTGGAAAACTCAACAAAAAGTCAACCAGTTGAAATCCGAAATTAAGACTAATTCCCGTTTACCTATTCTCTTTCGATTCCAAACATGTGATTTATATCAAGATTGGACCTTAAATCAAGTCCAAATCCTCAAAATTAGCTCTCATAAGTTTTTTCCCAAAATTTCAATTTCTACACTTTAAAATACTAGATTTAGAGATAAAGTTCTATAAAAATTCATGAGAATAAATTCAAACTAGATAACAATTAATAACCTTAGAAGTTGGGATAAAAATCCTCTCCAAAATCTCCTCAATCAGTGATTTAGGTTTTAAAAATGGTGAAAAATGACTAAATCCCGATTTTCATCACTATTTTTACCTAGACAACTTTCTTCTTCGCATTCACGAAGGAACCCCCGCGTTCGTGAAGCACAACTCACATTCGCGAAAGGCAATCTCCCTCAAGCCTTCCATTCGTGGCACACCCAACGCGTTTGCGATTGGTAAATTCCTCTACCACTAGGCTGCCTAGAAGCCTATGCGTTCGCATCAAGGCTCCCGCGTTCATGAAGGTCAACTCCCTCCTAGCCTTGGCGTTCACGATCACCCTTTCATGCTCCCGAAAGGTAACCATCCCCCTGTCCAAGTTACCCTACGCGAACGCGAGGCTAGCTCCACCTTCACGATGCACTATGCACCAGCAACAGATTAACTGTTGCAAATTGTACAAGAATGACTGGAAACCATCTCAAAACTCATTCAAGCCCTCCATTCCCCACTCCAACCATTCACAAAAGTATATAAACTTTATAAAAACTAGCTTATAAGCTCAAAACACCAAAATAACATCAGGAATCAAGAATCACACATCAAAACTCAAATATTTCAAAATTCTTAAGTTAAAATTTTCAACTTTTCACAATAAGCACCAAATCAAGATCGAGTCACCTGGGACCCCAATCAAACATATGAACATACCAAAATCATAAAAATACCGATATGATGTTTTACCAACAATGTTGGTCGTGGTCAACTCTAATAACTTTTAAGTTTCAAATCAAGTTTTCTTTGAAAAATCACATTTAAACTTTTAGGATAACAAAACAAATCGTGCACACAAGACATAAATCATCAAATAAAAGGTCTCAGATTACAAAATATGAAGCTAGAACCAAAAATAACCTATCAGGTCGTTATATGCTCCGCCTCTAAAAGAAACTTTCGTCCTTGAACATACATAGAAATGTATCTGAACTAGTAAAAAGGTGTGGATATATACACCGATTCCTAAGTAAGCTCCTCAATCGACTGTCCTTTTCAAGCACTTTCATAGAAGAAATATCCTTAGATCTCAACTTTCGAACCTGCCGATCTAGAATAACTACCGGCTCTTATTCATAAATCAAATCCTCATCAAGTTGCACCTTGCTGAAGTCCAGAACATGCGACTAATCTTCATAATGCTTTCGAAGCATATAAACATAAAATATCCGATGGGTTGGTTTGAGCCGGGTGAGGCTAAGCTTTTGGGTACTAGCTTAGTTCAGGATGCATTGGACAAGGTGAAATTGATTCAGGAGCGGCTTCGCATGGTGAAATCGAGACAAAAGAGTTATGCTGACAGGAAGGTCCATGATGTGTCTTACATGGTTAGGGAGAAGGTTTTGTTGAAGGCTTCACCCATGAAGGTTGTTATGAGATTTAGGAAGAAGGGCAAGTTGAGCCCTCAGTTTATTGGGTCGTTTGAGGTGCTTTGGAGGATTGGGGAGGTGGCCTATGAGCTTGCCTTGACACCTAACTTATCAAGTTTGCATCAAGTATTTCATGTTTCTATGCTTCAGAAGTATATCGGCGATCCGTCTCATGTTTTGGATTTCAGCACGGTTCAGTTGGATGGTGATTTAACTTATGATGTAGAGCCAATGGTTATTTTGGGGCGGTAGGTTCGAAAGTTGAGGTCAAAGGATATAGTTTCAGTGAAAGTGCAGTGGAGAGGTCAGCCCGTGGAGGAGGCTACTTGGGATACCGAGTGGGAGATGTGGAGCAGATATCCACACCTATTTGAGACTCTAGGTATATTTCTAGACCCATTCGAGGATGAACATTTGTTTAAGAGGGGAGGATGTAACGACCCGGCCGGTTGTTCCGATAGTTATAGACCCATTCCCCCATTTCCTGCCTCCTTTGTGTTCTACAGCGGTATTATGACTTACCGAGTTAGTTGGTTCAGGTCCGAAATGATTTCGGAGTGAATTGAGACCTTTAGTCTCTTAATTGGAAGTTTAAGTTGAAAAAGTTGACCGAATGTCAACTTATGTGAAAACGACCTCGGATTTGAATTTTGATGGTTCCGTTTGCTCTGTTAGGTGATTTTGGACTCAAGAGCGCATCCAGATTGTGTATTGGAGGTCCGTAGTAGAATTAGGCTTGAATTGGCAAAAGTTGGAATTTTGGCGAATTTGACCGGCAGTGAAATTTTTTATATCGGGGTCGTATTTTATTTCCAGAAGTTGGAGTAGGTTTGTGGGATCATTATGACTTGTGTGCAAAATTTGAGGTCAATCGGACATGGTTTGATAGGTTTCGGCGTCGTTTGTAGAATTTGGAAACTTCAAAGTTCTTTAGGCTTGAATCTGTGTGTAATTCGTGTTTTTGATATTGTTTGAGGTGATTTGAGGATTCGACTAAGTTCGTATGATGTTATGGGACGAGTTCATATGCTTGGTTGAGGTTCCGAGGGCCTCGAGTGAGTTTCAGGTGGTTAACAGATCATTTTTGGCCTTGGTGAGATAGCTGATATCTGCTGCTACATTTTTCTGGTTTCCTCTTACGCCTTCACAAAGAGTGTTCCTGAGCTGGTGAGATTTTGTTCTATGCGTTCGTGAAAAGTGGATGCGAATGTGAAGGGTAAGGCAGTGTGTGAATCACGAACGCGTGAGTGCTATCGCTTTCGCGAAGAGGAGTGAGGTAGCTGGGGACCCCAGTCTTTTGTTCTACGCATTCGTGAGGCGTCGCGAGGGTCGGTGTTGGTAAAGCATCGCGTTCGCGAAGCTAGGGACGAGTTCGCGATGAGTTAAGCTGAGAGGCAGTCAATTTTGTCTACGTGAATGCGAGAGGACGACCACGTTCGCGATGAAGGAAATCTGGGCAGACAGTATTAATTCAAAATCGAGGGTTTGAGCCCATTTTTCATATTTTGAGCTAGAGATCACAGATTTGGGTAATTCTTGAAGGGATTTTTGCGGAGTTGATTGGGGTAAGTGTTTCTTACTTAGTTTTGGTTAAATCCCATGATTATATCTTTTATTTTATCATCTAATTTGTGATTTGGGGTGAAAAATTGGGAAGAAGATGAAATATTTTTGAGTTAGATTTTTGGGGTTTTGAATGAGATTTTGTTATCGTATTGGAGTAAATTGTGACGACCCGACCCGTCGTCACTTGAGTTGCTGCCCCGTTTCCCCCATTTTATGCTTCTTCATGTTTCGTTATCGGTATTCGGTGTGTTAGAGTTAAATCAGATTGGTTTTGATTAGAAATGAGACACTTAGTCTCTTTAAGGAAGGCTTGTTTTGGAAAAGTCAACCGAATGTTGACTATTAAGTTAGAGGGCTCGGATGTGATTTCCGATGATTCGGTTAGCTTCGGGGGTTGATACATGGCTTAGGAGTGTGATCGGAATTGATTTTGGAGGTCCGGAGTGGAATTAGGCTTGAATTGGCGGAGTTAGTATTTTGGCGAATTCCGGTTGGTAGGTGAGATTTTGATACGGGGGTCAGAATGGAATTTCGAGAGTAGAGTTGCAGTAGCTTCGTTAGGTGATTTTGGATGTGTGCGCAAAATTTCAGATCATTCGGAGGTGTTTTGGTCGGGTTTTTGATCAAATGTGTATTTCGGAAGTTTTTAAGAAATTTAGGCTTGAATCCGATGTAATTTGATGGTTTTGGTGTTGTTTATGGTGTGTTGATGATTGAAGCAAGTTTGAATAATGTTTTAAGATATGTTGGTGCTTTTGGTTGAGGTCCCGGGGGCCTCAGGGTGATTTCGGATGGTCAAACGGACCAATTCTAACCTTTGGAAGTTGCAGATTTTTCAGCGGAAGTGTTGCAGACATTTGTTCTCTGCGATCGCAAGAGTGCAATTGCGATCGCATAGAAGGATTTTAGGGGCTGTTTGGTTGTTCAATGCGATCACATGAAGGGGTTGCGATCGCACAGTGTTGTTTGGTAAGGCACTGCGATCGAATAGGGCCTGTTGCGATCACATAGGGTAATTTGAGACCATGGAATTTTTGGTCTATGCGATCGCAGAGGTCTAGATGCGATCGCATAGAAGAAATCTGGGCTGGACAGAAGAGTTTTTAATAGCATTTTATCTGCGAGCCTAAGTCTATTTCCACTATTTTTGAACATCCTTGAGAGCTTTTGGACGAGGATTTAAAGAGGGGTTCGACTGGGATTGATTGGAGGTGAGTCTTATGACTTAAAAACATAATTTAATTGTAGATTCAACATCTAAATTCATGGAAATTTGATTAAAAGGGGAAGAATTAGGGCTTGACTTTTTGAATGTAAATTTGGATTTGAGGGAGCATTTGAGCTCGGAATTGAGAGTTCTTGGTATGTATGAACTCGTGAGAAGATGAGGAATCCATTGATCTTAAATTTTCTAATTTCCGAGACGTGGGACCGGGGCTCGGGTTTTGCTAATTTCGAGATTCTTGATATTTTTCGATTGTTTTCGATTGGGTATTGTTCCCTTAGCATATTGTGATGTATTCGCTATGATTTTGGTTAGATTCGACGCGCGTGGAGGCCGATTTGAGGGGCAAAGGCGTCGCGAGCTAGAGATTTCACCGGTTCGAGGTGAGTAATGAATGTAAATGATGTCCTGAGGGTTTGAAACCCCGGATTTGCACATCATAGTGCTATATTAAGGTGAGACACGCGCTTGATGATGAGCGCGAGTCGTTTACTATTGGGGATTGTGACTTGGTCCATCCCGAGTGATGCTTCTACTGCGTATTCGATTAAAGCTTATTTGTTATCATCATTATTTGGACTGATTGTCATATTTGGGCTTCTTGCCAATTCTTTGAACCCTTCGGGGAGTTTATTTACTATTTCCTCACTGTTGACTTACTACTTGAACTTAGTCGTACCGTTTTCCACTGTCTTACAACTCAATCACTTTTACTCGATTTTTTTGAAACTAAAAGATATATTAAATGATGTTTTGGGCTGAGAACTACTACTTTACTATTGCCCGATGAGCTTATATGATTTCTGGACTGAGTACGGCCAAGGGCCAGATGTGAGGATACTATAGGATCGGGTTGCGCGCCGCAGCAGTGTTATACTGATATTAACATGAGACTAAGGGCCTAGATTTGATGCCACGAGATAGCTTGATATTGCACTTGGGCCGCAAGGGGCCCCTCCCGGAGTCTGTACACCCCCAGTGAGCGCCGTCGACGATAAATAAATGGAGCGGGCTGCACGCCGCAGCGGGTACTATAGGGTATCGTTCTATGTGTTGATTTCTCTTTGTATGTCTGTTACTTAACTGCTTATTTGTTGTGGTATTTCTACATTTCGCTTCCATTGTTTTATTACTCTCTTATTACTTGTTTTTAAACTGCCGCAATATAGATTACTCTGTGTTTTTCCGTGGTTTCTTATTATCAGTCATTATTTATGCTTATTACTCACTGGGTCGGAGTACTCACATTACTCCCTGCACCTTGCGTGTAGATCCAGGTGCATCTGAGGCTGAGTGAGGAATATTTCAGTTGAGTAGTGCATATCCGGGAGCATCGAGGTAGCTGCATGGCGTCCGTAGCCCTGATCTCTCCCTTCTATCCTTGTTATTAATTAGTATTCCCTAGATGGACATGTATTAGGTTGTTAAACTTGTACTAGAGGCTCGAGACTTGTGACACCAAATCTGTATGGGCTATGTAGTGGTATTATCATCTGACTTTCTGCATATTTGACTCGTTGTCTTAAACTCTTATTGGAGTAATTTAGCAACTTAACTGTGTTAACTGATAATGATTTTCATAAGAAAACAGAAAAGGGTTGTTAGTTGGTCAGGCTTGTCTAACAGTGTGTTGGGCGCCATCACGACCGGGGTTGGGGTCGTGACATAAATTTAGTATGATTAGACTCGTGAGTGAATGTGCTTTCGAGTTTTATGACTTTTGTTTGATTTCGAGACGTGGGTCCGAGGGCCGGGTTGAGCCAGTTTCAGATTTGGGGTCTAATTTAGTAGTTTTTGTGTGGAATTGATCCCTTTAGCCTATATTAATTGTATTGTACTACTTCTGGCTAGATTCGGGACATTCAGAGGCCAACTCGCGAGGCAAGGGCATTTTGGAGTAGAGTTTTGCTCAGACCGAGGTAAGTAACAGTTATAAATCTGGTCTTGAGGGTATGAAACCCCGAATTTTGGTATTGCGTGACTATTTTTGAGGTGACGCACATGCTAGGTGATGGGCGTGTGGACGTGCACCGAAGGGATTATGACTTGGTCCGTCCCGTGATACTGTAAAGTCGAATAGCTTACTGTTAACTACATGTTCTCTCTATTTTATAGAAATTTAACGGCAATTCAAGTTAGAAATCATATTTAGGCCTTATAATATCACCATTGGGACCCATTGAGGTCGTGTACTTGTTGAATTAATTGCTATTTGCTGTTTTATTCTCAATCATGATATTACTTGCGTATTATACCTCCGTCTCTTCTTGTTTATTGTTAATACATGTTATTATCTTTGTTTGGGCTGATTTATATGATTTCTGAGAGCTCGAGGGACTGGAGAGGTTGGTGACTGAGCTAGGGCCTAAGTGCCGAGTTGTGAGCTATGTGCGTGTATATGTATCGGGTTGCACGCCGCAACGAGCCTCATGGCTATATATATATATGTATATTGGATCGGGCTGCACACCGCAACGAGCCTTAGGGCTATTTATATAGATCTGGCAGCATGCCGTAGTGATATAGCGCTTGTGCTGAAGGAGCCCCTCCAGAGTCTGCACACCCCCAGTGAGCGCAGATACCTATTAAGTGTGAGTACTGAGGGCTGAAAGCCGAGTGATTGAGCTGTTAAGATGAATTGAGTAACTGTTGCATGAGATGCTGTACTTGCTTTTAAATTGTTGTTGAACTTAGTTGATATCTGTCATTGTTGTGAAATTCCTGGAAGATTTTATATCCGGTCTATTTGAACTTGAACTGTATAAAACTGTCTCGACTTTAACTGCAAGATTTGAAAGCATGTCTATTCTTTGTTGAAAATTTTGAAATGACTTATATTTGTATAGCTCGTCACTGCTTCTCAGTTCACTTACTGAGTTGAAAGTACTCACGTTACTCCCTGCACTTTGTGTGCAGATTTAGGTGAGACCGGTAGCGGAGGTTGTTGAGTTCGTGCGCGATGGACTATCGGAGACTTACGAGGTAGTTGTCGGCATCCGCAGTCCTTGTTTCTCCTTCCTTGTTGTCTTTTCTTTTTTGTTATGGCATTTGGCATAGACTTTTGTGAACTCTGATTCTAGAATCTAGACTGGTTGTAGATGCTCATGACTTAGTGACACCCTGATGTCAGACTACTATTCCGCACTTGTGTTTTGGGTTTTACCCTGTTGTTGTGTAAACCTCTGGTTATTTTAAATGTCTTAACTCATCTGTTATATATTGAAAGTATTTTTGAAAGTCGGCTTGCCTAGTACCATCGATAGGCACCATCATAACAGAGTTGAGTTTTGGGTCGTGACATATAACAAGAAGCAAGAGAGAGCTCGTGGATCAAACGCTGCAGATTTCTCTAAAAGCTACAAGCGTTCAAGTGTTCTTAGGATTAAAAGATCAAGACGAAGATTCAAGAACAAGTTGCAAGCCCTTGAATTAAAAATACGTCAAGATCAAGAGATGAGGCCTCAAGCACTTGGATTAAAATAAAATAAAATTTAAGATTAAGCTCAAAGGCTCTTTTATTTACTGTTAAAGAGTATAATCAGAGGATTTATAGAGATTGTAACACTCAAATATTTGAAATAAAATACTACGATTGTTACAATATTTTTCGGTCTTGATTTTATTTTTTCAACGCAAATTTATTATCTACACTATATATTAGTTATACATAGGAGAATAACAAATATATTGTATAACTAATACAAGCAAATTGATAAAGAAATTAATAATACATAGATTGAAAAAGTCTACCAAATAAGGAATTAATAATAACAAAAGGCGGATGCATGCATTATTTTTCTAATGCATCCTACTATACGGCCCCTCGGTGTTCAATAACTCATGATTTTGAGTTCAAGTGTACAAATAAATGTTTTTGGCAAATTTAGGGGGCGCTCTATTTAATCAGCAAAAGTATATTGTACATTGTGCTTCACCACTTGAACTAGCGTGCTGGTACATACTACAAATTGTACGTCATTCTTCATCACATGTACCTTAAATCAATGAAAGCCAAGTGTGACATGGTTAAAGATTCAAGGCGTCTATAGATTCCACCATAACCAGACACGTGCAAATATTGAAGATTTGAACAAGAAAAAGCCAACTACCCACACATCGCCGCCTCGTATTCCCCCACTCCCCACCATTAATACACGCACTGCTACTTCATCAAGAACCCCTTCGATATATTTATTCACTTGAAGCCTACTCTTCTTGGAAAGTCCGAAAACAGAAAAAACATACCCACAAAACATATCTAGCCGTGGCAGTAGAAAAACCCTTTAATTAGATCACCAGAGCCTTTGGTTTTCTCAGGCTTTGGGTTCCAATATGGCATCTTCGAGGAGGGTCTTGTTTATTTTCTTTGTTTTTCTTGCTCTCGTCGTCCCTAATGTCAAAGCTGATGCTGGCTCATCGTTGGAGGATGAAGTTGAAGTGGTTAGATCGGATGTTGCACCCACTTCTCAAGAATTGGACCTTCTTAAGTCCAAGATCCAATCTTTAGGTTAGTTCTGACTTTTTCCCCCTTTTTTTCTTGAAAAGTCTATAGTAATTGGTTTTGCTAGTTTTCATGTTTTGATCTTAAAGGTGTTATCTTTTTTAAAATTTGTTATGAGCTGGAATTATGAAGAAAGAAGGGGTATCATGAGTAGCATATTATTACAGGATGAATAGATGAAGAGTGTTTCTGTTTTATTGCATATAACGTTCAAAACTGGGAGTAGAAATGGCTAGATTGATGTCTTGGAGAGCGTAGTCTCTGAATTGTGGTCTGGTTTACTTGGCTGGAACTGTAGATGTAGAGAGGTGGATTTGTTATGAGGTTAATTTGATGAGCTAATAATTCTGAGTTGTTTGAAGGTCTTAACTGTTTGGATTTCTCATATTGATGAGCTAGAATTCTAATCTAAAAAGAAGAAATTTTAGGTGAGTAGTGCAATATTACTGTATCAGGAAATTGGATTATTTGTGTTGAATTGTGATAAATTATCTATATTGTACAACATATAGAAACTAAAGCTGTAAGCTATTGCTATGTTCCTTTTCTTTTTTCCAATTTTCTTTCTTTATTTTGGAGGATAGAGGAACATGAATGTAAAATCAGCCCATGTAACATGCGAGGATAAAACGAGGATTGTCTATTACTTACTGCTTGAGGTTTATCTTTTATTTAGTTCTGCTTTATTTGGTGTTTCTTTGAGGCTATGCATTCTTGAATAGAACTATGCACGGTTTGGCGTCATGTCCTGTGGCTCTGCTGTATAAAGTGACCAGCATTTTTAAATAGAGCATGACTATGAGTCCACGACCATTCATATAGTTTGAATGAACTTAAGTTGGACATTTCTTTAGTTGCCTTCTTCTCGTACAGAGTGCTAGCTACTACCTATTGTACTTCTAACTTTTAAGTACTTCATTATATTGTAGATCTCCCCTAATATTTCGGTGTTTTGCATGTGTTTGGTCAAAGTTTGAGTGAAGTCGAAAAAGTAATTATTCAAAGTGAAGTTGAAAAGAAGTTTGTGGAAGTTGAAGCTGTATTTTGATAGTTGTAGTTTTTTTTGGGTAAAATAATTTGTGAAAGTTGAAGATTTTTGGGTTGTAGTTGGGAAAACTTATCTTAGATCGAGATACACATTCAAATCACTCATCTTGGAAGAATATGAAGTTAAAGTTCGCCTGAAAACTTGTGAAATAAGCTTCAACATTTCAGTTGAAGCTCAATCCCGGCCTCTTTTCAAAATTTTTGTTTTGGACAGCTTGCTCGCTGGGAAATTCCGAGCACATCCATACAACTTTTTCTGAATTCCGACAACTTTTATTTTTTCCGGTGGCGGGGAATCTCTCTCTGTCCAGAATTCTGGTTTTTCTGCTCTTTTTTTCAAGCTTTATAGCTCACGGTGATAACTTCCAAACAACCCCTAAAATTCCATAACCTGAGCAGCTGATTAGTACAATATGGGAGACAACAGGATATACTTCAACGCAGGATTCAAATCTTTTGACATCACCAGATGGAACTCCAACAAAGACACTTGGTTTGAATGGGTGGAGAGAAGCCGCAACATGATGAGAAGATCATCCATGGGTAGAAAGGCAATGGAATGGATATGCTTTGCACTTAAAGAAGCGTCGACAGATCAAAACAATCTAGTGAAGAGATGGAAGTACAAGGAGCAAATGACAGAACATTTCTGTACTAGGAAATTTAACGCCCATGGAAGATATATGAGTATTCTATCACTGAAGAGAGAAGGGAGGTCAGTGATTATAATCCCAGAGTTAACTTTGAATTCTGGCTGGAAAGACATAGCAGCTAAGATAGAGAGATTCATATCCACCAAGTTGAATCCCATAGTACCACCCAGAAATACTGTGGAAAATTTCCCTTATGCCCAAGCAGTTAAGGAGAGTAAATGGCAATCCAATACTCTTCGAGAGGCAAGGGTCGGCACGAACAATGGCGATATCACTGGTTTGGAACCTACTGGAGGAGAGGACACAAGCCTACTAAAAAGATGCATTATCGGGTCTTTAGGGAAAGAAATCAATGAGAGACCCACTTTAGCAGATATAAGGCGATGGGCTAGTGCTTCATGGAACAAAGCATACGGAGTAAACATATATGAAATGACAGGAAACATGTTTCTTTTTGAATTTCCAAACAGATTCATGGCAGAGCAGATTGTGCAAGGAGAATGGAGATGGAAAAAATTCAAGCTTCATCTGGATTGGTGGAATCATACAGCCGGTTGCATTCCAAACTCACAAATTGAGGAAACATGCTGGATTAGAGCCATGGGGATTCCTTTACATCTATGGTCACAAAAGATCTTCAAAGAAATAGGAGATCTCTGTGGGGGTTGGTTAGCTACAGAAGAAGAAACTGATCTCAAAAATCATCTTAAGTGAGCGAGAATCAAAATTGCTGGTGATGGCAGAAAGACTCCCAATGAGGTGGGGATTGAAAGAGACGGTACCAAATTCTTCATCCCAATCTGGGCTGAAAGAAAGACACGGTATGAGCTAAACACTGGTAAAGGAAAAGCAAGTGGACAATTTACACAAGGTTCAACTTCGATGAATCAAAGCAGTAAAGTGTCAAAAGTCAAGCTGAAATCCTATGGCCCCGATATGGCTGCACAAGTCATTTTTAATGACCTCTCGTGTGAGATCTCTGATGATACTGGGCTGAAGCCTTATATCGAGGAAATGGGAGGACCTTCTCAATCGGGGGCAAAAGAGTCACCTCCAGGGGATCAAACCCTTAATGTGAATCGTGAAAGTATGCAAAAGGAAACAATTACCAGTTGCAGTCAGCCAGAAGGTGGAGCAGATTTAGCAAGATTGGAACAGAAGGAAGGGGAGCAAAGCATAAACTCAAAGATGGGGAATGATCACGTGGGAAGTACTTTGGAACATCTAAAGCAATTTAGCCCTATTCAAGAGTGGGAAATTGAGGAGGTGAATCCTTTAGCAGTTCAACAACACAATCCATTATTGGATAAAGACATGGATGCAACAATATGGGTCCATCAAAATATGATCAAATTGGGGAAAATGTTTGGAATAGATTTCCAAGGACATGAAGAAGAAGCACTGGAATTGTTAATGCAAATTGACAGCTGCAGACAGGTTAGAAGGGTGGAGACAGAGTTGGAGGTGAAGAAACAAAGATTCAAAGGATCACTGGAATTAAAAGGTTTGACTTCTTTCGATGTCAAATTCAAGAGTGACGGGAAAAGGAGTAGGGGAAGAGATCTATCAATTATTTCTATATGAGGATCAAAGTAATTTCCTGGAATGTAAGGGGTCTAAATGATAAGAAGAAAAGGGAGATAATAAAAAGTCAAGTGCAGAATTGGAGGGCAGACATTATTTGCATGCAAGAAACAAAAGTCGAGGGGGATATCGAGGAAATAGTCAGGCAAATATGGGGTGGTAGATGGGTTAGGTATGCAAGTTTAGAAGCTAGCGGCACGAGAGGGGGGATTTTGTTGTTATGGGATTGCAGAGTATGGAAAGGGGAGGTGTTACAGACTCGTGCATACACTTTGACGTGCAAGTTTGACGCTCTTCTACAGAATTTTCAATGTCACATAACAGGAGTGTATGCTCCAAATTGTAGAATAGAAAGGAAAAAAGTATGGAGTGAAATTGGTGCAGTGAGGGGATTGATGGAAGGTCCTTGGGCGGTTTGTGGCGATTTTAACGTTACAAGGTACCCTTCTGAAAAACGGGAATGCTCAAGGAGGTCCAGAGCGATGGTGGAGTTTTCGGATTTTATAGAAGATATGGAGCTGATAGATCTTCGACTTGAAGGAGGAAACTATACTTGGTTCAAAGGGGACAATCATACAGCGGCTTCAAGAATTGATAGATTTCTCATTTCAGAAGAATGGGATGTAAGGCTCAAAAACATCAAGCAAACTATCCAACAAAGGCTGATTTCGGACCATTCACATGTGGCTCTAGACTGTGGTGCGTGGGAACAAGCTAAATCATACTTTAAGTTTGAAAATTGGTGGCTGAATGTGGAAGGTTTTGAGGACAGAATTAGAGAGTGGTGGGGATCTTTTGAATTCTCAGGAAGACCTGATTACATTTTAGCTTGCAAGTTAAAAGCTCTCAAGGGCAAGCTAAAAGGATGGAGCAGAAGTTACGAAGGCAATTTGGGACTGCAGAAATCAAAATTGCTAAGTCAACTAGCAGATTTTGAGACAACGCAACAACTAAGAGCGTTGACAGAGGAGGAATCAGCCAGGAAAGCAGCCACTCTAATGGAGATTGAGGTGCAACTCAAGAATGAAGAATTTGCATGGAGACAAAAATCAAGAGCTTTGTGGCTCAAAGAAGGGGATAGGAATACAAAATTTTTCCATCGGACTGCAAATGCACGCAAGAGAAACAACAACATTGACCAAATAATGATCCGACATGAAGTAATCGAGGATCCAGAAAGAATAGAGAACGAGATCATTGAATTCTACAAGGAGCTATACACAGAACCTGAACAGTGGAGACCAACAGTCAATTTCGAAAATAGTTCAAGCATTTCTGAATCGGAAAGGGAGTCTTTACAGAGTAACTTTGAGGAACAAGAAGTGCTGAGCAGTCTGAAGATGTGTGCAAGTGACGAGGCTCCAGGTCCAGATGGATACACAATGGGTTTTTTCAGAAAGTGTTGGGACATTTTGAAGGAAGATATCATGGCGGCTTTTAACAACTTCCATTCACAGGAGATGTTTGAGAAAAGCTTCAGTGCAACATATATATCATTGATTCCAAAGAAGACAGGTGCGAAAGAATTGAGAGATTTCAGACCGATCAGTCTGATAGGGAGCTTCTACAAACTGCTCTCAAAAGTCTTAACTGAAAGACTTAAGAGGGTGGTTGGGAAACTTGTTGATGCTCAACAAATGGCGTTCATCAAAGGAAGACAAATAATTGATGCAGTGATGATTGCCAATGAAGCTGTGGATTCAAGAATAAAAAAGAAAGAACCTGGAATCTTATGCAAATTGGATATCGAGAAGGCCTATGATCATGTGAACTGGAGCTTCCTACTAAGAATGTTAGAACAAATGGGTTTTGGGCAAAAATGGATTAGATGGATGAAATTTTGCATATCTACTGTGAAATTCTCCATTCTTATAAATGGAAGTCCTAAAGGTTATTTTCACTCACACAGAGGTCTCAGACAAGGTGATCCTTTATCTCCCTTTCTATTCATCATAGCCATGGAAGGATTGAACAACATGATCAAAACGGCTAAAGTCAGTGGATGGGTTAAAGGCTTTGAGGTAAACAGGAGTGGGGCTAACAATCTAGAGATCACACATCTCCAATATGCTGATGATACTCTAGTCTTATGTGATACTGAAAAAGACCAACTTAGATTCTTAAGGATCATTTTGGTTTTATTTGAAGGAGTATTAGGATTACACATTAACTGGAGAAAGAGCAATATTTTTCCCATTAATGAAGTTAACAACATGGGGCAACTGACTCAGATATTGGGAGGAGAAGTTGGGTCCCTACCAACTGTTTACCTTGGGATGCCTCTTGGTGCAAGATCCAAATCAAAAGAAATCTGGAATTCAGTCATAGAAAAGTGTGAGAAGAAGTTGTCAAGATGGAAATCGCAGTACCTATCATTGGGGGGTAGGCTAGTTCTAATCAACTCAGTATTAGACTCTCTACCTACTTACATGATGTCTTTGTTCCCAATTCCAGCATGCATTTTACAGAGATTGGACAAACTCCGAAGAACATTCCTCTGGCAAGGCAATAAGGAGAAAAAGGTCTTCCATTTAGTCAATTGGAAGACACTAACAATGGATAAAAAACAAGGTGGATTAGGGATAAGGAATTTGAAGAACCAAAGCAAGGCTCTTAGAATTAAATGGTTATGGAAGTACTCTAAAGAACCCCAATCTTTATGGGCCAAAGTGATCAAAGCAAAGTATGGTGAAGAAAACAACTGGGTGTCAAAAAAAGTCAGTACATCATATGGAGTAAGTGTGTGGAAATCCATCAGAGAACTTTGGCCAATAATGAAGAATCACTCCTCCATAAGAGTGAACAACGGAAGGAACACATCATTTTGGAATGATAACTGGCTAGGAATGGGAAGCTTAAAGGAAAGATACCCAGATATGTTCGGTTTAGCACAAAACCAGCATAAGACAGTCGCTGATATGAGGAGTTGTCAAGGATGGGAAATAGCTCTAAGAAGACAGCTGAATGACTGGGAGATAACAAGATTAACTGACCTCTACAAAGAGCTGGAAGCATTTACAGGACTACAGGAAGGTTTGGATTCAATATGGTGGAAGAGGCACAACAAAGGGATTTACCGAGTGAAGGATGCATATAAGATTTTGAATCATGATAATCAACAGGTAGACACATGGCCTTGGAAACATATATGGAAAACAAAGATTCCATACAAGGTAGCCTGCTTCACTTGGCTACTAGCAAAGGAGGCGGTTTTAACCCAGGATAATCTCATAAAAAGGGGAATTTCTCTGTGTTCAAGATGTTTTCTGTGTGGGGAAAATGCAGAAACTGTCAACCATTTGTTTCTACATTGCAAGATTACAGACCAACTATGGAAAATCTTTATTAGTCTTAGGGGTATTTCATGGTCAATGCCATACAGGATTAAAGATGTCATTTATAGCTGGGAAGAAGCTGGAGCTGAAGCAACTAGCAGAGATAGATGGAGGACTGTTCCGGCATGTATTTGGTGGACAGTCTGGAGGGAAAGGAATACTAGATGTTTTGAAGACAGAAGCAATTCACTGCAGAAGATCAAACTCAATTGTATTCTTCTATTTTGTTGTTGGTGCAAACAGATGTACACAGAAGATACATTGACAATCATAGACATACTAGGATCCTGCTAGGTCTCAAATTAGAATATCTATAAATTCTCTCTATGTAAATTTGGTTTTCAGTGCAACCTA
Source organism: Nicotiana sylvestris (assembly GCF_000393655.2). Lineage (NCBI taxonomy): Eukaryota > Viridiplantae > Streptophyta > Magnoliopsida > Solanales > Solanaceae > Nicotiana > Nicotiana sylvestris. Next base: position 88,801,745 of record NC_091064.1, on the reverse strand, counting down.
TGTACTGATTTTTATAATATATACAATAGTTAACAATTCAAAAAAAATAAAGTAACATTATTTGCAAGTGAATTTGTTAAAGAAACAGCCCCCCCCCCCCCCCCAGATTTTGCTATAGGAAGCTGCAGACTCCAATTTGTTAGTTTTCTCTAACACCAAGATTTATGTTGCAGTGTCTCTGTGGAAGGGTCAATCCAAAGATGAACATAATTGTTTTGATAACTTTGAACATTCGAAGCACAAGAAAAAGCCACGTGTAAAGGCGCCACAATAAATGGTGCCTTTTTGTTTGGTAGTGAAGCAATGCTCCAGAGATAGAGAGATACACTTTCACGAACTGCACAAAATTTAGAGATAATCTACAATTACCATTCTCTATTGTGAACTGTACAAATTTTAGGGGTCTTCAAAGGAGCACAGCTAATTCAGAATAGAGTAAAAAACAACAACAACTAAACCTCTGTCCAAGTTGGGGAATTTGGAATAGAGTCACAACCAAAAATAACTTTCACATCCTTGTAAAAATTTGAGACAGACTTATAATTGCGGTAGGTTCCTATTCCACAGTTGTCGTACTTAGTACTTTGTTGGTGTCAAGTAATAAAGGGCAGCCCGGTGCACTAAGCTCTCTCTATGGGCGGGGTCCGGGGAGGTTCGGACCACAAAGGTCTATTGTACGCATTCTTGCAACAGGTTGTTTCCACGGCTCGAACCGGTGACCTCCTGGTCACATGGCAACAACTTTACCGGTTATGGCAAGGCTCCCCTTATTGGCCTCACATAATGAGGCTTTTAAATTTCATCTAGTTTTCTCTCTTAGTGTGAGTTAATTCTGCAACAGTGAGTTTTGGATGGGTGCTTGGGATGTAGGGTGCTCTCATTTGTTAAAGTTTTGGTTACAAAATATTGATTACTAGCTGTCTCTCTTTCCTTCTAATGGGTTTTGTTTTTCAAGAATCAAACATTGAGGAGACTGTGCGAGCACTGAAAGGAAAGGATGAGGTGATTGCTGACAAGGAGAAGACAATAAAAGAGAAGTCAGAGAGGGTTAAGTCATTGTCAACTGAGTTGGCTTCTCTACAGGTGAGTCTCTCAAATTAGCAAGTTGGCTTTTGTAATGCAATTTTAGTTTGATGAAAACGTCTTGACAATGTTGATGTAATTCGTCGCCTCTGAAGTTGTATATTTTTTTTTGTCTAGAAAAAGGGAACACTAGATGCCGAGGAGCAAGTTGGAAAGGCTCGTGCACGAGCTGATCAGCTTGAAAAGCAAGTTGAGAGACTAACGGAGGAAGTTGAATTGAAGAATAAGGAGAAAAAAGACTTCGAAGCACATAAAGGTGAAACTGAGAAGAGAGTAACTGAGTTAAATTTGAAGGTTGACAAGGTAAGCTTTTGATCTGCATTACCTTTTTATAAGAGAATAAGTAGCTCATTTGCTTTCTTTCCTTTTTCTCTGTAAGTTGTGTTATCTTCGCACTAGCTAATCGATACAGTATATATTCTAGCAAGTGAGATTTCACCACAAAAGCTTCAGCAACAAACAACAGCAACAACAACATGCCCAGTATAGTCCCACAAGTGGGGCGCTTCAGCAACAAAGCATATATTGCAATTTTAGATTGGAGGTCCTTTACGCGTTAAAAATATAAAAAGAAAAAAAAAAGAAAAAAAGAACATCATTGTAGAGCTGCATTGTCCTTTTTTTTTTAAAGATCTGAGGATTACGTTCTTTTGCTTGTCCTTTTAACGAATGTTTCCTTTTAATTGAGAGCCTAAAGCCAAGTACCTCAATAGAAGTATTAGAGAAGGCAGTTGGATGTATGTTATTCTGGTTCTTGGGGACAGAGCTTCTCCTGCGCATCATGTTAGAGTTGTTATTCAGCTATCCAACCTTGTTCAATCACTGCAACAAACAGAAAAGTACCAAAAAAAGAACTTCTAAATGCTATTCCTTATCAGTTTACACCAATAATTGAGCTCAGACAGAAAGATGGATAATGGATTTAAAAAGTTAGCTGAAACGTATAAAGGTGAAAGTGGGTGCAGAGCTCTGACTTTCATAAATAGCGATCCCTCATCTCCTTTCATTAAAAAAATCGCCCTTCTCCTCTCGTACCTTGAGATGATGTCACATGAGAATTTTATACAGCAGTAAGCGGTGATGACTGTCTTCTTGAAGATACTGTGAAGCTTATATAAATGATGAAGTATTTTTGGAATTTAAGCTGCTTTTTAATTACACAAATTGATTTCATTCTGCTGCTAAACAAACTTTAATTACCATGACTTCTTCTTGTGATGTCTACAAATATCTTCTAGCTCTTACTGCTGGTCCAATTTAGTTTTGGTGGCTACGTGCAATATTTCAAGCCCAATTATATGAAGTGATTTGTTTCTATTTGGTTTATGCAGCTCCAGAAGACCATTGATGAACAGAAGGAGAAACTGCAAAAAACTGAACGAGCTCTTCAACTTGCTGAGGTGCTCTTGATAATAGAAACAGCTCAAATGTTGTGAAACTTGTGTGGTGGATAACAATTTCTTTGCTTTTCAGGAGGAAATGATTAGAGCAAGGTTTGAAGCCACATCGAAGATGAAGGAGCTCATGGAGGTAGATGTTCTAGCTCCCTTTATCTTGTCATGTGAATTCAGGATTATGATTACTATTAAAAATAGGAGGTTCCGTCTCAATTTCCTAGCTAGCTGAGTAATGCTGTGATCCATATTAATGTTTCCGTCTACCGTGGCATCCTGATGCCTCTGTACTACCATTCATATTGTGTTAAGGGTTTGTTATGCTGGTTTTATTGGTTAGCTTTTTGTATCAGTCCTTGTATGTTGGAACTGGGTATATCAGTAGTTTTAGGGACAGCAGGATTGTGGATAGTCTTAGTAGTAATGGGTAGTGCGGTGATGGTGATGCTGGTCTTTAGCTTGTGGTTTTAATGTTGTATTTAATATGGATGATTTGACGGCTAAAAGGGGAGAGAAATGTGTTGATAGATGTGGTCTAAACTATTTCTGTTATAAAGGATGATGGCTGTCACGTAAGTGGGTGATATTGGCTAAAGAGAAGAATAATGGAATTATGATAATAATCATAAATACACTAGGCAAATAGGCCGCGGAGGCAGATATTCATGGAGTATGGGTTTTTTGGTGTTTACAGAAATGTTGATGCTGTAAATGTGTGGTTGGTGTCTTGTTTGGTGGTTGTCTATTTGCAACTTGTTGATGAATTTTGGGGGAGAAAAAAATCTGTAGTCAGTACCATGCATATATCTGTAGCTGGCATCTCTAAAGTTTTACAACTTGTCTGCCCTTTATTTTGGGTGGTATAATCAAATATGGTCTTCTTTTGTGTTAAATCATGTGGAGATGTCCTTGGATTCTGTTGATATATGGTTAGCATGTAAAATCTATTTGTAATTTGAAATTTAGCTAATTTTTCAATTTTTGTGGGTTATCACGAGAACTGTACCATCAGTCATAATAAAATTTTTATAAGAAGATAAAAAGTGGGATTTGTTTTAACACACACATGTCATCATCAATATAAGGAGGAAAAGGTGGTTTTTGTAGTTCCCGATCTGTTTCCCTCTTGCTTGGTTTTTGGAGTTCTGATATGTAGAAGTTGTCTCTGATTAGTGGTGATGTATGGCGATTTAGTTATGAATCTTTTTGGATGTGAGTATCTGATTCACGTGGAAGGTTATGCTTCCTGCACCTTGCATAGCCTAGCATAAAGTAGAAAAGGGATCAAAGTTGCATTCTGCATCATATATTTCGTCTGATACCCTTATTCACTGACCTAGTTACTAGAATAAGATTTGGAAAACTGTGAAATTTGAAGATGAGCTCTCATCGATGCATTGTGGGTTAGAGCTAGAACTCGGTCAAAATGAGCATCATTCATTTTGTATGATATTCTTTTCATGCCAAGTAATGTCTTGCTAGTATGTAAATCAGCTTGTGTTTAAGAATACCAATGCTTTTCTTCTTAGATAGAAAAATACTATTGCTTATCGTCTTTTGCTATTGTTTCCTTGGTTTTCCCTTTCCAGCCTTGTTATGTTGTAGATGATGATAACTTTTTTCTTTCCTTTCTTTGAAAATTCAGGTGCATGGGGCATGGCTTCCACGTTGGCTGGCAGTTCATTGGACTCACTACCAGGTATTTTGATTTTTGGGCAAAAACCACACCTAATGTTATTGTAAATGGATTGCTGACTGTGCTGTGAATTTCAGTCTCTCTTGGAGAAGCATTGGCAGGAGCATGGAAAACCTGCCATGGACATAATGATACAGAAGGTATGCGACTGGATATTCTGTTAAACTATCGATTATTCAATGATGCTTGTTTGATTTATTATTCTTTCCTGTTTACCATTTTTACTTGCTTCTTAGGCAGTTGAGAAGAAGGCCCAAGCTGAGGTATGGGCTGCGCCACATGTAGAAACAGTCAAAACAGTAAGTCAGCTTGGCATCATTTTATGTCTGATTTTTTAATTGCTATATTATCGCTTCATTTGGTCTAGTTTCTACTTTTCCATGACCTTCCAAATTAGAATACATATCATTATATATGATGGCGTTGATTTGGCACGTATGTTAAGATATTCATTTTGACTCTTATATCTATATATCTATATATATGTGTGTGCGTGTGTGTGTATGTATGTTGCGGTAGTGGAAGAAAATAATAAACAATGGTTGAAGAGTCAGTTTAATAAGTAAAAATTACCTCAAATTTTAAAATTAGATTATTTTTTTTTTGAGAAGGAAGAATTAGATTAATTTAATGGACTTGAATTCTTGGAAGTTGTAAAGGTGGACAGAAATGGGATGATGTCGAATATTTTGGAATGTCTCAGATGGAAAGAGTGATATATAAAATGAAAAAGATGGAATAGTGACTTCCTGTGGTCATGCCACTTTTTCCTTCTCTATTTCCCATCATTCTACGCATTTAATATATAGAGAAGTCATCTACAATAGGTGGGTATGATTAGTTAAAATGCTTAACCTCTTATCAAGGTTCAGCAAGTACGGATGAAGATAGAACTAGATTTATGTGGGTGTTTCTGCTGCTGCAAAATTAATAAAGAAGCAATAGAATCTTATTGTTTCTTCTTGTGAATTCTGATCTCGTCTGCTGAGATAATTGACCAATAAAAGACCTTAATAGGTGTTCTAATAACGAGCATTTTATTACCTAAACTAATACTCATCACTTCATGGAAATAAGTACTTGAACAATAAAGCTAGACTAGTTTGAGATTTCATGTTAACAAAGCAATAAGTTGTACCTTACACAGTAAAAATGGTTGAGCATCTTTATTTCTTCCCGAGAGGTGAGTTCTCTTGTCTGTTAAATGGCATATGGTCATCTGACATTCTGGAGGAGAAAAATCAAGACTAAGTAGGACAAGCTACTCAGTGAGGAGAAAAATGACTTCCAGAATTGGGAAGACTCTTCGTTACTTTTTCACGTGTAGATATAATTGTCTACTTTAAACATTTATTTTCGAGCTAGTGTTACTGTAGTATTTGAGATCAAGATAGAGGATCTTAGTAATTTTCTCGTGCTGCTGTTTGTAGAAATGGATGCCAGCTGTGAAGGAACAGTGGGTGGTAATCACCACTAACCTCAAGCCACATGCAGAATTGCTAAAGACCAAAACATTTGAGATTTATGAAACATCTAAAGGTGCCATAACTCCACATATCGTCAAAGTTCAGGAACTAGCAGAACCCCACGTTCAGGTAACATCCTTTTCTGACTTGCTCTTACGAAACCAAGGTTGAAAAGATTGAAAAAGTCAAGTCATTCACAACCAACACCTATGAAGGGTTCCGAGCACCTCATTTCTTTTTCGGGGCATCCGAAGGTTGATCATTTTTGCATGATTTCTTTTGCACTGCCCTTTCCAATGGGTTTCATCAAATTGGTTAAATCTAAAATAATAACATGCTCTTTTTTAATACGATCCCACTATACATGTCGATATACATAGAGATTCACCGATTACGTTTCAGCTCCAATTGGGTTTTTCCTAAATGGAACCTGGATACTTCATTTTTTGGGTCCAACTAGGCCCACCGTAAGACTTTCCTCATTTGAACCTCACCCTTCACTCTTAGTTCACTTAAATGAATGATAATTTTTAATGTATCAACAATAAGTACAGTAAAAAATTATAGTTTCATGTTCCGTCATACATGCATCAACTTTTTAATTGCTACCTGTTTGTAGCTTTATATGTATGTGATGTGGTGAAAGCATAATTTTCTACAGGAACTTAAAAAATTCAGCAAGCCATACATTGATCAGGTTGCCACTGCTACAAGACCTCATGTTGAAAAAGTCCGTATTGCTGTAAAGCCATACACAGATGTGGCAGTTCATCATTATGGGAAGTTCCTTGAATCTGCAACAGTATACCATCATCAGGTGTGAGAAAACAAATTGATATTATAGTCCCTGAAATATTCAGATCTTACCGAGATGTACTTGTGATTAAGATATACAGTCATAGTTTCTTTCTAATCTTTTCCAGTAATTTTACTACTGCGTCAGTTACTCGTGTATTCATGTTACAATAATCCCTTGAAACTTGTTTCTCCAAAAAAAAAAAAGGTCTTGTAGGCTCTTTAAGTTGCATTCCCTGCCTGTTTTCTTGCTTCCTCTTTATTCTTGTGTGGAAGAGTCTTGCTATAAAACTGATTTTGCTTTAGCTACTAAATTGTCCATATTAACTTGGGGAAACGTCTTGCGAATCAGTGCATGAAGAGTGGTTGAATTACCAGTGTGTATTCCCAACAGTCTCCAAGTTCTGATGCTTTTGTGGTTTAGCTCTGCCACTAGGGAGTTAGCTCTCTATTAAAAGATAGATCCTTCCCTTAGTATTTTGAAATGAAAGGGACAAAAATCACTTTACACAATTAGGGGAGGGATACAGGTTCAGAGAGGACAAATTAGTTTGTTTTGTTTATTATGTCTTAATTCATTGAGTGGAGAAAATGATTGTCATTTTCCGTGTGTGGTTTTTGTTGGATTCATCTTCACTTTACCTATTAAGATGATAAAGAAGAATGAAAATGTGATTAGAGGAGTAGCTTTTGAACTCTTTCGGAAGAGGTAACGAGGTTATATTATTGTCCGAAAAGTTAGTGAGAGTATATTTCTCTTTCTGATTTTTACAAATTGAATGAACTGGTGGAAGAATCCATGAAGTAGCAAATGTCTTCGCTATTATACATATGCTGCTTGTAGCATTTGAATTGTATTGGTCCATCAATTCTAAATCAATGTTTCATGCCACTTGAAGCTGCAAGACACAGTCGATGAAACACTGAAGAAACATGAGCTTACAAGACCTCTTGCAACAAAGGAGTTTGTCTGGTTTGCTGTATGCATCTTTTATTCCTATACTATGATCTTGCCGTAATCCTCTTTTTTTTTTTTTTGATTCAATTTGAAGATCAGATCTCATAATTGAAACTTGTGCTGATTTTTATGATGTAGGCCTCAGCGGTTTTGGCTCTGCCTGTTATGATACTGTTCAAACTTTTGTCGGCCATTTTCTGGTTAGCACAGTTTTCTCTGCTCCCTTGTTTGCAAATTCGCAGTGATCTACCTTCTCTTCTAAAGTTCTGCAGGTTTACTCTTTTAATGTGGCTCAGCATTGTCTGCCTTTAATTATCTATTGCAGCACAAAGGCAAAGAAACCCAGCCGAAATGGTCATTCACACCATTCACGTCGTAAGGCCAAGAGGGTACACGCAGACAAGTAGGAAGTACATTGCTTTCATCAGAAATCAAGCGCTTTACAGTCACAGGTATCACGTTTGAGTTAGTTAATGGATGCATTTATATCTTGCATCAGATTTATACTCCTGTTTTCCATGTGACTCGGTGGATCAGATTTACAGCTTTAGGTTTTCAGATTTATAAGGTTAATGGTAGTAGTATAGCATGTTTTTTAGATCGCCTCTTTAAGAAATGTTCTGAAGATCCTTGGCATATGCTGTCTGAACCTGTTCTGTTGCTGCAATAAGGTGATTTTTGCAAAAAAATGTATAATCTCTAATAGAGACCAAATTCAAGTCACTCACCTTATCAGCAAGAAAACCCCCGAGTGATGAAGGAGAGGTGGAAGTAAAACTTTTGAGGGGTCACTTTCTCATAGAGTCTGTACAAAAACAAAATGAAGACTCCGTCACAATTTAATATTCATGTTAATGGACCGTGAGCAATTGCTGATGCCTTGTGTTGACATACATTAGGTGTATGGCAACTAATAGATTAGGTGAATTAGTATTATAAATAGGCCTTGTAATCTTCTCTTCTAGATATGAAATATAGAACTTCTTTGGTTTCTAACACCTTGCAACAGAAATAAACGGAAGAGACTCAAGAGTTCATCTTTTTTGGAAAGCGCGGCAAGCCCTTCTCTATATGTAGCTTTAGCCTGAAAGGAAATGAGCTTTGCTCCTTCCGCCTCTCCTGTGATTCGCATGAAGGAAGAAGGATATTGCGTATGGTTAGTCTGCTGTATGCCGAAAATCTAAAGTAACACATGTCTCAAGTTTATCTGTCTAACAATGTTCACCCCAAATCTATCCTCAAATAATTGATGAACACATTCCCTGAAGATATGGGGCAATTTCCTGTTGAATTTATGCGTCTTTTGGGGGAATAAAGCAGTAAAAACTATGCTGCCTTAAATTACCTGTCAAAAATTTTATTTCTTTATGTGGCGAAAAAGGATATGCGTATAGGCACATGATTATTGTGTTGTCCTCCACTGCTTGACACCTGATATGTTTGTTTCATCTTTTGCAGGTTGGTTGTCATTCTGTTGCGGGATGTTTGAAGTGTCGAGTCATCGTGCAGAACCTTCTTGTTTTTGAAGTTTCTTGCCGTAGGTTTTTCATGATGTGCATAAAGCATAAATTGGGGATACAGAGGAGTAGGTTTGATATTTTTTTGGTGTATCACTGCTTTTGCTTTGGTTCGTGTAACTATGATCTGCGTGCTGTTACGTTAGAAACTTGTCTCTTTTTCCACATCAAAGTTATATTGACTTAGTTGTATTATTTATTAAAATACAAAAAATCTTGTCTTAGTTGTATTAAGATCTGCATACTCATATTTGATATTATCTTTTCTAATCATATTTGATATTTACACAAATTTAGGCATTCCGAGAAAACTTTGGCCATGGTAGCGCAGAACATTCAATAGCCAGAATCTTTTTTGTAGATTTTTCGGCTGTCAAAAAAAGAGACCATTGGCTTTTTATATGTATAGAATGCCATGACCTATATCGGGTTTAATGAAGATATCGAAACAAGTCATGGAAAACAAAACAACAATATATAGTTGAACCCAATCGGTAACAGAGGAAAAAACTTTTCCATTAAACAATTTCTTAGCTTTAAGAATGACAAAGCAAAAGGGGCCTATATATGTTTCTTGAAAACGCAGATGGTAAATTCATTTCCTAGCAAATACCTTATTGATGTTTAGATGAAGTATTTAGAAGGAAATGGAATTGAAGGAGGGATAGGTGGTTTTTTGCTCAGAGTAAGCTATCCTTTCCATTTCCATCGTTTCCTTTCTACTCAAACTAAGAAGAAGCAAGAAAGCCACAAAATAATGTCACTCTTTCAAACCTTAAGTGGCTTCTCTAGAACTAAAAATAAACCGATACACGTGCTAAGTAATAACTTTAGAAGTAAATAGATCCATGTATATATAACGCCAAACTAGCTAGTACTTAATTTAAGATAGAACTTGTCTGCTTAGACGTTCTTCTATTTGGAGCTATGTTGTTAGGATCCCTGTCAAATCCCATGTCGGATCTTCCAAACATGCATTTTTTAGAAGATCCGACTTGAGTGTGACTATTAATTTTTGAGGGATCTAAGCAACACAATCTGGAAATCTTTATAGATCAATAGGGAGCCCAATAGTTCTCCAAATCAGTACAATTCTCTATGGCCATGAATTTATTCATAGTATTTCCACTAATATTCGTATTTGCAGCATAACCAGCCTCATCAGTTGATATAAGCACGGCGTCATTAGAACTCATATCTTGCTGGTTCATAACTTGTGGCAGCGGTGGCGGTTGCATTGGCCTTAAAATAGACTGAGATGTGGTGGCACCACCACCACCAAGATTTAAGTTCAAGCCTGAAATAGTAAAACAATTTCCTCCTCCTCCTCCATCACTACTACCTCCACCTAAGTTGTAGGAGTTCATTTGGGATTGGATTGGGAAGCTCATATTAGACGACGAAGCGCCACGAAAAACCTTGTTGAATTCTTGAATTTCTGGAACCTGATCTTCTCATGGCTAATTGGAAGCCATGATCAACTTGCATCATTTGTGAGGACATGGTACTTGGATTATTGATCTCTAGAGTGTAGGGGTTCCTATTAACTGCCCTTGAATTGTTACAATGGTACTTTTTGCCTCCTGCACTTTTTTGGAATATTCGGCAAACCACCCATTCATCTTGCTGAAAAAATAATGGAGTGTTATAGAGCTATAAAGATTGAAAAATTGAAGCATACATGGGTTTAAATATATATATATATATATATATATATATATATATATATATATATATATATATATATATATTTGATTAACATACAGTGGCGAAGCTAGGAATTTACACAAGAGTATTCAAATTTGATAGAAGTAAAAAAAAATTCCGACAAAGGGTGTTCAATATGTGTTATATACCTTTAAAACGTAATATTTTATCTATATACACAGTGTAATTTTTTGACGAAAAATGGTCAGTTGACCACCCTCGTAAGCATGTGGCTTCGCCACTGTTCACATATACCTGATTATCTCCTTGGAAAAGTCTTAGCTAAGAGGGGAAAAATGACAATACAAGAAGTTTACTTTCTATATATTGATGGTGTAAATTTTTTTAAACAACATCAGGTCATTTAAAAGATAATTGCAGCTAGTAGTTCATAAGCAGGCAGAACTAGTTATCCAAATATAAGGTAAACAACTTGTTATATTAAATTAATCTTTTAACGTACGTTGTCGTGTATATATATATATATATATATATATATATATATATATATATATATATATATATATATATATAAAAGCTAAATCCATATACAAGTACGTACTATATATAAATTATATAGTTCTCTTCCCTCACCCTAAAGGGAAAGAAAAGAAATAGGAAGCAGAAATCAGTATAGGAGTATTTCATTTTCAACATATTATTTATGCTTTGCTACCGACATCCCTCTCTTTCCTTACCCTATCTTAAATTGACTGAAAAAATGAAGAAAATATGAGATAAGATATGGAAGTTTAATATAGCACGTTAATTAAGATATTTGCTTATATTCACAAGAAACATTGAACTTTTTCAGAGTTTAATTAGAGCTACAGAAGGAAAACTAACTCCAGGAAACAAGGAATCGTTTTTCTACAACTACCTCATTTCCCCTTGCACTATCAATTAACAAAATGGTGCACATCCTAGTTGGTTTGGGCTAATTTATGTATTATTTCCTACTTCTTTACACAGAAATTAAAATCATGTTATTTTGTTGCGAGAATTGGTTGGAAAGTTGCTTTAAACTGTGTTACTATGCATAAAAGAGCTCTATCTTTTATGTATTATGACTTACGTATAGTGAAAAAAATAAATATTTTGTTTAAATTATTTATTAAATCATTTAATTTTCTTTTCCAAATATTAATGAAAAGTACTTATAAGATTTTCCAATATTTTTTGCCGTTGACATATATTTCATGTAAGAGTCAACGAGGGAGATTCTACATCCGGCAAAGCTTTAATTTAAGGGGATTCAAGAAGTCTCCTTTCATCATCAGATTTCCAAAATTACAAAACAATAATACAAATAAATTTAGAGAAATTACAAATCTAGCTTAGTACAATCTTTATCTAATCAGTTTTCTACGGGAAAATTGTACCAAAAGAGCATAAAATTTTCAGGCATATCGGGCGCATACCATAAATAACATGATGACGCGATCATGTTTATTTGAAAAAGAAAATCTTGAAAATTGCGGATTTCTTCTATCTCTCACTTCAAATTTGATTTAAATACCATTCATTTGTTCAATGAACAAAAGAAAATAATTAACTTATAAGTACACTAACATTCTAAAGGTACCTTTTTTGCTATATGCATTTTAACCTATTGTAGAGTTATTATTTTTTACATTACTTATTTATTACGGAAGAAAATTTTTTACGTGACCAAATAATCTTTTATCAGTATATAAAAATTAAACTGTAAGGGGAAAAAAAGAAGAAGAAAAGAAGCAGTGCAGTACCTTATGTATTCTATAGGAGGATTTGGAGTGGATCCTATATTCATGCATTACCCAATTGGTTTTCTCTCCTCTCGGAGCTCTTCCTCTATAGAAAACCAATGTTTTCTTCATACCAACCAATTCTGAAGTTGAGCTATTGAATATCTCCTTGTCTTTTCCAGTAGTTTTCCAGTATCCAGTATTTGTTGCTCGATTTGTTCTTACACCTGTTGGATACTTCCTATCTCTAAGGCTGAAGAAATACCATTCTTTTTCTCCCATTTTCGCCTTTGCTGATATATTTCCATAATAATTGTACAGATTGATTATTAGCTAAATCAATATTTTAAATTAGAAATTTCAAGTTTTCTTGGGTAAATTTAATGTTATCAAAATCAATGGTACAAGAAATGACTCTTTTCTTCTAACTTTGATTTTAAAAAGAAAAAAAAGTTAAGCAAAAGAATAGAACCCTTTTTAAAATTAATTTCATAACAATATGATGAAGCTTGCATTCACTTAACGATGCACCAAATAGTAGACGTTTTATGTATTTTGATTTTGGAAAAGCTTAAAGTTATATTGAAAAGTCAATTGCAGGTATAACAAGTATTGATTGATCCTAGAGTAAATTAAATGGTAATTAAGCAAGATGTTATTAAATTATTTTTTTTTAACTATACCGATAGTATAAAGATTGTTTTATTTTTTCACCTCTATATATTTTGAATCCTATCCCAAAACACTAGATCTTGCTATCGTGATTGTATTGAAAAAGGAGGTTAAAGAAAGAAAGACAAAAAAACAGCAAAAGGGTAGATTGTTGAGAAAACTTGAGCTTGCTCAATTTCTCAAGTTCATCGATCACTTTTACAAATATTATTAAGTATGATAAAAATTATAATGGAACTGCATGACATAGTATGAAGAAAACCAAGTACTTGTTCAATTTTCTAAACACAAAGCTTTATTATAACATGAAAACAATTTCAAAAACCCTAGTCTTGCTTTCTTGATGTGTACAAACATGGATTACTTATATCAATGTGCTGAATGCTTGAAAATGACGTTATACGACCAAGGTTTGAGGGTTCCAACTACCTGGAAGATCCCAAGGCTCAGTTTTGTTAAGATCGACATCGCCAATAGCCCTTGCAGTAAAATTAGTAGAATCAGAAATCTTGTTGACACGATAATAAGTTATAAGCTCCTCATCAGTTGGATGAAATCGAAATCCTGGTGGTAGAGTCTCTTCCTTCACTTCTTCTTGATCCATTTCTTATTTGTTAATTTTTGCTTCTTCAACTATGCTAAAAACTTCAAGAATTTGACAAGTTCAAAGAAAACCCTAGATTAGATCTTGAAACTTGTTAACAAAGGTAAAAATAAAAACTTTTCTTTTTGCACCACTTTTTCCTTTGTCAAACTATCACATGAAAGCTAATTAAAAAACTTTAGAAAGAAGAGAAAACCTAGCTAGCTAATTTGTTTGTTGGCTCAGTGTTGCAAGAAACTTTCTTTGTTGCTTACATGTAGAGAATATATATGGAGTACTGTAGGATCTTTGGATAACTTGTTGATAAACATTTGCTAGTTTTATAAGCTTTAGGGTTCTTCAAATATAGGTGGAAGGGTTTTCTCGCTGTTGAATTTAAAGAATAATTGGGAGGAGAAAGAAGGCAGAGTGTGTTCCAGAAGCTCTCACCTGCTACGGATCGTAAGGTATACGGTGCCTCAAATAGTGTATCTTAACTTATATTATCAGGTTACCAAAAAGATAGCTACTACTATTAATTTCGCATAATGTAGAATAGATACCTGAAAATAAGGTAGATAATATACTACAATGTGTAAAGTTTCACTTACAGTTAATATATATAAGTTAAATCCATTGAGAGGTCAGTTTAACAAAAATACATTTGAAGCTTCTAAGCACTGATCGTGAGAATATTAGCTTGAGTACATTTTGCATATGAATATTAATCTCGTTATAGAGGTCGTGTGTCGTGCATTTTGCTCAAGTTGTGTTATTTTAGCAAATGAAAGAGTATCCCCGAGGATTGTCGAAACCATTCCACGACGAACTTTCAAAAAGAAGTGACAAAATTAAAATTTCAGCCTGCATTAGCTTTGGCGTTTTATTCCGATTTTTTATTAGGTGTTTGTCTAGATTTTCTTATAATATTAATTTTCTTATTTCCTGAAGGAAGGACAACATATTTATCGTAATTGATTTTATCTTTTACGAAAAGAAAGATATAATTCTTCCATTTTTGGCTAGTTTTTTTTCTTGGAGAAAAAACTTTGGATTTTCATAAATTAAAGATCCTTCCTTCCCATTTAGTAGTATCCACAATGTAGCCACAAGGGGTTTGAGAGTCTTTTTAGGGGGAGAATTTGTGAGACAAGTGTTATGTAGTCACTTGTGTGTGCCTCTTTGTGAGGTTGTTTTCTCGATATTTTGTACTCTCTTTTATGCAGTGGATTGCTCATCTCCACATGTGGACGAAGATCAATTGACCAAACCACGTTAGATATTTGTATCTCTTTTGGCATATTTTAGTTGTTGTCTGATTTTATTGTCGTTCAAGGTTTGCTTTAATTTACTTGCTTCCCCATGACACCTGATTATTTCGATCCTAATGAGTAGTATCAGAGCGAATTCAAGACAAGTTCATCTAGGTGGGTTTAGTTCCTGCCGCAACCTATTTGGCGGTAATCATGATTTTTGGCTGAGAAATTTGACTGGGGTATTGCTCATGTTGAGTCAACCTTTGGTAGAGATTTAAAGATACAACCCATTGAAAGTTATGTGAAGAAGATGAATCAAGTTTATTTTGACAGAAAATTCAGGTCAAAGGGGAGAATTGTTAGGTGTTTGTCTTGAGTTTCTTACCATATTTGTTTTTCCTATTCCTTGAAGGAAGGACACTGTGACGACCCGGCCAGTCGTCTCATGAGTTACCACTCAGTTTTCCCCTATTTTAGCTTCTTTACGCTTCGTCATTCGTGTTTTATGTGATCGGGTTGATTAGTTCTAGTTCGGAAAGGATTTGGTAAGAAATGAGACACTTAGTCTCTTTTAAGAAGGCTTAAGTTGGAAAAGTCAACTGGAGGTTGACTTATGTGTTAGAAGGCTCGGAAGTGTGTTCTAATGGTTCGGTTAGTTTCGGGAGGTGATTTGTGACTTAGGAGCGCGATCAGAATGGGTATTGGAGTTGTAGAGAAGATTTAGGCTTGAATTGGCGAAGTTGATAGTTTGGCGATTTCCGGTTGATAGGCGAGATTTTGATATAGGGGTCGGAAAGGAATTCCGAGAGTTGCAGTAGCTTCGTTGTGTCATTTGGGATGTGTACAAAATTTCAGGTCATTCGGGTGAGATTTGATAGACTTTTGATCGAAAGCATAATTTAAGAGTTCTTGGAGTTCTTAGGCTTGAATCCTATGTTAAATTGGTGATTGATACAGTTGTGAGCGTTCCGAAGTTTTGAACAAGTTTGAACGATGTCATGGGATGTGTTGATACAATTGGTTTGAAGTTTCGGGAGTTCTGGGTAGGTTCCGAGATGTTTTAGGCTGAAAATCATAGTTGTAGCAGGTCCAGAAGGGTTGCAGGCCTCGGAACTCACCTGCGTGGTCCGCACAAAAAGGAGTGCGATCGCGGTATGTGCTGTGCGGACCGCATAAAATAAAGTGCGGCCGTGGTGGTTTTGTGTGGGACGCAGTGGTTTTGTGCAGACCGCGGTGCTTTTGTGCGGGCCACGATGGTTTTGTGCGGACCGCGGAGGCTGAAATCTGAGGGGTACTCTATAAATACGAGGTTTTGTGTTTTATTTAATATTTTGACCTAGAGAGCTCGGATTTTGGCGATGTTTCGAAGGGTTTTCAAGAAATTTATCGGGGTAAGTGATTCTAACTCAGATTTTGCTAGAGCACATGAATCTATCATTGAATTCATGATTTGGGATGGAATTTGGGAAGAAAATTGTGAAACCTTTCAAAAATATAAAATGATGATTTGAAGGACCAAATGATATCGGAATTGGATAATTTTGGTATGGTTAGACTCGTGAGGGTATGAGGATTCTGAAAATATAAATTTTACCCGATTCCGAGACATGGGCTCGGGGCTCGGGTTTTGCTAATTTCGGGATTTTTGATATTTTTCGAATGTTTTCTCTTGGGCTTTGTTCCCTTAGCATAGTGTGACGTATTCATTTTGATTTTGGATAGATTCGACGCACATGAAGCCAATTCGAGGGGCAAAGGCGTTGCGAGCTAGAGAATTAGCCGGTTCGAGGTGAGTAATAATTGTAAATGATGTCCTGAGGGTTTGAGACCCCGGATTGCACATCGTAGTGCTTTATTGAAGTGAGACACGCGCTGGATGATGAGCGTGGGGTCTTTTACTACTGGGGATTGAGACTTGGTCTGTCCCGACTGGTGATTTTACCGCGTATTTGACTGAAACTTATTTGTTATCATCATGATTTGGGGCTAATTGCCATATTTGGGCTTCGTGCCAACTATTTGAACCCTTCGGGGATTTTGACTGATTTTCCTCACTATACTTGTTAAAAATCGTATCCTCGATCATGTTTCTCTCTGTTTTAAACGATTCGAGCCGATTTTGTCATACTATTCCTAAATGAGAGGAATTTGTGGGCTGAGATCCCTATCGTCTATTATTGTGCCCAAGAGGCTATGAGGTTAATGACTGAGAGGGGTTGAGAACCCAATGGTGAGGATATTATATATGTTATGGATTGGGCTGCACGCCGTAACAATACTTATATTGATCGGGTTGCACGCCGCAGCAATATAGCACTTGGGCTGTATGAGCCCCTCCAGAGTCTGCACACCCCCAGTGAGCGCAATCGACTATCTATATGGATCGGGCTGCATGCCTCAGCGATGTACGGATCGGGCTGCACGCCGCAGCAGTTATTCTGATTGCTGTTATTATGAGAGATACATGGGTCGAGACCTGAGAATGAGCACTAGTGATGAGAGTGAGCCCGAGGAGCTGATACTGTTCTGAATGATTGATACTGTGCCCGAGGGGCAGATTTCTACTCGTTATTTAACTACCAAATTACCTGTTTTACCTGATTTAAAGAGATTTCACTTGACTCCCTTACTGATTTACTGTTTTACGTGATTTTTACTGCTTTGATATAGAATTGCTTTGTGCCTTACGTGTTTTCATGCTTTTAACCATTATTTATAATTATTACTCACTGATTCGGAGTACTCACATTACTCCCTGCACCCTGTGTGTAGATTCAGGAATCGCAGAGTCCGCCCCTTAGTGCTGATCCTCCCAGTCTAGGCAGTGATTCGGAGACTACGAGGTAGCTGTTGGCGTCTGCAGCCCCGTGCCTCCCTTATCTTATCATTTTCATATTCTTAGAACTATTGTATCGGATTTAGTGTTCAATAGACTTGTATCCGGATTTCTTTGTTGCTCATGACTTGTGACACCCCTATTTGGGCTGTGTCGGAATGGTTCTTACTGAGGTTATCGTTAATTCCGCAAATTATGGATATTATATCATGCTTTAGAACTATTTATGATATTCAAATGTTTAAAAGAGGTGTTCTGTTTGGTTTGGCTGGCCTTGTCTTCACGAGAGGCACCATCATGATCGTGTTCGAGAATTGGGTCGTGACAAGTTGGTATCAGAGCCTAGGTTACATAGGTCTCACGAGTCATGAGCAGGTTTAGTAGAGTCTCACGGATCTGTACGGAGGCGTCTGTATTTATCCTCGAGAGGCTGCTGAACCTTTAGGAAAAACTTCATATTCTTGAAATTCTTGTCGTGCGAACTTGTTGGTCCAAGTACTAAACTTCTGTTATTCCATTCTCTCACAGATGGTGAGGACGTGAGTTACCGAACGAGGTGGACGACCACCAGTGCCACCAACTGAGACCACCAGAGGCCATGGACGCGGTCGTGGTCGCGACAGAGGCAGAGCAGCAAGGGCAGCACCTGTAGATCCACCAGCTGCCCTAGCTCCGGATCAGGCTCCAGCTATGGATGCTCCAGCAGCACCAGTTCAGGCACCAGCTATGCCCATCGTGATTCTGGGTCGTCAGCAGGCCTTGACACAGATCTTATCAGTTTGCACTGGCCTGGCTCAGGCAGTTTCAGCCACTGCAGCAACAACTACTTCACAGGCCGGGGGAGGCAATCAGACCCCCGCTGCTTGCACACCTGAGCAGGTAGTGCAGGGACTTCAGACGCTGGGGGCACCTCTAGCCCAGCCCGTTGCGCCAGCTCAGGAGTTCATAGTACCAGTTATGCCAGAGGATGAGCAGCGTCGTCTTGAGAGGTTTGGTAGACTCCAGCCTTCGTCATTCAGTGGTGCTGAGGGTGATGATGCCCAGGGTTTTCTTGATAAATGTCAGCGAATGCTCCGTATAGCGGGGATTCTTGAGACTAGTGGTGTGGCATTTACCACCTTTCAGTTTACTAGGGCTGCCTTCACATGGTGGGAGGCGTAGGCCGGTTGGAGAGATGCCCCTTACTTGGCAGCAGTTCTCCACTCTCTTCTTGGAGAAGTATGTACCACAGTCCCATAGATAGGAGCTGCGTAGACAGTTTGAGTGGTTGCGATAGGGGGATATGACTGTGTCACAGTATGAGTCGAGGTTTTCTAAGTTGGCTCGTCATGCCGTTTGGATGGTTCCAATAGATCATGAGAGGATCAGAAGATTTGTTGATGGCTTTAACTATCATCTCCGTATTCTTATGACTCGAGAGAGGGTGTTGGGTGCTACATTCGAGGAGGTGGTTGATATCGCTCGCGAGATTGAGACGGTTCGCCGTCAGGATCGAGATAAGAGGGAGGCCAAGAGGCCTCGAGGATCTGGTAGTTACAGTGGTGCTCCTTCGAGGGGCCAGTTCCAGCATGGTAGAGGTCGTTCTCTCAGGCCTGCTCAGTCAGCCCCCCCAGGTTATCGTGGGGCATATTTGGGTCATGGTTATCATAGTACTCAGCAGGGCCAGTCATCATTTAGTGCCCTCCCAACTCAGAGTTCATCTCGTGCCCCGTCAGCTCAAGGTTCTTCTATGCCAGGTCCTTCTACTAGTCATTCCGGTACCAGGGGTTCCCTTCAGTCCCCATCTCCAACACAGGGTAGCTGTTATGAGTGCGGAGAGTTTGGACATATGAGGAGGCAGTGCCCTCGACTTTGTGATGGTCAGCTTCAGCAGAGGGGTCAGCCATCGACTTCTGCTCCAGTTACTTCACCACCCGCCCAGCCAGCTAGGGGTGGGGGTCAGGCAGCCAGGGGTCGCCCTAGAGGGGGAGGTCGATCAGGCGGTGGCCAGGCTTGTCTTTATGCTATTCCAGGCAGGACAGATGCTATTGCTTCAAATGCTGTCATTACAGGTATTGTTTCAGTCTGCCTCAGAGATGCCTCTGTATTATTTGATCCCGGTTCCACCTTTTCCTATGTGTTATCATACTTTGCTCGTTATTTGGGTACGCCTCGTGAGTTTCTTGCTTTACCTGTTCATATATCTACCTCGGTGGGTGATACTGTTATTGTAGACCGTGTGTACCGGTCATGTGTGGTGACTATTGGGGGTCTAGAGACCCGAGTAGATCTATTGCTATTGAGCATGGTGGATTTTGATGTCATTTTGGGCATGGATTGGCTATCTCCGTGTTGTGCTATTCTAGACTGTCATGCTAAGACAATCACCTTGGCTATGCCGGGTATACCGCAGATCGAGTGGCGTAGTGTGACTGATTATGTTCCTAGTAGAGTGATATCTTTCTTGAAGGCCCAGCATATGGTTGGGAAGGGTTGTCTTTGATATTTAGCGTTTGTAAGGGATGTGGGAGCTGAGACTCCTATCATTGATTCTGTTCCAGTTGTGAGTGATTTTCCCGATGTATTCCCTGCAAACCTGCCGGGCATGCCACCGGACAGGGATATTGATTTTGGTATTGACCTGGTGCTGGACACTCAGCCTATTTCTATTCCATCGTATCGTATGGAACCAGCAGAATTGAAAGAATTGAAGGAGCAACTTTAGGGACTCCTAAATAAGGGGTTCATTTGGCCTAGTGTGTCACCTTGGGGTGCGCCGGTCCTGTTTGTGAAAAAGAAGGATGGCACTATGAGAATGTGCATCGATTATAAGCAATTGAACAAGGTAACAATTAAGAACATGTATCCTTTGCCTCACATTGATGATTTATTTGACCAGCTTCAGGGAGCGAGAGAGTTCTCCAAAATTGATCTTCGTTCGAGTTATCACTAGTTGAAGATCAGGGATTCAGATATTCTTAAGGCTGCTTTCAGGACCAGATATGGTCATTATGAGTTCCTTGTTATGTCTTTCGGGCTGACCAATGCCCCAATAGCATTCATGCATTTGATGAACAACGTGTTTCGGCCTTATCTTGATTCGTTCGTTATAGTATTCATTGATGACATTCTGGTGTACTCGCATAGTCAAGAGGAGCACGTAGAGCATTTTGAGAGTTGTATTGTAGAGATTGAGGGAGGAGAAGCTTTATGCAAAATTCTCTAAGTGTGAGTTTTGGCTCGGTTCAGTGGCTTTCTTGGGGCACGTGGTGTCCAGCGAGGGTATTCAGGTGGATCCAAAGAAGATAGAGGTGGTTCAGAGTTGGCCTAGACCATCCTCAGCCACAACGATTCGTAGCTTTCTTTGGTTGGCAGGCTAGTATCGCCGGTTTGTTTAGGGATTCTCATCTATCGCATCGCCTTTGACCAAGTTGACTCAGAAGGGTGTTTCATTTGTATGGTCGGACGAGTGTGATGAGAGCTTTCAGAAGCTTAAGACAGCTTTGACCATAACTCCAGTATTGGTTTCGCCATCAGCTTCAGGTTCATAAACTGTGTATTGTGATGCTTCGAGAGTTGGTGTTGGTTGTGTATTGATGCAGGATGGTAGAGTTATTGCTTATGCTTCTCGTCAGTTGAAGTCCCATGAGAAGAACTACCCTGTTCATGATTTGGCATTGGCTACCATAGTTCATGCATTGAAGATTTAGGGGCATTACTTGTATGACATATCTTGTGAGGTATTCACCGATCATCGCAATCTTCAGCATTTGTTCAAGCAAAAAGATCTTAATTTGAGGCAGCGGAGATGGTTGGAATTGCTTAAGGATTATGATATCACTATATTGTACCATCCGGTAAAGGCCAATGTGGTGGCCGATGCTTTGAGCCGAAAGGCAGTGAGTATGGGAAGTTTGACATATATTCCAGCTGGGGAGAGACCCATCACAGTTGATGTTCAGGCCTTGGCCAATCGGTTCGTAAGGTTGGATGTTTCGGAGCCTAGTCAGGTGTTGGCGTGTGTGGTTTCTCGGTCTTCCTTATATGATCGCATCAGAGAGCGTCAGTATGATGATCCGCATTTGCTTGTCCTTAAGGACAAAGTTCAGCATAATGATGCCAGAGATGTGACCATCGGTGATGATGGGGTGCTGAGGATGCAAGGCCGGATTTGCGTGCCCAATATGGATGGGCTTCGGGAGTTGATTCTGGAAGAGGCCCATAGCTCGCGGTATTCCATTCATCCGGGTGTCGCGAAGATGTACCAGGATTTGAGGCAGCACTATTGGTGGAGAATAATGAAGAAATATATTATGGGATTTGTAGCTCAGTGTCTCAATTGTCAGCAGGTAAAATATGAGCATTAGAGACCGGGTGGCTTACTTCAGCAGATGGTTATTCCTGAGTGGAAGTGGGAGAGGATCACTATGGACTTTGTTGTTGGACTTCCACGGACTTTGAAGAAGTTCGATGCTATTTGGGTGATTGTGGATCGACTGACCAAGTCCGCGCACTTCATTCCTATCTGTACTATCTATTCTTCAGAGCGGTTAGCAGAGTTCTATATACGAGAGATTGTTCGGCTGCACGGTGTTCCAGTTTCCATCATCTCAGATAGAGGTACCCAGTTTACTTCGCAGTTTTGGAGAGCCGTGCAGAGAGAGTTGGGTACTCAGGTGGAGTTAAGTATAACATTTCATCCTCAGACGGACGGGCAATCCGAGCGTACTATTCAGATACTGGAGGACATGTTGCGTGCTTGTGTTATGGATTTTTGAGGTTTATGGGATAAATTTCTACCTCTTGTAGAGTTTGCCTACAACAACAGCTACCAGTCAAGTATTCAGATGGCTCCATATGAGGCTTTGTATGGGAGGCGGTGTAGATCTCCAGTTGGTTGGTTCAAGCCCGACGAGGCTAGGCTATTGAGGACAAATTTGGTTCAGGATGCCTTAGAGAAGGTGAAGGTGATTAGGAGAGGCTTCGTACAACGCAGTCGCGACAGAAGAGTTATGCGGACCGGAAGGTTCGAAATGTGTCCTACATGGTTGGTGAGAAGGTCTTGCTGAAAGTTTCGCCCATGAAGGGTGTTATGAGATTTGGTAAGAAAGGAAAGTTGAGTCCGCGGTTCATTGGGCCTTTTGAGGTGCTTCGGAGGATTGGAGAGGTGGCTTATGAGCTTGCTTTGCCACCCAGCTTGTCTAGCGTGCATCCGGTACTTCATGTTTCTATGCTCCGTAAGTATATTGGGGATCCGTCTCATGTGTTAGACTCCAACACGGTTCAGTTGGATGATGATTTGACCTTTGATGTGGAGCCAGTAGCTATTTTGGGTCATCAGGTTCGGAAGTTGAGGTCAAAGGATATAGCTTCGGTGAAAGTGTAGTGGGGAGGTCGGCCGTAGAGGAGGCTACCTGGGAGATCGAGCGGGATATGCTGAGCAGATATCCTCACCTATTCGAGGCTTCAATTATGTTTTCTTGACTCGTTCGAGGACGAATGTTTGTTTAAGTTAGGGAGGATGTGACGACCCAGCCAGTCGTCTCATGAGTTACCGCTCCGTTTTCCCCTATTTTAGCTTCTTTATGCTTCGTTATCCGTGTTTTATGTGATCGGGTTGATTAGTTCGAGTTCGGAGAGGATTTGGTAAGAAATGAGACACTTAGTCTCTTTTAAGAAGGCTTAAGTTGGAAAAGTCAACAGGAGGTTGACTTATGTGTTAGAAGGCTAGGAAGTGAGTTCCGATGGTTCGGTTAGCTTCGAGAGGTGATTTGTGACTTAGGAGTGCGATCGGAATGGGTTTTAGAGTTGTAGAGAAGATTTAGGCTTGAATTGACGAAGTTGATAGTTTGGCGATTTTCGGTTGATAGGCGAGATTTTGATATAGGGGCCGGAAAGGAATTCCGAGAGTTGCAGTAGCTTCATTGTGTCATTTGGGATGTGTACAAAATTTTAGGTCATTCGGGTGAGATTTGATAGACTTTTGATCGAAAGCATAATTTAAGAGTTCTTAGAGTTCTTAGGCTTGAATCCTATGTTAAATTGGCGATTGATACAGTTGTGAGCGTTCCGAAGTTTTGAACAAGTTTGAGCGATGTCATGGGATGTGTTGGTACAATTGGTTTGAAGTTCCGGGTAGGTTCAGAGATGTTTTAGGCCGAAAATCATAGCTGTAGCAGGTCCAGAAGGGTTGCAGGCCTCGGAACTCACCCGCGCAGTTCGCACAAAAAGGAGTGCGTCCGCGGTATGTGTTGTGCGGACCGCACAAAATGAAGTGCGGCCGCAGTGGTTTTGTGCGGGCCGTGGTGGTTTTGTGCGGACCGTGGTGCTTTTGCGCGGACCGCGGTGGTTTTGTGCGGACTGCGGAGGCTGAAATCTGAGGGGTACTCTATAAATACGAGGTTTTGGGTTTTATTTAATATTTTGACCTAGAGAGCTCGGATTTTGGCGATTTTTCAAAGGTTTTTCAAGAAATTCATCGGGGTAAGTGATTCTAACTCAGATTTGGCTAGAGTACATGAATCTATCATTGAATTCATCATTTAATTCATGATTTGGGATATAATTTGGGAAGAAAATTGTGAAACCTTTCAAAAATATAAAATGATGATTTGAAGGACCAAATGGTATCGGAATTGGATAATTTTAGTATGGTTAGACTCGTGAGGGTATGAGGATTCTGAAAAATGTAAATTTTACACGATTCCGAGACGTGGGCCCGAGGCTCGAGTTTTGCTAATTTCGGGATTTTTGATATTTTTTGAATGTTTTCGCTTGGGCTTTGTTCCCAATTCGAGGGGCAAAGGTGTCGCGAGCCAGAAAATTTGCCGGTTCGAGGTGAGTAATAATTGTAAATGATGTCCTGAGGGTTTGAGACCCCAGATTGCACATCGTAGTGCTTTATTGAAGTGAGACACGCGCTGGATGATGAGCGTGAGATCTTTTACTACTGGGGATTGAGACTTGGTCCATCCCGACTTGTGATTTTACCACGTATTTGACAGAAACTTATTTGTTATCATCATGATTTGGGGCTAATTGCCATATTTGGGCTTTGTGCCAACTATTTGAACCCTTCGGGGATTTTGACTGAATTTCCTCACTATACTTGTTAAAAATCGTATCCTCGGTCATGTTTCTCTCTGTTTTAAACGATTCGAGCCGGTTTTGTCATACTATTCCTAAATGAGAGGAATTGGTGGGCTGAGATCCCTATCGTCTATTATTGTGCCCAAGAGGCTGTGAGGTTAATGACTGAGAGGGGTTGAGAACCCAATGGTGAGGATATTATATATGTTATGGATCGGGCTGCACACCGCAGCAATACTTATATTGATCGGGCTGCACGCCGCAACAATATAGCGCTTGGGCTGTAGGGCCCCTCCAAAGTTTACACACCCCCAGTGAGCACAGTCGACTATCTATATGGATCGGGCTGCACGCCTCAGCGATGTACGGATCGGGCTGCACGCCGCAGCGGTTATTCTGATTGCTGTTATTATGAGAGATACATGGGTCGAGAGCTGAGAATGAGCACTAGTGATGAGAGTGAGCCCGAGGAGCTGATACTGTTCTGAATGATTGATACTATGCCTGAGGGGCAGATTTCTACTCGTTATTTACCTGCCAAATTACCCGTTTTACCTGATTTAAAGAGATTTCACTTGACTTCCTCACTGATTTACTGCTTTACGTGATTTTACTGCTTTGATATAGAATTGCTTTGTGCCTTACGTGTTTTCATGCTTTCAGCCATTATTTATAATTATTACTCACTGAGTCGGAGTACTCACATTACTCCCTGCACCCTGTGTGCAGATTCAGGCATCGTAGAGTCCGCTCCTGAGTGCTAATCCTCCCAGTCCAAGCAGTGATTCAGAGACTATGAGGTAGCTGTTGGCATCCGCAGCCCCGTGCCTCCCTTATCTTATCATTTTCATGTTCTTAGAACTATTGTATCGAATTTAGTGTTCAGTAGACTTGTATCCGGATTTCTTAGTTGCTCATGACTTGTGACACCCCGGTTTGGTCTGTGTCAGAATGGTTCTTACTGAGGTTATCGTTTATTCCGCAAATTATGGATATTATATCATGCTTTAGAACTATTTATGATATTTAACTGTTTAAAAGAGGTGTTCTGTTTGGTCTGGCTGGCCTTGTCTTACCACTTTTAATACTTTCCTCCAAATTAATATATGGAAAAGGTATTTCGAAGTGTTTGTTGATTAGGGGTGTGTTTGGCATAGAAGAAAATATTTTCTGAAAAATATTTTTTAATTTTTTCATATTTGGTTTACTTAAATGTTTTGAAAAATATTTTCCTTATTAATTTATTTTTCTCCAATTAGAGCAAAATATTTTCCCTACCAAGAGGAGGGAAAATATTAATATTTTCCAAAACTCTTTTTTAATCTTCTCCACCCTATTTCCCACCCTCTCCAACCCCTATCCACCCACCCACCCCAGCCTTCAAACCCTTCCACCAGCCCCCCATCCTCAACCCCACCAACCCCTAATCGAGGCCAACCCTGCACTACTACAAAGTAGCAAGAGTGGTTGAAGCAACTTTTACCCGAGAAGGTCGGGATCGATTTCCACAGGGAGCTAGAGATGGGAATTGATTTTCTATCTAAATTTAAGTTGCGTAATTGTTCCTAATTGCACTTCTAAACATAGTTGTTTTTGATATTACTTCTAAATTTATACTAGTAGGATGCTAAATTAAGCTAAGTTATGCTAAGAGTAAACTATTGAAAGTTGTCTAAATAGTTAAATAGGCACTAGGGAAGTAACTTTCTCCTAGGTGGATACTTGACGTGTTCTCTAGTCTAAGGCTAGGTTGTCATATTTGGGGATTATGATATAACCAATGCACGATACTTCTCACTCTATACCTCTCGAAAGTTTGAGAGATTTTGACCTAATTGACTTTCTGACCAATTGGGTATGATAATTTGTGCAAGCAATTGAAGTTCAAGTCGGGTATTACTATCTCTAGGTTTAACCCTTTAATTGGGGCTGCCAATCTCTTGAATATGCCCCAATTCCTTGTTGGACTAATTTTCCAAGACTTAGGCTCTCTTTCTCAAGAAGAGCCCAAGTCAAATAGGCATAAACTAATGTTTGCAACCACTAATTCAACATTAAAACCATAAATTAGTCCAAATATCAAAAACCCATAGACATTCAAGCCTTAAAACACAAGACCCATCTAATACCCACACTAGGGTTGAGCCACAACCCCAGATAATGGGTCTAGCTACTCATGATAATAGAAGAAAACAAATAAATAGATGAAGAAAAACCCATAATATTTAATTACTAGCTAAAACTTGAAGATTCAATGATAAAACTATTGTAAAATTACTCAAAATAGTAAAAGAACACTATTCACGAGTGCAGCTGCTGTTTAGAATACAATTGGTGACCTAAAAATGGGAAAAGAAACTATTTATACTAGGCCGAATTTCCTGGACAAAAATACCCCTACGGGGGTAGTGCGGACCGCACAAAATCAAGTGCGGCCGCACTGAGGCTCTTGGCTTAAAACTTCTGCTCTCTGAACTTGGCC
This sequence comes from Nicotiana sylvestris, assembly GCF_000393655.2. Taxonomy (NCBI): domain Eukaryota; kingdom Viridiplantae; phylum Streptophyta; class Magnoliopsida; order Solanales; family Solanaceae; genus Nicotiana; species Nicotiana sylvestris. The sequence continues at coordinate 88,774,505 of NC_091064.1, read as the reverse complement.
ACTGCGGGCCGCACAAAATGCACCGCGGCCGCGGTGGCTTATATTGCGGTTCGCACAAAAAGGATCGCGGATCGCATTGGCAATATTCCCAAAATTGGCAACTCTCTGAACTCCAGCTTTGTGGTCCGCACAAAATTGAGTGCGGCCGCAATGAAGCCAATGCGGTCCGTATGAAATGCTTTGAGGCTGCATTGCTTGAGTGTCTGAAATGAGCACCTCTCTGAACCTCCTATTTAAGGACTGCACAAAATGGAGTGTGGCCGCATTGGTCCTGTTACACTGTACTTGGACTTGTTCTTGGTACTTGTGCATGTTTCATTCCTTTTTGAGCTGGTTTTGACGAATTGTCACCTTATTGACCAAAACCTGCAATCAAGTACAACATGTAAGCCTTTGGGACTATTTTGTACACATTTCTAATCAAAATTCAAGTAAGAAAGAGTGTAAAATGCATCATAATCCCTAGTTATCAACTCCCCCAAACTTAAGCTTTTGCTTGTCCTCAAGCAAACAAAATAAGACCCACCCCTTAAGAGTAAATCCAAGAAAATTCAGCTAACCTAAAGTGACCTCATCTAGCATCAATTGGGACTAACAATTGCCCTCAATTCAAATGAATCATTAACGACATTCACTCTTTCAAACACCATGGATTTAGTGCGACACAAGAGCATCAAAAGTTGTCTCAACACATCAAAGAAACTCTAATACTTTGGTCATTGTGGAACCCAACTCACACATCCTCAACTCTCCCTAAGCAAAACTCACCTTTAGGATTGTAGCACTCAGAACGAGGTTAATGGAAATACACTCATCTCTCTCAAAGAAAATTCACAAGTCCGGCTCTAAGTACCATATGCTTGCCCCTTATGTGAGTCACCACTAATGTAATTAAGATTCATTCAACTCATGATCATATAGGGCTTTTGTGGAGACATAATGAAGGCTTTTGGTTCAGGGTAGGAAATGTTTGGTCTAAGTAGGTTCCATCTTCCCTTTAGCACTTCTTTTGCTTTATTTTGGCACACATTCACTTGACTTTTTAAATCATTTCACTTTTTTCTAAGGGGTTAGAGAGACACACTGTCACTCTTTCTTGTTCATTTCATATATTTTTCTCCTTTCTCAACTTTCCACACCTTTCATTCTTTACTTTTATTGAATCCCTTCATTCTTTTCTACATTGCTCATTCTTTTTGTCTTTTTGATTTTCTTCCTTTTTTCATTGCCTTTCCTTTTCTTCATTTTGTACCTTTTACCACTTTGTTGCAATCCTCATCTCTCCCCCCAAAATTATGCTTTTGCCATGTGCTAAGGAAAGATTGGGTGCCAAGAGAGGGTATTTTTAGAATGGGTAAAGGCTTGTATTGTGGTTCTTGAAAGAAAAAGGTCTATGACTCAAAAGGGTTGACTAGGGATTTTATCATTGGTAGGCTATGGAAGTGTTCAAGATATCATTCGGATCAAGGAGAGCCTATAATCACATCTCAAGTCAAATTACACTTAGGATTTTGCCTAGACAAACATTCAGGGAAAGTTCTAGACCAATGGCTCGGGACTTGGACTTGTAATTCAAATTCTCACCACACAGGCCATGAGATTGCTAAAGACACAGAGTCGGGGGCCCACAACAACCTTAGCTAAGATTTGAACAACATAATGGTCCCAAAAAATCACTTGATGATTATCGGCCAACACAAGAGTTTCAAGGTCACAACTTTCACCATCCTATACACAACGATTTGTTTTTGACCATAGGATCAAAGGCAAATGTGTTAGGCCCAAGTGAAGCTTTGCTTGAGGCACCTTTACCAACTAACTACTAAAGAGCAAAAAGAAAAACAGACTCAAACCCTTAAGAAGGTTGTCGTGCCATCCATCATCAGGAAGAGCCACTCGGGTCACACAAATTCCACCTTTGGAAAGAACCGTGGCATTAAGAAAACCAAAGGCTTATTGCAAAAACTCAAAACAAAAAGCTACGAACATAAAATAAGAAGCTAAGAAAGGAAAAATATGGAAAGTAAAATGAATATGTACAAGAGAGGATTTATATACAATAGGGAGAATGAATATATACATAAGAACGTAACTTTATATACAGACCCAAAGTAAAAAGTACGAAAAGTGCAATGAAATGATAAAATTATATACATACCAAAGATAAAAAGAAAGAAAGCATAAAATACTGTCATATATACAATCATCCAAATATCCAAAAGGGCTACCCCCTCAAATAAAAACTGACATTGTCCTCAATGCCAACTAACCAAAATAAGCACAAAATAGAGAAGAGAGGAGAAAGAAACTCCCTATGGGCCCTCTGACTGCATAGGATCCTAAGTCTGGGTCCCTGGGTCCTCTATCTGCTCGAGAACCTGTGACGGGCTCCCTGTGATCTATGGCTCTGCTAGGACCTGGGCCTGGACCTGGACTGAGTCCTAGGGCTGGTTGGAGGAACCTCCCTACGGGTCCGCCAACTCTATAACTACATCATCAGAACGGGGAATCACCCTCTTCCTCTTAAGTGGCCTCTTGGACTCCTGCTCTAGCTGGGGCTGGGCTGCTGGTGCCGGGTCATGCAATAAAAAATCTAAAGGTAGGTGATCCGCCTTCAACCTCTCTACCTCGACCCTTAGATCCTTCACCTACACTTTTGAAGCCCGAGTCTTCCTCATTTTCTTCGCCTCCCTAGCAAGATCCTTCAATGCCTTTCCATGAGAGTCAACGACATCTATGAGCTTTTTCTGGTTGTCCAGAATTTCCTTCAGAGTGTCCTCAATGGACTGTGGGAACTGTGGTGGAGGGGGTGCTGACTGGGCTGCCACCGTAGTAGATAGTACAGACTGCTTAGAAGTAGCTGTCTGCATCCAGTTGTTGATGCTAGCGAGGGTTTGGCTCAGGTGGTAGGCAATCAATGGGTATGCAGTGGAGGATGGTATCTCTGGAGCTGTAGAAGTGGATGGACCTGGGGCCATGCCTGCTGAGGTGGAAGGAGGCTGTAGGAGCCATTACCATTACTGGCTCTTCAAACTGGCCAGTTGAAGTAGTGGCTTTGTCCTTGTAGTGCTTGCCTTTAGGGTTGTCATCACCCTGTAGGCTGTACTATGAGAACGGTGCCTTCACCTTCACTTTCATATCAAATTTCTGCTTAACATCTAAGTCCTCCAAGTACATGGTCAGTAAGTTAGGGAAGGGATGAGATCAGTCACTTTCGTTCACCACCTGTGTAATAATCCGGGACATCATATTCCCGATGTTAATCGGGTATCCCGCCATGATCGATGCCACAAATATAGCCCGGTGAATAGGGAGTGAGTTGTCATGGGTGGTGGGGTCTAGCCTGCTACACACAAATGTTTCCCACCCTTTATCTTCAAAGTTTAAAGTTCTTCTCAAGATCTTCACTCCCGGAGTCAACCACTCTGGGGTGGTACCTGGGATTGCCAAGTACTCTGCCAGCCAAGGACGAGCAGCCCCACCTAATGCCATCTTCTCCAAATACAATGCATCATCCTCTTCCGGGAAGCCCAAGTAATCATTTATGGTCTTGCCATCAAATTTCACCTTCAAGTTCCGCACTTTGGTCACTATGGTGCCCTTTTTGATGTGGGAAACATTTGTGTAGAACTCTTTCACCAAGTGCTCATTGGCGTCCTCCACAGGGCCTATGAAGTAGTCCCATCCAGCTCTCTCTCTGAACTGCCTCAACACATTGGGGTTGTGAGGAAAAAGGTCCCGGGTGATTAATTTAAGCTCGGGTATCAATTTCCTCTCGGGCCACCAGTCTCTGAACTTGTGATAGGCGACCTCACTCACAAACCAGTCCTACCATGCCTCCGAATTTTTGGTCCTTTCTACCCCACCTACTTAGGGTTCACCCCCTTCTACTTCTTCCCCCTCTTCTTCTATGGGCCCCTCCCCGGATAGTGAAGCCATAGGAGAGGTGGAATATTCATTCCCACTACCTTCAGCTGAGCCCTCATATGACTCAGAAGATATGCGCACTGATGCTTGGGCAGTGGGAGAGACTGGAGGTGTATCCCTCAACCTGTTCCTCTTCGGCCAGTCAGGAACATACTCTGGCATGGAGCCTGATTATGCCTCCCGGGAAGGCTTATACTCATTCCATGATTGGTCAATAGCTCTGTCTACAGCTTTTATGAGCCTTCTAGTGATTTTGATGTTTTGCCGGGCTTGCAGGGTTAATCTTATCATTCCTTGTCCCTTACCCCGGGAGGACTATCGTTTTCCTGATTGTTTACCACCTTTGCCTTGTGATTTCACCATTGTCTGCAAGCAACATTTAGTTTTTCTTTGTTAGTATCAATAGAATCAATGAAGTTCACAATTTCAGGGAAATTATTGCAGACAATAAAAAGTTGTAGACCGCGGACATCACAAAATGAAGTGCGACCGCAAAGAGGCTACCGCGAACCGCACAAAATCTATTGCAGTCGCGGTCCTCAAGTGCCAACTTTCAGAACTTAATCCACCGCGGTCCGCACAAAATAGTAATGTGGACCGCACAGAGGCACCGCGGACCGCACAAAATCCACCACGGTCCGCGGTGAGTGCCCAACAGCAACACCAACCTAGGGTTCAAGTTTTGTCCATTTTTAGTCCAAATTGTTACCTATTAATGATTCACTAGGTTTTGCATTAGTGTTGTAACTAATTATTCCTAATTAAACAGGATTAACTAACCTATGCTACTAAATTAAAAGAAAAACGGGAAGAAAAGAAGAAAAACTAAGAGAAAAAATGAAAGTCAAAAGAACATAGCAAAATTAAACAAATAAAAAGGAATAAAGTTACCAGAAATGAGATGCACTGATGATTAATCGAGACTAAGCAGTTGAATTCGTGCAATTTAGAGAGTGAACAATAATAATTTTTAGGCTTCTGATAGTAAAAGATCGAAAAGTTCAAATGGAGGGCCTTAGGGCCTATTTATAGAAAAAGGTCCTGGGCCCCAGCTCACCTACCCACCGCAGACCGCACAAAATGGTACCACGGTCTGCGGTGCTCAGATCCATGAAGCACTGGGAGATTGGCCACTGCGGACCGCAAGAAATCCAGTGCAGCCGTAGTGGTCCACCGCGGACCGCACAAAATGTAATGCGTCCGCGGTGGAAAACTTCAGAGACTTCCCACTTTTGACAAATCACTTTGCGATCTGCATTGATTTCTTTCCCCCGCACAAAGGACTTTTGCAGCCGCACAAAATGAAGTGCGGTCCGCATTGCAAATTTCAGAGAGTGATCATTTTTCAACTTGGTCTTGCACTGCATCAACACAATCCTACAACATCTCATAACCAGTCAGTCCAAAAATAAATCCTACACTACAAAGAAAATCAAAGAAAAACCAAAAGAAAGAAACATGGGTTGCCTCCCAAGAAGCGCCTGATAACGTCGCGACATGACGCAAGTTACCATCAAATCACTTTAGATGAAGAAGTGCCACCACGTGGCTGTCATTAATCTTGCCCAGGTAGTGCTTGGCCCTGTGCCCATTCACTCTGAAAACCTTACCATTTTTGTTATTCAAGTCAAGTGCACCAAACAGAGTCACAAATACCACTTCAAAAGGTCTGGTCCATTTTAACTTAAGCTTTCCCGGAAACAGACGTAACTAAGAATTGAACAAGAGAACCAAATCACCCACTTTGAACTCCTTGCAATGAGCATATTTATCATGAAGGTACTTCATATTGTCCTTGTACAAGGACGAACTGGAGTAGGCATGGAATCGAAATTCATCAAGTTCATTATGCTGCTCCACATGAAGATTTGCTGCCACATCCTATTCAAGATTCAGCTTCCTCAAAGCCCACATGGCCTTGTGCTCTAACTCAATCGGTAGATGGAAAGCTTTCCTAAACACCAACCGATATGGAGACATACCAATCGGAGTCTTGTAAGCAGTCCTATAAGACCATAGAGTATCATCCAACTTCTTTGACCAATCGGTCCTATTTGCATTGACCTTCTTTGACAATATACTCTTGATTTCCCTGTTTGAGACTTCAACTTGGCCAATCACTTGAGTATGATAGGGAGTAGAAACTTTGTGGTTGACACCATATTTTGTAAGCAAAGTGTTAAAAGCTCTATTACAAAAATGAGACTCCCCATCATTTATGATTGCACGAGGAGTGCCAAACCTTGTAAAAATACTCCTCTTGAGAAATGCAACAACACTTCGGGCCTCATTGTTGGGTAAAGCCACGACTTCAACCCATTTTGAAACATAGTCAACCACCACAAGAATGTATGTATTCCCACACGAGCTAAAAACGGGCCCATAAAATCAAAGCCCCATACATCAAAAATATCAACCTCAAGAATGGTATTGAGAGACATCTCATCTTTCTTCGAAATTCCACCCGCTCTTTGACATTCGTCACACCTCATCACAAGTTCACTTGTATCTTTGTACAAAGTTGGCCAATAAAACCCACAACTAAGAACTTTGGAAGCCGTCCTTGCCCTGCCATGATGGCCACCATAGGGAGAGGAATGACAAGCCTCTAAGATACTCAGTTGCTCCTCCTCCGGGACACACCTTCGGATCACACCATCCGTGCAAATCTTGAACAAGTACGGCTCATACCAATAGAAATCCAAACTATACCATTTGAGCTTCTTCCTTTGGTTAGAAGGGAGCTCACACGTGATTATAACAGTCACAAGGAAATTAGCAACATCCGTAAACCATGGCATACTATTCACCGACACCGAAAGGAGTTGTTCGTCAGGAAATGAATCATTGATCTCTAGGCCATCACGAGGTTTCCCCTCCTCCTCCGAGCAGGACAAGTGGTCCGCCACTTGGTTTTCACTACCCTTCCGGTCCACAATTTACAAATCAAACTCTTGAAGTAACAAGACCCATCGCATCAGTCTAGCTTTGGAATCCTTCTTCATCATCAAGTACCGGAGTGCGGCATGATCGGTATGGACTATGACCTTGGCACTAGGGGTGGGCATTCAATATTTCGGTCCGGTATTTAAGAATTTCGATTCGATATTTCGGTATTTGGTTTATCAATTGTGTATACCAAATACCGTACCGAAGTATTTCAGTAGGGTTTGGTATTTATTATTTTGGGTTAGTACAGTTTCGGTTTAATATTCGCTGATAAAGAACAATGAAATGCTGTCTAACTATCACTCATTATTAGTGTGTTAAAAGAACTGTGCAACCAAAGTACCAAACTACAAGTGTCCAATACAAAATATAAAGGCAGAAACATACACAAGGCATATTTATTTGGCAAGTTTAAGCATGGAAAATTCAAGCATGGGAAGTTTGGCAAGCGTTGGAAACATGGCATGTTTGGCAAACACAAGTTCAAGAGATGGAAGTGATTCATTATCCAAAGTTTACAGGATTCCTGTTCTTGCTTGTTACTTTTCTACTGCTGATGAATTTCTGGTGCATTTTGGGTGTCTATTCACTGATATTACTGTATTATCAATACCCTACTTATGATTTGGTGTTTATAGTTTAAATTTGAAGTTGACGACTTTCTGCGAGGTGTTATCCTTATTATTACATTTTTAAAGTCTGATCTTGATACTGATGGAGTCGCTAATTTTAGCTTATAAGGTAGTTTTTGCAGCTTAATACATGTAGCAAATCCGAACATTTTTTTCCCATTCATTTGTCTGGGTGTAAGACAAGAGGGTAAGAAAGTGAAAGACTTTTGGGTTATTGGGTTGTTCATTACTGGGTTGGGTCTTATTGGGTTGGGCTCCAACACTAAAAATAAAAATTTTGGCTTTTGGGTTGGCACTTGGGCTGGGGCACTGGGCAGTCTACTCCTATATCATTTTTAAAAATTCGGTATTTCGGTATACCGAATTATCAATATCCTAATACCGAGGACCGTACCGAAATACCAAAATACCGAAAATTTAGTACCGATTTGAATCGAAATATCAAAAAAAATCAAAACCAAAATACTGAATTAATTTGGTCCGGTTCGGAATTTGGTATTTCGGATTTTATGCCCACCCCTACTTGGCACCCATAAGATACAACCGAAATTTCTCCATTGCAAACACAATAGCCAAAAGTTCTTTATCGGTCACCGTGTAGTTCACTTGAGCATCATTCATTGTCTTGCTCGCATAGTACACCGAATGAAACATTTTGTTCACTCTTTGACCCATAACTGCCCCAACCGCAACATCGCTCGCATCACACATGAGCTCAAAGGGCAAGCTCCAATTAGGTGCGGTAATGATATGAGCGGTGGCCAACTTGTGCTTGAGAAGTTCAAAGGCTTGCATACATCTCTCATCGAACACAAACTTGGCATCTTTTCCCAATAACTTGCATAAGGGGTTCACTACCTTCGAAAATTCTTTGATAAATCTCCGGTAGAACCCCGCATGCCCAAGAAAACTTCTAACTCCCTTGATAGAGGTAGGGGGAGGGAGCCTTGAAATCACATAAATTTTTGCTTTGTCCATCTCGATACCATGCTTTGAATTTTTATGCCCAAGAACTATGCCCTCTTCCACCATGAAGTGGCATTTCTCCCAAATAAGAACAAGATTGATTTCTTCACAACGGGCCAACACTCTATCAAGATTTTTCAAACATTCATCAATGAATCACCCACAACACTAAAGTCATCCATGAATACCTCCAAAATATCTTCCACCATATTGGTAAAAATGGCCATCATACACCGCTGAAATATAACCGATGCATTACACAACCCAAAAGGCATCCAAGAAAAGGCAAAAGTGCCATATGGACAAGTGAATGTGGTTTTCTCCTGATCTTTTGGAGCAATCCAGATTTAGTTGTATCCAGAATACCCATCCAAGAAACAGTAGAAGGCACGCCCAGCAAGTCGATCTAACATCTGATCAAGAAAAGGCAATGGAAAGTGATCCTTGCGGGTCACTTTATTCAACTTGCGGTAGTCCATACATATCCTCCAAGCGATGACGGTTCTAGTGGGAATCAACTCATTTTGCGAATTTGCAACCACGGTCATGCCACCCTTCTTCGGTACACATTGCACCGGCGAAGTCCAAGAGCTATCAGAGATGGGGTACACAACTCCGACATCCAACCACTTGATCACCTCCTTCTTTACAACTTCTTGCATTGCCTCGTTCAACCTCCTTTGATGTTCCAAGGAGGGCTTTGCATCATCTTCCAAAATAATCTTGTGCATACAGAATGCACGGTTTATCCCCCGAATATAAGCTAAAGTCCATCCAATTGCCTTTTTCCACTTTTGAAGTACCGCCAATATGACATCAACCTACATGTTAGTAAGACAAGAGGAAAAAATAACTGGCAAAGTAGAACTAGGGCCTAAAAACTCATACCTGAGGTGTGGAGGCAACGACTTCAACTCCAAAATCAGAGATTCCTCAATTGAAGGTTTTGTTGGTGGAGTCTTCCTATTCTCAAGGTCCAAAGATAGTTTCCTAGGCTCATAAGAGTAAGAGCCCATCCTATGTAAAGCATTTACACACTCTACTCGCCTTCATAATCATTGACATCAAGATTCAACAATACGACCTCTAGATGGTCCTCCACATTTACTATTGCACTTGTATCATCAACTATCACTACCGTGACAAGGTCCACAATAGAGCACACCTCAGAACTGTTGGGCTACTTCATTGACTTGCACACATGAAAGACCACTTTCTTATCACCCACCCGGAAGGTGAGTTCCCTTGCTTCCACATCAACTAAGGCCTTCCCAGTAGCAAGGAAAGGTCTCCCCAATATGATCGAAACTTCATAATCTACCTCACAATCTAAGATCACAAAATCAGCTGGCAAGATAAATTTGTCCACCCGGACAAGCACATCATCAATAATACCCAATGGCCTCTTCATCGTTCTATCCGCCATTTGCACTCTCAAGGAAGTCAGCCTCGGTTGCCCAATACCCAAAGTCTTGAAAATTGAGTAGGGAATCAAGTTGATACTTGCCCCCAAATCACATAGAGCCTTAGCAAAGTCCGTACTCCCAATGGTGCAAGGAATGGTGAAAGCACCGGGATCTTCAAGCTTCGGGGCCATTGAATGCACTATTGCACTAACTTAATTGGTCATCTTGATAGTTTCGCAATCTATGGATCTTTTCTTTGTCACCAAGTCCTTCATGAATTTAGAATAGCCCGCCATTTGTTCAAGATCCTCCATCAAAGGCACATTAATGGATAAGCTCTTCATCATATCAATAAACTTTTTAAACTGATTCTCATTTTTCTGCTTCGCGAGCCTTTGAGGATAAGGTGGAGGTGGCCTTGGCAAAGGAGCTTTGGCTTTAGGCAAAACTGGCTCCGACATGTCTATTACGTGTTCCCTAGACGGGTTCATGTCATTCTGAGTTTCCACCTCGGCATCTTGAATATCAATCCTCACTTATTCATTCATATTCTTATCAATCACATTTTCAACCACCAAAGGAACTTCAGCTTCTTGCAACTCAACTTCATCACTCAAAATTTGATTTTTGTTTGGAGGCATTCACATCACCGCGTCATCCACTCCTTGTAGTTACCGCCATAACATGATTGTTACCACCCTTCGGGTTTACTACCGTATCACTTGGTAGAGCCCCTTAGGGTGAGTATTCAAGGACTATGAGATTTGGCCTAGTTACACCTCCAAATTTCTAATCGAAGTATTGTGGGAAGACAACTGAGCATCAAAGTGTGCATTCTTTTTCATCATCTGTTCAAACATCATTTCAATTATCCCCATATCATTATTGGAAAAACTAGGACCTTGGGAAGGAAATGGAGGTGGATTGTTCGGTTGTTGATACATTGGGGGCCTTTGAAAGCCTTCCCCCGATTTCCTTGATTGCCATTGTTCCAACCTCCCTGACTGTTGTTACCACCCCAGTTGTTGTTGTTTCCATTTCAATTACCTTGATTGTTCTGATTGCCCCAGTTGAAATTTTGGTTGTTGTTCCCCCAATTACCATTGCCTTGTTGTTGTTGATTGCCCCAATTGCCTTAGGGTCTCCATTGTTGTTGATTGGAAGAATTGCCCCTTTGGCCTTGATAATTGTTCATGTATTGCACCTCTTCATTCTGCCCATCATAACCATCGTCTTGGAAACCACCACAATCATTGTCATATTGATCCGAATTCCCTTGGTTCTGTTAACCTCTTTGTATTCTTTTGTTCACTAGCATGCTGACACCCTCCATGACATTCACTTGGTGAGGATTTTGAACTTGTTGCAACTCTGCCTTCACGAGCTGTTTCATTGTTATTGTCAGCTCTGCTATAGCCTGCCCATGATCATGTAACTCTTTGTGCAAATGAGTGACCGTGGGGTCATCTTGGGGCACATTGGATCTACTTTGCCAAGCGGAGGAAGTATCAACCATTTCGTCAAGAATGTCACAAGCCTCATCAAAAGATAGCTTCATGAAGTTGCCCCCAACAAGTTGGTTCACTATGCACTGGTTTGTTGTGTTAATACCCTGGTAGAAAGTTTGTTGGATCATCGCCTCGGTCATATCATTGTTGGGGCATTCCTTTACCATTGTTCTATAACGCTCCCAGATCTCATGTAAAGGTTCTGTGGGCTCCTGCTTGAAGGCTAAGATCTCATCTCTCAATGCTGCTATATGCCCCGGTGAAAAAAACTTTGCAATGAACTTATCCGCCAACTCATCCCAATAGTGATGGAATGGTTGGGAATCCGCTCAAGCCAATCCAATGCCTTCCCTCTAAGTGAAAATGGGAAGACTCTCAACCGAAGTGCATCCTCGGACACATTAGTTTGCTTGCTCCCCCAACAGGTATCCACGAAACCCTTGAGATGTTTGTAAGCATTTTCATTGGTAGCGCTCTTGAAATACCCACGTTGCTCCAGTAATGTCAGCATCACATTGGTAATTTGAAAATTGCCCGTCCGAATCCGGGGTGGGACAATTGCACTTGCATAGCCTTGGTTTGGAAGAACTTGAGGAGCCACTCTTGGAGGTGGTAGGGGAGGGTCTGGAATATTATCATTAGCCTGTCGGCCTCTCCTTTGAGCTTGAGGTACTACAGGGACCTCATCATCAATATTGTCATCTACCTCCTCCCCCTGGCAGAATATTTCCAAGAGGTGGGCTGTTTGCTTCCATTTAGTACCTGAAGTTGTGACACCCACAAATTAATAACACAGAAGGAAAGAAGAACAATACACAAAACTATTTAGATAGATAGCCAAAACCGTTAGCTCCCCGACAATGGCGCCAAAAAGTGATCGACACCAACCCTGCAATACTACAATGTAGCAAGAGTGGTCGAAGCAGCTTTTACCCGAGAAGGTCGGGATCGATTTTCACAAGGAGCTAGAGATGGGAATTGAGTTTCTATCTAAATTTGAGTTGCGTAATTATTCCTAATTGCACTTCTAAACATAGTTGGTTTTGATATTACTTCTAAATTTATACTAGTAGGATGCTAAATTAAGCTAAGAGTAAACTATTGAAGGTTGTCTAAATAGTTAAAAAGGCACTAGGGAAGTGACTTTCTCCTAGGTGGATACTTGACGGGTTCTCGAGTTTAAGGCTAGGTCGTCATATTTGGGGATTACGATATAACCAATGCACGATACTTCTCACTCTATACCTCTCGGTAGTTTGAGTGATTTTGCCCTAATTGACTTTCTCAAGACCAATTGGGTATGGTAATTGGTGCAAGCAATTGAGGTTCAAGTCGGGTAGTGCTATCTCTAGGTTAACCCTTTAATTGTGGCTGTCAATCTCTTGAATACACCCCAATTCCTTGTTGGACTAATTTTCATAGACTTAGGCTCTCTTTCTCAAGAAGAGCCCAAGTCAAATAGGCATAAACTAGTGTTTGCAACCACTAATTCAACATTAAAATCATAAATTAGTCCAAATATCAAACACCCATAGACATTCAAGCCTTAAAACACAAGACCCATCTAATACCTATACTAGGGTTGAGCCACAACCCTAGTTAATGGGTCTAGCTACTCATAATAATAGAAGAAAGCAAAGAAATAGATGAAAAAAACCCATAATATTTAATTACTAGCTAAAACTTGAAGATTTAATGATAAAACTATTATAAAATTACTCAAAATAGTAAAAGAACACTGTTCACGAGCGCAGCTGCTGTCTAGAATATAACTGGTGACCTAAAAATAGGAAAAGAAACTATTTATACTAGGTCAAATTTTCTGGACAAAAATACCCCTGCGGGGGTAGTGCGGACCGCACAAAATCAAGTGCGATCGCACTAAGGTTCTTGGCTTAAAACTTCTGCTCTCTGAACTTGGCCACTGCGGGCCGCACAAAATGTATCGCGGCCGCGGTGGCTTCTATTGTGATCCTCACAAAAAGGATCACAGACTGCATTGGCAATATTCCCAAAATTGGCAACTCTCTGAACTCCAGCTTTGCAGACTGCACAAAATGGAGTGCGGCCGCAATGAAGCCAATGCGATCCACATGAAATGCTTTGCTGCCGAATTGCTTGAATGTCTGAAATGAGCACCTCTCTGAACCTTCTCTTTGTGGACTGCACAGAATGGAGTGCCGCCGCATTGGTCCTGTTACACTGTGCTTGGACTTGTTCTTGGTACTTGTACATGTTTCACTCCTTTTTGAGCTGGTTTTGACGAATTGTCACCTTGTTGACCAAACATTGCAATCAAGTACAATATGTAAGCCTTTGGGACTATTTTGTACACATTTCTAATCAAAACTCAAGTAAGAAGGAGTGTAAAATGCATCGTAATCCCTAGTTATCAACCCCTATCTCCCAACCACTCATCCACTCTCAACTTCACCAATCCCCCTACCCCCAACCCACCATCCTACCCCCACCATTCCACCCTACCCCATAGTGTTTGTTTAAATTATATATTTTCAAAAAAATATTTTCTAATTTTTTGCTCACTAACTAAACACTAGAAAAAGGTTCCGAATTTTTTTTCCAATCACCAACCAAACTTGAAAAAGAAGTGTACCAAATACACCCTAGAAGAAAAAAAAAAGAAGCTTCTGCATCGAAATGTTTTTCCATACAAAATTCAAGGTAAATGTTAGAAATGAAAAAGAACCAAACAAGAGTCAGGAAAGTAAGATAATTAATAAAAATACATTCAAACAAAAAAAAGGTAGATGTTGTACTATCCTTCCACATTAGGATAATACATTTCCAACGTCCAGAAGTGAAGATAATTAATAAAAACACAAAATGGTTGTATTGTACTATTTTCTTCTCTCACTAGCTCAGTCCTTAGTGTTACCTCAAATCCCATGGTCCAATATCTGCATCCGCTCCATCCTTCCACGTTAGGTTAATACATTTCCTACTCTAAAGGGGAAAGGAGAATTGAACTATAAATATTTTCAAGGTAAAAGGGTCAAAATTGCCTCTCAACTATCAAAAATAGAATAACTTTGTTCTACATTTGCAAATAGTCTCAAATATACCTCTGCTGTTGATATAATGTCACGACCTGGAATTTTCATCCTCGGGACCGTGATGGCGCCTAACATTTCACTTTCTAGGCAAGCCAATGTTAGAATAATTTTTAGCCATTCTTAACAAAACAAATTCATCAATACCAAATTAACTGTAATAACAGGAATAGAACTGAAATAAAGTGCGAAAAGTCATTAACCACCCAATATATAAGTACAACCCCAGATCTGGTGTCACAAGTGCACGAGCGACTAGAATAATACAGATAATGGTCAGAATGAAAGTAAAATTGTCTGAAAAGAAATAAACATCTAGGATAAAGTAGAAGGGGACTTCAGGGCTAGGAACGCCGAGCAGTTGTACCTCAAGTCTCCGTCAGATGTCCGATCCGAGCAATCTACTGACCGCCGTTGGGACCGACTCTAAAGTTTGTACAAGATGTGCAGAGTATAGTGTGAGTACAATCGATCCCATGTACTCTGTAAGTGTCGAACCTAACCTCGACGAAGTAGAGACGAGGCTAAGGCGGGTCACTTACAATAACATGTACGCAGTATAGTAATAATGGCAGGAAAGGAATACGGAAAATAAGGCAGTTAACTTATGAAAATAATCTCAATCCTCGAAAATCAGTGAAACCAGAAATAAAAATCCTCAGAATCTCATACGAAAACATCCAAACCAACACAATACAACAAGGAATATAAAACATACAAACCGTTATGATGCGCAATCCGATCCTACCATACAAACATGTTCCTCCCTTATTCCACCATGTCAATAACAATAATAACAAGTAAAATCTATTGCGGCGCGCAACCTGATCCCACCATATAATCAGAATCAATATCATAATCCTCCCTTATTCACCATATCAATCCTCCCTTATTCCACCTATTGCGGCGTGAAATCCAATCCCACTATATTAATATCAATCTTCCCTTATTTCACCTGTTGCGGCATGCAACCCGATCCATAAATACAAATCAATAAATGGAATTATTTCAACGACTTAAATCACAAGAATCTCTACGATTAACGAATATGAAAGCAAAATCATAAAGGAAATCTCGTACCAAATCAAGAATTTGTTATATTTAATAATAAGCAACAAGACAAGTCAAGTCAAATAAATGACAACTAAAGGGTACAAGTAAGTCAATTAAGGCGAGTAGTATTTAATCATGGAAGCATGGGAAAAACTAATATTTTTACTACTAGAATAATAAATGACAAGTAGCAAATTAAGGCATAAGAAGCAATTAAAGCATATAACAGTTAAGACATGGAATAAAATAATTAATGAAATGCGAAAAGCATGAAAACAAGTATTTTGACGGCGTATATACAACTGTCACCTTGCATATACACCTCTTCACATGTATTTCACATAGCACATAGCTCAAGGGTTCCTAATTCCCTCAAATCAAGGTTAGACACAACACTTACCACGTTCCTCAATCAAATCAAAGCTCTAGCAGTGCCTTTTCTATGAAACCCGCCTCCAAACCAATCGAATCTAACCAAAATTGACTCAATAACATCAAATAATTCTAGTAAAATCAGTTACAATACATAAAGTTAAGATCTTTACACTTTCCCCAAAAAATTAACAAAAGTCAACCCCGGGTTTGCTTGGTCAAAATCCGAGATTAGGACCAAAACCCAATTACCCATTCACCTCTGAGCCCTATTATGCAATTAGTTTCGAAATCCGACCTTAATTTGATGTCTAAATCTCAATTTTACAAAAAAACCTCAATTATTCTCAAATCCATAATTTTCTACCATGAAATAACATAGATTAAGGTTATAAATTAATAGGTGATGATGGAAATGGAAGAAAACAAGTTAAACTATACTATCCTACGAAAGGATGATGAATTTTCTCTCCCAAATCGCCTCAAGGCAGAGCTTTAATGAAAAGAGGGTGAATAATAAGTGAAATCTCGTGTTTGAAATATTTTAAAGTCAGGGTGTCAGGCCTTCTTCGCATTCGCGATTCACAGTGACCCAAATGGCCTATGCGTTCCTGAGATGTGCTCCGTGTTCGCGATGGTTCTTCCCCCTGACCATCGCATTCGCGACCCAGTGATCGCGTTTGCATAGCTCACAAGCCCAACTCCCCCAAAGTCCACAATGCTTCGCATTCGTGGAGGAATAGACGCATTCGCGAAGGGCAAGACCCCCTCCACTTCGCGTTCGCGTCCAGTACTTCATTCCGAAGAGCAAAAATCCACCCCAGTCCCAAACTACTCTTCGCGATCATGGGAGTATCTTTGCAATCGCGAAGAAGCATGCACCAGAAACCAGCAGAAGCTAAACCAACATTTTTTGCTAAGTTCAAAAACATCTGTAGCTTATCCAAAACTCACCCGAACCCCTCGGGCTCCAAACCTAACATGCACACAAGTGTAAAAATATCATACGAACTCGCTCGCATCAAAATACCAAAATAACACCTAAAACTACGAATCGGATAGTAATTTGAATGAAATTTTAAATGAAACTTAAGAACATGAAATTTCTCAATCGGACGTCTAAAGCACGTCAAATCAACTCCGTTTTGCACAAAAATTTGTAGACAGGTCATAAATACTATAATGAACTAATACCAAATTCCAGAACCAAAATCTAAACCCAGTAGCAGCAAAGTCAATTCACGGTCAAAATTAGGAGTTGTTTAAATCTTTAAACTTCTAATTTTAACAAATTATGTTAAATCAAGCTAG
Source organism: Nicotiana sylvestris (assembly GCF_000393655.2). NCBI lineage: Eukaryota > Viridiplantae > Streptophyta > Magnoliopsida > Solanales > Solanaceae > Nicotiana > Nicotiana sylvestris. The sequence continues at coordinate 88,757,310 of NC_091064.1, read as the reverse complement.
GGACTTTCAAATTTGATTTCGAGCATACGCCCAAGTCCCAAATCACGTTACGGACCCAATGGGATTGTCAATACATTAATACGGGTTTGTTATATAAAACATTGATCATAGTCAACTCAAATGAGTTTTAAGGCATGATTTCACGTTTTCATCAATTTTCTCATAAAAACCTTCTAGAAAAAGGACACAGACTGCACACGCAAATCGCGAAAGGCTAAACGGAGCTATTTGGGGCCTCAGAACACAGAAATGAATGATAAAACTATAAATGGCCTATCGAGTCATCACATTCTCCACCTCTAAAATAAATGTTCATCCTCGAACTGACGTAGAAAAGTACCTAGACTGGTGAAAAGGTATGGATATCTACTCCGCATGTCCGACTCGGACTCTCTTCTGGCTGCCTCGATCGGCTGACCTCTCCATTACACTCGAACTAAAGGATAACTCTTAGATCTCAACTGTCGGACCTGCCAGGCTAGAATTATCACCAGCTCTTCCTTATAAGTCAAATCCTTGTCTCATTGGACTAAGCTGAAATCTAACACATGGGAAGAATCACCGTAATACTTCCGGAGCATGGAAACATGAAACACCAGATGGACAACTAACAAACTAGGTGGCAATGCGAGCTTGTAGGCTACCTCACCCACTCTCTCAAGAATCTCAAAGGGTCTGATATACCTAGGGCTCAACTTGCCTTTCTTTTCCAACCTCATCACACCCTTCATGGGTGAAACTCGAAGCAATACCCTCTCTCCAACCATGAATGCAACATCACTTACTCTACGTTCGGTGCAAAGTCGGTCCTGAATAATCTTTGCCTTATCCAAGGCATCCTATACCAAATCTGTACCCAACAACCGAGCCTCCCCCGGCTCAAACCATCCAACTAGCTAACGGCACCACCTCCCGTATAATGCCTTATAAGGAGCCATTCAAATGCTCAACTAGTAGCTGTTTTTGTAGGAAAACTCTGCAAGCGGCAATCACTAATCCCAAGAACCCCCGAAATCCATAACGCAAGCGCGAAGCATATCCTCCAATATCTGAATAGTGTGCTCGGACTATCCGTCTGTCTGGGGGTGAAATGTTGTACTCAACTTAACTCGCGTGCCCAAATCACGCTGTACGACCCTTCAAAAGTGTGAGGTGAACTGCATACCTCGATCAGAAATGATAGACACGGGCATATCGTGAAGACGAACGATCTCGCAGATGTAGATCTTAGATAACCGCTCTGAAGAATAGGTAACTGCCATTGGATTGAAATGTGCCGACTTGGTCAACCTGTCCATAATGACCCATACCGCATCAAACTTCTTTTGAGTCCGTGGGAGTCCAATAATAAAATCCATAGTGATATGCTCCCACTTCTACTCAGGGATCTGTAGCCTCTGAAGCAAACCACCAGACCTCTGATGCTCGTACTTTACTTGTTGAAAATTTAGTCAATGAGCTACATATGAAACTATATCCTTCTTCATCCTCCTCCGCCAATAATGCTGCCGTAAGTCCTAATACATCTTGGTGGCAGCACCCGGATGAATAGAATACCAGGAACTGTGGGCCTCTTCAAGAACCAACTCACAAAGCCCATCCATATTGGGCACACAAATACGATCCTGCATCCTCAAAACCCCATCATCTCCAACAGTAACCTGCTTGGAACCACTGTTCTGCACCGTGTCCTTAAGGACAAGCAAATGGAAATCATCATACTGATGCTCTCTGATGCGTTCATAGAAGGAAGACCGAGCGACCGTGCAAGCTAGCACACTACTGGGCTCTGACACATCTAACCTCATGAATTGATTGGCCAAAGCCTGAACACCTGCTGCAAGCTGTCTCTCACCAACTGGATATACACAAGGCTTTTCATACTCACTACCTTTCTACTCAAGGCATCAGCCACCACATTAGCCTTTCTGGGATAATACAAAAAGGTGATATCACAGTCTTTCAACAACTCCAACCATCTCCTCTGTCTCAAGTTGAGATCCTTCTGTTTGAACAAATACTGTAGACTCTAATAATCCGTGAATACCTCGCACGACACGCCGTAAAGATAGTGCTTCCAAATCTTCAGCGCATGAACAATGGCTGCTAACTCTAAGTCATGAACATGGTAATTATTCTCATGAACCTTCAACTGCTGTGATGCGTATGCGATCACCCTACCATCCTGCATTAGTACTGCATCGAGACCAATACGACATGCATCACAATACACCGTATAAGATCCTAAACCTGTGGGCAACACCAACACTGACACCGTAGTCAAAGCAATCTTGAACTTCTGAAAGCTCAACTCACACTCATCCGACCATCTGAATGGGGAACCCTTATAGGTCAATCTAGTCAATGGGGCTACTATAGATGAAAACCCCTCCACGAACCGGTGATAATAACCCTCCAAACCTAGGAAACTCTGAATCTCTATAGCTAAAGTAGATCTAGGCCAGTTTTGAACTGCCTCAATCTTCTTAGGATCCATCTTTATGCCCTATACTGATAGGACATGCCCCAAAAAAGCGACTGAGTCTAACCAAAGCCCACACTTTGAAAACTTGGCATATAACTGGCTATCTCTCAAGGTTTGAAGTGTAATCTGAAGATGTTTCTCATGCTCCTATCGACTACGAGCGTAGATCAAGATATCATCAATGAATACAATCATAAAAGAATCCAAATTGGGCTTGAACACCCGGTTAATCAAATCTATAAATGTTGCTGGGACATTTCTCAACCCAAATGACACCACTAGGAACTTATAATGCCTATGCCGAGTCCGAAAAGCCATCTTAGGGACATCGGATGCAAAGTTTATACCCCTGTCAGGTGGCATCCGCGGCAGATCTACAGGAAATACCTCTGGAAACTCATGAACAATTGGCACTGAATCTATGGAAGGAACCTCCACACAAGAATCACGGACATAGGCCAAATAAGCTAGACATCCATTCTCGACCATGCATCAAGCCTTCATATAAGAAATAACTCTGCTGGTAGAGTGGCTAGGAGTCCCTCTCCACTCTAATAGAGGCAACCCCGGCATGTCTAAGTTCACCGTCTTGGCATGACAGTCCAGTATAACATGATAAGATGACAAACAATCCATGCCCAAGATAACATCAAAATATACCATATTAAGAAGTAGAAGATCTACGCTAGTCTCAAAATACCCAATGGTAATCACACACGAGCGATATACACGATATACAATAGTAGAATCTCCCACAGGCGTGGCCACATACATAGGAGTACTCAAAGAATCACGAGGCACAACCAGATATAAAGCAAAATAGAATGACATGTAGGAGTAAGTAGATCCCAAATCAACTAGAACTGAAACATCTCTATAGAAAACTGGAACAATACCTATGATAACGGTGTCAGATGACTCGGCCTCAGGCCTAGCTGGGAAAGCATAACATCGGGGCTAGGCCCCACCACTGTGAACTACATCTCTAGGACGACCTCTACCTGGCTGGCCTCCACCTCTAACAACCTGATCTCCACCTATAACGGCCTGACCTCCACCTCTGGATTCCTGGCCCCTGCCTCTAGCTGGTTGAGTGGGTGGTGGAGAAACTAGTGCTGGAACTATGGCATAAGAACTCTGCTGTGGCATGCCGCCCAATAATCTCGAACATAACCTCCTGATGGGACTAAGACCACTACACTCAAAACACCCATCCTGCTGCTATGGCTGTTGAAGCTGAAGCTGACCCGAACGGGCTGGATAACCTTGGTGATAGCTCTGAATTGGAGGCGCACTGATAGGAGCTGATGGTGCACTATAGGCTGGCTACCCAGTATGAGGCACATAAGGACCACAACTCCCTGAAGCACTATGAGATGCTTGAAGCGCTGAATGAAATGGCCTGGGAGGATGGCCTCTACCAAAAATACCCTTGCCTCTAGAGGAGGCACTACTGAAACTACTAGAATGATGAGGCCTCTTATCTGGCATCAGCCCCTCTCCTGAGCATGAACCAACTCGATCCGTCTTGCAATATCTATGGCCGTTTGGAAGGAGATATCACTCCCTATCTCTTTGGCCATCTGTAGCCTGAGAGTGAAAGTGAGCCCATCAATAAATCTCCTCACTCTCTCCCTCTCAGTAGGAAGCAAGATAGTATCATGGCAAGCTTAGGTCCACAAATCGAGTCTCATACTGGGTTATAGTGATATTACCCTGCTGGAGATGCTCAAACTGCCTGTGGTACTCCTCTCTCAGGGTGATCAGAATGAACTTTTCTAGAAATATCTGTGAGAACTGATCCCAAGTAAGTGCAGGCAAACCAGCTGGTCTAGTAAACATATAATCCCTCCACCATCTCCGGGTAGAACCAATTATATGAAGTGCTACAAAGTCGACCCTGTTGGTCTCAGCTATACCTATGTTGCATAACACCTCGTGGAAATGGTCCAAAAAATCCCGTGGGTCCTTAGAAGATGCACCACTGAAATGAATAGAAAGAGCTTGGTAAACTTGTCCAACCTCAACATGGCCTCAAAAGACAAAGCAGGCCTATTACCGGCCTGTGCCGCAACAACTAGCTGAACTACCCTAAATGGCGGGGCTACTAGAGTCTGATACTGGGAGCCACCTGCTCCAGGGTGTAAGTAGTGGGAGTTTGTGCTCCTCCCCCATCCCGAGAGACATCTGGTACCACCGAGAATGTACCAGTCTGGGCTGTACTCTCCATAAGTCCCACTAAACGGACTAGAGCATCCTGAAGTACTGGAGTGACTATGAACCCCTGTAGGACCTGAGCTGGTCCAACGGGTATAATCTCAGCTGGAACCTCCTCCTCAAGATCCACCTGAGGCTCCAATGTGGGTGATGTTGCTCAAGCTCTAGGCTGAGCTCTGCCTTTGCCTCTGCCTCTTGGAAACCTCAGCCTCGACCTCTACCCCTAGTCATAGCTGCCACAGGAGGCTCCGGATCCTGTCCGACTGTAGATGTAATGTGTGTTCTCACCATCTGTGAGAGAACACGAATAGATGGGTTCAATCATCAATGATAGAATAAAAATTGCACGACAGAGTAAAAAGAAGTGATATTTTTTCCAAAACTCCAAAGCCTCTGGAATATACGTCTCCATACTGATCCTACAGACTCTAATAAGCTTGCAAGTGACTCGTGAGACCTAGGCAACCTAGTGTCTAATACAAACTTGTCACGACCCGGAATTCCCACCCTCGGGACTGTGATGACGCCTAATATTTCACTTGCTACATAAACCAATGTTAGAATAATTTTTAGCCATTCTTAACAACATAAATTAACCGATACCAAATAAGCTGTAATAACAGAAATAGAATTGAAATAAAGTCCGAAAAGTCATAACCACCGCAATATATAAGTACAAACCCAGATCTGGTGCATGCACGAGCGACTAGAATGATATAGATAATGGTCTAAATGAAAGAAAAACCATCTGAAAAGAAATAAACAACTAGGATAAATTAGAAGGGGACTTCAGAGCTGCAAACACCGTGCAATTGTACCTCAAGTCTCCGTCAGATGTCCGATCCCAGCAATCTACTTAGTGTAAAACCGTAAAAAATATTGGATAGTTACTTGAGTATAATTCCATGTGTATCCATGCTTGTAGCTATTGATAATTTTATTTTCTTTCTAGGTTAGTTTACATTTTCGCATTTAGTTATAAATATTTTCACAATTACCTTCTTAGTGTTTGGCTTAGCATAATAAGTGATAATTCTCTTAAACGCCTAATTGCCTATATATTGTTCTTTGTGGGATTCGACCTCGAATCATAGTTGGTAAATTATATTGCATGCGACCGTGTCCATTTACTTTTTAGTAGTGGATTTGGACGTCATCAAAATTGGCATCATCGCCAGGGAACAATTTGGCATATTTAGGTTGTTTGAGAAGTAAACATACGTACTTTGGTCCAAACTTGTGAATATTTATGTAATTATTTTTCTTATCTTGGTTTATTTTCTTATTTGTTTCTTGTTTATTGTCTTAGTTTTGAAAAATGGCACTTTTCGCACAAGAAGTGCAGACCGTAGTATGAGTACAACCGACTGATAAGTTGGTATTTTACCAACTTATCTCTTTGTTAATCTTAGATTTTTTCTATGTTTGATTGATTAAATCGCGTGTTTAATGTTGTTTACATCCATTTTACAAGTTTTAGGTGATTTAGAAGTGATTGTGAAGAATCCAAGTGAAAACGAGTCAAAAAAGAGCTAAAATGAAAACACTGCCTAGTAAATTACCCTTTGCGAATGCGAAGGGTTAAACTCGAACGCGAAGGGTTAAACGCGAACGTGGAGCTTCAGGAAATAAACCTTCATGAATACGATGTGTTGTCCGCGAACACAAAGCTATACGAAACAAACCTTCGCGAACGCGAAGTTGAAGGAAACAAACCTTCACTAACATGAAGGTATAACCGCTAACGCGAAGAAGAAATGGGTGGAAAAGCCTGAGCAGTTCTAGAATTTCACGTTTCTAACCCCAAACCATTTAATACATGACCTAGCTCATTTGTAAAATATATTTGGCTTATTTTCAGTTTCTAGACTAGAGAAGACAAGTTTTGGAGCTAGGGTTCTTGCACACCCACTTGGGACTTGAAGATTTGAAGCTTTTGGTTGAGAATTTGTTACCCATTTATGTTCATTTCTTCATTTCCTTGCTTTGTATTGAATATCTAAGTGTGTAGTAATTTTTTCAACACTTGAATCTTGTTTATAAAAATATTCATATTTGAAGTGTGGATTAAATATCTTGTTGTGCTTATGTATTGAACGATTTTTATTTATAATGAAGTGAGTTATTGTTTTTTTTAATTATTCTTGTTCTTTAATGTTTCCAAAGGAATTAGCTAACCCTAGGACTCGCACATTAACTTCAAATTAATTTTGGGAAAGATAATTTGGGGTTGAGAAATATTAATTAACAAGAACTTGAGGCTTTAGTCCTCACTTTATAAATTCTACCTAGGGATAGGATTGAACTACTTGTAGCTATATTCGGGTGTGCTTACTCTTTTAATTGTTTTAGGGATAATTCAATTATGAAGTCTTGTTAGTCTTTGGAAGAAGCTAATATAGAATTATTACCCGAGGCTAAGTAACCTAAACTTGCTCATATTTGTAAAACCGTAAAAAATATTGGATAGTTACTTGAGTGTAATTCCCCGTGTATTCATGCTTGTAGCCATTGATAATTTTATTTTCTTTCTAGGTTAGTTTACATTTTCGCATTTAGTTATAAATATTTTCACAGTCACCTTATTAGTGTTTGGCTTGGCATAATAAGTGATAATTCTCTTAAACGCCTAATCGCCTACATATTGTTCTTTGTGGGATTCGACCCCGAATCATAGTTAGTAAATTATATTGCATGCGACCGTGTCCATTTACTTTTTAGTAGTGGATTTGGAGATCATCAAAATTGGCATCATCGCCAGGGAACAATTTGGCATATTTAGGTTGTTTGAGAAGTAAGCGTACGTACTTTGGTCCAAACATGTGAATATTTATGTAATTATTTTTCTTATCTTGGTTTATTTTCTTATTTGTTTCTTGTTTATTGTCTTAGTTTTGAAAAATGGCATCATGTAATGAAAATTGGTCGAATGGTAGTTGTTCATACTTTGATGACCTTTGTCCTTATTGTGGAGGACCACACTCTTGGCAAAATTATTTAAATTTTCTCGGGGGCGGATTGTGCGCACAATCTCAAACCCATGAGTGGAGTATTTGTGATAAGTGTGGTTATCAAAATGGTCATTGAGACTATTATGCTTATTTGTCCTTCCCTTCCCTAATCCCCCGCTATGATGATTCTACTTTTTGTGATGAAAATTATAGGGATATGGAAGTGGAAGGAAGTGAGCACGGTCAAAATGGAGAGTTCAAGCTCATGATAGAATGCTTACTTAAAGGAGGGAACAAAGAGCAAAATGCCTTGGAGGAGTATTTGGAAAATAGTCTCCAAAATGATTTGGCGCTTGAAAGGTTGAACTTACAAATGAGAGAAATGCTTGAAGCTTTAGAGGTCCAAAAAGCCTTGGAATTGAATGATAGCCAAGAACCTTCCTTAGAGGTTGAAGCCAAAAATCTTTCTTTGGCACTTGATCCAAATCAAGAAGAACTCTCAAATTCTCAAAATGAAAGGATGATGCTTATGTTGGAGGCCATTCTTGAAAACGAGGAGAAGCACAACTTTGCACTCGAGGACTTGAAACAAGTTTTGACTCAAAATGATGAGAATATCAGCATTTTGGAAGATCAAATGAGAATATTGGTTGAGGCTCACTATGCCCACTAACTTGAGAGTGTGGAAAGAAGTCAAGAAGAGTCCAAATTCGAGAAAGAAAGTGAGTTTTATTTTGAGGAATCAAGAATTGAACATCCGCCAATCGACTCCATGCTTGTTAGTGATGCAAAAAAAAAATATATGGAATTAGAGTCAACTGGTGTGTTTGAAATATGGTTGAGATTTACTGGGGGAAAAAAGAGAAAGCCAAAATCCGGGAAGAATTCCAATTTAAAGGCTTGAGGTCGCATTCCAAGCATTTTTTAACTTTGGAATTGCATGGTGATATGGGAATTGAGCCATGTGAATCCATATGGAAGTGTAAAGAAGAAAAACAAGAGCCAAACATTTTGCAATTTGCATATTCAAGAAGGCAAAATGACATTCCTCATGTGAAAGTCAAGAAATACAAAATAAAAAAATTAATGCGTGACTTGATCATCTACTTACCACCCCCAATGCTTGTGGTCACAAGATTGAGTCCAAGTTAGGTGTCCAATTCATATTGTCCAAGTGGCGAGCAAAATAGAAAATTTTATTCGCATCGTACCACGGCGTTAAATGCTGCGCTTGGTGGGAAGCAACCCATCGTTTTCAAAGTTTTTAGTCGTTTTTGAAATTTTCTTTTTTCGAATAGCTTATTATATTATTTTTGACTAATTTGCCAAGTTTTAGAATTTTTGGAGTTGATTTGAGTAGGTCGGGGTGATCAGACAACTAAAAACTAGTAGCTGTTGGTAATTGTCGAAGAATTGCTTCGCGTTTATGGTGGACCTTCGCGAATGCGGTAAGTAATAAAATATTAAGCGTATGTGTTTGTGATAACTACGTGGCATTCGTGATTGTTGTCCAATATTTACTCTTCGCGTAGGTGACTGTGACGACCCGACCGATCGTCTTAATAATTAATGCCCCGATCCCCTATTAACTACTTTCCCCGAGTTTATTTCTACTATTTAGATTTTTCGGGATGTTCGGTTTTGAGTTTCGGAGAGTTTTGGGACACTTAATCCCTAAATGAGAGCTTAAGTGTTGGAAAGTTGGCAGTAGTTGGAGCAGTGTGAAGACGGCCTCAGAATGGAAATCCGATGGTTCCGTTAGCTCCGTTAAGTGATTTCAAGCTTAGGGGCATGATCGGATTGTGTTTTGGAGGTCCGTAGCTAATTTAGGCTTGAAATGCCGAAAGTCAATTTTTTGAAGTTTCTGGTTCGAGAATGAGATTTTGATACGAGGTTCAGAATGGAATTCCGGAAGTTGGAGTAGCTTCGTAGTGTTAATGTGACGTGTGTGCAAAATTTCAGGTTATTCGGACGAGGTTTGATAGACTTTTTGACCGAAAGCGTGTTTTTAGAGTTTTTGAAAACTTAGGCTTGAATCCGATGTGTTTTGGTCGATTTGATGTTGTTTGAGGTGTTTTGAAGATTGGTACAAGTTTGAATAAGGTTTTAGGAGATGTTGGTGCCTTTGGTTGAGGTCTCGGGGGCCTCCGGGTGAGTTTTGGAGGGTTGATCAAATCATTTTAAGTTGAAGAAAAGTTGCAGATTTTTGTTTCAGCTGTTGCAGGTATTTTAATCTCCGCGTTCGCGAGTGGACCCTCGCATTCACGAAGAGTCAGTTGAGGAAGGTGGAATTTAAGCCTTCGCATTCGCGAGGAAGGCTCCACGTTCGCAAAGGGCTAAGCGTTTGTGCATTGCGTTCGTGGGAGTGGTGTCGCGTTCGCATAGAAGAAAATGAGCGGCTGAGCTTTAGTGGATTTAATTCATCGCATTTGCGATAGGGGGAACACGATCGCGGAGGCCTGTCTGAGTAAAGCACCACGTTCACGATATGCTGGTCGCGATCGTGAAAGAGGAAAATTGGTCTAAGTTATTTTGTGCTTCGCGAACGCGATGCTTTGACCGCGTTCGCGAAGAGGGATTTCAGGCCTGAGCAGAAGGTTTAAAAGGTCGTCTTGTCCACGAATGTGAGGTTTATTTCTTCCATTGTTGGTCGTTTTTGGAGCTTTTTGAAGGAGATTAAAGAGGGATTCAAGGGGAATCACTTGGAGGTAAGAATTTTGGACCTAAAACTCAATTTTATTATGAAATCGACCTAATAAATGATGGAATCTAAGCCAAAAATTGAGGTATTAGGGCTTGAGATTTAGAGACTTTAAATGAGAATTTGAGGGGCCATTTGGACTCCGATTTTAGTGTTCTTGATATTGTTAGACTCGTGAGAGTGTTAAGATTCTGGAAATGTAAATTTTACTTGATTCCGGGACGTGGGACTGAGGGGCATTTTGGTCATTTTACCTAATTTCGCGTATTAGCTTAGAATTTAATTGTAGAATCAGTTACTTGAAGTGTCATTTATATTATGCAATTGAATTGAATAGATTTGGGCCATTTTGAGTTGAGTACTCGTGGCAAGAGCGTGGTTTCGGATTGAATTGAGCTGGTTCGAGGTAAGTGGCTTGTCTAACCTTGTGTGGGGGACCTTCCCCTTAGGATTTGGTATATTTGATAATTGAAATGCCTTGTACGTGAGGTGATAAGTGCGTACTTTGATTTCCTTGTTGTGCGGTATTTTGACATCACAATTCTAAACTTCTGTCTTCTATTCTCTCACAGATGGTGAGGACACGTGCTACCCGAGATGATCAGGAACCCACAACCCCTACTGCAGCCGTCAGAGGCCGGGGCCGAGGTAGAGGCCGAGGACGCGCACGTGGTGTAGCTAGAGCACCTGCGCGAGCTGCCGCCGAGGTACCACCAGTAGGTCTAGCCGGAGTCCAGGCACCTGATACGCCTACTGCTACTACTACTCCAGCATTTTAGGAGACTCTAGCGCAGTTCATGAGCATGTACACCACTTTCTCTTAGGCAGAGTTGCTTCCCCTTGCTGCAGCCACATCCCAGGCTAGGGGAGGAGCACAGACTCTCGCCGCCCGCACTCCTAAGTAGCGAGTGCATGTTGATCAGGTCCCAGAGATTATTCCTGTACCGCCTGCAGTGCCAGTGCATCCCGAGGATAGGGCAGTGGCTTTAGAGGATGAGCAGCCAAGACTGGAGAGGTTCAAGAAGTATGACCCTCCGGTGTTCAGTGGGTTAGCATCAGATGATGCCTTGGGATTTCTGGAGGAGTGTCACCGTATCCTCCGCACTATGGGTATATCAGGATCAAGCGGGGTTTCTTTCACTGCCTTCCAGCTTCGAGGAGCCGCCTATGAGTGGTGGAACACCTATACGTTAGACAGTCTGGACGAGGCTGCTTACTGACTTGGGCCTAGTTTTCAAATCTGTTCCTAAGAGAGTTTGTCCCTCAGAGCCTCAGGGACGCATGGCGTGCAGAGTTTGAGCATTTGCGCCAGGGTGCTATGACTGTTTCAGAGTATGCTGTCCGTTACACTATTTTGGCTAGGCAAGCACCGACCTTGGTTTCTACTGTCCACGAGAGGGTTCGCTGGTTTATTGAGGGCTTTATTCCCAACATCAGGTCCAACATGGCTCGTGAGTTGGAGATGGATATTTCTTATCAGCAGGTGGTAAGCATTGCTAGGAGGATTAAGGATATGCATGCTAGGGAGAGAGAAGAGAGGAAGGCCAAGAGATCTCGAGAGTCGGGCCATTTCTCTGGTGCCCATGCCCAGCTGCAGGTCGTCATGGTAGGGGTTATATGAGTCGCCCTATTCATTCAGCTCTTCCAGCAACCAGTGGTATTCCAGCTCCTCATAGACCTCAGGAGACTTATTATGCACCGCCGGTTTCTAGCGCGCCTCCTACGCGGGGTGCTTTCAGAGGTCAGTCCAGCAGACTTGGCCCGATCCAGTCACAACCACCACATCCTCCTAGAGCTTGTTTTGAGTGTGGCGACACACGCCATATGGTGGGGGATTGCCCCAGACTTGGGAGGGGTGCACCTCCACAAACTTCTCAGCCACAACGTGCCCCGCAGAGTTCTCAGGCTATGGTTACAGCTCCAGTTGCTACCCCACCTGCTCATCTAGCTAGAGGTGGTGGTTGAGGAGGTAGAGGTCACCCTAGAGGGGGAGTCCAAGCCAGATACTATGCCCTTCCTTCCCATACCGAGGTTGTTGCCTCTGATTCTATCATCACAGGTATTATACTGGTTTGTCACAGAGATGCATCGGTTCTATTCGATCCAGGCTCCACTTACTCTTATGTGTCTTCTTATTTTGCTCTGCATTTGGGAGTAACTCGGGATTCTTTGAGTTTCCCTGTTTATGTTTCTACTCCTGTGGGAGATTTTCTTGTTGTGGACCACGTTTATTGGTCGTGTTTGGTTGCTCTTAATGGTTTTGAGACCAGAGCCAATTTATTGTTGCTCAGCATGGTAGATTTTGACATTATCTTGGGCATGGACTGGTTGTCGCCCCATTATGCTATTCTTGATTGTCACGCCAAAGCCGTAACGCTGGCTATGCCAGGTGTACCGCGTGTTGAGTGGAGGGATACGTTAGATCACACTCCCAGTAGAGTTATTTCTTTCCTTAAAACTCAGCGTATGGTTGAGAAGGGGTGTGACGCGTATTTAGCTTATGTGAGAGATGTCAGTATTGATACCCCTTCAGTTGATTCAGTCCCAGTAGTACGGGATTTTCCCGATGTGTTTCCAGCTTGTGACGACCCGGCCCGTCGTCTCATGGGTTACCGCTCCATTTTTTTCCTATTCTCAGCTTCTTTATGCTTTATTATCCGTATCTTATGTGATCGAGTTGGTTTGGAGTGGTTTTGATAAGAAATGAGACACTTAGTCTCTTTTAAGAAGACTTAAGTTGGAAAATTCAACCCAATGTTGACTTATGAGTTAGAGGGCTCGGATGTGAATTCTGATGATTCGGTTAGCTTCGGGAGATGATTTTTGACTTAGGAGTGTGATCGAAAGTAATTTTTGAGGTCCGGTGTAGAATTAGGCTTGAATTGGCGAAGTTAGTATTTTGGCGAATTCCGGTTGATAGGTGAGATTTTGATCCGAGAGTCGGAATGGAATTCTGAGAGTTGTTGTAGCTTCGTTAGGTGATTTGGGATATGTGTGCAAAAGTTCAGGTCATTCGGACGTGGTTTGGTCGGATTTTTGATCGAAAGTGTATTTCGGAAGTTTTTAGAAAATTAGGCTTGAATTCGATGAGTTTTGGGTAATTTGATGTTGTTTGAGGTGTTTTGATGATTGGAAGAGGTTTGAATAATGTTATGAATTATGTTGGCATGTTTGGTCGGGGTCCCATGAGGCTCGGATAAGTTTTGGAAGAGTTTTTGGAAGATTTTTGCCGTTTGAGCATAAGCATGTAATGATCCAAAGGTCCATTTTTAGTTCTAGAGATCGAAATTTTATTTCGAGATTTCCAGAATTTAAATAATGAATTATAGGAGTGATCTGGAAAGTTTGGTCTAATTTCATCGAGTCGCGATTGGGTTTTTGACACGAAACATGAGTTAATTGTTTAACGAGCGAAATGGATATCGCACTGAGCAAACGAGCTCCGAATTGAGTTTCGATTGAAGGACTATGTTCGTATCATTATTTGTGACTCATAGGAATAAGAATCATCAAATTCCGAGTTTGTATGATGGAGTTAGAGCCATTTTAGTAAAAAGAAAAGTGCTGCAATTTCTTTGGATGCTGTTGTATTTTTTTAGCAGCATGAACAGTGACCACGTGCATGAACAGTGACCACACAAGTGAACAGTAACCGCGCGGGCGAACAGTACTTCCGAAAAATTCTGGGCAGTGAGTTTAATAAACATTTCACCCGCGATCCAAGTCTCATTTCCTCCATTTTTGAGCAACCTTGAGAGCTTTTGTACGGGGATTGAAGGGGGTTTCCACAGGAAGTGATTGGAGGTAAGTCCTATGAACTAAAAACACGTTTTTATTGTGAAATTGATCTTGGAATCCATGAAAATTTAGTGAAAGAGGAAGAACTAGGGCTTGAGTTTTAATATTTCAAATTTGCATTTGAGAGGTCATTTGGACTCCGATTTTGGTAAATTTGATATGTATAGACTCGTGGAAAGAAAAGGAATCCGGTGATGTCAATTTTCTGATTTTTCGAGACGTGGGCCCGAGGCTCGGGTTTTGCCAAATTCGTGAATTTTGATATTTTTCGAGTGCTTTCAATTGGGTATTGTCTCTTTAGCATTATGTGACATATTCGTTGCGATTTCGGGCAGATTCAACGCACGTGGAGGCCAATTCGAGGGGCAAAGGCGTCGCGAATTAAAGAAATAGCCGATTTGAGGTGTATAATTGATGTAAATGATGTCCTGAGGGTTTGAAACCCCGGAATTTCACATCGTAACGCTTTATTGAGGTGACTTGCACGCCGGATAACGGGCGTGGGGTAGAGCACCATTGGGGATTGTGACTTGGTCCGTCCCAAGAGATGTTTTTACCGTATTTTCTATTTGAACTAAATTGAGAATCATCCTTACTTGGATTTAATTGTTACATTTGGGCTTCTTGTCAATTATTTGAATCCTTTAGGGATTGACATCACTGTTTTCGCATACATGCATATCATTTGATCTCAGTCCAAGGTTTTAAATACTGTTTTGCAAACTCAGCCATCTTTCTAAGATTTGAAAACTTAAATGATATTTCTAAATGATATTTCGGGCTGAGAACTACTATTTTACAAATGCCCAAGGGGCTTATGATGATTTCTGGACTGAGCATGGATCGGGTTGCGCGCCACAGCAGTATTATATTGATATTGAGGCCGAGAGCCTGGTTGATTACATTGATATTGAGGCCGAGGGCCTGGTTGATTATATTGATATTGAGGCCGAGAGCCTCGATGATTATACTGATATTGATATGAGGCCGAGGGCCTAGATTTGATGCCACGAGATGGCTTTATATTGCTCTTGGGCTATAGGAGCCCCTCCGGAGTCTGTACACACCCCCAGTGAGCGCCGTCGATGATAAATAAAATGGATGGCTCGGGCTACACACCGCAGTGGGTACTAGAGAGTACCATCATATGCATTGCATTGCACTCATGCATAGAGTGTACCATCATATGCATTGCATTGCACTCATGCATTTGTTTTTATCTGTTATACTTGTCTCAGTAATTGGTACTCTGATTTAATTAACTTGTTGCTTCACTATTTGTTGTTCTAAACTGCCAGTTATAGTTTACTTTGTATTTTTCCATGATTTCTTATTCTCAGCCTTTATTTATGTTTATTACTCACTGGGTCGGAGTACTCACATTACTCCCTGCACCTTGCGTGCAGATCCAGGTACACCACAGGCTGAGTGAGGATTTGTTTAGCTGAGCAGCAGTATCCGGGAGTATTGAGGTAGCTGCATGGCGTTCACAGCCTTGATCTCTCCCCTCTATCTCTATCTTTTATTCTGCATTTTTCCTAGACAGACTTGTAATAGGTGGATATTCTGTATTAGAGGCTCATATTCATGACATCGAATTCTATTGGGCTATGGTGTGGTATTTTAATTGAACTTTTGCAGATTTTATTATTAATTATACACTTGAATGTAATGACTTAGTAAATTCTCTGTGATATTTATCTATAATCTGAATAAGAATTTGAGATAATGTTGTTAAATGGTCGGGCTTGCCTAGCAGTGTGTTGGCGCCATCATGACCGGGGTTGGGGTCGTGACATAGCTGATCTTCCGGGCATGCCGCCTGATAGAGATATTGATTTTGGCATTGATCTGTTGCCAGGCACTCAGCCCATTTCTATTCCTCCGTATCGTATGGCTCTTCCTGAGTTGAAGGCGTTGAAGGATCAGTTACAGGAATTGCTTGATAAGGGTTTTATTCGGCCCAGTGTATTACCTTGGGGGTGCTCCTGTCTTGTTTGTGAAGAAAAAGGATGGTTCTATGCGTATATGTATTGATTATCGCCAGTTGAACAAGGTTACAGTGAAGAACCGTTATCCTTTGCCTCATATTGATGATCTGTTTGACCAACTTCAGGGCACGCGAGTGTTTTCTAAGATTGATTTGCGCTCAGGTTACCATTAGTTGAAGATTTGGGAGCCAGATATCCTAAAGACTGCTTTCAGGACTCGGTATGGTTATTACGAGTTCCTTGTCATGTCATTTGGGCTGACCAATGCCCCAGCAGCCTTTATGCATTTGATGCACAGTGTGTTCCGGCCGTATCTCTACTCATTTGTCATTGTCTTTATTGATGATATTCTGATGTATTCCCGGAATCGGGAAGATCATGAGCAGCACCTGAGGATTGTGCTTCAGACTCTGACAGAGAAGAAGTTATATGCTAAGTTCTCGAAATGTGAGTTTTGGTTGGATCCAGTGGCATTCTTAGGCCACGTGGTATCGAGTGAGGGTATTCAGGTGGATCCGAAGAAGATAGAGGCCGTGTAGAGTTGACCCAGACCATCCTCAGCTATCGAGATCCGCAATTTCCTTTGCTTGGCGGGTTACTACCGTCGTTTTGTGGAGGGGTTTTCATCTATTGTGGCCCCTATGACCAGGTTTACATAGAAGGGTGCTCCGTTCCAGTGGATAGAGAAGTGTGAGGCGAGCTTTCAGAAGCTCAAGGCAGCTTTAACTACAACCCCAGTTTTGATATTGCCTATAAGTTAGGGGCCTTATACGATCTATTGTGATGCCTCAAGGATTGGCCTCGAAGCGGTGTTGATGCAGGATGGTAGGGTGATTGCCTGCACGTCCAGACAGTTGAATATACATGAGAAGAATTACCCTGTTCACAACCTTGAGTTAGCTGCCATTGTTCACGCCCTGAAGATTTGGCACCATTATTTATACAGGGTTCCCTGTGAGATTTATACTGACCATCGGAGCTTGCAGCACTTGTTCAAACAAAAGGATCTAAATTTGCGGCAGATGAGGTGGTTAGAGTTGCTGAAGGATTATGACATCACTATTTTGTATCACTTGGGCAAGGCCAATATGGTGGCCGATGCTTTGAGTTTCCGAGTAGAGAGTTTGGGGAGTTTGGCTTATTTACCAGCATCGAAGAGGCCTATGGCGATGGATGTTCAGGCCTTAGCCAACCAGTTTGTGAGATTGGATATTTCGGAGCCCAGTCTGGTTCTAGCTTGCGTGGTTCCTCGATCTTCCTTATTTGATCGTATCAGGGAGCGGCAGTATGATGACCCTCATTTGCTTGTCCTCAAGGACAAGGTTCAGCAGGGTGATTCCAGAGATGTGACTATTGGTGATGATGGGGTATTGAGGATGTAGGGTCAGATTTGTGTACCCAATGTTGATGGGCTTCGAGAATTGATTCTAGAGGAGGCCTATAGTTTGCTGTATTCCATCCATCCAGGTGCCACAAAGATGTATCAGGATTTGAGGTAGCACTACTGGTGGAGGCAGATGAAGAAAGATATAGTTGGATTTGTAGCTCGGTGCCTCAACTGTCAGCAGGTGAAGTATAAGCACTAGAGACCGGGTGGGTTGCTTCAGCAGATAGAGATTCCGGAGTGAATGTGGGAGCGGATCACCATGGACTTTGTAGTTGGGCTCCCACGGACTTTGAGGAAGTTCGATGCTATTTGGGTAATTATGGATCGGCTGACCAAGTCCGCTCATTTCATTCATGTGTGTACTACTTATTCTTCGGAGCGGTTGACAGAGATTTATATTTGGGAGATTGTTCGTCTGCATGGTATTCTAGTGTCCACATTTCAGATAGAGGTACTCAGTTCACATCGCGGTTCTAGAGGGCCGTTCAACATGAGTTGGGTACTCGGGTGGAGTTGAGTACAACATTTCACCCTCAGACGGACGGACAGTCTGAGCACACTATTCAGATTCTTAAGGATATGCTCTATGCGTGTGTGATTGAGTTTGGAGGGTCTTGGGATCAATTCTTGCCATTGGCGGAGTTTTCCTACAACAACAATTATCAGTCCAACATTCAGATGGCACTATATGAAGCTTTATATGGTAGGCGGTGTAGATCCCCAGTAGGTTGGTTTGAGCCGAGTGAGGCTAGACTATTAAACACAGACTTAGTTTAGGATGCTTTGGAGAAGGTTAAGGTGATTCAGGATAGAATCCGTACAGACTAGTCCAGACAGAAGAGTTACGCGAACCGAAAGGTTCGTGATGTTTCCTATATGGTTGGAGAATGGGTTCTGCTTCGGGTGTCACCTATGAAAGGCGTTATGAGATTTGGGAAGAAAGAGAAGTTGAGTCCGAGGTTTATTGGCCCTTTTGAGATATTGAGGCATGTTGGGGAGGTTGCTTATGAGCTTTCCTTACCCCCAATCTTGGTAGGAGTTCATCCGGTATTTCATGTTTCGATGCTCCGGAGGTATCACGGTAATCCATCGTACGTGTTGGATTTTAGTTTAGTCCAGTTGGACAAGGATCTATCTTATGTTGAGGAGCTAGTGGAGATATTAGACAGGCAGACTCGAAAGTTGAGGTTAAAGAACATTGCATCAGTGAAGGTTCAGTGGCGGGGTCAGCCGGTCGAGGAGGCAACCTGGGAGACCGAGCAGGATATGCGCTGCTGTTACCCTCATCTTTTCACTACTTCAAGTATGTATCTATGCTTGTTCGAGGACAAACACATGTTTAAGTGTAGGAGGATCTGACAACTCGACCAGTCATCTTAAGAATTAACACCCCGATCCCCTATTAACTGCCTTTCCCGAGTTTATTTCTGCTATTTTGATTTGCCAGGATGTTCGGTTTTGAGTTTCGGAGAGTTTTGGGACACTTGTCCCTAAACGAGAACTTATGTGTTGGAAAGTTGGCCGTAGTTGGAGCAGTGTGAAGATGGCCTCGGGATAAAAATCCGATGGTTCCGTTAGCTCCGTTAGGTGATTTCGGGCTTAGGGGTGTGATTGAATTGTGTTTTGGAGGCTTGTAGCTAATTTAGGCTTGAAATGCCAAAAGTCAAATTTTTGAAGTTTCTGATTCGATAGAGAGATTTTGATCCAAGGGTCAGAATGGAATTTCAGAAGTTGGAGTAGCTCCGTAGTGTTGAATGTAACGTGTGTGCAAAATTTCAGGTCATTCGAACTAGGTTTGATAGACTTTTTGATCGAAAGCGTGTTTTTAGAGTTTTTGGAAACATAGACTTGAATCCGATGCGTTTTGGTCGATTTGATATTGTTTGAGGTGTTTTGAAGATTGGTACAAGTTTGAATAAGGTTTGGGAGACGTTGGTGCCTTTGCTTGAGGTCCCCGGGGCCTCGGGTGAGTTTCGGAGGGTTGATCGAATCATTTTAAGTTGAAGAAAAGTGGCAGATTTTTGTTTCAACTATTGCAGGTATTTTAATCTCCGTGTTCGCGAGTGGACCCTCGCCTTCGGGAAGAGTCAGTTGAGGAAGGTGGAATCTAAGCCTTCGCGTTCGGGAGGAAGGCTCCGCGTTCGCGAAGGGCTAAGCATTTGTGCATTGCGTTCGCAGGGGTGGTGTCACGTTCGCATAGAAGAAAATGAGCGGCTGAGCTTCAGTGGATTTAATTCATCGCGTTCGTGATTGGGGGAACGCGATCGCGAAGGCCTGTCTGAGTAAAGCACCGCATTCACGATGTGCTGGTCACGATCGCGAAAGAGGAAAATTGGTTAAAGTTATTTTGTGCTTCACGAACGCGAGGCTTTGACTACATTCGCGAAGAAGGATTTCAGGCCTGGGCAGAAGGTTTAAAAGATCGTCTTGTCCGCGAATGTGGGGTTTATTTCTTCCATTGTTGGTCGTTTTTGGAGCTTTTTGAAGGAGATTAAAGAGGGATTCAAGGGGAATCACTTGTAGGTAAGAATTTTGGACCTAAAACGTGATTATATTATGAAATCTACCTAATAAATCATGGAATCTAAGCCAAAAATTGAGGTATTAGGGCTTGAGATTTAGAGACTTTAAATGAGAATTTGAGGAGACATATGGACTCCGATTTTAGTGTTTTTGATATGGTTAGACTCGTGAGAGTGTGAGAATTCTGGAAATGTAAATTTTACCCGATTCCGAGATGTGGGCCCGAGGGGCATTTTGGTCATTTTACCTAATTTCGTGTATTAGCTTAGAATTTAATTGTAGAATCAAGTACTTGAAGTGTTATTTATATTATGCAATTGAATTGAATAGATTTGGGCCATTTGGAGTCGAGTACTCGTGGCAAGAGCGTGGTTTCAGATTGAATTGAGCTGGTTCGAGGTAAGTGGCTTGTCTAACCTTGTGTGTGTGGGGGGGGGGGCCTTCCCCTCTAGGATTTGGTATATTTGATAATTGAAATGCCTTGTACATGAGGTAACGAGTGCGTACTTGAGCTAATTGTTGAAACTCTATTTTCTTTAAGTAATTTCAATTGTGTCCCTTTTTCCTGTTTTAAACTATTGCAAATTTAGCATGTTGTTAGCTTAGAAAAAGCATGTTTAGTTGACTTAATTGCCTATTTGCTTAAACTGCCTTAATTGCATTATCTGAAGCATGTTAGGCTAGAATTACCTGTATTACTTGGTACGAAATTGAGCTTATTGAACATTCCTTGTGTTGTTGCTGTCTGTTTTACTTTGGGACTACGCAACGGTATTTCGGGAGATCCCCCTGCACTTTTACATTGGAACTACGGGACTGCACCCAGTAAATTCCCCCTGTACTGAGTATTTACATTTGAGGCTACAGATCGATATTCCGGGAGACCTCCTCGCATTATGAGTTGGACTACGAGATGGTATCCCGGGAGATTCACCAGATATTTACATTTGGGACTACAGGATGGTATCCTGGGAGATCCCCGGTTGTTATCTTTGTGCTGAGCTGCACTTTCTTTCTGTGTTTACTTTGCCCCTGTAGTAATTGTTGTTGTCTTCCTATTCATGTTACTTTTACTGTTGTATTTATTACATTTCTTTGTTCTATATTGTCGAACTTTATATTTTTTTATTTAACCTCAGTAGGGCCCTGACCTTTCTCGTCACTACCCGATCGAGGTTAGGCTTGGCACTTACTGAGTACCGCTGTGGTGTACTCATGCCCTTTCTGCGCATGTTTTTCATGTGCAGATCTAGGTACCTCTTATCAGGCCTACCATCCTTGAGGCGAGGCGATTCCATGGGACTTCGAGGTATATCTGCTGCGTCTGCAGACCGAGGAGTCTCTCTCTCTATTCTATCTTGTAGTGATAGCCCCTCTATCTTTACTGTTGATGTAGACATTTCAGAGTTAGAGCATTTTACTATGTTTCGTAGATTGTGATTCATGGGTTTTCGGGTTTTGGGAGTATGTATTGGTTTTGAGAAGTTAAATGTTGTGTATGCCGAGCGGCACCTTTAAAACACTGTTTCATTTTCTCTATTTCTGTTTTAAATTGTTTTTCTTTTCTTCCGCAAGTTTGGGTTATTTTTCAGCATTTTAGGCTTACCTAGTCCTAGAGACTAGGTGCCGTCACAATGGTTCACGGTGGGCAAACCGGATCGTGACAGTTAAACATTGTAAAAACACTAGAAACACTGGAAATCAGACACTTAATTTCCTCTTGGCTCATGAACAGTTATCCTCCTCCTTAAATCCCCAAAAATCAAATTCTCCATATTCTTCAAGTCCATTGCAATTTTCCATATCCATTTGCAAGGTATGTGATTCCTCTCTTTCTTCCCTTTCTTGGTATGAAAACAATAGAAGAGCAGTCATGGTTGTTTTGTGCTTAGGGTTGCGAATTCTTAGTCTTAAATGTCAAACTTGTGCGTGAATTTGTTGTTGCTTGCTGGGTGAGGCTGGTTGAGTAAGAATGTGTGATTGTTGTTGTACAATTTTGGGCGAGATGTGTGCTAAAATTGACTGGAAAATGAACAAGGAAAAGAGGGCACACACACAGTTTTGACAAAATGCATGAAAGAAAAATAGGTCTGGGCGATGAAGATGACCTTCGCGAACGCGAAGAGCAAAATCTGGCAGTCCCCAAAATAGAAAAAATAGTAGCTTTGCATAGCTCTGTCCGGGACCCTTTTTGCCCATTTCTTTGGCCTAAAACTTCCTAATACATTGTTTTAAGTGTCTATATGAGATTTTAACATTCATCATCTATTTGGTAGATACTTTGGGCATAAAATGAATCTGAAACACAATGAAATTGAGCAGGAACATGTCCCAGAAACTGAACAAGAAGAACCCTTTGATCATGACCGGTTTTTATCTACGGAATGTGAACGGAAATACGATGAACTCTTGTCAAAAACCATCGTCAGGGAAAAAGGCATAAACATGAAAAATTTTGAAGCTAAAATGCCGGGCTTCTACACAATATCGGTAGAAAGCAGGTGGATTTGTCTTGCCGCTCAACCAAATGATGCCAACTACACAGTAGTTTTGGAATTCTATGAAAATGCCTTGAGGACCGATTTCCAAGGAACCTTAGTTACTATTGTGCAGGGTGTTCAAGTCAACTTCAACCCTGAGGTAATCAATGGAATTTATAGCCTTTCCAATGCTGATAATGATGTTTATAGAGACAGAGCGAAAGTAGGAGGAAACCAATGGTTGGCGGACAAATTGCATGATATGGTGACCTCGAAGTGGTTGACCGTGCATAAAGGAGTTGATTCTCATGACTTCACTACCGAGGCAAAGACGAGGCTCTCTATTATCTGTGCAAGGGTGTTTCCTTCTACAAATGACACTGATGTGACACCAGAGAGGGCACTGATAATTGCTGCTATCATGGATGGACTACCCGTGAACGTGGGGGACCACATTGTTAGAAAAATCAAGGAAGCCACCTATGGGAGGTCCAAGAGCCTATTCTTGCCATCATTGATTACTCGGTTATGCTATGATGCTGGGGTGTTAAAACACCCAAATGATGAGGAGAAAGGTCCGGGAAAGTCGATGATCCAACTTTGCTGAAAAGGGGACCCACTGACAAGCAGAAGAAGAGGAGGATTGATGTTGCTCCTATTCATTTGGGCAGTTCTCTAAGGCCACCACTGATCCCACCGGATCCTTTGCACCTGCACCATGGTCATTTGACCTTGTCGGGCCACTCCAGTATGGCCCTCACACTATGCGCCACTTATCCAGTCAGATACATGGAGTAGATGCACACATTAGAAAGCTTATAGCTAGCCCTCCTACTGGCCCACCTGGGCTAGCACATTGATAACTAGGGATTATGATGCATTTTACACTCCTTCTTGCTTAAGTTTTGATTAGAAATGAGTACAAAATAGTCCCAAAGGCTCACAAGTTGTGCTTGATTGCAGGTTTGATAAACAAGGTGACAAGGTGTCAAAAACTAGCTCAAAAAGGAGTGAAACTTGCACAAGTACCAAGACAAGATCAAGCTCAGTAAAACAGGGCCAGTGCGGCTGTACACCATTCTATGTGGTCCGCAAAGATGAAGTTCAGAGAGGTTGCTTTTCAGGACATAAGGCAATGAGACCGCAAAGGGTTTTGTGTGGTCTGTATTGGGTCCATTGCAGTCGCACTCGATTTCATGCGGTCCGCAGAGCCAAGGTTCAGAGAGGTGACATTTTTTAGGATGAAGCCCAATGCGGTCCGCGGTCCTTTTTGTGCGGACCGCAATAGAAGCCACCGCGGCCGCACTCAACTTTGCGTAGTCTACAAATCCCAACTTCAGAGAGCTGAATATTCAAGCCAAGATCCTTAGTGCGGCCGTACTCGATTTTGTGCGGTCCGTACTAGCCCCGCAGGGGTATTTTTGTCCAGAATTTTCAGCCTAGTATAAATAGATTCTTTTCCCATTTTTAGGGCATCAGATAGTTTTGTACGTAGAGCTGCGCTCGTGACTTCATTTCTTTTACCTATTTTGAGTAATTTTAGCTTAATTTCAACATTGAATCTTCAAGTTTAATTTAGCAATTAATTATTATGAGTTTTTCTTCATCTATTGCTTTGTTTTCTTCTCTAATTATGAGTAGTAAAACCCATAAGCTGGGTTGTGCTTCCCCTAGTGTGGGTAATTGATGGGTCTTGTGGTTTAGGGCTTGATTGACTATGGGTGTTTGATATTTGGACTAATTTCATGTTTAATTGTTGAACTAGTAGTTGCAAACACTAGTTTATGTTTAGTTAACTTTGGCTCTTCTTGAGAAAGAGAGCCTAAGTCTCTGAAATTGGTCCAACAAGGAATTGGGGCGTACTCAAGAGATTGATAGCCCCAATTAAAGGATTAAACCTAGAGATAATAATACCCAACTTGAACCTCAATTGCTTGCACAAATTATCATACCCAATTGATCTTGAGAAAGTCAATTCAGGCAAAATCACTCGAACTACCGAGAGGTGTAGATTGAGTAGAATCGTGCAATGGTTATATCATCCTCCCCAATTGTGACAATCTAGCCTTAGACTTAAGAATCCGTCAATTAGCCACCTAGGAGAAAGTTACTACCCTAGTGCCTTTTATCTATCTGAACAACTTGCAATAGTTTAACCTTAGCCTTATTTAGCTTGATTTAGCATTGTAGCATTATAAAATTAGAGTTATAATAAAAAACAAAAATGTGTAGAAGTGCAATTAGGAACAAATACACGACTCCACTTTAGATAGAAACTCAACTCCAATATCTAGCTCCCTGTGAAAATCGATCTCGACCTCATCGGGTAAAAGCTGCTTCGACCTCTCTCGCTACTCAATAGTAGTGCAGGGTTGGTCTCGATCACTTTTTGGCGCCATTGCCGGGGAGCTAACGGTTTTGGCTATCTATCTAAATAGTTTTGTGTATTGTTCTTCTTTCCTTCTGTGTTACTAATTTATTTGTGTCACAACTTCAGGTACAAAATGGCAGCGAATGTTAATGATCCTCTTGGAAATATGATTGCGGGGGAGGAGGTAGATGATGTCGGAGATGATGAGGTGCCTCTTGTACCTCAAGGACAATGTAGAGGCCACGAGGCCAATGCTAATACCAATGACAATATTTCAGACCCTCCTCCGCCACCTCCAAGAGTGGCTCCTAGAGTACTTCCCAACCAAGGTTATGCAAGTGCAATTGTCCCACCTCGAATCCAGGTAGGCAATTTTCAAATCACCAATATGATGATGACATTGCTGGAGTAGCGTGGGTATTTTACAGGCGCTGCTAATCAAAATGCTTACAAACATCTCAAGGGGTTCGTGGATACTTGTTGGGGGAGCAAGCAAACAAATGTGTCCGAGGATGCTCTTCGGTTGAGACTCTTCCCATTTTCACTTAGAGGGAAGGCATTGGATTGGCTTGAGAAACTTCCCAACCATTCCATCACTACTTGGGATGAGTTGGCGGACAAGTTCATTGCAAAATTTTTCTCACCAGGGCATATGGCAACATTGAGAGATGAGATCTTGTCTTTCAAGTAGGAGCCCACCGAACCTTTGCATGAGATTTGGGAGCATTACAAAACAATGGTAAAGGAATGCCCCAACAATGATATGACTAAGGAGATGATCCAACAGACTTTCTACTGGGGCACTAATACAACAAACTAGTGCATAGTGAACCAACTTGCTGGGGGAAACTTCATGAAGCTGTCTTATGATGAGGATTGTGACATTCTTGATGGAATGGCTGACACTTCTTCTGCTCGGCAAAGTAGAGCCAATGTGCTTCAGGGTGACCCCACGGTCACTCACTTGCATAAGGAGTTACATGATCATGGGTAGGCTATAGCGGAGTTGACAACTAAAATGAACCAAATAGCAAAGGCACAGTTGCAACAAGTTCAAAATCCTCGCCAAGTGAATGCCATGGAGGGTATCAACATGCTAGTGAACAAAAGAAGACAAAGAGGTCAACAGAATCAAGGGAATTCAGAGCAATTTGACAATGATTGTAGTGGATTTCAAGATGATAATTATGATGGAAAAAATGAAGAGGTTCAATACGTGAATAATTATCAAGGTCAAAGGGGCAATTCTTCCAACCAACAACAATGGAGACCCCAAGGCAATTGGGCAATCAACAACAAGGCAATGGTAATTGGGGGAACAACAACCAAAACTCCTACTGGGGAAATCATAACAACAATCAAAATAATCAAGGAAATTGGAATGGTAACAATAACAATTGGGTTGGTAACAACAATCAAGGTGGATGGAACAATGGAAACCAAGGAAACCGGGGGCAAGGCTTTCAAAGGCCCCCAATGTACCAACAACCAAACAATCCGCTCCCGTTTCCATCCCAAGGTCCTAATTCTTCTAGCAATGATATGGGGAGAATTGAAATGATGTTTGAACAAATGATGAAAAAGAGTGCGTATTCTGATGCTCAGTTGTCTTCCCACAATACTTCAATTAGAAATTTAGAGGTTCAGTTAGGCCAAATCTCTCAGTACTTGAATACTCACCCTAAAGGTGCTCTACCAAGTGATACTGTAGTAAACCTGAAGGGTGGGAACAATCATGTTATGGCGGTAACTACAAGGAGTGGATGAGGTGGTGATGTGAATGCCTCCAAACAAAAGCAAATTTTGAGTGATGATGTTGAGTTGCAAGAAGATGAAGTTCCTTTGGTGGTTGAAAATGTGATTGATTAGAATGTGAATGAAGAAGTGAGGATTGATATTCAAGATGTTGAGGTGAAAACTCAAAATGACGTGAACCCGTCTAGGGAACACGTAATAGACATGCCGGAGCCGGTTGTGCCTAAATCCAAGGCTCCTTTGCCAAGACCACCTCCACCTTATCCTCAAAGGCTCGTGAAGCAGAAAAATGAGAATCAGTTTAAAAAGTTCACTGACATGATGAAGAGCTTATCCATTAATGTGCCTTTAGTGGAGGCTCTTGAACAAATGTCGGGCTATGCTAAATTCATGAAGGACTTGGTGACAAAGAAGCGATCTATGGATTGTGAAACTATAAAGATGACCCACCAAGTTAGTGCAATAGTGCATTCAATGGCCCCGAAGCTTGAAGATCCCGATGCTTTCACCATTCCTTGCACTACTGGGAGTGCGGATTTTTCTAAGGCTCTATGTGACTTGGGGTCTAGTATCAACTTGATGCCCTACTCAGTTTTCAAGACTTTGGGTATTGGGAAACCGATGCCAACTTCCATGAGATTGCAAATGGTGGATAGAACGATGAAGAGACCATTAGGTATTATTGATGATGTGCTTGTCCGGGTGGACAATTTTATCTTGCCAACTGACTTTGTGATCTTAGATTATGAGGTGGATTATGAAGTTCGTATCATTTTGGGGAGACATTTCCTTGCTACTAGGAAGGCCTTAGTTGATGTGGAAGCATGAGAACTTACCTTTTGGGTGGGTGATGAAAAAGTGGTCTTTCATGTGTGCAAGTTAATGAAGCAGCCCAATAGTTCCGAGGTGTGTTCCTTTGTAGACCTTGTCACGACAGTGATAGTTGATGATACAAGTGCAATGATCAATGTGGAGGACCCTCTGGAGGCCATATTGTTGAATCTTGATGTCAATGATGATGAGGGCCGAATGGAGTGTGTGAATGCTCTACATGGGATGTGCTCTTACTCTTATGAGCTGAGGAAACTATCTTTGGACCTCGAGAATAGGAAGACTCCACCAACAAAACATTCAATTGAGCAGCCTCCAGTGTTGGAGTTGAAACCGTTGCCTCCACACCTCATGTATGAGTTCTTAGGCCCTAGTAATGCTGTATTCTGGGTCGGGCCCGGGCCTAAATGGGCCAAACGGGCCTGGGCTCTGGCGGTCCGGGCCTCACAGTCCCGGGCTTCGTGGGCTCAACGGGTGGAACCAGCCCGTGACGGGCCTAAGCCCATATGGTCCTAGGCTAAACGGGTCGGGCTCGTGGGCTTAGCGGGCCTAACGGGCTTTTTTATTTCCGTGCTTTTTTTTTAATTTTTTTTGTTTAAGGTAATTTCTTGTAAACTATATCATGGCTATATAAAAAATATATATGTACTATATATGTAGAAATCTAATTATTAAAGTGCTTGACGAAAGAGTAAAATAACAAAATAATAGTAAAACTAAATTGCCATGCATAATAAATTAATAAGAAAGTACAACATGAAGCATAAATACGTCTAATAATTTTAAAATAACACAAATTGTTGAAAAATCTTAAAGACGAATTTGCGGATAAATACCATCAACACAATACGTTATATGCCTCCTTAAAATGCATGTGGTACACCTTGAACGAAAATTTAAGACACTTCCACAGTTCTTGCATTTTAATATTTGGTCTTCTTCATTTTCTTCAAGCACTTCATAGTAGTGCGAAACAAATAAGCGCACTCTTTCCTAACGAGGCATGATGTAACTTGAAATTAAGACTGAGACTTGAAGTTTTGAAAATTGGAGATTGAGAGATTGAGAGAAATTTAGATTGAGAAATGAGTTTTGAACATTGAAATGAAGAAGAGGGAGGGGGGTATGTATAGTGTTAGAGAAGGTTAGTTTTGTAAATTGGAAAAACAAATGGCTATTTGTGCAATATGGCCGTTGGTGGTCATTGGGGGTAGGGCCCTCATTTTGAATTTTGAAAAATCTTATTTTGTAGTATATATAGTATACTAGTATAGTATATATATAATATATATATAGTATACTATATATAGTATGTTATGTATATATATTTCCAAAAATAATTTCTTATAATGTTTTGTAGTATATATATATATATATATATATATATATATAGAGAGAGAGAGAGAGAGAGAGAGATTTTCTTGTAGTATATATTGTATGTTATGTATATATATTACCTTATATATTTTCTTGTAGTATATATTGTATGTTATGTATATATATTCCCTTATATATTTTCTTGTAGTATATATTGTATGTTATGTATATATATTCCCTTATATATTTTCTTGTAGTATATATTGTATGTTATGTATATATATTCCCTTATATATTTTCTTGTAGTATATATTGTATGTTATGTATATATATTATAGCTTATAAATAATTGCAAGTTAAAGACAAAAAAATATTGCAAAAAGATATTCAAGGGCATGTCTTATAATTTTTATTACCAAAAATGGCATATCTTTCTTAGTCTTCCTCCCCCCAATGGAATGAGCACAACAAGGTACTAATACCACCATTAAAAGGGGAAAAAACTAAAAGAAGATATGCCAAAGTACAAGTTACACCATAATCTACATTGTATCTCTAACAAATTTCATAAATCCTTCAAGGTTCGGAGGAGGTTGCGTTGGTGGTGGTGGAAAAGAAGCTTGTTCATCACCACTTCCGGGCGAAGCAGCATCCTCCGCAAGTTCCGCCATCATTTCTTCATAAGCTTCATCTATCGCCGGTTGTGATTCCGCAATTCCAAAGTTTCTTCTTTCCGAGCGGATCCAATCTCTGAACAGTACAGATTTTTCCAAGCTCTCCCTCATTGACGCTCTATGATCACCTATTTGAAGTCTTGCTTGACTGAAAGCGCTCTCTGATGCAACAGTTGAAGCTTGAATAGATAAAATATCCCGAGCCATCCTTGCAAGAACCGAAAAATGTTTTTCCCTTGCCTTCCACCATTCCAAAAGATCAAAAGTGCCGTCTGGATTCTCCTTTTCAAGTCCCTGCGACAAATAAACTTGAAGCTCATTTAGATGTGAAGTTTCATCATAATTATCACCTTGAGAACCCCTGAACTCCGTCCAAGATTTAAGTGCTTTTAAGCCCGCAGCTCTTTTAGACGATTGTGAACTAGATGAAGTAGGGGTTGGAACATTTGGCCTAGCATGATCTAAGGCAAGTTGATAATCATTATAAATTGTTTGAACATTGATTTTAATTGAGGCTTTTGCATCTGCAAGTGTAGCAAATTTCTCATTTGAAAGATCTAAAGCCTTATAAATATTTGAGTACCAAAAATGAGGACCTCCTAATTTCATTGTAGGATTTAACATTGTAGCAACACCATAAATAGGAGGGATAGGGAAAAAATATTTTTTAAACTTTTCTTTCATTTCATTTATAGCAAGTTGATAAATTTTCCCACCCTCCGAAAATTCAACAAACAAATCACATAGTGCTGCAATATAAACTAAACAGTTTGAAATAGTAGGATAATATTGTCCAGAAAATGCATTTGTAGCAATTTGAAAATGTTCTAAAAAATCTATAAGAATTTTAACATTCGTCCAATCTTGAGTAGTAAGCATTTCATCATCATCCTCACCAGCTACCCGAGCATTAAACGTTGCATTAATTGAGTTTCTATATTCATATGCAACTACTAAACTTTCGTACATACAATTCCATCTAGTCGGGCAAGCTTTAGGAACCTTCCTTTCTCTAAGGCCATATTCATCACATTTTTTAAAATATTCTCTAAGTCTACTTGTACGGTTTGAATAAAAAAGCCAATTAAGAGCCATTCTAACCTTTTCAATTTCAAAATTTAAAATGCGCATACTATCACCGACAATTAAATGATAAATATGACAAATACATCTAACATGGAATATATTCCTAAATGCAGGATTTAGTGTTGTTGTAAGTATGCCTATAGCACTAGTGTTACTAGCAACATTATCCATAGAAATTTTCATTATTTTATCTCTAAAGCAAAAATATCTACAAATATCTACAACAGTGTTAGCTATAAACTTACCTGTGTGACATGGATTAATTATTCTATACGCAATAATGCATTTTTGCATTGTCCACTCCTTATCTATCCAATGACTTGGAACAGTTAGATAATCACAATCATTACCACTTCTACCAATATCAGTAGTAATAGAAATAAGTTATATGAGTAAATAAATACTGCAAATATTGTTCATATTCATGTTTATATTTATAAATATCGCTCTTAACTGTTGCGCGAGGCCAACCTTTATAAGTAGGATTAAAAACTCTTCTAATATAATGCACCCAATTAGGATTAGAAGGAAAAGAATAGGGTAAGCACATAACGGTAACCATCTTTGCTAATTCTTCACGATCTCTATTTGGATCGTAATATAAAATACCTCCGGTCACAGTGTTAATTCCTGGTTGAACTAGATTTGAACCTGTACTAGGGTTAACATCAGAATCTACATGTGTTCCCTCTAGCTGCGCTTTCATTTGTAAATATCTAACTTTATCTCTAGGGTGTGTTTTTATGTGCCTAGTCAAACTACTCGTGCCGCTACGGTCTCTAGTATATTTATGCGCCAGTAATTTCCCACATGTTTTACACTTAGCCTTATTTTGTTCTCTTACTTGAGTAAAAAAATTCCAAACTAATGATGTTTCTAGGCGTTTAGGAGGTTGTCTATTAAAACTAGGGGTTTCTACAGGTGGGTCGGGCGGTACATCAGTTGGGTTATTAACAGGACTAGTAGGTGTATCATCTAAATCCGGTTGGGTTTCATCTTCATCCTTATTTTCCTCATCATTTTCAAAGATAGTTTGATTAGGATAAAGAGCATTCATAGTTTCATCATCTAAATTTTGACCTGGTGCAACATTATGGCAAAATTGACTATCGGAAAATTGAAAACAGGGGTTATCACTATCAAGAATAATAGGAGCAGCAGGACGTCTACCAGGTCTGGGTCGGGGAGCCGGGGGAAGGGTAGTAGGTTGGCCACTACTTTCACCAGTTTTAGCTTTACCCTTACCACCAAAAATATTTTTCAAAGAAAATGCCATATTAATTATAATTATACTAAATAAAACTAACAAAACTATAATATTAAAACTTAAGAGTTGGAACGCGTTTACCGAATTGCCGAACAACTTCTTGAAAATTAAAAATCGTTGAAGACTTGAATACTTCAATTCACCAACTTCATAATTTTTCACGAAATTTCAACAATAAAATAAGCAATTATAGGTGAGAGATTGATGAATTGGTGAGTAAAAATGAAAGAATGGGGGTATTTATAGTTGAGAATTGGGAAAAAGTGTAATTATATAAAGTTTGGGGTTAAATTAAAGTTTGGGGGCCAAATGGCTATTTTTAAAAGTTCCAAACGGTTAAAAAATAGCCGTTAGGCCCGGTAAGACCGGCCCAGGCCGGCCAGCCGGTCCCGGGCTTAGCAGTCTCGGGCTCGTGGGCTATATTATCATACCCGGCCCACCCCGGGCTTTTTGCACCATTAAGGACCGGCCCACCAGGACCGGCCCACCAGGCCCATTTAGCCCGTTAGGTCCGCGGGCCCGGTCCCAGCCCGACCCACCATACAACACTAGGCCCTAGTTCTACTTTACCAGTTATTCTTTCCTCTTGTCTTACTAACATGCAGGTTGATGCCACATTGGCGGTGCTTCAAAAGTAGAAAAAGGTAATTGGATGGACTCTAGCTGATATTTGGGGGATAAGCCCCGTATTCTTTATGCACAAGATTATTCTGGAAGATGATGCAAAACCCTCCTTGGAACATCAAAGGAGGTTGAACGAGGCAATGCAAGAAGTTGTAAAAAAGGAGGTGATCAAGTGGTTGGATGCCGGGGTTGTGTACCCCATCTCTGATAGATCTTGGACTTCGCCGGTGCAATGTGTACCGAATAAGGGTGGCATGATCGTGGTTGCAAATTCACAAAATGAGTTGATTCTTACTAGAACTATCACCGATTGGAGGGTATGCATGGACTACCGCAAGTTGAATAAAGTGACCCGCGAGGATCACTTTCCATTGCCTATTCTTGATCAGATGTTAGATCGACTTGTTGGGTGTGCCTTCTACTGTTTCTTGGATGGGTATTCTGGATACAACCAAATCTTGATTGCTCCAAAAGATCAGGAGAAGACCACATTCACTTGTCCATATGGCACTTTTGCCTTTTCTTGGATGCCTTTTGGGTTGTGTAATGCATCGGCTATATTTCAGCGGTGTATGATGGCCATTTTTGCCAATATGGTGGAAGATATTTTGGAGGTGTTCATGGATGACTTTAGTGTTGTGGGTGATTCATTTGATGAGTGCTTGAAGAATCTTGATAGAGTTTTGGCCCGTTGTGAAGAAACTAATCTTGTTCTCAATTGGTAGAAATGTCACTTTATGGTAGAAGAGGGCATAGTTCTAGGGCATAAAATTTCAAAGCATGGTATTGAGGTAGACAATGCAAAAATTGATGTGATTTAAAGGCTCCCTCCCCCTACCTCTGTCAAGGGAGTTAGAAGTTTTCTTGAGCATGCTGGGTTCTACCAGAGATTTATCAAAGACTTTTCGAAGGTAGTGAATCCCTTATGCAAGCTATTGGAAAAAGATGCCAAGTTCATGTTTGATGAAAAATGTATGCAAGTCTTTGAACTTCTCAAGCATAAGTTGACCACCACTCCTATCATTACCGCACCTAATTGGAGCTTGCCCTTTGAGCTCATGTGTGATGCGAGCGATGTTGCGGTTGGGGTGGTTTTGGGTCAAAGATTGAATAAAATGTTTCATCCAGTGTACTATACGAGCAAGACAATGAATGATGCTCAAGTGAATTACATAGTGACCGAGAAAGAACTTTTGGCTATTGTGTTCGCAATGGAGAAATTTCGGCCGTATCTCATGGGTGCCAAGGTTATAATTCATACCGACCATGCCGCACTCCGGTACTTGATGACGAAGAAGGATTCCAAAGCTAGACTGATGCAATGGGTCTTATTACTTTAGGAGTTTGATTTAGAGATTGTGGACTAGAAGGGTTGTGAAAACCAAGTGGCGGACCACTTTGTCCCACTTGGAGGAGGAGGGGAGGCCTCGTGATGGCCTAGAGATCAATGATTCATTTCCCGACGAACAACTCCTTTCGGTGTCGGTGAATGGTATGCCATGGTTTGCGAACGTTGCTAATTTCCTTGTGACTGTAATCCCGTGTGAGCTCTCTTCTAACCAAAGGAAGAAGCTCAAACGGGATAGTTTGGATTTCGTTCAAGATTTGCACAGATGGTGTGATCCGAAGGTGTGTCCCGGAGGAAGGGCAATTAAGTATCTTGGAGGCTTGTCATTTCTCTCCCTATGGTGGCCATCATGGCGGGGCGAGGACGGCTTCCAAAGTTCTTAGTTGTGGGTTTTATTGGCCAACTTTGTACAAAGATGCAAGTGAGCTAGTGAAGAGGTGTGACGAATGTCAAAGAGCGGGTGGAATTTCGAAGAAAGATGAGATGCCTCTCAATGCCATTCTTGAGGTTGATATTTTTATGTATGGGGCATTGATTTTATGGGCCCGTTTGTTAGCTCGTGTGGGAACATATACATTCTTGTGGTGGTGGACTATGTGTCAAAGTGGGTTGAAGCCGTGGCTTTGCCCAACAATGAGGCCCGGAGTGTTGTTGCATTTCTCAAGAAGAGCAATTTTACAAGGTTTGGTACTCCTCATGCAATCATAAGTGATGGGGGGGGGGTCTCATTTTTGCAATAGAACTTTTGACACTTTGCTTGCAAAGTATGGTGTCAACCACAAGGTTTCTACTCCCTATCATCCTCAAGCGAGTGGCCAAGTTGAAGTCTCAAACAGGGAAATCAAGAGTATATTGTCAAAGACGGTCAATGCAAATAAGACCGATTGGTCAAAATAGTTGGATGATGATCTATGGGCTTATAGGACTGCTTACAAGACTCCGATTGGTATGTCTCCGTATCAGTTGGTGTTTGGGAAAGCTTGCCATTTACCGGTTGAGTTAGAGCATAAGGCCATGTGGGCTTTGAGGAAATTAAATCTTGAATGGGATGTGGCAGCAAATCTTCGTGTGGAGCTGCTTAATGAACTTGATGAATTCTGATTCCGTGCCTACTCCAGTTCTTCCTTGTACAAGGACAAGATGAAGTACCTTCATGATAAATATGCTCGTAGCAAGAAGTTCAAAGTGGGTGATTTGGTTCTCTTATTCAACTCTCGATTACGTCTGTTTCGGGGAAAGGTTAAGTCAAAATGGAGTGGACCTTTTGAAGTGGTGTTTGTGACCCCGTTTGGTGCACTTGATTTGAAGAACAAAAATGGGGAAGTTTTCAGAGTGAATGGGCATATGGTCAAGCACTACATGGGAAAAATTGATGACAGCCACATGGTGGCACTACTTCATCTCAAATGATTTGATGGTAACCTGCGTCATGCCCCAACATTATCAGGCACTTCTTGGGAGGCAACCCATGTGTCGTTCTTTTAGTTTTTCTTTGATTTTCATTATATTGTAGGATTTATTTATGGACTGACTGGTTGTGAGATGCTGTAGGATTGTGCTGATGCAGTGCTGGAAAAAGTTGGAAAATGACTACTCTCTGAAGATTGTCAATGCATACCGCACTACCATTTTGTGCGGCCGCAAAGACCTCAGTGCAGGGGCAAGAATTCAATGCAGACCGTACTGATGAATTGACAAAAGTGGAGGTTCTCTGAAGTTTACCACCACGGCACATTGCATTTAGTGCGGACCGCAATGGTTGTCTTGTCTGAGCCCTATGGTTTTGAGCAATACGAACTGTGGTGCCATTTTATGCAGTCCATGATGGGTAGGTAAGATGGGCCCCAGGACCTTTTCTATAAATAGAACCTGAGGCCCTCCTTTTCAACTTTTCGAACCCTTTACTCTCCAAGCTTTAAAAAAATCATTGTTCATCTTTTTATTGCACATAATCAACTACTAAGGCTTAATCATCATCTTAGCATCTTACTTCTGGTACTTTAATCCTTTTTCAATTGTTTAATTTTATTATTTTTCATTAAATTTTTGTTTTCTTCATTCTTCTTCTTCCCTTCCCATTTTCCTTCGATTCTGTAGCTTAGGGTAGTTAAAATGCTGTGGTTAATTAGTTTTAGGTAGTTAAATGACTGAACCAACACTTAGGGACTCATCAATAGGTGTAAAATTGGACTAAAATTGATCAACACTTGAACCCTAGGTTAGTATTGCTGCTGGGCGTTCAGTGTGGACCGCGGTGGATTTTGTGCGGTCCATGGTGCCCCTGTGTGGTCTGCAATGGTATTTTGTGCGGACCGTAGTGTCAAAGTCCTGCAATCTGAACAATGGAGGATCGCGGCTGCATTGCATGTTGTGCGGTCCGGCGGCGCCTCAATGTGGACCGCAATGACATTTTGTGCGGTCCGTGGTGCATATATTCAGAGAGTGGGTAGTCTGAACCCCACCTCTGTGCATACCGCAATAGATTTTGTGCGGTCCGCAATGTCCTCTTTGCGGCTACACTGCATTTTGTGCGGTCCGCACTCTGCAAGTTTAAAACTGTCTGCTACATTTTTTCTGCAACTATGAATTACAATGTTTTTCTGGATACTATCAAGTCTGAATGAATGTTATTTGCAAACAATGGTAAAATCAAGAGGCAAAGGTGCTAAACAACCAGGACGAGGAGAATCCTCTCGGGGTGGGAAACAAAAGATGATAAAGTTGACCCCACAAGCCAGACAAAACATAAAAAATACAAGGAAAATCATTAGAGCTGCTGATAGGGCAATTGATCAGTCGGGGAGTGAGTACGAGCCCTCTCGGGAGGCATCATCAGATTCAGTGCCAGAGTACTATCCTGACTGGCCGGAGAAGAACTGGTTGAGAGATACACCTCCAACATCCCCCTCTACCCAAGCCTCAGTTCACTTATCTTTTGAGTCGTCTAAGGGATCAGTTGAAGGCAGTGGGGTGAATACTCCACCTCTCCTACAGCTTTATTATTCGGAGAGTATGTAGTACCAGAGGAGGGGGAAGAATCAGAAGGGGTGAGCCCCAAGTTGGTGGGGTTGAGCGGACTAGGAACCCGGAGGCATGGGAGGACCGATTCGTTAGTGAGATTACCTACCACAAGTTCAGAGAGTGGTGGCCAGAAAAGAGGTTGATTCTGGAGAGAAAAATAATTACCAGGGTACTTCTGCCTCACAACCCAAATGTGTTGAGGCAATTCAGAGATAAAGCGGGTTGGGACTACTTTATCGGGTATGTGGATGACGCTAATGAGCATTTGGTGAAAGAATTCTACACCAATGTGGCCCACATCAAAAATGGTACCACGGTCACCAAAGTCCGGAATTTGAAAGTGAAGTTTGATGGCAAGACCATCAATCACTATTTGGGCTTCATGGAGGAGGATGAGTCCTTGTACCTAGACAAAATGAAGTTAGGTGAAGAAGCCTGTCCATGGTTGGCGGAGTACTTGGCAATCCCAGGTACCACCCCTGAGTGGCTGACTACGGGGGTGAAGATATTGAGGAGGACACTGAATTTTGAAGCCAAGGGGTGGGAGACATTCGTGTGTAGCAGACTAGATCCTACCACCCATGACAACTCACTCCCACTTTACCGGGCGATCTTAGTTGCATCCATCATGGCAGGGTACCCAATCAATGTCGGGAATGTGATGTCCCGAGTTATTTCACGGGTAGTGAGTGAGGGTTACAGATCCTATCCATTCCCCAACTTCTTGACAATGTACTTCGATGACCTCAATGTGGAAAAGCGCAGCTATGATGTGAAGGTAAAGGCAAAGGCACCCTTCTCATGGTATAGCCTACAGGGTGATGACAACCCTAAGGGCAAGCACTCAAAAGGGAAATACACTACTTCAACTGGCAAGTCTGAAGAGCCAGTAATGATAGTGACTACTCCACAACCTCCTCCCACTGCAGCAGATATGGCCCCAGGTCCATTTACCTCCACTGATCTAGAGATACCTTCCACCACCGCCTATCCATTGACTGCCCACTGTCTGAGCTAGGCCATCACCAGCATCAACAACTGAATGCAGACAACTAGTTCTAAGTTGTGTGTGTTATCTACTACCATGGCAGCTCAGTCAACACCTCCACCTCCACAAGTCCCACAGTCTATTGAGGACGCTCTTAAGGACATTCTAGACAACCAGAAGAAGATCCTTGAGACTCAAAAAGTGCTCATGGACGCTGTTGATTCACACGAAAAGGCTCTCAAGGAGCTTGCTAGAGAGGCTAAGAAGATGAGGATGATGCAGTTATCCAGTTGGCGGACCCACCAGAGATTTCCTCCAGTCAGCCACAGGATGCAACTCAGGAGCCTGTCCAGGTCCAGGCCCAGGTCCCAGCAGCAGAGCCATAGGTCACAGGGAGCCAGTCTCAGGTTCCCAAGCATATTGAGGACCCAGGGACCACTCAGGATCCCATGCTGACAGACGGCCCATAAGGAATTTCTATGTCCTCTTTCCTCTATTTTTGGGGCTTATTTTGCTTAGTTGGCATTGAGGACAATGCCAACTTTCATTTGTTGGGGTAGGCCCTACTTTGATTTGTTAGATGATTGTATATATACGACAAATTTTATTTCTTTCTTTCTTTTTCATCTTTGTTATGTATATAATTTCAGAACTTCATTATAGTTTTCGTACTTTTTACTTTGGGTCTTGTATGTTGTGAAATCTAGAAGGCCGATTCTCCTCGACAAAATGCTTTGAAGGATGATCCTGGAAGCCTGGGATCTCGAGCCAGCCACTTCCCCCAAGATCGGCCGGTACCCTGCCAAGGATAATGTTGACCGAAGTCCTGACAAATGCAGGAATCTCCCGAGGAATGCACCCCAGGTCGATCAGGTCTATTCAAGCGGCTCGACATCAGCCTATGCGTACGTCATAAAGCTAGTTGTCCCATCCCATTTCTTTTATCATGCAACGTATCTTGTACTAAGTTTGGGCTCCCCCTTTCTATAAAAGGGGAGTCGCTAGCACCCAGTAAAGGCAGAGCTCCAATTATTCTACTTAAGTGAAATAATATCTCTCTCTCTTTCTTCTCTCTAACTCGCTTGCCCTCACTGGCTTGAGGCCATTTAGCATTTATTACCTTCTTACTTGTTCTTTACCTATCGCTTGGTACTGGCCATATAAAGCTTTGCTTGATCATAATCCAACTGTTATCCCATTCCCGACTATCCCCGATACCTCGAGCTCGGCCCTGACATCGACCCCGAGGTCCCCCATCGACCAGTATTACATCCGGGCAGCAGGTTTCTCGATCGGTCCAATCCCCCATTTTAGCCCGTATCACCACGGTAAAGCACGCCGGACAGCAACCCTTTAGGTTTGGTTATTGCCCCATTCCTAGATTGCATTTCATCATTAAACTCCACATTCTTAGCATCATCTGCTCTAAAAACTATCTCGAGAATAGATCACATATTTTTAGAATCCCATTTACAAATTTAATTGTTGTTACCATTTTCACGGTAAACAGGTCTGTATATAAAAGTTACGTTACATTGTATATATTCATCTCCCCTATTGTATATTCGATTAAATCCCCTCTTGTATATATTCATTTTACTTTCCGCAGATTTTCTTTCTTAGCTTCGTATTTGTGTTTGTAACTTCTTGTTTTGGATTTCTGCAATAAGCCTTTGGTTTTCTTAATGGCACAGTTCTTTCCAAAGGTGAAATTTGTGTGAACCGGGTGGCTCTTCCCGATGATGGATGGCATGACTACCTTCTTAAGGGTTTGAGTCTATTTTTCTTTTCTTTTTTTCTTTTTAGTAGTTAGTGGTTAAGGGTGCCTCAAACAAAGCTTCACTTGGGCCTAACACATTAGCCTTTGATCCTATGGTCAAAAACAAATCGTTGTGTATAGGATGGTGAAAGTTGTGACCTTAAGTCTTTTGTGTTGACCGATAATCATCAAGTGGTTTTTCGGGACCATTGTCTACTCAAATCTTATCTAAGGTTGTTGTGGGCCCCCGACTCTGTGTCTTTAGCGATCCCATAGCTTGTGTGGTGAGAAATTGCATTGCAAGTCCAAGTCCCGAGCCATTGGTCTAGAACTTGCCCTGAATATTTGTCGAGGAGAAATCCTAAGTGTAATTTGACTTGAGACATGATTATAGGCTCTCCTTGATCCAAATAATAGCTTGAACACTTCCATAGCCTACCAATAATAAAATCCCTAGTCAACCCTTTTGAGCCTTAGACCTTTTTCCTTCAAGAACCATGAAACAAGCCTTCACCTGTTCTAAAAGATACCCTCTCTTGGCACCCGATCTTTCCTTAGCACATGGCAAAAGTATAAGTTTGGGTGGAGAGACGAGGATTGCAACAAAGTGGTAAAAAGGCACAAAAATGAAGAAAAGGAAAGGCAATGAAAAAGAAAGAAAAGCAAAAAGACAAAAAGAATGTTCAATGTGGAAATGAATAAAGGGATTCAGAAAAGCAAAGAATGAAAGGTGTTGAAAATTGAGAAAGGTGAAAAGATTTGAAATGAACAAGAATGAGTGATAGTGTGTCTCTCTAACCCCTCAGAAAGAAGTCAAATGACTAAAAAAGTCAAGTGAATGCATGCCAAAATGAATCAAAAGAAGTGTTTTAGGGAAGATGGAACCTACTTAGACCAAACATTTCCTACCCTGAACCAAAGCCTTCACTATGTATCCACAAAAGCCCTATATGATCTCTAGCTGAATGAAGCTTACATTAGTGGTGACTCACATAAGAGGCAAGCATATGGTACTTAAAGCCGGACTTGTGACTTTTCCTTGAGAGAGATGAGTGTACTTCCATTAACCTCGTTCTGAGTGCCACTATCTTAAAGGTGAGGTTTGCTTAGGGACAGTTGAGGATGTGTGAGTTTGGGTTCCAGAATGACCAAAGTAATAGAAAGAGTTTCTTTGATGTGTTGAGTCAACTCTTGATGCTCTTGTGTCGCACTTAATCCATGGTGTATAAAAGAGTGAAAATTGTTAATGATTCATTTGCATTGAGGGAAACTGTTAGTCCCAATTGATGCTAGATGAGGTCACTTTAGGACAGCTGAATTTTCTTGGATTTTCTCTTAAGGGGTGAGTCTTATTTTGTTTGCTTGAGGACAAGCAAAAGCTTAAGTTTTTGGGAGTTGATAACTAGGGATTATGATGCATTTTACACTCCTTCTTACTTAAGTTTTGATTAGAAATGTGTACAAAATAGTCCCAAAGGCTCACAAGTTGTGCTTGATTGCAGGTTTGATCAACAAGGTGACAAGGTGTCAAAAACCAGCTCAAAAAGGAATGAAACTTGCACAAGTACCAAGACAAGATCAAGCTCAGTCAAACAGGGCCAGTGCGGCTGCACACCATTCTGTGCGGTCCGCAAAGATGAAGTTCAGAAAGGTTGCTTTTCAGGACACAAGGCAATGCGGCCGCAAAGGGTTTTGTGCAGTCCGCATTGGGTCCATTGCGACCGCACTCGATTTTGTGCGGTACGCAGAGCCAAGGTTCAGAGAGGTGATATTTTTTTAGGATGAAACCCAATGCGGTCTGCGGTCCTTTTTGTGCGAACCGCAATAGAATCCACCGCGGCCGCACTCGACTTTGCGCGGTCCGCAAAGCCCAACTTCAGAAAGCTGAATATTTAAGCCAAGATCCTTAGTGCAGCCGTACTCGATTTTGTGTGGTCCGCACTAGCCCCGCAGGGGTATTTTTGTCCAGAATTTTCAGTCTAGTATAAATAGATTCTTTTCCTATTTTTAGGGCATCAAATAGTTTTGTACGTAGAGCTGCGCTCGTAACTTCGTTTCTTTTACCTATTTTGAGTAATTTTAGCTTAATTTCAACATTGAATCTTCAAGTTTAATTTAGCAATTAATTATTATGAGTTTTTCTTCATCTATTGCTTTGTTTTCTTCTCTAATTATGAGTAGCTAAACCCATAAGCTAAGGTTGTGGCTCCCCTAGTGTGGGTAATTGATGGGTCTTGTGGTTTAGGGTTTGATTGACTATGGGTGTTTGATATTTGGACTAATTTCATGTTTAATTGTTGAACTAGTAGTTGCAAACACTAGTTTATGTTTAGTTGACTTTGGCTCTTCTTGAGAAAGAGAGCCTAAGTCTCTGAAATTGGTCCAACAAGGAATTGGGGCGTACTCAAGAGATTGATAGCCCCAATTAAAGGGTTAAACCTAGAGATAATAATACTCGACTTGAACCTCAATTGCTTGCACAAATTGTCATACCCAATTGGTCTTGAGAAAGTTAATTCGGGCAAAATCACTCGAATTACCGAGAGGTGTAGAGTGAGTAGAATCGTGCAATGGTTATATAATACTCCCCAATTGTGACAATCTAGCCTTAGACTCAAGAATCCGTCAATTAGACACTTAGGAAAAAGTCACTACCCTAGTGCCTTTTATCTATTTGAACAACCTGCAATAGTTTAACCTTAGCCTTATTTAGCATTGTAGCATTATAAAATTAGAGTTATAATCAAA
This sequence comes from Nicotiana sylvestris, assembly GCF_000393655.2. NCBI lineage: Eukaryota > Viridiplantae > Streptophyta > Magnoliopsida > Solanales > Solanaceae > Nicotiana > Nicotiana sylvestris. The sequence continues at coordinate 88,714,988 of NC_091064.1, read as the reverse complement.
ACCAAAAATGTGTAGAAGTGTAATTAGGAACAAATACACAACTCCACTTTAGATAGAAACTCAACTCCAGTATCTAGCTCCCTGTGAAAATCGATCCCGACCTCATCGGGTAAAAGCTGCTTCGACCTCTCTCGCTACTCAATAGTAGTGCATGGTTGGCCTCGATCACACATCTACTAGCACTGATGTCCCACCATCCCTGGATGACGTGGTCAAAGAGCAAAAAGCAATAATGGGCAGGATGGAGGCTAAGAACAACAAGTTGGAAAATATGAGCCGCCGGCAAGGGAAAATTGAGAAGCAGCAGAGAAAGAGCTGTTACACCTCCTTTTTCTACCCCGAAAGGGGGTATAGGAGAGTTTTTCCAATTAAAGTGACAATAATCGAAACGAGATTATTTATTCAAATTTAGAGTCAAAACTTGGGATAATTTATGGTGTCCCAAGTCACTGGTTTAAAATCCCAAATCGAGGAAGTTGACTCTTATTTATGGTCTGCGAACACAGAAATTCGTGTAAGGAATTCTATTAACCCGGATAAGGTGTTAGGCATTCTCGGGTTCCGTGGTTTTAGCACGGTTGCTCAACTATTAATATTGGCCTAATTATTTGATTAATTACACATTTGAAACCTACGTGCTTTTTTAACTTCTACAACTTTTAATTATTTAAGAAAATATTTTCTGGAACAAGGCACGATTGTCGTACTCTTGTCGTTTTGGTACACATTGTGAATCACGTCACGGAAACTATACCCACGATCTATAATGTGTGTATTTTTGTCATTATTCAAAATTATGGTCGGGTCACATGAAATGTACACCTGAATTTAGATTTATGTATCATGACTATGCCACAAGAACCGTACCCATAGTCACGATAATTACTTACGTGCCGAAAAGTTTGTTTACCCATGTGTAGTCGGTCTAAGCATATTCCTAGCGGTTAAGTAATAGCATAAACAAATGAAACAAAACTAAATGAGAGATCCTATTTCTGATTCATTTTGTTTCATGACAAACTTCTAAGTTAATGGGGAAACACAATTCTTACAAAGAATGCCAAAATTCTAGTCATGGAATGTTGATCAATGTAGAAACAAATCAAGCGTGAAGTTAGCAAGAATTCATATTGTCCTTAGACTTCAGCTAAACTATTGGCATGTTTTAATAGAAAAGAAGAAGCCATCCAAATGTGATCCTTAATCAGCATAGTAACAAGACTAACATATTCACTTGAAAGCCAATAGCTTTTATTACCAACTCGGCTAAACCGAACAAAAGATTTGAACTTGAATTATCACTTCCTCTCAAATGTGAATGAACTACCTCTCTTTGAATGAAAAATCCATTTTCAAAATCAATAAAAAACTTCCAGCACTCTCACATGGTATGAATTCAACAACAGAACATGAGAATGTGATTCAGCTACTAGAGTAGTCCAACAAAACTTTCAATTCTTCAATTTTAAAACATGATCTTTGTAAACATGAACAATAACTGCACTCAAACTAAATGCATATCAAGTCACAAGTCCAAAATAGATCAACAGAGACAAATGGATCTGAATACTAGCCACCCAAATGCAATTCAACCCTACATTGAGCCACAACCGCAGACATTCCAATTTTATCAACTACTCATGTTCAGGTTCAATTATGCTAGCAAGACAAGCTCAAAAAAATCGAAAGCAAGAAATCAGTTGTTTTAAACCTTAGCCATGGTTGATCTTTTAATCAGTAGATGAAACAAAGCACAAGATGTTGTGTGTTTTCAAACAGAACTGGCAGAGTGAACCAACAACTTCAAACTTCATATACTTGAATTATCACTTTGTGATAACATACTGACCATGGACAATAGCTCAAACACCAACAGGTACAACAAAGTGGAGGCATAATGCTTAAGAAAATGTCAACATAACAACCATTTAGCATTCTAACATAGATATCATATGCTTACTCAAGACAACGAACGTGCGTCGATCCACACAAAAGCTTAAAAGCAAACAAAACCAAAATAGATGCCTGAATCTGAATTTCAGCAAGTTAAACAGAGGCAGCTATGATATAAATGTCGAGTTTCCTACTTAAAAACTGAAAACAATGGGAACAAATCGCGAAAGCTTGGTCGAGTGTAAAACAAACTTTGAGGCAGCATTCAAACACAATCCCTTTCAAACTATCTGTCAAGAACCTACAGATTCGTATCAAATTGCAAAATGGAAAATTGCAGAACTCAATTCACATGTAAACTCAGCCAAACCAAACAGAAATATTCATGAAAATTGCTAACAATCACATTACGACCACACTTCTGTTAACAATCACAAAATCGGTTCAACTTCTATTTGTTGATCTCAAGAACCAATACTTTCCTCTAATATTACCCAGCATCAAACAACCAATTAAGCTTCAATTCTCATGGTGTTTTAACCAATACTAACATTAGGGAGAAAGGGAATCAGGAAGGAACCTGAAAATGAGCTTTCAATTGATGTTTGAAATGATTAGAAAAGGTACAAACGAATCGGGAAATGCAAATTCCAGCAGCGAGCCAATCCAAAATATCAAGATGAGACGTACTCCAATAGGAACAATGAACTCGGACCTCAGACGGCGAATTAAATCAGCTTCGGACAAACTCCATCTTTAAGACCAAAATCAAGAGCAAAAACTGAAATTTTAGCTCATTTTGGGTTGTTTAGAAGCAAGGGTCGTTGGCTGGTGTGTTCGACGCTACTGTTCTAGCAGCTGGTGGAGGTAGGCGGTGGGTTTTTGGTATTTTGGAGAGGTTCCGACGGCTAAGAGTTATGGGGATCGATAGTTGTTGGTTGTTTGGTGTTGAAGGAATTTTCTTGATTGTGAGGTGAAGAACATGGAACGACTTTTGGGTGTCTGAATTGAAGGGATGAAGGGTTCAGTTGATGGAGCTCTAGGTTAGGGTGTATTCAGGGGTTCCAACCAGAAGATGAATGGCGGGGTCCTTCTCTTTTAGGGTTCTAGCGTTGCCCATCTCTCCAACATTTGAAGGTTGTCTCGGTTTTGGGTGTGGAAGATATCTCTCAAAAAAATGGCTGATGGGGTTTTATAAGAATTATTAGTGTTTTTGTTTGGGTATTGGGCTTGGATTTATGGGTTAAGGGTCTGAATAGAGCCAAATCTTTGCCTAATTTATTTTTAAAAGTGGCCCTTTAACTCTACTAAGTTAAAAATATTTCTTTTTCTAAAATAATAACTATAAAATTATGAAATCATTCCTAATTAATTAAAGTAAAATTAAAAATTAAAAGTGAAACTATTTTATATCAATTAGCTAAATAAAAGAAAATATTTTTGTAATTTTTATTTTTGTGATAAAATAAAGTAAAAGAGTCAAAACTAATTTAAATAGAGATATTAGGCGTAAACTAAATATTTAAATGCTAAAATATGTAAAATCTTGGGGAGGGTCAAAAATTACATGTCTACAATTCATGGTGCACGAAAAGAAAAAGAGCAAATTCCTGAACAAAATGATGAATAAGCTGAGATAGTTTTGCAGTTCAAATGACTCTGATGATGATGAGGAGGTGGAGGAGGAGGAGCTCAAATTTCCTTCAACCTCCTGCTCCAACTGAGGCCGATTCAGGGATCCCCTCTTACTATTATGCCTTTTGTATTGATATTGTGTTGTGAGGACACTGCAATGATTTTAGTTGGAGGTGACACGCTTTATTTATATATTTATGCGTGACTTATGCCATCACCGGGTTTATGAGTTTGTATAGATATTGTGTGCCGTTGTCGGGCTTATGTTGTGATTAATATAGTGGTGCGTTAGTCGCTTTTGTAATTTTATTTTCTTTAGTAGTTTTTAGTTATTTTATTTTTTGCTATAGTAGTTTTTAGTTTATATTATTTTTATCTCTTTAGTATAATATATTTTTCAATAGATCTCCTTGGGTTTTCTTTATGCTACAGTTCTTTACCGAGGAATATTTTTGTGTTGAATAGGGTGACTTTTTCTTATGATGGATGGCGTGACAACTTTCTTAAAGGATTAGTTTTTTTTATTTTTTTATTTTTTTAGGTAAATATTTTTTTAGTTACTTTAGTAGCTAGTAGTGAATAAATTAGTTACTGGGTGTGATCTTTTGTCCATAAACCAATGTGTGGCTTGTTTGTTATTAACATGATTTAAACTTTGGCATATGAAGCTTCGATCTTTAAAATGAAAAATGATTGAAGTGATAATCCTTGTTGTGACTTTTAGGTTCTATTTTGGCTCTTTGATTCATTAAATAGTCTTTTAGTCCATATATGATTTTCTTTGGATTCATTGGTTTTAATTGGATTTTGGATTTATATGTCACTCGAGTTTGCATGTGCTATGTGTGGTGAGATATGTTGTGAATTCTTTTGCATTATTCGTAGTCTAGAACTTCCCTGAAATGTGCTTCAAGGGGAAATCCTAGACTAACTTGGTTTGAAAAATGATGTTAGGCCTTCCTTGGACCGTTATTGTGCCTTAAATTTCCTACCCTTGTTTATTTTCCCTAGTCAACCCCTTTTGAGCCTTTAAACTTTTTCTTTGGTAACCATGTTACAAGCTTTCACCATTCGTTCTTTATTGATCTATCTTTTGACATCCTATCTCCCTAAGTACTTGAGAGTGTAAACATATGCTAAAAGCCTAAGTTTGGGGGTGAAGGTTGGAAAAATTGTGATGTGGAAGTTACTTTTTTATATATATATATAGTGGAACTTCCTTGATTTTGAAAACAAAAAAATGATGATTAAGAAAGAAAACAAAAGGAAGAAAAAATAAGGAGTTGTGAATAAAAGGGAGATTAGATGTGGAACGAAAAGTGAAGAAAGGATGAAAAATATTTTTGAAGGAAGTGTGCTTTAGTTGTTGCAAATTGTAGTGCTTAGGGAGGTTTTGAGTCACTCTTATTCAAATTGTGCCCTAACTTAACCAAAAACCTACATTACAATCCTTTAAGTCCTACTTGATTTTGAACCAAGTGTGTCTACATTAGTGGAGAAATACATGAAGGGCAAGCCTATGACACTACTTTTATGCATTTGAATATCTTTGTGAGAGTGAGAGTTAATTTTTTCAATTTGATAACCTATTTGTGTTTAAATTGCAATTTATAAATTGGGATTCTCTCTAAAGTGTGAGGGTACATGAAATTTTGAGTTGTGAGCTGAATCCAATCTCCAATTAGGAGGAATGAACAAAGGAAAGTAATTTGTGATAAAGAGGCAAATTTTGAAGCTTTAGTGCCATGACTTGATTGCTACTTTGACTAACTTGGTGTTTGAGCACTTGAAATGAAATGATATTTTTATGAAGTTATCGGTGATTCATATGCCTTGGATTAATTGTTGGTACCAACCGAAGTCGCTAGATTGTATTTAATCTGAACCTTTTTGACTTGAAATGTATTTGGTATTCCACTAAGCTTAATTGATATTTTTATAAAAGGATTTTCTTATTTGTTGAATTGCCTGAGGACAAGCAATAAATTAAGTTTGAGGGTTTGATAAGTTGGTAGTTTACCAACTTATCTCGTCGTTAATCTTAGATTTTTGCTATGTTTGATTGAGTAAATCACGTGTTTAATATCGTTTACATCTATTTTACAGGTTTTATGTAATTTAGAAGTGAATGTGAAGAAACCAAGTGAAAACGAGTCAAAAAAGGAGCTAAAATGAAAACAGGAACACTGCCTAGTAAATTACCTTTCGCGAATGCGAAGGGTTAAACGCGAACGCGAAGCTTCAAGAAATAAACCTTCACGAATGCGAAGTGCTGTTCGTGAACCGAAGCCGGAGGAAATAAACCTTCGCAAACGTGAACGGACAATCGAAGGAAACAAACCTTCGCGAACGCGAAGGTATAATTGTGAGCGCGAAGGTATAATTGCGAACGCGAAGAAGAAATGGGAGGAAAGCCTGGGCAGTTTTGAATTTTAGGTTTTTGACCCCAAATCATTTAATACACGACCTAGCTCATTTGTAAAATATCTTTGGCTTATTTTCAGTTCCTAGACTAGAGAAGACAAGTTTTGGAGTTAGGGTCTTGCACACACACTTGGGTCTTGAAGATTTGAAGCTTTTGGTTGAGAATTTCTTACGCATTTATGTTCATTTCTTCATTTCCTTGCTTTGTATTGAATATCTAAGTGTGTAGTATTTTTTCCAACACTTGAATCTTCCTTATGGAAATATTTATATTTAAAGTGTGGATTAAATATCTTGTTGTGCTTATGTATTGAACAATTTTTATTTATAATGAAGTGTGTTATTATTTTTTTTTAATTATTCTTGTTCTTTAATATTTCCAAAGGGATTAGCTAACCCTAGGACTCGCCCATTAATTTCGAACTAATTTTGGGAAAGATAAGTTGGGGTTGGGAAAGATTAATTAATGAGAACTTGAGGTTTTAACCCTCACTTTATAGATTCTACCTAGGGATAGGATTGAACTACTTGTAACCATATTCGGGTGTGCTTAATCTCTTAATTATTTTAGGGATAAGTCAATTAGAAAGTCTTGTTATTCTTTGAACGAAGCTGATATAGAATAATTATCCGAGGCTAATTAACGTAAACACGCTCATATTTGTAAAATCGTGAAAGACATTGGATCGTTACTTGAGTGTAATTTCCAGTGTATCCATGCTTGTAGTCATTGATTATTTTATTTGCTTTCTAAGTTAGTTTACATTTTCGTATTTAGTTATAAATATTTTCACAATCACCTTCTAAGTGTTTGTCTTAGCATAATAAGTTATAATTCTATTTCACGACAATCGCCTACATATTGTTCTCTGTGAAATTTGATCCCGACTCATAGTACGGTAAATTATATTGCATACGACCGTGTCCATTTACTTTTTAGTAGTGGATTTGGACGTTATCACCGACCCTATGTACTCTGTAAGTGTCGATCCCAACCTCGACGAAGTAGTGACGAAGCTAAGGCAGATCACTTATAATGACCTATACGCAGTAATGACCTATACTGGCAAGAAAGAAACACGGAAAATAAGGCAATTAACTTATAAAAATAATTTCGATCCTCGAAAATCAGTGAAACCAGAAATACAAATCCTCAGAATCTCGTACGAAAACACCGAAACCAACACAATACAACAAGGAATATAGAACACATAAACCGTTACAGCGTGCAACCCGATCCCACCGTACAAACACGATTATCCCTTATTCCACCATGTCAATAACAATAATAACAAGTAAAATCCGTTGCGGCGCGCAACCTAATCTCATTATATAATTAGAATCAATATCATAATCCTCCCTTATTCCACCTGTTATAGCGTGCAACCCGATCCTACCATATCAATATCAATCCTTCCTTATTCCACCTTTTGTGGCATGCAACCCGATCCATAAACACAAATCAATAAATGAAATCAATTCAAAAACTCAAATCATAAAAATCTCTACGATTAACGAATATGAAAGCATAACCATAAAGGAAATCTCGTACCAAATCAAGAATTTGCTATAATTAATAATAAATAGCAGGACAACTCAAATAAATGACAACTTAAGGTACAAGTAAGTAAATTAAGGCGAGTAGTAGTTAATCATGGAAGCACGGGGAAAACCAACATTTTTAATACTAGAATAATAAATGACAAGTAGCAAATTAAGGCATAAGAAGCAATTAAAGCATCTAACAGTTAAGACATGAAATAAAATAATTAATGAAATGAGGGAAAGAATGGAAACAAGTATTTTGACGGCATATATACACCCGCTTTCATATATGCTGCTACACATGTATTTCACATAGCACATAGCTCAAGGGTTCCTAATTTCCTCAAATCAAGTTAGACACAATGCTTACCTCGCTCCGCAAGCAAATCAAAGCTCTACCGGGCCTTTCCTCTAAAACTCGCCTCCAAACTAATTAAATCTAACCAAAATCGACTGAATAACATCAAATAATGCTAGGGAAATCAATTTCAATACATAAAGTTAAGATCTTTACCCTTTTCCCAAAATATCAACAAAAGTTAACCCTGCGCTCGCATGGTCAAAACTCAAGATTCGGACCAAAACCCAATTACCCATTTACCCCCGAGCCTGATTATGCAATTAGTTTTGAAATTCGATCTCAATTTGAGGTCTAAATCTTAATTTTACAAAAAAACCTCCAATCTTCCCAAATCCCTAATTTTCTACCATGAAAGAGCATAGATTAAGAATAGAAATTAATGGTTGATGATGGAAATGGAAGAAAACAATTTAAAGTATACTAACCTGTGAAAGGATGATGAATTTCCTCTCCGAGCTCTAATGAAAAGAAGGTAAAAAATGGGTGCCAGGCTTTCTTCGCGTTCGCGAAGGGCCTACCACGTTCGCAATGCACATCAGCCTAAATGGCCTACGCGTTTGCAAGATATGCTCCGCATTCTCGATGGTTCTTCCCTCCTGACTATCGCATCCGTAATCTAGTGATCGCGTTCGTGTAGTACACAAGCCCAACTCTCCCAAAGCCCAAAATGCTCGCGTTCGTGGAGGAACTGACGTGTTCGCGAAAGGCAAGCCCCCCTTTACTTCGCGTTCGCGTCCAGTAATTCGGGTTCGCGAAGAGCAAAAATCCACCCTAGTCCCAAACTACCCTTCGCGATCGCGGAGATACTCCTGCGATCGCGAAGAAGCATACACCAGAAACCAGCAGAAGTTAAACCAACATTTTTTTCTAAGTTCAAAAACACTTATAGCCTATCCAAAACTTACCCGAGTCCCTCGAGCTCCAAACCAAATATGAACACAAATGTAAAAACATCATATGAACTCTCTCGAGCGATCAAAATACCAAAGTAACACCTAGAACTACGAATCAAACACCAAAACGAATGAAATTTTCAATGAAAATTAAGAACATGAAATTTCTCAACCGGATGTCAGAGTCACATCAAATCAACTCTGTTTTGCACTAAATTTTGCAGACAAGTCATAAATATTTTAATGAACTTATACCAAGTTTCAGAATATCCGAACCTGGTAGCAACAAAGTCAGCTCATAGTCAATTTTAGGAATTCTTTAAACCTTTAAACTTCCATTTTCAACAAATTACGTTATATCAAACTAGGGACTTCTGAATTTGATTCCGGGCATACACCCAAGTCCCAAATCACGATACGGACCTACTGGGACTGTCAAAACATTGATCCGGATTCGTTTACATAAGATATTGACCGTAGTCAACTCAAATAAGTTTTAAGGCATGATTTCACTTTTTCATCAATTTTCTCATAAAAACCTTCTAGGAAAAGGACACGACTATGTACACAAATCGAGGAAGGCTAAATGGAGCTATTCGGTGCCTTAGAACACAAAAATAAAGGGTAAAACTATAATGACCTATCGGGTCATCACATAAAATATTACGATCCAAAATTTCACCTCAAGACGTGATGGTGCCTAGCCGTACTTTCTAAGAAAGCCAACTTACAATTAACAAAATATAGTCCAGATTACTTTGATTAACCGAGTCATATCATAAATAAAGACAAGAATGATCTTGAAATAGTATAATATCTTATACATTCATAATATAGTCTGAACACAATCAAAACAGTACAACCCCCAAGAACTAGGTGACACTAGAACCGTCAATATGGGTTTGGCCCGTTGGGCCAACCCAACCCAAACCGTGATTTAGCAAGGTTGGGCTAGAATTTTTGGGGTCCATTTAAAAATGAGGCTTTTAAGCTCAGCCCGAGTAAGCCCGTGGCCCATGAGGCTTTATTGAGGATGGGATGGGCCAGCCCATGGGCCTAATAAAAATATTTATTTAAAATACATAAAATATTAAAAGTATATTGCCTCTAGCGATGGAAAATCAAAACTGAATCTTTATTTAAAGGAACCAAAGCTTGATCTTGAGAAGTTTCTAGAGATGGATGTTGTCATATATTGGAAGGACCATTCTAGAAAATATCCCGATCTTTCAGTGATGGCACATGATGTACTTAGTATTCCTATTACCACTGTAGCATTGGAATCAACATTTAGCATTGCTGGGTAATGTTCTGACAAAGTACAAAAGTTGCATCCATTATGAAAATGTTCAAACACTTGTTACTACTCGAAATTTGCTGCACGTCTTTTTCCAAACTCAAACCGACAATATTTTTTTATGTGAATTTGAATATTATTAGTTTATAAATTTAATTATTCTTAATATTTAACTAGTTAATATTGCATATGAATTATAGATGTAGATGAAAGTGAAGATGTTAAGACAACCTTGTCACAAGCGGATTCAAATGTATTTAATCAAGATAATATGTTGGATATCCCACAACGTCGTGGACATTCTCTTTGAATAGTTTGTTTTAAGTTTTAACTTTTAGTGAATGAAATATAGTCTTATATTTTAATTTTTAATGTTTATTGTGATATAATGGAACAATATAAAAAGTTAATAAGTTTTGTGAATGTTTTTCAATAAGATATTTTTTAACTTTTAAATATTTGATTTTTTTAGGTTAGAACTTAAAGAAAAAAATATAAAATTATATTTTAAGACCCACATAGGGCTGGGATGAGCTTACCATTATAAGACCCATCAAAATGGTGGGCTAGTCAAGGTCAGCCCGTCAATTGCCAAAGCTCACGTGGGCTTGGCTAGGCTAACCCGGCCTGGCCCATATTGACAGCTCTATGTGACACAAGTACACGAGCAACTACTCAATAAGTACAAGTCTGAATACATAATCAAAACTATATGAGAGAAAGAAAATTGGCAGGAGATAAATAAGGACAGGGACTCGGGCACTGCCATACGAATTCATGAGATACAACTCACCCTAATTCTCTGAGCGAACTCCTAAGCTCAACAAGAGGCTCCGCTGATACCCACCTGAGAATCTACACAAAAGAGATGTACATAAGCGTAGTATGAGTACACTACAATCCATACCCAAGAAGCATCAAGTCTAACCTCGAAGAAGTAGTGGCGAGGGCTATATCATGAAGATACTTACAACACAGATATAAATAACAGAGTCTGGGAACTAAAATAGTAAATATCCTCATGAACAATATGTATTAAAGATATAATATAGTTAAAAGATATAAAACATGATTTTTCCAATCTAAGATATAAACATAACACTGCTAAAGTATGATATTTAAAGATAGCATGCTTTAATCCATGTATCGCTGAAACCCGATGCAAAATTCATGTATCGACCATGCTCATAGGGCCAAAGTAACATGGGTATCACCTGACTCCGGAGGGACGAATCCTTATCCAAGCGCAAAAGGATATTGATAGCTTACTTATAATCAAATATTTGCTCATCATGTCCTATGCCATAGTTGTATTTCAACTGCACGACCTTGCCTTTCGTGTCATAATCTCAGTCCAAATCAAGTATCCAAATATAATATGTATGCATAATCCCAAGAATGAATAGATAAAAGATGCACAAGAACTTAATAATAATAGTCATGCGAATATGTGCTCATGAAATTTCCATATGACTATAGATGATTCGACCAATTCAACATATCAAGAATAAGCTCACATGCCTTCATAAATAATCAAAAATCTATGCATGATCTATAGCATGAATGACAGAGTGAGTGTAGGAAGTCAAATATATCATGAATCAAGATGAGTACATAATCAAAATAAGGTATAAAGTATCTCAATTCTACCCTAGACATAATATAAACTTAGTATGTGTATATACGCTCGACATCCTGCATATACACCACCCCTATATCTTAAACACATAGAAATCAAGTCAAATCTTATGGATTTTTGTCACGACCCGGATTTTCCACCCTCGGGAGTCGTGATGACACCTACTCATAAAAGCTAGGCAAGCCGCGTATTATAGAATCACTAACCCTTCCATTTAGCCCTTTTTAACAATTTGAATTAACATGTGATCAACAGTGAAATCTTAACGATAAATAAATACATGCGGAAGACGTAATCTGATAACTTAGCCAAACACCAGTACGATAATACCAATATACATCACTACCCGGAATCCGGTGTCATAATATCACAGACCATCTACGAATACTACATACAAATGTATGGAAAGAAAGGTACAATTTGTCTCTGAAGTAAATGAAAACAAAACACATATAGAGATAGAAGTTCTAGCTGGACTGAAGGCAGCCAACCAAATGCTACGGTCCAAAAGCTGCCGCTCCGGGATCTGCACATAGTGCAGAGTGTAGTATCAGCACAACCGACCCCATGTGCTGGTAAGTGCCTGGCCTAACCCCGGCGAAGTAGTGACAAGGCTAGGACCAGACAACCAAATAAACATCTGCAGTTATGTAATATGCAGCGGAAAATAAAATAGGAATAAACAAGTAAAGATGGGAGAGGGATCATGCTGCGGGGGAATATCATTACCAGCAGTAATTTAAGAGAAAGGCATAAGGACAATTTAGAATTTACAACAAAACAATAAGGAACTCACAACCAATCTATAAACACTTCGTATTATCTATTGTTGCGGCGCGCAACTCGATCCAAAATATAATAACACTATTGCGGCGTGCAACACGATCCATATCATTTATCACTGTTGCGCCGTGCAACCCGATCCAATTATATTATTGTTACGGCGTGCAACCCGATCCAATTATATCGTTGTTGCGGCGTGCAACCCGATCCAATTATATTATTGTTGCGGCGTGCAACCCGATCCACATATACAGTTCAATACCAAATCACAAAGAGAGTCCCGGCAAGGGATCAATAAAGAAACAACACTATCCCGGCAAGGGAATCGACAATATAAGTAAATACATCCCAGCAAGGGAAAATCAACTATAACCAAACTTGTTCTAACATCTAACTACCTCAACTAGCACCAATACTCAATCATAAGTAATTTCCACGAGAATAATCATAATCCTTGCTCAACACAGAGAATCAACAACCTAGGCATTTATAGTATTTATTAAGAACACACAATTTCAATTTAAGACTCACGGTCATGCTTGAAACAAACGTATAGATACTCGTCACCAAGCCTATACGTCATACTCAACAAGTAACATGTAGCAAATAGGACACAACTCCTAATCCCTCAAGCTAAGGTTAGATCAAACACTTACCTCGAACTTCCACGGCCGATTCAAGCCTCAAACACCGCTTTTCCTTTTGAATTTGGCTCCAAATCAATTTTATCTAGACATAATCGACTTAATAAAATCAATAAACGCTAAATAATCTAATTCCAATGCTTAATTATAGATTTCCTATCATTCTTCCCAAGAAGTCAAAAATTGACCCCGGGCCCGCTTGGTCAATACACGAGTTTCGAACCAAAATCCGATCACCCATTCACCCACGAGCCCGAATATGTAATTTGTTCCAAAATGCGACCCCAAAACGAGGTCTAAATCCCAAATATGCAAAAAGCCCTAACTCTACCCAAATCCCTAATTTCTACCCTCAAGAACATGATTTACGCCTAGAAATATAATGGATGTTAATGAAAATTGAAGAAAATGAGTGTAAGATTACATACCTATAGATTTTTGGTGAAGTTCTCTTTCAAAAATCACCAAATTTGGAGTTTGGAAGAAGAAGTTATGAAATTTTTGTTTAATCCCGAGTGTTCTGTTACTGTTTAAAAATCGCTGGGCAGACCTTCATCGTGTTCGCGATGGGTCTGCCGCGTTCGCGAAGAGCAGCCTTCCTCAGGCTTACACGATCGCGAGTCCTCTTACGTATTTGCGAAGGGTTGGCCCCCCCTGACCTTCGCGTTTGGGGGCTTGTGCACGCGTTCGCATAGAGGAATGTTCGCTTCCCAGACCAGCCCCCCATTTACGCTACGCGTTCGCGGGACATGGGTCGTGTTTGCGTAGGGCAACCCCCCAGTGCTCCGCTTTCGCGATCTTTACCTCGCGTTTGCATTGAACAAAATCCACCCCTACCCATTTTCCCTTTCACGATCGCGTGAAGGGCTTCGCGGTCGCAAAGCATAGAAGGCATGTGCATCAGAACAACAGTTTCTGCAATTTTTCACAAGTTTAAAACCTTCCGAAACCTATTTGAAACTCACCCGAGCCCTCGGGGCTCCAAACCAAACATGCATACTAACTCGAAAACATCATATGAACTTGTCCATGCGATCAAATCGCCAAAATAACATCTTAAACAACGAATTTATCATAGAAATCTAAGAAAAATCTCAAAACCTTCAAAGTATCAATTTTCACAACAGCGGGTCCGAATCACCTCAAACAAATTCCGTTTCTTACCAAATTTCATAGGCTCATCTTAAATCACATATAAGACCTATACCGAGCTATGGAACCAAAATACATGCCCGATACCATCGAGTTTTAAATACATTTTATTTCCAAAAACTCATAAATATTCCAAAAAATAATTTTCTTTAAAAAATTTATTTTTCGGGCTTGGGACCTTGGAATTCGATTCCGGGCATACGCCCAAGTCCCATTTTTTTCCACGACCCTCCGGGACCGTCAAATCACGGGTCTGGGTCCGTTTACCCAAAATGTTGATCGAAGTCAACTTAAATGCATTTTAAGGTCAAAATTCATCATTTTTCAAAGATTTCACATAATGGCTTCCTGGCTACGTGCCCGAACTGCGCACAGAAATCGTGGTGATGCTAAAAGAGGTTTATAAGGTCTCGGAACGCAGAATTCATTTTAAAACAAGTGATGACCTTTTGGGTCATCACATTCTCCACCTCTAAAACAACCGTTCGTTCTCGAACGGACACAAGAAGGAAGTACCTGAGTCGAGGAAAAAATGGGGATAACGGCTTCGCATATCAGACTCGGATTCCCAGGTCGATGCCTCAGCAGGCTGACTTCTCCACTGAACACGAACAGAAGGAAAGCTCTTTGGTCTCAACTGACGAACCTGCCGGTCTAGAATAGCTACTGGCTCCTCCTCATAAGACAAGTCCTTGTCCAACTGGACAGTGCTGAAATCTAACACGTGGGATGGATCGCGGTGATACTTCCGAATCATGGACACATAAAACACTAGATGCACGACTAATAAGCTTGGTGGCAACGCAAGTCTGTAAGACACCTCTCCTACTCGATCAAGAATCTCAAACGGGCCAATGAACCTAGGGCTAAGCTTGCCCTTCTTTCCAAATCTCATCACGCCCTTCATAGGCGACACTCCAAGCAATACCCGCTCACCAACCATGAATGCCAAATCTATTACCTTACAGTCGGCATAACTCTTTTGCCGGGACTGAGCTGTACGAAGCCTATCCTGAATGATCCTGACCTTGTCCAAGGCATCCTGAGCTAGATCCGTACCCAACAACCGAGCCTCCCCCGGCTCAAACCATCTAACTGGCGACCGACACCGCCTACCATACAAGGCCTCATATGGAGCCATCTGGATACTCGACTGGTAGTTGTTGTTGTAGGCAAACTTTGCTAAAGGCAAAAATTGATCCCACGAGCCTCCAAAGTCAATGACATAAGCTCAGAGCATATCCTCCAAAATCTGAATAGTGTGCTCGGACTGCCCGTCCGTCTGAGGATGAAATGATGTGCTCAACTCAACCTATGTGCCCAACTTTCCCTGAACCGCTCTCCAGAAATGTGAGGTAAACTACGTACCTCGATCCGAAATGATAGACACGGGCACACCATGAAGACGAACAATCTACCGAATATAGATCTCAGCTAACCCCTCGGAAGAATAGGAGACTACAATAGGAATGAAATGTGCTGACTTGGTCAGCCTATCAACAATAACTCACACTGCGTCGAACTTCCTCTGAGTCCGTGGGAGTCCAACAATGAAGTCCACAGTAATACGCTCCCACTTCCACTCAAGAATCTCAATCTTCTGGAATAACCCACCGGGCCTCTGGTGCTCGTACTTAATCTGCTAACAGTTCAAACACCGAGCCACATGAGCAACAATGTCCTTCTTCAATCTCCGCCACCAATAATGCTGCCGCAAATCCTGATACATCTTAGCGGTGCTCGAATGAATAGAGTACCGGGAATTATGGGCCTCCTCTAAAATCAACTCTTGGAGTCCATCCACATTAAGCACACAAACTCGACCCTGCAATCTCAGAACTCCATCATTTCCTAAGGTAACATGCTTGGCACCTCCGTGTTGCACCATGTCTCTAAAGACACACAAATGGAGATCATCATACTGCCGATCTCGGATACGCTCCAATAAAGAAGAATAAGCAACTATGCAAGCTAACATGTGGCTGGGCTCATAAACATCCAACCTCACGAACTGATTGGCCAAAGCATAAACATCCAAAGCAAGCGACCTCTCACCGACCGGAATATAAGCAAGACTGCCTATACTGGCTGACTTCCTACTTAAAGCATCGACCACCACATTGGCCTTTTCCGGATGATATAAGATGGTGATATCATAGTCCTTTAACAGCTCCAACCACCTTCTCTGCCTCAAATTCAACTCCTTCTGCTTGAACAAGTACTGCAGACTCTTGTGATCCGTAAACACCTCACATGCCACGCCATACAGATAATGCCTCCAAATCTTCAATGCATGAACAATGGCTGCCAACTCCAAATCATGAACTGAATAGTTCTTCTCATGAGTGTTCAACTGTCGCGAAGCATATGTAATGACCTTGCCATCCTGCATCAACACCACAACAAGCCCAATACGAGATGCATCACAATAAACTGTATATGGCCCTGAACCTGTGAGCAAAACCAACACTGGTGCCGTAGTCAATGCTATATTGAGCTTCTGAAAGTTCGCCTCACACTCGTTCGACCACCTAAACTGGGCACCCTTCTGGGTCAACCTGGTCATCGGGGCTGCAATGGACGAAAACCCCTCCATAAACCGATGATAAAGCCTGTCAACCCCAAGAAACTCCGGATCTCTGTAGCTGATGCTGGTCTAGGCCAGTTCTTGACTGCCTCAATCTTCTTTGGATCAACCTGATTACCCTCTGATGATACCATATGACCCAAGAATGAAACTGAACTCAACTAGAACTCACACTTCAAAAACTTGGCATACAACTGACTATCCTTCAGAGTCTGAAGAACCACTCTAAGATGCTGCTCGTGCTCTTCCCGACTGCGGGAATAAATCAAAATATCATCAATGAAGACTATCACGAACGAATCCAAGTAAGGCCTGAACACTCGGTTCTTCAAATCCAAAAAAGTTGTTGCGGCATTTGTCAACCCGAATGACATCACCAAGAACTCATAATGCCCATACCGAGTGAGGAAAGCTATCTTAGGGACATCAGATGCCCTAATCCTCAGCTGATGGTAGCCAGATCTCAAGTCAATCTTCAAAAATACCTTGGCACCCTGAAGCTAATCAAACAAATCATCAATCAACGACAATAGATACTTATTCTTGATTGTAACCTTGTTCAACTGCTGGTAATCAATACACATTCTCATCGACCCGTCCTTCTTCTTAACAAACAACATCAACACACCCCAAGGCGAAACACTAGGTCTGATGAAACCTTTTTCAAGTAAGTCTTGCAACTGCTCCTTCAACTCTTTCAACTCAGGCGGGGCCATACGATACAACGGGATAGAAATGGGCTGAGTGCCCGGAGCCAAATCAATGTAGATGTCAATATCCTTATAGGGTGGCATACCCGGCAGGTCTGAAGGAAATACCTCAGGGAATTCATGAACAACAGGCATAGAATCAATAGTAGGAACCTCGGCACTAGAATCACGAACATATGCCAAATACGCCGAACACCCCTTCTCGACCATACGCCGAGCCTTCACATAAGAGATAAAACTACGGGTAAAATGACCAGGAGTCCCTCTACACTCTAAACAAGGTAAACCCGGCAATTCTAAGGTCACAGTCTTGGCATGAGAGTCCAAGATAGCGTGGTAAGGTGATAACTAGTCCATCCCTAGTATGACATCAAAATTAACCATGTCCAGAAGCAACAAATCTACACGAGTCTCAAGACCCCCAATCACAACTATACACGAACGATGGACTCGATCTATCATAATGGAATCACCCACCAGTGTAGACACATATACAAGGGCACTCAAGGAATCACTAGGCATGACCAGATACGGTGCAAAATAAGATGACACATAGTAGTATGTAGACTTTGGATCAAATAAAACTGAAACATCTCTGCCACAAACCAGAATAGTACCTGTGATAACTGCATCGGAAGCCTTAGCCTCAAGCCTGGTTGGAAGAGCATAACATCGGGGTTGGGCCCTACCACCATGGACTACATCTCTGGGACGACCTGCACCTGGCTGGCCTCCACCTCTAGCAGTCTGAGCTCCACCTCTAACACCTCTTCCTCCACCTCTAGCACCTCTACCCCACCCCTAGCTGGCGGAGCGGGCGGTGGAACACCTGGTGCATGAACCATAGCACGAGAACCCTACTGCTACGACTGAGTACCCGCCAATCTCGGACAAGCCCTCTAGATATGACCATACTCACTGCACTCAAAATATCCACCTGAATGTTGCGGCTGAGGAAACTGAGACTGACCCTAGTGACCTGAATGACCACCCCAAAAACTCTGGAGTGGCATTGCACTGATAGAAGTTGGTGGTGCACTGTAGGGTTGCTGATCAAAATACTGCATATGAGAACCACGACCACCTGAAGCGCCGTGAGAAACCTAAAGTGCTGACTGAAAAGGACTAGGAGGATGACCTCTACCATATGAATCCCTGCCTCCAGACGAGGCACTACTAAATCTGCCTAAATGATGAGGCCTCTTATTAGACCTCTAACCACCTACCTGCGACAAAACCATCTCCACTCTCCTAGCCACATTGGCCGCCTCCTGGAAAGAAATCTTACTCCTTGTCTCCTTAGCCATCTGAAGTCGAATCGGCTGAATAAGTCCCTTAATGAACCTCTTCACCCTCTCTCTATCGGTGGGAAGTATGATAAGAGCATAATGGGCCAAGTCGATAAATCTGGTCTCATACTGAGTAACGATCATAGAACCCTACTGGAGATGCTCAAACTGCCCCCGATAGGCCTCCCTCTGAGTGATGGGGAGAAACTTCTCCAAAAATTGCTGAGTAAACTACTCCCAAGTCAAAGCTGGTGATCTGACTGGTCTAGCCAAACAATAATCTCTCCACCACGTCTTGGCGGATCCAGATAAGTAGAAAGTAGCAAAGTCGACCCCATTGGTCTCCACTATCCCCATAGCCCTGAGAACCTCTTAGCAGCTATCTAGATAATCTTGGGGATCCTCAGAAGATGCACTGCTGAAAGTAGCAGTGAAGAGCTTGGTGAACCGGTCCAATCTCCACAAAGCATCGGCATACATAGCGGCTCCATCACCGATCTGAGCTACCACACTCGGCTGAAATTCTCCAATTGGCTGAGCTGCTGGAGTCTGAAACTGGGGAGCCATCTGCTTCGGAGTGTGAGTAGCAGGAGTCTGGGCTCCTCCTCCAGCCTGAGAGACGGCTGGTGCTACAGGAAGCAAGCCTACCCGGGTAACACTCTCCATAAGGCCCACTAGACGAACCAGAGCATCCTGGAGTACTAGGGTAGCAATAAACCCCTCTGGGACCTGAGCTGGGCCCACCAGAACTGTCTGGGTCGGAACCTCCTCATCAAAGTCAACCTGAGGCTCCACCACTGGTGCTACTGCTCTGGCCTGAGCTCTACCCCTACCTCGGCCTTTAGCACAGCCTCGGCCTCGCCCTCTACTCCTCGTTGGAGCTACTACTGGGGGCTCGGGCTGCTGATCGATGGATGAGGAAGTGCGTGTTCTCGCCATCTGCGAAAGAACATAGTAGAAATTCAATTAGCATTGAGAAACCAAACCGCACGATAGGAAAGAATAAATGTGAAGTTTTTCCTAACTCTGTAGCCAACTTGTCATGACCCGGTTTTCCCACCCTCAGGAGTCGTGATGGTACCTACTCGTGAAAGCTTGGGAAGACGCATATTATAGAATCACTAACCCTTTCACTTAGCCCTTTTTAACAATTTGAATTAACATGCGATTAACAGTGAAATATTAACGATAAATAAATACATGCAGAAGATGTAATCTGATAACTTATCCAAAAACCAGTGCGAAAATACCAACATACATCACTACCCGGAATCCGGTGTCACAAAATCGCGGACCACCTACGAATACCACATAAAAATGTATGGAAAGAAAGGTACAATTTGTCTCTGAATTAAATGAAAACAGAATACATATAAAGATAAAAGAGAACGTCGGGCCTGCGGACGCCTAAAGGACTACCTCGGGATCTCTAACTGGACTGAAGGCAGCCATCCAAATGCTACGGTCCAAATGATGCCGCTCCGAGATCTGCACATAGTGCAGAGTGTAGTATAAGCACAACTGACCCCATGTGATGGTAAGTGCCTGGCCTAACCCCAGCGAAGTAGTGATGAGGCTAAGACCAGACTACCAAATAAACCTGTGCAGTTATGTAATATGCAACGGAAAATAAAATAGGAATAAACAAGTAAAGATGGGAGGGGGATCATGCTGCAAAGGAATATCATTACAAGCAGTAATTTAAGAGAAAGGCATAAGGACAATTTAGAATTTACAGCAAAACAATAAGGAACTCACAACCAATCTATAAACACTTCGTATTATCTATTGTTGTGGCGCGCAACCCGATCCAAAACATAATAACACTGTTGCGGCGTGCAACCCAATCCCATATCATTTATCACTATTGCGGCATGCAACCCGATCTAATTAAATTATTGTTGCAGTGTGCAACCCGATCCAATTATATCCTTGTTGGGCATGCAACCCGATCCAATTATATTATTGTTGCGGCGTGCAACCCTATCCACATATATAGTTCAATACCAAATCACAAAGAGAGTCTCGGCAAGGGATCAATAAAGAAACAACACTATCCCGGTAAGGGAAACGACAGTATAAGTAAATACGTCCCGATAAGGGAAAATCAGCTATAACCAAACTTGTTCCAACATCTAACTACCTCAACTAGCACCAATACTCAATCATAAGTAATTTCCACGAGAATAATCATAATTGTGAGCACGTGATCTTTGCTCTATGAGAACTACTCCCAAAAATTTAAAATATAATGGTTTTGTGTTGTTTGTAATTTATTGGTATTTTTGTCTGCGCGTGTTTATTTCTACTTTAGTTAAGAAAAATACAAAAATATATGTGTTGCATTTGCATTTACAATTTAGGATTAATTAACCAGTGATTTGTTTTATGAAAATGAAAATCATAAAAAATAATGTACTTTGCATTTTTAGCATTTAATATTGAATTGTGTGATTTTATTGTTAATTGGCATTTAATTGTATGTGATAAATGTTATTAAAAGATAATTAGTATTTTTAGTAAGTTAACTTGTCTTATGATTTTAGAAATTATTTAGAAATCAAAATGAATGAAAAGAATAAAAGAAATAGGGAGAAAATAAAGAGAGAATTAATAAAAGAGAGGAAATAATATTTGGGCCAAAAATCCCCAGCCCAAACACAAAATCGTCCAAACCCGTTCAAAACTGGCCCAACTAGCCCAGACCCGTCTCCAGCCTCAACCAAACGACGCCATTTCAGGCGTTTCAATCTGGACCGTTGATCTCAGTTGATCAAATGGTCCCAAAGCCTTGACCAAACCCGACCCCGACCCGTCACTCCAATACCCGGACCGCCCCAATACCACTCCAAACGACATCGTTCCTCCTTAGTGAAGTGATCAGGGCCGTTGATTGTGAATGACCCACCGGCCAAGATCAAACGCCCCCTCCCGTATATAAGTCTAAACCATACCCCCGCCCCCCGTCCCCAGACAAACCCCCCCTCGCCCCATCATCTCTCCCAGACCCTTCAGACACACCCCCAAAACTCTAGCCGCCCTCGTTCCCTTTGCCTGAAAACCCGGCGGCACCAGCTCCGATGGCCGTGAAATTCACACCATTGAACTTTCTAACCACCCTCAACACAGATCCAGTACCCGTTTGCTTCGAATCATCCTCAAACTTCTCGAATCTTCATTTGAAAATTCGAGCAAAACCTGGACCTACCCCAATCCGCCCTGAACTCACACCCTGGCACCCCTTGACCTCCCTCATGACCAAACCACCGTTGGTTTGGTTCGAATCTGGCTAGAAACACTCGAACCCCAAATCGAAACGTAAGAACCCTAAAAACCAAAACTGGTTTTCGTCCGAAGTTTAACGGGATTTGGGTGTTTAACTGACCTTAGTCGAAGTGTTCTCAGTTGAGAACACTCGATTAAGGTCCGTTTGACCCCAAAAAGTTCAAGTCCGAGTCGATTCAAGTCCGTCTGTTCTCTGTTCCATTTAAGGTATTTTTCCTTCTTTCCTTTTATTCTATTTTGATGTTTTAAACGTCTGTTTAATTGTCTAGTATTGTTATATTAATTTTTAAATTTTTGTCGATTGTTCTGTTCTTCTCCCTCAGACCTTTTTATTTGGTCGAATTTGTTTCTGCTCGTTGTTGTGAATAATTATAGGCTGTGTAATCGATTCGAATAAGTTTCGTCGATTAGTTAAGTTTTATTATAAATACCTGTTCTTGTCAATGCCGCTTGAATTGCCTGATTATCTATTTCTAATTGATTGTTGTCAATTGTTATAGGCAATCGGTTAATTAGTTTTCGTCGATTAATTCATTCTTGTTTGTAGACCAATAAGTTCGTCAAATGGTTGTTGTGTGTGCTGATCTGTGGACACTTAGCTTCAGGGCATTGTCAATAGACTGACAATGATCCTGCATTCATGTTGATTTTGATTCAATTTTCAGTTTCAGCTTTAAGGATTCTGTTGAGTTCTGTGTTGTGTTAGTTTGGTTTTGATTTAATTTCAGTTCATTTGTTTCAATTGAAATTTAACCTCAGTCATTCAGTTGTCAGAAGTAAGTTGGTTATAGCTGTTAATCAGAATTAGTTTTAGATAATTGTTAGCTTGAACAGATTTTAGAGTTAAAGGTTTTAATGCAGATGAATAGATTGTAGTGGGGCCGTAATATTAAGGGGTTTCAGGGGTGATTTGGGAATGGAACAGTTAGGGTAAAATTTTAGTGTTAGTGACTTGTTAGTGGGGTATTAAATGTCTTTAAATTAATAAGGTAATGGGGAACAAGAGGGAATGGGGGCTAAAAATAAGGAAAAAGCTTTCCTTAGTGGGTTTTAAGTGGAAAAATGCAGATTTTTAGTGGGAAAGGGGGGTCGGGCAATTAAGTTTGAAAGAGAGGGCAGGTCTGGAGGGCTATATATAAGAGAAGGATTAGGACTGAAAAAAAGGAGGAGGATTGATTTTTGGAGAGCTTGGGGGAGTTGAAAAAGAATAGTTATTGTTTCATTGCCTCGCTTAGGATCTGAAATAGCTAGAACCTTTCTTCCTTTTACTTCTACTCTATACTTGGAGTCGTTTATAGCTGCTGGTTATTTGTTGTTGCACTGCTGTTGCAATTGCTATTCGTTACTACTACTGCTGTCGATCCTCTTCTTCCTCTTCTTGTATTGTCAATACCAGGCACATGCTTCGAATTCCCTTGATGTAAGTTCAACCTTGGAGTGAAAAATGTAGTTTTATGCCAGAGTTGAGTTCATTCGAATACTTGTAGTTATAGTTCGTTAAAGGTTGTACTTATTTAGTTTTTTTTAACTAGTTGGCTTGTTGACATGATATGGACTGCATGGATTTGAACTAGGACTGTTTATATTACATGAATAATAGACGACTGTATAATTAGGACTATTTATAAGTTGTTTGGGCTGCTTGATTTCGGGACTGTTTGGATTTTGGAATATGATTATGTAATAGTCATATTGGTTTAGTGTTGTTTTGTAGTATAATTTTGAAATAAGAAGCAAGCTGCAAGCTGAAACAGGAAAGTGTTTTTTGAATTCATGCATTTCGCCTGCACTAATAAAATTGAGCTGAAATCAGCAAGTATGAGTTTAAATGTGGTTATTGATTAAGAGTGCATCCGTTATTCATATTTTGTTAAGAATTAAACTTGTATCTATGTATTCTCATAAAATTCTCTTTTTTTTATATATATTTTATAATGCGTATATTTATGTAAGTTTTAGACAATATTGTCATTAGTGAGTTTAGACAAGTTTTAGACAATATTTTGTAATGCGTAAACTTGTATCGTTGTAGTTTAGACAAGTAATATGTCTTAGTTGTAATAATAATGTTATGGTACACGTTTTCAATCTGACAGTAATAGACAATGGTCAATAGTTAACACGAGATTGGAAATTAATGGTAATGTGTTATTAAGCTAATAATTGTAACCATTGTTAATTAGTTAACTGATTAGGAAAGTTGTGCTTGGATTTGGAGATGAAAGCCGACTATCCCACAGGTAGGCCTTGGAGGCCCGATGCGGATTAATTATAAGTTTCTTTCTTAAAGGGGAAGTAGCTCTTAAAACAAATTAATTAGGACTATAGAGACAATGAAAATAGCAAATTATAGTTGCTTTAGGTTTGTTTTTTTAAAAATAAAAAAGGAGACGAGCCTCGCCAAATAAAACGCACAAGTTGCGGGGCCCTCTATAAAGGAATATCATGAATACATAGAATTCGGGATGGGCCGTTTAGCAGATTTCACGGCCTTCCCCAAAGTAATAACGCGTTAGCCACTGTTAGGCGCGCCTTTAATGATTTACTTTCTTAAACTCAGGTGCACATTTATGTGACCCAAATCCAAATCTCAACGGAGTCGAAATGTGTCGATAACCACGGGTACATTGATGTGACGGGGTTCGAGATAGGTTTTCACAACGTTGCAATTCTTTGTTAAAATAATAATGATAATAATAATAACAGTTTAAGTTAAAATTTGCACATAGGTTCATAATTGTATAAAAATCAGATAATTAAGCCGAATATGACAGTTGAGTGACCGTGCTAGAACCACGGAACTCGGGAATGCCTAACACCTTCTCCCCGGTTAACAGAATTCCTTATCCGAATTTCTGGTGCGCAGACTATTAAACAGAGTTAATCTTTTCCTCGATTCGGGATCCAACCGGTGACTTGGGACACAATAAATCTCCTAAGTGGCGACTTTGAATTAAATAATAAATCCCATTTCGATTGTCCTTTAATTAGAAAAACTCCCTCTGTGCCCCTTTGCGGGACGTAGGTGAAAAAGGAGGTGTGACAGCTCTGGCGACTCTGCTGGGGAGTCGAACCCAGAATCTCTGGTTCAGGGTTCAGAATTCGAGCTTAGATAAATTGTTATATTTGGCTTTGTTTATTATCTGATTTTTACATGTTTGAGCCTAATGTGCTAAATGCTGCTTTTACCGCTTTGATATTATCTAAACTGTATATAAACTATGCCGAAACCCTTCTCTTCTTATCTCCGGGGATGAGCTTGTTGGTCGAGACTCCCTATTCTGTTATTGTCATACCTTGGAATGAGAAAGAGGCCGGACAAGTTACAAAGCCGGACGATCCTGTGGGTTCCCGGTACGTAGCCCCCTCCTCGACCCGAGTTGTTCGCTCGGGTACACAGTCTAGAACAAATACCCAGGTTATGAACCTAAAATAACTCAAAAGACCATCTTGATGCATCCTACTTGCTACCTGTGCATTTGTTTGCTTCGGACTTGCATGCTGACCGGCTTTTGAATACTTTGAGGAAAGAGGGATAGAGGTAGTTAATCACCTGTTTTGAAAAAATAAATAAAAAATCAATGTCCAAATAGCATCGAAACTCTGTTGAATTTTTGAGAAAATGAAAAAAAAGGTTTTGTTTATGAAAAATGGTTTTTTCATTGAAAAGAGTCTTGTTTTTAAAATAAGTTTGTTTTATCTACCCGAACTAATTCGGTTTGATTCTCACCGGATGTGAGATACGTAGACAACCCTCATCGGGTCCAACTTCTCCTTTTTGCAAAATACCCAGAAAATGTCAAAAATTTTAAGTTTCGTCATAAATAAGTCGGGTGACGCCGTTTTTGGGAAGAATAGCCGAATGTTCCCGAAAGGGACGCCGGAAG
This sequence comes from Nicotiana sylvestris, assembly GCF_000393655.2. Classification (NCBI taxonomy): domain Eukaryota; kingdom Viridiplantae; phylum Streptophyta; class Magnoliopsida; order Solanales; family Solanaceae; genus Nicotiana; species Nicotiana sylvestris. The sequence continues at coordinate 88,688,964 of NC_091064.1, read as the reverse complement.
GCTGACTTTGCATAAACGGCCACTTTTAGTCATTTTGAATTTTTGACCAATTGATTCACCCAGCTTTAAAACCTTCATTCCCGAAGTGCTGAAAAGCCATGTGCGGAGCCGGATCTTTCTTTTAATATGTGAAAAATTAAAAAAAATAGCCAATTGGTTGAGTCAAATAAATTTTATTTTTTGCTCAAATCACCTTAATAAATGTGCAGGATGAGCACGATGCAAAATGAACCTTTTTCAATAATGACTAAAATCCCTTTCAAGTTGCGACTATGGTGAGATGATTTAGGTGGTGAAGGGCAAGATGAGGTCAAGAAATATCTAAAGGGTCTTACGGGTTTATTTGAAATCCAGCCTCGGGGGGATATCATAAGAGCTTTGGTCACCTGCTAGGACCCGACACATAATGTCTTCCACTTCTCCGATTTTGAACTCACTCCGACTTTGGAGGAAATAACCGGGTACATAGGAAATGTTGAAGCTCCGTTGAGGCAAAAATACCTGATTGCTCCAAGAGCTATCACTTTGCATCGGTTTTTAGATTCGTTAAAGATACCCAGGACGGTCCATAACCCAAATTTGGCCGCAGGTTCTTGTAATCCGCGCTTCATATACGACAGATACGGTCATGTCGGAGGATTCAACAACCCAGGTAACAAGTTATGCATCAAAAGTAACCGTCAAAAATGGGACGAGCATAGACGAGTGGCTTTTATGATAACCTTTTTGGGCCTTTTGGTATTTCCAAGGAAAGACGGAAACATTGATCTTAAAATAGTCGGGATCGTCAGTACCTTGCTCATTCAAGCTGAAAGCACCCTTGCGCCTATGATAATATCTGATATCTTCCGAGCTCTCACAGCATGCAAAGCCAGAGGGAACTTTTTCGAGGGGTGTAACTTGTTGCTACAAATATGGATGATTGAACATTTCTGCCACCGTTCCCAGCTCTTGAGTTACGTGTTCCTCGAAGAAAACTTACATAGAAGAGTTCTACACAAGAACCAAAGGGGTCAGTCTACCCGAGGGAGTCACGACGTGGACATCATTCTTTCAGACCCTCACCGCCAGCCAAATACAGTGGACGCTAGGATGGTTGCCCATTGATGAAGTCATATATATGCCGGCAGCTAGGACCCACTTTATATTGATGGGGCTCAAGAGCATTCAGCCCTACGCACCATATCGGGTTTTGAGACAACTCGGGAGATGCCAAACAGTGCCATAGGAGGAAGATCTTAGTGCTCAAGTAATTGAGATTAGCCCTGACGGACAGTTTCCTGAAGCAAGAGTCCGTCAGATTTGGAGTGAATGCCAATATTTAAAAGCAAATACTTGCGTGCGGGATCGGGCCAAAAGCGAAGTGGCACCAGGATACCTTGCTTGGTACAGGAGAGAACTTGAGCACGAAAGGCCGGCTAAAAGACCGCATCTCCAGGAGTTCGTCAGGCATCACAAGAACAGTGGGATTGGTTGGCTAAAGAAGAGAGTTACAGGGAAGAAATAGGCCAGCTAAAGCAACAGATTAAAAACCTGGGATTTGAAAATAGTCTGCAAGTCGACGCCGATCAGGGAGAAAAGAACAAATTAGCCCAAGAAAATGAGTCTCTCAAGGCTCAGATCCGACAAATGAGGATAGATGCTAACAACCAGCAAAAGAGTCGGTCGGATGAAAGATTGATTAACAGACTAAAGAAGGAAATCATTGAGCGCCGGGAGGACCTCAAGAAATCCGAGGGTGCTGTAGCACAGCTCTGGGCACAATGGGCAAAAAGAACAAAAGAGCGAACACAGTACTTGCAGCAGGTGAAGAAGGAATATGAAAAAACCATCGCCAAACTAAAGGGAAAAATGACCACCCTCGAGGACAAGGAAGCTAAGCAAGCTGAAGCTTATGAAATCGAAAGTGGACACTGTTACGATTTATTGGCTCGAATGGAAGATGAAATACAGCAGTTGCAAAGGCAGCATCTCCAGGATTCTCAGGTTTTGGGGGGCCGTAGTGATCAGATAAGGCGCTTGCTCATAGAAAAGGGTCGAACTAGGAACAAGATTGGGACTATTGCCCATGCCATCATTAGGAGATGCCGAATGTGTGAAGACATGACCCGCACTACCTTCTTGTCAGCAGTAATGATTTTTGTCAAGCGGACAATGTACAAACTGGAGCAACTTGAAAGGGATCTCGCACCTAAGCCCGCAGCAAGGCCGAACGATGCCTCGCGGGCACCAACTTTTGGAACTTTAATGTAATTATAGTTCGAGTCAGGGTTTTTGTTTTTAGAGTCTGTTGTCTGTCTGTATGTTCTCTTTTGCAGCAAAATGTGTCAATAGTTTTTTTAGTCCGTAATTGGTTTTACTTCGGGTTGGTTCTCCTTTCCAAAAATGTTTAGTTTGTATTATAATGTTTCAGTAAAGAAAATGGAAAATTCCCAAAATTTGCTTTCGCTTTTATGTGGCAGAACTACGCACGATCTGATTCATGCGGGGACATGATACGTAGGCAATCCACATAAGATTCGACCACCACTAAAAAAAAGGAAAAGTTTGGAGGAACTTAAAAGAAGTAGGAATGACGCATGCAGTTAGAACAAAGACATGATAAAAATGGTTAAACTGCTTAGGAACATTGCATCCCCAAAGTGAAATTGCAATATGTGTTAAACTCTAACGCTAACAAGTTTGTTGTTGATCCAGAGATTTCGAAACAGTTAGCTCGTTAGAACATTTTGGCAGATTACCATTACCACACAAGATCTAAAGGGCCCATTCCGAAAAGTATGTCTGGTTCGGACAAAAGTGTTGAGGAGGAAAAGACGGAGATGCAAATGATGAAGGAGGAAGTAGACAGGTTGTGACAAGAGATAGCTGGGATGCACCTAGCCTAGGCTAGGGGACAAACATCACCAATACCTCCCCCTACTCCTACCCTCTCACCGGCTCGGACTCCGGAACACCCTCCCACTAGTCCATCAACGAGCTTCACCATTGCCCAATACTATCAGGGGGAAACTTCCTATAATCCCCAAGCTCCACCACTTAAACAAAACCCTCCTCCACCAACTGTTCCTATTTTCGTGTCACCTCCACCCGCCACATTGCAAAAATCATCCGATGAACCAGTGTTTCAGGTTCACGACAACCAATACTATCCTCCCGAACTCACCTTCAAAGCACCCGAGCCATACACTTACACCCCTCACCTTCAGCTCCCGGCGGAAACTGAGAGGCCGGCTAAGAATCCGGAGTAGGACGAAGTGCTTTGTAAAGTGAAAAGCCTGGAGCAGTCCTTCAGGAATATGCATGGATTGGGCAGCCAAGTTAGTGTGGCCTATAAAGATCTGTGTCCCTTCCCCGATGTTCAATTGCCGACAGGTTTTAAGATGCCAAAGTTTGATCTATATGAGGGACATGGTGATCCCATGGCACATCTACGAGGTTTCTGTAGTAAGATGAGAGGGGCAGGTGGAAAGGATGAGCTGCTGATAGCTTATTTTGGTCAAAGTTTAAGCGGGTCCGCACTGGAATGGTACACGAGGCAGGATCCTAGCAGGTGGTATACCTGGGATGATCTAGCACAAGCATTTGCAGGTCACTTCCAGTATAACCTTGAGATCGTCCCTGACCGTCTCACACTGTTGAAACTTGAGAAAAAGCCTAGAGAGAGCTTCAGGGAATTCGGATTCTGTTGGAGAGAACAAGCAGCAAGAGTCGATCCACCAATGAGGGAAGGTGAAATGGTGGACTACTTCTTACAAACTTTAGAGCCAGCTTACTTTGGTCACCTGGTGATGACAGTTGGTAAATATTTCAACGAAGTAGTAAAAATGGGCGGTATGGTTGAAGAGGGACTCGGGTCCAACAAGATAATGAGCTATTCGGCAATCAAGGCCACAACTCAGGCTATCCAAAGCGGCACGGGAGGTGCGCTCGGGAAAAAGAAGAGAGAGGAGATCGCAACAGTTGAAGCAGGTACTTGGTCCAGATCCAGAGGTCCTTCCCCTCACTACCAACCCAGACCCCATCACCCAAATTACCCACACCCTCCATACGACCCTCCACAACCCTATTATCCACCACAAGAGCCACATTTCTCCGTCCATCACGCCCAAACTTACACCTAGCCTCCGGCTCGCCCACAATGGTGTGCACCGTTTCCCCAGAACACATATCCACCTCCACAAAACACATACCCACCTCCGCAAAGCACATATCCACCACCAAGCGCCTACAGGAATCCTTCAGGACCAGGCTTCCGCGGAAATCAGGCTTTCAGGAGTGAAAGGGTGCACAGGCAGAAAACATTCACTCCACTGGGAGAAACCTATACTACTCTGTTCCACAAATTGAGGCAATTAGGCCTATTGAGTCCTGTTGAGCCCAAATTGCCAAATCCCCTTTCTAAAAATCTGGACCACTCGGTAAGCTGTAAATATTGTTTGGGGCTCCCGGGCATGATACTGAGAAGTATTGGAAGTTGAAGACTGTCGTACAAGATCTTATTGACACAAATAGGATCGAGGTTCAGGCACCAGAGGCACCCAACATCAATGAGAACCCGTTGCCGGTGCACCATGAGGCCCACATAATCGAACTAGTGCACGAAGGAGGGGAGCCCAAGAAACCCTCACAAATGGTAATGATGATTCGTGCCAGTCCAAACGAAAAGCCGACCAATGGAAAGGTAGTGGTACAGTTGGGAAGGGTAGATGACAAGCCAGTTGTGGTAATGGGGAAAGGTTCGTCTGTTGTTACGAAGAAGCCAGAGCCGGTCAAGGTAGTGCTGCAGGGAGTACCAAGCACACTAGTGTTAGTTGTGAAGGGGACCCGCGTAGAACCAGTTGTTATCATGCCAGTAATGCAGTTGCCGATAACAAGTGAGAAAGTTGTGCCTTGGAGCTACAGTCAAGTGACGGTGATGCATAAGGGGAAGGAGGTTGTGGAAGAAGTATGTGAGGCCCAGGGGTTAACTCGTTCAGGAAGGTGTTTTGCTCCCGCAGAATTGAGAAGGACCAATCCTATAACAATAAAGAAGCCAGTGACAGAGGAAGAAGCAGAGGAGTTTTTGAAGAAGATGAAGGCACATGACTACTCCATTGTAGAACAGTTGAGGAAGACCCCGGCCTAGATTTCATTGCTATCCTTGTTGATCCATTCAAGCGATCATTCTCGGGCATTAATGAAGATTTTGAATGAAGCCCATGTTCCGGACAAGCTCTCAGTGAACCATTTGGAGAAAATAGTGCACAAAATCTTCGAGGTAAACCGAGTGACATTTTCTGATGATGAGTTGCCAGTAGAGGGTACAGAACACAACAAAGCACTCTATTTGACTGCGAAATGCGAAGACTCGGTGGTCACTTGAGTACTGATTGATAATGGGTCCAGTGCCAATATTTGTCCTTTGGCCACTCTGAACAAACTGAAAGTTGACGATGATAGGATTCACAAGAACAACGTCTGCATCCGAGGTTTTGATGGGGGTGGTACTGACACAGTGGGTGATATCATGCTGGAATTGACAATTGGTCCGGTCGAGTTCACCATGGAATTTCAAGTGATAGAAGTGGCGGTATCGTATAATCTTCTGTTGGGGCGACCCTAGATCCATGCAGCCAAAGCAGTGCCTTCTACACTACATCAGATGGTCAAATTTGAATGGGATAGACAAGAGATTGTGGTACACGGGGATGACGGTACAGGAGCCGCTAGTGATGCCATTGTGCCTTTCATAGAAACTGACGATGACAAGGGCCCATGGGTTTATCAGGTTTTTGACGCAGTCTCAGTGGACAAAATTCCTGAGGGCGGGGGCTTTCCACTTCCCAGAATCGCAGTTGCGACCTTCATGATAGCTTCGGAAATGTTAAACAGCAGGTTTGTACCAGGAAAAGGTTTGGGGGTTGATCTGCAGGGTATTGTCAGGCCGAGCATCAAAAAGCGATTGCTATCCAAAGTTACAGGGCCATTGATTGGTGCAGAGGGAGACTTAAATGAAGGCTTTGAAAGATTATTCACTGAAATCAACATGGTAGAAGTTGAGGAGGGGTCCAGCAAGGCGGATGTGCAGTTTGTGGGGCCTAAGGCAAAAATCAACAATTGGATGGCTACTCATTTTCCCATTCGGAGGGAGTCTTGGTAGTTGGCTCTATTTTTCCTTCCTGTTTTCTGAATTATTCCAGGGTTGTAATCCAGATTTCTTTTTATTTTTATTGTGTTAATCAAAGTGTGAAACTTTGTTATCCCGTAATTCAATAAAATAAAATAAAAGTTTCTTCTTCATTCCTTATTTTATTTTTTTTATTTTTGTTTTCTTCTTTTCTTTTTATGTACAGTCCTCTTTATACTGGTCTTAATGACATGGCGTGCATAAGGAATCCTCAGCCCAGTCTTAAAAATCAATCTGATTCCGAAATGATAGTTCAAGAAGTAGATTGTGGTTACGAATCAGAATATGATGATGAGGATGAAGCCTTCGAAGAAATTAGTAAGGAGTTAATTCACTTCGAAGAAAAACCCAAACCCAATTTGAATGACACAGAAGCCGTCAATTTAGGGGACACAGACAACGTCCGAGAAACTAAAATAAGTGTCCACCTCGAGCCAAAAATCCGGGAGGAATTAATCAAAGCACTCATTGAGTACAAAGATGTTTTTGCGTGGTCATATGACGACATGCCAGGGTTAAACACTGATTTAGTGGTCCACAAATTGCCCACTGATCCAGCATTCCCTCCCCTCAAGCAAAAGTTGAGGAAATTCAAAACTGATATGAGTGTGAAGATTAAAAAAGAGGTTACCAAACAGTTGGATGCAAAGGTTATCCGGGTCACTCGATATCCTGTTTGGTTGGATAATGTTGAGCCTGTGCCAAAGAAGGATGGCAATATCAGAGTATGCGTCGATTACCGCAATCTCAACAAAGCAAGTCCGAAGGATAACTTCCCACTACCCAACATCCACATTTTGATCGATAATTATGCCAAGCGTGAGATCAGATCTTTTGTGGATTGCTATGTCGGGTATCATCAGATTCTAATGGATGAAGAGGATGCAGAAAAGACGACATTCATCACACCCTGGGGAACTTATTGCTACCGGGTAATGCCATTTGGTTTAAAGAATGTTGGGGCAACCTATATGAGGGCAATGACTACTGTGTTTCATGATATGATACACAAGGAGATTGAGGTATATGTAGATGATGTGATCATAAAATCAAAGCATCAGGCCGACCACGTCAGGGATTTGAGGAAATTCTTCCAAAGGCTTCGCAGGTACAACCTCAAGCTCAACCCCGCCAAGTGTGCATTTGGTGTTCCATCCGGAAAACTGTTGGGATTCATAGTTAGTCGGCGAGGCATCGAGTTGGACCCATCAAAGATCAAAGCCATACAAGATCTGCCCTCTCCGAGGAACAAGACTGAAGTGATGAGTCTGTTAGGAAGGTTGAACTACATCAGCAGGTTTATTGCTCAGCTCACGACAACTTGTGAGCCTATTTCAAACTGTTGAGGAAGGACGATGTGATCAAGTGGACTGATAAGTGTCAAGAAGCGTTTGACAAGATAAAAGGTTACTTGACAAACCCACCTGTGCTGGTTCCGCCAGAACCGAGGAGACCTTTGATTCTTTACTTGACAGTCTTGGAAAATTCATTTGGATGTGTACTAGGGCAGCATGACGTCACCGGCAGGAAGGAGCAAGTCATCTATTATCTTAGCAAGAAGTTCACAGCTTATGAGGTTAAGTACACTCACCTGGAAAGGACATGTTGCGCCTTAACTTGGGTGGCACAGAAGTTGAAACATTATTTGTCATCCTACACTACTTACCTTATTTCACGCTTGGATCCATTGAAGTATATCTTCCAAAAGCCTATGCCCACAGGGAGATTGGCAAAATGGTAGATATTACTCACAGAATTCGACATAGTCTATGTGACGAGGACGGCCATGAAGGCCCAAACATTGGCTGATCACTTGGCCGAGAATCCTGTTGATGAAGAATACGAGCCCTTGAGGATGTATTTTCCTGATGAAGAAGTAATGCATGTAGATGAGTTGGAATTATCTGAGGAACCAGGTTGGAAGCTCTTCTTTGATGGAGACGCGAATGCGAAAGGAGTTGGAATAGGAGCGGTACTTATTTACAGGACATCATTATCCTGTTATGGCACATCTACGTTTCTATTGTACCAATAACATGGCTGAATATGAGGCATGCCTTTTGGGTTTACGGTTAGCTGCAGACATGGATGTCCAGGACGTCTTGGTCTTGGGAGACTCAGACCTCCTGGTGCATCAGATTCAGGGTGAATGGGAAACAAGGGATTTGAAGCTCATACCATATCGACAATGTTTGCACGATCTGAGTAAGCAATTTCGATCAGTGGAGTTCAGACACATCCCAAGAGTTCACAATGAGGTTGCCGATGCTTTGGCCACTTTAGCATCGATGTTGCACCACCCAGACAAAATTCATGTTGACCCGTTGCATATCCAGGTTCGTGATCATCATGCTTATTGCAACATGATAGAGGAAGAAATGGATGGCGAGCCATGGTTTATGATATCAAGGAATACCTCAGGATGGGGATATACCCGGAGCAGGCCACCGGAGATCAAAAGAGAGCCATTCGGCGATTGGAAAATGGATTTTTCCTCGGTGGAGGAGTGTTGTACAAAAAAACCCCAGATTTGGGATTGCTGAGATGTATAGATGTTGGTCAAGCTACGATAGTGATGACAGAGGTACATGCGGGAGTTTGTGGGCCACATATGAGCGGATATATATTGGCGAAGAAGGTTCTTTGAGCAGGGTATTATTGGCTCGCTATGGAGCGTGATTGTATCAATTTCGTGTGAAAATGCCATCAGTGTCAGATACATAGAGATTTGATTCATTCTCCGCCAACAGAATTACATACAATGTCAGCACCATGGCCATTTGTTGCATGGGGCATGGATGTCATTGGACCGATTGAGCTGGCAGCTTCTAATGGTCATAGGTTCATTCTGGTCACCATTGATTATTTCACCAAGTGGGTTGAGGCTAAAACTTTCAAGTCGGTAACCAAGAAGGCAGTAGTAGATTTCGTTCATTCCCATATCATCTATAGATTTGGGATCCCCAAAGTGATCATCACGGACAATGGCGCTAATCTTAACAGCAGTTTGATGAAAGAAGTATGTCAACAGTTTAAGATTACACACCGCAATTCCACCCCATATCGTCCCAAGACGAATAGAGCCGTTGAGGCAGCCAACAAGAACATAAAGAAGATACTGAGGAAAATGGTTGAAGGGTCCAGGCAATGGCATGAAAAGCTACCATTTGCATTGTTGGGATATCGCACTACTGTGCGTACTTCAGTAGGTGCAACTCCTTATTTGTTGGTATACGGAACTGAAGCAGTGATACCGGCGGAAGTTGAAATTCCATCCCTTCGGATTATCACTGAGGCTGGGATTGATGACGATGAATGGGTCAAAGCCTGATTGGAGCAGTTGAACTTGATTGATGAAAAGAGATTGGCAGCAGTATGCCATGGCCAATTGTATCAAAGGAGAATGGCAAGAGCCTACAACAACAAGGTGCGCCCCAGATTTGAAGTGGGGCAGCAGGTGTTGAAACGAATCCTGCCACATCAGGCCGAAGCCAAAGGCAAGTTCGCCCCGAATTGGCAAGGTCCATCATTGTAACCAGAGTGTTGTCCAATGGCGCTTTATGTTTAACAGATATCGAAGGGAAATGCGTCGACATGACTATCATTTCGGACGCAGTTAAGAGATATTATGTATTATTTGTTTTGATTGTAATTGTTGTTTGTTTGTACTTGGCATTTATCGGAGAATGAAATGACGGAGGCAATTCTTTCTTCTATCCAAACACTTTAACCTTTGCTTCCCCTTTTGAGCCTTATTTATTATTTTATACCCCTCTTTTGGAATCAGTAATGAAAATGAAAGAAAAGGAGAAGAGAAAAATAATGATAATAAAGACAAAAGAAAAGTCACAAGAAGAACAAAGGAATTGGGAACTACGTTTGACCTGATTCCTCAAAGAAGGATACGTAGGCGCCTCATGGCTCGGTCATAGTGTAACAAAAAAAATAAAAAATAAAATCCCCAAGCAAGAAAAACTGGGGCAGAATTTGTATTTATAATTTTGGGAAAGAAAGTTGATTCCAAGAGTTGTAATGTTTTACCCATCAAGATTATTTTGAACCTTTTACCCTTTTTCTTTTAGCCAAACACAAAAACCCATATTGATGTCCAAAAAAGACCACCCGATCAGTATCCGAAAAGTGCCAAGTCATGCAAACGGAAGTCGGGAATAACACTCTGATCCCTAGCAGAGAAGAGGATCATAAGCTAGAAATGAATGGGTAGACGAAAGAACCCCCGGCAGAGAGAGTCATATCGGTAACACTCCAATCCCCAGCTGAAAAAATAAAATAAAATGAGAGAGTCTTATCGGTGAAAACCTCCACAGGCACCATAAGGCGACGGAAATTGAGAGAAATAAAATGAGAGAGTCTTATCCGTGACAACCTTCACAGGCACCGTAAAGCGACGAGAGTTGAGAGAAATGAGAGAGTCTTATTAGTGAAAACCCCTCGAAGGGCGCTATGAGGCGACAAGACAAGATTGGCGGAAAGGATCCACATTTGGCAAAGGGTTGAGTGTCTGTTTATCCTCAGCAAGATGAGGCCGTCCGAAAGATTGATTGATACAAATAGACTGGGATGATTAATCCGGAATGCACGACACGATCGTGGGGATCGGTTATATCATTCAGATAAGTTCTTTTTTTTCCTTTTCCCCAGCATTTGTTAAAAAGATTTCTTCTTTTTCTCTCTTTTGAAATCATCACTTTTTCATTTCTTGGTCTAAAGACTTTATCTCCCCAGCAGTTTGTTTTTGAAAAGGATTTTTCAGAGCTTATTACCAGTTGCCAAGATGGTGCAAGAAAACACAATGTGGATAGGACGAGCCAAAGAAAAGCGACAAATCGAAAAGAAGTTTGTCACAAGACCAAATGATGAATGGGTCTAGATTCCAGGAGGACCAAATTTCCAGGGGAAGTTGGAGGAAAACAGAAAAAACAACAGTTGAAAAGTTATGGATCAAATTCCAAGAGGATCCCCAGCAGATTTGCGAGATACGGGAACAACTCCGACAGATTATCGACCAAGTTCCGCGATGGTCGGACATCACAGAGCGGAGAGGGAAAGAAAAACCATCCCCAACAGGAATATCATCCCCAGCAAATAATATCATCCCCAACAAGTTTTGTAATAAAACGCAAAGCAGGGAAAGGAAAAAGGGAACAACCATCCCCGGCAGGAGTGGCACGACCATTCACCACGTTTTAAACTAATAAATTTTTCTTTGATTTGAAGCAGGGAAAGGAAATGTTATTGACAGCGGGAAGACATGGCCGCAAAGAAGATTATCTAACTGGGGCAGAAAATTTTCTCTCATTGCGGAAATTTTCTTCAAATCAGATAGCCACTTGGGGAAGATGGAAGATAACACAAGTCTTGAAGGAAGTGGAAACCTCAGCAATTTACGGGAGAGGGAAATACAAGTTTTAAAGAAAGCAATCTTGGAAGAAGCAAGATAACCCAAAATTTTAAAGGTAGTGACCTTTGAATCAGTATCATCCCCACCATTGTTAAAAGGAGGAGAGTAACTAGTCTTAAAGGAGGAAGATAATTCCCCGGCAGTGTTATTCCCGGCAGGTTTCAGGGAAGTGAAAGCACCAACTTTAAAGGAAGTAGTCTTTAAAGAAGGAAAATAACATATTTGTGAATAAAATATCGGTGTTATCCCCAGCAGTTTTCAGAGGAATAAAACACTAGTTTTGAGGGAAGCAGTTCTGAAAGAAGATGATTCAAGTTAAAGGAGTTGTGAGCATGTGATTTTTGCCCTATATATGAATAATTCCCAAAATTCCGACAAAATAATTTTTCTTTATTTTTACAATTCTTGTGAATTTTGGTGTCATTTTGTTTCAATTATCGGCCTCTTATTTGTGCATGTTAATTCATATAAAACACAAGGAGTATGCATTTGCATTTAGGTTTGAATTTTTATATTTAGTATCAATTAAGGGATAATTTGTTTGGAACAAAGCATGAAAATCACAAAAAATAGTTCACTTTTGCATTTTTAATAATTTTTATTGTGAATTTGTCACGAAATAGTTTTTGAACAAATTTAGGAATTAATTAGCCTTTGTTTTAAAACAATCGGGATTTCATGTTAGTTTTACATCTTTAGAAAAAATTATTATAAAAATTGTAAAAGCAAGAAAAGAAAATAAAAAGAAAATAAGAGTATAAAAAGTGGTCTTATTTAAGACCCAAAATTTGGGCCAAATGCATTGAAACATCTCAGGCCCAAACGCCTCAAAAACATTTTAATTCAGTCCAGCCCAAGTCCCTACCCGGTCTGCCCCCCCCCCTCTAGACGAAACGGCGTCGTTTCGGGGTCCCTGGATCAGGACCGTTGGATCTCATCAATCCAACGGTCCGGAACTAACGAAGTTCTTAATATAAAAGGGTCCGAACCTTCCCCTCTACCCCCATTTGCAGCGTCTTCCTTACCCCACCCTTCCTCTCAACAAACCCTAGCCCGCGCCGCCATCAAACCCCTCGCCGGTGGTGAACACAAACTACACCATTCACCCTGAGATTAACACCACAGATCCCCCTCACCCTCCTCTTTCCATTGCACCCACTGGTTTACCTCGAATAAGGCCGGAACTCTTCGAATCTTGGTTTGAAGTTTTCCGGCCAAGTGACAAGTTCCTCCAAATCAGTCCAAAATCACACCCCACAACCCCCAGCCCTTCCTCAACACTAATCCGTGGTTGTTTTCTTTCAAATCACCATGAAACGGCCGGAGCCTTAGATCTAAGAATTTCTGGCCAAACCCTAAAAACCAAATCCTTTTGATTTCTAACCGTAGTATCCTTAACCATGTGTTCTCTTGTAAGAACACATGGTTAGGGATGTTACGCGTCAAAAATCTGAAAGGATTCAAATGTTTCTGACTGGCCGGAGTCCCTCATGCCTTTGTGATTTTTTTTTACTGCTTCTTTTTACTCGCATGTTTGAAGTATTATTTACGGTTGTTGTTTCGTTATTTGTTCTGTTAATTTTATGGTTTAATTGTATTAGTTTAAGTTCTGTTAATTACTGTTGATTCTGAGTTTGATATTTGGTTGAATAATTGTAAGTTAATGGTTTAAGAATTAGTTTAAAGTTCACTTAATATTAATCATGGTAGCTTATGCTCAGTTTAATTTCGTTTAGCTTTTTTGAGTTGGTATAATTGAACAGAATTGGTTTTGGTCAGTCTGATTAGTTAGTTTCTGAATGTTAGTTAATTAATTTCAGTTAGTTTTAGATTGGGTTAGGGTATTGGGTATAACTGTTAGGGATGAGGGTAAGTTAAGTGATTTTGAAAGGCTTTCAGGGGTAATCTGGGTATGGAAAAGGGTAGTTCTGATAGGAATAGTAATATCAAGATATATGGAAGGGCAGTATAGGTATTGTATGGGTAGAGGAATACCTTAGGGCCTTCTAGAATGGGGTGCAAGTGTAGATTTTAATAATTGTAAGGCATTTACTTGTTTAGTAAGTTAGGAATAGAGGGACCAAACTGAAAATAGGGAGGGGCTGATTGGAAAATCAGAACCTGATCTATTCTCTTTGGGGTTGCCTATAAAAGGGCATGAAATGCCTTGGAAAAGGGGGCGGCCCTCAGTTTTCTGCCTTGAGCACTGATTTTTCAATTTTAGTTTTTCCTTGCTTTTTTTTTTATTTCAGTTGGCATCCTAATTCCAAGTTTATATTTGAAAACAAAACAAAAAAGGAGATGAAGCAATCAACCACAACCTTATAGTTTCATTATCAGTTGGATCTCAGCTGGGTTTTGGGTTTAGCCTTATTCCAGAGGTGCTTAGGTGCAGCTGTGAGGGTCAGGGGTATGTTTGAAGTATGTTAAACTGATCTGTGGGAGTCTGCTTATATCTCTGATTTTTCAAAGTAATCTGCCTGTGTTTCTGTGGTATAACATTGTTGGGTTTGTTGTTGTTGCTGTTGAAAGTAGTTGATTTCTCTCCTTTCTCTATTTTCATTTCAATTCCCAGGTACATTTCCTTGACTTGCATCTATGTAACTCCAAGTTGAAGTGGAGAAAATGAGAATGCTACTGGAATTTTGTTGCCTTTGGAAACATTGTCTGATGATTGCCTTTTTCATAGTTTAGTTTGTTTAAATTGTCTGACTGTTAATAATTGATTTAGTTGGTGTTGATTCGAGCCAATAACTGATTTGTAATAACGGGGACTGATAATTGGGACTGTCCCAGTCGTTGTGTATTTAGCAGTTGATGTTTAGGGATCTAGGATTTGTTAATTGGTTAGTTTGAGGGGGCGAGCTAGAGTTAACCTTGTTCTCGTTAAATTCAGTTGTAAATGTCAAAAGTTGGTCTGAAATGGGCAATTAATCCAGGTCTTGGAACTCTCCTGTGATAGCTGTTAGAGTGGTGTGAGATTGCAAGCATTTGAGCCTTGTTTAATATTTCAGTATATGTGTTTCATTCCCCTTAATAATATCTAAGGGTAAGTAAAAATAATCCAAGTGTTGCGTTAAAATCGGGATAGTTTAGTATCTTTCTCAAGCTGAATCACGGCCTTCTATATTATAAGTGTGGAATACAAATAATTTGGCATTGCTCCTGCGTATATTGAAACTGAAAATAGACTGTGGTTGCGAAGGGTTAATGTGTGTTTATGCGTGTGATTGCAACTGTAATTGATACTCCGTTGAAATCTGGACAGATTCGATGTTGGATTGGAGCTCAACATCTAGAAATGGAAATGGGCCTCTCCGTAATTGGTTATTATAATTGATTAGAATTTGGGACAGCCATTTAGCGAACTTCATGGTTTTTCCCCAAAATAATACTACGTTAGCATCTTTAGGCTCGATTTAATTAAATTACTTTCTTAAAAACTCGGGTGCGCATTGATGCGACCCAAATCCAAATCTCGACAAAGTCAAAATGTGTTGACAATCACGGGTTCATTGATTGTGACGTGGTTCGAAACATGTTTTCATGACGTCGTAATTCCTAAAAATAAATAATGATAGAAAAGAGGTCCACAAATTGAGACGAGCCTCACCACACAAATAAATAAATGTGGGGCCCTCAATAAATAATTATCAAAATAATTAGTATTTTGGGATGGCCACTTAGCAAACTTCATCATTATTCCCCAAAATAATACTACGTTAGCTTCTTAGGCACGATTTAATTAAATTACTTTCTTAAATTCGGGTGCGCATTGATGCAACCCAAATCCAAATCTCGATGAAGTCAAAATGTGTCAACAACCACGGGTGCATTGATTGTGACGGGGCTCAAGACGCGTTTTCACGACATCGTAATTCTTATAAAATAAATAATGATAAAGCGGTTTCCGAATAGAAGGCACATAAGCTAGCATGCATTAAAATCAGATAAAATCAAATACAATATTTAAGCGACCGTGCTAAAACCACGGAACCCGGGAATGCCTAACACCTTCTCCCGGGTTAACAGAATTCCTTACTCGGATTTCTGGTACGCGGACTGTTAACAGAGTCATATTTTTCCTCGGCTCGGGATTCAACCGGTGACATGGGACACCATTAATCTCTCAAGTGGCGACTCTGAATAATTAATAATTAAATCCCATTCTGATTGTCCTTTGATTGGAAAAACTCCTTTACGCCCTTCCGGGGGTGTAGGTGTAAAAAGAAGGTGTGACAGCTCTGGCGACTCTGCTGGGGATCGAACCCAGAATCTCTGGTTTCGTAGACCAGAATTCAAGCTTAGAAAAATTGTTGTATTTAATTATATCTGATTTTCATACATACTTTGTGCTGAATGTGCTAAATGTTACCGCTTTGATATTATCTGAACTGTATATAAACTGTGCTGATACCCTTCTCTCTTCACCTCCGGGGATGTGCTTACTGGTTGAGACTCCCTATTCTGTTAGTGTCATACCTTGAAGTAAGAAAGAGGCCGGACAAGTTACGAAGCCAGATGGCCTTTTGGTTCCCGGTAAGTTGCCCCCTCCTCGACTCGAGTTGTCCGCTCGGGTACACAGTCTAGAACACTGACCCAGGTTTTGAACATAGAATAACGTGACTTCATGTCGGATCCCTAGTAGGAACGCTTATTTGCATCACGTTGCATTTGACTTAGGGGACTCAACACAGGGGTTGGGTCCATCTAGGACTAGCAACCTGAAAATAAAAGACCATCCTGATGCATCCTACTTGCTCTGTACATATATTTGTTTCGAACCTGCATGTTGACCGGTTTCTAAATCTCGGGAATGTTGGAAAATTGAGGAAAAAAGAGAAAAGAGGAAAAAAAGAAATATCAGTTAGGGAGTTAAGTGATTATTTTAGAAATAAAAATCAATTACTGGCGAAACTCTACCGAAATTTTGAGGAAAAAAAGGGAAATGTTTTATTTTACTAAAAAAAACAAAGAAAAATAGAAAAAAAGAGTCTTTTATTTTTGGAAAGTTGGTTGTCGAAAAAGAAAAGGATAAGAAAAGTTTTTGTTTTAGTTTGAAAAACATAAGTTGTTTCATTATTTGTTGAAAAAGGAAAGAAAAAAAGAGTCTTTTATTTTTAGTTGGGAAAATAGGTCATTTTCTTGCTTGTGGAAAATGAAAAAAAGAAAAAGAGTCTGTTATTTTTAGCTCGGAAAAATAGGTTGTTTTATTTGTTGAAAAGAAAAAAGAAAAAGAGGGTCTTGTTTCTAAAAATAGTTTTTATTCGCTCATGAAATACCAAAAATAAAAATGGAAATGAGTCATGTTTAAAATAGTTCGGTTAATTTGCCCGAACTACGCATGGTTTGATTCTCACAGGGCGTGAGATACGTAGGCAACCCTCATCGGGTCCAACCTCCCCTTCGCAAAAATAACCGAAAAATATCAAAATTTTAATTTTTGTCATAAATAAACCAGGTGATGCCGTTCTTTCAAAAATAGCCAAATGTTCCCAAACGGGGCGCCGGAAGGCTGACCTTACGTAAATAGCCACCTTTGGTCATGTGTTCTCGTTTTTATTTTTATGTTGAAATAAAAAAAAATAAGCTAAGTAAGGCCATGTTTGAAAGGCAAGTTCTCCGCTTGAAAAATATATAGGTAAATTTTGAGTCGCAAATATAGACATTTGTTTTTGAGTCGAACAAGAGTTTTCTTTTGCTTAAAACGCCTTAATAAATGTGCAGGATGAGCACGTTGGTGAATGAGCCCTTTTTAATAATGACCAAAATCTCTTTCGAGCTGCAATTATGGTGGAATGATTTAGGTAAAGAAGGGCAAGACGAAGTGAAAAAATATTTGAAAGACCTTCCGGATTTATTAAACATCCAGCCGCGGGGGGATATTATCAGGGCATTGGTCGCCCATTAGGACTCGGCACATAACGTATTTCATTTCTCAAACTTTGAGCTCACCCCGACATTGGAAGAAATAGCAGGGTATATTGGAAGTGATCAAGCTCCATTGCGATTCAAATACTTGATTGCTCCTAGGGCCATTACCATACACCGATTCTTGGATTCCTTGAAAATACCCCGAACAGTTCACCATCCAGATTTTGCAAAGGGCTTATGCGGTTTCCGCTTCATGTATGATAGATATGGCCATGTGGGCGGGTTCAACAATCCAGACTTTAAGCTTTGCAGCAGAAATAGCCGACAAAAATGGGAGGAACACAGACGAGTGGCATTTATGATAGCTTTTTTGGGCCTCATAATATTCCCAAGGAAAGATGGTAATGTTGATCTGAAAGTAGCGGGCGTCGTCAGTACTTTGCAAACCATAGGGAAAATCACTTTAGCACCTATGATTGTGGCTGATATCTTCAGAGCTCTCACTGCGTGCAAAGCTGGGGGCAAATTCTTTGAGGGATGTAACTTGTTGTTACAAATGTGGATAACTGAGCATTTGTGCCCTCGCTCTCAGTTATTGAGTTATGGTTCGATCGAGAAAACTTATATAGGTGAATTTTACACAAGAATCAAAGGGGCTAGTCTACTTGAAGGAGTCGCGGCCTGGGCATTACTATTTCGGAACCTCAACGCCGGCCAGATATAGTGGGTGCTTGGATGGTTGCCTGTCGAAGAGGTCGTATATATGCCGGCAGCCCGCCCGCATTTTCTGTTGATGGGACTCAAAAGCATCCAGCCCTATGTGCCATATCCAGTTCTGAGGCAACTCGGTAGATATCAAGTAGTACCGAGAGATGAAGATTTGAGTACTCAAGTGGTCGAAATCAGTCCTGACGGTCGATTCCCCGAGGAAGAAGTTCGCCAAATTTGGAGCGAGTGTCAACATTTGATGGCAAACACTTGCGTGCCAGATAGAGTCAAAGGGGAAGTTGCCCCAGGGTATCACGAGTGGTTCAAAGGTGACATGGCATGTGGGAGACCGGCTAAAAGACCTCACCTCGAAGATTTCGCCAAGTCATCCCAAGAGCAGTGGGACTGGTTAGCAAAGGAAGAAAGCTATCGAGTTGAGATTGGTAAACTAAAGCAGCAAGTTGAAAGTTTAAAATTCGAAAACAGTGTACAGGTTGCCGCGGATCAAGGAGAAAAGAATAGACTAGCCCGAGAAAATGAAGCACTTAGGGCCCAAATCCGACAGTTGAAGATAACCATCGATAAGCAACCGAGGAGCCGATCCGATGAACAATTGGTAAAAAGATTGGAAAGCAAAGTCAGAGAATGGCGGGATGAGTTAGAAAAATCTGAAAATGTCATGGCAGAACTCAAAGCACAGTGGGCGACAAGAACCGAAGAGCGTCGCCAATATTTGAATCAGTTGAAAAGGGACCATGAGAAAATTGTTGCCAATTTAAAGAGAAAAGTGGTAGCCCTTGAGGGTAAAGCGGTTAGGCAAGCTAAAGATTTTGAAACTGAAAGTGGACATTGTTACAACTTGTTGGCTCAAATGGAGGCAGAAGTGCAACAGCTGCAAGACCAGCACTTGCAAGACTCCCGAGCTTTAAAGACGTGCAGCGATCAGATAAGACGCTTGCTCATAGAAAAGAAGCAAACAAAAGACAGGATTAGAGCCATTGCTCATGCTATTGTCAGGAGATGCCGGGTTTGTGAAGACATGACCCGTACTACTTTTATCTCAGCAGTGATGATCTATGTGAAGCGAACCATGAATGAGTTAGAGCAGCTTGAAAGGGATTTGGATCCTAGACCCGCGGCGAGGCCGAACGACGCCCCGCGGATACCCTAAGTTTGAAGCACTAGAATATGCATAGTCCGTGTCTGTAAGTTTTTACCATTTCGAGTCAGTCTTTTGTACGTCCGTTATCTTTCTGGATTGAGTATGTTTGCAGGCTTAGAGTTTTTGGTTTGCTTTCAGGTTGCGCTTGTTAGTTTCTTTCCAAAACAAAAGATGTCGAGTTTGTAAGAGTTTGTTTTATTAATGAAAGTTGAGCATTTTGTTTCCCCCTTATTTTTGCATTTATCTTCACGAACTACGCTTGGTTTGATTCGTGCGGGGTCACGATACGTAGGCAATCTCCATAGGATTCGACCATAATCATAAAAAAAAAATAGAAGGAAGAAAAGGAAAATAGAAGGAAGACCGAGAAAGAGAGAAAGGAAGAAAAGAGCGGAAAAACAGAGAGAGAAAAGAAAAAGCACAAGAGAGGGATAAGGTGAAGAAATTCGAAAGAAGGGTAAAACGAAACGAGGAACGAAATGCCGGGATGACACATGCAATCGAGCAAACGCATAATAGAAACGAATAACTGTTTAAGTGCATTCATGTCAACGTGCGGTTATTAAATCTGTTGAGACCTAATCGCTAACAAAGTGGTTGTCTAAATGTGTGAGCCCAGGCAGGTGGTTAGTTGATTGGAAATTCTGGCAACTCACCCGTACAACACCCGGTCGAAAGATCATGTAAAAATGACAGGGCAGGATTCGGAAGTCAGCATCGTAGACCCTTCGAATGAGGTTGAGGTAACAGATGTGGGGGCTATGAAAGAAGAGATGAGGAAATTAAAAGCGCAAATGGCTGAAATGCATCGGGCATGGTCGCAGGGACATCCGGCACCACTATATCCTGCTAACCCATCTTACATCCCACCCCTGGCTCAAGCTCAGAAGCCTACCACTCCCTATGTATCTTCAGTTTTCCCTAATCAGGCCCAGGGTTATGGCACCACTTCATACGCTCCCCCAGCACCACCCTCTAAACAGAACCTTCCACCACCCATGATCATCCAGTGAGACGCTATTCCAAGCTCACGACACCCAATATTACCCTCCCGAACCCACTTTCAAAGCACCTGAGCCATATACCTATTCTCCTCATTTTGAAATCCCGGGAGAAGTTGAGAAACCGGTTAAAAATGCAGAACAAGAGGAAGTGATTCGTAAAGTCAAAAGCCTGGAGCAATCCTTCAGGAACATGCATGGTTTGGGTAACCAAGTTAGCATCGCATACAAAGATTTGTGCCCTTTTCCTAATGTCCAGTTGCCTGTGGGGTTTAAAATGCCGAAGTTTGACTTATATGAGGGGCACGGTGACCCAGTAGCCCATTTGCGTGGTTTCTGTAGCAAAATGAGAGGTGTTGGGGGAAAGGATGAATTGTTGATAGCATATTTCGGTCAAAGCCTGAGCGGGTCAGCGCTATAATGGTACACGAGGCAAGACCCCGGCCGATGGTACACATGGGATGATTTGGCACAAGCATTCATTGGCCATTTTCAATATAACCTCGAGATAGTCCCCGATCGTCTGTCATTGTTGAAACTGGAGAAGAAACCTGGGGAAAGTTTTAGAGAGTTTGGTTTCCGATGGAGGGAACAAGCTGCAAGGGTTGATCCTCCCATTAGGGAGAGTGAGATGGTAGATTACTTCTTGCAAACATTGGAACCTGCCTATTTTTGTCATCTAGTAACATCTGTCGGAAAGTCGTTTAATGAAGTGGTAAAGATGGGAGCCATGATTGAAGAAGGATTGAAATCTAACAAGATATTGAGCTACTCGGCATTGAAAGAAACCACCCAGGCCATCCAAAGCGGTACTGGTTGTGTGCTTGGGAAGAAGAAGAAAGAAGAAGTTGCTGCAGTTGAAGCTAGTGCTTGGTCCAGGCCCAATAACCCTCCACTCTACTACAACCAACCCAGACCCCACCACCCAAACTACCAATATACCCCATATGGCCTACCGCAACACTATTATCCACCACCAAAACCACACTTTTCTATCCACCACGCCCAGACCTACACTCAACCCCCAGTGCACTCGCAATGGCGTACACCAAGTCCCCAAAATACACAGCCACACCCACAAAACACCTATCCATCTCCCAGGGCTAACAGACCAGGAACCAATTTCCGCCCGAACCAAGCTTTTAGAAGCGAGAAGGCTCCAAACAGAAAAACATTTACTCCGCTGGGAGAATCTTACACTACTCTTTTCCACAGATTGAAACAGTTGGGAATGCTAACCCCAGTTGAATCCAAAGCACCAAACCCTCTTCCCAGAAACCTGGACCACTCTGTTAGCTGCGAGTATTGCTCAGGGATGCCGGGTCATGATACTGAAAAATGCTGGAAGCTGAAAAACGCGATACAAGAGCTCATTGATAATCGCCGTATTGAAGTACAGGCTCCAGAAGCCCCGAACATCAATCAAAATCCGTTACCAGCACATTACGAGGCCAACATGATTGAACTGGTACATAAGGGGGCAGAACTTAAGAAACCATCGCAGGTGGTTATGGTAATTCGCTCTACAGAAGCCAAAGAAGAGACAGTGAGTGCAAGGCCAGCGGTTCAGTTAAAAGCAATAAAAGACAAGCCGGTGGTGGTAATGGGAAAGGGACCATTTGTGATTGCAAAAAAGCCGGAGCCAATCAAGTTAATGGTACCAGGGTCATCATCTGCACCCGTGGTGGTGGTAAAAGGAGCTTATGTAGAACCGGTTGTCATAAAACCAGTAGTC
Organism: Nicotiana sylvestris; assembly: GCF_000393655.2. Lineage (NCBI taxonomy): Eukaryota > Viridiplantae > Streptophyta > Magnoliopsida > Solanales > Solanaceae > Nicotiana > Nicotiana sylvestris. The sequence continues at coordinate 88,666,893 of NC_091064.1, read as the reverse complement.
CAGTTACCCATGGTTGACAGCAAAGCCGTACCGTGGAGATATGACAAGGTAGTGGTGACATACAAAGGAAAGGAAATTGAGGAAGAGAGTTGTGAAGCACAAGGACTAACCCGGTCGGGACGTTGTTTCGCTCCCGAAGAGTTGAGAAAGGCTAAGGGCGCTAAAGACAATCCAGTGCCAGTCAAAAAAGTTGTGACAGAAGAAGAGGCAGAAGAGTTTCTGAAGAAGATGAAAGTACAAGATTATTCCATTGTTGAACAACTGAGAAAAACACCGGCTCAAATCTCGTTGTTGTCATTACTGATTCACTCTGATGAGCATTGCCGAGCTTTGATGAAGATATTGAATGAGGCTCATGTGCCCGACAAAATTTCAGTGAACCATCTAGAGACAATTGCCAACAAGATCTTTGAAGTGAACAGGGTAGCATTTTCTAATGATGAATTGCCTATGGAAGGCACAGAACACAACAAGGCTCTCTATTTGATGGTCAAATGTGAAGGATCAATGGTTACTCGGGCACTAATCGATAACGGGTCGAGCGCTAATATTTGCACGTTATCCATATTGAACAAGTTAAAGATCGATGAGAATAGAATCCGAAAAAATAGCATTTGTGTTCGAGGGTTCGACGGAGGGGGAACAAACACAGTAGGGGATATTGTACTCGAATTGACTATTGGCCCGGTCGAGTTCACGATGGAATTTCAGGTGTTGGATGCTGCAGTATCCTATAATCTTTTGCTAGGACGACCATGGATTCATGCGGCCAAAACCGTGCCCTCCACGCTGCACCAAATGGTCAAATTCGAGTGGGACAGACAAGAAATTGTGTTACATGGGGAAGATCCCACATGCACCATGAATGATGCCATTGTACCCTTTATAGAGACTGAAGATGATAGGGGACCATGGGTTTATCAGGTCTTTGACACGGTTCCGGTGAACAGGGTGCCCGAGGGTAAAAGCATGCCATGTCCCAAGGTGCCAGCTGTGACCGCCATGGTAGTGTCAGAAATGCTGAATAACGGGTTCGTGCCCGGGAAAGGTTTGGGGGTTGAACTTCAGGGCATTACTCAACATGTGTCTTTGCCCAAAAATCTGGACACCTTCGGGTTAGGGTTCAAACCAACAGCGGCAGATGTCAGAAGGGCCCGTAAATTGAAGAACTAAGCAGTGGGACTGGTTAGCAAAGGAAGAAAGCTATCGAGTTGAGATTGGTAAACTAAAGCAGCAAGTTGAAAGTTTTAAAATTCGAAAACAGTGTACAGGTTGCCGCGGATCAAGGAGAAAAGAATAGACTAGCCCGAGAAAATGAAGCACTTAGGGCCCAAATCCGACAGTTGAAGATAACCATCGATAAGCAACCGAGGAGCCGATCCGATGAACAATTGGTAAAAAGATTGGAAAGCGAAGTCAGAGAATGGCGGGATGAGTTAGAAAAATCTGAAAATGTCATGGCAGAACTCAAAGCACAGTGGGCGACAAGAACCGAAGAGCGTCGCCAATATTTGAATCAGTTGAAAAGGGACCATGAGAAAATTGTTGCCAATTTAAAGAGAAAAGTGGTTGCCCTTGAGGGTAGAGCGGTTAGGCAGGCTAGAGACTTCGAAACTGAGAGCGGACATTGTTACAACTTGTTAGCCCAAATGGAGGCAGAAGTGCAACAGCTGCAAGACCAGCACTTGCAAGACTCCCGAGCTTTAAAGACGTGCAGCGATCAGATAAGACGCTTGCTCATAGAAAAGAAGCAAACAAAAGACAGGATTAGAGCCATTGCTCATGCTATTGTCAGGAGATGCCGGGTTTGTGAAGACATGACCCGTACTACTTTTATCTCAGCAGTGATGATCTATGTGAAGCGAACCATGAATGAGTTAGAGCAGCTTGAAAGGGATTTGGATCCTAGACCCGCGGCGAGGCCGAACGACGCCCCGCGGATACCCTAAGTTTGAAGCACTAGAATATGCATAGTCCGTGTCTGTAAGTTTTTACCATTTCGAGTCAGTCTTTTGTACGTCCGTTATCTTTCTGGATTGAGTATGTTTGCAGGCTTAGAGTTTTTGGTTTGCTTTCAGGTTGCGCTTGTTAGTTTCTTTCCAAAACAAAAGATGTCGAGTTTGTAAGAGTTTGTTTTATTAATGAAAGTTGAGCATTTTGTTTCCCCCTTATTTTTGCATTTATCTTCACGAACTACGCTTGGTTTGATTCGTGCGGGGTCACGATACGTAGGCAATCTCCATAGGATTCGACCATAATCGTAAAAAAAAATAGAAGGAAGAAAAGGAAAATAGAAGGAAGACCGAGAAAGAGAGAAAGGAAGAAAAGAGCGGAAAAATAGAGAGAGAAAAGAAAAAGCACAAGAGAGGGATAAGGTGAAGAAATTCGAAAGAAGGGTAAAACGAAACGAGGAACAAAATGTCGGGATGACACATGCAATCGAGCAAACGCATAATAGAAACGAATAACTGTTTAAGTGCATTCATGTCAACGTGCGGTTATTAAATCTGTTGAGACCTAATCGCTAACAAAGTGGTTGTCTAAATGTGTGAGCCCAGGCAGGTGGTTAGTTGATTGGCAATTCTGGCAACTCACCCGTACAACACCCGGTCGAAAGATCATGTAAAAATGACAGGGCAGGATTCGGAAGTCAGCATCGTAGACCCTTCGAATGAGGTTGAGGTAACAGATGTGGGGGCTATGAAAGAAGAGATGAGGAAATTAAAAGCGCAAATGGCTGAAATGCATCGGGCATGGTCGCAGGGACATCCGGCACCACTATATCCTGCTAACCCATCTTACATCCCACTCCTGGCTCAAGCTCAGGAGCCTACCACTCCCTATGTATCTTCAGTTTTCCCTAATCAGGCCCAGGGTTATGGCACCACTTCATACGCTCCCCCAGCACCACCCTCTAAACAGAACCTTCCACCACCCATGATCATCCAGTGAGACGCTATTCCAAGCTCACGACACCCAATATTACCCTCCCGAACCCACTTTCAAAGCACCTGAGCCATATACCTATTCTCCTCATTTTGAAATCCCGGGAGAAGTTGAGAAACCGGTTAAAAATGCAGAACAAGAGGAAGTGATTCGTAAAGTCAAAAGCCTGGAGCAATCCTTCAGGAACATGCATGGTTTGGGTAACCAAGTTAGCGTCGCATACAAAGATTTGTGCCCTTTTCCTAATGTCCAGTTGCCTGTGGGGTTTAAAATGCCGAAGTTTGACTTATATGAGGGGCACGGTGACCCAGTAGCCCATTTGCGTGGTTTCTGTAGCAAAATGAGAGGTGTTGGGGGAAAGGATGAATTGTTGATAGCATATTTCGGTCAAAGCCTGAGCGGGTCAGCGCTATAATGGTACACGAGGCAAGACCCCGGCCGATGGTACACATGGGATGATTTGGCACAAGCATTCATTGGCCATTTTCAATATAACCTCGAGATAGTCCCCGATCGTCTGTCATTGTTGAAACTGGAGAAGAAACCTGGGGAAAGTTTTAGAGAGTTTGGTTTCCGATGGAGGGAACAAGCTGCAAGGGTTGATCCTCCCATTAGGGAGAGTGAGATGGTAGATTACTTCTTGCAAACATTGGAACCTACCTATTTTGGTCATCTAGTAACATCTGTCGGAAAGTCGTTTAATGAAGTGGTAAAGATGGGAGCCATGATTGAAGAAGGATTGAAATCTAACAAGATATTGAGCTACTCGGCATTGAAAGAAACCACCCAGGCCATCCAAAGCGGTACTGGTTGTGTGCTTGGGAAGAAGAAGAAAGAAGAAGTTGCTGCAGTTGAAGCTAGTGCTTGGTCCAGGCCCAATAACCCTCCACTCTACTACAACCAACCCAGACCCCACCACCCAAACTACCAATATACCCCATATGGCCCACCGCAACACTATTATCCACCACCAAAACCACACTTTTCTATCCACCACGCCCAGACCTACACTCAACCCCCAGTGCACTCGCAATGGCGTACACCAAGTCCCCAAAATACACAGCCACACCCACAAAACACCTATCCATCTCCCAGGGCTAACAGACCAGGAACCAATTTCCGCCCGAACCAAGCTTTTAGAAGCGAGAAGGCTCCAAACAGAAAAACATTTACTCCGCTGGGAGAATCTTACACTACTCTTTTCCACAGATTGAAACAGTTGGGAATGCTAACCCCAGTTGAATCCAAAGCACCAAACCCTCTTCCCAGAAACCTGGACCACTCTGTTAGCTGCGAGTATTGCTCAGGGATGCCGGGTCATGATACTGAAAAATGCTGGAAGCTGAAAAACGCGATACAAGAGCTCATTGATAATCGCCGTATTGAAGTACAGGCTCCAGAAGCCCCGAACATCAATCAAAATCCGTTACCAGCACATTACGAGGCCAACATGATTGAACTGGTACATAAGGGGGCAGAACTTAAGAAACCATCGCAGGTGGTTATGGTAATTCGCTCTACAGAAGCCAAAGAAGAGACAGTGAGTGCAAGGCCAGCGGTTCAGTTAAAAGCAATAAAAGACAAGCCGGTGGTGGTAATGGGAAAGGGACCATTTGTGATTGCAAAAAAGCCGGAGCCAATCAAGTTAATGGTACCAGGGTCATCATCTGCACCCGTGGTGGTGGTAAAAGGAGCTTATGTAGAACCGGTTGTCATAAAACCAGTAGTCCAGTTACCCATGGTTGACAGCAAAGCCGTACCGTGGAGATATGACAAGGTAGTGGTGACATACAAAGGAAAGGAAATTGAGGAAGAGAGTTGTGAAGCACAAGGACTAACCCGGTCGGGACGTTGTTTCGCTCCCGAAGAGTTGAGAAAGGCTAAGGGCGCTAAAGACAATCCAGTGCCAGTCAAAAAAGTTGTGACAGAAGAAGAGGCAGAAGAGTTTCTGAAGAAGATGAAAGTACAAGATTATTCCATTGTTGAACAACTGAGAAAAACACCGGCTCAAATCTCGTTGTTGTCATTACTGATTCACTCTGATGAGCATTGCCGAGCTTTGATGAAGATATTGAATGAGGCTCATGTGCCCGACAAAATTTCAGTGAACCATCTAGAGACAATTGCCAACAAGATCTTTGAAGTGAACAGGGTAGCATTTTCTAATGATGAATTGCCTATGGAAGGCACAGAACACAACAAGGCTCTCTATTTGATGGTCAAATGTGAAGGATCAATGGTTACTCGGGCACTAATCGATAACGGGTCGAGCGCTAATATTTGCACGTTATCCATATTGAACAAGTTAAAGATCGATGAGAATAGAATCCGAAAAAATAGCATTTGTGTTCGAGGGTTCGACGGAGGGGGAACAAACACAGTAGGGGATATTGTACTCGAATTGACTATTGGCCCGGTCGAGTTCACGATGGAATTTCAGGTGTTGGATGCTGCAGTATCCTATAATCTTTTGCTAGGACGACCATGGATTCATGCGGCCAAAACCGTGCCCTCCACGCTGCACCAAATGGTCAAATTCGAGTGGGACAGACAAGAAATTGTGTTACATGGGGAAGATCCCACATGCACCATGAATGATGCCATTGTACCCTTTATAGAGACTGAAGATGATAGGGGACCATGGGTTTATCAGGTCTTTGACACGGTTCCGGTGAACAGGGTGCCCGAGGGTAAAAGCATGCCATGTCCCAAGGTGCCAGCTATGACCGCCATGGTAGTGTCAGAAATGCTGAATAACGGGTTCGTGCCCGGGAAAGGTTTGGGGGTTGAACTTCAGGGCATTACTCAACATGTGTCTTTGCCCAAAAATCTGGACACCTTCGGGTTAGGGTTCAAACCAACAGCGGCAGATGTCAGAAGGGCCCGTAAATTGAAGAAGAAAGCTTGGGTGCTTCCTAAACCAATTCCTCGATTGTCCAGGTCCTTCGTCAGGCCGGGTATCAAAAAACAGTCATTGGCAAAGATGTCAGGTTCGTTAATTGGGGCAGAGAGGAATTTGGATAAGGTGTTTGAGAAAGTATTTGCTGAAGTAAACACGGTCGAGGCCGAGGAAGGGTCAAGCAGAGAAGACATACAGTACATCGGACCACATGCTAACATCAACAATTGGGAAGCTACTCCTCTTCCGGTTCGGAGGGAGTCATGGTAGTGGGTTTTGTTTTCCTTTTTGTCACCTGGATTATTCCAGGGTTTGTAATCCAGTTGCTATATTCCGTCCGTTTGGATGAGTTAAAACTTTGTTGTCTTTACATCTAATGAAATGCAATTTTCTCCGTCCCTAATTCTCTTTTCATTTTCTTTTCTTTTCTTTCTTTGCACAGTTCTTTTGATGCTGATATCAATGATGTGACATGCATGAGGAACCTTCGGCCCAGTTTTAAAAGTCAATCTAGCTCAGAAGTAGTAATACAAGAGATCGAGTGTGATGATGGGGTGGATTGTAACAATGATGAAGCTTATGAGGAAATTAGTAAAGAATTAAGTCATTTTGAAGAAAAACCCAAACCTAACCTAAATGACACAGAAGCGGTTAATCTAGGGGACCAGGACAATGTGCGGGAAACTAAAATAAGTGTTCATCTGGAGCCACAACTCAAGGAGGAGATAATTAAAGTATTGCATGAGTACAAAGATGTTTTCGCATGGTCATATGATGATATGCCAGGTCTAAGCACCGATTTGGTGGTTCATAAATTACCCACTGATCTGGCACTCCTTCCTATCAAACAGAAGTTAAGAAAGTTCAAAATGGACATAAGTGTGAAGATCAAAGAAGAGATTACCAAGCAGTTTGAGGCAAAAGTCATTCAGGTTACACGGTACCCCACTTGGTTAGCTAATGTCGTGCCTGTGCCAAAGAAAGATGGAAAGACCCGGGTGTGCGTCGATTATCGAGACCTTAACAAGGCAAGTCCAAAAGATAACTTCCCATTGCCTAACATCCACATACTGATCGACAATTGTGCCAAACATGACATTGGCTCTTTTGTGGATTGTTATGCGGGTTATCATCAGATTCTAATGGACAAGGAGGGTGCAGAAAAGACGACATTCATCACGTCGTGGGGAACATATTGTTATCGGGTCATGCCGTTTGGTTTGAAAAATATTGGGGCAACTTACATGAGGGCCATGACAACCATCTTCCATGATATGATACATAAGGAAATCGAGGTATACGTGGATGATGTGATCGTGAAATCTAGACAGCAATCCGACCATGTCAGAGATTTGAGGAAGTTCTTTCAAAGGCTTCGCAGGTACAATCTTAAGCTAAATCCTGCAAAGTGTGCTTTTGGGGTGCCATCCGGGAAGTTGTTGGGGTTTATAGTCAGCCGGCGGGGTATTGAATTAGACCCGTCAAAGATCAAAGCTATTCAGGAGTTGCCACCTCCAAGAAACAAAACCGAGGTGATGAGTTTGTTGGGAAGATTGAACTATATCAGCAGGTTCATTGCTCAGCTCACGGCAACATGTGAACCAATTTTCAAGTTGTTGAAGAAAGATGCCGCGGTCAATTGGACTGATGAATGTCAAGAGGCTTTTGATAAGATAAAGGGATATTTGTCAAACCCACCTGTGTTGGTTCCGCCAGAACCAGGGAGGCCTTTGATTTTATATCTGACAGTTGTGGATAGTTCATTCGGCTGTGTACTGGGGCAGCATGATGTTACGGGCAGAAAGGAGCAGGCTATCTACTATCTCAGCAAGAAGTTCACATCTTACGAGGTTAAGTATACTCATCTGGAAAGGACATGTTGCGCCATAACTTGGGTGGCACAGAAGTTGAAACATTATTTGTCATCTTACACTACTTACCTTATATCTCGTTTGGACCCGTTGAAGTATATTTTTCAGAAACCCATGCCCACAGGAAGGCTTGCAAAGTGGCAGATCTTGCTTACAGAATTCGACATTATATATGTGACACGGACTGCCATGAAAGCACAGGCATTAGTCGATCATTTGGCCGAGAACCCCGTCGATGAAGATTATGAGCCTTTGAAAACCTATTTCCCTGATGAAGAGGTGATGCACATTGATGAATTGGAACAAGCTGAGAAGTCGGGATGGAAACTTTTCTTTGATGGGACTGGAAATATGAAAGGCGTGGGAATAGGAGCAGTACTTATTTCGGAAACAGGTTAGCATTACCCTGTTACAGCTCGGCTTCGTTTCTACTGTACAAACAACATGGCAGAATATGAGGCGTGTATATTGGGATTGAGATTAGCTGTGGATATGGGTATACGGGAAGTCTTGGTCATGGGTGACTCGGACTTACTGGTACACCAGATTCAAGGGGAATGGGAAACACGGGACTTGAAGCTTATACCGTATCGGCAGTGTCTGTATGAGCTTTGCCAGCGTTTTCAGGCCATAGAATTCAGGCACATTCCAAGGACTCATAATGAGGTGGCTGACGCTTTGGCGACTTTGGCGTCAATGATACATCATCCCGATAAGGCTTATGTTGATCCATTGCAGATTCAGGTCCGTGATCAGCATGCTTACTGTAATGTGATAGAAGAGGAAATCGATGGAGAGCCATGGTTCCATGATATCAAAGAGTACATTAGAGCGGGAGTATATCCAACGCAGGCCACCAGTGATCAGAAAAGAACGATTCGGCGATTGTCAAGCGGGTTTTTCCTTAGTGGACGAGTGCTGTACAAGAGAACTCCAGATCTCGGGTTGTTGAGATGTATAGATACAAGGCAGGCCGCAACTATTATGACTGAGGTACATTCCGGAGTTTGTGGACCGCATATGAGTGGGTATGTTCTAGCAAAAAAGATTCTCCGGGTGGGTTATTATTGGCTCACGATGGAGCGGGATTGTATCAATTTTGTGCGTAAGTGTCATCAATGCCAAGTACACGGAGATTTGATTCATTCTCCACCATCAGAATTACATACGATGTCCGCACCATGGCCTTTTGTTGCGTGGGGTATGGATGTTATTGGGCCAATTGATCCAGCAGCATCAAATGGGCACAAGTTTATTTTGGTAGCTATAGATTATTTCACCAAGTGGGTGGAAGCTAAGACGTTCAAGTCTGTGACTAAGAAGGCGGTAGTCGACTTCGTGCATTCAAATATCATATGTCGGTTTGGGATGTAATCATCACAGATAATGGGGCTAATCTTAATAGTCATCTGATGAAGGAGACATGCGAGCAGTTTAAGATTACTCATAGGCATTCTACTCCGTACCGTCCCAAGGCAAATGGTGCGGTTGAAGAAGCCAATAAGAATATAAAGAAAATACTCCGGAAGATGGTTGAGGGATCTAGACAGTGGCACGAGAAATTGCCTTTTGCATTGTTAGGATATCGCACCACCGTTTGCACCTCGGTAGGGGCGACTCCTTACTCACTGGTATATGGTACCGAGGCAGTAATACCCGCAGAAGTGGAAATCCCATCCCTGCGAATCATTGCCGAGGCTGAGATCGATGATGATGAATGGGTGTAAAGCCGTCTTGAGCAGCTGAGTTTGATTGACGATAAGAGATTGGCATCAGTGTGTCATGGCCAACTATACCAACGAAGAATGGCAAGAGCATACAACAAGAAAGTGCGTCCAAGGAAATTCGAAGTCAAGCAATTAGTCCTGAGGCGGATTTTGCCTCACTGGGCTGAAGCGAAAGGAAAGTTTGCCCCAAACTGGCAGGGACCATTTGTAATAACCAGAGTGTTGTATAACGAAGCATTGTATTTGACAGATGTGGAAGGGAAATGTATAGAAATGGCCATCAATTCTGATGCGATCAAGAGATACTATGTATGATTTCTTTATTTTCTGAATGTATCTGTTTGTATCTGGCATATCTTAAAGATTGAAATGATGAAGGCATTTTGTCCTGCTATCCAAACACTCTTATCCCTTGTTATCCCCTTTGAGCCTTACTTATTTTTCATACCCCTCTTTCGGAATCAACGGCACTATCACGGAACACAGGTGCCGAACATAAAAGAAAGAAGAGAAAAACAAAAACAAAAACAAAGGAAAAGAGAGACAAAGGAAAGGGAAAATAAAGAAAAGAAAAGGAAAATAAGCAAAGGAAAGAAGAGAAAAACAAAAGGAAAAGAAAGAAGAGAAAAACAAGAAGAAAAGAAAGAAAAGAAAGAGAGAAGAAGGAAAAGAAAAGAAAGAAAAGAAAAAGTAAAGAAGAAAAAGAAAAGAAAAGAAGAAAGGGAAAATAAAGAAAAGCGAAAGAAAAGGAAAGAAAGAAAATCACAACAACAAAGATTAAATATGGTGAACTACGTTTGACTTGATCCCGAAAGGGTACGTAGGCAGCCTTACTCCAAGGTTCAGTCATACCAAAATAGAAATCCAAAATCCCCAAGCAAGAAACTGGGGCAGAGGGTGTGATTTTTGCGAAAATTGGATTCCAAAAGTTGTAATTTAAACCCATTCGAATTGTTTTGAGCCTTTTATACCTTTCTTTCTAACCCAATCCAAAATCCTACATTACGGTCCAAAGAAAGACCTTTTGATCAATTTCTAAGAAATGTCAGGTCGAGCAGGTGACGGTAATTCGTATCAGTAGCAACACTCTGGTTCAAGAAAGAAAAAACGAAAGTAAAGTGAGAGAGTCTTCTTGGTGAAAACCTTCACGGGCACCGTAAGGCGACGGGAGCTGAGAGAAAATAAATGAGAGAGTCTTATTGGTGAAAATCTCGCGGGCACCTTGAGGCGAAAGTGAGTTGGAAAATGTTTGAATGGCAAAAGGTATGTGGGTGGAAAATGTTTCGAGGTACCGTAGTAAAGCAAAGTTAAGATCTGGGTAATCCAAACAAGTTCGGAAGTTTTGGGCAATAAAGTATGGCGATTGAAAGCCGGTTATTTGGACAGATTGGGCCGATCAATTCAAAATGCATGTCATAACCATTGGTACCAGCTGTCTCGCTCAGATAAGTTTCTTTTCCTTCTCTTTTTGAAATAACCATCTGGTTTTGGATTCTCCTTATCCTTGACTCAAAATCATCGTATTTCATTTTCTTTTAAGGGTTTTATCTAGTTGAGATGTGTCTTGGTCAATGCAAGCAGAAAGGACTTCAAAGCTCACTACCGGTTTCTAGAATTGTAAAACACAACGTGGTCAGAACATGTCAAAACAACTTCATGTCAAGTGGAACACGGGGAATTAACGGAAGTTTCATCGGTGAAATGATTGGGGAATGTCGGGGGAAAGGCAAAAGCTTAAACAAAAGGTCAGAAAATGAAATAACAGCATGGGTGTAAAACATTTAGATCGCCGGATGTTGGGAAATTTAAAAGTTGGTCAGAAAGTCAAGCGGTTCAGGGATAGTGCGTGGAAGGCAATCAACGCAAAGCAAGCCAGTGGAAGGATTTTTCAGCAAGAAGGCCATCAACTAACCACCATTTTAAACTGACGAAATTTTCTTTGATTGTAATAGGGGCAGAAAGTTAGCCGTTGAAAAGGAATTCTCCAAGAAGGAAAACAAGTAGTAATCAGGTTTGATCGCAAAGTGCGGTTTGATTAAATACGAGATAGTCTTGAAGTGCATAAGGGGAATGGAATTTGATTGCAAAGCGGGCATGATTAGAATAAGTGCCAGTTGCCAGGACCTTCCTGGATAATAGGACGTAATTCATATACCCGAAAGTCAGGAGTCCGCCTGGAAAATAGTGACATATCATTCAGATTTTTAAGCAGTCAGGGGCCCACCTGAAGAACGGAGGTGATATAATTCAAGTTTTAGCTTCCCTTCAATCTCTTTGTTCGTCTAGTAATCAGGAGTCCGCCTGAAGAATAGAGACATACGATTTAATTTTAGTAATCAGGAGTCCACCTGAAGAATAGAGACATACAATTTAATTTTGGTAATCAAGAGTCCGCTTGGAGAATAGAGACATACAATTTAATCTTAGCAATCAGGAGCCCGCCTGGATAATGGAGGACTAGTCTTAATTGTAGGTTCAAAAGTCAGGAGCCCGCCTGGAAAATGGAGGTGTTAAATACTTTAGCAGTCGAAATCAGGATCCCTCCTGGAGAACAGAGGTGATATAATTCAATTTTAGCTTTCAATCAATCTCTTTGTTTATTTTGAAGACAGGAGCCCGCCTGAAAAATAGAGGCATGCGATTCAAGTTTCAGAAGTCAGGATCCCGCCTGTATAACAGAGGAATACAAACAGTTCAAGGTTCGGAAGTTGGGAGTCCGCCTAAAGGAATGGCAATATGGATTTTTATCGAGAAAGCACAAGACAATGAGGCAACAAGGAAACACAAGACAACAAGGAAACAAGGAAGTACAAGAGCAAGTTTGAAGAATTTAGATAGGATTTTTGGTAATTCATAGAGCATAGTTGGTTTAGTTTCTTTTATATTTGACATGATGTAATAGGGGAGGTCAGCAAGCAGTAACAGCAACAGTAACAGCAGCAAGCGCAGTGCAATCACAGTTCCTGGTAGTCCCAGCTACCAGACACTCCCGAACTACACTGACCTGATTCCTGTTTAGCCCAGGATATGTAGGCAACCTCTGAAGTAGGATGCGGTCAAACTTTTCAAAATGCTTCGCACGGAATTTTCAAACGGGAAAAAATCGCTCGTATTTGCTCACTTGTCTTTGCCCAAAAACCTTTCGCGTTTCCGAGCAAAGAGGGGCAGCTGTGAGCATGTGATTTTTGCCCTATATATGAATAATTCCCAAAATTCCGACAAAATAATTTTTCTTTATTTTTACAATTCTTGTGAATTTTGGTGTCATTTTGTTTCAATTATCGGCCTCTTATTTGTGCATGTTAATTCATATAAAACACAAGGAGTATGCATTTGCATTTAGGTTTGAATTTTTATATTTAGTATCAATTAAGGGATAATTTGTTTGGAACAAAGCATGAAAATCACAAAAAATAGTTCACTTTTGCATTTTTAATAATTTTTATTGTGAATTTGTCACGAAATAGTTTTTGAACAATTTTAGGAATTAATTAGCCTTTGTTTTAAAACAATCGGGATTTCATGTTAGTTTTACATCTTTATAAAAAATTATTATAAAAATTGTAAAAGCAAGAAAAGAAAATAAAAAGATAATAAGAGTATAAAAAGTGGTCTTATTTAAGACCCAAAATTTGGGCCAAATGCATTGAAACATCTCAGGCCCAAACGCCTCAAAAACATTTTAATTCAGTCCAGCCCAAGTCCATACCCGGTCTGCCCCCCCCCCCTTTCTAGACGAAACGGCGTCGTTTCGGGGTCCCTGGATCAGGACCGTTGGATCTCATCAATCCAACGGTCCGGAACTAACGAGGTTCTTAATATAAAAGGGTCTGAACCTTCCCCCTACCCCCATTTGCATCGTCTTCCTTACCCCACCCTTCCCCTCAACAAACCCTAGCCCGCGCCGCCATCAAACCCCTCGCCGGCGGTGAACACAAACTACACCATTCACCCTGAGATTAACACCACAGATCCCCCTCACCCTCCTCTTTCCATTTCACCCACTGGTTTACCTCGAATAAGGCCGGAACTCTTCGAATCTTGGTTTGAAGTTTTCCGGCCACATGTGTTCTGGCCAAACCCTAAAAACCAAATCCTTTTGATTTCGAACCGTAGTATCCTTAACCATGTGTTCTCTTGTAAGAACACATGGTTAGGGATGTTACGCGTCAAAAATTTGAAAGGATTCAGATGTTTTTGACTGGCCGGAGTCCCACATGCCTTTGTGATTTTTTTTTACTGCTTCTTTTTACTCGCATGTTTGAAGTATTATTTACGGTTGTTGTTTCGTTATTTGTTCTGTTAATTTTATGGTTTAATTGTATTAGTTTAAGTTCTGTTAATTACTGTTGATTCTGAGTTTGATATTTGGTTGAATAATTGTAAGTTCATGGTTTAAGAATTAGTTTAAAGTTCAGTTAATATTAATCATGGTAGCTTATGCTTAGTTTAATTTCGTTTAGCTTTTTTGAGTTGGTATAATTGAACAGAATTGGTTTTGGTCAGTCTGATTGGTTAGTTTCTAAATGTTAGTTAATTAATTTCAGTTAGTTTTAGATTGGGTTAGGGTATTGGGTATAGCTGTTAGGGATGAGGGTAAGTTCAGTAATTTTGAAAGGCTTTCAGGGGTAATCTGGGTATGGAAAAGGGTAGTTCTGATAGGAATAGTAATATCAAGGTATATGGAAGGGCAGTATAGGTATTGTATGGGTAGAGGAATACCTTAGGACCTTCTAGAATGGGGTGCAAGTGTAGATTTTAATAATTGTAAGGCATTTACTTGTTTAGTAAGTTAGGAATAGAGGGACCAAACTGAAAAAAGGGAGGGGCTGATTGGAAAATCAGAACATGATCTATTCTCTTTGGGGTTGCCTATAAAAGGGCATGAAATGCCTTGGAAAAGGGGGCGGCCCTCAGTTTTCTGCCTTGAGCACTAAGTTTTCAATTTCAGTTTTTCCTTGCTTTTTTTTTATTTCAGTTGGCATCCTAATTCCAAGTTTATATTTGAAAACAAAACAAAAAAAAAGGAGATGAAGCAACCAACCACAACCTTATAGTTTCATTATCAGTTGGATCTCAGTTGGGTTTTGGGTTTAGCCTTATTCCAGAGGTGCTTAGGTGCAGCTGTGAAGGTCAGGCGTATGTTTGAAGTATGTTAAACTGATCTGTGGGAGTCTGCTTATATCTCTGATTTTTCAAAGCAATCTTCCTGTGTTTCTGTGGTATAACATTGTTGGGTTTGTTGTTGTTGCTGTTGAAAGTAGCTGATTTCTCTCCTTTCTCTATTTTCATTTCAATTCCCAGGTACATTTCCTTGACTTGCATCTATGTAACTCCAAGTTGAAGTGGAGAAAATGAGAATGCTACTGGAATTTTGTTGCCTTTGGAAACATTGTCTGATGATTGCCTTTTTCATAGTTTAGTTTGTTTAAATTGTCTGACTGTTAATAATTGATTTAGTTGGTGTTGATTCGAGCCAATAACTGATTTGTAATAACGGGGACTGATAATTGGGACTGTCCCAGTCGTTGTGTATTTAGCAGTTGATGTTTAGGGATCTAGGATTTGTTAATTGGTTAGTTTGAGGGGGCGAGCTAGAGTTAACATTGTTCTCGTTAAATTCAGTTGTAAATGTCAAAAGTTGGTCTGAAATGGGCAATTAATCCAGGTCTTGGAACTCTCCTGTGATAGCTGTTAGAGTGGTGTGAGATTGCAAGCATTTGAGCCTTGTTTAATATTTCAGTATATGTGTTTCATTCCCCTTAATAATATCTAAGGGTAAGTAAAAATAATCCAAGTGTTGCGTTAAAATCGGGATAGTTTAGTATCTTCCTCAAGCTGAATCACGGCCTCCTCTATTATAAGTGTGGAATACAAATAATTTGGCATTGCTCCTGCGTATATTGCAACTGAAAATAGACTGTGGTTGCGAAGGGTTAATGTGTGTTTATGCGTGTGATTGCAACTGTAATTGATACTCCGTTGAAATTTGGACAGATTCGATGTTGGATTGGAGCTCAACATCTAGAAATGGAAATGGGCCTCTCCGTAATTGGTTATTATAATTGATTAGAATTTGGGACGGCCATTTAGCGAACTTCATGGTTTTTCCCCAAAATAATACTACGTTAGCATCTTTAGGCTCGATTTAATTAAATTACTTTCTTAAAAACTCGGGTGCGCATTGATGCGACCCAAATCCAAATCTCGACAAAGTCAAAATGTGTTGACAATCACTGGTGCATTGATTGTGACGTGGTTCGAAACATGTTTTTATGATGTCGTAATTCCTAAAAATAAATAATGATAGAAAAGAGGTCCACAAATTGAGACGAGCCTCACCACACAAATAAATAAATGTGGGGCCCTCAATAAATAATTATCAAAATAATTAGTATTTTGGGATGGCCACTTAGCAAACTTCATGGTTATTCCCCAAAATAATACTACGTTAGCTTCTTAGGCACGATTTAATTAAATTACTTTCTTAAATTCGGGTGCGCATTGATGCGACCCAAATCCAAATCTCGATGAAGTCAGAATGTGTCAACAACCACGGGCGCATTGATTGTGACGGGGCTCAAGACGCGTTTTCACGACATCGCAATTCTTATAAAATAAATAATGATAAAGCAGTTTCCGAATAGAAGGCACATAAGCTAGCATGCATTAAAATCAGATAAAATCAAATACAACATTTAACCGACCGTGCTAAAACCACGGAACCCGGGAATGTCTAACACATTCTCCCGGGTTAACAGAATTCCTTACTCGGATTTCTGGTACGCGGACTGTTAATAGAGTCATATTTTTCCTCGGCTCGGGATTCAACCGGTGACTTGGGAGACCATTAATCTCTCAAGTGGCGACTCTGAATAATTAATAATTAAATCCCGTTCCGATTGTCCTTTGATTGAAAAAACTCCTTTACGCCCTTCCGGGGGTGTAGGTGTAAAAAGGAGGTGTGACAGGAGTCAGGAGCCCGCCTGGAAAATGGATGTTGTTACAATTTCAAGTCAAAGTCAGGAGCCCGCCTGTAAAATGGAGGTGTTATTGTTGAGTTGTAGTTGAAGTCAGGAGCCCGCCTGGAGAATGGAGGTTGTTGTCATTTCAAGTTGAAGTTGAAGTCAGGAACCCGCCTGGAGAATGGAGGTGATGTGTTTTAAAGTCAAGTTGAAGTCAGGAGCCCGCCTGGAGAATGGAGGTGTTACATATTAGGAAGTTGTTGAGGTCAGGAGCCCTCCTGGAGAATGGAGGTGTTGTATTTTTAAGGAGTTGTTGAAGTCAGGAGCCCGCCTGGAGAATGGAGGTGTTACATTTTAAGAAGTTGTTGAGGTCAGGAGCCCGCCTGGAGAATGGAGGCTGAATTATTTTTGGAGTCAGGAGCCCGCCTGGAGAATGGAGGCTGAATTATTTTTAAGTTGTTGTTGGAGACAGGAGCCCGCCTGGAGAATGGAGGCTAAATTATTTTTGGAGTCAGGAGCCCGCCTGGAGAATAGAGGCTGAATTATTTTTAAGTTGTTGTTGGAGACAGAAGCCCGCCTGGAGAATGGAGGCTGACTTATTTTCAAAGTTGCTGATGGAGTCAGGAGCCCGCCTGGAGAATGGAGGCTGACTTATTTTCAAAGTTGCTGATGGAGTCAGGAGCCCGCCTGGAGAATGGAGGCTGAATTATTTTTAAGTTGTTGTAGAAGTCAGGAGCCCGCCTGTGGAATGGAGGTTGTTAAATTTTAAGTTGAAGGAGTCAGGAGCCCGCCTGTAGAATGGAGGTTGTTAAATTTTAAGTTGAAGGAGTCAGGAGCCCGCCTGTTAGAACGGAGGTTGTTATATTTGAAGTTGATGAAGTCAGGAGCCCGCCCGCAGAATAGAGGACTACATTCCAAGAGCAAGTCAAAAGTCAGTAATGCGGAGGGTCACAAAAAAAATACCCCCAGAAAGAATCCCAATTCAGAAATCAGAAAGAAGACTACAAGAGCAAGTCGAAGATAGATAAGATTCTGTAATCATTAGTTTAGTCTAGCTTTTGTTTTCTTTCTAGCAAATGGTGTAATAAGGAGGTCGAAAAGCAGTGGTAACAGCATGCAACAGCAGTAACAGCAACATCGCAGTCCCATGGTAGTCCCAACTACCAAAACTTCCCGAACTATATTAACCTGATTCCCTTTTAGCCAGGGATATGTAGGAAACCTTTGAAGCAAAGGTTCAGTTAAATATTTTAAAAAATGCTTCACACGGAGTATTCCAACGGGCAAAAATCGTTCGTATCCGCTCACTTTATCTTTGCACGAAAACTCTTTGTGTTTTCGGACAAAGAGGGCAGCTGTGAGCACGTGATTTTTGCTCTATGAGAACTACTCCCAAAAATTCAAAATAAAATGGTTTTGTGTTGTTTGTAATTTATTGGTATTTTTGTCTGCGCGTGTTTATTTCTACTTTAGTTAAGAAAAATACAAAAATATATGTGTTGCATTTGCATTTACAATTTAGGATTAATTAACCAGTGATTTGTTTTATGAAAATGAAAATCATAAAAAATAATGTACTTTGCATTTTTAGCATTTAATGTTGAATTGTGTGATTTTATTGTTAATTGGCATTTAATTGTATGTGATAAATGTTATTAAAAGATAATTAGTATTTTTAGTAAGTTAACTTGGCTTATGATTTTAGAAATAATTTAGAAATCAAAATGAATGAAAAGAATAAAAGAAATAGGGAGAAAATAAAGAGAGAATTAATAAAAGAGAGGAAACAAGATCTGGGCCAAAAATCCCCAGCCCAAACACAAAATCGTCCAAACCCGTTCAAAACTGGCCCAACTAGCCCAGACCCGTCTCCAGCCTCAACCAAACGATGTCGTTTTAGGCGTTTCAATCTGGACCGTTGATCTCAGTTGATCAAGCGGTCCTAAAGCCTTGACCAAACCCGACCCCGACCCGTCACTCCAATACCCGGACCGCCCAGTACCACTCCAAACGACACTGTTCCTCCTTAGTGAAGTGATCAGGGCCGTTGATCGTGAATGATCCAACGGCCAAGATCAAACGCCCCCTCCCGTATATAAGTCCAAACCATACCCCCACCCCCCAAACCAAACCCCCCCTCGTCCCATCATCTCTCTCAGACCTTCAGACACGCCCCCAAAACCCTAGCCGCCCTCGTTCCCTTCGCCTGAAAACCCGGCGGCACCGGCTCCGATGACCGTGAAATTCACACCACTGAACCTCCTAACCACCCTCAACACAGATCCAGTACCCGTTTGCTTCGAATCATCCTTAAACTTCTCGAATCTTCATTTGAAGATTCGAGCAAAACCTGGACCTACCCCAATCCGCCTTGAACTCACACCCTGGCACCCCTTGACCTCCCTCATGACCAAACCACCGTTGGTTTGGTTCGAATCTGGCTAGAAACACTCGTACCCCAAATCGAAACGTAAGAACCCTAAAAACCAAAACTGGTTTCCGTCCGAAGTTTAAGGGGATTTGGGTGTTTAACTGACCTTAGTCGAAGTGTTCTCAGTTGAGAACACTCGATTAAGGTCCGTTTGACCCCAAAAGTTCAAGTCCGAGTCGATTCAAGTTCGTCTGTTCTCTGTTCCATTTAAGGTATTTTTCCTTCTTTCCTTTTATTCTATTTTGATGTTTAAAACGTCTATTTATTTGTCTAGTATTATTATATTAATTTTTTAATTTTTGTCGATTGTTCTGTTCTTCTCCCTCAGACCTTTTTATTTGGTCGAATTTGTTTCTGCTCGTTGTTGTGAATAATTATAGGCTGTCTAATCGATTCGAATAAGTTTCGTCGATTAGTTAAGTTTTATTATAAATACATGTTCTTGTCAATGTCGCTTGAATTACCTGATTATCTATTTCTGATTGATTGTTGTCAATTGTTGTAGGCAATCAGTTAATTAGTTTTCATCGATTAATTCGTTCTTGTTTGTAGACCAATAAGTTCGTCAAATAGTTGTTGTGTGTGCTGATCTGTGGACACTTAGCTTCAGGGCATTGTCAATAGGCTGACAATGATCCTGCATTCATGTTGATTTTGATTCAATTTTCAGTTTCAGCTTTAAGGATTCTGTTGAGTTCTGTGTTGTGTTAGTTTGGTTTTGATTTAATTTCAGTTCATTTGTTTCAATTGAAATTTAACCTCAGTCATTCAGTTGTCAGAAGTAAGTTGGTTATAGTTGTTAATCAGAATTAGTTTTAGATAATTGTTAGCTTGAACAGATTTTAGAGTTAAAGGTTTTAATGCAGATGAATAGATTGTAGTGGGGCCGTAATATTAAGGGGTTTCAGGGGTGATTTGGGAATGGAACAATTAGGGTAAAATTTTAGTGTTAGTGACTTGTTAGTGGGGTATTAAATGTCTTTAAATTAATAAGGTAATGGGGAACAAGAGGGAATGGGGGCTGAAAATAAGGAAAAAGCTTTCCTTAGTGGGTTTTAAGTGGAAAAATGCAGATTTTTAGTGGGAAAGGGGGGTCGGGCAGTTAAGTTTGAAAGAGAGGGCAGGTCTGGAGGGCTATATATAAGAGAAGGATTAGGACTGGAAAAAAAAATAGGATTGATTTTTGGAGAGCTTGGGGGAGTTGAAAAAGAATAGCTACTGTTTCATTGCCTCGCTTAGGATCTGAAATAGCTAGAACCTTTCTTCCTTTTACTTCTGCTCTATACTTGGAGTCGTTTATAGCTGCTGGTTATTTGTTGTTGCGCTGTTGTTGCAACTGCTGTTCGTTACTACTGCTATCGTTGATCCTCTTCTTCCTCTTCTTGTATTGTCAATACCAGGTACATGCTTCGAATTCCCTTGATGTAAGTTCAACCTTGGAGTGAAAATGTAGTTTTATTCCAGAGTTGAATTCATTTGAATACTTGTAGTTATAGTTCGTTAAAGGGGATTAATTATAAGTTTCTTTCTTAAAGGGGAAGTAGCTCTTAAAACAAATTAATTAGGACTTTTTTTTACTTTAGAGACAATAAAAATAGCAAATTATAGTTGCTTTAGGTTTATTTTTTTTTAAATAAAAAAAGGAGACGAGCCTCGCCAAATAAAACGCACAAGCTGTGGGGCCCTTAATAAAGGAATATCATGAATACATAGAATTCGAGATGGGCCGTTTAGCAGATTTCACGGCCTTCCCCAAAGTAATAACGCGTTAGTCACTCTTAGGCGCGCCTTTAATGATTTACTTTCTTAAACTCGGGTGCACATTTATGTGACCCAAATCCAAATCTCAACGGAGTCGAAATGTGTCGATAACCACGGGTACATTGATGTGACGGGGTTCGAGATACGTTTTCACAATGTTGCAATTCTTTGTTAAAATAATAATGATAATAATAAAAACGGTTTAAGTTAAAATTTGCACATAGGTTCATAATTGTATAAAAATAAGATAATTAAGCCGAATATGATAGTTGAGCGACCGTGCTAGAACCACGGAACTCGGGAATGCCTAACACCTTCTCCCGGGTTAACAGAATTCCTTATCCGGATTTCTGGTGCGCAGACTATTAAACAGAGTTAATCTTTTCCTCGATTCGGGATCCAACCGGTAACTTGGGACACCATAAATCTCCCAAGTGGCGACTCTGAATTAAATAATAAATCTCATTTCGATTGTCCTTTAATTGAAAAAACTCCCTCTGTGCCCCTTTGCGGGACGTAGGTGAAAAAGGAGGTGTGACAATAATCCTTGCTCAACACAGAGAATCAACAACCTAGGCATTCGTAGTATTTATTAAGAACACACAATTTCAATTTAAGACTCATGGTCATACTTGACACCAACGTATAAATACTCGTCACCATGCCTATACGTCGTACTCAACAAGTAACATGTAGCAAATAGGACACAACTCCTAATCTCTCAAGCTAAGGTTAGACCAAACACTTACCTCGAACTTGCACGGCCAGCTCAAGCCTCAAACACCGCTTTTCCTTTTGAATTTGGCTCCAAATAAATTGTATTTAGACATAATCGACTTAATATTATCAATAAACGCTAAACAATCCAATTCCAATGCTTAATTATAGATTTCCTATCATTCTTCCCAAGAAGTCAAAAATCGACTCCGGGCCCACTTGGTCAAAACACGAGGTTCGGACCAAAATCCGATCACCCATTCACCCACGAGCCCGAATATGTAATTAGTTCCAAAATCTGACCCCAAAACGAGGTCTAAATCCCAAATATGCAAAAAGCCCTAACTCTACCCAGATTCCTAATTTTCTACACCCAAGAACATGATTTAGGCCTAGAAATATAATGGATGTTAATGAAAATTGAAGAAAATGAGTCTAAGATTACATATCTATGGATTTGTGGTGAAGTTCTTTTTAAAAGATCTCCTAAATTGGAGTTTGGAAGAAGAAGTTATGAAATTTTGGTTTAATCCCGAGTGTTCTGTTACTATTTAAAAATCGCTGGGCAAACATTCATCGCGTTCGCGATGGGTCTGCCGCGTTCGCGAAGAGCAGCCTTCCTCAGGCTTACGCGATCGTGAGTCCTCTTACGCATTCGCGAAGGGTTAGCCCCCCTGACCTTCGCTTTCGAGGGCTTGTGCACGCGTTCGCATAGAGGAACGTTCACTTCCCAGACTAGCCCCCCATTTATGCTATGCATTCGCGGGACATGGGTCGCGTTCGCGTAGAGCAACCCCCCAGTGCTCCACGTTCGCGATCCTTACCTCGCGTTCGCATTGAACAAAATCCACCCCTGCCCATTTTCCTTTTCGCGATCGCGTGAAGGGCTTCGCGATCGCGAAGCACAGAAGGCATGTGCATCAGAACAGTAGTTTCTGCAATTTTTCACAAGTTTAAAACCTATCCGAAACTCACCCGAGCCCTCGGGGCTCCAAACCAAACATGCATACTAACTCGAAAACATCATATGAACTTGTTCGTGCGATCAAATCGCCAAAATAACCTCTTAAACAACAAATTTAGCATAGAAATCTAAGAAAATCTCAAAACCATCAAAGTATCAATTTTCACAACTACGGGTCCGAATCATCTCAAACGACTTTCGTTTCTTACCAAATTTCACAGGCTCATATTAAATCACATATAAGACCTGTACCGGGCTATGGAACCAAAATACGGGCCCGATACCATCGAGTTTTAAACACATTTTATTTCCAAAATCTCATAAATATTCCAGAAAACAATTTTCTTTAAAAAATTTATTTCTCGGGCTTGAGACCTCGGAATTCAATTCCGGGCATACTCCCAAGCCCCATATTTTTCCACGGACCGTTCAATCACGGGTCCGGATCCGTTTACCCAAAATATTGACTGAAGTCAACTTAAATGCATTTTAATGTCAAAATTCATCATTTTTCACAGATTTCACATAATGGTTTCCCGGCTACGTGCCTGGACTGCGCTCACAAATCGAGGTGATGTTGAAAGAGGTTTTTAAGGCCTCGAAACGCAGAATTTATTTTAAAATAAGTGGTGACCTTTTGGGTCATCACAATTTCCCCCTTATCAAGGTTAGCAAGAGACTTACCTCTTCTTGGGATAGCTGCAACCTTAAATTGCATCAAAACCTCGTTCTAACCCTCCGATCATGCAAATCCAAGTCCAACATCATCCAAGAAAGTCAAACAATGCTATAGGAAGTGATCCCAAACCATAAAGTTTCGATCTTTGATATATTTTTAAGAAGTCAACAAAAGCCAACCGGGGACCACGTGCCCAAAATTAAAAATTAATACCAAATACAATAAACCATAACCTGCCGAGTCCAAACATATAAATAATTTCAAATTCGGGTCCAAATTGATGGTGAAAACTCTAGAATATATTTTTTTAAATGTAGACAAAAACCCCAAATTTTCTTTCAAAATCCCATTTTATGTGTAGAAATTCATATAGATTCTTAAAATATAATCACAAATAGGTAGAAATCACTTACCCTCTTGCCTTATATGAAAATCTCCATGAAAAATCACCCGTCTCCAAATCTAGGGCTCAAAATATGAAAGAATGGATAAAAGTCTCAAACTGACTTCTTAAATAACCTGCATAGAAGTATATTTCGTGAACATGGTACAAGCCTTGCATTCGCGAAGCACAAAATGCTGCCGCTCAGGAAATACTCTACATGATCACGAAATAACTCATGCCATCGCAAAAGCCAACCTACCAACACACCGCGAATGCGAGACACACTACGTGAATGCGAAAGCAACCTCGCCACCAGCTTGCTCCGACTTTACGTGAACGCGAATGATGTCATGCAAACACAATTACCAATCACTGTAACACTACGTGAACACGAAAGGAACCCTGTGAATGCGAAGCACAATTACCAGCTGGCCAAAATCCTTCTCTGTGATCATGAGCCTAGCTTTCCACCGCAAAACACTACAATATACCAACAACACAACAACTTCAAACTCAAACAAAATGATCCGAAACTGCCCCGTATCACACTCGAGCGCCTCAGAACCCCGTCGAATCACACCGACGATTCCAAATGCATTATTTAAACTTATCATAAGTCTCAAAACACCAAAAATAATATCAAAACCAAGTATCGAAGATCAAAATTATTCTCTTAAGTTTCAAATGTTCCAACTTCGCCAAACGCGTCAGAATCACACTTAGATATTCCTGAATCCAGATCACAACTGAACTTTGCACACAAGTTCAAACCAACTAAATAAACCTAGGTCTCAAAACCATAATCTGGGTCCTACAATACCAAATTCAACTTCCATTCAAACTTCTAAACTCTCCAATTCTTCAAATTGCTAACTTTTCACAAATAGAGCCAAAACCTTCTAGGAACATCCAAATTCAAATACGAAAATACGCGCAAGTATAAAATCACCATATGAGCCTATTGAAATCAAACCTCGATTCCAAGGCCGTTTACTCAAAAGTCAAATCTTGATCAACTCTTCTAACTTAAAGCTTCCAAATTGAGAATCATTCTTCTAATAAATCTCGAACCTCTCAAATATCGAAACCAACAATACACGCAAGTCAAAATACATCATATGAAGCTTCTCGAGGTCTCAAAAAGCGGAATGAAATGTTAAAGCCCAAAACGGTTGGTCGGATCGTTACATTCTCTTTCACTTAAACATCTGTTCGTCCTCAAACTTGCTAAAAGTCAATATCCCGGTAATTAGCGTGCCATTTTGTTTATGGTAGATTAGAACTCGTATTTATGTTTTTGTATATTCAAACAAATAGTATATTTTCTTTATACGAGGGTTGTATTCCATTTCTTAGTAATGCTGTATTTTGGCCCGGGCCTTAGTGGGCCTAACGGGTCGGGCCTTGCGGTCCCGGGCTTCGTGGTCCTGGGCTCTGGCGGTCCCGGGCCTGGCGGTCCCTGTCTTCGTGGGCTGAATGGATGGAGCCCACATGGTCCTGTGCTTAACGGGCCGGGCTCGTGGGCTTCGCGGGCCTAGCGGGCTTTTTTTTTTTTTTTAAGGCAATTTCTTGTAGTATCATGACTATATTAAAAATATATATGTAGTATATATGTATATCTAATTATTAAAGTGCTTGACGAAAAAGAAAATAACAAAACAATAGTAAAACACTAAATTGTCATGCATAATATATTTTCTTGTAGTATATTATATTGTATCTTATGTATATATATTCTCTTATATATTTTCTTGTAGTATATATATTGTATCTTATGTATATATATTCGCATAATATATTGTATCTTATGTATATATATTGTATCTTATGTATATATGTTCGCATAATATATTTTCTTGTAGTATATATATTGTATATTATGTATATATTTTCGCATAATATATTTTCTTGTAGTATATTATATTGTATCTTATGTATATATATTCTCTTATATATTTTCTTGTAGTATATATATTGTATATTATGTATATATTGTAGCATAATATATTTTCTTGTAGTATATATATTGTATATTATGTATATATATTCGCATAATATATTGTCTTGTAGTATATATATTGTATATTATGTATATATATTCGCATAATATATTTTCTTGTAGTATATTATATTGTATCTTATGTATATATATTCTCTTATATATTTTCTTGTAGTATATATATTGTATATTATGTATATATATTCGCATAATATATTGTCTTGTAGTATATATATTGTATATTATGTATATATTTTCGCATAATATATTTTCTTGTAGTATATTATATTGTATCTTATGTATATATATTCTCTTATATATTTTCTTGTAGTATATATATTGTATATTATGTATATATTGTAGCTTATAAATAATTCTAAGTATAGACAAAGAAATATTGCGAAAAGAAGCTCATGGGTAGAAGCAATAAATTTTATTACCAAAAAATGGCATATCTTTCTTAGTCATCCTTCCCCCAATGGAATGAGCACAACAAGGTACTAATACCACCATTAGAAGGAAAAAAACTAAGGAAGATGTGCCAAAATACAAGTTACATATTATTCTATGTATTATCTCTAACAAATCTCATAAATCCTTCAAGGTTCGGAGGAGGTTGCGTTGGTGGTGGTGGAAAAGAAGCTTGTTCATCACCACTTCCGGGCGAAGCCGAATCCTCCGCAAGTTCCGCTATCATTTCTTCATAAGCTTCATCTATCGCCGGTTGTGCTTCTGCAATTCCAAAGTTTCTTCTTTCCGAGCGGATCCAATCTCTAAACAATACTGATTTTTCCAAGCTATCCCTCATAGACGCTCTATGATCACCTATTTGCAGTCTTGCTTGACTGAAAGCGCTCTCTGATGCAACAGTTGAAGCTTGAATTGATAAAATATCCCGAGCCATCCTTGCAAGAACAGGAAAATGTTTTTCCCTTGCCTTCCACCATTCCAAAAGATCAAAAGAGCCGTCTGGATTCTCCTTTTCAAGTCCCTGAGACAAATAAACTTGAAGCTCATTTAGATGTGAAGTTTCATCATAATTTTCACCTTGAGACCCCCTGAACTCCGTCCAAGATTTAAGAGCTTTCTAACCTTTTCAATTTCTATGTTTAATATTCGCATACCATCACCGACAATTAAATGATAAATATGACAAATACATCTAACATGGAAAATATTAGTAAATGCAGGATTTAGTGTTGTTGTAAGCATGCCTATAGCACTGGTGTTACTAGAAGCATTATCCATTGAAATTGCCATTATTTTATCGCTAAAGCAAAAATATCTACAAATATCTGCAACAGTGTTAGCTATAAACTTACCTGTGTGACGCGAATTAATTATTCTATATGCAATTATGCGTTTTTGCATTATCCATTCCTCATCTATCCAATGACTTGTAACAGTTAGATAATCACAATCATTACCACTTCTACCAATATCAGTAGTAATAGAAATCCGATTAGGTATATGAGTAAATAAATACCGCAAATATTGTTCATATTCATGTTTGAATTTATAAATATCACTCTTAACTGTTGCGCGAGGCCAACCTTTATAAGTAGGATTAAAAACTCTTCTAATATAATGAACCCAATTAGGATTAGATGCAAAAGTATAAGGTAAGCACATAACAGTAATCATCTTTGCTAATTCTTCACGATCTCTATTTGGATCGTAATATAAAATACCTCCGGTGACAGTGTTAATTCCTGGTTGAACTAGATTTGAACCTGTACTAGGGTTAACCGCAGAATCTACACTTGTCCCCTCTAGTTGCGCTTTCATTTGAAAAAATCTAGCCTTATCTCTAGGGTGTGTTTTTATGTGCCTAGTCAAACTACCTGTTGAAACGGTCCAAACATAAAATACCTCCGGTTTTATCTTTTCCTTTACCAAACATTTTTTTCAAAGTAAATGCCATATTAATTATAATTATGCAAACTAAACCAGAGTGAATAAAAATGAAAGAATGAGGGGGTATTATAGTTGAAAAATGGGAAAACGTGTAATTATATAAAGTTTGGGGTTAAACTAAAGTTTGGGGGCCAAATGACCATTTTTTAAACTTAAAAACGGTCATATTTTCAGCCCAAACGGTTAGATTTTAAATATGGCCGTTGGAGAATTTTAATTTTTTTTTTTTTTTTTGCCGTTGGGCCCGCCAGGCCCGCCTGCGGTCCCGGGCTAAACGGTCCCGGGCTCGTGGGCTCAAACTTGAAGACCGGCCCGTGACGGGCTCAGGAGGACCACCAGGACCGGCCCACCAGGCCCGTTAGGACCGCGGACCCGGTCCAGTCCGGTTCAGGCCCGGCCCACCGAGCAGCCCTATTTCTTAGTAGCTCTTGATTTGTAAAATCAATTCATGGAGGTAGTTTGCATTAGATTTCGCATTTTGTTTATTATTTTATGATAATTTTATTGTGGATCATACTCGTGTTAAATGTCTTTCCTAGTAATTTGGGTTAGGTGTCATCACGACCTGGTGGAATTTGGGTTATGAAAAAGCTTCAAATATCTCAAAGATAATATTTAAAAAGAAAACCATGAAATATCAGGTTCATATATATATATATATATATATATATTCCCTAAAAGATTAGGGAAACAATAAATCAATATAAGGATATGAAGCAAATAACAATAAGATAATTAAACTTGTAAAGATATTGTTAGAGTGCAAGCAAATAAATTTATGGAGCAGAATCGACCATTTAAATAAAATGCGATAAATTAAATTAGGTGGTTTAACCGACCATAATGCAGAGTAATATAAATGTAAATTTGGGCAAGAGTAAAATAAATATAAGCTTGGTTATTATTGAAACTGAAAAATTGACAATACAAGTTAAAAACTTATATTAATATACTAGAGAGAGAGAGAGAGAGCTCTAACCAATTCTAGAGAGAAGGAGAGAATTCTTTCTCAAATGGTAGTGTAAGTGTGTGTTTTACAAGTGATATAGGGAGCTATTTACAGCCAAAAATTAAAAATTACATAGTGTTTCTAATGTCATCCATGATGTCATTAGGAGTAAGTGTTAGTTGATATCATGTATAATGTCAGTTATGATGTCATTGTGTTGTCATGCTGATGTAATTTCTGATTAATTTCTCAGAACATTAAATCAGGTTCTTCTTCTTCTACTGATAATGATGATTATTCAGACGAAGATGCTTGAATTTGTTGCCATGGAATTTGTGTCTTGAGAGAATCAAAAAATTTCTCCATTTGCTGACTAAAATCAAATTTGTTGCTGGAACTAGTTGTGCACTTGCAATGGACTTTTGTTGTAAAAATAAAATTTCGGCAGCATCTGTTATATCTAGATACTGCGGATGAGACAGAAACAACTTGACTACTACTGGCCATAGGCTTCGGATGAATCCCACATTTTGTACCATTTGCAGTGGCCTTGGAGGGCTAACCACGGTAGTCCTTTATGTCCTTCTGGCTTGTGGAAAGAAAACTTCTGGGAGTATATCCATGGAATATGAAATCAGTGAGAAAATTGGAGGAGTACAGGTATTTGCTGCTCACTAGAAAATTTGTGGCAGAAATAATCATATCTTTCTTTTACTAGCACTGGGAGAATTTCAGCTCTGTGACCATATGCAGGCCACCATTGATGTATAAACCACTAAGGGAATTCAGAGGTTAATTGTTTACTCCAGAGGATGAACCAATGAATGCTTTCCAAGTTGGTTTTTGAAGGTGAAAGCATTCATCCACGCTGTCTGGTAGTCATAATAATTGTAAAATTGTTGATCAAAAGGCTGAGAAAGTCTTTTGTATTTGGCTGGATGAGCTTCTTTTATATATCTTTCATAAATCTTATACTTTTTTAAGAAGATCTCTTAAGGATGGCACTGTGATCCCTCCGGATCTACACTGTAAGCAGTTTTCCTGAGAAAAGTAGATATGATAATTCTCAGTTGGCTTATAGGTGGTTATTTATAACCTTTGGGGTCATCCTAAAGAATAACTTCTTAAGAAATAATTAGATTTAATTATTATATATAAGAGAAGACATATATCCACATATTTGATTTTCAGATTTAACTTTTCTATATATATAAATAAAACATATTACGAAATACTTAGTCCTTATAGTTTGTTAGTCACTTTTTCACTTATTTGAGGATAAATATTACTAATTCTGAAATTATATTGAACTGGATTAACTCATCTTTGTCCAAAAAAAAAATTACTACTATACATGAAAGTGCCTGATAAATATAATTTAATTAGTTGGTAAAAAAGCCACTTAGTCTGAACCTCGAAGAACAAAAATCGAAAAACATTTGAATTAGAGAAAGAGTATCAGTGTGTTTTTTAAATTATGGTGTCCATTAGTAAAACAAAATATGAACAGTTTTACATAATAAAATCCTAGTATTGAAAAAGAATATAATTCAGTGGCAATCAACTAAAATTCAGTTTTCAATAAAATTCTACTTATATTTTCGCAGACATTTTGTTGTATAGCTTATGCTCATAGTTTATATATTCAGGATGAGTAGATTACCATTTGTAGAAACAACGACGACTATACTAATTTCCGAGAAGTTAGGTAATTTCGTAGGACATAATATTTTAGCATCCACAAATTTGAAAAAGTTTTCTGGGCGTGTCACGCAATTGACATTAGTTGTATGTATATTTTTTATCTCATAAATTTGTGGATCCATATTTTGCACTTTTGAATTCACAAAATTTTGAGACAAAAATAGACCTCACACAACTAATATCAGATGGGTGAGGCAAAAAAACAAACATAAATCTTTATAGTCCATTTGCTTGAAAAAGTTATACTTGTGGGATTTCCTCGAAATTGGTATTTTGTCTACATATACAATTTTAAAGATTATCAACCATATGTTTAGTCCAACAAGAAATTGCTTAATCTCATTAAACAATCATATTTCTCTCTCTCTCTTTTTTTTTTCTTTTTCTTAAACGATGTTATGTGACTAAAACGTTATCATTGGATGCCGTTCACGTGTTATACCGAGGACTTAGTCATGCACATGATCGGTAAATTAGTGAGAGCCTTTGCCGAAACCAACAAACTGTTATTTGTTGAGAGAATTACACAAACCATTGCAACAATTTCACCTTTGTAAGACTTATGGTACACTGTTAACCTCATGATAAACTAACTAACAATGCCCATAGGCCAAAATGAAAGAATTAATGGACAAAATCCCTAAACTTAGGGAAATGTTTGGCAAAATCTGATTTGGGTGAAATTTGGTAAAATTTATGACCAAACGGGTCCTTAGGCTTTTGGAGAACTTGGGAAATTGAAGTTTCAACCATAAATCTGATTTAAGGGGATGAGATTAGTCATAATGCGCTTTGAATAGTTGGGTTAGGTATATACTCCATCCGGTCCACTTTAAGTGATTTTTTGACCTCTTTTTCTGGTCCACAATATTTAATTTTTTTAGATATCAAGAACGAATTAACTTCTTTCCGAAGTTGCCCCGAGAGTAAAGAGCCTAGGAGTAGTTTCTTATATTTTTAATGGGCAAATTAAGATTAATATGATCAATTTTATTATTAATTAATGCTAAAAGGTGAACTCCTTCATATGTGTAAAAATAACTAAAAATTCACTCAAAGTGAACCGAAGGGAGTATATCTTAGTGTCAAATGGAAGATAAAAGAGAAAATTCCCCTATTGGGCCGTGCCCTATTGGAAGGATGAAAAGTGCTAAAAGTTCGAGAGAGGCAATTTGGGAAAGTATGTGCGATTGGGGCAAGGAAAGTTTATAGATCTAGTTTAAAATATAAGAGATTTTTATATATTTATACTACTTTTGAAACTTATTTACCCTTAATATTTAAAGTTTTAACTTAATAACAAGTTGATATATATTTACTATTTACATACAAAATAATGCATTGTACTCCAATTTTATCTATTTTTCTCTACATCTTCTTCCTTCCCCATTTCACTCATTTTCTTTCTTCCTTAATATTCTCATTGTGACGTTCAGAGAAAGAAAGGCGTTGATTAAGCTAACTATTGAACTTGCTCATCTTGATTTTCTAGATACTCAATTAGAATAATTTTCAAAAGACTCAATTACTAAAAAATATTGAACGTGTTGCTCACCCGCATAAGATTTGAAGTTTCTCATTACCTTCTCTTTAATTAATAATCATTGATATCCATTAAAAAAATTTGAAGCTTTGAATTGGAAAATCAACTTTTGCAAAATTGGTATTTGTTTGGATTGGGTATTATTGCAAATGATTGAGAATATTCTTTGGAGTTTATATCTCAATTTTGAGAGAATTTGGTGAAGATTCGAGATGATTTTGGTTAAAATTTCAAATTGAAACTCGAAGAAGAAGACATAAATAATTGTATATATTTTGTATATCAGGTGCAGAAACGACATACAAAATATATACAACTAACATAATTGTGTACACGTTGTACATAAATTGTATGTAAATTGTAGTTTTTGATCGAATTTAGTAGAAAAAAGTTTTGTATTTTAATTTGTAGATAAATTGTTGATTTTGACCGGATTTGTATATATTTTGTAAAAAGCTTTAGCTACTTTTTGTAAATAGAAAAACATAAAAAATCGAATAAATAAATTTAAAATTTCGTGTATATATGAAAAAGTCCCTAAATGCAAGGACAAGCAGTCGAGGCCCTTGAAGTAGGGGTGTGCATTCGATTTTGACCCTTATCGATAATTACTTATCGATTATCGATTTGTACATATTCTTATCGTTATCGTTTTAATAAGATTTCGATTTTTTCGATTTATCGATTTTTGGGGCTTATCGATTCGGTTATCGATTACACCAATAAGAAAATTTGCGGGATTCCACGGAAAGTATATCGCTATAAACACGCCTAACTAATATGGACAAAAAGAAGCTAAAATAAGACGAACACCGTTTATAACATAAAAATTATGTCAACAAGCACATGCAACGAAACTAAAGTAAGTGATCCAATGTATGCCACCAACACTCCAACGGTATAAAAAAATACATCATCACAGCTAATTCTGTTTTTCATTAATTTGAACTTCATTCCCTTGAGCTTTAAATATGATCATTCCTTAAATTTGGTAGAAGAAATAATAGGGTTAGGGACTTAGGGTAAAGGGAAGGATATTATAGAATAAGGGTAAAAAAAAATTGTCTTTTTAGTATATCTTATCGGTTTATCGATAAACCAATAACCGAAGAGGACAAAATCGAAATCGATAACTCGATAAGGAAAATTTCAAAATCGATAAATCGATAAACCGATAACAAATAATCGATTCGACTTATCGATAAACTGATTCGAATACACACCCCTACCTTAAAGTGCGATTGCACCTCTTGTATTCTATCAAACTAAAACTTCAGAGAGTTAAAATGGAATAAGTGAATGGTTGTATTATTTGATATGCGCGCATTCATTTGTTCTAGAACATCAACTGATTTGTGCGCGGCTGAGTCAAGGACTTGGCCGCACACAAAAGGTTAGGGATGACGTTTGGGCCTTTGGCACAACTAATTCCTCAAAGGAATTTTTAGAAACCACTATTGTATAGTGTCTATTAATTTTCTATAGTTACTATATACATAATTACTTCTTATAGCTACTATTTAGTTGTTACGCGACTGTATCCGTTGTGTGTTCACAAATACAATAGTGGAATTCGTCTAAAAAATAAGGAGTCCAACTGTGCGGCTGCATTCACCGTATTCGCGCTACTGTATTCATGAATACAGTAGCGAAATGTAACGACCCGATCGGTCGTTTTGAGTTTTTGCACTTTGCTCGCCATTTCTCGGGCATGACTTGCCCTGTGTGATGTATTATGACTTATGTAAATCGTTGGTTTTGGTTTTCAGGGTAATCGGAATGAATTTGGAAGAACAGTTCTCAGTTTGAAGCTGAAATTTAAAAGTTTGACCAAGATTTGACTTGTCGGTATATGATCTCGGATTGAAATTTTTATGATTTGGTTAGCTCCGTTAGGTGATTTGGGACTTAGGAGCATGATCGGAATGTATTTTGGAAGTCCGTGGAAGGTTTAGGCTTGAACTGGCCAAATTGAGATTTTGACGTTCTCTGGTTGATAGGTGAGATTTTGATATAGGGATCTGAATGAAATTCTGGAAGTTGCAGTAGTTCCGTTGTGTCATTTGGGATGTGTATGCATAATTTCATGTCATTCGGACGTGGTTTGGTTGGGTTTTTTATCAAAAGCGAAATTTGGAAGATATTAGAAAGTTTGGCTTGAATCCGACGTGTTTTGGTTGATTTGATGTTGTTTGAAGTGTTTTGAAGATTGGTACAAGTTCGAATAAGGTATTAGGATATGTTTGTGTTTTTGGTTGATGTCCCGGGGGCCTCGGGGTGATTTCGGATGGTTGACGGGAAGTTTGAAACCTTGTTGCAACTGCTGGATTTGCTGCTTCTGGTATTTCCGCACCTGCGGATTGGGGACCGCAAGTGCGATGCCGCAAGTGCGATAAGGGAGGTCGCAAAAGCGGAAATGCCTGGGAAGGCAGGGACCGCAGATGCAGTTGATGGACCGCACCTGCGAAGGCGTAGGTGCGGAAGATGGATCGCAGATGCGCGCTTTGGCCGGGTAAGTGATTTCCGCAGAAGCGAATGAATGACTGCAAACGCGGTATCGCAGAAGCAGGTATTGGGTCACAGATGCGAAAATGTCTGGGCAGAAGGTATAAATTGTGGCCTTCGCGAATTTTAGCTAATTTCACCATTTTTATCTCGACTTTGGAGCTTTTTGGACGATTTGAAAGAGGGTTTTCAAGGGAACTTCATTGAGGTAAGGAATTTGGACTTAAAAATCGTTCATATGCTATTATTTCACGGATTAGAGCGATGATTAATGGAATTTAAGAGCTAAAATTGGGGAATTAGGGCTTGAATTTGGAGAGTGTAAATTGGAATTTAAAGGGCCATTTTAGGTCCGATTTTGATGTTCTTGGTATGTATAGACTCGTGAGAGGATAAGGAACCTATTGATGTAAAATTTATCGAAATCTGAGACGTGGGCCCAGGGGCCGAGTTTGAGCAATTTCAGGATTTTTGATGTAAATTGGATATTTTTGAGTAGGCATTGTTCTCTTAGCATATTTTAATGATTATGTACTGATTGTGGCTATATTTGGAGCGTCCGGAAGTCGATTCGTAAGGGAAAAGGCATCGCGGGCTAGAGTTTGGACCGGATCGAGGTAAGTAATAATTGTAAATACTGTCGTGAGGGTTCGAAACCCCGAATTTCACATCGTTGTGCTATTTTGAGGTGACACACACGCTAGATGACAAGCGTGGAGACGTGTACCGTTGGGGATTGTGACTTGGTACATACGACTGTTAAGTCGCGTATTTGATTTGAAATCTTATGATATTCAATATTTTAGAGATTGATATTATATTTTGTGATGTACGCCATGTTTGGGGCCTTGTGCTGACCTGTTGAGACCCTTAGGGTCATTTTTACTATTATGTTTCACTCTATTTGTTTTGAAAACATATTCTCAGTCATGTTTTACCTGTTTATTGTTTAAATCTGGTTTTGTCACTTTACTTCTAAAAATGTGAAAATTGTTTGGGCTGAGTTCCTTGTTTTACTGATGGTCCGAGTGATTGTGAGGTTGATGACTGAGATAGATCGAGAGTCTGATTGTGAGGTTAATGACTGAGAGAGGCCAAGGGCCTGGTTGTGAGGATTATATATTTATGGATCGGGATTCACGCCGCAACTATATATATATATATATGTGTGTGTGTGTGTGTGTGTGCATGTGTGTGTGTGTGTGTATGGATCGGGCTGCACGCCGCAACGATATAGCGCTTGGGCTGTAGGAGCCCCTCCGGAGTCTGCACACCCCTAGTGAGAGCAGTCGACTATATACATGGATCGGGCTGCACGCCGCAGTGGTTACTATATGGTACCTATTGAGTGAGAGCGTTGACTGGTAAGAGTTGAGTCACGAGTGACTGAGAGGCTTGCCCGAAGGGCTATAGATATATATGTACATAAGTGATGTTTTGCCTGAGGGGCCTATTTATTAACTTACTATTTTTTCACTCTTCCTTAAAGTGAGTTGTTATCGAATATATTGATTTAATTACTGCTTTTACTCATCTTTAGATCGAGCCTCTATTGAAAATGTTGAGCAAACGCTTTAAACAATTTTCATTCAAACTGAAGTTTTTAAGTTATGAAATGGGTATAAATTTCTGTTTTGCCTGAGGGGCTGTATACGAACTATGTATTTGCCCGAGGGGCCGATTGTGGTTTTCATATGTTTTATTGTAAATGGTTTTGAATCCCTATTGAAACTGTTGGAAAGCATTTTCAAATGATTTTTACCAAAAGGTGGATTTTAAATGAGACGATTGACTCGTATTCTGATTTGAAAGCTTGTTGTGCTTAATGAGTTTATCCTAAATGTGGATTCACTGTTTTCCTACTGCTCAGTCTTTATTTACTCTTATTACTTACTGAGTTAGAGTACTCACATTACTCCCTGCACCTTGTGTGCAGATTCAGGTATTTCGGAACCCGGTAGCGGGTGTTGATTGCTCAGACGCGGAGTCATCGAAGTTAGCAAGGTGGTTGTACGACGTTCGTATCACTGCTTCCTTCCTCTCATTTTCATTACTGTAATTAGTACATTTTTTTTCTTGATCCTTGTTGTATTCGGACCTTGGTAGATGCTCATGACTAGTGACACCCTGATGTCGGACTTGTGTAATTATTCCGCACTTTTCTTTTAAATTTTCATTATGAGATTATTGGTTTATAAATATTATAAGAACAACTTTTATTGGATAATGGTTGATTCGGGAGTTGTGTCGGCTGACCTAGTTTCATGATAGGCGCCATCACGACCGGGTCAGTTTTGGGTCATGACAAGTTGGTATCAGAGCCTAGGTTACATAGGTCTCACGAGTCATGAGCATGTTTAGTAGAGTCTCGCGGATAGGTACGGAGATGTCTGTATTTATCCTCGGGAGGCTGCGAAACCTTTAGGAAAATCTTCACATTCTTGAATTCTTATCGTGCATCCTTGATTCAACTTGAAATGTAACTCCTTGAATTCCTTCCACGCATTCGTATACGCGCATGAGCGCTCAGTATCAGATATGCATCGATGGCTTGTGATTCCTTGATTGAGGGGCGAGATGTGATCTCTGTGTGTTGATGTTGGGCCAATCTAGAGGACTTGAGGTTGGGGTTTTGCCTACAGCTTGAGCACTGAGGCGTTGATGGTGTTGGCACGTGCTTTTGGATTTGTATGTCCGATAGTGTCCCTATTAGTGGGAGTGATGACTGGTTAGCTACGTGATGAGTATGATGTGACTGCGAGATGTGTACACATGATTTGGACAAGACAAAAAGGATCTGCTTGGGGGTAGTAAGAACTATCCGGTGCTTGATTTCCATCGTGATTTGAGGTATAGCCCGAGTTGTGGGCGTGTTAAAGGACCTTTTCATGTTGCCTAGTTGGGAAGTGAAGTAGATTTCACGTTGTGATACGAGTTCAGACTTAGTAAGATTAAGTGACTGCGTAATGTTTATGACGGTGGAAGGGTATAAAGAGATGTTAGTTTGAGGAAAAGCAGGTGGGTTATCTCCTGTGGATTGTCCTGAAGTTTGCGTAATCCCTTGTGTCATTTATTTGAAGATCTCTGTTACCAGGGAAATATATGTTTTACAATTTGAATTTGGGTTGCTCAAGAGAGTAGTCTTGACTACTACGAGAGTGAATGCGAGATTTGCAGAAGATACAAAGTACCAGATGGTTTGTATTCCACGAGCTTATGAAGGATTGAGTTTAACCTCACTATGGTATTATGGCAGCAATAAAGTATATGCGTTATAAGTTATTGTGTATGTTTTGGTCTATGACTTCGAGCCAAGTGGGGGAGTCTACTATTGATAAGTTGATTGTATGGTTATGTGCTATGTTGGTTCCAGTGTGAGGCGTACTAGTGAATCAGTTATGGCTTACGAAGATTGAGACCGAGGATGGCTCGAGTAAAGAAAATTTTTGACAAAGGTTATGTCATGCTTCATAGGTGTATGAGAATCACAGAATGTCTTGAGTTATTGTTGGTAATGGATGCTCGGTGCATAGAGCAGGAAGTTGCTTGGTTGTTCTAGGATAAAGTTACACTCTGCGCTGTCGGAGTGCTATTGAGGCACGGGTGGTTCTGTTCGTTTGATCAGGCTGATTGCAGTTTGAATAGAGTGAATGACTCTTTAGAATTGTGTTCAAGATTTTACATGTAACAATTAGGTATTTTCAAGTTGTATATGTGGCTAGAAACTGAGTTTTCATTGGAAGATATCAAGACTTGTGGTGTTTTCTATATCAATTATGGGATCCTATGTATCAGTATCAGGAAGGTAAAGGTAACAGATTTAGATTCGTAGGAAGTCTCTTCAGAGTAAAGTATTTTGAATGTGGTGCTTTTGGAAATATTTAAGAGAGTATTCAGCGGTTTGTGAGTCTTAGACGGTATGGTTTTGATGCTTGAGTTTCGTGTGGTAAGTATGGCTTGAGAAATTGTGATGTTATAGCAAGAAGGAGTATCAAGTTGAAGGTAAGTCAGAAGGGAACTCGGACAGATGGGATAGCTTGGTAGTAGGCCGAGTCGGTATGGTAAGGATATAATTAGATATTGGATGCCTACGAGGTAATGAGTTTCCACAAGTGTTTCGTGGCAGTTCTTTTGGGTTTTAGTGACATGCGTAGCTCGATAGATTTAAAAGGATTCAGTCCTGACAATTTAGATTCGTGCAAATGGAATTCGGAAAGTTCTAGATGGTTTCCACCACAGTTAGAGAGGTATATTTTCCCTTTTGTCTTGAGGAGCATGGGATGTATAGTGATTTTCTTCTATATGGGATCAATGGGAAGTTCTTAGCTAGTGGAGTACATAGTTTTTTATGGCCTGGAAGGGATATGACGTTCTCGTGGTTATCCTAGGTTGGTAAGGTTTATGCAGAATGTTATGTAGGATTGATATTTGCATGTGTAAGGACACGGTTCAGATTTGAAAGGAAGGTCACAAATTCTTAGATATCATGGGCAGCTTCAGATGACTAGATAAATGAGATCACTGATTGGTGTGTCTTGATGAGGGTATAACCTTTCAGAAAGGGTAATGTGCTTGAATTACGGATGCTTTATTGGTCTTGTGGCACTATCTTGTCTGATCGACGGATGATATTCGAGTTTGCTTGGTGGCTCAGAAGAATTATAGGTGTACCTCTCATGAGATGATTGAGTACTAGAGGTGTGTTATATATGCGAGCGGCGAAATTGGGATCAAATATGGTAATTCGCCTGCTTTATGAACTTGGAGACTAGAAGTCCTCATATATAGGTTAGCTCGTGGTTGTGGATGGCAAAGATGTGGGTAAGTTAGTCAGATGATGGTGTGTGCTATGATTCAGTCATTGTGAACCTTCGGAGGATTATTTATCTATTGTGTGTGACTAGAGTTGATGTGTGGTTCACTGGTAAACCTATATGGATATGTGTTTTGCATTGAGATGGCTTTGTTGATTTCAAGTTGCCTTGGGTGAGGGGTGTGTTGATTCGGTTGTTATTGAGCTATTAGTAATCAGGGGGATCTATGAGTTACCTTTCCGTGTTGCGATCCGTTAGGATTTGTTGGTTATAGGCACATGTGGTGCGGCCTTATTAGGGCCTCTCAGTGGAATTCGAGCGGGAAGAGTATTGGGTATTGCTCGGTGGATGGTGTATCGGTTATGTCCTTTCGAGTTGTGTGGTGTTACGTAATTGCCTCGCGGTGGTTATGATGATTGCTTTGGTTGTAGACATCATATTGCGCACGGTTGTCAATTTTGAACATAGTAACTTAAGGTGTCTCATATGGACCAGTGTTTGGATGAGATCGCGCATTGGAGCGAAGCTATGTGGAAGTATGATCCTGCGGGTTAGATTCGTGTGTTCTGTTTCTATATTGTATGGCGGGTTCTCAGCCTTGTGTTGTGGTGGTCCTAGTGAGCTTGCGGTATAGCTCTTTCATTTGAGTCATTTTCATGAATTGAGTAAGTTCGGATTGTGGCTTATTGGTGCACGAATTGCACAAGTCATGGCTTTAGTCTGTATTGATGTGTCAGTGTCACCAGAGTAGTTGTGTTGGATTAGATGAAATCGTCGGGATATAGAATGAGTACAAACGGATTTGATTTTCATATGTTGTAAAGATAATATCGAGGTTTGGCTCAAAAATTTGCTTTGGTCTTTGCCAAAGGAGAAGTGGCTTCATGAATGGTTGATTTGAGAAAACGGTTATGGCTTACTGCGTGTTTCATTTATCATTGGCAGTATATGAAAGTGTTGGAATGAGACTTTAGTTGATAATAGGTTTCCTATCAATATTCGGTTGTTGTGTGCAGCTACTGTGATTAGAAGTTATCACTGCAAGCGTTTGAGTTATGTGGTATATCATGTCATTGCACCGAGGTTGCGGGTATGGGTTATTACAGCTTGTTCGGACTTAATCAGAATATAGACGTGAGATTTTGATCTTGTGGATGATTTCGGAAGTGGAAATGTGGTTCTAAGGTTCATGGGCTAGATTGGACTATGGAATTTCAGTTTTACATTGTGTTATCGGACCTATACGAGATAGGGTGACGTGGGATCACCCCTGGGTATGTTCATGGTAAGGTTATTCAGAGATTGGTTGGCTTTTGGAACAACTCTGGGCACGTTCGAGGATGAACGTATGTTTAAGTGGGGGAGGGTGTAACGACCCGACCGGTCGTTTTGAGCTTTTGCACTTTGCTCTCCATTTCTCGGGCATGACTTGCCCCATGTGATGTATTATGACCTATGTAAATCATTGGTTTTGGTTTTCAGGGTAATCAGAATGAATTTGGAAGAACAGTTCTCAGATTGAAGCTTGAAATTTGAAATTTGAAAAGTTTGACCAAGATTTGACTTGTCGGTATATGATCTCAGATCGGAATTTTTAAGATTTGGTTATCTCCGTTAGGTGATTTGGGACTTAGGAGCATGATCGGAATGCATTTTGGAAGTCCGTCGAAGGTTTAGGCTTGAACTGGCGAAATTGATATTTTGGCGTTTTCCGGTTGATAGGTGAGATTTTGATATAGGGGTCGGAATGAAATTTCGGAAGTTGCAGTAGTTCCGCTGTGTCATTTGGAATGAGTGTGCAAAATTTCAGGTCATTCGACGTGGTTTGGTTGGGTTTTTGATCAAAAGCAAAATTTGGAAAATTTTAGAAAGTTTGGCGTGAATCCGACGTGGTTTGGTTGATTTGATGTTGTTTGAGGTGTTTTAAAGATTGGTACAAGTTAGAATAAGGTATTAGGATATGTTTGTGTTTTTGGTTGAGGTCCCGAGGGCCTCGGGGTGATTTCGGATGGTTGACGGGAAGATTGAAACCTTGTTGCATCTGCTGGATTTGCTGCTTCTTGTATTTCTGCACCTGCGGATTGGGGACCATAGGTGCTATGCCACAGGTTCGATAAGGGAGGTCGCAGAAGCGGAAATGCCTGAAAAGGCAGGGACGCAGATGTTGTTGATAGACCACACCTACGAAGGCGCAAGTGCGGAAGATGGATCGCAGATGCGAGTTTTGGCCGGGTAAGTGATTTCTGCAGAAGCGGATGAATGACCGCAAATGCGGTACTGCAGAAGCGGGTATTGGGCCGCAGATGCGAAAATGTCTGGGCAGAAGGTATAAATTGTGGCCTTCACGAATTTTAGCTAATTTCACCATTTTATCTCGGTTTTGGAGCTTTTTGGACCATTTGAAAGAGGGGTTTCAGGGGAACTTCATTGAGGTAAGGAATTTGGACCCAAAACTCGTTCCTATGCTATTATTTTATGGATTAGAGCGATGATTAGTGGAATTTAAGGGATAAATTGGGGAACTAGGGCTTGAATTTGGAGAGTGTAAAATTGAAAATTAAAAGGGCCATTTGAGGTCCGATTTTGATGTTCTTGGTATGTATAGACTCATGAGAGGATAAGGAACCTATTGATGTAAAATTTATCGGAATCCGAGACGTGGGCTCAGGGGCCGGGTTTGAGCAATTTTAGGATTTTAGATGTAAATTGGGTATTTTGAGTGGGCTTTGTTCTCTTGGCATATTTTAATGATTATGTACTGATTGTGGCTAGATTTGGAGCATCCAGAAGTCGATTCGTGAGGGCAAAGGCATCGCGGGCTAGAGTTTGGATCGGATCGAGGTAAGTAATGATTGTAAATATTGTCCTGAGGGTTTGAAACCCCGGATTTCACATTGTTGTGCTATTTTGAGGTGACACACACGCTAGATGACAAACGTGGAGTCGTGTACCGTTGGGGATTGTGACTTGGTCCGTCCCGTACAACTATTAAGTCGCGTATTTGATTTGAAATCTTATGATATTTCATATTTTAGAGATTGATATTATTTGGGTTGTATGCCATGTTTGGGGTCTTGTGCCAACCTGTTGAGACCCTTAGGGGCATTTTTACAATTATGCCTCACTCTATTTGTTTTGAAAACATATTCTCAGTCATGTTTTACCTGTTTATTGTTTAAATCTGGTTTTATCACTTTACTTCTGAAAATGTGAAAACTGTTTGGGCTGAGTTCCCTGTTTTACTGATGGTTCGAGTGATTGTGAGGTTGATGACTGAGATAGACCGAGGGTCTGATTGTGAGGTTAATGACTTAGAGAGGCCGAGGGCCTGGTTGTGAGGATTATATATTTATGGATCGGGCTGCATGTCGCAGCAATATATATATATATATATATATATATATATATATATATATATATATATATGTGTGTGTGTGTGTGTGTGTGTGTGTGTGTGTATGGATCAGGCTGCACGCCGCAGCGATATAGCGCTTGGGTTGTAGGAGCCCCTCCGGAGTTTGCACACCCCCAGTGAGCGTAGTCGACTATATACATGGATCGGGCTGCACGCTCCAGCGATATATGGATCGGACTGCACGCCGCAAAAGTTACTATATGGTACATATTGAGTGTGAGTGCTGATTGGTAAGAGTTGAGTTACGAGTGACTGAGAGGCTTGCCCGAGGGTCTATAGATATACATGTACATGAGTGATGCTTTGCTTGAGGGGCCTGTTTATGAACTTACTATTTTTCAGTCTTTCTTAAAGTGAGTTTTTATTGAATATATTGATTTAATTACTGCTTTCACTCATCTTTAAATCGAGCCTCTATTGAAAATGTTGAGCAAACACTTTAAACAACTTTCATTCAAACTGAAGTTTTAAGTTATGAAATGGGTATAAATTTATGTTTTGCCCGAGGGGCTGTATACGAACTATGTTTTTGCTCGATGGGCCGATTGTGGTTTTCATCTGTTTTATTCTAAATGGTATTGAACCCCTACTGAAACTGTTGGAAAGCATTTTCAAATGATTTTTACCAAAAACTGGATTTTAAATGAGACGATTGACTCGTATTCTGATTTGAAAGCCTGTTGTGCTTAATGAGTTTATCCTAAATGTGGATTCACCGTTTTCCTACTGCTCAGTCTTTATTTACTCTTATTACTTACTGGGTTGGAGTACTCACATTACTCCCTGCACCTCATGTGCAGAGTCAGGTATTTCAGAACCTGGTAGCGGGTGTTGATTGCTCTAACGCGGAGTCATCGGAGTTAGCAAGGTGGTTGCACGACGTTTGTAGCACTGCTTCCTTCCTCTCATTTTCATTATTGTATTTAGTACATTTTTTCTTGACCCTTTTTGTATTCAGACCTTGGTAGATGCTCATGACAGTGATACATCGTATTCCACACTTTTCTTTGAAATTTTCATTATGAGATTATTGGTTTATAAATAGTATAAAAACAATTTTTATTGGGTAATTGTGATGACAAAAAAGGTCATCACTTGCTTTTAATTGAATTATGTGTTTCCGGGGCCTTGAAAACCTCATTATTCATCACCTAGATTTTCATGCGCAGTCCGGGCGCATGGCCGAAAAGTTTAAATATGAAAAATCTGTGAAAAATGCAAAGTTTTGGTTATAAAATGAGTTAATTTGACTTCAGTCAATTTTTTGGGTAAACGAACTCAGACCTGTGATTTGACGGTCCCGGAGGGTCTGTAGGAAAATATGGGACTTGGGCGTTTGCCCGGAATCGAATTCCGAGGTCACAAACCCGTGAAATGGATTTTTTAAAGAAAATTATTTTCTGAAATTGTTTAAGGAAATTTGAAATGAAAATCGATTAGAATGTGATGGTATCGGGCCCGTATTTTGGTTCCGGTGCCCGGTACAGGTCTTATATATGATTTAAGATATTTCTAAAAAATTTGGTGAAAAATGGACGTCGTTTGACGTGATTTGGACCTAAATTGCTAAAGTTAATGTTTTATGAAGTTTCAGAAAAATCCTTTGATTTTGAGTTTTAATTCGTTGTTATTGAGGTTATTTTGGCGATTTGATCGCACGGATAAGTTCGTATGATGTTGTTGAGTTAGTAAGTATGTTTGGTTAGGAGCCCCGAGGGCTCAGGTGTATTTCGGATGTGTTTCGGAAGGTTTCAGACTTAAGAAAAATTGCAGGTTTTCAGCTGTTGGGTTTTTTCTTCTTCGAGTTCGCAGGAGTACCCACGTGAACGCGATAGGTTAATTGTTGCTGAAGGGAAATCCTTCTACGCGAACGCGTAGCTCAAGATGCGAACGCGAGGCAATGGGGATTTATACCTTCGCGAACGCGGACCTGGCCATACGAACGCGAAGGCCAAATGGGACTAAGTGGGGGAGGGGTAGTTGTCTTATGCGAACGCGGCCCGTTGGACGCGAACGCAAGGGCTCGAGAAGCTAAAGCTTCGCGAATGCGAGCCCGTTTACGTGAACGCTTAACCAACCTGACCCATCACGAACGCGAAGGGTCTGTCGCGAACGCGAAGAGTGTTTTCGCCCAGTGATTTTTAAAGACCAAAAATAGAACACTTTCGGGATTTCATAAAAATTTCATAAACTTCTTCTTCTCCAAAGCTCTGTGGCGACTTTTGAAGCATTTCTTCATCATAGTCTCTTGGGTAAGTAATCTTTACCTTGTTTTCTTCCATTTTCATCAACACCCACTAGATTTCTAGACCTAAAACATGAGATTAAGGGTAGAAAATTAGGGATTTGGGTAGAGTTAGAGCTTTTTGATTAATTGTGATTTAGACCTCGTTTTGGGGTTGAATTC
This sequence comes from Nicotiana sylvestris, assembly GCF_000393655.2. Lineage (NCBI taxonomy): Eukaryota > Viridiplantae > Streptophyta > Magnoliopsida > Solanales > Solanaceae > Nicotiana > Nicotiana sylvestris. The sequence goes on along the minus strand of NC_091064.1, from coordinate 88,622,295 downwards.
TGAAAATAATTATATATTTGGGATCGTGGGTGAATGGGTGATTTGATTTTGGTCCGAACCTCGTATTTTGACCCAGCGGGTTCGGGGTCGATTTTTGGGTTTTTGAGAAAAATGATTGGAAAGTTATAATTAAACATTTAAATTGGATTTTTTAGCATTTATTGATGTTATTAAGTCGATTATGTATAGATTCGATTGGGTTGGAGCCAAATTTGAAAGAAAAAGCAGTGTTTGAGGCTCGAGTTGGTAGTGGAAGTTCGAGTTAAGTGTTTGGTCTAACCTTAGCTTGAGGGATTAGGAGTTGTGCCCTATTTGCTATTTGTTTCGTGTTGAGTGCGACATATATGCATGGTGACGAGTATCTATACGTTGGTGTCAAGCATGACCGTGAATCTTATATTGTGATTTTTATGATTTCATTGTATTATTCAGGCCTTGGTGAAGATTTCTATCTGGTTTGTAAAGTTGTGGGAATAATTGTGACCTATGTATATTGAGGAGCATTAGCTCCAGTTGTATAACGAATTGTGAAAGTATAAGTGATAATTAAAACTCTAGAGCATTGGTTCGAGTTGTGAAGTGAATTGTGAAGTAAAAGTGAGAAAGAGAAGAGATCATTATGTTGCTCCCTTGCCGGGCTATTGCGGAGTTGTGGTTCCCTTGCATTGTGTTCTTAATTGATATTACGGATGTTTAGGTTGATGATTCTTTGTGTTAGGTGTTGTAACAAGTTTAGTCATAGATGAGGTAGTTAGGCGTTGTAGTAAATTTGGGTATAGCTGAGGTAGTTAGGTGTTATAGCAAATTTGGTTATAGCTGAGGTAGTTAGATATGGTAACGAGTTTGGTTAGAGCTGAGGTAGTTAGGTGTTGTAACAAGTTTGGTTATAGCTGAGGTAGTTCGATGTTGTAACGAGTTTGGTTATAGCTGTTTCTCCCTTGCCGGGATATTGTTTGTTGATATTATTGTTCCCTTGCCGGGATATTGTTTGTTGATATTATTGTTCCCTTGCCGGGATTCATCATGACTATTGTTGGCTTGTAAATGGGAGCGGGTGGTAGGCCTACCACAAGATATAATGAAATGGGGGTGGGTGATACGCCTACCACAAGATATAATAAAATGGGAGCGGGTGGTACGCCTACCACAAGATATAATAAAATGGGAGCGGGTGATACGCCTACCATAAGATATAATGAAATGAGAGCGGGTGGTACGCCTACCATGAGATATAATGAAATGGGAGCGGGTGGTAAGCCTACCACGAGATAAAATAAAATGAGAGCGGGTGGCACGCCTGCCACGAGATACATGAAATGGGATCGGGTTGCATGCCTGCAACAAGATGTGAAAAGAAAGTGAAATCTGCCTTTATTTTCCTTATTCCTGTTAGTGGTTGATTTTGATTCCTTTATAATTCTCTTGATATTCTGTTATACCTGTTAGTCCCCGAAGCATGTTTCCCCCTCCTATCTTTAATTGTTTATTTTTTTTCGCTGTATATATTTGAACTGCACAGGTTTATTTGGTAGTATCGTCCTAGCCTCGTCACTATTTCGCCGAGGTTAGGCTAGACACTTACCAACACATGGGGTCAGTTGTGCTGTTACTACACTCTGCACTCTTTGTGCAGACCCCAGTGTTGTGGACTTCGGACCGCAGTGAGATTGTTGATTCTTGATCATCAGGCGACCCGAGATAGTTCTGCAGGCGTTCGCAGGCCTTGGCGTCTCCTTTTATCTATTATTCATGTTTCTTTCTTGCATTTCTAGAGACAGTGTTGTATTTATTCCTTTCAGACCCTTTATTTGTAGTATTCTTAGACCGTCTGTGAAACTGTGACACCAGTTCTAGGTAGTTGAGACTCAAACAGTTGTATTAGATATTCATGTTCAGATAGCTTATTGTTTCTTTCTTCCGCTTGTGTTAAATTTTGCTGTTTAAATGTTATTATTTCGAAATTGTTAATGAATATAAAATGGGTAAAAAAAGTAAATTGTGCAATTAATTGGCTTGCCTAGCTCGTACTAGTAGGCGCCATCACGACTCCTGAGGGTGGGAATCCGGGTCGTGACAATAATGGTTGATTCGGGAGTTGTGTCGGCTAGCCTAGTTTCACGATAGGCGTCATCACGACCGGGTCGGTTTTGGGTCGTGACCCGAAATTTGCCTAGAAAATAGAGGAGTCTAGCTATTTAATAACGGAAAGAGGATCAATTAGCATGTATCACTCCTAATTTAACTCAACAAAATTAATTTTACATAAATATCATTGTTACGCGACTGTATTCACTATATTCACACTACTGTATTCATGATTACCGTAGCAGAATTCACCAAAAAAAATAGGAAAATCCAATTGGGCGACTGTATTTATTGTATGAATACAGTAGCATAATTCGTCTAAAAAATAGGGAAATCCAGCTGTTTAATAACGGGAAGAGGATCAATTAGCGTATATCACTCCTAATTTAACTCAACAAAACTAATTCTACATAAATTTTGCTGCTACTGTGTTGTATTCCATATATTCGCGCGACTGTATTTATAAATACAGTCAGGTAATCAAGAAATAGGGTGTATACCATTCTATTCAATTCGACTGTATATATTATATTCAATTCACAGATATTCATTATTCACTATTATATATTGTATTAAATTCACCGTATTCAATTCGATTGTATTCAAACTACAAAAAATCACAAAACACATTGATATTTGGCGATATTAAAAAATACAAACCTTTGAAATACATAAATACAAGGGAAAAATAATGTATTTATACAAAAATATAATGTATTTCAGTATATTTGTATAGAATACAATGTATTTGTATCATCGTATGTGACTAAAATAGCAAAGAAGAGAAGAAAGTTCGCCGGAGATGGCATTGTCCGGCCAAATAAAATACTGACATTGCATTAAAACTAAAAATAGAGACGAACAAAAACTCGGCCCTCAATTCTTCTCCGACATAGCCATGGCCAGATCTGTTAGTCTAAGAGGATGAGCCAATAGTGGATGATAACGCCATGACAATTCTGACGACGGCCACGATGATGACACTGATTTGATGGAGAAGAGAAATGATTGAGAATCTTCCTGATAGAGAGAGAGAGAGAGAGAAAGAACATAATTGACGTATTTCATGCCTCAATGGTAGGTATAAAAATACATATTTTGCTACAAAATAGAAAAGATAAGCTATAAGTATTAATATTTTGACATTGTTTTGTTTATAATAAATAAGGTGTAATAATTTGCTGTAGAAGGTGAAATTTTCATTTTTATTTTTCTATGCTATATTATAGGAATTGTTACCTCCTATAGAAAAAGTTAACACATTATTTATTTTAAATAAATATCATTTTAAAAAATTATATTCTATAGATACCTTTTAGTGTTTATAGCAAAATATCTAATTTTGGTTACCTCCTACCCCGAAGCCACTAAATACGCTATTCAATTACACTATTTTCTTTCTCTCTCTACTTTGATACATGTCATTCTCTTCCCCATTAAAAACATGATGCTCAATCTCAAAATTCCTCTCACTCACATCACCTACCATTAGTCAACAACCCCCACACTCTCTCCTCCCTCCCGCACTTTCAGACGACCCTTCAGATCTGATCCAAAACACAGAAACAGAGAGAAAAAGAGAGAGGACGCAGTAAATTTCGAGCCATATGAAGTCGATGCAGAAGGCGAGAGTAGATGTACCAATGAAACTCAGAACAAAAACTGTTGTCAAAGAGAGCAATTGCGCCCTCATCCTTACAGAAATTGTCAGCTTCTTTCTTCTCGAAACTCTAAACCCCGATCGACAAATTAATTTTTGGGGTTAGAACATGGATGGGATTGAGTTTAAAAACGTAAAGATCATAGAGCCTAGAGGGAAAAGAATCTGATGTCATGTCCTAAAGGAAAAGGAAAGCAAATAACAGTGTCCAGGCAAAGGAAGAAAGATGTCATTCATCTTCATTACTCCCTCCGTTCCAATTTATATGAACCTGTTTGACTGGGCACAGAGTTTAAGTAAAAAATGAAGACTTTTGGAATTTGTGGTCCTAAACAAGCTCAAATGGGGCCCAGAGTATTTGTATGGTTATAAAAGCTTCTCATTAAGGGTAAAGTTGTAACTTTAAGCTAAATTGTTACCAAATTTAGAAAGGGTTCATTCTTTTTGGAACGGACCAAAAAGGAAATAGGTTCACATAAACTGGAACATAGGGAGTATTATTTAGTAATAGATGAAGAATCAAAGTCAAAATAAAAACTTGGAGACAGTGAATTTTTGATCCAGAGGAAGACAATATGAGGGACGAAGATCTGCTGGGTTTATGATTTTTGCGATGAAAAGAGTTGCTGGTTCTTGGTTTTATGCTGTATTTTCATGTATTTCATTGTATTCATTGTCTTTTTTTATTGTAATTCAATGTATCTCGTTGTATTTCATGTATTTCATTGTATTCACTGTCTTTTTTTCATTGTATTTCAATGTATCCCGCTGCATTCTATGTATTTCATTGTATTCACTGTCTCGCTATATGCCATGAATGTATTCATATGTTTTTTTAATTAATATAATTTATGTATTCAGATGTATTATATAATTTCTTTGAAGATTGCTATGTTTTGGGGGTATTTTTTGGTTGAGAATCTTTTATAACTGGAAATACAAAATTTGTGTGTTATAATTGATTTTGTTGAGTTATATTAGGAGTCTATTATGTTAATTGATTCACTTTTTGTTTAAAAATAGTGTAATCCCCTGTTTCACGCCGTGAATACAATCGAATACAATAATCTGTCCAGCTGTAATCCCATGTTTCACGGCATGAATACAGTCGAATACACTCGAATACAACAACTGATTAGCTGGACTTCCCTGATTCACGCCTATTTTTGCTACTGTATTCATGAATACAGTAGCTTAAATACATCTAATACATCTTATAACAACAGAAAATGTATCTACAATCCGTAATATAGCAAATGATATCTATAGATAGCTAATTACCAAAATAGTGTTTTATGAAAATTTCTCTATATTATATTATGAACCTAGTTACCACTATTAGAAAAATTCTCATTTAATTACATATTTTATACTCCCTCCGTTCCAATTTATGTGAACTTGTTTGACTGGGCACGGAGTTTAAGAAAAAATGAAGACTTTTGGAATTTGTGGTCCTAAACAAGTCCAAATGGGGCCCAGAGTATTTGTGTGGTTATAAAAGCTTCTCATTAAGGGTAGAGTTGTAACTTTAAGCTAAATTGTTACCAAATTTAGAAAGGGTTCATTCTTTTTGGAACGAACCAAAAAGGAAATAGGTTCACATAAACTGGAACAGAGGGACTACATAATTATCAATTGTATAGTATATACAACATAATCTCTAGGGCTGCAAAAACTCTTTCCAAGCATGAATATAAGTCATGTGTCCATAAGCAAATGGCATCCACTGCTCCACTTCTTTCTTGCCAAGTCTTACAAGAAATCTAACCAATTTCTTTTTTTTTCTCCTTTTTCTGGAAACATCATATTCAGTTTAAATAAATAAATAAGGATAACATCACACGTACAAATTATAAGCCTCTCGATAACTTGATAGGTAAGAGGGAATTATCAAGTTTCACTTTCCTTGTTGAGATTCCAGTTGTAGTTATTTAACGACATACTTACACCCAAAGTGAATCACGTAATGTTATTGCCCTACCCCTCGCCTCCCCCCTCCCCCTCCCCCCGTGGCAGAAGAAAGGAATAAAATGAACATTTTCAATATCATGTTTTTTTTCCTGTGAGGCCAATCATAGTTTTGTTAAATTAGAGTTTCGCTGCAAGTGGAATTATTAACTGTAGTTAATTTCCTTACAATTTTTCCTGTTGTCTTTTGAAAGGACTGGAAATTGAAGTTTATTAAAAAAAATATATAAAAAAAAAAAAAAAAGACATCACGCTTTTCTTCTCTAAATTAAACATATCTTTGTCGTAAACTTTGTGGATGGTATTGAATCGCAAACAGATCGATATGCATGTAAGTTGATAATAGTTTCGAAGCTTGAAAAGTTTCTCTAAGTATATCTTTATACAAATTACCAATTCAAATTAGCTACCTAGTAATGGTTCGTTCATTCCATATAATGCCTAGTCATATAATTCAACATATATATATATATATATATATTTATTATAGCAATCTACGTAAACTTAGTCACTTTTTCTAATACAATATTATGTTATTATCTATTCAACTTGCTTAAGTCGTACAAGTAATAACTATCTCCAATTAATAGTGACATTTTCTTTTCCTTTTCTTTTTCCTTTTCCTTTTCTTTTTCCGTACCCAGAGGTCAGAATATCAAGTACGGATCGGAGTAGTATATATGTTCAACCTAAATTAAGATCCCATATATATCATCCTGAGAGCATCATAGACGTAAATTGACTCACAAGATGATTACTTTGCACTAGGTGGACTATCTAGAAGTACATAACAGAGGAATCCTAGCTATTTTTATCCATGACTAAAATAAAATACAAGAATGTCAATTTGAAATTCAAATTTGCAATCTAAAGTAATTTTTGAGCTACCATTTTGTCACTACTAGATGTTTCCGTTATGTCAAGAGAATTCAACACTTTATATATAAAAATTAAAAAAATTATTTCATTCTTTTTGCACGATATAATTTTCTGACAACAGAGATTCAGTTGAACCCTTTCTGACCATATCGTGACTCTCCAGCTATTATCTCACGCTATTATTGATACTTAGCTTGTCAAGATTATCACACTTATATATCTACTAGAAATCCGGAATTTAGCGATCAAACTTGGTCTGTCCAAACTGATAATTTATCATCAAATATATCTGTTTGTAAATTGATTCATCGACTTATAACTTACTCAGATGCATCGTTGAATATTAAAAACAAAACGTCTCACCTATATCTATATGTATATGGATAAGGGTCGGGTTCTTTTAGGGATTTATAGACTTGTGAAGATCCTAGTTAGTATATATAATTTATCATCAAATATATCTGTTTGTAAATTGATTCATCGACTTATAACTTTACTCAGATGTATCGTTGAATATTAAAAATAAAACGTCTCACCTATATATATATACACATAACGTATCGGCCTATAACGAAGTGTTATATATATATATATATATATATATATATATATATATATATATATATATATAACTATTCGTACGTACGTAGTAATGTATAAGATTGATCATCAATTACAATATAGTTTATGTGTGAGAGAGAAATTACTCAAATACTTAAATATAACTTAAAAATTTACTTACATAGATGCTATTATAATCTATTAAAAGTAATTATCTAGTTAATATAATTTTTTGTAAAGATTATGCTTATAGTTGATAATTATTTATAATAATTGTAGTTAAATAAAATAAATGTTTATAATTATTAATAATTTTTTTATAGCTTATAATATGTTAAAAAATAAAAATAAAAATAAAAATAAAAAATTTAGTTTTTTTTTAAAGAAAACCGACCAAAGTTGGTCGGTATTTGGTCAAACGGTCAACACTTAATGTACCGACCAACTTTGGTCGGTAATTCTAAAAATCAGAAACAAAAAACGGGTTTCCTCCCATTTCTCTTATTTTCTTCCCCAAATTTTTTTAACTCCTCCCTATTCCCCTTCTCTATTTCCCCCACACAAATCTCATTCCCCACCCCGTGTAGCCACCGCCCAACGTCGTCCCTATCGCCAGAGCTGCCGCTGCCACTGCTCCGCCCCTTTCCTAAACCCTAAAAAATCAAGGTTTGAATTACAACCCATTTCTTTGTTATTTGTAGTTTTTGTTTCAATTATTTGAACATTGTATTTTATTGTTTCAATTAGTGTTCAATTCTTTGAACATTGTATATTATTGATGACTAGGGTTTAGGTCTTGTTTTAATTAGTTTATTTATTAATTTTATTAACTAATTAGTTTAATTGGTCTTGAATAATTTAGTAAGATTTGAATTATACTTTGTGTAGTCTTGAATAGTTTAGTTAGAATCTTGGGTTTAGTAGTAGTAGTTGAACTTTTAGTTTATGAATTGAAATTTTAAGATTTGTAGTTGAACTTTTAGTTTATGAATTGGACCTTTTGGATATTAAATTGAATTTTTAGTTTATAAATTAAAATTTTTGGATATGAATTAGACTTTTAGTTTATATATTTATGATATTTCTTGTTTAAATAGAGCAAGTGTGAATGGGAACACCGCTATAGCGCGGAAGTGGTTGCAAATTTTAATCACAAAGCTCGCAAGCGATTGTCGCATACTTTCTCCGAAGCTAGAAAGAAGAACAAGAAGCTTGACTGGTTACTTCAAAATTTATGGGAAGATTTGCAAAGGCAATGACTTACCGCAAAGTTCTTGGAGAAGAGCGAAAAAGGAAAGAAAGCTCGCGCATCTGAGAAGGGAGGCTCCTTGCACACTGGAGGTGCGGTCATCCTAGGGACAATAAAAAGAAGATTGGTACGTAATTGCTTAAATTATTTTAATTTTCAAAGTATATCTATTCAGTTTATTAACTAAATTAATTTATTTTTAGGAAAAGAAATTGGGGCATACAATGAACCATGATGAGCTATTCAAGAAGACGCATATTGTAAAGAAGAAGAAAGAGACGGATCAAGAAAGGTGGGTCGAGGACCGGGCCTCGACTGTATATGTAAGCTTTCACTTTTCTTTAAGTATTTTAATTTACTTTTATATAAATTTTGAAATACTAATTCAATTTAAATTTTCGTATAGGATCACTACCAAACTAACGTGGAGGAGTTCATCCGCATTCAGCCAACTGGTGAATCGGGCGAGCCTGTGATAACCCAAAAGGTCATCACTTATTTTAAAAATAAATTATGTGTTCCGAGGCCTTAAAAACCTCTTTTATAATTACCTTAATTTGCGTGCGCAGTCCGAGCGCGTAGCCGGAAAGTCATTATGTGAAAATCTGTGAAAATGATGAATTTTGACTTTAAAATGAATTTAAATTGACTTCGATCAATATTTTGGGTAAACGAACCCAGACCCGTGATTTAATGGTCTCGGAGGGTTCGTAGGAAAATATGGAACTTGGGAGTATGCCCGAAATCGAATTCCGAGGTCCCATGCCCGAGAAATGAATTTTTAAAGAAAATTATTTTTTGGAATATTTATGAATTTTTAAAAATAAAATGTGTTTAAAATTTGATGGTATCGGGCTTGTATTCTGGTTCCGGAGCCCGGTACAGGTCTTATATGTGGTTTAAGTCGAGCCTGTGAAATTTGGTAAGAAACGGACTTGAAATGACGTGAATCGGATCGTATTTGAGAAAATTGGGAAATTTGATGTTCTTAAGTGATTTCATGATTTTGATGCTAAATTCATAGTCGTTGATGTTATTTTGGTGATTTGAATGCACGAGTAAGTCTGTAGGGTATTTTTGAGGTAGTGTACATGTTTGGTTTGGAGCCCCGAGGGTCCGGGTGAGTTTTAGATAGGTGTCGGAGTGTTTTTTTGACTTAGAAATCTGGTATTTCTGTTGTTGCTGGTGTCTGAGTTTTTAACTCTATGCGATCGCGTGGTAACCCTCACGAATGCAATGCACAAACGGGGAAGGGGGCGGGTTTGCACTATGCGATCGCATAGAACCAGGTGCGAACGCGGAGCCTTAGGAGTTCACTCTACGCGAACGCACCCGGGCTGACGCGAACGCATAGAATAGGAGATAGGATGGGGGCTGGGTAGTTTTAACCCAATGCGAACGCGGCCCTTAGCTCGCGAACGCGTAGGTCAAGAGAGTCAAACCTATGCAATCACATAGTCTTGTTCGCGATCGCATAACTTATTTTTGCCCAGTCATTTAAACAATAACAGAACACATACGGGATTTAACCCAAAACTCATAACTTCTTCTTCCAAACTACAAATTAGGCGATTTTTAAAAGAGAACTTCACCACAAATTCATAGGTTTGTAATCTTAGACTCATTTTCTTCAATTTCCATTAACACACATTAGATTTCTAGGCCTAAATCATGTTCTTAAGGGTAGAAAAATTAGGGATTTGAGTAGAGTTAGGGCTTTTTGTATAATTGGAATTTAGACCTTGTTTTGGGGTCAGATTTCGAAACTAATTACATATCCGGGCTCATGGGTGAATGGGTGATCGAATTTTGGTCCGAACCTCATGTTTTGACCAAGCGGGCCCGTGGTCGATTTTGGACTTTTTGGGAAGAATGATAGGAAATCTATAATTAGGCATTGGAATTGAATTGTTTAGCGTTTATTGATGTTATTAAGTCGATTATGTCTAGATACAATTTATTTGGAGCCAAATTCAAAAGGAAAAGCGGTGTTTAAGGCTTGAGTTGATCGTAAAAGTTCGAGGTAAGCGTTTGGTCTAACCTTAGCTTGAGGGATTAGGAGTTGTGTCATATTTGCTACGTGTTACTTGTCGAGTATGACGTATAGGCATAGTGACGAGTATCTATACGTTGGTGTCAAGCAAGACAGTGAATCTTAAATTGAAATTTGTTGTGTTCTTAATGAATACTACGAATGCCTAAGTTGTTGATTCTCTATGTTGAGCAAAGATTATGATTATTCTCGTGGAAATTACTTATGATTGAGTTTTGGTGCTAGTTGAGGAAGTTAGATGTTGGAATAAGTTTAGTTATAGATGATTTTCCCTTGCCGGGACGTATTTACTCATACTGTCGATTCCCTGGCCGGGATAGTATTGTTCTTTATTGATCCCTCTCCGGGATTCTTTATGATTAGTGTTGAACTGTATATGTGGATCGGGTTGCACGCCGCAACAATGATAAATGGTATGGATCGGGTTGCACGCCGCAACAGTGTTTTTATGATTTGGATCGGGTTGCACGCTGCAACAGTAGATAATAAAAGTGTTTATTGGTTGGTTACGATTTCCTTATTCTTTTGTTGTGCACTCTAAATTGCCTTTATGCTTTTCTCTTTAATTACTATTGATAAATGATATTTCCTCGCAGCATGTCTCCCTCCCATCTTTAATTGTTTATTACTGTTTTATTTTTCGTTGTACATTATATAACTGCACAAGTTTATCTGGTAGTCTGGTCCTAGCCTCGTCACTACTTTGCTGGGGTTAGGCCAGGCACTTACCAGCACATGGGGTCGGTTGTGCTGATACTACAATCTGCACTTTGTGCAGATCTTGGAGCGGCAGCTTTTGGACCATAGCTTTGGGTGGCTGCCTTCAGTTCAGTCAGAGATCCCAAGGTAGTCCTTCAAGCGTCCGCAGGCCCCGACGTTCTCTTCTATCTTTATATTTTGTTTTCATTTACTTCAGAGACAGATTGTATCTATCTTTCCATACAATTGTTTGTAGTATTCGTAGACGGTCCGTGATATTGTGACACTGGTTCCGGGTAGAGATGTACTTGGTATTGTCATAGTTGTGTTTGGCTAAGTTATCAGATTACGTCTTCCGCATATATTTAATTATTGTTAATATTTCACTAGGGATCGCATGTTGTTTTAAACTGTTAAAAAGGGCTAAATAAAAGAGTTAGTGAATCTATAATACTCGGCTGGCCTAGCTTTCATGAGTAGGCACCATCACGATTCCTGAGGGTGGGAAATCCAGGTCGTGACAAGTTGGTATCAGAGCTCTAGGTTACATAGGTCTCACAATTCACGAAGAAGTTTAGTAGAGTCTGAAGGATCGATACAGAGACGTCTGTATTTATCCCCCAGAGGCTACATAGTTAGGAAGAACTTAACATTTATTCTTTCTTGTCATACGGTTTGGTTTCTCAATGCTAATTGAATTTTTACTCTGTTCTTTCACAGATGGCGAGAACACACACTTCCTCATCCACCGATCAGCAGCCCGAGCCCCCAGTAGCAGCTCCTACAAGGGGTAGAGGGAGAGGCCGAGGCCGTGCTAGAGGCTGAGGTAGGGGCAGAGCTCAGCCCAGAGCAGCAGCACCAGCGGCGGAGCCTTAGGTTGACTTTGATGATGAGGTTCCAGCCCAGACAATTCCGGTGGGCCCAGCTCAAGTCTCAAAGGGGTTTATTGATACCCCAGTACTCCGGGATGCTCTGGTTCATCTAGTGGGCCTTATGGAGAGTGTCACCCGGGCAGGCTTGCTTCCTGCAGCACCAACCGTCTCTCAGGCCGGAGAAGGAGCCCAGACTCCTGCTACTTGCACTCTGGAGTAGATGGCTCCCCAATTTCAGACTCCAGCAGCTCAACCAGCTGGAGCAGTTTAGATGGGTATGGTGGCTCAGGCCGGTGATAGAGCAGCTACGTCTGTCGATGCTTTGTGGAGATTGGACAGGTTCACCAAGCTCTTCACTACTACTTTCAGCGGTGCATCTTCTGAGGATTCCCAAGATTATCTAGACAGCTGTCATGAAGTTCTTAGGAACATAGGGATAGTGGAGACCAATGGGGTCGACTTTGCTACTTTCCGCGTGTCTGGATCTGCCAAGACTTGGTGGAGAGATTATTGTTTGGCTAGACCAGCCAGATCACCAGTTTTGACTTGGGAGCAGTTTACTCAGCTATTTCTAGAGAAGTTTCTCCCTATCACTCAAAGAGAGATCTATCGAAGGCAGTTTGAGCATCTCCACCAGGGTTCTATGACCGTTACTCAGTATGAGACCAGATTCATCGACTTGGGCCGTCATGCTCTTATCATACTTCCCACCCAGAGAGAAAGGGTGAGGAGGTTCATTGAGGGACTTATTCAGCCGATTCGACTTCAGATGGCTAAGGAGACAAGGAGTGAGATTTATTTTTAGGAGGCGGCCAATGAGTCTAGGAGAGTGGAGATAGTTCTGTCGCAGGGAGGTGGTCAGGGGTCTGACAAGAGGCCTCATCATTCAGGCAGATTCAGTGGTGCCTTATCTTGAGGCAGGGATTTGTATGGTAGAGGCCATCCTTCTAAGCCTTTTCAGTCAGCACTTCAGGTTTCTCACGGCGCTTCAGGTGGATGTGGTTCTCATATGCAGTATTCTGATCAGTAGCCCTACAATGTACCACCAGCTCTTATTAGTGCACCGCCGCTCCAGAGTTTTCGGGGTGGTCATTCAGGTCGCAAGGGCCAGTCTCAGTTTCCTCAGCCGTAGCACTTAGGTTGAGGCTTTGAGTGTGGTGAGTATGGTCATATCCATAGGGCTTGTCCGAGATTGGTGGGTACTCAGTCGTAGCAGCAAGATTCCCGTGCTATGGTTCAGGCACTAGGTATTCCACCGCCCGCTTCGCTAGCTAGGGGTAGAGGTATAGGTGGAGGTAGAGGTATTAGAAGTGGAGGTCAGGCCGCTAAAGGTGGAGGCCAGCCAGCAGCAGGACATCCCAGAGATGTAGTTCAGGGTGGTGGGGCCCAGCCCCGATGTTATACTCTTCTAGCCAGGACTGAGGCTGAGGCTTCCGATGCAGTCATCACAGGTACTGTTCTGGTTTGTAGCAAAGATGCTTCAATATGTAGATCCAGGGTCTACATACTCCTATGTGTCATCTTATTTTGCACCGTATCTGGTCATGCCTAGTGATTCCTTGAGTGCCCCTGTATATGTGTCCACACCGGTGGGTGATTCTATTATGGTAAATCAAGTCCATTGTTCGTGTATAGTTGTGATTGGGGGTCTTGAGACTCGTGTGGATTCGTTACTTCTGTACATGGTTGATTTTGATCTCATATTGGGGATGGACTGGTTATCATCTTACCACTCTATCTTGGACTGTCATGCCAAGATTGTGACCTTAGCCTTGCCGGGTTTACCTCGTTTAGAGTAGAGAGAGACTCCTGGTCATTCTACCCGTAGTGTTATCTCTTATGTGAAGGCTCCGCGTATGGTCGAAAAGGGATGTTTGGCCTATTTGGTATATGTTCGTGATTCTAGTGTTGAGGTTCCTTCTATTGATTCTGTGCCTGTTGTTCGTGAGTTATTTGAGGTATTTCCTTCAGACCTTTCGGGTATGCCACCCGACAGGGATATTGACTTCTGTATTGATTTGGCTCCGGGTACTCAGCCCATTTCTATTCTGCCATATCGTATGGTCCCGCTTGAGTTGAAAGAGTTGAAGGAGCAGTTGCAAGACTTGCTTGAAAAAGGTTTCATTAGACCTAGTGTTTTGCCTTGGGGTGCGCCGGTGTTGTTTGTTAAGAAGAAGGATGGATCGATGCGAATATGTATAGATTACCGGTAGTTGAACAAGGTTACAATCAAGAATAAGTATCCATTGCCAAGGATTGATGATTTGTTTGATCAGCTTCAAGGTGCCAATGTATTTTCAAAGATTGACTTGAGATCTGGCTACTATCAATTGAGGATTAGGGCATCCGATGTCCCTAAAACAGCTTTCCGTACTCGGTACGGGCATTATGAGTTCTTGGTGATGTCATTCAGGCTGACAAATGACCCAACAGCTTTTATGGACTTGATGAACCGAGTGTTCAGGCCTTACTTGGATTTGTTCGTGATAGTCTTCATTGATGATATTTTTATCTATTCCCGCAGCCGGGAGGAGCACGAGCAGCAGCTTAGAGTGGTTCTTTAGACTTTGAGGGATAGTCAGTTGTATGCCAAGTTTTTGAAGTGTGAGTTCTGGTTGAGTTCAGCTGCATTCTTGGGTCATGTTGTATCAGCAGAGGGTATTCAGGTTGATTTGAAGAAGATAGAGGTAATTAAGAACTGGCCTAGACCCGCATCAGCTATAGAGATCCGGATTTTCTTGGGTTTGGCAGGCTACTATCGTCAGTTTGTGGAGGGGTTTTCGTCTATTGCAGCCCCGATGACCAGGTTGACCCAGAAGGGTGCCTAGTTCAGGTGGTCGGACGAGTGTGAGGCGAGCTTTTAGAAGCTCAAGACAGCTTTGACTACGACACCTGTGTTGGTTTTGCCCACAGGTTCAGGGCCTTACACAGTTTATTGTGATGCATCTCGTGTTGGACTTGGTGCAGTGTTGATGCAGGATATCAAGGTCATTACCTATGCCTCACGGCAGTTGAAGATTCATGAGAAGAACTATCCGATTCATGATTTGGAGTTAGCAGCTATTGTTCACGCGTTGAAGATTTGGAGGCATTATCTGTATGGCATGGCATGTGAGGTGTTCACGGATCAAAAGAGTCTGTAGTACTTGTTCAAGCAAAAGGAGCTAAACTTGAGGCAGAGAAGGTGGTTGGAGTTGTTAAAAGACTATGATATCACCATCTTATATCATCTGGGAAAGGCCAATGTGATAGCCGATGCTTTGAGTAGGAAGTTAGCCAGTGTGGGCAGTCTTGCTTATATTCCGGTCGGTGAGAGACCGCTTGCTTTGGATGTTCAAGCTTTAGCCCATCAGTTCGTGAGGTTGGATGTTTCTGAGCCCAGCGTGTCTTAGCTTGCACATTCGCTCATTCTTCTTTATTGGAACGTATCCGAGATCGGCAGTATGATGATCCTCATTTGTGTGTCCTTAGGGACACGGTGCAGCTCGGAGGTGCCAAGCAGGTTACCTTAGGAGATGATGGAGTTCTGAGATTGCAGAGTCGAGTTTGTGTGCCTAATGTGGATGGACTCCAAGAGTTGATTTTAGAGGAGGCCCATAGTTCCCGGTACTCTATTCATCCGGGCGCCGCTAAGATGTATCAGGATTTGCGGCAGCATTACTGGTGGCGAAGAATGAAGAAAGACATTGTTGCACATGTGGCTTGGTATTTGAATTGTCAGCAGGTTAAGTATGAGCATCAGAGGCCCGATGGTTTATTCCAGAAGATTGAGATTCCTGAGTGGAAGTGGGTGCGTATCACTATGGACTTCATTGTTGGACTCCCATGGACTTAGAGGAAGTTCGATGTAGTGTGGATTATTGTTGATAGGCTGACCGAGTTAGCACATTTCATTCCTGTGGCAATCTCCTATTATTCTGAGAGGTTAGCTGAGATCTATATCCGGGAGATTGTTCGTCTTCATGGTGTGCCTGTGTCTATCATTTCGGATCGGGGTACGCAGTTTACCTCACATTTTTGGAGAGTAGTTCAGCGAGAGTTAGGCACACGGGTTGAGTTGAGCACAACGTTTCATCCTCAGACGGACGGGCAGTCCGAGTGAACTATTCAGATTTTGGAGGATATGCTCCGATCTTGTGTCATTGACTTTGGAGGCTCGTGGGATCAATTTTTACCTTTAGCAGAGTTTGCCTACAACAACAGCTACCAGTCGAGTATTTAGATGGATCCTTATGAGGCCTTTTATGGTAGGTAGTGTCGGTCGCCGATTGGATGGTTCGAGCCAGGAGAGGCTCGGTTGTTGGGTATGGACCTGGTTCAGGATGCCTTAGACAAGGTCAAGATTATTCAAGATAGGCTTCGTACAGATCAGTCCAGGCAAAAGAGTTATGCCGACCGTAAGGTTTGTCATTTGGCTTTCATGGTCGGTGAACAGGTATTGCTTCAAGTGTCGCCTATGAAGGGCGTGATGAGATTTGGGAAGAAGGGCAAGCTTAGCCCTAGGTTTATTGGCATGTTTGAGATTCTTGATCGAGTGGGAGCGGTGACTTATAGACTTGCGTTGCCGCCAAGCTTATCAGTCGTGCATCTAGTGTTTCATGTGTCCATGCTTTAGAAGTATCACGGCGATCCATCCTACGTGTTAGATTTCAACACTGTCGAGTTGGACAAGGACTTGTCTTATGAGGAGGAGCCGATAGCTATTCTAGACCGGCAGGTTCGTCAGTTGAGATCGAAGAGTTTTCCTTCTGTTCATGTTTAGTGGAGAGGTCAGCCTGCTGAGGCATCGACCTGGGAGTCCGAGTCCGACATGCAGAGCCGTTATCCCCATCTTTTCCCCGACTCATGTACTTACTTCTTATGTCCGTTCGAGGATGAACAGTTGTTTTAGAGGTGGAGAATGTGATGACCCTTTGGGTCATCACTTGTTTTAGAAATAAATTCTGCATTCCGAGGCCTTAAAAACCTCTTTCAGCATCACCTCGATTTGCGTGCGCAGTCTGAGTGCGTAGCTGAAAAGCCATTCTGTGAAAATGATGAATTTTAACTTTAAAATAAATTTAAGTTGTCTTCGATCAATATTTTGGGTAAACGGACCCGAACCCATGATTTGATGGTCCTGAAGGGTCCGTAGGAAAATATGGGACTTGGGCGTATGCCCGGAATCGAATTTCGAGGTCCTAAGCCCAAGAAATGAAATTTTAAAGAAAATTATTTTCTGGAATATTTATGAGTTTTTGAAAATGAAATGTGTTTAAAACTTGATGGTATTGGGCCCGTATTCTGGTTTCGGAGCCCGGTATAGGTCTTATATGTGGTTTAAGTCGAGTCTGTGAAATTTGGTAAGAAACGAACTTGAAATGACGTGAATACTGTATTTGAGAAAATTGGAAAATTTGAAGTTCTTAAGTGATTTCATGATTTTGATGCTAAATTCATAGTTGTTGATATTATTTTGGTGATTTGAATGCAAGAGTAAGTCTGTAGGGTGTTTTTGAGGTAGTGTACATGTTTAGTTTGGAGCCCCGAGGGATCAGGTGAGTTTCGGATAGGCGTCAGAGCGTTTTTGGACTTAGAAATCTGGTATTTCTACTGTTGCTGGTGTCTGAGTTTTTAACTCTATGCGATCGCGTGGTAACCCTCGCGAACGCAATGCACAAACGGGGAAGGGGGCAGGTTTAAGCTATGCAATCAAATAAAACCAGGTGCGAACGCGGAGCCTTAGGAGTTCACCCTGACGCGAACGCACCCGGGCTGACGCGAACGCATAGAATAGGAGATTGGTTGGGGCTGGGTAGTTTTAACCCTATGCGAACGCGACCCTTAGCTCGCGAACACATAGGTCAGGAGAGTCAAAGCTATGCGATCGCATAGGCTTGTTCGCGATCGTATATCTTATTTTTGCCCAGTCATTTAAACAGTAGCAGAACACATACGGGATTTAACCCAAAACTCATAACTTCTTCTTCCAAACTCCAAATTGGGCGATTTTTGAAAGAGAACTTCACCACAAATTCATAGGTATGTAATCTTAGACTCATTTTCTTCAATTTTCATTAACACCCATTAAATTTCTAGGCCTAAATTATGTCCTTAAGAGTAGAAAAATTAGAGATTTGGGTAGAGTTAGGGCTTATTGTATAATTGGAATTTAGACCTCATTTTGGGGTCGAATTTCGAAACCAATTACATATTCGGGCTCGTTGGTAGATGGGTGATCGAATTTTGGTCCGAACATCATGTTTTGACCAAGCGGGCCCGGGGTTGATTTTGGACTTTTTGGGAAGAATGATAGGAAATCTATAATTAGGCATTGAAATTAAATTGTTTAGCGTTTATTGATGTTATTAAGTCGTTATGTCTAAATACAATTGATTTGGCGCCAAATTCAAAAGGAAAAGCGGTGTTTGAGGCTTGAGTTGGCCTTGGAAGTTCGAGATAAGTGTCTGGTCTAACCTTAGCTTGAGGGATTAAGAGTTGTATCCTATTTGCTACGTGTTACTTGTTGAGTACGACGTATAGGCATGGTGACGAGTATCTATACGTTGGTTTCAAGCATGACCGTGAGTCTTAAATCGAAATTTGTTGTGTTCTTAATAAATACTACGAATGCCTGAGTTGTTGATTCTCTATGTTGAGCAAGGGTTATAATTATTCTCGTGGAAATTAGTTATGATTGAGTTTTGGTGCTAATTGAGGAAGTTAAATGTTGGAACAAGTTTGGTTATAGCTGATTTTCCCTTGCCGGGACATATTTACTCATACTGTCGATTCCTTTGTCGGGATAGTATTGTTCTTTATTGATCCCTTGACGGGACTCTGTTTGTGATTGGTGTTGAACTGTATATGTGGACCGGGTTGCACAGCGCAACAATATTTTGTTTGGATCGGGTTGCACGTCGCAACAGTGATAAATGATATAGATCAGCGCCGCAATAGTGTTTTTATGATTTAGATCGGGTTGCGCGCCGCAACAGTAAATAATAAAAGTGTTTATTGGTTGGTTACGATTTCCTTATTCTTTTGCTGTGAATTCTAAATTGTCTTTATGCTTTTCTCTTTAATTACTATTGATAAATGATATTTCCCCGCAGCATGTCCCCCTCCCATCTTTAATTGTTTATTACTGTTTTATTTTCCGCTGTACATTATATAACTACACAGGTTTATCTGTTAGTCTGGTCCTAGCCTCGTCACTACTTTGCCGGGGTTAGGACAGGCACTTACCAGCACATGGGGTCGGTTGTGCTGATACTACACTCTGCACTGTGTGCAGATCCCAGAGCGGCAGCTTTTGGACCATAGCTTTGGGTGGCTACCTTTAGTTTTGTCAGAGATCCCAAGGTAGTCCTGTAGGCGTCCGCAGGCCCCGACGTTCTCTTCTATCTTTATATTTTGTTTTCATTTACTTTAGAGACAGATTGTATCTATCTTTCCAGATAATTATTTGTAGTATTCGTAGACGGTCCGTGATATTGTGATACCGGTTCCGGGTAGAGATGTGCTTGGTATTGTCGTACTTGTTTTTGGCTAAGTTATCAGATTACATCTTCCGCATGTATTTAATTATTGTTAATATTTCACTGTGTATTGCATGTTGTTTTAAACTGCTAAAAAAGGATAAATAAAAGAGTTAGCGAATTTATAATACTCGGCTTGCCTAGCTTTCACGAGTATGCACCATCACGACTCCCGAGGGTGGGAAATCCGGGTCGTGACAGAGCCAATCCAACCTTCAGACAAGGATGCTGAAAGAATATGGATGGAGTCTACTGGCGGTCCAAAATAGGGGAAGGTATACGGTCTTCCTACTAAAAAGTTTCATCGCTATGAGTGTGGAATGCAAGGAATAGGGACTTCCTTGCAAGGCAAGTGACTTGATAGGGAGAGTCTCTCCGCTATGCGGGAGACTGTGACAAAGCTCACATCCGAACTAGAAGCGGCCAAGGAAAGAGAAAGGATTAGAGATGCTCAATGTCTTGGCATGCAAGCTCAGATCAGAACTCTCCTATCTACTAGAGTTTTTCCATTGCCCCGGTCTCGTGAGTCATCGCCAGAGGCTCGACTTGAACGTGAGTGTTCCTTCCGTCCTCCCCGTGACCGTTCCTCCCGTCCTCCCCGTGGTCGTTCTTCACGTCCTCCACAAGACCCTTCTCGACACCGTCTTTTAGATGAAAGTTCATTAGACGGTGATGATGAATTTGTACAAAACACTCCTTGACTTGTATATACTTTGAACTAGACAAATAGAACCGGTTCTGAACTAGTTATAATACGTATTAACTTGGTTTTGGATTTTTTAGTTCTATTGAATTTTAATTTGTTAGTTTTAATGTATTTATTGAATGGTGTTGTTATTTATTGTTGTTGTTGTTGTTGTTGTTGGAATAAAATGCCTATTTAGGAATTTTGGTATGCTGGCAGGTGGTGTAGCTACCAAAACAGACATTTTATGCCAAAATTAAAACCTAGAAAACCGACCAAAGTTGATCGGTATTTAATTAAAAAAAATACTTCTGATTAGCGACCAAAGTTGGTCACCATTTTCTCTAGTCTACGGCGAGGAAGCTCAGTCTATTGCGACCCCCACCGGGGCCACCAACTATTGAGCCTTAAAACTTAAGCTCAGTTCATCGACAGCAAGGTCACTAAGTTCTTTGAAGATCACAAAATCAAAAAGATTTTATCGACCCCTTATCACCCGACACGAACGATAAAGCAGAGTCGACAAACAAAACCATACTACAAAACCTGAAGAAAAGGTTGACCAACTCAAAACAAAAGTGGAAAGAAATTCAGCTCGAGGTCCTATAGGCATATCGAACAACTTCGAGGTCGAGTACCGGTGAAACACCATTTTCTCTAGTCTACGGCGCGGAAGCTTCGATTCTGGTAGAAGTGGAAGAACTGAGCTTAAGTTTATGATATGCTACAGAGACATCAAACAATGAGGCTATGTCCACAAATCTAAATTTAGTAGACGAAAGGCAAGAAGCCACCCTGGTCCGATTACCAGCGAATGGGAAGATACTACAACTAAAGGGCAGACCTTTGACACTTCCAAGTCAGGGAATTGGTATTGAGGAAAGTCACACTACATACCACGAACCCCAACGATAAGAAACTATGCCAGAACTGGGAAGGACCATACAGAATCACCGGTATAACTGGAAAAAGGCTCGTACCAACTTGAGTCCGAAAGTGGCATACAACTACAAAACAAATGGAATGTGGCATACTTGAAGTGGTACTACTGCTGAGGTATGAATACCTAAAAGACTTTACGGTTTATTATCCTTTGAACTAACCTGTACAGGTACTCAATCGAAGTCAAGTCCAAGAATTAGGTCTAAAAGCACGTGTTGCACTCTTTTTTCCCTCAATTAGTTTTTTCCCGAAGTGGGCTTTATAGCAAGGTTTTTAACGAGGCAATAGTAAGCGTGCTACTCTAGCTTGAAGACTGTTCCAGGACCAGGGATTGGGGACATCCTGTATCAGATCATTAGTACTCGAGCCCTCAAAATCCGGCCTCAAGTACTAGGGGACTATCACACCCTGAGTCAAGATCCGAAGATCTGAGTTCAGTAACTTCGTAGACAATTTTACTTGACATCAAAAGCCAAGTCTTGAATAATAGGAATCATTGTAAGTGTCAAACGATCAAATGAATCGTGCCCTAGTAGTTCATTCTCCCCATGGCGGGTAATTTTTGTATCAGTCGATTATCTACACTACATTTGAAGTAATAGAGTAATAAAATTTGCCTTTTATACTTCATCATTTTACACTTACATGAGCATTGTTACCTTTATGTCAGTTTTACACTTACCTTTATGTCACTTAAAAATAAATATTGGGTTCAAAACCTTTTTAAGCCTTCGAGAACCATTAACCGGAGGCACAAAACCAAGGGCAGTAAAAGTCCTCGAGACCGTGCCCAATCATTTAAAGACTCCCGAGCCTATGGGTCACCTGAACTGAGGACTACTATCCGATAGTAAAATCAGGCAAATTAGGATACTGAACCCCGCAAGCACCAAGACGACAAGGCAGGGCCTAAATCGAAAAGCCACAGCCAACATAAGGAACGAAGGCATTGGAGCTTTGATCCCAATGCATAAATGACTCAGAGATGTCTCAGTTAATAAATATAAAAAGTAAGGTCCTTACGTATTTTAAGTCTATAAAGACTGTGTCTGATTTGATCGAATCAATCGGTCTCGAATCACGGCCAAAGAAAGGGCCACCTTCAAAGGTTAATTGTGTCCAAATAAATGATTAGAACTTTTTTAATTAAGACTTCGTTTCATTTTTGTTAGACTCTCCAAAGTCAAAGCAACGTGGAGCCATCGCTTGACTCGGACTTTGTTTGTGCCTCGAAAGTTGAAAGATTTGAGCAACACCAAAATTTATGCTAAGTTATTGATGATGTATTAAGTATGAGACACAAGTTATATGTCCTAAGTCCCAAACACAAGCAACTTCAGAAAAGTAAAGGACACAATATATAGGCGAAGGGTAATTTCATATATATATATATTCACAAAAAGGTATTTACAAAGGCACGAGAAAATGGCCCCAAAGTACAATATGGACAAATATGAAGAAAACAAGAGACAAAAATACACGCTAAGGCATTTCCTGCCTAGTCTTCACCAGAGCCCAGTTCGCTATCCGAAGCTGGTACCTCGCCTTGGTCTTAGTTTGATCATCTTGGCCTCTTCGATCTTGGCTGCTAAGTTGACCCCCCTCCCCCACAGCTTGGATCTCGTCGAGAGCCTTCCTCCGAGATAGCCACTTCACATACTCAACATTCGTTATGATCTGGGTTTCGCTATCTCGGCATCAGTCTTGTACTGGGCCAACATATATTGGGCTTCCAAAACCTTGTTCGAAGCCACCTCCAGTTTGAACTTCAGCATGTTGTACTCTTGGCCAAGAGCATCACGCTCTTTGACAGCCGAGGTGAGTTATGCCCAGAGCTCCTCGTTCAACCGAGCCCATTTGTCGATCTCCTCTTTTTCCACTCGGAGTTGTACCTTGAGCAATGCCAAGTCCTCCTTGGCGGCATCGAGTTCCGATTCTAGGTGGTCCATTTTGCCTCTCAGCTCATCGGCTGAAGCCTTCACCTTGTCTATCTTGATCCTAAGATGGTCAATCAAAGTTATCTTCTCCTGGACCTGTGAAATTGCGGCGTTAGAATTGCCAGTTAGCCTCTCATTATCAATCTCAAGCACTCTTTCCTTCTCAACCAGAAGAGCATGGTCTTACTTCTCTTTCGAGGCCTCCTTCTGGGCCTTCTCCAGCTTGACTAAAGGGCAGGAAGCTCGGCCATATCCCTAAGGACTTCATCCTTTGTACATCTCCGTTTGCCGAACTTGTTCCTTGAGCTCAAACTCGAGGTGGCTCACCTCCATCCTCGATCGATGGATGCTTTCATGATGAAGCACCCAGGCCTAGGACATAGAGAAAGAAAAGTGTTAGAAACAGCTGAGACGATGGGAACTCGTTGAAATAAACAAGGAAAAGAATATACCCTACTTAGCGCATGTTGATCCTCATTGAAGATACTTGGCACATTTACCTCGTTCACCTTCACTTGGTCTTCCTCAGTTACCAAAGAATGGAGATACCTGGCCACTACGACTGGCCCGGACAACATGGTGGTATCTACTAACACCGTGAACATAACCGTCTTCTTTCGCTCAAGGTCCACACTCAAGGCCGAAAACTGCTTCTCAAGCTTCGAGCTTGAACTCGGCCCATTTGTTCCGGGTTGCATGAACCTTTTTTGGGATCTACAAGTAGCTAAAGCTAGAGTAATCCTCCAGCATGTCGAGGTCCACACCCTCAAAAAATGAGTTGAGGGCATCATCCACAGCCCGGGATGGTCGGTTGGATTCTCTTCAACAACCCGAACTTCATTTAAAGTGGCCTCCAGCCGGACGGTGATTCTTGAGTATGGATGATGGAATCATCTTCAGGGACAACTGTTCTCGAGATCAGAAGGGCTTCTTGAGAAGTAGTGGCCACGTGTTCTTCCTCGAGCTGAGGAGGATTTGGCCTTACGAACGCCCCCCACCGGGGCCACCAACTATTGGGTGGCATCGATCAGTTCGTGAATGACAAACTCCATGTCCTCGTCATTCTCGGGGAAGTCCTTGAGCCCATGAAAAGCTTTGGAATCCGGGAAACAGGCACTAGAAGTCTTCTTGGTGCTCTTTCTGACCCTGAGCACAATTCGTTTTCTCTTCTTAGCTTTGGCAGGAGCGTCCGAAGAGTTTGGAGATATTTTCTTCTTTGCAGCAACAGCTTCGGCAATGGGCTGTAGAGAAGAATAGTGTTCTATAGACGGGGTCGAGGTTACGACATCAACGATTTTCCGAAGTTTGGTGGTCTTGGGCAAGCCTGCGAAAAAAGGACTTAGCCATGACAATAACATGATAAAAAACTCAACCAGAAAGAGGCACTCACCGTGAGAACGAGCCTCCATTTGCCCTTGGAGAGCTTACACCACTCACGCTCGGAGTAGGTTGCATATACCCTCAACCTACTCCCTAAAATACGGGACCACCTTGGGGACTCGAGCGACTACTGCATGCCAAATGAAACAAGTAATAGGAATGAAGAGTAGATACAAATAAGTTCTTTGATAACTTAAAAGGAAGTAAACTTACGTTTTGGGTTCCACTTCTCGGGGAATGACATAAACTCGGAAGGAATGAGGTCCTTGGTATTTATCCGAACAAACCTACCCTACCAACCCCGGTCCCTGTCCTCGTCTATGCAGGAGAAAGGAGCTTTCTTTGCACGACGGGCAAGTTTGATAATTCCCCTCGGAAGATTCAGGGGATGTAAACTCAGAGCAGGCGGTCGACCGTGAATTGAGGCTCCCCTTGTTGTTCAAAAAGTGACAGAGAAGGGTCATGACCCTCCAAAAGGACGGATGAACCTGCCCGGGCAGATTTTGTACCTCTTAAGAACTCGAGGATCATCGTATCAACCGGATCGAATGTGAAAGGACACGTGTAAACACTTAAATATCATTCCACATGTGTCGTGGTGTCCTCATCAGAACTTGGACTGACTATGTCCTTACCTTCCCATTTGCAGTCCTCTCGGACTACTTTTATCTTGTCAAGACATACTCCAATATCTTCTACGATAAACAAAAAGACCATAAAAATATCTTCAAACTACTCCTTGAGCAACTTCACTTCCTCATTCTTGAAGTATCTTGTCCTTGCTATTAAAAAATAAAGATGAACATCATTAATATATGCATATGTACAAAGAAGACAATAAGTTTAGAGAGAAAAGTAGCCAAAAAAAAAGCGATAAGAAGTAAAGCAAAGAAAGGTATTTCTGGAAAACTTTTAAAACCCCACAAACAATAACTTTTTAAAGCATGGGAACATCAACCTTGCGATCACAATATATATATGGTAAGGATGCTTAGTCTAAATTATTATAAAATCTGTCAATCAGTGTGAGATGTCATTGATACTTTGCGAAATTCAGTTATCAAAACCAACACAAATAATTATAAATCTGAATATAGTACATGAATTGAAATGAATGCACAGAGTCGTATTACATAATCTATGTCCAAATTATTTAAAGCAACACAATAACGTAATGTTCGACTAAGAACCTACTGAAACTATCTATAATGTATAATCAATCACCAGTCATTAAAATAACAGAATTGAACTCTATGCAGTCGGCCACCTAACAAATTGGTGACTGGAAATGCCTACTGGTTGCTTACATCATGGACCATCTCATTACATTTTCTCATAAATGATAATAAACAACTTGGATTCATACTTATTTACAGGTTTATAGTATTTCGTGATGTCCCAGGATTTTACTCTTATGCCATCTTTGAGCACACAAAAGACATGCCTGCTTTCAATCTTAACACAACCAGAATCACTTTCATGCTCAATAAAGAAAAGTAAGAATCGTCATAGCTATTTTCTTAAAATGAAGCAGCATGTTAAAGTGAACGAACTTGATTCATTTGCAACTCTTTTTATTCGATATTCTATCATTGGAAAGGAATTAACTTAATAGGTGGAGGAAAGGAAAGAAAATGCTAGGATGTAGTCCAAAATGCATTTGTCCAACATTCTTTTAAAAGCTGCCTTCGTAAAGAAGAATGTTGTGTCCTTAAGGATATAGAATGACAAACTCTTAGAAGATGACCACTACAAACAGAAACCAGAAGAAGTAACTCTTTAGTATCTTTATGGCGTTACCAGGTTTCACTACATGGCCATAACAGATGAAAGACAAAGATTTATGCCTAGTACTGCAGAAGACCGGCTTCCAGAGAGAGGCCAAGCACACCGGGCTGTCCTTTAGAATTCTAAAACCCCAGAACCAATCGTTTACTCCATATTGCGTTTGTGGCAGTGGCATTCTTTTTTAGTTGGATCCTTTTACAAAATCCTATGTCTTCCATGTAGAAATGATGATAGACTTTTCTAATATAGACAGAACTTGTAGGTATACATATTATGGATTGCAAAATGATTGAACAAGCATTTAGTGAAGGCTGATTTTCTAGA
The DNA here is from genome assembly GCF_000393655.2 of Nicotiana sylvestris. Classification (NCBI taxonomy): domain Eukaryota; kingdom Viridiplantae; phylum Streptophyta; class Magnoliopsida; order Solanales; family Solanaceae; genus Nicotiana; species Nicotiana sylvestris. The sequence goes on along the minus strand of NC_091064.1, from coordinate 88,595,693 downwards.
GAAGGATTAACTAAGCTTTAAGGTGAAAATGGCTCTGCTCAGCATTCTTTTTCCTGTTCCTTTGTGAAGAGCAACAATGTATGGACAAATAAGATGTGAAAAATATTTTGTATTTTACAGGGCATTAGTTGAATATTGGAAATTGAGAATTCATCAAGTTAAATTAATAGAAAAGGAGAACCATGTCATATACACTAAACTGATTTCAAGAGAAATCTTTACCTGTTGCATTCTGATCAGCCATGCATCCATCTTTTCTTCGATTCTTTTTTCAAGTCGTAAATCCGTTCGTGCACGCTCAACAGTCATTTGTTCTTCTAGCTTACTTTGCAACTCAGTAGCCATTTCTTCTTCTAGCTTGCTTTTCAACTCGGCAGCCATTTGCTCACGTTCTTCTTGTAATTTTCTATCCATTTCCTCTTGCATCTGTTGACGCATTCTTTCCATTTGAGAAGACATACTTGCCTCTAAGTCTACCTGCTGCAAACTGCTCTTTTTTGTAGGCTTCTTTCCATACCCTTTTCCACGAACATATCTAGTTCGTTCACCAAGTACAGTGGCTAAAATCTCATCTGCACTCATTGGCTGTTCATTTTCTTCAGATTGTTGTTGACTTACAATTTCCTTTAGTTGGCCCTACAATTATGTATGAATTTATAGTATAAAATAGGAAACAGATAATAAAATAACAAAATAATGATGCAAAAATATTACATGAATTTGTTGCGAATGCGGATCCGACCACACAATTTCTCCTTTGTCATCCTTACGAGTATGTTGGAGCTCCCAAACTCGATCTGGTGCTGCTTTGTTTCTACTAAGACACATGCATGCTTTCAATTTTGGGACGTTTCATTTCCTACAACACGTCCGTTGATGATATCCTTGGTTAATCCGAAACCACCTAAGAATAATCTCTGACTGATGTTTCTTCAATATGCAATCATCAACCCACAAACCCCACTTTATTCTATCCCAAAAATATTCTTCTGTTAGAAAGACTACGCACAAAGCAATCTTAACGAAATTTAATGAAAAAATAAGGAGAAAATATCTGATATTACAGATTGTACATTGGACAAATCCAGAGAAAAACAGAGGTTAGCTGATATATATGAGTATCTTTTCTTCAACAATAAAGTTGAACTCAAGCAACAAATCATTCCTAAACTGATTGAGAAGAAATAGCTTACTGATGTTCTTCAGCGCGTTCGTTCAGTTCTTCAGCACAGCATGGTAAAAATTGCCATTTGGGTGAAAATCGTCACTTGGATTCATCGATTTTGTGCTCTGGCTTAGGGCTATTTTGAAGAGAGAATTTCCAGTTGGATTTTGAGATTAGAAATTGATCTCTTGAGCGTGAGATTTCTGCCCTTTTGAGTTAGGGCTACTTTTGAGTTCTATTCCTTTTTTGAGCGTGAGAAATTTTTGAGAATTGAGACCAGATTGTTTTATCTTTAAAAAGTAGAATAAATAACTTTATATATTTCTGAAGTTTTTGTATTTTAATTTATCCTTAAAACTTTAAATGAAAAAAATAGTGGCGATCAAATTGCCACAAAAGTCAACGAGCCAACTTTTTGGAGCCAAATTTTCTCCTTTAGCGGGAAAGTAAAATTTTGTCCTGTAGATAGAAAATATTTGTTGCTACTAGGTAAAGTTGCCACTATAGTGTCTTTTCCGTGGCGACCTTTTTATAGTCGCCACTAAATCCCTAACTTTGTGGCGATTAGTAAAGTCGTCACTGATACTTGCCACTAAAAACCCTTTTTCTTGTAGCGAGAGAGCCGAAATATCCGCCATCAGCCTAATATTACGGCGCAGATCACGCTCGATATTGGTTGTAGATCGTGTTTACATGAGAGAAAAGGAAGAAAAGGATTTTTACCTTATTTAGACTTGTATTCGGGTTAAAATTTCCCCTACTATATAAAGAGGAGAACTTTTTGCATTTTTTGGGACACTATTGGCACGCATATCAAAGCAATAAGGTTCATTTTTGACTTTTAGCAAATTTTTCAAGTATTCTTCGGTTGTTCATCCATTTAGTGGCAACCAAGCTCTATTCCGAGGGCTTGGCTGAAACCAATCTTTAACATTTGAGTCCAACGTGAGGTTTAATCACTTTACCACACTTGGTTTGATCGTTTTATTTCTTTTCAATTTAGTTATTTATTGTTCTTTGATCATTCCTGTTGAAATAGACCACGTATCATTTAAACCGCATATAAATTTGATTGTTATCAATTTTAATAGTAAACACTAGAATTTTTAGAACGTGGATGCACTACTATGTCTAGTGCAAATAAATAAATATCCCGTCCAAGTACAATTATATCACTGTGTATAAGTTAATCCTTAAACTTTTGCTATAACGGACCTTTGTTAGAAACAAAACCTCGAGAAGTCACTTAAAAAGTATATCAATGTTTAGCAAGTTGAAAAATTTTAAACCAATATTCTAGCAAATTGATTGTAGGAAAAGGATCATTCACCAAAATTAAATTTTTTTAAAGCTAATCTTCTTACTTCGCAGATGCAAAATTAAAGAAATAATTCATCAACAATTGAAATAGAAGAAGATAAATTAAACCTTTGGGTATGAGTTCATCAAAAGTGGGGAATGGAGTATGAGTTCGAAATAAAAGAAAGGAGAAAAATGAAAGAAATGGAAGAAAGGAGAAAAAGGAAGTACTAAGTGGGACTTGATCCCTTAATTTTTTGGTTAAAAATTTATCATCCAATCAAGTCTACTATTTAACCTTTTGAAGCATGGATACAAGTAGAGATAATTAGATCTTTTTTGAAAAGTTTTTATATAATATACCTAGTTTGGTGAAGGAATTATGAGTTCACGTACCCACAATTAAAGCTATAAATTTGCCCCTGTACATAGGACATGACTAAATAAAATATACGAACTAAATACATTTTAATTACTATTCTTTTCACATTTGATCCCTACCTTATTAATTTATCTTTTGGTTTTTCATGCAAGACAATTGTTTGGAGAAAGACAAAAGACCAAATTGTTATCGTCACGTATCACTATTATTTGTCCTCCATGACTTCATTAATTATACTACTTCCGTTTCAATTTAGATGAGCTAATTTGACTTGGCGCAAAAATTTAAAAAAAAAAAAAAGACTCTTGAAACATGTGATTTTAAAAGCTTAAGGGACAAAAGTTTTGTGGAGGCATGACATTTGTGTGGCTATAAAAGTTTCTTATTAAGTATAAAGTGGGTAAAATATAAAATTTAAAGTTGAACTGTTTCCCAATATAAAAATATATTATTCTTTTTGAAACGGAATTTATAATAAAGAAAATATTTCTTCTAAATTGAAATAGAGGGAGTACTGTACAAAATTATCAATACTAATATATGTTGCATTATCAAGAAATTATGTCTCGTCATACTAGAAACTAATTTCAAAGTTATCTAGTTAATTAAGGTTTCGTGCCTGTTTTAATAAACATTTCACATGTAAATTAAATTATTATTCTTTCAAGATAGCTTCATAGATAAGATGTCAGTGTTGTTATTTAACGACGACTTTGTCGGCTCACAGAGTTTGAATCATTGAGGAAGTAGTTGGTACGCCTTTGTCAAGGAGACTATCTAGAAGCTTCAAGAAAGCAACCCTAGAAACAAGTCCCAGGCTATTTCATATTTGGCAGACTACTTGTGATCAAACACTTCAGAAAAAGAAACATCACTTACGAATTTTCAAATCAAAATGGCGTATTTGTATACGGTCAAGATCGAATGCCTTCGATCTATAGGCTCGAGAGGTTGTCCAAAACCCGAGTTCGGGCGAGGTCGAGTTCGAGCCCGACGGACCAGACTTGAGCTCGAAGACAGAATGCAATGCCCGGAGATAGGAGTACGAGGAATATCGAAGCTGAGTATGCTCGACCCTGAAATTGTACCATTATAGATTTGTAACAGAATGAGCTAGATTCCTGCCACGTCCCCAAGATCATGGCGCAAATCTGGAATAGGATTGTACGATTCCGTACTAGGTGGTTAGACAGCTGTATCAAGAATATTCCTTACTGTAAATAGAAATATACCTTATTTAGGGTTCCCCTATTATATAAAGGGGACCCCAATTATTTGTAACACCATCTAACCATTGAGCAAAGAATATACTCTCTACTTTTTCGCCTACTATTCATTAGAATTGTCCTTTAGCTCTACTGCTCTTACTTTACTTTCCTTGCTTAATTGTTCTTATTGTTCTAAACTCACCTCGAGGTCACTACTATTGAGTAACATTGATTTGGTTCACTTATTTCTTTCATTTCTGCTTTATATCTCTTGATTATTAATTGGTATTGAATTAAATCACATATCTTTAAAACCACAAATCAATTTTAATTGTTACTCGTATTTTTGAGGTAAACAGTTTAGCACCCACCGTGGGGCTAAAGATAATAGTGATTATTTCTTTACTGATTCTCATTACACACGTTGTTTTTACACTTTTTCTTGTCAAGATTTTTTGATTCTTAGGCTGAAACATGTCTAGCTCACAAAATGCACATATTCATGACAACGAAGTTCTTGGAGAAAACAGCAATGCAGGGGTCGGTGTACCAGCGATAAACCCAGGGGAAGTGCCAAATACGGAACCAGTTGATGTTAGTTCACATATTGCTCTAAACGCAAATTTAGGCACAGACCCCGAAGGGAATGTACGCAGGAAAGCCCGATCTAGTGGCTAAAGAACACAAGGAATGGGAGACGGGGGAGTCAACCTCCAAGTGATATTTAGATGCTGCAAGCTCAGCAATTCGACATCGCTCAACTTCAGAGTCAGAATAAAACTCCAAATACAGCCAAACCGGTACACTCGGCGTACTGAACCAGCGCTAAAAAGGCCCGATGAAAGTGGCTCAGGGACTGAACCCGCGATTATGAGGTTGCTCGAAGAGCTCACCAAGATTATCGAGTCCGGGGAAAAGAAAATTGACGACAATGACAAAAAAGTGGAAACTTATAACTCCCGTGTTGACCAAATACCGGAGGCACCTCCAGTTTTGAAGGGTTTAGACGCCAAAAAGTTCATACAAAAACCATTCCCTCAGAGCGCGGCTCCGATGCCTATTCCCAAAAAATTTCACATGCCTGATATACCCAAATATAATGGAACAACCGACCCTTACGAGCATATTACTTCATACACTTGCGGAATCAAAGGAAATGATTTGAATGACGATGAGATCGAATCAGTCTCGTTGAAAAATTTTGGAGAAACGTTGTCGAAAGGAGCTATGCTTTGGTATCACAACTTAGCTCCTAACTCTATTGACTCGTTTGCTGCTATGTTAGCAGATGCCTTTGTGAAAGCACACGCCGAGGCCATAATGGTGGCCACGAGAAAATCGAATGTCTTCAAGATAAAACAAAGGAATGACGAGATGTTGAGAGAGTTCGTATCTAGGTTCCAGATGGAGCGAATGGAGTTACCACCGGTCTCGGATGACTGGGCGGTACAAGCTTTTATGTAGGGTTCGAATGAAAGGAGCTCGATTGCGTCTCGACAATTAAAGCATAACTTGATCGAGTATCCAGCTGTGACATGGCCAGATGTGAATAACTGTTACCATCAAAAATCAGGGTCGAGAACGACCAGTTGGGAGCCTCCTCGGGTTCAGTTCATCCTAACAGGTTCGCAGCCAAGCCCCCGAGGGATGCAGTCAGGGAATTGATATTCAACAAAGAACGGTATCAGCCATATGTCAATCGGAGGAACAGCGACCCAAGCTGTAACGCTCCTCGGAACGATCGGAGAAATGACCGAGGTCAAAGTTCCCAAGGACTCATGAGTAAGAGCAAGTTCGATAAACATACTAGCTTTGCTGTTACATCTCGCATTTTTGTACGTTAAAAGTTTTGTCTCGAGTTAATTGACGTAGACTCGGGGATGAGATTATTTTGAGGTTAACGTATTTATGTTATTTATAACAAGCGATAAGTAAGTGTCATGAAGGATAAATGGTACATGAATTAAAGAAAACGAGTTTGGTTGAAGGTTTTCAATTTGGGATAAAATACGAGTGGAGCAATAATACCCGATATTTATGGACTAGTACCATACAAGGTACCATATGACTGTGATAGTATGATGTAGAAAGTATATTGAAAATGAGTAGTATCTTCAGATAATTTTTAATTATGTGGGTAATTGATTAATCACCGGGTAACAGAACATTACCTAATTACCTAATAAGTGGATAAAGATTAATAATTCCCACCCCACCCCTCCAAAAACGTGGCAGTTGGCCACAATCTAAGGAAAATGACTCCTTAGTCATTTTGATAGGTGGCAATTAAGTTGCAAATAAAGGGACACTACATGTCTTGTGATTATTATACAATTCTTAATATCAGAACATTAGGAACTCTTTACAATTCAAAAGACATTAGAATTTTGCAAAAATATTAGCCTTCTTAACATTCCTGGAAACGTTAGCCATTTTCAAGCTTTCAACAAAGCTCATTTTTCATTTCTTGAAAACAAAGACACCAACAGAACGTTAGAAACAAGACATTAGCAACAAGATTTCTTGCAATCAAATTCTCCTACAAGAATATTATACGGATTTTCCCCTACTCCAGGTATGTTAAGGCGATCCATTCTTTATTTTTGGCATGGTCCAAATTATACAGAAGAAACGAGCAAATATACGGTTTTCATAAACGACTCTATTCATAGAAATACTAGTGGTCTCTGTGTTCTTGATTCCCCATGTGACATATTATTATACCTTCTGTTCATGGATCTCAGAATAATACGCAGTTGATAAAGTTTATCTGAAAGGAATATTGAGATTGTTACATATTTTCATGCATTTCATTAATTTATGCATGTACATTGAACCATGACAAGATGGCGTTATATACTCGTCTATATATATATATATATATGGGATGTCGAAAAAAGGTTACGGCGTGATATACGCCCCACCACCTAATTAGTTGGTATATGTTGATGATGTTGCCTATAGTGGCCGAGACGATATGATGGGATGCCCTCAGAGGCTTGATGATATTATGTACACATATACCTATGCATGACACGACATTTATATGCACGTGCATGATATTATAAATGTTTCAGGATTTATAAAATTATTCAGATTTACAGATGGATTTCTATATTCCATGTTTCATCTATGTCTCTTATGTACTGATTTTCATGCCTTACATACTCAGTACATTATTCATACTAACGCCCTATTTCCCGGGGCTTGCGTTTCATGCCCGCAGGTACATGTAGGAAAGTCGACGGTCCTCCTTCTTAGGATCCTTGATTAGCGAGAGTTGGCGTGCTCCACTTGATCCCACTGTAATTTGCACGTATATGTATATATGTCTTTTGGACAAGTTTTCCTCCAGCATGTTACTCTCGTAATTCATCATATATTATTCATGTTTATATCTTAGTCGCATGCTTAAGGGCGTTCGACAGGTAGGACTCGGGCACTCGTCGCGGTCCATCGGTTTGGGTCGTGACAAAAGTGGTATCAGAGCAGTTCTGTCCTAGGGTTGTCTACAAACCGTGTCTAGTAGAGTCCTATTTATGGGTGTGTTGTGCACCACACATATAGACATGAGGCTACAGAACATATAGGATATTATACTCTCTTTTTATCTCAAATCATGCGAGATAATAATTCATGTTCCTAATAATATGTTACGTTTTCAGCGATGCCTCCAAAGACTACAGCCGCCCAGAAGGGAAAGTCTGTGGCTGGCGAGACTACTAGTCGAGCGCCACGAGTTACCAGGGCTCGGGGAGAGTCTCATAGTGAGATCCATATCAGACTTCATATACCCCGCCCTTTCCAGAAGAGCTCCGAGGGACACCATCTCCAGCGCCCGCCCCTGTACGTCCAACTCCTCAGCCAGATGTACCGAGTCAGGAGATGAGAGATGTTATTCAGATATTAACCCGATTAGTAGCCGCACAGGCTCAGCATCAGGAAGTAGGTATTGTTCATGCAAATAGGTCTGTCAGTGCGAGGGTTCGTGACTTCATTAATTTAGACCCTCCGGTATTCACCGGAGCAAATCCAAATGAGGACCCTAAGGTATTTATTGATAGAGTGCAGAGGACGTTAAGGGTAGTGAAGGCCACTATGACTAAGTCAGTTGAGCTAGCTTCCTATAGACTCCGAGATGTTGCAGTTAATTGGTACGAGTCTTGGGAATTGTCCAGAGGTGAGGATGCCCATCCAGCAGTATGGCAGGAGTTTATAAAAGCCTTTCTTCGTCATTATTTGCCACCAGAACTTAGACGGGCCAAAGTTGATATGTTTTTGACCCTTCGACAGGGTAACATGAGTGTTCGGGAGTACAGTCTTCAGTTTGATTCATTGGCAAGGTATGCTCCCACTATTGTATCTAAGATGGAGGATCGGGTTCACCGGTTCGTGATGGGGTTAGAGCCGTGTCGTGCCCCTTTTTTTCCCCTTTGCATCGGAAAATTGGGTTTATGACATTTTGGGGTAGGACAACTCATTCCTTTTGGGAATTGGGTTTGCATTTGATGAGTCGCCACCTAATGATTTAAGGTGCATTAGGACACCTATAAGGTTCATTTCTAAGTTTGTTTGATAACCAGAGATAGGGTAAGGGCTTGAAATTATCCTAAGGGGAAGGTTTTAGGCACCCCTCGGGATCCACTAGTGTAGTTTCCGGCTGGACATTTTTGTGAATTTTATACAAGTAGCAAACATATAGGTATAGGCTCAAGTAGTAGAGGATTTAAGTTTAAACACATAAGAGTTTGAAAATAATTGTTAATAGGCGAATTTTGAAAAATACTTGGGAATGTAAAAGGAAATGGGGTCTTAGGTTTATTTATAATATGGATCACATCAATGCGATACCCGGTATGACACTCTTCAGTATAGGGGATACACATGGTATTAGCACACCGGTCATCATATCCATATCTATCCTTCCCACTCCGTTAAGGTATTAAAGTGCGAATTGGTCTCAACCTCTATTGTATGCTATTATCCATCACATTCCTATCAGTCCCGGAGGAATTTAGGACTACTATTCCTATAAGAGGGAGGATTTTAGGCTGACTCTTAGGTTTTAAAGGCAAAAGGCTAAGGCAACATACAAAACATGTAGGACTACATATTGGGGGAAAACATATAAACAATTCAGAGGCTCATATATACCTCCGCAGACAACACACATAAATAACATGACTCAAACAGAGTTAGGTTCATAATTTAAAGATACCGAGGCAGGATGTTTTAATTGTTGAAGCAGACCAATTTATTACATAACTCAGATAAGAAGTTTGAATCAGGCCTTCATGCTGCTTGTAGCAGTTGCTAATTAAACAAAGGCGGATTCAGTTTTATTATTATTACCTAGGGCTTGTCTAAGTGTGTATTGGTGGTGTCCTATAAGCATGATATCTATTACTGATTAAGAAGGCAACAGAAGAGTGGTTGATATTTTTTTTAAACAGGCGATTTGGATCCTATAGGCATGCTTTCTAAACTGTATTAATAAAAGGAGTAGGTTGCTTAAATTGATTCAGAATAGTACGAGTCAACCTGATTTTTTAACTAAACTGGTTTTAGATCTTATAGACATGATCTCTATTATTGCTGATTTTAATTCCTACAAACATGATATCTAAGTATTAAAGGCTGATTTGGTCCTATAGGCATGATATCTAATTGAACATGAAATGAAGCAGGCAGGATTTATTTGATTACAGCGAAATTCCTATAGGCATGATTTCTATAAAAAAAATGATTTTGATCTTATAGACATGACACCTAACTTCAAAGCTAATTTTAACCTTGTAGGCATGATGTCATTATAGGCATTTAGATCCTATAGGCATGGTGTCTAAGTGTGGAAGTAAAACATGCAGAATTTATTAAACAGATCCTATAGGTATGTTATCTACCCTTTCACTAGCCAAACCCAATATTTGTTACAAATTATTACAGACCAAAAATGGTTGAATCAAAAAAGTGCAAAATAAGAAGTTATAACCTTAGGAAGCCTGATTCTGACCTCCTCTCTGAGTTATGGAATAAACCACCTCAAATGCCAATGTTCTCACAGCCTTTCTCAGACCTAGGTGTGTCAAAGTTCCCTAAGGGTCTCAAGGGGCCCCGGGCAGTGCTTACACCCAGGTTGCATAACCAGACAGAGATGAGTGCAGTGTGGAAGGGCCAGCCTTTATGTGTCCAAGTTCAGAGAGAGCTCAAGGTTCCCAAGGCAAGGCTCACACAAGAGGGGCAGAACCTAGGTCTAAGATTATAGTGGCAGTACAGAACATAGTAAAAAAAGAGTTTGTTTAAAACTAGACTGGGAAATAGTAAGTGGTGAAGGTGATTTGAAAACAGTAGTAGTAAAACTCAAAGTACACAGAATTAGTAGTTACACAAGGGGTCAAGTGGTTTTGGGAATACATTGTATGAAGCATATGACCCCAGAAGGGGTCAGGTTTGGTCATGCACAACAATAGATGATGCTGGCATGCCCACAAACCAGCCATAGAACACAAACACATAGAGGGGACATGAGGGTTTGGGATTCATAAGTCAACAAGTGCACACATAGGGGAAACATTGATCTAAGGGGAATGGGAACATATTACAACATGCTAATAATACAACTTGATTGCAGAAACATAAGCAGAAGCAGGTAAGAGGGCAAGAAATTGGAACAACTTAAAGAAACATGTTGTTGTTGATGCTTGAAAATTAACTAGGACATACCAGTAGAGAAACAAAGTGCAGAAAGGAAAAGTAGGCAAAAATTCCACAGTCTAGCCTTGGCTTTCAGCCGTCTAGACAAAGCAGTAGCACAAGTAGTAGTAGAGAAAAGAGAGAAAGTTTTGGGTGTAAGTGTGTGTTCTTGAACTCAATTGTTCGTGTGTTTTAAAGAAGAGGGGTGCAGGGTATTTATAGTTAGTGAAAAGTAAGGTAATAAGTAAAGTTTTAACACAAACATGGAAACAATCACAAGTCAGAATCAATTAACACAAGTGACTCCCTTTAATTAAGGAATAACTGTTTAACGGGTAGTAGCAGGTTTAATTAAGGAAAAAAATCAGTTTAGGGACAGATTGATTATTGCCATATAAGAGGTGATAAAAGCATGACGTAAACAATCAAGTCTAAGTACAAAATATGCTTATTTTGGGAAAGGATTCAACAAGGTAAAACATCACAATAAAGGGAAAAGAATCAATTAATTTTAAACAGACGAGTGAAATTAGGGTTCATAAAAGAAAAGCTTGTAATCAGTCACAAAATCAAGATCAATCAAGGAAGAAACTTCAGCATATAAACAAAGCGAACAGAAACAACAGACATGCGAGGCCAAACATATTGGCAAAAGAGATAGCACAAACGTACAGTAGTGGCAGAAATAAGCTAGGATTCAGTAGTAAGAAAAAATATTTGAAGCTCAGTAGTCAAGTAGGTCAAGTAGTTATATAGAATCAACAATGAAGAAGAACATAGTATCAGGTAAAAGAAATCAGAAACAAGTAAAGGTCTCACAGTAGTAATAAGTGAGAAAAACCCCTTTTAGGGCTTCGACAGTAGTCCAGTTTTAGAGATGATAAGAACTCAAAATAAGATAATCCAAACAAGGAGAAAAGAGTCAGAAACAAAGAACTTAAAAAAATAAGCACACATTTAGGCAAACAATTTCAGAACTCAGATAAGACAAAAAGGGATCTAGGGTTTTTAACATACTAACTCAAGTAGAAGGAAAGCATAAACAAGTAACATAGCAAAATCATGAAACAACACCAAAATCAGAGAAGATATCTTTAAAAGAGAGGTTAAGAGAAACCTTAATAAAAAAAAAGGAAGAGTCATTTTGAAAGAAAAGTTGAAGAACCTTCGAGAAAACACTTAAGAAATTCATAGTAAGTACAGATCTAAGGTAGATCTAAAAGAAAATTGAAATATCTTAAAGATTAGGGTTTCGAAAAACCCAGAAAAGGTGAGAAAGACCTTGAAAGTTTCCGATCTAACCAGGAAAGTCAAGGACTTGCCTTGAAAGGCCATGAATGGAGGCCGGAGAAAGGTCATAGATGGCCGGAGAAAGGCCATGAGCAGAAGTCGAGCAAGGACTAGACCAGATCCCTTCGAGGTTCGGCCATGAAACCACAAAAACAAACACCTAGGAGCCATAGGAGGTTGATACACATCTCCAATGGCCACAAGAGGCCATGAATTAGGCAAGGGTTAAGGCAGATTAGGGTGGGATGAGATGGCGGCAGCTAGGGTTCATGTGAGGTTTCATAGAGAATTGAGAGAACAGGGGATTCAAAGGCGACATTTGGTGAAGAATGAAATAGGGTAAGGGGTCTTTTGGGTTTAATTATGGAATGGCGAATGGTGGCCGTTGATCTGAGTGATCAACGACTTGGATTCAAAAGGGTAGGTAGGGAATCTAGGTTGGGTCATTTAATTGGGTTAGGGGTCGGGTTTGAATGGGAATTGGGCCGGGGAAATTGGGTTTAATTTTGGGTCAGATTTAGGCTAAAATTGAAATGTAACTGGGCTATTATTTAAATAGCCAATTTTCCCCCTTTTAAAATTATAAAAAATAGTAAATTAGTTTTTGGAAATAAATTGAAAGCTCTAAAATGATTTGTAACATATAATTAACAATTTTAAAACACAAGGCTTAATTTTATAAATATAAAACACAATTGAATCTTAAAAGGGCCAATATCGCAATTATATACAATTTAGCTTTAAAATACTAAATAAATATGTAAAGATATGAAAAAATTACCTTAGCTATATCTTAGTATAAATATAAAAGTCCAACAAATGAATTACCAAAATAATAATTTTGGAAATAATTATTGGGTTTTTATAGATAAAAGAGGGAAATACGTTGATTTAAAAACCTTTAAAAAATTATGGAAAAAAATAAAACACTTGGATATGCTTACATATGCACATATATGTCATTTTGAAGTTATTTTGTATATTGAAAATATATAGGAAAAAATTGGGTATCAACAAGCCATACTTGCTTAACGATTGTATGTCGGTCTCACTCCAACTAGACATGGATATTTCTTGTATTCAGGTATACGCTCAGGGTGTAGAGGAGTGTAAGCAGAAATAGAGGGCTTATCATGAGCATGATAGGGCCCAGAATAAGATAGCAAGGTCTTAAGGTCCTTCTGGTGAGTTTCGAGGTGGTTAGAGACAACAATACGTGAGATATCCATCCCAACCATCGTCTAGTGCACCCCCTCAGTTTGGCGGTGATCATTCCATATATTCAGGGCCTGGTATGAATTCCAGGGCCTCAGGATCTCAGTATAGGGGTGAGTCAAGTCAGATGAGGCTGCCCTTTCCACGATGTGCTTAGTGTGGTAAGCAGCATGTCGGGCAGTGCCGTGTGGGACTGGGTATTTGTTATACTTGTGGTTATCCTGACCACGTTGTGAGGGATTGTTCGACGAGAGGTGATGCAAGCATAGATCAGCTAGCAGGATTTGTAGCTGGTTCGTCATCATCAGTACACCCCCTGGGCAAGGTTCACAAGCACCAGTGAGTCGCGGTAGAGGTAGAGGCGGAGCATCTAGCTCGAGAGGTCCTCAGAACTGCATTTATGCATTAGCAGGACGACAGGATCAAGATTCATCTCCTGATGTTGTTACAGGTATATTATCAGTCTCCTCGTATGATGTATATGCACTGATTGACCCAGGTTCCACCTTATCATATGTTACTTTGTTGGTTGCTAGTAAGTTTGGAATAAAACCTAAATTGGTTAAACCTTTTGAGGTGTCTACACCTGTTGGGAACTCAGTGATAGCTAAGCGAGTATATAGGGGTTGTATAATAGTAGTTCATAGTCGACCTACCGTAGCAGACCTAATCGAGTTAGATATGGTAGAATTTGATGTTATCATGGGTATGGATTGGTTGGCTTCTTTTCATGCCAATTTTGATTGTAGATCAAAGATAGTCCGATTTCAATTTCCATGGGAGCTTGTTTTGGAGTGGAAAGGTAATACGGCGTCGCCGAGAGGTAGATTTATTTCCTATCTCAAGGTAAGGAAGATGATCAGAAAGGGCTGTATTTATCACTTAGTTCGGGTTCAGGATATGGAAGTAGAGTCACCAACCAGTCAGTCCATCCCTGTGGTTAATGAGTTTCCCGATGTCTTTCTTGATGAACTTTTGGGTCTTCCGCCATAACGAGAAATTGAGTTTGCTATTTGTAACGACCTGATCGTGTTGAGCTCTAGCGCGTCATTTAGCGGTTTGAGGCCCTGAGTAGCTTCACTTCAGGTATTATGACTTGTACGCATGGTCAGAATTGAATTCCGGGAAGTTCAGGGTTGATTTGGAGAGAAAATTCTCATTTCGGAAGCTTTAAGTTGAAAGAATTGACTATGACTAGAATTTTTGAGTAAAGGACCTCGGAATCAAGATTTGAAGGTTCCATAAGGTTCATATGATGATTTTGGACTTGAGTGTATGTCCGGATCAGGTTTTGGAAGACCAGGGAACGTTTCGGCACCTGTCACACCTCTTTTTACTACACCCTGTAAAGGGTATAAATATAAGAGAGTTTTTCCAATTAAAGGACAATCGAAACGGGATTGTTTATTTATTAAAAATCAGAATCACCACTTGGGATAATTTATGGTGTCCCAAGTCACCGGTTAAAATCCCGAATCGAGGAAGTTGACTCTTATTTATGGTCCGCGAACACAGAAATCCGGGTAAGGAATTCTGTTAACCCGGGAGAAGATGTTAGGTATTCCCGAGTTCCGTGGTTCTAGCACGGTCGCTTATCAATTTATACTTGGCTTAAATTGTTTAAATATTCATTTTAGGACCTATGTGCATTTATCTATTAACCACTTTTTAATTAAGAACATTATCTTGAAACGGGTCACGCATACGTGTACCCATTTGTTTGGCGTGTGAAAAATCATGTCACGCGAACATGTCCACAATTAATAACACTTTATAAAAAAAAGAAAGATTTGGCCAAAGTTGCGCGTGTCTAAAGCAAACTACAAACATTTGTCATTTTGTATGATTAAATGGTAGACGGCGCACCTCGAACTATATGAGCCAATTTAATTAATAACCTACGAACACCCATTTTTATTATTAAGAATGTTTGTTCGAAGTTGCGCGAACGCATACTCCGAATTGGTTTTTAGAATTGTAATCATATTACGCGAACATGTACACAATCACAATTGTATTTTAAACGGCCCTAAAGGTTTCTCTACGAATATTCAACAATTATTCTTAAAATCGAGTTAGGATTGCTAAGGCCACGAGTTACGGGCTAACTACACTGTGAAAAGCAAACGGGCTAACTCAAGGCACATGGATATACAGCCCAGAAGCATTAACGTGGAGAAGGGCCTGGTTGCTCATTCGCTGGGCCCATATTCTTTTGCTTGAAATTACTCTCTTAACTTTGGCCACATGACTAGTTCAAAGATCCTGGACAAAGACAAACAAACACAAGCAATTCTGCAAAATGCATGCTAGGGTCTGCAAAACTCTATATAGCAATACAAATGAGTAAACAGTATGAAGTCGACGACTGTAACCCCTGTTGTCCCCTCCTAATCACTTAACTTCCTTTAAATTTGGTTGCTTGACTCAACTCGCGTTGTTCTGCATCACAACAGTTCCAGCGTAATAGTGAATATGCAAATGTCTCCAGCAAACATCAATATCTCTGAATAACAGACTTAGTCTATCAGAGAAACTGAGGCCAACAAAATAATTTTCTGTTTTTATTCCTTTTCTTGTTCAAATGAGTGGACAAAGCAAATAGATTCCCTATAAACTTCCATCAGTACTAGCACGAAAGAAGAAGAAGTGTGTTTCAATGGAAATGCAAAAGAAGCTTGAGTTCTAGTTATACATACTATGGTGGCAGTTCATTTAACAAAGTTATTAAGGAGGACAGTGGTTGTAAGTCTTCTTATCCAGTGAATGATGAAGCTCGTGGTGTGACCATTAAGTATGAGACTAATGCAACCAGATGCTAAGATAGGCAGCCACGAACTAGGTGATTCACATTTTAAACAGCATTCCCAATTTCCTAGCTGCCAATGCAAGCCTTTCGTTTCAGTAGGTTATGCACACAGTGGACAGAATAATGAAGTGCAACAGCCCTATTCGCAATCTGAATTCTGGAAGGAACAAGTGATGCACAACTGCTATACCGCTTCTATACAGAAACTAGTCTGCTGAATCCAGTTGTGACTGGAGTTTTGCACGCCATGCATCATAAGAATGCCAACAGGGGTCTCCTGAACTCCCAGACAAAAGGCAGCTCAGGATTTGTGATAAGAAACTCTCAATTCAAAGGAACCAATTTAGTTCATACATTTTCAGAATAGCAACTTGAATTTGAGTCGCTGCTGCCACCATCGACTAAAATGCATTCAGTAACAGTCCCCAAAACATTGGATCACAAGTAAAATCATATCCCCAACAAGCAGTTTATGTTCGAACTCACATTTCAGCTACAATGCATCAGAAAAATCGACACAACTTGAACAGACTTTACCCTAAAATCTCAGCTAGTCGCAATTCAATAAGAAGTAAAATTGAACTTACTAATTTAAGAATGAACTAAGCACACAAGTTACTTGGTCCTTAAACTATGGCCAGACCAACAAAATGATCGAACAAGCAGGTTCCACCCTTAAAACCTCATGACTCTGTTTCAGTGCTCAAATTTTAAAAAATGAGTGAGACAATGTGACACAACCACAACCATTACATCATTGTGTGCAATCACTCGTCCGATGTAGAATAACCAAGAATACGAAAAACCTGAACCAAGGCAAAAGGAACTCAACATTCAAAATCAAACAACGAGCACTGACTCTCAAGTAGTCTTAAACAAAATTATAACAAACATGAACACATAAAACAAAACCATGAGTAATGGAAAGACGGAGAAGAGATGAACCTGAAATTGCAAATCTCCTTTATAACAATTACAGACTCGACAATACACCTCTCGACTCCAAATCTTAGCGAGGTTCAGCAGCAAATCAACAAGACGACAGTAGAAAACCAAACTCAAACTTCAATTTTATATCCTTGGAACTCAAATCCGGATTCAGAAAGAAAAAAAAACAGAAAGAGTTGTATGCGACTTTCTCTGAAACTTTGAAAGGATTCTTCAAAGGAGAAAACAAACCGAAAACCATCAGTTTTGGAGCCTTTTTCAACCCTTTTTCAGAAAATTCTTTCTTTTTTGAGTCCCCCTTCACAAAATCGGATAAGGCTTCTTTTGAAGACCAATCCTTGATGAATGTGGGGCTCGAATTGAGTGAAATCAATCCAACGCCTCACACTCATCCAGCATCTCGTCTCCAGAGCCTTCCAATCGTGTGATAAAACTCGAATTCGAGCGAGTGAGAGGAGAGGGGAATCTTTGGTGTCAGAAACCATTAGAAATGGTGATGAGGAGAGAGGGGAAATGCGTAAGGCGAGATTTGGGATTCACTCACCCGAATATGGACTGAATTTGGGGCATGGTTCGAGCGATTTGGAGAAGAAGAACAGTAGGCATCGTTTGGGACTTTAGGGCTCATCGCTTGTTTCATTTGGGTTTAACCCATTATTTGGGGGTCGGGTCGGGTTGCAGACGGGTTGGCCGGGCGGGTTTGGCGTAATTGGGCTGGGGTGGAGGATTTCAATTTGGGCTTGGACAAGAAAATAGGGGATGGGTCCAATTGGTATTGCTCTTCCTTTTATTTTCACCTATTTCAATTTTTCCAAAAGTTCTCTTTGTTTTTTTTTCAAGATTAAATAAAAATGTAAATTAATTCCTAGAACTTAATTCACCTAACAAACACTAATTAAACCCAAATGATAATTGTCACAATTAAAAAAATAAATTAAAGGGAAAGCTACTTAAAATCAAAATTTAAAATTAAAAATGCAAATTAAACTATTTTTGTGTAATTTTCCTTTTATAAACAACCTAATTGCTTAATTAGCCCTAGAATATTAAATTAAATCATGAATGCAAACACACATATATTTTTGTATTTTTCGTTAATTAAAATGCTCAGACAAAACAAAAAATGCAAACAATTAACAGAAATGCTACAAAAATCTACGAAATTTGCAATAATGAAAGAAATTATTTTATTTTGAATTTGTGGGAGTAATTCATATAGGGCAAAAATCACGTGCTCACAGCTGCCCCTCTTTGCCCGGAAACACGAAGAGTTTTCGTGCAAAGATAAAGTGAGCGGATACGAGCGATTTTTGCCCGTCTGAACACTCCATGGGAATCATTTTTGAAAGATTTGATCGCACCCTGCCTCTGAGGTTGCCTACATATCCTTAACTAAAAAGGAATCAAGTCAGTGTAGTTCGGGAAGTTTTGGTAGCTACGACTACCATGGAGCTGTGATTTCACTGTTGTTGTTGTTGCTACTGCTTACTGAACCTCCTTATTACACCATGTCAAAATAAAACAAAAAGCTATACTAGACTATGATCTATGGATTACAAAAGTCCTATCTATATCTTCAAACTTGATTTTGTGCTTCTTGTTGTTCTCCATTCTTTCGGAGACATCCATTTGTTGCTATCTTGAATTGTAAACTGAGATGTTTTCCCCTTCTTCAGGTGGGTGCCTGACTGCTGAACTTGATATGTATTCCTTTCTCTCCAGGCGGGCTCCTGACTGCTGACTTGAAAGTATTCCCTACTTTCCATGCGGGCTCCTGACTCCAACTTGAAATGTATTCCCTGCTCTTCAGGCGGGCTCCTGACTTCAAAATAAACAAAACAAAGAATTTGAAGCTAAAACTTAAATTGTACTCCCTTGTTCTCCAGGCGGGCTCCTGACTACTGTGCTTGAAAGTATTCCTTGCTCTCCAAGCGGGCTCCTGACTTCAACTTGAAATGTATTCCCTTGTTCTCCAGGCGGGCTCCTAACTTCAACTTGAAATGTATTCCTTTGTTCTCCAGGCGGGATCCTGACTTCAACTTGACAAAAACAAAGAAAATTTTCTGCCCCAGTTTGGTGGCTGGGGACAGATGTGATTGTAAAACTAAATCATATTACCAAGTATTACTAAGAATTGAAAGCTAGGTCCCATTATCCAGGGGGTCCTGACAACTCTTAACTAAACGACAATTTTAAATCTAAGCTATATCTTTTAAAGGCATGACTTCTACTACGTCTTGTTATCTAAGAAGGTCTTAAGATACTCCTCATTATCCAGGAGGGTCCTGAAAATCAAAAGTCAAATTTTATCTTAAGAGTGACAACTTTTATAGTTGAGCTATACTACCCTACAGCAGAACTTACGCTAAATATTGTTATCTAATCGAAATCTTAAAGCTAAGTCCCATTATTCAGGAGGGTCCTGAAAACTCCTAATTGAATCCTATCTCGAACATGCACACTTCTAAGTCAACTTATATTCCTTTGGGATGCATTTATGCTAAATTATGCTATTTCTGAACTTTAAACTAGGTCCCATTTTCCAGGAGGGTCCTGAAAATCAAAACAAACCTGTTTGGTGACTGCCTTTCTCCACGGAGAGTTTCTCTGGAACAACCGAAATTTCCTGCCCCTGTTTCAATCAAAGAAAATTTTGTCAATTTAAAATGGTGGTTAGCTGATGGCATTCTTGCTGAAGATCTTTCCGCTGCATTGTTTTGTTCTGACTGGCTTCTCCGAACTGGCCCTGAACCGCTTTGACTTCCTGACTGACTTTCAAACCCCGTGACTTTGACGAGCCAAGTGTTCTATACCCCCGTTGTTGTCTTACCTCTGACCCCTTTATCTGAACTTTTGCGTCTCCCATGACATTACCAAATCATTCCACTGATGAAGCTTCCGGTGATTCCTTGTATTCCCCTCTTTCGTCGTGTTATTCTTAGTATGATTTGACCATTCCGTGCTTTGCAATTTTGGGAAGTTGGTAGTGAGCTTTGAAATTCTTTTTCACTTGCTTTGAATAAGACTGACATTGAAACATTTTAGCCAAATAAACCCAAAAGAAAATGAAATGCAATGACTTTGCGGGTTAAGGATAGGAAGAATCCAAAACCAGATGACTGCTACAAAGAGAAACAGAAAAAGAAACTTATCTGAGTGGGACAGCTGGTACCGATGATCATGACATGCATTTTGGATTAATCGGCCCAATCTGTCCAACCAATTAACTTTCAGTTGCCGTACTTTGTTGCCCCAGAATTCCCGTGACTTGACTACTTTACCCAAACCTCAGCCTTGTTCGTCTTGCGGTGCCCTGAAACAGTTTTCCCACCAACAGACCTTTCTCACTTGTTGACTTTTCAAATTACTGTCGCCTCAAGGTGCCCGTGAGGGTTTTCACCAATAAGACTCCCTCGTTTTAATTTCTCTCAACTCCCTTCGCCTTACGGTGCATGTGAAGGTTTTCACCACTAAGACTCTCTTATTTTATTTCTCTAAACTCACGTCGCCTTACGGTGCCTGTGAAGGTTTTCACCAATAAGACTCTCTCATTTTTATTTTCTGCTTGAACCAGAGTGTTGCCCCTGACATGAATTACCTTTGCCTGCTTGACCTGGCATTTCTCAAAGATTGATCAGAAGGTCTTTCTTTGGACCGTAATATGGGCTTTTGGATAGGGTTAAGAAGAAAGGATATCAAAGGCTCGAAACAATTCAAATGGGTTCAAAATTACAACTTTCGGAATCGGATTTCTGACAACAACCACAACTTCTGCCCCAGTTTCCTGTTTGGGGACTTTTGGATTTTTATTTTGAGGGGACCGAACCGTAAGGCTGCCTGCGTATCCTTAAAAAGAATCATGTCGAACGTAGTTCATGTCATAGAAACTACTTTGTTGTCGCGATTTTTCTTTTCTCTCTTTCTTTTCTTTCTTTCTTTCTTTTTTCTTCTGTTATTCTTCTTTTCTCTCTTTTCCTTTTTTTCCTTTTTGCTTTTCTCTTTTCCCTTTTATTGTTTTTCTTCTTCTTTTCTCTTTTCTTCTCCTTTTCTTTTTCTTTCTTCCTTTTCTTATCTTTCATGCTTATGTTTCTGATATTCGCTACTGATTCCGAAAGAGGGGTATGAAAGAAAATAAATAAGGCTCAAAAAGGGTGACAAGGGATAAAGTGTTTAGATAGTAGAACAAAATGCCTTCATCATTTCAATCTTCAAAATATACCAAATACAAACAAGTACAATCAAAGAAAGAAATCATACATAGTATCTCTTGACTGCATCGGAATTGATAGCCATTTCTACACATTTCCCTTCTACATCTGTCAAATATAACGCGCCATTGGACAACACTCTAGTTACAACAAATGGCCCCTGCCAGTTCGGGGCGAACTTTCCTTTTGCTTCAGCCTGATGAGGCAAGATACGTCGTAACACTAGTTGACCTACTTCGAACTTCCGTGGATGTAACTTCTTGTTATATGCTCTTGCCATTATCTGTTGGTACAATTGGCCATGGCATACTGCCGCTAATCTCTTTTCATCAATCAGACTTAACTGCTCCAAGCGGGTTTTGACCCATTCAACGTCATCAATTTCTGCCTCAGCAACAATTTGAAGGGATGGGATTTCAATTTTTGTGGGTATTACTGCCTTCGTGCCATACACCAACAAATAAGGAGTAGCCCCTACTGAAGTGCGGATAGTAGTGCGATAACCCAACAATGCAAATGGCTGCTTTTCATGCCACTACCTAGAACCTTCCACCATTTTTCGAAGTATCTTCTTTATATTCTTGTTGGCTGCCTCGACTGCTCCATTCGCCTTAGGGCGATATGGGGTGGAATTGCGATGTATAATCTTAAACTGCTGACATGTCTCTGTCATCAGATGACTGTTGAGATTGACACCATTGTCTGTGATGATTACCTTCGGAATCCCAAACTGACAGATGATATTTGAATGCACAAAATTGACCACTGCTTTCTTCGTCACAGATTTGAAAGTCTTCGCTTCGACCCACTTGGTGAAATAATCAATGGCTACCAGAATAAACCTGTGTCCGTTTGATGTTGCTGGCTCGATTGGCCCAATGACATCCATTCCCCAGGCAACAAAGGGCCATGGTACCGACATTGTATGCAATGCAGATGGTGGGGAATGAATCAAATCTCTGTGCACCTGACATTGATGGCACTTGCGCATAAAACTGATGCAATCTCGCTCCATAGTGAGCCAGTAATATCCTGCTCGGAGAATCTTCTTTGCCAGAACGTACCCACTCATATGCGGTCCACAAACTCCGGAGTGTACCTCAGTCATGATTACTGTGGCCTGTCTTGTATCTATGCATCTTAACAATCCAAGGTCTGGAGTTCTTTTGTATAACACCCCTCCGCTGAAGAAAAATCCGCTTGCCAATCATTGAATTGTTCTTTTCTGATCACCTGTGGCATGTACCGGATATACCCCCACCCGGAGGTATTCTTTGATATCATTGAACCATGGCTCCCCATCAAGTTCTTCTTCTACCATATTATAGTAAGCATGCTGATCACGGACCTAAATCTGCAAAGGGTCCATATAAGCCTTATCTGGATGATGTAACATTAACGCCAGAGTGGCCAAAGCATCGGCGACTTCATTATGGATCCTCGAGATATGCCTGAATTCTATCGACTGAAACTGCTGGCAAAGATCATGCAAACATTGTCTGTACGGTATGAGTTTCAAATCCCGTGTTTCCCATTCTCCCTGAATCTGGTGCACCAGGAGGTCCGAGTCACCCAAGATCAAGACTTCCTGGACACCCATATCCACAGCTAAGCTCAAACCAAGAATACATGCCTCGTACTCAGCCATGTTGTTGGTACAATAAAAACGAAGCTGAGCCGTAACAGAGTAGTGCTGCCCTATTTCAGAAATAAGTACTGCTCTTATCCCCACACTTTTCATATTTACGGCTCCGTCAAAGAAAAGTTTCCATCCAGGCTTCTCGCCTTGTTCTAACTCATCAATCTGCATCACCTCTTCGTCAGGGAAATAAGTTTTCAAAGGTTCATAATCTTCATCAACCGGGTTCTCAGCCAAATGGTCCGCCAAGGCCTGCGCTTTCATTGTAGTTCGGGTTACGTAGACAATGTCAAACTCTCTGAGCAGGATCTGCCACTTTGCAAGCCTCCCTATGGGCATAGGCTTCTGAAAGATATACTTCAATGGATCCAAGCGAGATATGAGGTAAGTAGTATAAGATGACAAATAATGTTTCAACTTCTGCGCCACCCAAGTTAGGGCGCAACATGTCCTCTCAAGCTGGGTGTACTTAACCTCGTACGGTGTGAATTTCTTGCTGAGATAATATATGGCCTGCTCCTTCCTGTCAGTGATATCATGTTGACCCAGTACACAGCCGAATGAATTGTCCAATACCGTTAAATATAGAATCAAAGGTCGCCCTAGTTCTGGCGGGACTAACACGGGTGGATTTGACAAATACCCCTTTATCCTATCAAATGCCTCCTGACATTCATCTGTCCACCTAACCACAATGTCTTTCTTTAACAGCTTGAAGATGGGCTCACAAGTTGTCGTGAGCTGAGCGATGAACCTGCTGATATAATTCAATCTCCCCAACAAACTCATCACCTCAGTCTTGTTCCTCGGAGGTGGCAATTCCTGGATGGCCTTGACTTTTGATTGGTCCAATTCAATACCCCGACGGCTGACTACGAACCTCAGCAACTTTCCATACGGCACCCCAAAAGCTCATTTTGCAGGATTAAGCTTGAGATTGTACATGCGAAGCCTTCAGAAGAACTTTTTCAGATCCCTGACATGGTCAGGATGCTTCCTAGACTTCACGATCACATCATCCACGTACACCTCGATTTCCTGGTGTATCATATCATGGAATATTGTTGTCATTTCCCTCATGTAGGTTGCCCCAGCATTTTTCAAACCGAATGGCGTGACCCGTTAACAGTACGTTCCCTACGGCGTGATAAATGCCGTCTTTTCAGCATCTTCCTCGTCCATTAAGATCTAATGATAACCCACGTAACAATTCACAAAAGAACCAATCTCATGTTTGGCACAATTGTCAATCAATATATGGATGTTTGGCAGGGGAAAATTATCCTTCGGACTTGCTTTGTTGAGATCCCGATAATCAAGCACACCCTGGTCTTGCCATCCTTCTTTGGCACAGGCACAACATTAGCTAACCAGGTGGGATACCGCATGACTCGAATAACTTTCGCATCAAACTGCTTGGTGACCTCTTCTTTGATCTTTACACTCATATTCGTTTTGAACTTTCTCAGCTTCTGTTTGACAGGAGGGAATGCTGGGTCAGTGGGCAACTTGTGAACCACTAAATCAGTGCTTAGACTTGGCATGTCATCATAGGACCATGCGAAAACGTCTTTGTATTCGAACAGTGCTTTGATTATCTCCTCCCTGAGTTGAGGTTCCAGATGGACACTTATTTTAGTTTCACGTACATCTTCTTGGTCCCCTAGATTAACTGTTTCTGTATCGTTCAAATTAGGTTTGGGCTTTTCCTCAAAATGACTTAGTTCCTTACTAATTTCTTCATAGGCCTCATCATCATCAAATTCCAACTCGTCATCACACTCAATTTCTTGTATTATTACTTCAGAGTTAGATTGGCTTTTAAAATTGGGCCGAAGGTTCCTCATGCATGTCATGTCATTGATATCAGCATAAAAAGAACTGTACAAAAGAAGAAAACAAAAATAAAATTAGAAGAAATGAAGGAAAATGAACAATTGCATTTCATTGAATATAAAGATTATAGGGTTTTAACATATCCAACTGGACGGAACACAACATCTGAATTACAGACCCTGGAATAATCCAGACAACTAAAAGAAAATTAAAACCCACTACCAAAACTCCCTCCAGATAGGAAGAGGAGTAGCTTCCCAGTTGTTGACTTTTGCACGTGGTCCCACAAATTGCACATCCGCCTTGCTGGACCCTTCCCCAGCCTGAACCATATTGACCTCGACGAATAACCTTTCGAAACCCTTCTCCAAATCTCCATCGGCTCCAATCAGTGGTCCAGGGACCCTTGACAACAGTTGCTTTCTGGTACCTGGCCTGACGAATGACCTAACAGACGCGGGACTAGCTTTGGCAATGCCCATGCTTTCTTTTCATTTTCCTAACACTTCTCATGTCTGCAACGGTAGGTTTGAAACCCAGACCAAAATTATCTAGATTCCTTGGAAGGGAGACTGGCTGCACAATACCGTGCAGAGATATACCCAAACCCTTGCCCGGTACGAAACTGTTTTTCAACATTTCGACAGCTACCATGACTGATGCCGCAACCATCTTTGGAGTTGGTACGCACTTGCCTTTCGGAATTTTCTCTACCGATACTGTGTCGGAAACCTGATAAACCCATGGTCCCTTGCCATCGTCAACCTCTATGAACGGCACAATGGCACCATTGGGCACACACAAATTATCTTCGCCATGTACAACAATTTCCTGTCGATCCCATTCAAACTTGACCATTTGATGCAGAGTAGGCGGGACTGCTTTGGAAGCATGGATCCAGGGTCGTCCCAATAACAAATTGTTTGAAACAGCCACATCGAGCACCTGGAATTCCATAGTAAATTCAACTGGCCCTATGGTGAGCTCAAGCACTATATCCCCGACTGAATCCTTCCCTCCACCGTCGAATCCCCGAACGCAAATACCGTTCTTGTGAATCCTTTCATCCTCCACTTGCAATTTGTTCAATGTAGAGAGAGGACAAATGTTCGCACTAGATCCATTATCAACCAGCACCCGAGTAACCACGGAATCTTTGCATTTCACCGTCAGATAGAGGGCTCTATTATGCTCGGTACCCTCCATGGGTAACTCATCATCAGAAAAGGTGACTCGATTTACCTCAAATATCTTGTTAGCTATCTTTTCCAAGTGGTTTACTGAGATTTTGTCAGGAACATGGGCTTCGTTCAAGATCTTCATCAAAGCTCGACGGTTCTCGTCGGAATGGATCAGTAATGACAAGAGCGAGATCTGAGTCGGTGTTTTCCTCAACTGCTCGACAATGGAATAGTCCTGTACTTTCATCTTTTTCAAAAATTCCTCTGCTTCTTCCTTGGACACAGCTTTCTTCACCGACACTGGATTATCTTTGGAAGTTTTAGCTTTTCTCAACTCTTCGGGGGCAAAGCATCTCCCCGATCGAGTCAAACCATGAGTCTCACACACTTCTTCTCTAACCTCTTTCCCCTGGTAAGTTACTGTCACTCGTTCATAATTCTACGGGACCGCCTTGCTGCTGATTACTGGAAGCTGATTTACTGGTTTTAAAATAATAGGCTCTGTGTGAGCACCCTTCACGACTACGATAAGTTTACTTGTAACCCCTGGTACCACCACTTTAGCTTTCTCTAGTTTCACTGAAACAACACTTGACGACCTTTTCTCGGCTACCACAGCTGGCTTGTTGTCTACCTCTTTCCGCTGGACCACTGATTTCTCACTGGTTACTTTTTCCTTTGAATTGGTTTCACTGGAGCGGATCATCATCACCGTTTGCGAGGGTTTCTTAGCCTCCCCTCCCTTATGTATCAACTCAATCATATGGGTTTCATGGTGAGCTGGTAGCGGATTCTGGTTGATGTTTGGTGTTTCTGGGGCTTGGACCTCGATCCGATGAGTATCAATGAGCTCTTGTACAACTGTTTTTAGTTTCCAACATTTCTTTGTGTCATGGCCCAGGGCCCCTGAACAATACTCCCAATTTACCGAGCGATCAAGATTTCTGGGAAGGGGATTCGGCATTTTAGCCTCGATCGGATTCAACATGCCCAACTGTCTCAATTTGTGGAATAGGCTGGTATATGATTCTCCCAATTGAGTGAAAGTCTTCTGCTTCTGCACCCTTTCGTTCTTAAAGGCTTGATTGGGTCAAAAACCTGTTCCAGGGGGGGTTTTGTAGGCTTTTGGGGGTGGATGGGTATTTTGTGGAGCTTGGTAGGGATTCTGTGGAGCTGGCGCACGCCATTGCGCGTGAGTGGGAGGTTGGGTATAGGTTTGTGCATGATAGACAGAAAAATGGGGATCTAGCGGTGGGTAGTGATGTTGTGGTGGGCCATATGGAGTGTGGGGGTATGTTTGGGGATAGGGTCGAGGCTGGTTGTAGAATGGTGGAAGGTTCCTGGCTCCACCCCAAGTTGCCGACTCGATTGTTGCAACATCCTCTTTCTTCTTCTTTCCGAGTACACCCCCAGTGCCGTTTTGAATGGCCTGGGTGGTTGTTTTGATTGTCGAGTAACTCATGATCTTATTGGACTTGAGTCCCCCCTCAACCATGCCTCCCATTTTCATAACTTCATTAAAGGACTTGCCCACTGCTGACACCAAATGACCAAAATAAGTGGGCTCCAAAGCCTGCAATAAATAATCAACCATCTCGCTTTCTTTCATCGGGGGGTCAACCCTCGCTGCTTGCTCTCTCCAACGGAACCCATATTCTTGAAAACTCTCACTGGGCTTCTTCTCAATCTTTGTCAATGACAGACGATCTGGGATGATTTCGAGATTGTACTGAAAATGACTGGTGAAGGCTTGGGCCAAATCGTCCCATGTGTACCACCTGCTATGATCTTGTCTGGTGTACCATTCTAGCACCGACCCACTCAAACTTTGGCTGAAACATGCCATCAACAATTCTTCTCTTCCACCTGCCCCTTTCATCTTGCTACAGAACACTCTTAAGTGTGCTACCGGGTCACCATGCCCATCGTACAGATCAAACTTGGGCATTTTGAACCCCGTTGGCAACTGAACATCTGGGAACAGACATAAATCCTTATAGGCCACACTTACTTGGCCTCCCAGCCCCCTCATATCTCGAAACGATTGCTCTAAGCTTTTGACCTTTCTGATCATCTCTTCATGCTCAGGATTTCTGGGCGGTTTCTCGGTCTCTGCCGTGATATCAAAATGAGGAGTGTAAGGATATGGTTCTGGAACTTTGAAGGTGGGTTCTAGGGGTAAGTACTGGTTGTTGTGAGTTTAAAACAGGGGTTCACTGGAAGATCTGTGTAATGTAGCAGGTGGGGGTGCCACAAAATATGTGTAATTGGCGGGGGAGGGTACATGACTTGTTTGGGTGGTGGAGCTTGAGAGGTATGGGAAGTGGTGCCTTGGCATTGTTGGTAGAGGGGAAAGGCTGGAGATGAGTTCACAGTGGGAGGTTCCTGAGGTTGGGCTGATGGTGGGATATAAGCAGGATTGGCGGGATAAACCGGTGGTGGATGCCCCTTCGCCCAAGCTTGGTACATTTCAGCCATCTGCTGTTTCAGCTTATACATTTCCTCCCTCATTTCATTAACGTCCATTTCTTCCATCTCTTTCGATGGGTCGATAATACTTGTTTCCGGTTCCTGGTCGACCATATTCAGCCTGTCTTTTGATCGGGTGTTATAGGAGTGAGTTGCTAGAATGCCAGTCAACTAACCACCTGCCTGAATTTAATACATCAAACAAACAACCTTGTTAGCGATTAGGCTTTAATAGATTGGCAACCGCACATTAGGCATGAATGCACCTAGTCAGTTAACCGTCTCTATTATGTTTTTGATCGGTTGCATACGCCATCCCGACCTTTTCTTTCTTTTAATTGCAAACATCCCCTTTTCTTTTCTTTTCTTTCCTTTCATTCTGGCCTCTATTCTCTCTTTGTTTTTACTCTCTCTTATTTTCTCTTATTCTTTCTTGTTTTTCCGCTCTTTCCTTTTCTTTACTCTCTTGTTTTTCCTCTTATTTCTTTCCCCCTTTTTTTTCTTTTCTTTCTTTTCCCTTTTTGGTTATGGTCGAATCCTATGGAGATTGCCTACTTATCATGACCCCGCATGAATTAGACTGAGCGTAGTTCTGGTGGATAAGTGTAAAATAAAGTAAAAACATTTGGGATTTTCAATTTTCATATAAAAACGCTATTACAAAGACTGAAACTAACAAACTCGAAAGAAACTAATAGATTCGAGATACAGACTCAAAAACAAACAACCCGCATGCTCTAATAACATAAATACAGACTCTAAAACAACTGGCAGACTTTAACAGAAAAAAAACACAGACTCAAGAAATCACGAATACATCAATGCCTCAACTGTCCCTGGGACCCGCGGGGCGGCATTCGGCCTTGTTGTGGGCTGACTTGCTAAATCCTCCTGAAGGTGGTAGAGATCTTCCATTACCCGGCGAACAAAAATCATCACAGTGGCGAAGAACATGGATTTTGTCATATCCTCACAGCTACTGCTCTTCATTGCGATTTAGTTGGCAACCCTTTTGACTCACTCTCTTATGACGCCCTTCTCTTGCAACAAATGCCCAATTTGTTCAGTTCTGGCTTCCAAAGTTCGTTCGGCTACCTGGTTCTGCTCTTGGAGTTTTTGCAAGTCCCTTTCTAGTCGTGCCATTAAGGCGTAACAATGTTCTCTTTCAGCCTTAAATTTTTTGGCTTGTTTAGCCATTTCCCCCTCGAGGTTGCCGACTGCCTTTTCCCAACCTGTGACCCCTCTTTCATATCTTTCTTTCATCTGTTGAATGAAAGCTGCATGCCCCTCGGCGCTTTTTGCCAACCTTGCCTGTGCTTTTGCTAGTTCAGACTCAGCTTTCTGCAGGTCATCTTCGTAGTCACGTACCTTTTGAGAGAGGTTGTAAATGAGCCTCTCATCTTTCCTGCTTCGGCCTGGGTTCTCGACTTCAATTTTCAACTGTCTAACTTGAGCTCTGAGGGCCTCGTTTTCTCGCACCAATCTTCTCCTTTCACCTTCGAACTCTAGTGCCTGCAAATCATTGTTGAAGGTGACATTTCTCAATTCTTCTCGCAGATCATGGATGATGGCCTTATATTCCTTCTCCTTCTCCCCCCAAGCTAACCTCTCTTGAATTTTATCATCAAAGGCTTGAATATGAGGCCTTTTGGCGGGCCTCTCGGGCTTTGGCTCGTTGTTTATATAAGACATTTCCTCAAACCAAGCAGCATAATTTGGATCTACTTTCCCCTTGGCGACTTCTGGTACCTAGGTGCCGTTTTTTAGATACCGGCAGCTATTCCAATCCTGCTGAACTACAACCTCAGGCAATGCGGCTTCTGGATGCAACTCTATGACCTGGATGCTTAGATCTTCATCTTTAGGCACAATCTGATACCTCCCCAATTGCCTCAAGACCCTCTGCGGTACATATGGTTGAATACTCCTTACGCCCATTATCCTCAGGTATCCTTTGGTGGCAGTCATATAGATGGCTTCTGTCCTCGGGAGTCATCCTATAGTCCACTCAACCTGACCTGCGTCAAGAGCTTTCAAATGAGAAACCCATGCTTCAAATCCTTCTGGTGTGTTGTAATCTTTTATCCTCTCTTCGTAACTAATGATGAAGTTGTTTGGGCTTGAACCGTAACTCATGAATCTAGGATGATGGTGAAGATGCTCGATCAACCACATTTGCAGAATGATACTGCAACCCTCAAAAAATTGAGCCCCTGCCTTGCATACAGTCAATGCGCGATAGATATCTGCTAGCACCAACGGGGCAAGTGTATGATCTTCCTTGGTAGTGAGGATTTGTGCAATTCTAGCCATACGAATATCCACCGTTCCTTTCTCATTTGGAAAAACCATGATCCCCAAGAATGACACAATAAATGCGAACCGATGATGAATTTGCCAAAGGCCCTTGTTTTGTTTGTTGCTCAAGCCCTTTTCATGCGTTTCAAAACCAGAGGAATGCCCGAACCTGAAGTATAAGAAATGGAAAGCACAACACTCGTTGCTCACACGTTCCTTATTTGTCTATTTACTAATATTCAAGAGGTCAAAGAACTTGTGCACCGATGGAGCCCTTGGAAATATGAGTTGTTGCTTCCTCAAGTCCCGCCCGAATTCAATGTACCCAGCTATCTCCTCCAAAGTAGGGGTGATCTCAAAATCTGAGAAACGAAAGACATTGTGGACAGGATCCCAGAATGTTACCAAAGCTTTGACCAGATCTTTCTGTGGTTTGATTTCAAAGATGTCTATAAGAGCCCCCAAGTGCTTTTTCACCCATTTCTGACGATCTTTGTCTAGATCATTCCACTACATACGCAAGTGTAGCTGAGCCTGTTCCCTGACCACTTCTGGCGGTTCTTGGATGGTACTCATTGTTCCTGTGGAGGATTAAGGTTAGGGTTTGACTCGAGTTGACCCTTTTGTAAACAGTTTTTTGAAAAAGAAAAGAAAAAGAACAAATAAAAGAAGAAAATAACCATAATCTCTTCCCCTGTATGCCAACTTTAGCCAAATGGCTATTTTTGCAAATGCGGCCCCTTCCCAATTTCACGCGAATTTTGATGTCGGGGGAATTATTTTATGACCCCTCACAATCTTGTCCATTCTTTTATGAAAATAGCCTTTCGACAACTGAAAAATACTCTTAGGCTACCTCGGCAAGAACGGTTTAAGACATAGCCGAAGCTGGATCGGCTTATTTTGACCAAAATCAAGATTGCATTCACTCAACCATCGACTCTCTTTTCTTGTTTTTCTTTTCTCTTATTTTCAAAAATAAGGCCGAACCTTATGTAGGTTGCCTACGTATCCCACATCCGGTGAGAATCAGACCTTCGTAATTCGGTCAGTTTTGACACATTTGAAAGAACACAGTGTTTGCCTCTTTTAAAAACAACCCCCTTTTTTGAAAAGTTTTTGGGCAAAGTTTCAGGGCGCTTTTCAAATATCGGGATGTTTTAGAACCGGGTTTTATTTCCTTCCCTATATCACTCTTGGTTTTCCTTTCTTCTTTTTCTGCTTTATTTTCCCTAGCCGGTCAGCATGCAAGCCAAAACAAATAAATGTTCACATAGCACATAGGATGCATCGGGATGGTCTATTATTTCAGGCACCCCTGTCCTAGACGGACCCAACCCCTGTATTGAGTCCCCTAAGTCAAATGCATATGATGCAAACAAACGTTCCTACTAGGAATCCGGCATGGGGTTGTGTTTTTCTAGGTTTAAATCCTGGGGTTTTGGTCTAGACTCGGGGTACCCGAGCGAACAACTGGGGCCGAGGAGGGGGCGATGTACCGGGAGCACTGAAGTCTACCCGACCTTGTTGCTTGCCCAGCCTCGCTCTATTGGGTATAATTTCTACAGAAAAAGCGGGCTACGCGAATGTATGCACAATTTCCAGAAGACTCAGATGGGTGGCGTAAGAAGACAGTTATATATAATTCAAACAATATTAAAGCGGTAAACAGATAGCATTTAGCACAAAAGATTCACAGAATACAGTAATATCAACAATAAGTAAAGCCAAGTAAAATCATATTAACAAGCTTGAATTCTGAACCCTGAACCAGAGATTCTGGGTTCGATCCCCAGCAGAGTCGCCAGAGCTGTCACATCTCCTTTTACTACACCCTATAAAGGGTATAAATATAAAGGAGTTTTTCCAATTACAGGACAATCGAAACGGGATTGTTTATTTATTAAAAATCAGAGTCGCCATTTGGGATAATTTATGGTGTCCCAAGTCACCGGTTAAAATCCCGAATGAGGAAGTTGACTCTTATTTATGGTTCGCGAACACAGAAATTCGGGTAAGGAATTTTGTTAACCCGGGAGAAGGTGTTAGGCATTCCCGAGTTCCGTGGTTCTAGCACGGTCGCTTAGCAATTTATACTTGGCTTAAATTGTTTAAATATTCATTTTTAGGACCTATGTGCATTTATCTATTAACCGCTTTTTAATTAAGAACATTATCTTGAAATGGGTACGCGTATGTGTACCCATTTGTTTGGCATGTGACAAATCATGTCACGCGAACGTATCCACAATTAATAACACTTTATAAAAAAAGAAAGATTTGGCCAAAGTTGTGCGTGTCTAAAGCAAACTACAAACATTTGTCATTTTGTATGATTAAATGGTAGACGGCACACCTCGGACTATATGAGCCAATTTAATTAATAACCTACGAAAACCCATTTTTATTATTAAAATGTTTGTTCGAAGTTGCGCGAACACATACTCCGAATTAGTTTTTAGAATTGTAATCATATCACGCGAACGTGTACACAATCACAATTGTATTTTAAACAGCCCTAAAGGTTTCTCTACGAATATTCAATAATTATTCTTAAAATCGAGTTAGGATTGCTAAGGCCACGAGTTACGGGCTAACTACACTGTGAAAAGCAAACGGGCTAACTCAAGGCACATGGATATACAGCCCAGAAGCATTAATGTGGAGAAGGGCCTGGCAGCTCATTCGATGGGCCCATATTCTTTTGCTTGAAATTACTCTCTTAAATTTGGCCACATGACCAGTTCAAAGATCCTGGACAAAGACAAACAAACACAAGCAATTCTGCAAAATGCATGCTAGGGTCTGCAAAACTCCATGTAGCAATACAAATGAGTAAATAGTATGAAGTCGACGACTATAACCCCTGCTGTCCCCTCCTAATCACTTAACTTCCTCTAAATTTGGTAGCTTGACTCAACTCGCATTGTTCTGCATCACAACAGTTCCAGCGCAATAGTGAATATGCAAATGTCTCCAGCAAACATCAATATCTCTGAATAAACAGACTTAGTCTATCAGAGAAACTGAGGCCAACAAAATAATTTTCTGTTTTTATTCCTTTTCTTGTTCAAATGAGTGGACAAAGCAAATAGATTCCCAATAAACTTCCATCAGTACTAGCACGAAAGAAGAAGAAGTGTGTTTCAATGGAAATGCAAAAGAAGCTTGAGTTCTAGTTATACATACTATGGTGGCAGTTCATTTAACAAAGATATTAAGGAGGACAGTGGTTGTAAGTCTTCTTATCCAGTGAATGATGAAGCTCGTGGTGTGACCATTAAGTATGAGACTAATGCAACCAGATGCTAAGATAGGCAGCCATAAACTAGGTGATTCACATTTTAAACAGCATTTCGAATTTCCTAGCTTCCAATGCAAACCTTTCCTTTCAGTAGGTTATGCACACAATGGACAGAAGAATGAAGTGCAACAGCCCTATTCGCAATCTGAAATCTGGAAGGAACAAGTGATGCACAACTGCTATACCGCTTCTATATAGAAACTAGTCTGTTGAATCCAGCTGTGACTGGAGTTTTGCACGCCAGGCATCATAAGAATACCAACAGGGGTCTCCTGAACTCTCAGACAAAAGGCAGCTCAGGATTTGTGATAAGAAACTCTCAATTCAAAGGAACCAATTTAGTTCATACATTTTCAGAATAGCAACTTGAATTTGAGTCGCTGCTGCCACCATCGACTAAAATGCATTCAGTAACAGTCCCCAAAACATTGGATCACAAGTAAAATCATATCCCCAACAAGCAGTTTATGTTCGAACTCACATTTCAGCTACAATGCATCAGAAAAATCGACACAACTTGAACAGACTTTACCCTAAAATCTCAGCTAGTCGCAATTCAATAAGAAGTTAAATTGAACTGACTAATTTAAGAATGAACTAAGCACACAAGTTACTTAGTGCTTAAACTATGGCTAGACCAACAAAATGATCGAACAAGCAGGTTCCACCCTTAAAACCTCATGACTCTGTTTCAGTGCTCAAATTTTTTTAAAAAACGAGTGAGACGATGTTACACAACCACAGCCATTACATCATCGTGTAAAATCACTCGTCCGATGTAGAATAACCAAGAATACGAAAAACCTGAACCAAGGCCAAAGGAAATCAGCATTCAAAATCAAACAACGAGCACTGACTCTCAAGTAGTCTTAAACAAAATTATAACAAACATGAACACATGAAACAGAACCATGAGTAATGGAAAGACGGAGAAGAGATGAACCTGAAATTGCAAATCTCCTTTATAACAATTACAGACTCGACAATATACCTCTCGACTCCAAATCTTAGCGAGGTTCAGTAGTAAATCAACAGGACGACAGTAGAAAACCAAATTCGAACTTCAATTTTATCTCCTTGGAACTCAAATCCGGATTCAGAAAGAAAAAAAAACAGAAAGAGTTGTATGCGACTTTCTCTGAAACTTTGAAAGGATTCTTCAAAGGGGAAAACAAACCGAAAACCATCAGTTTTGGAGCCTTTTTCAACCCCTTTTCAGAAAATTCTTTCTTTTTTGAGTCCCCCTTCACAAAATCGGATAAGGCTTCTTTTGAAGACCAATCCTTGATGAATGTGGGGCTCGGATTGAGTGAAATCAATCCAATGCCTCACACTCATCCAGCATCTCGTCTCCAAAGCCTTCCAATCGTGCGATAAAACTCGAATTCGAGCGAGTGAGAGGAGAGGGGAATCTTTGGTGTTAGAAACCATTAGAAATGGTGATGAGGAGAGAGGGGGAACACATGAGGCAAGATTTGGGATTCACTTACCCGAATCTGGACTGAATTTGGGGCCTGGTTCGAGCGATTTGGAGAAGAAGAACAGTAGGCATCGTTTGGGACTTTAGGGCTCATCGCTTGTTTCATTTGGGTTTAACCCATTATTTGGGGGGCGGGTCGGGTTGCAGACGGGTTGGCCGAGTGGGTTTGGCGTAATTGGGCTGGGGTGGAGGATTTCAATTTGGGCTTGGACAAGAAAATTGGAGATGAGTCCAATTGGTATTGCTCTTCCTTTTATTTTCACTTATTTCAATTTTTCCAAAAGTTCTCTTTGTTTTGTTGTTTTTATTTTCAAGATTAAATAAAAATCTAAATTAATTCCTAGAACTTAATTCACCTAACAAACACTAATTAAACCCAAATGATAATTGTCACAATTAAAAAAACAAATTAAAGGGAAAGCTACTTAAAATCAAATTTTAAAATTAAAAATGCAAATTAAACTATTTTTGTGTAATTTTCCTTTTATAAACAACCTAATTGCTTAATTAGCCCTAGAATATTAAATTTAATCCTGAATGCAAATGCACATATATTTTTGTATTTTTCATTAATTAAAATGCACAGACAAAACAAAAAATGCAAACAATTAACAGAAATGCTACAAAAATCTACGAAATTTGCAAATAATGAAAGAAATTATTTTGTTTTGAATTTGTGGGAGTAATTCATATAGGGCAAAAAATCACGTGCTCACAGCACCTATTGTGAAAGTTAGCATTTTTGATAGAATTTCATAAGTTTGGGTTGAAGCGTATTTCAGTGTTATCGATATCCGTTTGGGATTTCGAGTCTAGGAATAGCTCTGTATGGTGATTCTGGTGTTGGGAGCGCGATCGGAAGTGAATTCAGAGGTCCGTGGGTCATTTGGCTAAAGTTGGAATTTGAAAGTTTTGAGAAGTTTGACCGGAAGTGGACCTTTTGATATCGGGGTCAAAATTTGATTCCAGAAGTTGGAGTAGGTCCGTAATGTCAAATGTGACTTGCGTGCAAAATTCGAGGTCAATCGGACGTGATTCGATAGGTTTAAACATCGAAAGTAGAAGTTGGATGTCCTCAAGTTCATCAAGTTTGAATTGGGGTGTGATTTGTGATAGCGTTGTATGATGTGATTTTAGGCCTCGAGCAAGTCCGTGTTATGTTTGTAAACTTGTGCGGTGTTTGGTTTGGAGCCCCGGGGGCTCGGGTGAGATTCAGAGTAGCTTCGGAGTGATTTGTTAAAAAATGGGATTGCTGGTACTGGCATGACCGCATTTGCAGTGTTTTGGTCGCAAATACGACCATCGCATTTGCGAGATGGAGCTTGCATTTGCGAGCCTGGACTGTTATGGGGAGGTTCGCATTTGCGAACTAAGGATCGCTTTTGCGAGGCTATCCCCTTCCATTTGCAAAGAATTTGGTTGCAAATATGACCTGGGTAGGGATGGCTTGGCTTCGCATTTGCGAGCTGGATGTCGCAAATGAAACATCTGCAACTGGAACCCATGTCTTTTTATCCCGAGACTTAGCCCATTTCCTTCATTTTCCACTTGGTCTTAAGCGATTTTTGGAGCTTTTGGAAGAGGGTTTTCACCTAGCACTTTGCGGTAAGTAATTTCTGCACAAAGTGAGTTTAAATACATAGATTATGGGTAGATTAACATGTAAAAATTAGGGAAAATCAAGGGTTTAGACAAGAACATAGGGTTTTGACAAAAATGAGATTTAACCACGAAATTTGTTATGAAAATTTAATAAAAATCATATATTTGTGATCCTTAGGTGATGAGTAACAACTTTCTTCAAAGAAAAAATTAGAATTCGGGCACGTGAGCTCGGGGATGAATTTTAGGAACCTTCCATTTAGAGTTGGAAAATTAGTTTAATAATTAGAATTTGGACTTTTGAGCATGTATTGACTATTTCCTACCCCATTTGAATAGTTTTGGATCGTTTGGCTCCGATATGGAGGCTTAAGCGCATTCTGGAATTGGGATATAGGCTTCGGAGCGAAGTGAGTCTCCTTTCTAACCTTGTAAGAGGGAATTGTCCCCATAGGTGAATTAATTAGTTATGTGTTTCTATTTGTGGGGGCTACGTATGCACGAGGTAAGGAGAGTTTGTGCGTAGCTACTATTATGCTTAAGTCCGGATAGTCTAGGGCCCAAAAGCGTGCTTTACTTGTAATATTTGCAATCTTGTTGACATTTTAAAATGCTTAAAACATATCGGACGTATAAATGAATTTCTAAATGATTAGACATCGTTTCTTGATTTTTTAAAAAGAGGGAAATTGCCTTTTCTTGAATAATTTCTCCTTGATGAATTCTTGAATGACTGCTTGAATATGTTTATCTATTGTGAGATGGGCCGAATGCCTCGGTAGATTAAATAGATGCATCTATGGTTCGCGCCATTCGATCCTCTGGCAGTGCACAGTTTAAATATTGTTGGATCGGGTCGTACGTCCTTGGCATGATTTGCGCATGCTTGTAATGTTTGCCTTAGAAACTATAAATATTGATATTTGTTCTCCCTGGTCTGAGATAGATGTATAAATAATAAAAAGGAATTTGGGAATTTCCTATAAAAGAAAGAATTATTTAATTGCTTCACTCTATCAAGTTACAATCGTGTTTATAAAAAATCCTGATTTATTATACTATTGGTGTATCATTATTGGACCACTAGTAAGTGTCAACATCAACCTCTCGTCTCTACTTCTTTGAGATTAGGTGGGATACTTACTGAGTACATATTGTTTTTGTACTCATGCTACACTTGCTATGCATTTTTGTTGCACATGCACATGTACCTCCATCGGCCTAATAGGCATAGCAACATGGATGATATGGAGACTTAGATGAGCTGCATCTCTCGAGGCGACCCGCAACCGGCATAGTCTCTTTCAGTGTATAGTATTTACCTTCTGCCCAATTTGTATTTCGGACAGTTATTGTACTCTATTCGATTTCCTAGAAAATAGCTCATGCACTTGTGACACTGGGTTCTAGGATGATTATGGGATAATTTAATATTAAGTTTGTTAAATATTTCATGTTTATTTCTGTGAATTTCGTTAATTGTTGTTTAAATATATAAAGAAAAATGATTTCAAAAAAAATACTAAAATGGGAATTTAATTGACTTCTTGGTGTTGGCTTGCCTGACAGTGTGTCTGGCGCTATCACGACTCTTAGTGGATTTTGGTTCGTGACACTATTGACCTACTACCAGATACTCATCCAATATCTATTCCTCCCTATAGAATGACCCCCACAGAGTTGAAAGAGTTGAAGGAACAACTAAAGGACTTGCTTAAAAAAGGCTTTATCAGACCTAGTACATCACCGTAGGGAGCGCCTGTGTTATTTTTAAGGAAGAAAGATGGTTCCTTACGGATGTGTATTGATTATAGATAGTTGAATAAGGTGATAATCAAGAATAAGTACTCTCTCCCGTGGATTGATGATTTATTTGATAAATTTCAAGGTGCCAAGTGTTTTTCAAAGATAGACTTGAGGTCCGGGTACCATCAGGTAAGGGTTAAGGAGGAAGATATTCCAAAAGACAGCATTCAGGACCAGATACGAGCACTTTGAGTTTTGTGTTATGTCATTCGGTTTGGCCAATGCCCCAGCAGTATTCATGGATTTGATGAATCGTGTGTTCAGGCCCTTTTTAGATCTGTTCGTAATTATATTCATCGACTATTCTCGTTCAGAGGTTGAGCATGCAGATCATCTGCGTATTGTGCTCAGAGTTCTACAAAAAGGGAAGTTGTATGCAAAATTCTCTAAATGTGAATTCTGATTGAACTCTGTAGCTTTCCTTGGGCTTATCATTTCGGGTGAAGGCATCTGGGTGGATACACAAACGATTGAGGCAGTAAAGACTTGGCCTAGACCCACAACACCGACGGAGGTTCATAGCTTTCTCGGTTTGGTAGGCTATTATAGGAGATTCGCAGAGGGATTTTCTTCCCTTTCAGCACCTTTGACAAAGTTGACTCGGAAGGGAGAAAGGTTTTGATAGACTGATGCTTGTGAAGGGAGTTTTTAGGCATTGAAGGACATATTAACTTCAACACCGGTTCTAATGCTCCCAGAAGGGACCGATGGTTACGTTATCTATTGTGACGCTTTAGGCATTGGGCTGGGTTGTGTGCTGATGTAGCATGGTAAGGTTGTAGCTTATACTTCTAGACAACTAGGAAAGTAAGAGAATAATTACCCGACCCACGATTTAGAGTTAGCCGCAGTGATTCATGCACTAAATATGCGGAGGCACTACTTGTATGGCATTCATGTTGATATCTATACGGATCATAAGAGCCTCCAGTATATCTTCAGGCAAAAGGAATTGAATTTACGTCAAAGAAGATGGTTGGAGCTACTTAAAGACTATGATGTTGATATTTTATACCATCCAGGGAAGGCGAACATGGTAGCCGACGCCCTCAGCCATAGATCAATAGGTAGCCTGTCATATTTACAACTAGAGAAGAGGGGAATAGCCTATGAGATTCATCAGCTAGCTAGTCTTGGAGTTCGGTTACTAGACTCAGGTGATATTAGAATTACTATTCAGGATACAACAACATCCTCATTAGTAACTGAAGTGAAGAAATGTAGTACAAGGATCTTGTGATAGTTCATTATAGGGATACCACCTCTCAGAAAGAGAAGACACCGTTTGAGATTATAGAAGATGGAGTCCTCAGATATCGAGGACGATTATGTGTCCCTAATGTTGCAGAGCTGCATCGGCAGGTTATGGGGAAACTCACTATTCTCGTTATTCTATCCATCTAGGAGCGAAAAAGATGTATCATGATATTAGGGAAGTATATTGGTGGGACGGAATGAAAAAGGATATAGTGGAGTTTGTTGCTCAGTGTCCTAACTGTCAGCAAGTTAAGATTGAGCATCAGAAACCCGATGGATTATTGCAGGCTATGGAGATTTTGACTTGGAAATGGGAAGTAATCAATATGGATTTCATCGTAGGCTTACCTCCTACCCAGCGTAAGTTCGATTCGATATGAGTGACTGTTGATAGGCTTACAAAGTCAGCCCATTTTCTGCCCTTTAAGACTACATATTCTGCAGAGAATTATGCAAGGCTTTATATTAAGGAGATATTAGGACTGCATGGTGTCCCTGTATCTATTATCTTGGATAGAGGAGCTCAATTTATAGCTAACTTCTGGAGGTCCTTCCAAAAATAATTGGGGACTCAGGCAAGTCTTAGTACAACATTTCATTCCCAGACAGACGAACTGGCTAAGTGTACTATTCAGACACTTGGGGATATGTTACGAGCTTGTCTGATAGACTTCAAGGGTAGCTGGGATGATCATCTCCAGCTTATTGAGTTCGCATATAATAATAACTACCATTCCAATATTCAGATAGCTCCATACGAAGCTCTTTACGGACAGAAGTGTAGGTCGCCTATAAGGTGGTTCGATGTTGGGGAAACTATGTTAGTAGGACCATAATTGGTACAACAAGCAATCAAGAAAATTAAGCTTATATAGGAAAGGCTATTAGCAGCTCAAAGCTGTCAGAACTCTTATGCGGATAATCGACAGCACGACTTGGAATTTCAGGTTAACGATTGGGTATTCCTAAAGGTATCATCGATGAAAGGCGTTATGAGGTTCGGAAAAAAAAGGAAAACTTATCCCTCAGTATATTGGACCATATAGGATCATACGCAAGGTAGGACATGTAGCATATGAGTTGGACTTGCCTTCGGACTTGGAGTATTTACATCCAGTCTTTCATGTGTCTATGCTCCGTAAATGTATCAGAGATCCTTCTAGAATTGTGTCAGTTGACGATGTTCAGGTCACAGGGCAGCTATCATATGAAGAAACTCCCATTTCTATACTAGACAGACAAGTTCGGAGATTGAGAACTAAAGACGTAGCTTCGGTGAAAGTACATTGGAGAAACAACAATGTGGAAGAAATGACTTGGGAGACCGAAGAAGACATGAAGTCTAGATATCCCTACTTATTTTCTCCTCCAGACAAGGGTCCAACTGAGACATCACAAACTTGAGGTATGTGTGTCATACCTCCTTTTTCCTACCCCGAAAGGGTATTAGGGAGTTTTTCCATTTCAAGTGACAATCAAAACGGGATTATTTATTTAAAAATCAGAGTCGCCACTTGGGATATTTAGGGTGTCCCAAGTCACCGGTTTAAAATCCTGAATCAAGGAAATTGACTCTGTTCTACGGTCTGCGAACACAGAAATCCGGGTAAGGAATTCTATTAACCCGGGAGAAGGTGTTAGGCACTCCCGAGTTCCGT
Source organism: Nicotiana sylvestris (assembly GCF_000393655.2). Taxonomy (NCBI): domain Eukaryota; kingdom Viridiplantae; phylum Streptophyta; class Magnoliopsida; order Solanales; family Solanaceae; genus Nicotiana; species Nicotiana sylvestris. Next base: position 88,553,946 of record NC_091064.1, on the reverse strand, counting down.
GGTTCTAGCACGGTCGCTTTGATCATACTTGGCTTATTAAATTATCTAATTACTCATTTTAGAACCTATGTGCACTTACTTCTTTTTTAAGAAATTACCTTGAAACGAGTCACGCGTACGTGTACTCATTTCGTTTGGTGCGTCAAAAATCATGTCACGCGTACGTGCCCACAATTAATAACGCTTTGTTATTATTAAGAAAGTTCAGCCGAAGTTGCGTGAACGCATACTCCGGTTGTCGTTTTTAGAAACCATAATCATGTCACGCGAACGTGTCCGTAATTAGGATAGTATATTAAACGTACATAAGCAAACTCCGTACATTTGTCAATTTTTATATCTAAAGTAATATGAAGGCCATGCAATTGTCATTTGTTTGGCAAGACGCATCTTGATTTATTAAAAAAACGATACTTAGTTAGATGAGCTTGAGAGGTTTGAACCTATTCTAGACTACGTGAGGAGGTTTGGGCCAATGCACCCATTAATTGAGAGCCGATTCGAATAAAACGAACAAAATAAAAAAACGTGAGCTTCATGCATGTACAAGTCCTGCTCGTAAAAGGGCCTTAGACTTGGGCCTGGGTGAGCCCAAGTTTCTTTTGGACGACTCGGCATCGAGTCTAGATAGAGTCTCGTCACCCAATTCGAGTAAGGAAGTTAGACTCCAAATGACTATTGTAGAATCACGACGAACGAGCCTAGTTGTTCAAATTAGGCTGCTGTTACGATTCCTAAATAAATTATTCAAGTTCATGCTAACATGATTTCCAAACTCAGTATTAGTATGTTAATAGCTATTCTCACTTTATCTTATTTTCCTTACCATCATTCCCAGACAACTCCAAACCAGCAGCTGATTTTCAACATAAAACACCCAACTAATATTCATATCATACAGCTCATCCTATCAAATAGTAACATGAAATCCTGGGTATACATTAGGCCTCAACATTCAAATGATCAGCAAGGGCATAAAGGATCTAACACTGCTTAATTACAAAATTTAACTAATGATCAATACTTATCAAGTTCACATTTCTCAACAGTTCAAGACCAGCTATAATAGCAGGAATTTTAAAGGCAAACAACATTTAACTACAAGGCCCTATTAATTTCAAACAGATGCAAACTGGCTATGGACTCTTATATCGAACATACAATGCATCAATTAACTCAAAGAAACTGAAAATAAACTAAAGGATCTGAACATGTAGAAGCTATATTTGGACCTCCAGATTTCATTTTACTTCAATATCAGGCCTCATGTGAGGTGATTCTAGAAACATGTACCTGGAATATGAAATGAAAGAAACATGAGGAGGTCAGTAGTCAAACAGCAAAGCAGCAAAGACCAGCAACTAGGAAAAAACCAGCCAAACCAGAAAACCAATTCGACTGAACTATGACCTCGACAACTTCAAACCAAACCTCTACAAGCCCAAGCTCAATTCACTTTAACCAGATTCTTAGATTTCAGAAGCTTTCTAGAAATTTAAAACCAACATAATGGCTCAGAGAATTAAAACCAAACAAACAACATCAGTTTCACTCGACCTTCAACAATTGAAAACTAAGAAAATCAAAGAAGGATTTCAATAGCACAGTCCTTCTATAAATTTCTTCCCTATTTTCATTGTTCAGATTTTCAGAGTTCAGGATTTAGGGATTTCTTAACTCTTGGGTCTGCCTTGAAAGGCAAGTTTAGGATGCCTTTATAGGCAAGCTATTAGGGCAGACTTATCTTACACTTTGCCCTTTTTTGAATTTTATTTTTTAGCTTAAGTGTCCCTAGCTTAATTTTTGGAAATTCACTTTAATCCCTACCCCCAGCTTCCTGGAAGCTTCCCATTCAGTTACACTCAAGATTCCTTAGGCCAATTCCCTAGACTACCCCTCGAACCCTGATTATTTACCCTCCCAGCCTAGCAGAACCTGGGTCCAAATGACCCAAATAAATGGGTCTGAACTAGACCCAATTCAAATCCTTCTTGGGCTATTCTGATTTTCGGAGCCCCACTAAAATCCATCTAGGATTACCAACTCAAAGGACTGACCCAAAATTTCCCTACAAGAAACCAGAACCCCTTCCTTAAAATGCAATCAAGCAAAGACAAAGATGAATGAGCTAATTAACAGGAAATCGACCTAATTAAGTGATTTAACGAACTAGAAACTTAACCTAAAAATGTCACAAAATGGAATTCACGAAGAAAAAGAGAGAAAAGGGAAAATAACGAACGGCAGAACAAATTGGACTCAGAAGATGCATTGAATTTTTAACCAAATTATTATAAGAAAACTAGTTTTAAGAAAAGGATAGATGAAGATGACGGAAAGGAAACTTGAGAGGGAAAAAGGACTCACCAAATCGAACCTCAAAACTGGGCGGAGACAAAGAACTTAGCCAAACTTATGTCGATCCTTTGTTCGTCGATCCTTTGTTCTTTGTCAAGAACAACAGAACGACATCAGTTTCACCGAGTCCAAACCTTAGAGTCTGAAAGAATAGCATTCGCCGAACGTGCATGTGAAACATGACCTTGAACTTTTGGGGGTTGAACTCAGATTCCAAATTCGCGGAGCTTCCGGCAGATTTAAAGGAAAGTAGTTGTGGATTTGGTATGAGTGGATTACGGGGTGTTATTTTGGAGTGATTTGGGAAAGATTAGGTTTTTGGTCCAGTTTTCGATTTAAGATTCGAGACGAACCACAGTGATTCAAGGAAAACCAACGACGGATTCGACATGAGGGGAAGAAGTGGGTGTTATGGTGTGAATCTGGTGTGGATTTGAGGTGGCGCCGCCACCAATGGTGGTGGGAATCCACCGGCAGCTTCTAGGGTTTCGGTGGTTAGGGCCTCTGAAAGAGACAATGGGGGGGGGTAAGGGGTCTTCGGACATTGAAATATCAAACGACCCTAGCTTCTGAGCCGTTAGATTCATTAACCTCGATGGCTCAGATCCATCCCAAGTGAAACGAGGTCATTTTGATTAAGGGGGAGACTGGACCGGGTCAGGGTCGCAATGGGCCATGCCAAACGGGTTTCAGGGGGGGGAAATGTTTGGGCCTGGGGTTTGCAGCCCAAGCCAACCTCTTTATTTGTTTTCTTCTCTTTTCTTTCTTTTACCCTTTTTTTTCAATTTTCTTTGGTTTCCTTTTAAATCAAAATTAAAAATAATCCTAAATTAGTCACTAATCAAATTATCCTATTACATTAATTAACTCTAAGTAACATTTACCACAAATAATTAACAACCAAATTTAAAGAAAAACTACCAAAATTCAAAATTAATAATTAAAAGTGCAAAATCAACTATATTTTTTGTAATTTTTTCATTTTTATAAAATAAACTAATTTGCTAATTAATACTAAAATGTAGAATTAAATCCTATATGAAAATACAACATATTTTTGTATTTTCCATTAATTAAATAAAATAAATAAATATGCACAGACAAATGCAAACTTTTAACATAAAATGCCACGAAAATCCACAAAATTACAAATACCGAAAGAAATTATTTTGTTTTGAATTTCTGGGAGTAATTCATATAGGGCAAAAATCACGTACTCACAGCTACCCCTCTTTGCCAGGAAACACGAAGAGTTTTCGTGCAAAGATAAAATGAGCGGATACGAGCGATTTTTGCCCGTTTGAATACTTCGTGGGAAGCATTTTTGAAAGATTTGACCGTACCCTACTTCCGAGGTTGCTTACATATCCTTGGTTAAAAAGTTCAGGAAGTTTTGGTAGTTGGTACTACCATGAAGCTGTGGTTTCACTATTGTCGCTGCTATTGCTACTGCTTACTGCATCCCCTTATTACACCATGCCAAGATAAAAAGAAGCTAGACTAGACTATGATCTATGCATTACAAAATCCTATCTATAAGTTCAGACTTGCTCTGGTGGTTCTTGTTGCCCTGTTGACTTGTATTCTCCCGGTGGAATCCCTTTGTCGCCGCCTTGAATTGTAATCTGAGATGTTTTCCTTTTCTCTAGGTGGATGCCCTGATTGCTGAACTTGATATGTATTCCTATGCTCTCCAGGCGGGGCTCCTAACTTCGAAACGTGAATGTATTCCCATGCTATTCAGGCGGGCTCCTGACTTCGAAACGTGAATGTATTCCCATGCTATCCAGGCGGGCTCCTGACTTCAGCAAAATAGACAAAAACAAAAAAAATTGTCTGCCCCAGTTTGGGGTATGTGGGCCCATGTGTAAGTGTAAACCGAATCACATTGTCGAACATCAAAGAATTTTGAAAACCAAAACTGGAATTGTACTCCCTTGTTCTCCAGGCGGGCTCCTGACTGCTAAACTTGAAAGTATTCCCTACTTTCCAGGCGGGCGTCCTGACTTCAATTTGAAATGTATTCCCTACTCTCCAAGCGGGCTCCTGACTTCTGCGCTTGAATGTATTCCCTGCTCTCCAGGCGGGCATCCTGACTTCAACTTGAAACGTATTCCCTGTCTCCAGGCGGACTCCTGACTTCAACTTGAAACGTATTCCCTGCTCTCCAGGCGGGCTCCTGATTGCTAAACTTGAGTGTATTCCCTGCTTTCCAAGTGAGCTCCTGATTTTAACTTGAAACGTATTCCCTGCTCCCCAGGCGGGCTCCTAATTGCTAAACTTGAATGTATTCCCTGCTCTCCAAGCGGGCTCCTGATTTCAAAATAGACAAAATAGAAGATTTGGAGGTTAAACTTAAATTGTACTCCCTTATTCTCCAGGAGGGATCCTGACTGTTGCGCTTAAAAGTATTCCCTGCTCTCCACGCGGGCTCCTGATTTAAAAATAGACAAAACAGATAAAATAGAGAAATTTTCTACCCCAGTTTGGTAGTTGGGCACATGGGTGAGTGTTAAACTGAATCATAATACCAAATATCACTAAGAATTTGAAAGCTAGGTCCCATTATCTAGGGGGTCCTGACAGCTCTTAACTAAACGACAATTTCAAATCTATGCTATATCTTTTAAATGCATGACTTCTGCTACATCTTGTTATCTAAGAAGGTCTTGAACTACTCCCCATTATCCATGAGGATCCTGAAAATCCAAAGTCAAATTTCATCTTAAGAGTGACAGCTTTTATAGCTGAATTATACTACCCTACAACAGAATTTACGCTAAATGTTGCTATCTAACCGAAACTTTAAAGCTAAGTCCCATTATCCAAGAGGGTCCTGAAAACTCCTAATTGAATCCTATCTCGAACATGCAAACTTCTACACCAACTTATATTCCTTTGGGATGCATTTATGCTAGATTATGCTATTTTGAACATTTAAACTAGGTCCCATTTTCCAGGAGGGTCCTGAAACTTACTGTCAAACCTGTTTGATGCCTGCCTTTCCTTGCGGAGTTCCTCTGAAACAAACGAACTTTTCTGCCCTTGTTTCAATCAAAGAAAATTTTTTAGTTTAAAATGGTGGTTAGTTGATGGCATTCGTGCTGAAGATCCTTCCGCTGCATTGTTTTGTTTTGACTGGCTTCTCTGAACTGGCCCTGAACCGCTTGACTTTCCGACTGACTTTCAAAAACTCATAACTTGAATGACCCGAGTGTTCTATCCTCGAACCGTTGCTTCACATCTCTGACCCCTTTAACTGAACCTCTGCATCCCCCATGAAATTACCAAATCATTTTGCTGATAGAACTCCTGCTGGCATTTTATCCCCTTTTACATCATGCTATCTTTGGTATGTTCTGGCCGCACTGTGCTTTACAATCTTGAAGCTGGTAGTGAGCTTTTGAAATTCCTTTTTATTTGTTTAAACAGAACTGACATTGGAAACATCTTAGAGAAATAAACTCAAAGAAATGAAATGCAATGACTTTCAGAGTTAAGGATAAGGAAGTTCAAAATTGGAAGACTATCTGAAGAGAAAAAGAAAAGAGACTTATCTGAGCGGAACAGCTCGCACCAATGATCATGACATGCAATTTGGATTAATCGGCCCAATCTGTCCAACCAATCAACTTTCAGTTGCCATACTTTGTTGCCCCGGAATTTCCATAACCTGATTTCTTCACCCAAATCCTGGCCTTGTTCAACCTGCGGTGCCTTGAAAGGTTTTCACCAGCAGACCTCTTTTATTCGTTCATCTCTCTACTCACTTTCGCCTTACGGTGACCATGAAGGTTTTCACCAATAAGACTCTCTCATTTTTTATTCCTCTCAGCTCCCGTCGCCTTATGGTGCCCATGAGGGTTTTCACTAGTAAGACTCTCTCATTTTTTAGTTCTTTTCCCTGTTTGGACCAAAGTGTTGCCCTCTGATATGAATCACTTCTCCCTGCTCGACTTGGCATTTCTCGAGGACTGATCGGAAGGTCTTTCTTTGGACCGTAATGTGGCTTTTGGATGGGGTTAGAAAGAAAGGGTATAAAAGGCTCAACACAATTCAAATAGGTTAAAATTACAACTTTCGGAATCAGATTTCTCGCAACAACCACAACTTCTGCCCCAGTTTCTTGCTTGGGGGCTTTTGGATTTTTGTTTTGATGAGACCAAATCGTGAGGCTGCCTACGTATCCTTAAAAGGAATCAGGTCGAACGTAGTTCATGACATAGAAATTACTTTGTTTGTTGTGATTTTTCTCTTTTCTCTTTCTTTTCTTTCTCCTTTTGCTTTCTTTTCTCTTTTTGTTGTTTTCTTCTTCTTTTTTCTTCTTTTCTTTCTTTTCTTTATCTTTTTTTTCTTCTCTTCTTTCTTTCTCTTTTATTTTTCCTTTCTCTTTTTCTCTCCTTCCTTTACTTATCTTTACGCTTGTGTTTCCGAGATTTGCCATTGATTCTGAAGGAGGGGTATAAATAAAAATAAATGAGGTTCAAAGGGGTAATGAGGGATAAAGTTTTTGATAGCAGAATAAAATGCCTTCGTCATTTCAATATTCGAGACATGCCAAATACAAACAAGTACAATCAAAGAAAGAAATCATACATAATATCTCTTGACTGCGTCAGAATTGATAGCCATTTCTACACATTTGCCTTCTACATCTGTCAAATACAATGCACCATTGGACAACACTCTAGTCACGACGAACGACCCCTGCCAATTTGGGGCGAACTTTCCTTTAGCTTCAACTTGATGAGGAAGAACGCGTTTCAATACTAACTACCCCACTTCAAACTTTCGTGGACGCCCCTTCTTATTGTATGCTCTTTCCATTCTCTGTTAATACAACTGGCTATGACACACTGCTGCCAGTCTCTTCTCATCGATCAAATTCAATTGTTCTAAGTGGGTTTTGACCCACTCCTCATCATCGATCTCAGCCTCTGCGACAATTCGAAGGGATGAAATTTCCACTTCTGCGGGTATTACTGCTTCAGTGCCATACACCAACAAATAAGAAGTCGCCCCTACTGAAGTACCGACAGTAGTGCGATAACCGAGCAATGCAAACGGCAACTTTTCATGCCACTGCCTAGAACCTTCCACCATTTTTCGAAGTATCTACTTTATATTCTTGTTGGCCGCCTCAACTGCTCCGTTTGCCCTAGGGCGGTATGGGGTAGAATTGTGATGTGTAATCTTGAACTGCTGACATACCTCTTTCATCAGATGACTATTGAGATTAGCCCCATTTTCTGTAATGATCACCTTCGGTATCCCAAACCGACAAATGATATTTGAATGCACAAAATCAACCACCGCCTTTTTGGTTACGGACTTGAATGTTTTAGCCTCTACCCACTTGGTGAAATAATCGATGGCCACCAGAATAAACATGTGCCCGTTGGACGCTGTTGGCTCGATTGGTCCAATGACATCCATTCCCCAAGCAACAAAAGGCCATGGTGCAGACATTGTATGTAATTCAGATGGCGGAGAATGAATCAAATCTCCATGCACTTGGCACTGATGACATTTACGCACGAAACTGATACAATCTTGCTCCATAGTGAGCCAATAATAACCTGCCCGGAGAATCTTCTTTGCCAGCACATACCCACTCATGTGCGGTCCATAGACTCCAGAATGTACTTCGGTCATGATAGTCGCGGCCTGTTTGGCATCTACACATCTTAATAACCCAAGATCTGGAGTTCTTTTGTACAAAACTCCTCCACTGAAGAAAAATCCACTTGCCAAGCGACGAATTGTTCTCTTTTGATCACCTATGGCTTGTACCGGATATACTCCCCTTCAGATGTATTCCTTGATGTCATGAAACCAAGGATCCCCATCGAGCTCTTCCTCCACCATGTTACAATAAGCATGCTGATCACAGACCTGAATATGCAACAGGTCTACATAAGCCTTATCTGGATGATGTAACATTGACGCTAGAGTATCCAAAGCATCGACGACCTCATTGTGGATCCTCAGAATATGCCTGAACTCTATTGATTTAAACCGTTGACAAAGATCATGCAAGCATTGCCGATGCGGTATGAGTTTTAAATCCCGTGTTTCCCATTCTCCCTGAATCTGGTGTACCAGAAGGTCCGAGTCACCCAAGACCAAGACTTCCTAGATACCCATATCCACAGCCATCCTCAAACCCAAAATGCATGCCTCGTATTCCGCCATGTTGTTAGTACAGTAGAACCGAAGCTGAGCCGTGACAGGGTAATGATGCCCTGTTTCAGAAACAAGCACTACTCCTATTCCAATGCCTCTCATGTTAGCAGCCCCATCGAAGAAAAGTTTCCATCCTGGTCTTTCAATTTGTTCCAACTCATCAATGTGCATTACCTCTTCATCAGGGAAGTAAATCTTCAAAGGTTCGTATTCTTCATCCACAGGATTCTCAGCCAATTGGTCGGCCAATGTTTGTGCTTTCATCGTGGTTCGAGTCACGTAGACAATGTTAAATTCTATGAGCAAGATCTGCCACTTTGCGAGCCTTCCCGTGGGCATAGGCTTCTGGAAGATATACTTCAATGGATCCAAGCGAGAGATGAGGTAAGTAGTATAAGAGGACAAATAATATTTCAACTTTTGGGCTACCCAAGTTAAGGCGCAACACGTCCTCTCAAGCTGAGTGTACTTAACCTCGTAAGATGTGAACTTCTTGCTGAGATAATATATGGCCTGCTCCTTCTTGGCAGTGATGTCATGCTGTCCCAACACACATCCAAATGAACTATCCAAGACTGTCAAATACAGAATCAAAGGTCTCCCTAGTTCTAGCAGGACCAACACAGGTGGGTTTGACAAGTACCCCTTTATCTTATCAAAGGCTTCCTAACATTCATCTATCCACTTGACTGCAGCATCTTTCTTTAACAATTTGAAGATAGGCTCACACGTTGTCGTGAGCTGAGCAATAAACCGGCTGATGTAATTCAATCTTCCCAATAGACTCATCACCTCAGTCTTGTTATTCGAAGGTGGCAATTCCTCGATGGCTTTGATTTTTGACGGGTCTAATTCAATACCTCATCGGCTGACTATGAATCCCAACAACTTTCCAGATGGAATACTGAATGCGCATTTTGCAGGATTGAGATTGAGATTATACCTGCGAAGCCTTTGGAAGAACTTTATCAGATCTCTGACATGGTCAGACTGCTTTCTAGACTTTACAATCACATCATCCACATAAACCTCGATCTCCCTGTGTATCATGTCGTGGAATATGGTCGTCATTGCCCTCATATAGGTCGCCCCAGCATTTTTCAAACCAAATGGCATGACCTGATAGCAGTACGTTCCCTATGGCGTGATGAATGCTGTCTTTTCTGCGTCTTCTTCATCCATTAAGATTTGGTGGTAGCCATCAGAACAATCCACAAAAGAACCAATCGCATGTTTGGCACAATTATCGATCAATATATGGATGTTCGGCAATGGGAAGTTATCCTTGGGACTCACCTTGTTGAGATCTCGATAATCAACACACACCCTGGTCTTGCCGTCCTTCTTTGGCACAGGCACTACATTGGCTAACCAAGTGGGATACCGAGTGACCCGAATGACCTTGGCCTCAAACTGTTTGGTGACATCTTCCTTGATTTTTACACTCATATCAGTTTTAAATTTCCTCAGCTTCTGCTTGACAGGGGGAATGCCGGATCAGAGGGCAATTTGTGAACCACCAAACCAGTGCTTAGACCTGACATGTCGTCATAGGACCATGCAAAAACATCTTTATACTCGAGCAGTGTTTTAATTATCTCCTCTCTGAGTCGTGGTTCAATATGGACACTTATTTTAGTTTCTCGGACATTATCTTGGTCCCCTAAATTGATTGCTTCTGTATCACTCAGGTTAGGCTTGGGTTTTTCTTCAAAATGGCTTAATTCATTACTAATCTCTTCAAAGGCTTCATCCTCATCATATTCCGATTCAACATCACACTCTATTTCTTGAATTACTATTTCAGGATTAGATTGGCTTTTAAGACTGGGCCGGAGATTCCGCATGCATGTCATATCATTGAGGCCAACATAAAAAGAACTGTACAAGGAAGAAAGGAAAACAAAAATAAAACTATCAGGAAGAAAGGAAAAGAGAAATTGCATTTCATTAAAATTAAAGACAACGGGGTTTATACATCCAAACGGACGGAACATAGAATCTGAATTACAACCCCGGAATAATCCAGATAAATTGAAAGAAAATCAAAGCAAACTACCAAAACTCCCTCCTGGTGGGGAGAGGAGTAGCTTCCCAATTGTTAATCTTTGCACCGGGCCCAACAAATTGCACATCCGCCTTGCTAGAACCCTCTCCAACTTTCAACACGTTCACATCGGCAAATATCCTCTCGAAACTCTCCATCAAATCGTCATCCACATCAACCACTAAAATGGGAACCGCCGTCACTGGGCGCTTTCTGGTACCAGGTCCGACAAATAATCGGGAAAGACGTGGGACTGACTTTGGAAGGGCCCATGCTCTCTGTTTCATTTTTCTAGCTCTTCTCACGTCTGCGACTGTGGGCTTGAACCCCAGACCAAATGTATCCAAGTTTTTAGGAAGAGAAACCGGTTGTACGATACCTTGCAGAGATGCGCCCAAATCTTTGCCCGGTACAAAACCATTTTTCAACATTTCAACGGCTACCATGACTGATGCAGCAGCTACCCTTGGAGTCGGCACGCACTTCCCTTTAGGGATTTTCTCTACTGATACCGTGTCAACAACCTGATAAACCTACGCCCCCTTGTCGTCTTCAAACTCTATGAATGGAACAATGGCATCACTGGGAACACACAAATTGTCTTCGCTATGCACAACAATTTCCTGTCTATCCCATTCAAACTTAACCATTTGATGCAGAGTGGACGGGACCGCTTTGGCATCATGAATCCAGGGTCGTCCTAACAGCAGATTGTAAGAAACAGCCATATCGAGTACCTGGAATTCCATAGTAAATTCAACTGGCCCTATTGTAAGCTCGAGCACTATGTCCCCGACTGAATATTTCCCTCCACTATCGAATCCTCGAACGCAGATACTATTCTTGTGAATTCTTTCATCATCCACCTTCAACTTGTTCAAAGTGGAAAAAGGGCAAATATTTGCACTGGAACCATTGTCAACAAGTACCCAAGTAACCACGGAATCTTCACATTTCACCATCAGATAGAGGGCTCTATTGTGCTCGGTACCCTCCACGGGCAACTCATCATAAAAAAAAACGACTTTGTTTACCTCAAATATCTTGTTAGCTATCTTTTCCAAGTGGTTTACTGAGATTTTGTCAGGAACGTGGGCTTCATTCAAGATTTTCATCAAAGCCCGACGGTGTTCGTCTGAATGGATCAATAATGACAAAAGCGAGATCTGAGCCGGTGTCTTCCTTAACTGCTCTACAATGGAATAGTCTTGTACTTTCATCTTTCTCAGAAATTCTTCTGCTTCTTCATCGGTCACCCCTTTCTTCACAGAACACTGGATTATCTTTTGAGGTCTTAGCTTTTCTCAACTCTTCGAGGGCAAAGCATCTCCCCGATCGAGTCAAACCATGAGTCTCACACACTTCTTCTTTAACCTATTTCCCCTTGTAAGTCACTGTCATTCGTTCATAATTCCATGGGACTGCCTTGCTGTTGACTATCGGTAATTGAGTTACCGGTTTGATAACGACAGGATCTGTGGGGGCGCCCTTCACAATTACCACAGGCTTGTTCGTCACTCCTGGTACAACCACTTTTGCTCTTTGATGTTTTCCTGCAACGTCACTTGAGGACCCCTTCTTGACCTCCACAGATGGTTTATTATTTGCCCCGTTCAACTTGATCACAGACTTCTCATTGTTGACTTTTCAAATGGTTTGGCTTCACTATCCCGAATCATCATGACGTTTGCGACGACTTCTTAGGATCCCCTCATTTATGCACTATCTCAATCATATTAGTCTCATGATGGGCCGACAACGGGTTCTGGTTGATGTTGGGTGCCTCCGGGGCTTGGACCTCAATCCGATTAGTATCAACGAGCTCTTGAATAGTTGTTTTCAACTTCCAGCATTTCTTTGTGTCGTTACCCGGGGTCCCTGAACAATACTCACAACTTACCGAGCGGTCAAGATTTCTGGGAGGGGGATTCGGTAGTTTAGCCTCGATCGGATTCAACATACCCAACTGTCTCAATCGGTGAAATAGACTAGCATATGATTCTCCCAATGGAGTGAAAGTCTTCTGCTTCTACAACCTCTCATTCTTAAAGGCTTGATTTGGCCAGAAACCTGTTCCAGGGGGATTTCTGTAGGCTCTTGGGGGTGGATGGGCATTTTGTGGAGCTAGGTATGGACTTTGTGGAGTCGGCGCATGCCATTGTGCGTGAGCGGGAGGTTGGGTATATGTTTGTGCGTGGTGGACAGAAAATGGGGATCGGGCGGTGGGTAGTAGTGTTGTGGTGGACTATATGGAGTGTGGGGGTAGGGTCGAGGCGGGTTGTAGTAACGTGGAATGTTCCTGGAACCAACCCAAGCTCCCGATTCAATTGTAGCGACATCCTCTTTCTTATTTTTCCCGAGTACACCCCCAGTACCGTTTTGAATGGCTTGGGTGGTCGCTTTGATTGTTGAATAACTCATGATCTTGTTGGACTTGAGTCCCTCCTCAACCATGTCTTCCATTTTTACAACTTCGTTAAAGGAATTACCTACTGCTGATAACAAGTGACCAAAATAAGTGGGTTCCAAAGCCTGCAAGAAATAATCAACCATCTCACTTTCTTTCATCAGAGGGTTGACCCTCGCTGTTTGCTCTCTCCAACGGAATCCATATTCCCTGAAGCTCTCACCGGGCTTCTTCTCAATCTTTGTCAATGACAGACGGTCTAGGATGATTTCGAGATTGTACTAAAAATGGAAGGCAAAGGCTTGGGCCAAATCATCCCATGTGTACCAGCTGTTGTGATCTTGTTTGGTATATCATTCTAATGCTGAGCCACTCAAACTTTGGCTGAAATATGCCATCAGCAATTCATCTCTTCCACCTGCTCCTCTCATCTTGCTACAAAATCCTCTTAAGTGTGCTACTGGGTCACCATGCCCATCGTACAGATCAAACTTGTGCATTTTGAACCCTGCTGGCAACTGAACATTTGGGAACAGACATAAATCCTTATAGGCCACACTTATTTGACCTCCCAACCCCCTCATATCTCTGAAAGATTGTTCTAAGCTTTTGACCTTTCTGATCATCTCTTCATGCTCGGGATTTTTGGGTGGCTTCTCGGTCTCTGCCGGGAGATCAAGATGAGGGGTGTAAGAATATGGTTCTGGAACTTTTAAGGTGGGTTTATGGGGATAGTACTGGTTATCGTGATTTTGGAACAGAGGTTCACTGGAAGACCGGTGTAATGTAGCAGGTGGAGGTGCCACAAAAATGGGTGTAATTGGTGGGGGGGTATGAGACTTGTTTGGGTGGTGGAGCTTGAGAAGTATGGGAAGTGGCGCCATAGCATTGTTGGTAGAGGGGAAGGGCTGGAGATGAGTTCACAGTGGGAGGCTCATAATGTTGGGCCGATGGTGGGATATAAGCAGGGTTGGCGGGATAAACCGGTTGTGGATGCCCCTTGGCCCAGAATTGGTACATTTCAGCCATCTGCTGCTTTAACTTATACATCTCCTCCTTCATTGCATTAACATCTAGTTCTTCCACCTCTTTTGACGGGTCAACAATACTTGTCTCCGGTTCTTGGTTGGCCATATTCAGCCTTTCTTTTGATCGGGTGTTGTATGAGTGAGTTGCTAGAATGCCAATCAACTAACCACCTGCCTGAACTCAATACATCAAACAACAACCTTGTTAGCGATTAGGCTTTAACAGATTGGTAACCGCACATTGGGCATGAATGCACCTAAACAGTTAACCGTCTCTATTATGTATTTGATCGGTTGCATGCGTCATCCCAGCCTTTTCTTACTTTCAATTGCAAACTTCCCCCTTTTTCTTTCTTTTTATTTTCCTTCCTTTCACTCTTGCCTCTGTTCTCTCTTTGTTTTTATTCTCTTTTGATTTCTTATTTTCTCTCTTTTCTTTCTTGTTTTTCCGCTCTTTTTCTTTTCTTTACTCTCTTGTTTTTCCTCTTATTTTCTTTCTCTCTTTCTCATTTGGTTACGGTCGAATCCTATGGAGAATGCCTACGTATCATGACCCCGCATGAATCAGACCAAGCGTAGTTCTTGGAGATAAAAATAATAAAATATTTTCTGGAATTTTCAAATTTTTCATAATAAGACTCGGAAATAGACTTAAACAAAAACTAACAGACTCTGATGAAAGACGGAATACAGACTCGAAAAACAAACAACCCACATACTCTAATAAAAGAAAGACAGACTCCAAGACAAACTGGCAGACTTTAACGGAAAGAAAATACAGACTCAAGAAATCACGAATACATCAGTGCCTCAATTGCCCCCAGGACCCGCGGGGCATCATTCAGCCTCGCCGCGGGCCGACTCGCTAAATCCCCTTGGAGGGTAGAGATCTTTCATTACCCGGCGAACAAAATATTCCGATATATGAGCTTCTGAAATTGGCTCCATGCATCAGAAAATTCTGTCGAAACTGCTCTACCAGCCATCTTCAATCGATCATAACTTTCTGATAAAATGTCTAAATCATAAATGGTTTATCTTTCTGGAAACTAGAATGCAAGGGCAACAACTTTTATGTTTTTGTTAATTTTCAGATTCCCTATAAATTTCGAAATATAAGCTTCCAAATCCAGCTCCGCGATTGCACTAGTTGCTGTCAAAACAGCTTTCTGCAGAAAATTTCAGCAACTCTTTGGTCCGAAATTCATCCTGTTAACCTTCCGAAATCCACCCGAGGCCCTCGGGACCTTAACCAATTATACCAACATGTCCCAAAACATGATACGAACTCGCTCAAGGCCTCAAATCACATCAAACAACGTTGAAATCGTGAATCATACTCCAATTCAAACTTTATGAACTTTGAAATTTCAAACTTCAACATTCGATGCCGAAACCCGTCAAATCACGTCCGATTGACCTCAAATTTTGCACACATGTCATATTCGACATTATGGAACCGCTCCAACTTTTGGAATTGGAATCCGAACCCAATATCAAAAAGTCAAACTCTCGGTCAAACTTCTCAAAAACCTTCAAATTTCTATCTTTAGCCAAATGACTTCAAAATGACCTACGGACCTCCGAATTCACTTCTGATCGCGCTTCCAACTCCAGAATCACCATACGGAGCTATTCCCAGACTCGGAATCCCAAACGGACATCGATAACACTGAAATGCACTTTAACCCAAACTTATGAAATTTCTTCCAAAATGCTAACTTCCACAATCGGTGACAAAACGCCCCCGGTCATCCAAAACCCGATCCGGGCATACACTCAAGTCTGAATCATCATACGAACCTACTAGAACCTTCAGATCCTGATTCCGAGGTCGTTTACTCTAAAATCCAATCTTAGTCAATTCTTTCAACTTAAAACTTCCGAAATGAGAATTCCCTTTCCAAATCAACTCCGAAATTCAATTCCGACCATGCGTACAAGTCATAATACCTGAAGTGAAGCTGCTCATGGCCCCAAACTGCTGAACGACGCGCTAGAGCTCAAAATGACTGGTCGTGTCGTTACATTTTCTCCCACTTAAACATACGTTCGTACTCGAATGTGCTAAGAACTGTGTTGGGGTTGTCCAAAATCACTGTTTGACACCTCGAGCACCTACCTGTGCTACCACAACTCAGCTGGGAACCCTAGCTCTATCCATCTGAAGATATCCTTTTTCACTTAAGCAAATAAGCCTTAGAGCCCAATTCCTACATCCGAAATTCTCTGTTAGGCCTGTTCTAACATACGCTTACCGTATCAATAACTACCCGCAGCACCAAAACATGACTGCATACCTTAGCTGAATTCACACCTTGCACCACTTTACTTACAGGACCACAATAACATTCTCTAATCAAATTAGTCGAAATTCCACGAATCTGATGCTCCTCTTGCACCTCATGACCTACATAGGTTTTGCTCTAACTCTTACAATACCGCCAAGACGGAAGATGTGTGTAGAAATTCATACCCAACTGCCGAATCTACAAATCATTGGGTTTATACTCCTAACAAGAACCATCACCTCATTTTGAACCAAATAATGGTCTTAGCTCCTTAATATACTTCATATAATCAGATTGCACTAATCCTAAATCCCATGATCTCGTCTCACCCAGTACGAACCGCTCAGGCAATAAGTCACCCTAGACATGATCAAAAGTCTCATATGATGCCACAATGTGCCAATAGGCTATGAACTCGAACGTGACAAAAGGAAAACAAACTCTGGGAGGAACTACTCAACTCACGCACTAATATGGACTTTCCTTAGAAAATAGGAAACAAGGCATACAAAAATAGCATATAGAAAACTGTACTCAGCATCACACAGTTACGGCATGCAACCCGATCCAAATAACATACCCACGGCGGCATGCCACCCGATCGACACATAGAATTAACATAAGGAGATATACATCGAGCTAAATTGCTCATTACAACAAAATACCGAATATCGGTCACAAGCACACTAAGTGTATAATACCATCCCTAGGGAGACATATAGTGCCATAGGCTACAAAACCCAAGCACAACTGAGGTGCGATATACGATCTGAATCTCGAGAGCCATCCTGCTTATATAACATCATCTCTATGAGGAACCTCAACATATAAGAAATTCACCAAGCTGTCTCACAACTCATACGACGCAATATATTGTTACATGAAATAGTTGACGACGAAATAGTACCCCGACTACTTGTCCAAAGGAGCGCATTGCTGAAATGAACAAATCTAGCCTGATAGAGAGCCCATATTCACATTTAGATCCATCCACAGACCTCAAGCTGATTCTGATCATACTGAACTAGGCTAATAACCTTTCGAAGGTCCATAATAACTCCTTTTTTTCTCATAACACATGAGAACTACCATCATAACCGGGGCAATCCTCCACAGTCCACAACCCAATAAGTCGAGTGCCCTCCAAGCATAAATTCTCAAATTAGTGATATCACTACCGTCTTCATACTTGGTTTAAATCTTCAATCAATCAAGTGACTACATGCCACACTTATACAATCTTCCTGTGGGACACGCTCCCACGACCTTCCGTAACAGACAACAAGTATGTGTATCCATACCACCAGCCGCACTAACTCTGAGAAAGCGTTCAAGAATCCATAGCCAGGATGCAAGGTCTTTTTTCACAAAACATCGATCTCAGGTGACGCTGAAGACGATACTCACTTACTTTAAACATCGAAACTCTTTTACTGGTCATCCGAGCTCGTGACATCCTTGTCAACACCGAACTGCAACCTTGACCCTCACTTCAAATTTCATACCAGTCACTGCACCCAACATGCCTGATCACGCTCAACTAAGCCTATTAAAAGACTACGCGGGCGTTGCAAATATAAACCGAGGTATTATGCCCCGAGTCAAATCCTACAGGGAATTAACGTATCAAGAGAAGTCTTTGAAGTACTAAATTCTTATTAGTCAACCTCCTCAAACTTTGTGAATACAAGTGGTGTTATAATTACTACGACAGCTATTCGAATCAATAAAACAAAGGTTAATTAATACACAAATGTAGACAATTGGAATAAAGGCATAAGGTAATAGCTTCCCCCGTTGTAGATTTCCTTAGTCGTATATTTCTTATAGCTATGAATTAGTTATCTCTATCAATCATGAACTCTCCAACTATCATAACTCTCTCTCAAGTAATTATGATAATTTACTAGACGCACTCTCTCAAGCTATGCTAGCTAGATTCGCATTACAATTCACTTAGATTGCACCCGAGGTATCGTTATCTCTACTCCAACCTCTAAACCCTCGGTTATGACTTCGCCTTTACTCCGGGAGTGATGTTGTTCAAAAAATTACCTACATATGCATTCTTTCTCAATTAGCTACATAATAAATAGGCATGGCTAATTGAGGATCCTTTCAACTAACCAAATATCAAAACATAGTTGAACAAATAGAGATTAACAACTAACTCAAAACTATATTAATATCACAATAAGTTCATCCACAACGGGTTCAACCAAAACCTTAGATTAAAAGCGTTAGCTACTCATAACAATGATAAGCATCATAATAAATAACTTCATTACAAATCATAAAAACAAAGAGAAGAGGAGAAGAACTTGATGTAGAAAACTCCTCTTAGCTCCTTGCCTTTCCTATTCTTGTTCTTAGCTAATAAAAGTTGCACACCTCTATTTTTTGGCGAGCTTGACCTTCTATAGGTTAAGTGAATTTTCCCCCAGACTTCCAAAATTACCCCTGATGATTCTGTTCCGGAATCTGGACTAGCGCGATCGCGCATGTGGGCGCTCTATTGGGCGCGCTAGTCCAGGTCTCATTTGTTTGGTTCTTCTATTCTCGTCTTCTCGCTCATTCAGCTCCTAGGGGTCTTTCTTGCTTCAATGTTGCTCCAATCACAGCTTTAAGGCCTCATACAAGCTCTTCATTCCTGCAACACAATTTAAAGCTCATTTTTCATCATTTAATTATATTAGAGCATTGAAACATAATCAAGTTGGGGTAAAAACCATTATCAAATGACATATATCTAGCCTAATATCAACACCCCACACTTAAATCCTTGCTAGTTCTCTAGCAATCCACCACCCTTGATAGAGGTTCCTTCACTAAGCATTCTTCCCTAATGCATTACACCAAGAATAAATCACATGAGTTACACCTAGGAGTGAACAATCATATCCTCAAAAGTTGACTCTCACGTGCCGTGCAATATTCATACTTTCTCAAGCTACTCTAAACTGAAGCCAAGACTTGCCTTTCCTTCATGAATCACATGCCCTCACCTTTACACAAGCGAGTAGTTCCACATATAATAATATTTAGAACAATTGGGAACTTAAATAACTGAAATTCACTCACTCTCAAGAAAAGAACATTCACGTGTCACAAAGATGCACCATAAGCTTGCCCGTAGTGTACTACTCTACTAATTGAGCCACTCAGTCTAAGATCAATAGGACTTTACTTGGTTGTAATGTAGGCTAAGATGGGTAGGGTACATTTGGATATAGTGACTAACCTCCCTAAGCACTTTTAGTACAATTACATCAACATTCAAAACCAAACTTTTTGTCAACCAAACATTTCACCACCGTTCTTTTGTTTACAATAGCCCCATTCATTAGGTGTAATTATAGCAAACCACCACTTCTCAACCACTATATTAATCTCTTTTTTTGTTGCTTCATCTTTTATGCAATAGAATTCTACACCTATTTTTCGATTTCTGTGGTTCCACTCAAAAACCAAACCACCGCCCCACACTTTTATCTTTGCATAATTTTCAATATCATTCAAGTGCTTATGTGAGGAAAGAGGGTTCAAACAGCAGGCTATTCAAACAATTGGGTAAGGTTCGCAATATGGTTGCCAAAGAAATAGACTTATAAGCACAACGGGGTTAACTAAGATGTATTGCAGTTAGGTGGGCTTATTTTATAAGTCTGGCTCAACAAAGATTTGGCTATATCACTTCTAAGACTGAATGAACTACTATTTCGCGTTGC
Source organism: Nicotiana sylvestris (assembly GCF_000393655.2). Taxonomy (NCBI): domain Eukaryota; kingdom Viridiplantae; phylum Streptophyta; class Magnoliopsida; order Solanales; family Solanaceae; genus Nicotiana; species Nicotiana sylvestris. The sequence goes on along the minus strand of NC_091064.1, from coordinate 88,533,901 downwards.
AAACACACAGGGCAAGTTCTAGGCATCAAATGTGAATCATGGAATACAATAAAACTCACACATATGACACATGACTCATTCCGGATTGGCTTATCCAGACACTCTTTTCTGAGTATTCAAGTCAGTGACAAATATATAGTATAAGGCAATTTAGCAAGAATCAACTACTGAGAATAGGCGTTACACTCTAGTGTCTATTGTGTTCAGGTGTAATAGCGCTAAAGGCTTTTCTTTTCGAACTCCGCTCATTAGCCCATTAATCCTAATTTTAAAAACTAAAGAGAAAACAAAATGAATAAAAACTACCTATACCCGGTTCAAGCTAAACCCTTGGAAAAGAACCGTGGCCCAAAGAAAAACCAAGGGGGGAGTTACTACACTACCTAAAAAGAAAATAAATAAAAAATCTTTTTGGAATTTTCTCTAGACTAACTTCCCTCAAGAAAATTATCTAAAGGATTCGTCATCAGGAAGAGTCTGTATTTTCGTTTTTTTTTTGTTTTTTTTATATGCTCGACTTAGTCCCAGCTATTTAACTACTTTAAACAATACCAAAACTAAATCACAACCAAAACAAAATAAAATCAACCAAAATCAAATAGTCAAATAACAACTACATATGTACAATGAAGATTCCCCCACCCCACACTTATAATCAAGACATATCCCCATGGCTGTAAAAATTGTAAAGAATAGTGAGGTCGAGGTACTTCCTTGAAGGTCACTCCTGGTCGGAGACGGTTTCTGGGTTCACATTGCATGCGCGACCCAGAGCTCTTAACCAGCCCAAGAACTTCTTTTCAGACTTCACTTGTCTATCAACAACCACCTCCACTCGGGCACCTAAATCTATGACTAAAGTACGTAACCCAGCCATCTCTTATTCCAAAGCGGTCATGCGTGTGCTCCTGCGTGGCTGTGAAGATGTGGATGCCCTAGATGGTGCTGGAGCTGCATCCTCGTGCTCTAGGGCCTGGTGTTCGGCACTCACATTCTCCTCTTTTTCATCCTCGTCATCTGAATCGTCAGAGCTACCACTACTTTCCACCTCCGCTGCTGCTGATTCCTTTCCCATGGTTACCTTGTCCGCGCGGAACTTCCGGTCCTTTCTTACAAGGCCATCTGAAGCTAGATTTTCGGGCACTTGAGCATCCCTACAAAGTTGAGTTACTAAAGAAGGGAAGAAGAACCCATACCTTTTTACTCCACTGCAGATGAACATCTTGTCATATATTACTTTTGCCACATCAAAGTTGTGCCCATTGACGAAGCACCAAATCAAAGCGGCTCTGGACCTATTCACCTCAGTAGTATTGTAGGATGGAATCAAACGGTTGTTGATTAGGTACAACTAGTATTTTGCTACAGAGGTGAGTGTGGAGGAGTGGAACTTCTCACCATATCGCATCCAAACCACTTCTTTTCCCGGTGTACAGATAGTTTCAATGAATCGCTGCCACTTTTCCTATGTTGGGTTGCGACCATATTCATAGAAGTCATTATAATCAATCACAGGTGGTGGTAGCTGGTATGCCGCCCTTATTGCCTCAATAGAGGCATTCACCGCTTTGCCCCGTACTGTGACTATGCCATTGCGATGCTCAGGCGTGCTGGCATAAAATTCCCTTACAACCATAACATTGCCTTCACCGGGCTCATTAATGAACGTTTGGAGCCCACGTCTTATCAGCTCTTCATACATGTGAGGGCAATGCCCCTTTCAGGAATTGGCTTCTTAGAAGCCTTCTCAGCAAAACGGTCCTGGGATTTAGCTGAGACAAATTTTGTATCATCAAAAGGGCGTGCAGGTGCAGCCCCTCACGACCTGGAGGTTTGTCTGCTAGTTGATGGACCGGTGGTGCGGAGTTTCTTTGATGGAGCCATGGTACCTGCAAATCGGGAACAAATAAGTACCTCCCAACACCAAAAAGTGTGACGCACAGCGGTTACTCTGACTTCATGCGCATACGTGGTCACCATTATATAATTTCAGTCATTGAGGCCTTTTTACAAACACCTTATGGGCGTTAGGTACACACAACCCATTCCAAACAATTTGCAACATGAACCCACCACCAAATCTCCCAAATGTCACCAATCAAGTAAACAACACTCTATAATTCTCAAAACTCATAAATACTACAATAATTACTACCAATTCTACTATTAACCAAACAAAAATGAAGATAAATATCTAAAAGAAAGCGTGCTTAAACACACCAAAATCTGCAGGGATTATTTGAAATAAAGAGAAAAAATTTGGAGCAAGATGAACATACCTTTAGTGAATGAATATTAGAGAAGAAGGGGAAGGGGAAAGTGTGTTGGAGAATTGGAAAAACTTTGAAAAAAATGAAAAAAAAATCTGGAGAAGGTGAGTTGAAGAAGAAGGAATTGGGTAGGGTTTGCTTAAGTGTTGGAGGCTTGTGTGTTGGTAATGGGAGGTGCTTTGGGCATTCGGGTTATTAGAATGGGGGGGGGAGAATGAGTTAGACTAAAGAAAAAATAATTGAAAAATAAAAAAAAATCAGAGCAAAGAACAAACAGTCGGGTATCAAGGGCAGAACGCTATTAGCGCGTTCATATGCGCGATCGCGCTAAATTAGCGCGTCTAAGACAGAATGTTTTGCCAAGTAGCGCGTTCAGATGCACGATTACGCTAGTAGCGCATTCAGTAGCGTGGCCCAAGCAGAATGTTTGCGCCATTTTAGCGTGTTCTTAGCACGCCCAAATGCGCGGTCGCGCTAACTGGGCTTCAAAATCCTGAACTTTCACCTTTTTTTTTCATTTTCGATTGCCTTATCATCCGCCCATTGTTACCTGCATTGGTTAGCATTTTCAAAAACTCACAATTAATTACTACTACGACCGTCGGGTTGCCTCCCAACCATCGCCTTAGTTAATGTCGTGACACGACGTAGATTAAGCTCGTTTAAGGCTCGCTCGACCTTTGCGATTCAACAAGAATTATTACGAACAACTCTTTCGTTTCCTCCATCCCCACATACACTTTTAGTCATTGTCCATTAACTTTGAAAGTGTTAGTGCCATCTTTACTGGTTATCTCCACAGCCCCAGACGGGAACACTTCGGTCACCTTGAACGGCCCAGACCATCGGGACTTAAGCTTACCCGGAAACAATCTCAACCTTGAATTGTACAATAATACCTTGTCTCCAGGTTTGAAATTTCTGTCCACAATGTGTTTGTCATGCAATCTCTTCATCCTCTCCTTGTAGAGTTTCGTGCTTTCAAAGGCGTGATATCTGAATTCCTCCAACTCATGCAACTTTGCCAGTCGAGTTTCTCCAGGTTCATCAGGGTTCATGTTCAATTGCTTTAGTGCCCACCAAGCTCGATGTTCTAGCTCCATAGGTAGGTGACAGGCCTTCCCAAATACCAATTTGTATGGTGACATACCAATAGATTGTATTGAATGCAGTCCTATAGGCCCAAAGTGCGTCGTCAAGTTTTTTCGCCCAATCAGTTCTTGTGGCGTTTATAGTTTTAGTGAGTACACTCTTGATCTCACGGTTTGAGACCTCTACCTGCCTACTTGTTTGAGGGTGATATGGGGTTGCTACCTTGTGGTGAACATCATATTTAGCCAATAACTTTTCAAAGACACGATTGCAAAAGTGCGTGCCCCCATCACTAATGATGGCCCTCGGAGTCTCGAATCGGGTAAATATATTCTTCTTCAAGAATCCGACCACCACTCTCGAATCATTTGTGGGGAGTGTTGCAGCTTCCACCCATTTGGATACATAATCCACCGCAACAAGTATGTACTTATTTCCATAAGAACTGACGAAGGGACCCATGAAATCAATTCCCCAAACGTCGAACATCTCAACTTGCTGAAATGGATTCATGGGCATCTCATGTCTACGGGATATATTTCCCGTTCTTTGGCATTCATTACAGCCCTTTACTCATTGGTGAGCATCCTTAAAGATTGTTGGCCAGTAGAACCCTACCTCTAACACCTTTGCTGTTATCCGAACTCCTCCAAAATGTCCTCCATAAGGTGATGCATGACAAGCCTGCAAAACAGAACATTGTTCTATCTCGTGGACGCATATCCGGATCATGTTATCAATGCAAATTTTAAACACATGCGGTTTATCCCAGTAATAGTTTCGGCAATCATGATAAAATCGTTTCTTTTGAACATAGGAGAGTTCATATGGTTTAATGTCGCAGGCCAAATAGTTTGCAATATCAGCGTACCATGGCACATCTTCCACACTTGTGACTAGTAGCTGCTCGTCTGGAAAGGTTACCAGAATATCCTCAAACTTAATTGCATTTTTAGCACCTTCAAGGCGCGACAAATGATCAGCGACTTGGTTCTCCGTTCCCTTACGGTCACGAATCTCCAAGTCAAACTCTTGCAAAAGCTGCACCCAACGAATTAGGCGCGGCTTAGACTCTTTTTTATCAACCAAATACCAAATAGCTGTGTGATCTGTGTACACTATCACCTTCGACCCGATCAAGTAAGACCTGAACTTATCAAAGGCGAACACAACAGCCAACATTTCTTTTTTAGTTACGGTGTAATTCAGCTGAGCACCACTCAATGTCCTATTTGCATAGTAAATAGGGTGCATTACCTTATCCTTGTGCTATCCCAACACGGCTCCCACAACGTAGTCACTAGCATCACACATGAGTTCAAACGGTTTCTCCCAGTCGGGAGCAACTACAATCGGTGTTGTGACTAGCCGCTTCTTCAGTTCCTCAAAAGCTAACCTGATCATCAGAAAACACAAATGGGTTATCTTTTTTGAGCAACTTATAGAGGGGATTTGCGATCTTGGAAAAATCCTTGATAAATCGCCGGTAGAAGCCGGCATGTCCCAGAAAGCTACGAATAGCCTTGACTGAGGTTGGAGGTGGAAGTTTTTCTATCACGTCGACTTTGGCTCTATACACCTCAATCCCTTTACTCGACACTAAGTGCCCCAAGACAATTCCTTCTTGTACTACAAAATGGCACTTCTCCCAATTTAGCACTAGATTCGTCTCGATACACCTTTTTAGAACACAGGTTAAATTTGCTAGGCATTAATCAAACGAATTTCCCACCACTGAGAAATCATCCATGAAGACCTCCATAATGTCCTCCCATGTCTGTTAAAATGGGCATCATGCACCATTGGAATGTTGCAGGTGCGTTAGAAAGGCCAAATGGCATTCTCCTGAAGGCAAACACTCCATAAGGGCAAGTGAATGAAGTCTTTTCCCTATCCTCCGGGGCAATAGAAATCTGGTTGTACCCCGAGTATCCGTCGGGACAATAGAAGTGTGACCTTCCTGCCAATCTATCCAACATCTGATCAATGAAAGGAAGTGGGAAATGGTCTTTCCGGGTAGCCAGGTTCAGCTTCCTATAATCCATACGAATTCTCCATCCTGTGACGGTTCTTGTAGGAATCAATTCGTTGTTATCATTCTTAACTACCGTCATGCCACCTTTTTTTGGTACACATTGAACTGGGCTAACCCAGCTACTATCAGAAATTGGGAAAATGATTCCCGCATCTAACCACTCGATCACCTCTTTCTTCACTACTTCCTTCATATTGGGGTTCAGCCTTCTTTGGTGTTCTCTGGAAGGTTTGTGTCCTTCTTCCAACAGAATTTTATGCATACAGTATGCGGGGCTGATTCCCTTTATGTCTGCCATGGTCCACCCAATAGCAATCTTGCACTCCTTAAGTACCTGCAAGAGTTGTTGAGTCTGCACATCCAAACTAGATGAAATAATAACAGGTAATGTGGAGTTAGGTCCAAGAAACTCATACCTGAGATGGGCTGGCAATGGCTTTAACTCCAACTTTGGTGGTTCTTCGATTGATGGCTTGTCTAGAGGAGCTTCTCTGTTCTCCAAGTGCAAGGGCTCAAATTCAAGTGTTCTATCCCAGAACCCTCTACCTTCTAATGTCATTACCCGTCCAGCCAGTTCTTCTCCTTTTACCTCATCAAAGTTCAGCAGACAGGCAGCAAAGGGGTCTTTAATAGTCAGCAGTTCATCATCGGTCTCTACAATTACCTCCACGGCATCTATAAAAGAGCAATTGGTGAATTCACTTGGTCACCTCATAGATTTCTGCACATTGAATGTTATTTCTTCATCGTTCAACCTCATCTTTAACTCCCCAGTTTCACAATCGATTAAAGCTCTCCCCGTGGCCAGGAATGGTCTTCCCAAAATTATGGGAATCTCTTCATCTACTTTACAATCTAAGATTACAAAATTTGCAGGGAACACAAATTTCCCTACCTGAATCAATACATCATCCAGAATACCTGAGGGTCGCTTTACCATCCTGTCAGCCAGCTGGTACAACATAGAGGTGGGTCTAGCTCTTTCAATACCCAGCCTTTTATAAATTGCCAGGGGCATAAGATTAATGTTGACCCCTAGATCACACAGTGCTTTAGCAAAGGCAAAATAACCAATAGTGCATGGGATTGTAAAGCTCCCTGGGTCAGATAGCTTTTTCGCAATTGGTCTAGTCACCACTGCACTACAGGTCTGGGTGAGAGTAACTGTGGCTAAGTCTTGGAAATCAAATTTTCGGGACATTAAGTCCTTCATCATTTTTGCATACCCAGGCATCTCTTTCAAAGCATCAATTAAGGGAATGTTTACCTGGATTTGTTTTAGCATTTCCAAGAACTTCTTGTATTGCTCCTCTTTTTGGTACTTAGCTAGCCTCTGAGGGAAGGGTGCAGGAGGTCTCTTCTTCCCAATCATTTGGGATCGATCTTTATCAGCCGCTACATCAACCACTGGTTCCTATGCTATTTCAGCTTCTTTCTCGGTCTCAATTTGAATGCTACCTTCTTCCTGGGCAGGATGGGCTGTCACTTCTGTTAGTTTCGTTGATTCATTCAACTCTATGGGCACTGATATAAGTGTCTCAGCTTCCCTGGCTTCTCAAGCCCTTTCTTGCTCTACATCCAAATCTCTGCCATTACATAAGCTCACCTCCATCAACTGCTTTGGGACTTGACCTTTTGGATTTACCTGGGTATCTACGGGTAGTGTTCCATGAGGGTGATTGTTTAGAGACATCAAAATTTGGCCCATTTGCATTTCAATATTCTTGATCGCCGAGTCATGTGCATCTACTCTCTCACTAATCTTTGCATTAGACCCAATGACTTGTTGCATCATTGCTTCAAGTCTAGCAAACCCATCTTCCTGTCTTCCACTGTACTACTGCTGAGGAGGGTGATACCCCTGTTGTTGATTTTGATTACTGTATCCTTGTGGCCTTGGGTAAGGTGCTATATTATAGGGGGGTTTCATACCTCCCATGTTTCCACTGTTGAACTGTGATTGGGCTGGCCTGTATTACTGATTTTGCTGACTCCAATTCTGACCAACCTGTCTCTGGCCTCCATAATTAGACACATAGTTCATATCTTCAGGGTAGTGCTGATGATCGTGTCTTGCAAGCCACTGATTACCAATTGGCTGACTAATGCAAGATGTGCACAAGCCCCCATTAGTAGTATCTACAATATGTACCTGCTGTTTTTGCCTTGACTCTTCTACCCTTTTGTTGAGTATGCTCATTTGTGTCAATAAAGTGGCCATATTTTCAGCTGTGGGTTGTGCCCAATCATAGAGAACTGCCTCGGGCACAAGAGGTGCCATTGGTGCTATTGGTACAGCTGGGTGTTCTTTGTGATCTCCTATTGCTGTTTCGATTGGATCAGTTGTTTGTTGTTGTCTGTTTCTCCGGTTGGCCCGGTTCAAGACCTTGAAAACTTTCTCGGGATCTGAAAATGCTTCAAATACTTCACCAGTTCTCGATGAGTTTTTAGGCATGCACCTGTGCAACCAAGTCAAGAAACGTTAAAAATTTCAATGTGAAAATTGGGTGTAGAGAAAACTAACTACACTAAGATTTTTTTTGTACTTCTTTCAATCGCAATTGATAATACCGTTAACTCCCCAGCAACGACACCAAAATTTGATTATGCTCAACTAAGCCTATTAAAAGACTACGCGGGTGTTGCAAATATAAACCGAGGTATTATGCCCCGAGTCAAATCCCACAGGGAATTAACGTATCAAGAGAAGTCTTTGAAGTACTAAATTCTTATTAGTCAACCTCCTCAAACTTTGTGAATACAAGTGGTGTTATAATTACTACGACAGCTATTCGAATCAATAAAACAAAGGTTAATTAATACGCAAATGTAGACAATTCGAATAAAGGCCTAAGGTAATGGCTTCCTCCATTGTAGATTTCCTTAGTCGTATATTTCTTATAGCTATGAATTAGTTATCTTTATCAATCATGAACTCTCCAACTATCATAACTCTCTCTCAAGTAATTATGATAATTTACTAGACGCTCTCTCTCAAGCTACGCTAGCTAGATTCGCATTACAATTCACTTAGATTGCACCCGAGGTGTCGTTATCTCTACTCCAACCTCTAAACCCTCGGTTATGACTTCGCCTTTACTCCGGGAGTGATGTTGTTCAAACAATTACCTAAATATGCATTCTTTCTCAAGTATCTACATAATAAATAGGCATGGCTAATTGAGGATCCTTTCAACTAACCAAATATCAAAACATAGTTGAACAAATAGAGATTAACAACTAACTCAAAACTATATTAATATCACAATAAGTTCATCCACAACGGGTTCAACCAAAACCTTAGATTAAAAGCGTTAGCTACTCATAACAATGATAAACATCATAATAAATAACTTCATTACAAATCATAAAAACAAAAGGAAGAGGAGAAGTACTTGATGTAGAAAACTCCTCTTAGCTCCTTGCCTTTCCTATTCTTGTTCTTAGCTAATAAAAGTTGCACACCTCTATTTTTGGGCGAGCTTGACCTTCTATAGGTTAAGTGAACTTGCCCCCCAAACTTCCAAAATTACCCCTGACGATTCTGTTCCAGAATCTGGACTAGCGCGATCGCGCATGTGGGCGCGCTAGTCCAGGTCTCATTTGTTTGGTTCTTTTATTCTCGTCTTCTCGCTCATTCAGCTCCTAGGGGTCTTTCTTGCTTCAATGTAGCTCCAATCACAGCTTTAAGGCCTCATACAAGCTCTTCATTCCTGTAACACAATTTAGAGCTCATTTTTCATCATTTAATTATATTAGAGCATTGAAACATAATCAAGTTGGGGGAAAAACCATTGTCAAATGACATATATCTAGCCTAATATCAATGCCAATATACGATAGAACATAATTTTCATCATAACTCCGTAACCACTAATAGATTAACACTTCATCATATAAAACTTTTCATTTAACTCACTTCAGGAGAACCATAGCAACACACAGGTAAATTCTCATAGCCATAGAATATGCAAATCTCTAAGTAGTGGTCTAAGCCACCATAGCCCTTCCGGGATCCGCCTACACATGACAGGCCATAGCAGTGGAATACTTCTGGATAACATCAATCACGGCGGTCGACAAGCCTCACATGTGCCATCACAAATCACTTGCATAACTTGATCACATTGAAGGAACCGATCACTACCACCAATATGCCAATTCAACTATGGCTAACCAATCTATCTTTTTCCAAATTAATTCTTGATTGCCTTAGAAATAATAATAACTCCATTCAACACATAACACACTCCATCTGCACTCATCCCGAGTGACCTTGAATCACGAGACCATGTTGTCTCAAATCCCACGAACAATTTCATACCTCCCAAATACTACACTGCAAGTCAAAACATCATAGAACATTTTGTGCCCCTTCTTATAAGCTGCTACAAAGCTTGATTCTTAACCGTATCTACAGGCTCGCAATCATTAGGCACCACACTTTGCCCCTTTGAATCCATTAGGATCGTTGTTGAGAGCCACCCACTCTGACTTGGCCCCGAATATAATCAACTCTATGAATCTTCTAGCACATGAATACCCTCTCGATGAAGCACCCAGCATAATCTCTTCCCTTGAAATCCGCATCTATACAAGGCATAAACCCTGAATCCTTCCCCAAGTCTGAACATGAGCCAATAAGGCCAACCATAACATACCTTTAACAATTCCTTTGCTCAAATTACCACTTAGCTTGAAGCCACTATTACACAACTATAAAATTCATCAGGATTCTTTATCTCTTATTGACATAACCTTCCGCAATCAACCGCCATAATTCTCGAAATCTTTCTGTAAAACTCCTTTTTATACTCTGAATCATCAACCACATTCGCACGGCTGGTCTCTCTGCTGTATAACTAATAGGATTCTTCGCAGAAGCTTCGCCAACCATGCGACCGCCGATCTACTCACTGGAGAAAACCCGCCTGTGGAATTTACGTGCCGACATCTTCCAACGCTGCTGCACGAGGTACAATCACTACGACATCAATAACACATCCTAAGTCCGAGCTCACTCTCTAGCTGCACAAGTTCATTCACCCCTCGTGGACATCAATTAAATGTGCGGCAACATCCTTCCAATTCAAAGTTACGTTGTATCCTTCTTCATTTCAAGTAGCTCCTTTCCGTTATATCAAATCTTCAGCCGCATAATATCCCATACTTCAAATTAGATTCGTAGAGCCCAATCATCAATCACTAATATTCTCAAGTCGTTCCAAACTCTCCTTAAGGTGCATAGTTATCCTAACACAAAGCCCATATGCAACTCTGCCACTCTCCCACTTTGGCGGAACTCACCCCTCTAATCGACCATTCGCCCTTTGCTTCTTATACCTGACCTTCTAGAAATTTTAACCACCGCCTGACACTCCCCACATGTCCTTCCTCATCTTTTGCTGCTCAGTTGTTGCCTTACTAAAATCTATCTTCGTAGAGCTTGAACCCACAAATTGCTACTAACTTTAAACCTTTTTGGATATCATCTTTCTCGAGCCGTTGACATTATAAACACCGATTCAATCCTGAACCCCGCGATATCCAACAGTCGTTTCTCCAATATTATTTCACAATATCCTACCCCAAGGGCAAATTGCAGAAGACCATAACACCGACGAACTTAACACATACAATCGAGGACGACGATACTACATCGCAGATAAAAATTCTACCACGCTCGAAATTACCAAGTCTCGTTACTCCATCACCCCAAATCTGGACATTCATAGGCCAATTGCTTTTCCTTCGCCGGAAGTGAAATATCATATCTATGAATCGTGCACTGAGTGGATTTCCTTTCAACTCATTCACCACCCCCAACACATAGGCAAGTCTCCTACCATCAAGTCAATACTATGCGATAACTAATCGCGAGCATCATAGCAACCTGTGCATAGCCTCCAAGCTCTTAGAAGCACAACTATCAAGCCAAAATGATAGCAAAATCCTTCTGCAAGGCGACGACAATAACTCACCCAACTATACCGGGAGAAACATCCCGCACCACATATGTAGTACCATTACAATTCTTTAATTCTCGATTTATAACAAGTGGTTCACGTCGCGTAAGATTGAGCAGGAAGGAAACAAGGGCATTAGCCTCAAGGAATCAAGTCGCACGATAAGAAAATCAAGAAGGGAAGTGCCCCTAGCAGCCCTATAGCCTCCCGAAGATAAGTACAAACATCTCCGTACTGATTCGCGAGACTCTACTAGACTTGCTCATGACTCGTGAGACCTAAGGGAACCTAGTGCTCTAATACCAACTTATCACGACCCTAAACCTAACCTGGTTATGATGGCGCATCTTGTGAAGACAAGGCCAGCCGACTCACTTCCAATTCACTTTAAGAAATTAAAATAATAACTACTAAGTCTTTAATCAGAAGTAAAATCCCAAAATAAGCATTTAACAGTATAATTTACGGAAATAAAAGTCAACACAGCCCGACATCAGGGTGTCGCCAGTCATGAGCATCTAAAACAATACAACCAATCTGAATGTTTACTCCACTACTAAATAACTGAATCAGAAAAGAAATAAGATAGAGGGAGGTTGCACTGGTCTGCGAATCGCCAAGAAGCTACCTAGTAAACCTCCGAAGATCTGTTGGCACTGTCAACCCTCAGTAGCAGGACCTGTAGTGCCCGAATCTGCACACAGAGATGCAGGGAGTAAAGTGAGTACTTCCAACTCAGTGAGTAATAAGAATAAATGAAGACGGAACGATATAAAATCACGTTAAACACAACATTTAGCTATCAGAGGCATAACAAAAGCAGTAACACAATTTAACAATGAAATCTCATAAAAATACCTTTTTAAGCAGTCAACAATAGATAGGAAAAACAACTAGGAATGGTAAACATATAAGAACTGCCCTTCGGGCACAATAACATCAAATCAGCCCCTCGGGCAATATCACAGAACAATACCAGCCCCTCGGGATATATCTCATGTCACAATGGGTACTCGTGCTCATTGGGGGTGTGCAGACTCCTGGAGGGACCCCTTATGGCCCAAGCACAATATCAAGTCATCTCGTGGCATCATAACCAGGCTCTCGGCCTCATATCAATATCAAGCCACCTCGTGGCGTACAATCTCAGGCCCTCGTCCTCATTATCATAATTAGTGTATCACTACTGCGGCGTGCAGCCCGACCCAAATGCATCCTCACAATACAGGCCCTCGGCCTTACTCAGTCAGAATCTCATAAGCCCTTTGGGCAGTAGTAAAAATATGCAGCTCAGCTCAAAATATCTTTAAAACATCATTTAAGGTTTCTAAAACAAATTAACATAGTTGAGTTTTGAAAACATTGAAAGATCTGGCATGACTGAGCACAAGTATGAAATCAAACAGTGAGGAAAATATCATTGACGATCCCCTAAGGGTTCAAACAGTTGGCACGAAGCCCAAATATGACATTTAGCCCAAAGTATAATAATATCAAACAATTAGCTACCAAATATACAGAAAAATAGTCATTCGGGATGGACTAAGTCACAATCCCCAACGGTGCACGACCCCACGCTCGTCATCTAGCGTGTGCGTCACCTCAACACAGCTGAACATTGTATAATCCGGGGTTTCATACCCTCAGAACAGCATTTAAAATCATTACTCACCTCGAACTAGCCCGAAAAGCTACTATGCAACACGCTTGCCTCTCGAACCAACTTCTGAGTGCTCCAAATCTACCAAGTTCAGATTCTTATTATCAAATTATGCTAAACGAATGAATTCCAATTGAAAAATATCGATTTTAAGTACAAAATCCGAAATCAGTGAAAACCATACCCCCGGGCCCGCATCCCGGAACTAGACAAACTTTATACCAAAATGTTCTTCATCATCTCACGAGTCTGTACATATAAAGAACTCAAAAATCGGAGTTCGTTTGACCCCTCAAATCATCCCTAGAAGGTCTCATAATCTCAAACCCTAACTCCATCTTTTTCTACTGATTTTCATGAATTAAACACTAATATTTTGTTCCTTAATCACAAATAATCGAGTTTTAGGGTCCAAAATCCTTACCTCAATGATGAACAATGATTTCCTCTCAAAAAGCTCCTAAATCACCTAAGCCAAATGAAAGAAATGTGCCAAAACTCGTGTTTAAAACAATCTGTTCAGGCTTCATCGAGTTGTACCTTGCGCTATGCAGGTTGTACATCCTATTACAATTTTCCCGTGCTATATACCTTCTGTTAAAACGCCCATAGCTCCTTGTGGAAATATCCAAATGAAAAACGGTTTGAAGATTTAGAAACTAGACTCGAAGATCTTTCACTTGATAGGTTGCACACCATATAACTCTTTATATATTCCGAGATATAAGCTTCTGAAATCGGCTCCATGCATCAGAAAATTCTGTCGAAACTGCTCCACCAGCCATCTTCAATCGATCATAACTTTCTGATAAAATGTCTAAATCATAAATGGTTTATCTTTCTGGAAACTAGAATGCAAGGGCAACAACTTTTATATTTTTGCAAATTTTCAAATTCCTTATAAATTTCGAGATATATGCTTCCAAATCTAGCTCTGCGATTGTACTAGTTGCTGTCAAAACAGCTTTCTGCAGAAAATTTCAACAACTCTTTGGTCTGAAATTCATTCCGTTAACCTTCCGAAATCCACCGGAGGCCCTCAGGACCTTAACCAATTATACCAGCATATCCCAAAACATGATACGAACTCGCTCGAGGCCTCAAATCATATCAAACAACGTCGAAATCATGAATCATACTCCAATCCAAACTTTATGAACTTTGAAATTTTAAACTTCTACATTCGATGCCGAAACCCGTCAAATCACGTCCGATTGACCTCAAATTTTGCACACAAGTCATATTCGACATTACAGACCTGCTCCAACTTTCGGAATTGGAATCCGAACCCAATATCAAACAGTCAAACTCTCGGTCAAACTTCTCAAAAACCTTCAAATTTCTATCTTTAGCCAAATGACTTCAAAATGACTTAAGGACCTTCGAATTCACTTCTGATCGCGCTTCCAACTCCATAATCACCATACGGAGCTATTCCCAGACTCGAAATCCCAAACAGACATCGATAACACTGAAATGCACTTCAACCCAAACTTATGAAATTTCTTCCAAAATGCTAACTTCCACAATAGGCGACAAAACGCCCCCCGGTCATCCAAAACCCGATCCGGGCATACACCCAAGTCCGAAATCATCATACGAACCTACTGGAACCTTCAGATCCCAATTTCAAGGTTGTTTACTCTGAAATCCAATCTTAGTCAATTCTTTCAACTTAAAGCTTCCGAAATGAGAATTCTCTTTCCAAATCAACTCTGAATTCTCCGGAATTCAATTCTGACCATGCGTACAAGTCATAATACCTGAAGTGAAGCTGCTCATGGCCCCAAACTACCGAACGACACGTTAGATCTCAAAACGACTGGTCGGGTCATTACAAATTTATTATGACAATATTCTTGCGCTTCAAAGAACCAAGCCTGAAAACCAGGGGTAAGTACCAAAACTATTTTCTAATTACATAATAACTAACTAATTACAAAAGATAATACTTAAAAATAATACAATGCAAGAAATTAAGAGAACTCTTAACAGTTGATTGTAAGGCTCTAATATTGTTCCATTATGAAAACAAGCAGTTCCACAAGTACAATGATTATCGTCTTTAGTTTATGGAATATCATAAGAATAATTATTTGTAAACTACAAAAAGGAAGAAAGTTAAACATATTTGTGGTATAATATAAGTAGGTTATGAAGAAGAATTAGGCGGTGATGAGATTTGACCCAAAAGCGACTTTGTAGGTTCGGTATAGGTGTAGTTTACAATTATATAAAGGAAATTTTACTTCCTATAGAATAGGTTAATCCCCTATTTATTTAAAATAAATATCATTTAAATAAATTACCTCCTATAGATAGGTTATATGATTTATAGTAATATTTCTAATTTTGGGTATCTCCTACACTTAAGCCATTTTTCACGCTATATTTTATTTCCCTCTCCCCATTCTTATATTTTCTCTCAGAGACACCCGTTTTCCACACAACTTCTCAATACAAGTTCACCTTCTCTCTCTAAATTGATATAATATATTTTTCATTCCAAATCCCCCTGTAATCGCGCTAAAAATCAGAATCTTCCTCACCCACAATGCTGCTTCCTCCTTCCCCAATCTCGGGTAAACCCTAATTCGATCTTCATTGTACTCATTTATTTCTATAAGTAGTACGGTAAACAATTTTATTTTTTTGATTTTCGCCATTTTTGCTTATTCTCAACATCTCTACTTGCCAAATTGTATTTAATCAACAGTACCCAAGTCGTATTCTCACAATGTCTGAGAGTACAACCCGCAAGTTGATTACTAGAGGTGTACCCACTAAAATTCTCAATTTCGATGGTCCCTCTTTCTCATTGCAAATCACTCAAAGGGAATTGCATGCAGGTTTAGCCAAAAATATGGCTTTGGAGAAGAGAACAACAACTCGACATCTCAAAGGAGCCCAAGTCGAGAAATCAATGAAGGAGACAAGAATGGCGAAAACGGAAAAAAGGAAATTCCATATCTCTGAAGCTTCATCTGTCAAGGGGAAGGAGGTTGAAGCAAGTAAAAGCTCAGATGAAGTTGAAGAAAAGGTAATTTTCTGACGTATTCTTCTTTATTATTAATGTATTCAGTTGTATTTATACGTATGTATATGTATTTTGATGTCTTTTTATAGTTGTATTTTTAAGGATTTTCACGGTTCCCATAACTGTTTTTTATTCTACTTTCAATGTATTTATTTGTTGTTTGCAAATGTTTAATTTTCCAGTATGTATTTAGTTGTATTCATGTTAGTTATATTTTATGTCATATGTGTTGTATGCAGTTGTTTTTATATGCATTTAGACTTGTCAGTGTATTTAGTTATATTCGTATGTATTCATGTCAGATTTACTGCTAAATATGTTGTGTATTCAGTTATATTTATACTTCTAAGTGTTTGAAGTTGCATTCATATGTATTCATGTCAAATTTTCTATGAAATATGTGTTGTATTCAGCTGTATTTATATGTATTTATTCTTGTTAAATGCAGGGAATTAAGTTTTTTGTGAAACACCAGGAAATATTTGCACTGCATATCAGTGTATATACTAACACTGACATAGTCTCCGAGCTAAAAGAGAACCTTACTCCAGAGCAGTACAAACAGCTGGGTAATACTTGCTTTGGAAATTTTCTTCAAATGAAGCATTGTGAAGTCCAACATCAACTCTTCAGATGCTTCATGGCTCTCCAGTTAGAAGGAACTCCTAAAAATGTATTTGCAATACACGTCAATGGTACTTCATTACATTTCACATTAAGGGAGTTTGCGCTTGTGACTGGCCTCAAATGTGTTGGTAATGATGTTGATTTTGAGTTTAGTGAAAAGGTTCCTAACCGGATTATTGAAACTTACTTTGGAGGTGCTAATCTTGTCAAGAAGAAACATTTGATGAAATGCTTTGCTGACAAGAACTGGGGTCCTGACAATGATGGTGATGCCTTGAAGATATCTTTGTTGTATTTCATACACACCTTCATTTTTTCATCTGAGAAGAACAGTACAACCATACAAGGCTACATTTTGACTTGGTAGAGTGTGGGCGTTATTCTGAATATCATTGGGGTTTAAAAGCATTTGAAACGCTGACAAAATCTATTAGCAAGAAGATGGATGCTCACAAGAAGTATTACAGGATAGCTGGGATGCCCCTAGCTATGGAAGTGTGGTTTTATAAGTGTTGTTCAGATGTTGATCCCAAAATTGATGACGTGGTCCCCAGAATACTCAATTGGAGAACCACCAGAAATAAGCCAAACTTTGCTTATCTGATGAACGACATGTTCAATGACAACGGAAATATGGTAATATACAAATCATGGCTAGTTTAGATTTTATTAATAATTAATTCTGCATATATTTGCATACAGAAGTATACAGTTGCATACAGATACATTTTTGATGCTTTAATACCTGCTGTAGTTTCTGATGTAGTTTCTGCTATAATATTTGATGTCATATTCTCATATGTATGCTACATACAATTGCATACAAATGCATACAGATTTTGCATACATGAGATTGCATACATTTGCAAGGGATGCATACAGCAATATACAGTTGCATTCAGTTGCATAAATATGTTGTACACACTTGTATACAAATGTATACAGAAACTGCATACATTTAAATACAGCTACTGCATACAGATACATTTTTGATGCTTTAATACCTGCTGTAGTTTCTAATGTAGTTTCTGCTATAATATTTGCTGTCATATTCTCACATGTATGCTACATACAATTGCATACAAATGCATATAGATTTTGCATACATTTGCATACAGGAGACTGCATACATTTGCAGGGGATGCATACATCAGTATACAGTTGCATACAGAAACTGCATACATTGAAATATAGCTACTGCATACATTTGCATTAATATGCATACAACAATATACAGCTGTTGTAGCCTTCATTATTAATTCTTCATAAAATTGCATATTATTTCCCAATCATTAGTGCTGCCTTAATTTCAAAATTTTCATTTTGATTCCAGATCTGCATGTGTATGTTTGTAGTAAGACTTTGATTTTATTTTGTTTTTCAGATTGTTTATAAGGACATCCATCCAAGCGATATAGAGCTTGCCGTTATTCAGATTTCTCCTGTAGGCGCTGATGTTGAGAACAAACCTACTCCTGCTCATTCAGACAAGTCGGGAGAGGATTCAGATGACTTTTCTCCTACACCCGGTCTTCAATGTAAGAAGAAACATATTGCAAGTGTTGGTCCATCTTCATCACCGCCCCATAAAAAGTGCAAGGAACACGAAAGGCATCCTAATGAAACAGAGTATCAATCCAAGATTCCTCCTGTTTGTGTATCCGAATTTGGACAGAATGTTTTGCATGACAATCAGCTGCCAGATTCCAAAAATGACGAAGTATCTTCTTTGAGGAAAAACCTAAATTCATTCAATGAATACGTGAGTATTTAACCACATATTAAACATTACAGTTTAGTGCTTAATATTCATATATATATTTGGCGCAATCTTCTAATTATTTCTGTCTTGTTAAGGTTGTGGGAGAGTTCAAGTCTCTCAGAACATTGATCAATGATAACTTCAAGATGCTTTCTGACCATCTTTAACAAAATCAGCAAAATAAAAGTTTACACCAGAGAAAGGAACCCATAGGGAGACGTGATGATGGTATTGACACAAATGTCGGAGATAATGTTGAAGTTTAACATTTTTAACATCTTTAGCATTTGTTTATATCTCCTGTTTGTTGTTATAATTAACTGTATTCTTAGACTAAGTTACTACACTAACAATGATACATACAACTAACAGAAACCAGTGCTTAATGCTCAATGTGTGGAGTCAAGAGGTAAGGGGAATACTACATCAGAGGTGTCATGCAACATATCATCTACAGGTCAAGAGGGTATCTACAGAATTCTATGTATCTCAATTTGAGCTGGACGACAAGTTTTTTATCAGTCAAATTCCAGAAACTAGAATTGTAATACACAACCGTGCAAAAAAAGTTGAATCAACCCCAGTACCATCTCATAGGAATCGACGACCAAGTAGATGGTATTCTTCGCCTTATGAGTCTAACTTCAACTCCGCAGGTTAGTTTTTTTTATAAACTAAAGATCTATTTCCTCATGGTTTTTAAATTTAAAAGTCTCTACTCACGAATTAAATGAACAACAAGTACTTCAGTAAAGTTGACCCCCATTTTTGAAAAAAGACACCCCTTTGGGGATGATTCAATAACGGGGCAACATCCTATATTAATCATTCAGGAATATGACAAATGGGTTCGTGATGGTCTTCTCGCTAGACATGATCAGAGGTGAGTTTTCCCCCGGTATGTGTATTAAGTTTTTATATTTTAAAAAATGTATATAATGTTTTTTATATCATACTTGTAGAAGTAATTTGGAAGACCATTACAAGAAGAACAAGTCAACACTTCATATACCATTGGATTTTGTAGTTGATCAAGTTAATTCAAAAAATTGGTTTTACCTTCTATCGTTTGACGGAAAACTATGGGATGACAACGTAAATTTTTCTCCTAACTGACTAATTTTCTTTGAATAACAACATGCATTTGATTGTATTCTGTTGTAGTATTTTTACTGTTTTCAAACACTCTATATGATGAAATGTATGATGAATGCAATAGCATCATTATTCACGTATATTCAGCTGTAGTCAGTGTTATTAAACTGTTTTAATCAGTTGTAGTCAGTTGTATTTTTCTTGCTTTCAGCTGTATTCAGTTGTTCTCAACTGTATTATTCATATGTATTTCTCTGTATTCAACTGTATTATTCAGCTGTATTCAGTTGTATTTTTCTTGCTTTCAGCTGTATTGAGTTGTTCTCAACTGTATTATTCATATGTATTTCTCTGTATTCAGTTGTATTCAGCTGTAGTCAGTTGTATTCAACTATTTTAATCAGCTGTAGTTAGTTGTATTCAACTGTTTTATTCAACTATTTTTACTGTTTTCAAACACTCTATATGATGAAATGTATATTGAATGCAATGGCATCATTATTCAGTTGTATTCAGCTGTAGTCAGTGTTATTAAACTGTTTTAATCAGCTGTAGTCAGTTGTATTTTGCTTGCTTTCAGTTGTATTTAGTTGTTCTCAACTATATTATTCATATGTATTTCTCTGTATTCAACTGTATTATTCAGCTATATTCAGTTGTATTTTTCTTGCTTTCAGCTGTATTCAGTTGTTCTCAACTATATTATTCATATGTATTTCTCTATATTCAGCTGTATTCAGCTGTAGTTAGTTGTACTCAACTGTTTTAATCAGCTGTAGTCAGTTGTATTCAACTGTTTTATTCAGCTGTATTCAGCTGTATTCAACTATATTATTCAGCTGAATTCAGTTGTACTCGACTGTATTATTCATATGTATTTCTCTATATTCAGCTATATTCTTTAATAGTTTGACTAATTGGACTCACACCATGTAAATAAATTTGTGTATAGCATATTGACGTCATATTCTACTATCTGGGAAAGAAGGGAAAGTACAAAATAACAAGCAACTTCAAGTATACAACTGTTGATTGTATATTCAAGACAAGAATCACTGAAATCTTTGACAGGTATGCTGATACAGATAGTAATACTAATGTAGCCAAAGAAGAGGATGTGGTATGTGAGTACATAAGGGGCTACAGATTGCTAGCTAATGTACCTTGGCATACTATGGATAATGTCTTGATACCAGTCCACTTGAAGGACAAACTACACTAGGTATTGGTTGTTGTCTCATTCAAGGAGAGATGTATCAAAGTGTATGACTCGTACAGATCTGCAGGTCATGATGCATATGTAACTTCTGAGATTGATAAGCTAGCTAAGCTTGTACCTCTGTATCTATCAATCAGTGGCTTTTACAGAGATAGTCAAGGCATAGATTGGTTTACTTACTCAGCATACACTGACAAGTCACATAATGATCCCTTTGAAGTTTTTTTTCATATCAGATCCGCCTCAACAGAAAGTTGGGAGCATGTAAGTATTCAATCATCATTCCTGTATGTTATATACAAATCTAATTGTATGAATTATTTTTAATTGTTTGAATCAATTATTTTTTAGGGATTGTGGGTTGCATGTTGCGGCATACGCAGAGTTTCTGAGCATTATTGGTGAGATTCCACAAACAACATTTGATTCCAATCTACTCCGTCAAAGATATGGTGCTCTCCTCTGGGATTATGCTATGCGGAAGATAGACGATAATGCCATAAGCGAGAATGAAGCATCCTCAAAGATTGCTAGGCAAATCACGAAGTCAGATTCAAAGATGCAGATAGTGTTAGAGTAGCTTTAGGTTAATGTAGTTTTGGAATGTAGTTTGAAGAAGAATATTGTTTTGAGTAGTTTTTTTTGGTGAAGATGGTTAGAAAAACTTATCACTTTATCAACAATGTTCGTGTATGACAATTGCAACTTTTCAATCGTTGTTTCACTGGTTTGTTCATAAGTATTCATGCTTATTCTTCAGTTTGAATTCATATGTATCTTACAAGATTCAAGTATGTATTATTCAGTAACTTTGCTTGAACAGGTTTTAGGCATTGAACATGTTAATATCAAAGTCAGAAACTTTATGTATTTTGATGGTAGGTTATATTAAAGAATTCAGATGTATTTTTCTGGATTCAGGTGTATTCAGTTGTATTCAACTGTATAATAAAGTTGTATTCAACAACATTCATTTATATGTATCTTTCAAGTTCAGTTAATACATATTAAAGAATACAAATTCATACGTATTAAACAGGTTATACGTATTCAGCTGTATTCAGATGTAGTCAGTTGTATTCAACTATTTTATTCAACAGTAGTTAGTTGTATTCAATTATATTATTCAGTTGTATTCAATTATATTTTTTTGTATTCAGTTGTACTCAACTGTATTATTCATATGTATTTCTCTGTATTCAGCTATATTTCTCTGTATTCAACTATATTTTTCTGTATTCAGCTATATTCTTTAATATATATCTTTCAAATTCAGTTAATATTTGTTAAAGAATATAAATTCAGATGTATTAAACAGGTTATTGTCTAGTTAGAGAATATAAATTTAGACTTATTGAAATTGATATATTACAGCTGAGTATATAGATATATTCTGATGAATTTTGACTAGTTATGTATATAGCTCAGGCACTGTCTATAATAAACTGTCAAAGTATATGTGGACAAGGTTATATTAGATTGTATCCAACACATTAAGGCAACTATATGTATTCAGAATCTATTCACGAAAGTCATTTCTGAAATTATTACTTGACAATGAGAATTTATTACTTGACAATGTCATCATAAGTATTGACAAATCATTGAAACACCAATACATGTTAGAGTGTTAACTATTTATTACGTGGAGCATTTCTACACGTTCGCTTGTTATGTCCTCCCTGCCCACATATGCTACATGAATGTTGATTTTTCGGCTGCAGTAATTCACTTAAAGATTTATCGCGCTTCTTCTTTGGCTTTCCAGGAGGTCTTTTCCATTTGGGTGGTAGTACAACCTCCTCTGCAATATGTGCTGGTATATTCCAGTCATTTCTGTCCGATAGCGGGTACA
Source organism: Nicotiana sylvestris (assembly GCF_000393655.2). Taxonomy (NCBI): domain Eukaryota; kingdom Viridiplantae; phylum Streptophyta; class Magnoliopsida; order Solanales; family Solanaceae; genus Nicotiana; species Nicotiana sylvestris. Next base: position 88,511,283 of record NC_091064.1, on the reverse strand, counting down.
CAGACACACCGTATGTCATTACAACAATATTTGGTTTGTAATAGTTAGAGCAATATTCTTCTGGCATTATAAACTTGCTCTTCAATACAGCCCAAGCATGTGGGCATGGCAATTCATCAACTTGGAACGTCCCACAAACACATTTTCTCTCTAACAGGCAGACTGTGTAATTCCTTCCTCCATCGTTAACCGTATGTAAGTATTCAGTTGATGGTACCACCTACATTTAAAAATAGAAATATAAGTTTTGAGAACATATAACTGAATTACCATATGTATAATGCCGAGTTACTCAGTTACATACAACTGAAATATTTGCATACAGATGAATACATCTTATATTTAGATCAGCAGACTATCAACTGTAATTAGTGCAGAACTTATCAAAAGTCTGCTGTACTTTAGACAATAGGAGGCTAAAAAAAACATTAGAATGATACGTCATGACAATACATATTAAAATTATATATAATACAGATTTGTTAGTTGTATTCTGATGTATTCGAATAGTTTTTGCAGCATGTTTTTAGTTATATTCAGTTGTATTCATATCAGACCTTCGAAAAAATATGTCTTTAATGTGTTTCAATTTAGTTGTATTCATATGTATTCATGGTAGTTGTATTTTAAAAAATGATTGTATTCAGTTGTATTCATGCCATTAATTCAGAAAACAATTAAGCTATATACTACAATGACATTAAAATATAACTTACAGTCATACGTGTAGACATTGCCTCATTCAAAGTCAGCATCTCCTGGTATTTTTTCCAAGCGTCGTGTATGTCTGTGTAGATTCTTTGCGGTTACTACAATTCCAACGTCCAAATATCTTCCTAACTTCTTCGAGGAAGTCGTATATTGGCAATTCCCTTGCTAAAACTAGTGCGCATTGATTGACTCAACAATATTTGACGTCATTGTCCATCCCCTATTAACATGTGCATACAACCTAGCCCACTTTTCGTATCCAGCTAACTCTAAGTATTCTTTCACCCTAATATCTACCTTCTCCACCTTCTCCATCAGACTATCAAATTCAGCTTGTGTGTATGCTTTTGCCATCGAGAAGTATATCTCGCTCAACTTGGCATGGCTCTTTTTGAATTTCTTATATACGTTGTTCCATAAATGCCATATACAAGCAAAATGCGGTATATCTGGATACATTCTCGATACAGATTTAATGATACTCTCATTTCTATCTGAAATGATGCACATGTTTTCCCTTTACCGTATGCTATCTTGAATTGCTCAAAGAATCATGTCCAAGCAGCATCGTTCTCTGAATCAATAACACCATATGCTAGTGGCAATATATGACCTGAAATACAATTGAATACATATTTTTAAAACATGTATTTCAATATTTAAAATATTAACAGATTGTATTATAATTCAGATACTCACCTGCACCATCCAACGTGCTTGCCGAACCAAATGTCCCGGTGTAGTAAGATTTTAGGTGACTTCCATCCACAACAACAATGGATCTACAATGATCAAACCCCTTTATAAAGGCATACAAAGATATATACACGTACATGAATTCATATTATGGCGATTTTACAATTCTGATGTGGGAACCTGGATATGTCATATCCATTGTATATAAGTATCCTGGTAATTTTTTGTATGAATCAGCCGGTGCACCTCTCAAAAAATTCATTGGCTTTTCTTTAGCCCTCCACGCCAATATGTAGCTAACATCTACACCTAAATCTGATTTCACATCATCAATAATATCCTTTGGGGTGTATTTCCTCTTATGATTAGTAAGCTTAGACCTTATCATACCACCTATAAGGCTGCTACTTGCCTGTCGCTGCTCATACCTTGTCTTTCAGCGGACATGTATGGTTATCAATGAATTCTCTCACTTTGAATAGTTCTGATTTGTTAATGCTTGAAGCCTTAAACCTCCATTCACAATCTTCTGAAATACATAATAATGCATAGCTGCAAAGAATTAATCATTGTACATATGATTAGCATAAGTGTTTACAAAAAAATTCACTCATATACACACGATTACAATCTGATTATTTTACATACTGACATCTATATATATAAATTTGTATACTACTGAATTCAATTATAGTTATATGCATTTAAATACAATGAATACAACTAAATACAATTTTGGGTATATGCATACACTTAAAACCACAACAAACAAAATAAGAAAATAATTAGAGCCACTGTAATGTAATTATACTAGTAAAATACATATGAATACATGTATTCAAGGACCATAAATAAACATATGTTAACTACATCTGTGATAATCAAGAGGAAATCCACAAATACGCATAAATACAACAACGTTAAACTTATAGCTCGAATCAATAATAGAAAATATAAAAAAAAAGTTAAATACATGCAAACCTGACAACATTAGACCTATCAACCCGGAATTGAAACCTTTGAGCTATAGCATAATTCTCCATCACCTCTTTCAATGTAGCCTTATCCTTATACACTTGTCCAGCCATAACCTCCCTTTGATTAGTTTTTGAAATTATCAAATCCTTATGGAGTTCGAACACTCCAATCGCTTCTCCTGAATTGACAAAATCTAGAGCCAGTGTATCATCTGTATTGGAATCGTACATTTGAACTGCTTCGTCTATTTGCACAATGTCGCCTTGATTTAAACTACCTCCGGATACAAGTTCTTTTTCAATAGTTGTTATGCACAAAGGATACATACCAAATTCTTTGTTTTCTTTTTTCAATTCTACATACACTCTGTAACCCATATCATTGTGTATTTCCATTGGCGTGCAATTTTTTCTACTTTGTATTGAATTTTAATGAACTTTGAGCTCAAATCTATACCCACTTGATTAGAAATTGAAGCAACCAGATCATTAAAGGAGGTATACTCCTTTATCAATATTCCCTCAATTGAAAAATCGATGTAATTGCCCTCATCGTTCCACTTGTCAGAATGACGCAACAACACTGTTAAACTTGTCATATGTATAAAAGGAACTATACCGTTTTTTGTATATAATTTGTATCAATCTAATTTTCCGTGGTTGAATTGATATCTGCGAACAAAGAAAAAGGAGAAGTGAATGGCAGAACTTCGAACAGATGTTGCACAGGTTTTCGCTGCTTTTTTTTTAGCTTGAATCGTGTATGGTAGAATACAGATTAATGGATACTAGTTTTTGTTCGTTGAGTTAAATTAAGAGAATATCATGTGATTTGATTTCCTTCCGTTATTAACTAGTTTAACCTTCTAGATTTTGCGCAGATATGTTACTGTATTCACGTTAATGCCGCGTGAATACAGTTAAATACATATCAACCTTAGCTGGAATTCCCTTTTTAACGCCTATTTTTTCTATTGTACTAAAAAATACAATAGCTTAAATACATAAAATACATTGTAAAAAAACATAAAAGGTATCTATAACACGTAATATAACAAAGGGTATCTATAAATGGCTAATTAGACCTAAAAGACGGTGCTTTATGAAAAATTCAATTATATAAATATGGGAAAATTTCACATTAGAACAACTGAGCTCCATACTTTTCAATTTTATAGCCCATATTTCAATTTACAACCAACTAGCCCAAAAATAATAGGCTAAGATTCAACATCCAACTCAAATAGGTTCTCAAAATTACTATTTAATTTTTAAAAAAGATTCCTCAAGCTTTTAAATTAATTTTCGAATCAGTAACTGTGACTCAAACATTAATTCAACAAACAAAATTCATTTGGGTGGTGAAAATTAGATTTTTAACAAGCTTAAATATGTGGAGTTAAATTCCGAATTTGATTTTGTGAGAAATTTGGAGTGGGTGTTATTTAGACTTGTTAGAAATAGTATAAGGAGGTTGTATATAAAATTTGAAGTCATTTAATGGAGATTTGGACTGGTTTTGAACAAGAATTGCAACTAAAAATCGTGGAAGAAGTTCGTCTACAGACGCTTGTATAAAGGTGTATAAAAGTGTATAATAGTGTATAATGTGTGTTTCTACACTCATATACACTATTATACAAGATTATACATAATTATACAAAAAACTGACTTCGTCTTCTTCCTTGCGTCTTTTTTGAAATTTAACTCAAATCTCCTCCAAATCACTTCAAATTTAAATTTTGAACTTCTTTTGATATTTTCAATCAATTGGAACAACACCCAATCCAAACAACTAACAAATTCAAAAAAACCCATTTTCAAAAGCAAAGCTTTGAATGGCCTTCAATGGTGGACTTCTACTCTTCAATTTTCTTACATTGCAAGCAGGTAACACAAGAGGAGAAGCAAAAAATACTCGGTCCGTGAAGCATATGTAGAAGATGTGAGAAGACGAGAGAGTGAAAGCAATTGTTGTGAGAACAAAGAATTAACTCTATAGCTTTTAGAAGCAATGGTTGTAAGAACACAAATTTTGAATTTGCAAGTGCTTTCAAAATATGTACAATGTGAGCTAGGTGGGGTAAAACTTAAAAACATGAGCCATTTTTTGTTATGGTGTGAAATCATATGTATTTTCTTGTAATTTTTTCTATAAATATTAAAGGTCATAAAAGTCGATCAATGTTTGGGAGATATTTTTGTTGTTCAACATTTAGTATAAATTATTCATACTTTTATAATAATATAAATAGATAGATAGATATAGATATAGATATATTTGACATTTAAACTAAACTTTGGGTTAACCAATTGACGAAGAAAAGAGAACGAAATAGATTGGGGAAAATACAAAGCCAGTCGGCTAAACATTTCGCAAACCGAAAAATCCCGACCCGATTTAGGGCGGGTATACCCGTCACTCTTATAATATGACGCAAATTATCCCTAATCGTTAGGGCAAGAGATTTCAGATATTTTTTCTCTTTACTTTCTAGCGAAGATGTACAACGGAATCGGGCTACAAACGCCGCGAGGCTCCGGCACCAACGGCTACATACAGACGAACAAGTTCTTCGTCAAGCCGAAGACGAACAAAGTCCTCGTAGACGGCGGCAAGGGTTTCGAGTCCGGCCAAGGAACCGCCGGCGTGTCGAGAAAAGCGAACAAGGACATTCTCGAACACGACAGGAAACGGCAGATTCAGCTCAAACTTCTCGTCCTTGAGGATAAGCTTGTCGATCAGGGATACACCGATGCTGAGATTGCGGAGAAGCTCGATGAAGCTCGACGTAATCTGGAGACAACATCTGAAGATTCTGGTGGATCCACTGCTATTGGCTATCACAGGTAATTTTTTTTTGAGAGTTATAGTTATGCTTTATGCATAATATACGCATTGGATCAATTATTGTCGAAGAACTAGTTACGAATTTTTAGATTTGATTGAGTTGATGTTGTTATGAGTCGTTTCTTAGAGAGTTATTAGGAAATGGAAATAGAAATGGAAATCTGAGAAATTGTATTGTTCTTTTTTTATTAGAAAGAAATTGGATAGGGGATAAGCGTGGTTATTACAGCTTTGTGATGCTTCTCTCTGAGTTCATAGTGTTGTTTTAAATGACGGTGGTGTACGGGTCACCTTATGTACACCTCAACTATTTCTCGTCGGTTCATTTGTGAGTTAACTCTTCACACAAAGACTTGACTGAGAACAAATCACCTAGTGTTTCTTAACTCTTGGGATTTGAAACTGAGACCTCATGCTTTTCGTACCACTTCATTGACCAAAGGCCATACCCTTGGGTGCTGAGTTCATGTTGTTTTGTTTCAACCTTTAAGAATATGTTATGGATTATGGTACAATTTTGAGAAGTTAATGATCTATATGAATTAATGACTTTTTAAGGAGATGAAAAATTGAAAAGAATTTTTTGCTTTCCTTTTGTCTAAATGAGATGAGGAGGGAAGGTTAGTTTATCAAAGGTTGTAGATACATATAAATATGATTAGGTTTTGGTTTGATTCTTGCGTCCTCTACCATTCTCATTTCTTGAGCAGTGACGAAAATCTTGACTTAAAATTTTAGCCTGAGGTTCATTGGGATAATTGTTTTGTAGTTCTATCTTACTGGTTGGGAAAGAGGAGAAGGCCAATCATGGTATAAGTTGTTCTGATGGGCAGTTGTATCACACTCTAGTTAGTGCAGTTTTGAACTTGTGTTACTGTTGTTGCTCTGATTGTCATAACCTGGTAAGCAATATGCAGTTTCATTAGTTCTGAAGTTCCAAGAATTGGTTTTGTGGGATACAACTGTTACAAAAGGATTTAGCCCTCTAGTTGTCAAGATGTCTTTACCAATATCTTTGACCTCCAAACATCACTAGGAAAATTGGCTTGTTAGACAGAACAAAGCATGGGTTTTAAGGTTAAGAAGCAGGTTTGGGTTTCCCAAAAGCTACTAGGATTACGACTGTTAGAAGTCCAAGTTTTGCTGACTTTTTTTCCCACTATCATATAAATGTTTTGCTAACTGGCCAAGAGAAGAGAAGTTTAAATATTTGCTTGTTAGATTTTTTACAGTATATTTGGTACGCTCTTTGTGCGTGTATCTTGATCAGTGAATATAGACTTTTTAAAAGCATAAAAATTATATAAGAATACATTTGAGCTAAAAAAAATAAGAAAATAATTTAAGTCCTGAAAATGATGATTTTTTATGTTATTACACTACTCCGCAAAAAAAAGAAATCCTGCCTCATAGAAGTGCTCACAATGTTATTCAAATATTAACTATAAGTTTGCACAAGAGACATAAGTACCAATAGAATATTATAGTGTCATATTTTCCTTCATAACAAATGAACGGATATTTTTAAGTACAAGATTTACATAAGTAAACTCTTAATAGTTTTAAAGTTTTTGGATTTTTTACATAGTTTAATTAAAAAAATATATAATAATATAGTTTTAAACTCCTAAACCTAGATTTGTACAAAGTAAATTCTTAATGTTTTCAAAGTTCTAAATTGTAGGACTTTCTACATAGTTCAAGTAAGGAAAATTTAATACGTAAAATTTTAGTTACTTTGAAACTCCTAAATATTAGAAAATTAATTAAATGAATATTCAATAAAGTATTTCTTATGGTAATTTACCCATAGGGATTGCAGATTTTTTATTTATTTATATAGATCAAGTTTGGATGAGATAAAAAGCCGCAAGTTTTAAGTTGTATTTTTCCATTCTACGTATACATTGGTAATGTAAAATTAAAACTATAGTACGTAGTGTATCTCTTGTTAATGAAAGGAGAGGGGAGAAAAAACGTGGTAGAAGTATATTTAATTTTTTCTTTCTTTTTAATTTATATAAGGTAAAAGTATAATTGAACTTGAAGTCCTAAATATTAGGATTTCATACCTAGTTCAAATAAGGAAGAATTAGATACACAAAATATAATTAATTTTTAACTCCTAAATATTGGTAAAGTAATTTAAATGACTGTTTTGTCCAATATAAAATTAACTTTTAAAGGGTAAAAAAGACGAACAACATTTCGTCAAGGGCCTTCGTGCTTTTTTTGATATATATATATATATATATATATGTATGTGTGTGTTTGCAAGGCTGATAAGCAACAACTAGTTCATTCAATTTCAGGGTTTCGGGAACACAGACACACCAGATTGCTGCTTTGAAGGAAAAGCAGATGGAATCCTTAAAAGCTGCTCTCAAGATAGGGGCTGAATATGAGACCCAGAAGAAGCGGCATGAGGCTTTTGATTTAGATTCTGAAGAGAATGAAGATGGTGATAACAATGAGCTAGTTGATAGGAAGCGGCACGAGAAGGACTTGAGAAAAGAGAAGGATGAGGGTAAGCGTCGCAAGAAAAAAGAGAAGAACAAAAAACGTGAGGATTCTTCTGACACTGACAGCAGTGACGCCCATGCCAAAGAGCCTAAAAAGAAAAATCATAAAAAGGCCAGCCAATCTAGATCCAATACTGATACTGCTGTTGATAATAAGTCAAAAAAATTGTCTGCCAAGGAAAAAAAGGGTAGAAGGCGGCATCACAGTGACGATTCGCTCTCTGATTCTTCCTCAGATTCTGATTGTTCTTCAGAGTCTGATCAGGAGAAGAAACATGCAAAACCCCATAGGAGACATTCTGAGGGTGAGTACAATGATGGCCGTGATGCAAAAGCCAGTAACTTTCAACAAGGTAGAAGACATGATTCTGATGAGGATGGGTACAAAAATGACCGTGATGTCAAAGACAAGATGATTAAGAAAGAGAGAAGGCATGTTACCGAGGGCAAGTATGATGATGGTTGTGATGCTAAAACCAAGAAGTCAGAAAGAGGTAGTAGACATGATTCTGATGACAACAATGATGGTAGTGATCGTGATGTAAAAAGCAAGAAGATTCAGGAAAGGAGACATCTTACTGCAGGTGAGTATGATGATTGTCGTGGTTCTAAAAACAAGAAGTCTCAAGGAGGTAGAAGACACGATTCTGATGATGATGATGATAGTAATGATCGTGATGTAAAAAGCAAGAAGATTCAGGGAGGGAGGAGACATGTTACTGAGGGTGAGTATGATGATGATCGTGATGCTAAAAACAAGAAGTATCAGAGAGGTAGAAGACACGACTCTGATAATGATGATAGTAATGATCTTGATGTAAAAAGCAAGAAGATTCAGAAAGGGAGAAGGTACGAGTCTGATGACAGTGAGTATGATGAAGGCTATGATGTAAAGAAAAATAAGACTCAAAAAGGTAACCGATGCAATTCTGATAAGGATGAAGGTGAAATCAGCAGTAGCGACTATTCCCGCAGCACCAGTGATTCAGATAGTGAGAGGAATTATCGTGGACGCAAGGATGTAGATAGGACAAAGTCTGAGAAGATCAATAGAAGTGGTCGTGGAGATGATTATGGTGGTAGGTGGGAGAGTTCGGTAAAGAAAGATAGGGAATTTCAGGAGGATGATTTGAGAAAGATTCATGGTGGACAAGCTCCTGATAAAGGACTGGACACGTTCAAGAAATTGGAGAAGTTATATCAATCGAGGGAAGATGTGTTTGGTGGATCAAGTGGTAGTCAGGAGTTGTTGAGGGGTAAGAGAAAACTAGACGATGAAAACTTGGATGAACGCGAGGGAAAGTCAAGGAGGATGGATTCTGGAAAAAACGAAGAGCATAGGAGGCCTAATAGTAAAACTGAGCACCAAAGTAGGTCATACAGGAATATGGAGGATAGTAAAGATCAACAAGCAAGAAGAACTGGGGGAGAGTATGAAGGTGATGGCGGAGAGCGTGACACTAAAATTCAGAGTCGGAATGAACTGCATTGTGAAAGCAGACATGAGAATCGAGATTATGAGGTGCGTGAATGGGAGAGAAGAGAAAGTAGGGATGATGATCGTTGGGAAATGAAGCAAAAAAGAGATGAAGAGGATGATCGGTACAGGAAGCATGAGAAAGAACAGGATTCTCAGCGTGGAAGGCATGAACAAGAGGGCGAGGAGCATAGAAGCAGAACGCGTGATAGTTATAGAGGTCATGATTCTCACAAGAGGGCTAGACATGATGATTTACCCTCTGGTGGAAATAGAAGATATGATGATGACAAGTATGCTGATAAGAGGACTAGGCTGTGAAAGCTGCCTTAGATTTTGCCCTGCCAGAATATCGAGTGGTGAGTTCTAACTTGAGATACACTTGCCTTTCTTTACTATTATATGCCAATCACAGGGAGATCCCTTTTTAAAAAATGAATTTTATAAAGAAACTCATAGTTAGAGTATGGTTTCTTTTATTAATAAGGTACTCTGCTTAACTGCCTTTCAAGTCCTTCTATTAATAAAAATATACCCCATTAAACATTGTACTATTTGGATATGAAAAATATGCAGTTGGAAGTGAAGACATAGGTGTTTTAAAAAAAGGTGGCGACAATAACAATAAATGTTTACAGATTTAATTCCACAACCAGATTCAATATAATGGGACAATCACTTTCTATTTACATCTGGGATCTAGGTTCATATGTATGTTATGTTTTACATCCCTCTTTGGTTTTCCAATAATTTTGAAAAGGGGTGACCATGCTTTTCATGGTAAGTGGAGCTTTGCTCGCACTAAGCTGCCATTGTTATTTGACTGTACAGTTCTATTTCAAAATTACCATCTGAACCCAGGAAAGAAAGCTGCGTAAAATGTTCATGATTGATTGAGAAGAATGGTACATTTTTCCTCTTAATTTGATGATTGTTTTGCTGCTATTTAGGGGTATTCCTTAACGAGAGTTAGCTTTCTATGGGGGGATATAACTGCTGGTCAAGGGAAACTTCACAAGGCATTGAGATCTAGAGACACTGGTTTTAAGCTGGCACGTATGCAGAAATTTGAACAATGGTTTCCGTTGTTAATTAACATAAAAATTAGGTAAAGAGGCTCTTGTTTCTTTGGCCCAGGTTCCCTACATTGACATTAGGGTTGCTCTATATTAGGGGTGTCAAATGGGCAGGTTGGACCGATTTTGGGCGTGTCAAAATGGGTTGAGCCAATATTTGACCGCCCAAAAGTTACTTGGGCTAAGCTGGGTTGGATCAATATGGGCTAAAATTCGGGTCATAGCCCAACCCGCCCAACTCTTATCAAGCTTTACTTAATATGTGTTGTTTTGTTATACAACAACAACCCACTAAAATCCCACAAGTGGGGTCTGGGGAGGATAGAGTGTACGCAGAAGGGTAGAGAAGTTGTTTCCGAAAGACCCTCGGCTCAAGAAGACGAAAATAAACAATACTTAATATATGTTGTTTTCTTATGAATTTAATTACTAAATAAGACTTTTTTTTTCTTTTATTATGGTCATATATAACATATCAAACAAAAAATATATTATTTATAACATATTTTGGCGAAGTTACTCGTGAATCGATTTGGACCAAAAATCAACCCAACTTTAAATGGGTTACGTGAAGATGAGCTGAGTTTAATAAATGAGCGGGTCAATAACCAGCCCAACTTTGGGCAGGGCATTTGGGCTTGAGCCAAATTTGACAGCCTTACTCTATATTCCCCTCTCATACTGGTGTACACTGTTGGACTCCAATTCCCTTCAGTTTGGTGCAGTACATACTGAAATTAAAAGTTTGTCCTTACCTCTCTGAACATGCTCTTTCCTAACGCTATGCTTCAGAAAAGAAGTTGCGATAGTGTGCCGTAGTGATATCCTTTAGAAGAATTACATAATGTGATTGGCTAACTTTCTCACAATCGGTCTTTTTTTCAGTTTCAGCAGCTCAGTTGAGGAAGATTGCCGATGTTTAGAAACCAAGCATAAAGAGGCAAAGCTTGGTTAGCTGTTTAGTATCATAAGTATGTGAGCTTTCTGCCAAGGGGTGTTGTGGGGGTTAGTCCTCGAAACACTTTTCGGTGTACCTAAGAGGTTTTTCCTGATGAATCACTGTCTTTACTGTTGACCGTCAGAAGTGGTGTGCAAGAATTAGCTGTAATAAGTAATGATTCCTCTTAGGGGGAGTGTGTGCTACCGTGGCTTCCTTGTGAAGGTAAGGTCCGCAGGCCCATGTACAATATACATTTTTCAGTTCTTATTGTTTGAGTAGGTTGTTTTAAATTTTTCGTCTGGGTGTTTATGATATTTTTTGAACTAAAATTGTCTAAATACCATCAGATCGTTAAGGTTTAGTTCAAAAGGAAAATAGGTATTCAGCATAATTTATAGTCGAACTTAATAATTTTGACTGCCAAAGTCAACATAGAACAATTATTTTAAAACATACTATACGAAGGATGAATAGCCTTTAAGGTCATGGCACAGCAGTAGACCCACATACAAGACATGAAGCCTGTATATTGATTAATTAATTAATTAATTAATTAATTAATTAATTAATACTGACTGTATGAGAATAATACGAGAGCAGAAATGCATCAAACATGAGACCTATTTATAAAATGGAATGCTTCTTATTCGCGATGACAATAAGAAGGGCAACAAAATTCAGTTCATATTTGATCGAATGCGAATGTGAGATTTCAGTTCTATGGGGTGCAATATCCTCCTAGGTTCTTAGATTGGACTTATTATATTTTTAAATAGTGAGTTCATAGTTACTATTTGTTGTAATTTTAATCAATTTGAATCAAAGAGAAAATGACTCTCTATAGCCCCTCAAAATTTTAATAGTCCATGTTTTCCCCCATTGACACGAAATGTCCCTCCAGCCAAAATTACATCTAATAGTCCGAAATGTCTACTTTGTATATTTTTTGTATAATAACAGTCTATTTTGTATATATTTTGTATAGTGACAGTCTATTTCGTATATTTTTTGTATAGTGACAGTCTAATGTATGTTTTTCTTTTGTATAGTGACAGTCTATTTTCTATATTTTTTGTATAGTGACAGTCTATTTTTTGTATAGTGACAGTCTATTTGTATATATTCTATATAGGGAAAACTTACAAAATGTTCCAAATAAGTCTTAACTTATCAACCTCTAGCCGTTAGTCATAAACTTACCAAAACTAGCCAAGTACACATAAAAATTGAAAAATCAAATAAATAAGGTTATTTCTCTCAAAGAATCACATGCAAAAATCACCTTCTATATTTTTAAGCGTGATTAGTAACATTAGATGCAAGACTGAAAGAAAATTTTATGAATGAGGTAGCAAATAAGGTGATGAAATAAAAAAAAAATATTTTTATACATACAATATTTTAAAAATCTAAGCAAAAAAGGAACATTTTTAATGGGTATAGGAAATTCATTAAAATCATATAGATAAGTCAATATACAAAACTTGAGGAAGATTAGAGGTGATTTGGACTGCTTTTCTATCAAAATTTGCAATTAATTCGAGTTCAAAAAATTCTTCTGCAACACATGTATCAAACATGTATCACGCATGTATCTCACATACATGTATACATAGATACACATGTGATACACAATTGATACAAATATGATGCATATGTGATACACAAATGATACACATATCATGGTCAACTTTTACTTTGAATTTTCAATTCAAACCACCTCAAAACTTCACCAAATCATCCCAAAACTGAGATTCAAGCTCCTTAAGCTGTACCCAATCTAATCTAATAATACCCACTCAAAAGAAAGCAAAAATTTAACATGTTTTTTTGCTACAATAGTAATTGGCTAATATTAGTAATATTTGGCTAATATTGGTAATATTTTATAAATTGTCCAATTTTTGTAATGAGCTACTTATAAATGGACATAGCTGGTAGTTTTCCTTTATATAGTGACAGTCTATTGTATATGAATTGTGTAGTGATAGTCTATTTAGTATATTTTTTGTATAGTGACAGTCTGTTTTGTATATACTTTGTATAGTGACAGTTGTCACACCTCCTTTTTTTTACTACCCCGAGGGTATATAAGAGAGTTTTTTCAATTAAAGTGACATTAATTGAAATGAGATTATTTTATTTAATTTTTCAGTCGCCACTTGGAATAATTTAATTGGTGCCCAAGTCACCGGTTTATTTTAAATCCCAAATCGAGGAAATGTTTTTTAAGACTGCGAACTAGAAATTCAAGATAAGGAATTCTGTTAACCCAGGAGAAGGTGTTAGGCATTCCCGGGTTCCGTGGTTCTAGCACGGCCGCTTAGCGATTTATACTTGGCTTAAATTGTTTAAACTACTCATTTTTAGGACCTATGTGTACTTATCTTTTCCCGCTTTTAATCACTTGATTTATTCGTAATTAAAGAATTGAGTTACGCGTACGTATACTTTTTTCTTTTGGCGCGTCAAAAGTCATGTCATGCGAACGTGTCCACAATTAATAACGCTTTGTTTATTTTATTAAGAAAAGTTTGGTTGAAGTTGCGCGAACGCATCCCTTGAGTTACTTTTTAGAATTAAATTCGAAATTATGTTACGCGAACGTATACATAATCACAATACTAGTCTAAATTGAGCCTAAAGCAAACTACAAAAATTCATTTTTTAATTACAACATTTGTGAGGGCCATGGATGATTTAATTTATAGATGGCACGCCTCAAACCTTTTTTTTACAAGCGTTAGCTATTGATCTAATTTTATGAGGGCCATGAATTATAGGTTTTGTTTGGTATGACACACCTCAATTTATTGCTTTGAGAAATACATTTAACTAAAACAAGCCTAAATAGGCTCAGATTTTAAATCGAATCAGAGTTAATCTAAATCCCCCGTTTATGGGCCTGTTTTGGTTGATATACTGGGTATTTATTTATTTAAAGGAAAACTGGGCCAGCAGTAGGCCCATATTATTTGAAAGTCTTGTAAAGGAGAACAAGGGGAAAGCTGGGCTCAACGTCAAGCCCAGCAATGAGGACGAAAAGATCACCAGAATTTCGAAAAGGGCCAAGGACTATGTTACGCCCCACAATATTACGTCAATATTACGTCCCGCAGTATTATATTACGATGATGTTATACTCTACAGTAATATGTTACGATGGTGTTACCCTATGCAGTAATATATTACGATGGTGTTACGTCCTGTAGTAAAATATTACGATGATGTTATGCCTTGCAGTATTACATTACGGTGATGTCACGCTCTGTAGTACTAAATTACGATAGTATTTCACCCAACAATATTACATTACGGTGATGTTACACTACGTAGTAATAAGTTACGACAATGTTGCACCCTGCAGTATTTTACGTTGAATTTGTCGCAAGGTAATTGACATCATTGCAAGGAAAAGATTATTTGGGGATTATAAGGATTATGCTATTTCACAAGTGATTAGTAAATTCATGAAAGTGAGAGGGAAGCAAGTCGAAGAAAATGAATTTCGTTGAAATTTGGTATTTTGGGATAAAATGCAGCTCGAGCTAATATACTCAGTATTTATGGACTAGTACCATACAAGGTTCCACATGACCATAATAGTAAGGTGTATAAGGTATGTGAAAAGTGAGTAATATTTCAAGTAAATGAGGATAATTCTCAATTATGCGGGTAATAGTTTAATTACCGGGTAACGGAATATTATCCAATTAACTAATAAGTGGATAAAGATTAATAATTATCTCAAAATAAACGTGGCAGCCACCTAAATAAATGACTAAGAGTCATTCTTATTAGGTGTCATGTAGATACACTTTACTACATTTAAAAATCTTTCAACATTCAAGACCTTGTATTATTAAAATCAAGGTAGGACATTTTAACACGTTCCATTTTTAAACACAAAATTCATTCTCCAAAAACCTTTTAGCTAGTTGAGCCTTCACACTTCCTTGAAAAAATATTCAGACAATCAATTATCCTTAAATGTTCCATCGTTTTCTTTAGTTGATATTTGGTGTCAAAATGTTGTCATTGTAGTATCAAAATTCTCTAATCTTTCCTCTTTGTAAATGATACTATGAGAAGAGCAAGATCTTACTGGGCAAAGAAAGTTTGCCCTAGCTTGAGATTTTAGCATTATATTCAGAAGTTTTATTTCAAAACTACAATCAGATGTGAGACGGATCAAGGTTATTCTTTCAAGAAATATTATACGAATTTTTTCCTACTCTAGGTATGTTAAGGCTATCCCTTCTTTCTTTTGGCATGGTCCAAATTATACTGAAAAAACGAGCAAATACACAGTTTCTATAAAGTACTCTATTCATAGAAATAGTAGGGGTGTCTATATTCTTGATTCCCCATGAGAATTATTATTATCTTCTATTCATGGGTCTCAAAATAATACGCAGTTGGGAAAGTTTACCCGGAAGAAATATCGAGATTATTATGTATTTTTCATGCATTTCACTCATTTATACATGTACATTGACCCATGACCAGATGACAATATATACGCGTATATATATATATATATATATATATATATATATATATATATATATATATATATATATATATGGAATATGGGAAAAGATTATGACTTTATATACGCATCACCGCCTGATCAGTTGGTATATGATGATGATGTTGCCCACAGTGGCTGAAATATGATTCAAACGACGTTATATACGTGTATATATGTATATATATATATATATGTATATGGGATATGAGAAAGGTTATAGCGTTATATACGCACCACCACCTGATCAGCTGGTATACGTTGATGATTTTGCCCACAATGGCCAATATGATATGATGGGATGCACTCAGAGGCTGATGATGTTATGAAACATGTACTTATGCACGACATGACATTCATACGCATATGCATTACGCTAAAAGTAATTTATGATTTACAAAGTTATTCAGACTTACAGGTTGAGTCATGTACTCTATATTTCTTCCATGTCTCTTATGTATTTATTTATGTGCCTTACATACTCGGTACATTATTCGTACTGACATCCCTTTTGCCTGGGGATGTTGGGTTTCATGCCCGCAGGTCCCTATAGACAGGTCGAGAGCCCTCCAAGTAGGCTATCAGCTCAGCGGAAGATGTTGGTGCGCTCCATTTGCTTCGGAGTTGCTTGTTTGGTTAGTATGATTTAGACGTGTATTGTTTGGTATGACGGAACTCTGTCCCGACCTTTATGACATTTATGTACTCTTAGAGGTTGTAGACATATGTCGTGTACGTGAAAGATTGTACAGCTTTGTCGGCCTATGTTTTGAATTTATAAATTATCATGTTGGCCTATTAGGCCCGTATGTCACGTGTATATGATGATGCAATAAGAAAGATACGTTACGTTGGTACTCGGTTGAGTAAGGTACCGGGTACCCATCGCGGCCTATCGGTTTGGGTCATGACAGACTAGGCCCTAAGATCAGATCTTTTAGTATTAAGGACGAAATACTTCCATTATGCAAATCTTGAAATTACACCACTAACAATCAGATTTTGAAAATATTATATTGCTACTAATATGAATTTGAACTATGAAACTATTTAACCACTGCATACACGTTAAAGTTGTGAAAGACATATACGTACTGAGTATTGAAAATTAATCACTGAAATGATCTAGGGTAAAAAGGCTCCTGGACTGATTCAATAGTTTGGGCCTATGGACTAGGCCCAACTCGCCTGCGATTAGTCTGTCCTTTGGGCTATAAATTCAACCCCTCTTTTCATCAAATAAACAACCTTTGGTTCTGCTGAGTGGACTAAAAGTCCGACACCATTACCATTTTGTAATCATGACAAAAATACGATAATTAAGCTCCTAATGTATTAACACTAATGCCTGATTTATTACAGTTTTCCCAAAACAGAATAAACAACTTCCAATATCAACACTCTATGTTAAGAGTTATTACATAACCTAACTATATTAGAGGCTAAACTGTTACAAATTTCCTGACTGATGAAGAAATCCTGCCTCTTTTTAGACATGATTTGTCCATTAGGGCTTGGTATTCTCTTGTTAAGACAACCTGATTCTCTCCTTCTAGCTTTGAAACTGTTGATTTGGCCAACTAGTGACCAAATCTGCAGGCAACATCCCATAAACAAGCAAACAGAGAAAGAAAACAAACAGTTTGAGTAAAGAGGAAATCATCAGATGAAAGAAAAAGAAAAAAAAGGATAACCCAACACACTTCTGTTACAACCCATATCCACATGTGTTAGTTCATGCCATATATTAGTTAACATAAATCCAAGAAGGAATTATCTTTGAGATGATAAGAAGTCAATCCTATTGGTCTTAAGTGATACAAGAGTGTATAAGGGTGATTAACCAGTATTAGAAGTTAAACGAATCAAGGATGTTGTAACTCGTATTTTCAGGTAATCTAGCGGTGCTTAATACACTCAAGAGGTCATTTATTAAGGTATTTTAATCATATAATATCCGTATCATAAGTCTTGAAGTCAAACGAGTTATGAAACAAAAGTCGACAAAAGTTGTCGCAACTTAGGTTCATAATTTTACTTAAACATTAGGTCAAATGTTTCTAATCTTTTCTCATAATTTACAAGGAATTACGGGGTGATCTACCAACCAAATTAAATATCTATGAGTCTAGTTTCCAACACATTAAACCGTTCATCGATATGATCTCGGAGTAAAGAGATATTCGCGTTTTCGCGAGACTGCGCCAAGCACCTCTCTATGGGGCCCACTAAGGCGGTTTAAGATATTTGGACCTATATAGGATGCCTCCAACCCGTTTCAAGTCATTTCTTCTCACTATTTTCAGACCTTAGAACCCTAGGAACATCCTCTCAAGGTTCTCTCAAGATTCAAGACCCAAAAAAAGGGCAAACAACACAAATCAAGTGTCGGGAATTCCGTGGCGCTAGTAAGTCTCTTGTTCTTCTTGTTGTTGCTCATTTTTGTGTCGTTCCAGCTCGTGTGGGAGGTTGTTTTAAAGGGTTTATGTTCTGTAAATACTCCCTCATGTTCTTAATATCAATCCTAGGTGATTTCAAGCCTTCTAAAGTGATTCTAGTGCCGAAAAACACTAATTGATCGCTAGTTTCGCTTTTTTGTTGTTGTGGCAGCATTGGAGGGATATTTCATGGAAATTTAAGGTAAAATTGGAGTTGTTCTTTCTGTATAAAGGTAAGGAACCTCTTACTCTATATGTATTTAAGATTATCCAAGTTGCGGCTAAGCCATTGAAGCTAGAACTTGTGAGATATATATCGAAAGGCTTGGTAGTAATGTTATTGTTTTGTGGACTGTTTTGCGTTGTTGTTGGGCTGCGTATTTTACTACTATCTTGTGGAGTTTTGGAGGAGGAAGGGTGTGGATAAACACCATATATATGTAGGGTTATGGGCGGATAGTTATTCGTAACATTTCCAGGTTGTTTGACACGACTATGGTGGTCGTCGTATGTATGGAGTGATTAGGCTGTGTGTGGACTATATTGGGAGGCTCAATATGTTTATTATTGATGTTGTTTGGGCTGTTTGGTGACTATTTTGAATGGTGTGAGGTCATATATATAGGGGAGGTGCTGTCCGTTTCATCGTAAAATAGGTTGTGGTCGATACATAATAGTTATGACGCTTAAATGATAACGATAGTATCGTTTCTCTTATTGTAGACTAAGGAGTTTTGACAATTGCATAGCTTGAGATTGGGGCAGTATATACAAGGTATGTTAGGCTATCCCTTTCCTTCTTTTGCACGACTCCGATTGTACATAATGTAATGAACGAGCTTCCAAGATACTCTACTCTTAGAAGCTAGCAGTACTTACATTGTTTTCCCTCTTATGGAACGATTGATGTTAATGTTGCTTCTCTTATTCTTATGTTATCAATGTTGTTCGTACTTCCTAAATCTTATAAGGTTCATAGTGAAGAGTTAGTCCTAATAACGTGTACAGAGGATACCGACCTTACGTCACTCCGAAAGGTTTAGAATGTGATTCTATGAGTCGAGCATGCATTATATATATGTATCTATTTTACTCTACCGAGCCACGCTATAGTTGGCCGGGTACGGCACCTATTGTGCAACCACTGATCAGTTGGGTCCTATTGTGCAACCACTGATCAGTTGGGTTTTACCGAGCTCCACGTGGCCGGGTACGATTCTACCGAGCCTATTATGGCCGGGTACGATATGATGATGATGATGCCCATAGAGGCGAATGCTTTAAAGGTTTATGTATTTATACATATGTATCATGCATTTCATGTAAGTAGCCCTCAGAGGTACTAAGATGTTACAGGTTGTATATTCTCTATCCTTGCTTACATTACTGATCGTATTTATGGTTCCTTGCCTTACATACTCAGTACTTTATTCGTACTGACGTCCTTTTATTTGTGGACGCTGCATGTCGTGCTGCAGGTCCTGATAGACAGGCAGGTGCAGCTCCCCCACCACAGTAGACTGTCCAGTTCAGCGGTGATTGGCGAGATCCCTTCTCCGGACTTGCCTTGGTCTTGGTATGCAATTTTTGTTATAGACATTATGGGTATGTCGGGGCCCTGTTCCGGCTATGTTGCAACACTTATGTTCTTTTAGAGGCTCATAGACAAGTGTCGGCTCATGTATAGTTTGGTATGCCTTGTCGGCTAGTTTTTGTTGTATAGTCTTTCATAGTAGCGTGGTAGCTCATACCTTATATGTAGTTTCTTGATTGTCTGGTCATCCCCTGCTATGTATGTTCATGCCGTCATATTTTATTGCTGGTTGTCCATGATCTAGGTCTACCATTTATATTGATCTCGTCAGCCCTAAAAGATAATAATGAAGGTTAGATGAAATGTACGTTGGTGCTCGGCAAGTGTGGTCGGGTGCTAGTCATGGCCCTTCAGTTTGGGTCGTGACAAACTTGGTATCAGAGCAAGTCTGTCCTAGGGGTTGTCTATGAGCCGTGTCTAGTAGAGTCTTGATTATGGATGTGTAGCGCGCCACATTTATAATCAGGAGGCTACATGACATCTAGGGTTGTTACCTTCTTCCTAAATGCTATCATAAAATGTCACTTATAACTCCAATTTTTATTCATTTCAGATAATCATTACATAAAGAGATAGAGCTGGGATTAAATACCTATAAGCAGCAACCAAGAACTACCAAGTATAATGTGAAAAGAAGCTGGCTAAACTTCAGAAGAACAAGAAACAACAATAATAAACCAGCACAACAATAACAAATCAGATAGATCCCAGAATTTTAGACCAAATCCAAACAACTTTTCAAACCAGAATCCCAGCTAAAACACCCAAGAAAATCCTCTATTTCAAACCATGTTTCCAGCTTGTGACAACCAAAAGTAAGAAGTTTTGAAGTTTTTCTAAGATTTCTGAAATCTAGTCTTTTTCAGGAAAAAAAAAAGAGAGAACTTTTTGCAGTAAAATGATGCTGAAATCTGTTTTTCAGAACTTTTAGGCAGAGAATCAAGCTGAATGTCTGTGTGTGAGTGAGAGACTATTTCCCTTTTATAGAATGCACAAAAAGGCATCAAAAAAGCATATTCTAACCTAGTTTTTCTGAAAATCAGAATAGTAAACATCTTTTACAGCTGTCTGTCCTTTTTCCTTATCCAATATTAACATTTTAGGCTAAGGACAGGACAACTGTGAAAAGTCTAGAAGGTTCTGGTATTAGCCTATGTGAAAGTCCATTTTTAACCCTTTAATTACTGCCTATTTCAACTTTGTCCTAATTCAATTAAGTCCCTACAGGTTTTCAATGATTTGCAATTCACAAGATTCAGGGTCCAAAATCAAAAGGTGTAATTAAAACACTGATATTTGCCTAATTAGTAGGAGCTGATCTAATTAACCCTAAACACTGAATTTAAACCAATAACATCTGAACAAAAACCAAACCAAGATTGGAAGAAAGCTGTAATGAACCCTAGAAGTCAGACTACATAACTTATAAATCAAAACAAGTCAATTAATTACATTTGGAAATTTGACTGAATCCAATCTAAATATTGCGACTACAACAGAGAAGAACAAATACGAAAAATTGAAACAAAAATAGAGCAGTCATTATAACAACCTAAAAATTAGCCCAAATCCTATGCAAATTGAAATGAAATCGTAACATGCTTTGATTAGTATAATTATAATGGGTAAACAACAACTAACAGTTTTAAAAAAAGAAAAAGAAAAACCCTGGAATTACACGGTTAATACTGAACCAAAACATGACGAAGGAAAATAATAAACCTAAGGAGAGAAAGAATGACAAAACATAAAGAGGAATTACCTAACCTAAACGTGAGACATGAACTGGGCTTGTTGAAATCTGGCTGGGGTTTGGAACTGACTCTGGCAAGCTTGAAAATAAATCAAACCCACATGAATCAATTGCTCTCATCAAAAGCAGTTGACTCATATAAGTTTGAACCATTAATTCTTCCGGAATCAACTCAGTAGAGGTTTTTTAGGGTTCAGACTTTCGATCTGAATTTTAAGGGGCTTTTTGGGCAAACCAGTAGGTTAGGGTGAGGGGAGTGAGGGGATAACCTGGTGAGGTTTTGGGTTGATTTGGAGAGGTTAGGGTTTTTGGTGTTAAAACTCAGATTTAAGATTCGAGGCGTTTGAGGGTGATTCGAGGGAAATGGATTAGAGATGTGGAAAGAGGAGGTGATGAGGGTTCTGGGGTGTTAATTTGGAGTGGATTGGAGGTGGTCTACCACCGTGAGGCGATTTGTAGCTGGCGGACTACGACGGAGTAAATGGGGCGGCTAGGGTTTCAGTGGGTTTGGGCATTGGAGACGAATGAGGGGGGGGGGGTATTTCAGACAGTTATATATTAATTAAGGGACCAGTTCCGGGCCGTTGGATTAACAAGATCCAACGACTGTGATGAAACTAGGATGAAACGGGGTTGTTTGGGGATGGGACAGACCTGGACCGGGTGAGGCAAATTTGGGCCTGAGTTTGGGTAATTATTTGGGCGGGTTTGGCATTAAAATGGCCCAATTGCTGAGTTAAAATCCCATTTTCAATTAACCCTTTATTTCCTTTTTTTTCTTTTCCTTTTTCCTTTTTTTTAACTAAAAAAAATCCTAAATTAGTCTAAATTGCAGAATTAAACTAATTACCTAATTACAATAATTATAAAAGTTACTTAATCCTAAATTAAAAGAGAAAAATCAATAATCTAAAAATTAAAAAGTAATAAACTTAAAATGAGCTATTTTTGTGATTTTCATTTTTAATACAACAATTAACTGACTAATTAATCCTAACAATGTAAAAATAAAACCTAAATGCAATGCATGGTATTTTTTTGGAATTTTTCATGATTTTAATAAAAGATTAAACATGCACAAAAATACAAAAAAATAATTAAAACCCTACAAATTCATATAAAAATGGCAAATAATAAGAAAAATCTATTTTCTTGGATTTTATAGGAGTAATTCATATAGGGAAAAAATCACAAGCTCATAGCTGCCCCTCTTTGCTCGGGAACACGAAGAGTTTTCAGGCACAGATAAAATGAGCAATTACGAGCGATTTTTGCCCGTTTAAAACTCCATAAGAAGCATCTTTTGAAAAAGTCCGACTGAACCTTGCTTCAGAGCTTGCCTACATATCCTTGGTTATAAAGGAATCAGGTCAGTGTAGTTATGGAAGTCTTGGTAGCTGGGACTACCGTGAAACTGTGATTTCATTGCTGTTGCTGCTGTTTATGCTAGTTGAGCTCCTTATTACACCGAAATAAAAGATGAAAAGCTAAACTAGCTAAGCCTATCAACTACGATTATAAGATTCCTATCTATAAACCTAAAGCTTATTCTTGAGTCTTGGCTGATTCTTCCTGCAGACTCCGATCTGAATCTTGATGCTCGTTAGCTGCAACCGTCGGTTTATTCTTCTTCATCTTTTCGGATCAAGGCGGGATAATGCAAAACTTGTGACTTCAATCTTATCTTGGGCAGTCTGCATCTTTTCTCCGCTTCTACCCTTGGAGTTCAACTTCTTTTCTTGTTCCTTCTTTTCTTTTATTTGGGTTGAGGCTTCTTCTTTTGGTCATCTCAAACCTTGTGCCTCACGGTAAAAGACCCGTTCAGGCACCAAAGCAGACAAACGAACGAAATTTTCTGCCCTAGTTTTCCCTAGGAAAATTTTGTGAGTTATTTGTAACAAAGATCTAAACTATTTCTTTATTGAAAGCAATAAAATTAGGATTTGTGTATCCTTGGAAAAAAGAGATTAGGGAGTGGAGCCCTATATTTATAATGAAATCAACTAAGGAGTGGAGACTCTATATCTAAAAATAAAATCAACTAGGGAGTGAAGACCCTATGTTGGAAAAGAAAACTAGGGAGTGGAGACCCTATGTCTAAAATAAAATCAACTAGGGAGTAGGGACCCTATGTTGAAAAAATAGACTATGGAGTGGAGACCCTATGCCTAAAATAAAATCAACTAGGGATCAAAGACCCTATGTTGGAAAATCAGACTAGGGAGTGAGGACCCTATGCATAAAATAAAATCAACTAGGGATTAGAGACCCTATGTTGGAAAAGCAACTAGGGAGTGGAGATCCTATGTCTAAAATAATTTCAACTAGGCAGTGGAGACCCTATGTTGGAAAAGTAGACTAGAGAGTGGAGACCCTATGTTGGAAAAGCAGATTAGGGAGTGGAGACCCTATGCCTAAAATAAAATCAACTAGGGAGTGAAGACCCTATGTTGGAAAAGCAGACTAGGGAGTGGAGACCCTATGCCTAAATTAAAATCAACTAGGGAGTGAAGACCCTATGTTGGAAAAATGACTAGGGAGTGGAGACCCTATGTCTAAAATAACTTCAATTAGGGAGTGGGGACCCTATGTTTGAAAAGCGACTAGGGAGTGGAGACTCTATGTCTAAAAATAGATCAACTAGGAAGTGGAGACCCTATGTTGGAAAAACGACTAGGGAGTGGAGACCCTATGTCTAAAATAACTTCAACTAGGAAGTAAAGACCCTATGTTGGAAAAGCATACTAGGGAGTGGAGACCCTATGCCTAAAATAAAATCAACCAGGGAGTAGAGACCATATGTTGGAAAAGCAGACTAGGGAGTGGAGGTCCTATGCCTAAAAATAAAATCAACTAGGGAGTGAAGTCCCTATGTTGGAAAAAAGACTAGGGAGTGAAGACTTTATGTCTGAAATAACTTCAACTAGGGAGTGGAGACCATATGTTGGAAAAGCGACTAGGGAGTGGAGACCCTATGTCTAAAAATAAATCAACTAGGGAGTGGAGACCCTATGTTGAAAAAAAATGTAGCTAGAGATTGGGGACCCTAGGCTACCATGATTTTGAATTTTCTTCTCTCTCTCTCTCTCTCTCTCTCTCTCTCTCTATCTATCTATTACTTCACTTTTTATTTTTATTTAAGAAAATGAATGAAGAGTTTAAAAGGACATCCCTTTTTCAGGTCAACTTTTGTTGCAGAACCGTTTCGGTTTCCGTGTGCCTTGCTTTTATTGCACCTTCTCCTTGCAAGGGTTGTTTTGGACTGCACCTGTTTTTCAAATCAAAGAACAATTCATCAGTTTGAAACGGT
This sequence comes from Nicotiana sylvestris, assembly GCF_000393655.2. NCBI lineage: Eukaryota > Viridiplantae > Streptophyta > Magnoliopsida > Solanales > Solanaceae > Nicotiana > Nicotiana sylvestris. The sequence continues at coordinate 88,486,407 of NC_091064.1, read as the reverse complement.
GGTTGGTTTTGTGGCCTTGATTGTTTTGATCACTTAATCTCAGCCCAACTCTTTCAATGAAAATCTCTGTTGCTTGCCGGCTTTCTGAAGATCGATCTCTCTTCTAAACCTAGGGATCTTGACTTTCCCAAATTTTCACATGATGGTTAGCCTGGGTGGGGCTTTGGCCTTTTCATCTTATTTTGCCTTTATGAGAATTTGACTTTGGATTTTTTTTCTTTTCAATAATTTTGAATTTGGAGCATCGGCCATCAAGGCCATTCGAGATCGACTTGATGCACCTGCTGAGGCTGGGTGCTTTTCCTTGAATTTGGCTTTTGTTAAGTAGAGACCTGTAAAACCAATCTTGCTATCTTTTCTTTATATTAGTTTCGGAGAAGGATTAGACCGAAAGGGACTCAAAGAAGAGTAAACAAAGGACAGGATAATGAATTTAACAAGAAGTGTCCCTTTCGGGGGAAAGAAAGAAGGACTTATCTGGAGTGCATGCAGACTTCAATAGACATGACATGCTTCTTGGACTGGATACCCGATCTGCGCAACCATCCAATCTCTCATAAACCCATCATAACTTGTATCTTAAACCGAGAGACCTTGCCAGGACTCTATCAGTGCCAATGGATTGTAGGGAATTCCTTCTTTTCGATAAATGGCGCCCTTTGCGGGTTTTAACCAATTGACCTCTCTCATTTCTCTTCTTACCGTCGCCTTATAGTGCTCTTTGCGAGTTTTCACTAACAAGACTCTCATTTTGAGTTTCTCTGCTCACTATCGCCTTACGGTGCCCGTGTGGGTTTTTACCAACAAGACTCTCTCATTTTATTTCTCTCATTTTAATTGCATCGGATCCAAGTAGCTGCGTTCTCCGATAATTGAACATTCTCACCGATTGATCGGCAGGACTTGAATAGGGGTTTGGGGTAAAAAGAATTTGGATTGAATTACAACTTTGGAACCATTCAGGCGGGATCATCGCCGAACTATTATAACATCTGCCCCAATTTCACTTTTGGGGGAATTTGCATTTTTGTTTTGGTGTGACCGAACCCCAGAGAGAGGCTGCCTACGTATCCTTTCGTAATCAAGTCGAACGTAGTTCAGGGAAACTTTGTTTTTGTTTTTGTTTTTTTTACAAACGTTTTATGGTTCCAAAGAGGGTAATCAAAGAATGTTAACCAGCTCAAAAGGTCAGCAAAGGATTGGAGTGTTTGGGGTAGCGAGAATGAAAGCCTTGGGCATCCCAATTGGACAATATTGGTACCACAAAAGGGTTAAACATAATACCTTTTGACCGCGTCTGCATTTACAGCTGTTTCAGTATCATTTCCTTCAATGTCTCCCAAGTACAATGCCCCTTTCGGCAACAATTTTCTTATGATGTATGGACCTTTCCAGTTTGGAGAGAACTTTCCTTTTGCTTCCTTGTGATGAGGGAGAATACGTCTCAAAACGAGTTACCCCACTTCAAAGTTCCCAGGCCTCACTTTCTTGTTGTAGGCACGGGCCATTCTTTGTTGATACAACTGCCCGTGGCAAAGTGCGGCCATCCGCTTTTCGTCAATCAAGGTTAACTGTTTTAGACGGGTCTTGACCCACTCACTATCCTCAATTTCAGCCTCAATGATGATTCAGAGAAATGGAATTTCAACCTTTGCGGGTATTACGACTTTAGTGCCATAAACCAATAGATAGGGTATTGCTCCGACTGATGTGCGCACAGTGTGCGATATCCCAACAATGCAAACAACAACTTTTCATGCCATTGTCTCGAACTTTGAATCATCTTTCAAAGAATCTTGTTGATATTCTTGTTTGCTGCTTCAACAACACTATTAGCTTTGGGGTAATAAGGGGTAGAATTCCGATGCGTGATCTTAAATTGTTCACATATCTCTCTCATCAAGTGACTATTCAAGTTTGCAGCATTGTCCGTAATAGTAGTTGTAGGGATACCAAAACGGCAGATGATGTTGGAGTGCACGAAGTCTACCACTACTTTTTTAGTGACGGCTTTGAGAGTGACTGCTTCAACCCATTTTGTGAAGTAGTCAATGGCAACCAATATGAATCTATGCCCATTTGAAGCTTTTGGCTTGATTGGCCCAATGACATCCATACCCCAGGCAACGAATGGCCAAGGTGCTGACATAGGATGCAATTCTGAAGGTGGTGTATGAATCAGGTCACCGTGCACCTAACACTGATGACATTTTCGGACAAAGCTGAAGCAATCCTTTTTTATAGTCATCCAGCAATAACCTGTTCGAAGGATTTTCTTTGCCAGGACGTATCCATTCATATGGGGTCCACACACTTCTGCATGTACTTCATGCATGATCTTCCGGCCTCTTGGGAATCCACACATCTTAAAAGATTGAGATATGGAGTCCTTTTGTACAAGACCTCTCCTCTCAAGAAGAAACCGCTGGCAAGCCTTCTAATAGTTCTCTTTTGGTCTCCATTAGCTTGCTCGGGTTATTCCTTTGTTTTCAGAAATCTTTTGATATCATGATACCATGGCTGAACATTTGGTTCCGCCTCAACCATATTGCAATAACCATGCCTTTCTCGAATTTGGATTTCCAACGGGTAAATGTGGACACTACTTGGATATGGCAACATCGAGGCCAAAGTAGCGAGTGCATCAGATAACTCATTGTGAAACCGAGGAATGTACCTGAACTGGACTGACTTGAACCGCTTGCTAAGATCTTCCACATGTTGCCTGTATGGAATAAGCTTGACATCCCGAGTTTCCCATTCACCCTGAGCTTGTCCGATAATCAAGTCCGAATCTCCCATGATTAACAATTCTTCCACATCTTGGTCGATTGCCATGTTCATACCCATAATGCAGGCTTCGTACTCCGCAGTATTGTTGGTGCAGAAAAATCGAAGCCGGCCTGGATAGTGCTGACCAGTAGGTGAGATCAAGATTGGCCCAATCCTGACACCTTTTGCATTCACAGCTCCATCGAAGAACATTTTCCAAGAATTGGTGTCTTCTGAGGTTACCTCAACTAAATTTACTTCCTTATCCGGAAAGTAAGTACTCAAAGGCTGATATTCATCATCAACAGGATTTTCAGCTAGGTGATGCGCTAAAGCTTGGGCTTTCATTGCCGTGCGGGTGACATAGACTATGTCAAACTCGGTGAGCAGGATTTTCCATTTCGCTAACCTCCCCGTGGGCATCGGCTTTTGGAATATGTACTTCAAAGGATCCAACTTGGTGATGAGATAGATGGTGTAGGACAACAGGTAATGCCTTAGCTTCTGAGCGACCCAAGTTAGGGCACAACAAGTCCTTTCCAACAAAGTGTATTTGGCTTCATAACTAGTGAACTTCTTGCTCAAATAGTATATTGCCTGCTCCTTCTTCCCGGTCACATCATGTTGCCCGAGGACACATCTGAAGGAATTCTCCAAGACTGTCAAATACAAAAACAAAGGCCTCCCAGGTTCGGGTGGGACCAAGACTGGCGGATTCGGCAAATATTCTTTGATTTTGTCGAAGGCTTCTTGACACTCATCTATCCATTTAATCGCCACATCTTTCTTTAACATCTTAAATATGGGCTCACATGTGGATGTCAACTAAGCAATGAACCGGCTTATGTAATTCAACCTTCCCAACATGCTCATAACCTCTTTCTTGGTTCTTAGAGGAGGCAAATCCTGAATAGACTTTATCTTTGTTGGATCTAGCTCGATGCCCCTCCGACTGACTATGAATCCTAAGAGTTTCCCATAGGGAACTCCAAATGCACATTTGGCTGGATTTAACTTCAAGCTGTACTTACGCAGATGCTCAAAGAACTTTCTCAGATCCCGAACATGGTCATCTTGCATTCTTGATTTAATGATTACATCGTCCACATACACCTCGATTTCTTGGTGCATCTTGTCGTGAAAGATGGAAGTCATAGCTTTAATGTAAGTTGCCCCAGCGTTGTTCAAACCAAAAGGCATGAACCTATAACAATAGGTTCCCCAGGGTGTGGTGAAGGCTGTCTTTTCCGCATCCTCTTCATCCATCAAGACTTGATGGTACCCAGCATAACAATCCACGAAAGACTGTATCTTATGTTTGGCACAATTGTCAACAAGGATGTGGATGTTTGGCAAAGGTAAGTTGTCTTTAGGACTTGCTTTGTTCAGATACCGATAGTCAACACACACTCGGGTTTTCCCATCTTTCTTTGGCACTGGAACCACATTAGCCAACCACGTGGTGTATCAGACTACTTGGATCACCCCCGCCTTTAACTATTTGGTGACCTCTTCTTTGATCTTGTCACTGATGTCAGTTTTGAACTTCCTCTATTTTTGCTGGATAGGGGGATGATCGGGGTAAGTTGACAATTTGTGGACCACTAAATCGACACTTAATCTTGACAATCATCGTAGCACCAAGCAAACACATCTTTGAATTCAAACAAAAGTTGGATCAATGCATCCCTAGTTCTTTCATCCGTGTGAATGCTTATCATGCTTTCTTGGACCTCTTCTGAGCTACCCAAATTAACCGGATCGGTTTCATTTAAGTTTGGCTTGGGTTTATTCTCGAATTATTCCAGTTCTCGGTTTATTTCCCTAAAAGCCTCATCTTCATCATATTACAGTTCTTGATTCATTATTTCACAGTTAGACAATGTGCTATGATCTGGGCATGAAGTCCGCAAGCATGTCATATTATTTAAGTCCGCATTATTAGAACTAAAAGGAAGAAATAAGAAAAGTAACAAAAAATCAGAAAGAATAAAGAAAGAGATTCATAGATGATGAAATATTGATTTCATTTCATTGAATTTGAAGAGAAGGGTTTACATTGGAATTTTAGAGACAATAAACTAAAAGAAACATTCGAGTTACACCCTGGAATAACTCGGAATGCAGAAAAGGTGGCAAGATTGGACTCCCAGGATTCCTGCCTTACTGGGAACGGAGTAGCCTTCCAATTTTGTAGCTTGGCATCGGGCCCCATAAACTGCACCTCAATAGTGCTCGAGCCTTCACCCAACTGGACTATATGAGCTTCATATAACATTTTCCTCATGGCTTCACATATGTCCTCAATTTCATCAGCCGTGAAGGCCTCATCTTCTTCTTCTTCCGCGTACTTTAGCTTGACGAATGTTTTGGAGAGATGAGGGACCGGCTGAGGTAGAACCCAACCATCATTCTTACATTCTTTAGCCCATTTCACGTCAGCTTTTGTTGCTTGGAAACCGACACAAAAAATTTCTTACTGCGGCCAAAGTGATAGGTTCTGTGATACCTTGCAAAGATACCTCGAGCCCCTTCCCGGGCTTATACTCGTGCTTGATCATTTTAGTAGAAAACATAATTGACACATTTGACAGAAAGGGTTGAGGACACGGGCTTCCTTCCTCACATTGATCTGCGAACACAACCTCAAAAGCTTGATAGACTATGTGCTCGCTACCTTCCCTAGCTTCGAGACATGGGACTAACGAGTCCCGGTAAATTGATTGCTCGTCTTCTCCATGAACCACAATTTCCTGATCTTCGTGTTCAAACTTCACCATTTGGTGGAGGGTAGAAGGTACAACCCCTGCAGCATGGATCCAAGGCCTTCCTAAGAGAAAATTATAGGAGGTATCCATGTCCAAGACCTGAAACGTCACTTCGAAATCCACAAGACTGATAGTTAAGATCAAATCAATCTCCCCTATTGTGTCTCTCTTGATGCCATCGAAAGCATGCACACAAACATTGTTAGGCCTGATTCTCTCAGTCCCAATGTCCATTCTTTGCAAAGTTGAGAGAGGGCATATGTCGACCCCTGATCCGCCATCCACCATGACTCTTTTCACATAGTACCCTTCATACTTAACTGTCAGATGAAGAGCTTTGTTGTGGGCGGCCCCTTCCGGGGGCAAGTCATTCCTGCTGAATGAAATCTGATTGACTTCAAAGAATTGTTCTGCCATCCTTTCTAGTTGCTCAAAAGTGGTTTCAATCGGAACATATGCTTCATTTAGGGTCTTTATCAACACTTTCTGATGCTCAGTCAAGCTTATCAGTAGAGACAAAAGGAGACCTGAGAAGGAGACTTTCGGAGTTGGTCAATTACCTTATAATCCGCAGTTTTCATTTTTCGGAAGAACTCCTCTTCTTCTTCGGTGCTAACTCGACTTTTGAGTAGGAAGCGCTTCTGCTTGGTGTTGTTCATTTCTTCTAGATTGAGGTACTTCCCTGATGGGTTGGTTTCATTTACTTCGCCCATGATTTTTTCCCCTTGTACATCACAATTGCTCTGTTGTAGTTCTAGGGGACTGCAGTGGGGTCTTTCATGGGCCTTTGTGGTGCACGACTAATGATCACAGGCTCGTTCAGCCTGGGTGGAATTACTGGTCCCCGCACCACATAAGCCCCTTTGGGCACATACATCTTAGGTCCCTTGTTCAGCTCGAACCTTTTAGGAGGACTCAACGCCAATTTTTCTTTCCTGTGAGCCCGGGGAACATAAAGAATGGTGTCTTTAGGGGGTTCTGCCCCTATTTTGGTTTCCATAGTCTTTTCTTCTCTTCGAGGAGCGGATTTACTCTTCTTCTCCCCCTTGTCTTGCTTTGCAGCAGCCTTTGACTTCCTTTCAACATCGGTGATGACAATGATGGCTTTTAGAGCTGGGTCAAACTCTTTATCTTCACAAATCATCCCAATAACTGGCCCGTTGTTGTGAGCCGGCAATGGGTTGTTGGTCACATTGGGGATCTCTTCATCTTTCAGCGCTACCCTCTTCTGCTCTATTAAGTTTTCGATTGCCCTTTTGAGAGTCCAACATTATTCAGTGTCATTCCCTTCTGCTCTTAAATGGTAAGCACATCGAGTACCGTGTCGGTAGGAAGGCGACTCTGGGTTTTGCCTGGTTTAGGGTACGGGTTGCAACAAACCCATTCGAACTAGTTTAGGAAAAAGGCTAGAGTATGATTCACCAATAAGCGTGAAGTTTGTTCTTCTGGGTGGCTCCCGGGCACATGCATTGTATAATTATTTTGTGGGGGACGGGGATTATATAGAGCTTGGTGAGGAGGGTTATTTCTAGGAAGTGGAGCTCGGTTTTGGTTAAACTGTTGTTATGGCCGAGCATATGGCTGGGCATTCATCACCGCGTAAGGATGAGGAGCCATAACATAAGCCACATCCTGGTAAGGATAGTAATGCTACGAGGGGTTTGGCGGGAAGTAACCTCGGGGTTGACGGGGGTTCCTCAGACTTGAAGCTGCCATCACCACTTCTTCTTTCTTCTTTTTGTTTGCTACACCTCCTGAACCACTTTGGATTGCTTGGGACATAGATCTTATAACAGACAGGCTTAATATGTGGCCTGTCTTCAAACCATTTTCGACCATCTCCCCAATTTTGATAGCCTCAACAAATGACTTTCTCATTGCAGACATCATGTTCTGAAAGTAGTCAGCCTCTTGGGCTTGTAGAAAAACACTGACCATCTTGGTCTCATCCATCGGGGGCTTCACCCTGACCGCTTGTTCGCGCCACTTAACAGCATATTCTCGAAAACTTTCTGAAGACTTATTTTTGAGATTAGACAGGGAATTTCTTTCTGGAGCTATGCCTATGTTGTACTGGAACTGCCTGATGAAATCTCGAGCCAAATCATCCCATATGTGCCAACAAGACATGTCTTGATCCATGTACCACTCGGATGCAATGCCAACTAGACTCTCTCCAAAATAAGCCATTAGGAGTTCTTCTTTTTCACCTGCCCCTCTTAATTGATTGCAATACCTCTTGAGGTGGGCTATGGGGTCCCCGTGCCCGTCATACTTTTCGAACTTGGGGGTCTTGAAATTGATGGGCAAATGCACATGCAGGAACATACATAAATTAGTGTAAGTTACGCTCTTTTGGCCACTTAAACCTTGTAAATTCTTAAGGCTTTGTTCCATGCTTCTCATTTTTCGAGTGATTTCCTCTTTCTCGGGATTTTTTGTAGCTCTCTCTTGCCCCGCGGTAAATTCATATAGGGGTTGTTGAGGGTAAGAATTGGTGGTGAAATGGGCAGTGTCTGGTGGAAAAGATGGTACTTGGAAGGTAAATGATGATGGATCAAAGCTTGGCCTAAGCAAAGTTGGCTGTGCCGTAGCCGAAGTTGGCGGTGCAGTAAATATGTTTGAAGCCACTCCCGAAATCAATGCCTAGGGGCGAACCTCAGAAGGCGTTCCAGTGAAATGGGTTGAGATGATGGGATATCCAAATGGGGTGTTCATGTAACTTATTGGGATGTTGGAAGTTCCACTTACTCTGGGAAGTAGCTCGGGGAAACCAGGTATGACACTCGACGACTCTCTACCATTGGACCAGGCGTCCCACATTTCCAACACGCGGAGGCGCAGTGCCCTATTCTTTTCAGTAGCTGCCGATTCTGATGTTGGGATAGCTGATAACGGGCTACCATCTGGGACGGAAATTGTTGGTAGATGACTATCCGACGACATTTCAACACTTCCCTTGGATCTTGTAAAGTAAGGGTGTGAAGCCAGGTTACCACAAACCAACCACCTCAAAAACAGAACCTATACTCAACAGATGACATAACAAAATGATTAGTTCGAGTCAATTAACACATATGGGATCACACATTGGAGGGTGTGATGCACCTATACAGTTAAATGTATTTCTACATGTTTTGCAACGATTGCATGTCTTATCCCGGCTTTTGTTTATCTCCCCGATCTTCTCGCTTGCTCTCTTTTGCACTCTTATTTTCTCTCTTGTTCTCATTCTCTTTTTCTTGTTTTCTCTCTTTTCTTTTTTACTTTTTCTTTTTGGTTTTCTCTTTTCGTCATTTTCTCTTTTATTTGAGTTATTTAAAACCATGACCGGATTCGATGGGGATTGCTTACGTATCACGACGCCGCATGAATCAGATCATCAAGTAGTTCAAGGAATAAATGCGAAATAAATTATTTTTTTTTGGGTTTTTTTTCAAATTTTTACTAAAACAAGACTTCTAATTTTTCTCTATTACAAAGACTCGATCCTACATACTTGAGAATTGAAAACTAAAACAGATTCAAAACATACTCTAGGAATGAAAGTACAGACTCGAAAAGTGAAAACAATCAGGTGTACATCAATGCCTCCAATCCTGCCCTAGGAACACCAACTGGTCTTGCCGCGGGCCTACGCGCCATGTCATCCTGGAGGCGATAGTGATCATCCATTATCTGGCGAACAAAGATCATTACTGTGGTGAAGAACATGGACCTGGTCATGTCCTCGCACTCGTTGCACTTCATCATAATGTAGTCGGCGATTCTTCTAACCCTTTCCCTGATGATGCCCTTTTTTTGCAACAACTGCCCAATCTGCTGAGATCTAGCCTCCAAAACCTGGGTGCCGTATGATTATGTTCTTGCAAATGCTGTAGGTCTCCCTCTAGCTATGCCATCAAAGCGTAGCAATGTTCTCTCTCGGCTTGTTTAGTCATTTCACCCTCAAGGCTATTAAGCACCTTTTTTCCAGCCCATGACCCTTCTGTCATATCTTTCCTTCAACTGCTGAACGAAAGTTGCCCGTTCTTCTGCATTTTTGGCCAACTTTGTTCGTACTTTTACTAGATCAGACTCAGTCTTTTGCAAATCATCCTCACAGTCACATACTTTTTGCGTAAGGTTGTAGATGAGCCTTTCATCTTTTCTGCTTCTACTCGGGTTCTCGGTTGCTATTCTCAGTTTTCGAACTTGGGCCCGGAGAGCTTCATTTTCTTGGGCCAACCTTCTTCTTTCACCTTCAGCTTCTTGTGCCTGTAGATCATTATTGAATACGATGTTCCTTAATTCTTCTTGCAAAGCGTGAATGGTGGCTTAATATTTTTTCTCCTTCTCTCCCCAGGCCAACCTTTTCTGAATTTTATCATCAAAAGCTTGAACATAAGGTCTTTTGGAGGGCCTTTCAGGTCAGGCTCGGGCTCTGGCTCATCATTCGCACAAAACCTTCTTTCAAACCACGCAGCATAATTTGGATCCACTTCCCCTCTCGCAAGATCCAGTACCTGGGTGTCACCTTTCAGATATCGGCAACCATTCCAATCCCTTTGGACTAAAGCCTCAGGTAGTGTTACTTCTGGGTGTAGCTCAATGACTTGGGGTACTCAAATCTACATCTTTGGGTACCACTTGATACCTTCCCAGTTGCCTTAGAACTCTTTGCGGTGTGTATGGTTGGATACTTCTCAGGCCCATCATCATCAAGTAGCCTTTTGAAGCTGTCATGTATATGACTTCCGTTACTGGAAGCCATCCTTTGGTCCATTAAATTTGAATTGCTTTCAGAGTTCTTAAATGGGATACCCAGGCCTCAAACCCTTCTGGAGTTTTGTAGTCTTCCACCCTTTCCTCATAATTCTTGATGAAGTTTTTCCCGTCCGAACCATAACTTATGAACTTGGGGTGATGGCGGAGATGTTCGATCAACCACATTTGGAGAAGAATGTTGCAACCCTCAAAGAATTGAGCCCCGAATTTACACAAGGTTAATGCTCGATAAATGTCTGCCAGTACTAACAGAGCAAGTGTGATATCTTTCTTAGTAGTGAGGATTTGTGCAATTCTGGCCATGCGAGTATCTATTGTTCCTTTTGCATTCAGAATGACCATGATTCCCAGAAACGCCACAATGAAAGCTAACTGACAATGAATTTGCCAAGTGCTTTTATCTTGTTTGTTGTTTAACCCCTTTTCATGCGTTTCAAACCCAGCTGAGTGCACGAACCTGAAGTACAAGAAGTAGAAAGAACAAAATCCATTGCTTACATGGGCCTTCTTAATTTGCTTACTTATGTTCAAAAGATCAAAGAACTTGTGCATAGAGGGAGCCCTCGGGAATATAAATTGCTGTTTCCTCAAGTCCTGGCCAAAGTCAATGTATCCGGCCATTTCCTCCAGAGTAGGGGTGAGCTCAAAATCCGAGAAACATATTGCGAATAGGATCCCAAAAGGTTACCAAGGCTTTGATTAAATTCTCCCAGGGTTCGATGCTCATGATGTCTATAAGGAACCCAACTGCTTTTTTACCCAATCCTGTCCATCTTTATCTAAATCATTCCACCACATGCGAAGCTGCAGCTGAGCCTGTTCTATGACCAATTGTGAGGGGTTATGGACAACATTCATTTGTGACGGGTTCTGGACAGTATTCATTTGTGACGGGTTCTAGACAGTATTCATTTGTACCTGTGGAGGGTTAAGGTTAGGGTTGACTCTTGTGGACTCTTTTTGCAAAACAAGTTTTCAATTTCTAAAAGAAAATCAACGGACAAAGACCTCGTTTATGCTACTTTAGCCAACGTGGTTGTTTTTGCAAACGTGGCCCCTTCACAATTCCAAACAAAATTTTGAGGCCGGAGGAAAGTATTTTATGGAAAAAGACACCTTACTGACAGACTTGCCCGTTCTTCATGAAAATAGCCTTTCGACAATTAAAAGATAATCTAAGGCTATTCTAGTAAGAACGACTTAAAATACAATCGAAGCTGGGTCGGCTTATTCTTTTGACCAAAGCCCTAAGCTACACTTTACTTGATTATTTTTTTGTAAAAAAATGAGGCCGAACCTTATATGGGTTGCCTACGTATCCCACATCCGGTGAGAATCAGACTTGCGTAGTTCAGTCAATTTTGACACAATTGAAAAAAATGTGATATTTGACTCACTCTTTTTTTTGAAATACATTTTCCTTTTTTTCTTCTTTTTGGTAGAGTTTCGAGATATTTTCAAATACCGGGATTTTTGGAACCGGGTAAATTCTCTATCCTACCTCACTCTTTGTTTTTCTCTTGATTTTCTTTTCCTAGCCGGTCAACATGCAAGCCGAAACAAATAAATATTTATATAGCACGTAGGATGCATCAGGATGGTCTTTATTTTGGGTACACCTGTCCTAGACGGACCCAACCCCTGTGTTGAGTCCCCAAGGTCAAATGCACGTGATACAAATAATCGTTCCTACTAGGGATCCAACATGAAGTTATGTTATTCTAAGTTTAAACGTGGGGTTTTGTTCTAAACCTGGCTTACCCGAGCGGACAAACTCGAGTCGAGGAGGGGGAAACATATCGGGAGCACGAAAGTCTGCCCGGCCTTGTTGCTTGCCCATCCCCGTTCTATTTGGTATAACTCTAACAGAAAAGCGGGCCACATGAACGTGAGTACCGTTTTTCAGAAGACTCAGAAGGGAGGTGAAAGAAGACATTTTAATACAGTTCAAGTAATATCAAAGCGGTAAATGACAATTAGCATATTAAGTCCACAAAATACAGTAATATCGATAATAAAGCCAAATAAGAAATCACATTAATAAGCTCGAATTCTTGAACCTTGAACCGGAAGTTCTAGGTTAGTATCCCCAGCAGAGTCGCCAGAGTTGTCACACCTCCTTTTTTTACTACCCCGAGGGCATATAATGGAGTTTTTCCAATTAAAGTGACATTAATCGAAATGGGATTATCTTATTTAATTTTTCAGAGTCGCCACTTGGAATAATTTAATTGGTGTCCTAAGTCACCGGTTTATTTTAAATCCCAAATTGAGGAAGTTTTTTTAAGCCTGCGAACCAGAAATTCTAGATAAGGAATTCTGTTAACCCGTGAGAAAGTGTTAGGCATTCCCGGGTTCTGTGTTCTAGAACGGTCTCTTAGTGATTTATACTTGGCTTAAATTGTTTAAACTACTCATTTTTAGGACCTATGTGTACTTATCTTTTCCCGCTTTTAATCACTTGATTTATTCGTAATTAAAGAATTGCGTTACGCATACATATACTCTTTTCTTTTGGCGTGTCAAAAATTATGTCACGTGAACGTATCCACAATTAATAACGCTTTGTTTATTTTATTAAGAAAAGTTTGGTTGATGTTGCGCGAACGCATCCCTCGAGTTACTTTTTAGAATTAAATTCGCAATTATGTTACGCGAACGTATACATAATTACAATACTAGTCTAAATCAAGCCTAAAGCAAACTACGAAGATTCATTTTTTAATTACAATATTTGTGAGGGCCATGGATGATTTAATTTATAGATGGCACGCCTCAAACCTTTTTTTACAAACATTAGCTCTTGATCTAATTTTATGAGGGCCATGAATTATAGGTTTTGTTTGGTATGACACACCTCAATTTATTGCTTTGAGAAATACATTTAACTAAAGAGAGCCTAAATAGGTTCAGATTTTAAATCGAATCAGAGTTAATCTAAATCCCCCAATTATGGGCCTGTTTTGGTTGATATACTGGGTATTTATTTATTTAAAGGAAATCTGGGCCAGCAGTAGGCCCAATTATTTGAAAGTCTTGTAAAGGAGAACAAGGGAAAAGCTGGGCTCAACGTCAAGACTAGCAATGAGGACGAAAAGATCACCAGAATTTCAAAAAGGGCCAAGGACTAGGCCCCAAGATCGGATCTTTTAGTATTACGGACGAAATATTTCCATTATGCAAATCCTGAAATTACACCACTAACAATCAGATTTTGAAATTATTATATTGCTACTAATATGAATTTGAACTATGAAACTATTTAACCACTGCATACACGTTAAAATTGTGAAAGACATATACGTACTGAGTATTGAAAATTAATCACTGAAATGATCTAGGGTAAAAAGGCTCAAGGACTGATTCAATAGTTTGGGCCTATGGACTAGGCCCAACTCGCCTGAGATCAGTCTGTCCTTTGGGCTATAAATTCAACCCTCTTTTCATCAAATAAACAACCTTTGGTTCTGCTGAGTGGACTAAAAGCCCAGCACCATTACCATTTTGTAAACATGACAAAAATACGATAATTAAGCTCCTAATGTATTAACACTATTGCCTGATTTATTACAGTTTTCCCAAAACAGAATAAACAACTTCCAAAATCAATACTCTATGTTAAGAGTTATTACATAACCTAACTATATTAAAGGCTAAACTGTTACAAATTTCCTGACTGATGAAGAAATCCTGCCTCTTTTTGGACATGATTTGTCCATTAGGGCCTGGTATTCTCTTGTTAAGGCAACCTGATTCTCTCCTTCTAACTTTGAACCTGCTGATTTGGCCAACTAGTGACCAAATCTGCAGGCAACAACCCATAAACAAGCAGACATAGAAAGAAAACAAACAGTTTGAGTAAAGAGGAAATCATTAGATGGAAGAAAAAGGAAAAAAAAGGATAACCCAACACACTTCATCATTAATATTGATAATCTAAAGTTTAGCTATGAAATAAACTACTTTTACAAGATGAACCAGAAAAAAGGCATTCATGTATTGACTACACTATATGCTGAATCATTTCAGAACCTTTAAACACACATAAACAGAACCATCCAAGTACATACCAAGGCAAACTAAATTCTATCATAAAATGTCACTTATAACTCCAATTTTTATTCATTTAGCTAATCATTACATAAAGAACGAGAGCTGGGATTAAATACTGTAACGACCCGACCGGTTATTTTGAGCTTTTTCACTTGATCACCAGTTCTTGGGCATGACTTTCCCCGTGTAATGTATTATTACTGATGTAAATCGTTGGTTTTGGTTTTCAGGAAAATCGGAATGAATTTGAAAGAACAGTCTCAGATGAAAGCTTTGAATTTGAAAGGTTTGACCAAGAGTTGACTTATTTGTATATGAGCTCAGAATGGAATTTTTATGATTTGGTTAGCTTCGTTGGGTGATTTATGACTTAAGAGCGTGATCGGAATTGGTTTTGGAGGTCCGGAGTAGAACTAGGCTTGAATTGGCGAAGTTGAGATTTTGGCGATTTCCGGTTGGTAGGTGAGATTTTGATTCGGGAGTCGGAATGGAATTCCGAGAGTTTCAATAGCTTTGTTATGTCATTTGGGATGTGTGTGAAAAATTTCAGGTCATTCAGACGTGGTTTGGTTGGGTTTTTGATCGAAAACATATTTCGAAAGTTTTTAGAAAACTTAGGCTTGAATTCGATGAGTTTCGGGTAATTTGATGTTGTTTGAGGTGTTTTGATGATTGGAACAAGTTCGAATGATGTTATGGGTTATGTTGGTGGGTTTGGTTGAGGTCCCGAGGGCCTCGGGTGTGTTTTGGGAGGTTAAACGTATCAATTTCATGTTTTGAGAACTTTAGAAATTGCAGGTTTTAGTTGCAGGCATGTTGGCCTTCGCGTTCGCGAAGGGGATCTCGCATTCGCGAAGGGCCGGGGTTCATAAGCATCGCGTTCAAAGGGTCCATTCCATGTTCGTGAAGGTTTGTGAGAGGACTGCATCGCGTTCGTGAGGGTGTATACGCGATCGTGTAGGAGGAATTAGATCTGATGGTCAGTTAGTCATCGTGTTCGCGATAGAGCAAACACGTTCGCGAAGGTCAAGGCTATGGAAGCACTGCGTTCGCGACTGGCATGTCGCGTTCACGTAGGGTAAAGTTGGTCAACGCAATTTTTGTGCTGCACATTCGCGGGTGGTTGACCGCGTTCATGAAGAAGGTAAGTCAGGCCTGGGCAGAATGTTTTTAAGCCGTCTTGTCTGCGATTTTGGGTCTATTTTCACCCATGGCTTCTCGTTTTTGGAGATTTTTGAAGGAAATTAAAGAGGGGTTCAAGAGGAATCGACTTGAGGTTAGAATCTTGGTCTTAAAACTCGATTATATTGTGAAATCCACCTAGAAATTCATGGAAAATTAAGCCTAAAATTGAAGAACTAGGGCTTGAGAAATTGAACTTTTGATTTGGGATTTGAAGGACCATTTAGGGTCAGATTTGAGAACCTTTGACATGTATGAACACGTGAGGAGATAAAGAATCTAATGATGTGAAAATGTCTGAGTTTCGAGAAATGGGCCCAGGGCTCAGGTTTTGGTAATTTCGGGATTTGTGCCCGATATTGATTGTTTTCGCTTGGGCTTTATTTCCCTAGCATATTGTGATGTATTCGTTCTGATTTTGGATAGATTTGACGCACGTAGAGGCCGATTTGAGGGGCAAAGGCGTCGCGAGCTAGGGATATCGCCATTTCGAGGTGAGTAATGATTGTAAATGATGCTCTGAGGGTTTGAAACCCCGGATTGCTCATCATAGTGCTATATTGAGGTGAGACACGCACTTGATGATGAGCGTGGGGTCGTTTACTATTGGGGATTGTGACTTGGTCCGTCCCGATTGATGATTTTACCGCGTATTTTATTGAAACTTATTTGATCATCATGATTTGGGTTGATTGCCATATTTGGGCTTCATGGCAACTATTTGAACCCTCCAGGGATTTTATCACTATTTCCTCACTGTATTGATTTATACTCAGTCCTGTTGTTTCCTACTATTTTATAACTCAGCCACTCTTACTTAGTTTTGAGACTTAAATGATATTTCTAAATGATGTTTTGGGATGAGAATTACTGTTTTACTAATGCCCGAGGGGCTTGTGATGATTTTCAGACTGAGTGAGGCCGAGGTCCATATATGAGGATATGCTGAGTGATATGAGGCCGAGGACTTGAGATATTTTTATACGCCACGAGGTGGCTTGAGTGATTTGAGGCCGAGTGCCGAGAGATGATGTCACGAGGTGGCTTGATATAGCGCTTGGGCCGTAAGGGGCCCCTCCGGAGTCTGCACACCCACAGTGAGTGCGGGTACCCATTGTGATCTGAGCCCCGAGGGGCTGATATTGTTCTGAGAGTGAGCCCGAGGGGCTGATAGTGTTCTGAGAGTGAGCCCGAGGGGCTGGTACTGTTCTGAGAGATTGCCCGAGGGGCGAACCTTTATGTGTTCATCTTTCACATTTACTTGTCATTTTACCTGTTATACTGTGGTATTTGTGCCCGAGGGGCGGATGTTCTGTTCTTATCGGCACTAATTATTTTGCATTCATTTGCGTAACTATTGAAAAAGTCATTTGCAAAAGAGGTTTTAAACTGAGCTAAGATGTTTCTAAAGATTTCATAGCTTCATTGTTTTTCTCAAAGGTTTTACACCGCTTCTATACAACATGTTGGTTTGCTTTACGTGATTTCTTACTACTCAGTTGTTATTTACCTTTATTACTCACAGAGTTGGAGTATTCACTTTACTCCCTGCAGCTCGTGTGCAGATGTAGGTATTTATTTACCCGGTAGCGGGTGTTGAGCTGATCGAAGGCTGAGTTATCGGAGTTTAGCAAGGTGGTTGCCAGCGTTCACAACACCGCTCTTCTCCCTTCTCTTTCATTAGTCCTGTTTTGTTCATTCAGACCTTGTAGTTGTATTTATACTCTAATAGATGCTCGTGACTTGTGACACCCCGATTTGGGCTGTATCGGGATGGTTTCTACTGTTGTTATCGTTATTTCTGCAAATTATGGTTATTATATCATGTTTTAGAACTACTTATGGTATTTAACTATTTAAAAGAGGTGGTTTGTTTTGGTCTGGCTGACCTTGTCTTCACGAGAGGCACCATCACGACCGAGTTCGGGGTTAGGGTCATGACAAATACCTATAAGCAGCAACCAAGAACTACCAAGTATAATATGAAAAGAAGCTGGCTAAACTTCAGAAGAACAAGAAACAATAATAATAAACCAGCACAACAATAACAAATCAGATAGATCCCAGAATTTTAGACCAAATCCAAACAACTTTTCAAACCAGAATCCCAGCTAAAACACCCAAGAAAATCCTCTATTTCAAACCATGTTTCCAGCTTGTGACAACCAAAAGTAAGAAGTTTTGAAGTTTTTCTAAGATTTCTGAAATCTTGTCTTTTTCAGGAAAAAAAGAAGAGAGAACTTTTTGTAGTAAAATGATGCTAGAATCTGCTTTTCAGAACTTTTAGGCAGAGAATCAAGCTGAATGTCTATGTGTGAGTGAGAGACTGTTTCCCTTTTATAGAATTCACAAAAAGGCATCAAAAAAGCATAATCTAACCTAATTTTTCTGAAAATCAGAATAGTACAATATCTTTTACAGCTGTCTATCCTTTTTCCTTATCCAATATCAGCATTTTAGGCTAAGGACATGGACAACTGTGAAAAGTCTAGAAGGTTCTGGTATTAGCCTATGTGAAAGTCCATTTTTAACCCTTTAATTACTGCCTATTTCAACTTTGTCCTAAGTTCTTTTAATTCAATTAAGTCTCTACAGGTTTTCAATGATTTGCAATTTACAAGATTCAGGGTCCAAAATCAAAAGGTGTAATTAAAACACTGATATTTTCCTAATTAGTAAGAGCTGATCTAATTAGCCCTAAACATTGAATTTAAACCAATAACATCTGAACAAAAACCAAACCAAGATTGGAAGAAAGTTGTGATGAACCCTAGAAGTCCGACTACTTAACTTATATATCAAAACAAGTCAATTAATTACATTTGGAAAATTGATTGAATCCAATCTAAATATTGCAACTACAACAGAGAAGAACAAATATGAAAAATGGAAACAAAAACACAACAGTCATTATAACAACCTAAAAATTAGCCTAAATCCTATGCAAATTGAAATGAAATCCTAGCATGCTTTGATTAGTCTAATTATCAATGGGTAAACAACAATTAACAGTTTTAAAAAAAGAAAAAGAAAAACCCTAGAATTACACGATTAATACTGAACCAAAACATGACGAAGGAAAATAAAAAACCTAAGTAGAGAAAGAATGACATAACATAAAGAGGAATTACCTAACCTAAACGTGAGACATGAACTGGGCTTGTTGAAATCTGGCCGGGGTTTGGAACTGACTCTGGCAAGCTTGAAAATAAATCAAACCCACATGAATCAATTGCTCTCATCAAAAGCAGTTGACTCATGTAGGTTTGAGCCATTAATTCTTCCGGAATCAACTCAGTAGAGGTTTTTTAGGTTTTCAAACTTTCGATATGAAATTGCTCGATTTTGAGGGGCTTTTTGGGCAAACCAGTAGGGTATTAAGGGTGAGGGGAGTGAGGGGATAACCTGGTGAGGTTTTGGGTTGATTGGAGAGGTTAGGGTTTTTGGTGTTAAAACTCAGATTTAAGATTCGAGGTGTTTGAGGGTGATTCGAGGGAAATGGATTAGATATGTGAAAAGAGGAGGTGACGAGGGTTCTGGGGTGTTAATTTGGAGTGGATTGGAGGTGGTTCACCGCAGTGAGGCGATTTCCGACCGGCGGACCACGACGGAGTAAATGGGGCGGCTAGGGTTTCAGTGCGTTGGGCGTTAGAGACGAATGAGGGTTCTCAATGGGGGGGGGGTATGTGTATTTCAGACAGTTATATATCAATTAGGAGACCAGTTCCGGCCGTTGGATTAACAAGATCCAACGGCTGTGATGAAACTAGGATGAAACGGGGTCGTTTGGGGATGGGGCAGACCTGGACCGGGTGAGGCAAATTTGGGCCTGAGTTTGGGTAATTATTTGGACGGGTTTGGCACTAAAATGACCCAATTTCTGAGTTAAAACCCCATTTTCAATTAACCCTTTATTTCCTTTTTTTTCTTTTCCTTTTTCCTTTTTTTTTAAAATTAAAAAAAATCCTAAATTTAAAATCCTAAATTAGTCTAAATTGCAAAATTAAACTAATTACCTAATTAAAATTATTATAAAAGTTACTTAATCCTAAATTAAAAGAGAAAAATCAATAATCTAAAAATTAAAAGGTAAAATGTAAAATGAGCTATTTTTGTTATTTTCATTTTTAATATAACAAATAACTGACTAATTAATCCTAAAAATATAAAAATAAAATCTAAATGCAATGCATGGTATTTCTTGGTATTTTTCATGATTTTAATAAAAGGTTAAACGTGCACAAAAATACAAACAATTAATAAAAAATCTACAAAATTCATATAAAAATGGCAAATAATAAGAAAAAATCTATTTTCTTGGATTTTATAGGAGTAATTTATATAAGACAAAAATCACATGCTCACAATAGTCTATTTTGTATATATTTCAACGATGTATATACAAAATTAATTGAAAAGTAAAGTCAATATGCCATCATTACCATCATTACCACATTTTTGTATAAAATGAATGAAATTTACGCTCTTCGTCTCCAGCCCTCAACACCAGTCAAAATTGTCCAATAATATTTCAAGAAAAAAATGTTCAACTTTGCCGTACTAACTTGGAGTTCCTTGTCATGTTTTAGAAGGGCATCTGACAATCGTTTTACTGGAAAGCTTCCTGAATTCTTTGTGAACTTTATGAACTTCCAAGTCCTGTATGAATGACTTTTTTTTTGTGGTTTTCTGATTAATTAACATTTCTATTACCTTAGGCTTCCAGATAAATGCATCCGTTTTTTATTGTCATCTGTTTAGCAGATTACTGAGAGATTAGTTCTTGTTAACAGGAGACTAGAGGGAACACTTCTTGAACGACCAAGAAATCTACCGCATTTGAGCAAATTTAGGCTAGCCATCATAATTTGTTTGGGGCTATAAATTGCATGGCTTTATTCATGGCTAGCAAATGATATTTGTTTTCACCGGCTGGCTACAAATGAAATTTGCTCATTTTCAAACATGTATTCACTGTGTTTAAGTGAACCCAATAACGAAAAGAAAGATAATTTATTATGAGAAAACTATATAGGGCTCTATTCTACCCTGAACCAGCAGTGTTGCACTTGTTCCTTAAGTCTCCTTACAGACAATAATCTCCATACGGTTTGGACAATACGTCCGTCAGACAATATTATAATGGTCCTTTTACGAAGGATTAAAGAGAGAGGTTACATGGTTTCCTTAGGGATGGCAATGGGGCAGGGCAATAGTAGGGCGGGGCGGGGCAGGGCAGGGCAGGGCAGGGGCTTAACGGGGCAGGGTAGGGTAGCTGAAAAAGCAGTTTAAAAAAATAATAAGCAGGGCAGGGCAGGTGATAGGGGGAACAATCTTATTTGCTTGGACTAGAAATGCAAACCTGTTCCATACAAATATAGAACTTCATATTATACAAGCACAACCTTTGCAGTTCCTCCTCAACCTTCAGTACTCTTCTCGATATATCTATTGTCAAGGTTTCGCACAAAAAAATTATCTGCTAATTTCATCCTTTTGTCAGGAAATTATCAAGCATATCTTTGAAAAGGAAAAATTTCTTTGCTATGATTTAAATTTTCTGTACATATGAGTACTGTGATATTTTATGCATAGGTGAGTAGGAATCCTTTGAAGTTTGACCTCCTTCCAACCCCATAATCTCGTCATAACACTTTTTGTTTAAAATTTCTTTGTTAATTGACAAATAATAAAATCTGTTATTTCTTTTTTGTTAATTTTTTTTTTTTTTTTGTTATGAGTATTAAAAATATCACTTAATCGAGATAAGATATCGAATTAGCACGTAGTTCTATTCTCGATGTCATATTCAAAATATCAATAAATTAAAAAATTCTAGTACCCATAAGCTTGTTTAAATTAGCAAAAACAAATTGCATGAAAGGTATTTTTACCCAGAATACCAAACGTAAACTTTGCATGAGTGAGTTTTGGGAAGATACAAAAAGAAAAACATCTGGCTAAAATTAATAAGAGGAAAAGTGAAAAAAAATTAAAAACAAACTTAAACAGGAAAGGATAGGGCGGGTCAAAATCTTAGCGGGTCAAGACTTGCCCCGCCCCGCCCTGTTGACATCCCTAAGTTTCCTTTAGAACTAATTCTGCCGTAAGACTAAATTTCAAATCCCAATAGTCCATATTTTGAGTTTTTGAAGGCAATGATGGAACAAAAAGTAAACCAACCTATTGACTTTGGTTAGTCAACCGAAAGGTTAGGGGATGGATTATATTGCCAAGTTTCTCCTGAAAACAAGTTAGCGTGTAGCAAGCTTATGATGACCTGAGAGACTTGAATGAATGAATTGATATTACTATAGTCTAAGGATGTTGGTTGTATGCGGTAAAACCGGGCACGATTTCTCCGTCATCAAGTCGCTTCGCGAACATGCTTCTCGAGGTTCGAAGTCGAGGTCGAGATCCACCTTCGGGAGTCATCGGGTTTCGACCCGGGGGCATTGCATGCTAACGGCTATAATAGGGGAGATGGGAGTTCCCAAGGCACGCAGTTGATATTGACAGAGCTTAATGCTATCTAATTGTCCCATCCCTCTACCTTTATAATTAATGTATCTTGTACTATGTTGGGATTTTCCCTCCTATATACGTGGGATCCTTGGCACTTTGTAAACCCTGTTGTTCCATCCGCTTCACAAGAAATATAGCAGAATACTCTCTTTGCTTTCTCATACACTCTCTCGAGATTATTACCTTCATTTATTGCGTTTATACTTATTCTCCATTTATTGCTCTTCATAGGCCATAAAGAGCCTCTAAAGATTATACTCTAACTGTTAGCCCTTCCCCGATTATCTCCGATAGCTCGAGCCCGAGCCCAGGCATCGACCTCGAGGCCCCTCGTCGGTCAGTCCGAGGCCCGAATAGCTAACCCCTCGGTTTGATTATAACTCTACTGTAGTTCACATTTCGTCTTTGAGCTTCACATATCTAGCATCAACTGCTTAACAACTAGCATAAGAATAGATCACGTATTTTTAGAGTCCCATCAATAAATTTAATTGTTATTACCATTTTTACGGTAAACAGTTTGGCGCCCACCGTGGGGCTAAAAATAATAGCGATTATTTTCTTGCTGGTTTCATCACACAACGCAAGTTGCCTTTCAAACTTTTTCTTGTCCAAGATCTTCAATTTCAGGACAAACTGTCTAGCTCGGTGAACAGAGTTGAGAACAACAACCTTGAAAACTACAAAGAGAAGGACATGACTACTCCAGATGTCGGTACACCACCGCAAAACTCAACCCAGGCGTAAGGGGAGACTCTCCGACACGACGTCCATATGATTATTGGAGGAACCAACGTCCCCCAAAGATCCATGTTCAAACGGACGAGAACGTCCACCAAAGAAGAGGGACCGACCGGAAACCGCGTGCCCGAAGACACCTTCGCATTCAGCGAGGAGGACCTCGAGGCCATGATAGAATCGCACAACAACGCACTGGTAATATCATTTCTTTTAAACAATACCAGGATAAAATGCGTGCTCGTGGATCCAGGCAGCTCGACCATCATAATTAGATCAGAGGTAGTAGGACAACTAGGGCTGCTCGATCGAGTAGACCCCATCCCTCGAGTCCTCCACAACTTCAACATGACCGGCGAAGTAACGAAAGGAGAGATCACCATCTCGATCAACACATCTAGCGCGATTAGAACACCGAGTTCCAAGTCATCGACGACGACATGAGGTGCAATGCATTGCTCGACAGGCCTTGGATACACATCATGAAGGGTAGTACCGTCAACCTTACACCAGGTGATAAAATTTCCTATGAAGGACGACATAACGACCATACATGGAGAACAACAGGCGACGAAAAAAATGTTCGCAGTTCACCGTAAGGCACCAATCCCCACGCACCCAATCTTAGATGAGGTTAGGAACACATAGATCCCCGAGGACGATGAGAAGATTTCTTCGCTCCTCGGACCTTCATCGCCCCTGAAGAATCGGACACAACTAAATCGACAGTCGAAGAGCTGGAGCAGACTATTTTAATCGAACACCTCCCGGATTGTAAGGTATACCTGGGAACGGGGTTAACCCCCGAACTCAGGAAAGGGTTCATTCAATTTCTTAGTAATAATATCGACAATTTTGCTTGGTCCCACTTAGATATGACAGGATTTTTTCCAGAAATAACCTCCCACAGGTTGAGCGTCGATCCCAAATTTAAACCCGTAAAGCAGAAGATAATACTACAGTCCGAGATAAAATATGCCTTCATCAAAGAAGAGGTAACGAAACTTCTTAAAATAGGATCCATTAGAGAGGTAAAATACCCCGAATGGCTAGCCAACGTAGTAATGGTGCCTAAAAAGGGAAACAAGCTAAGAATGTGCGTAGATTATAAAGACTTGAATAAAGCGTGTCCCAAAGATTCCTTCCCATTGCCTAATATAGATCGTCTGATCGATGCTACGGCCGGCCACGAGATCCTCACCTTTCTCGACGCCTACGGGGTATAATCAAATCCAGATGAACCCCAAGGACAGGGAAAAAACCTCGTTTATCACAAAGTATGGTACCTACTGCTACCACATAATGCCCTTCGGGCTAAACAACGCAGGGGCAACGTACCAGCGCCTAGTTAATAAAATGTTCCAGCATCAAGTAGGTAAATCAATGGAGGTATATATTGATGATATGCTAGTTAAGTCCCTGTGCGCAGAGGACCATTTGTCTCATTTGCAGGAAACTTTCGACATCCTCAGAAGTTACAACATGAAGCTCAACCTCGAGAAGTGCGCCTTCGGAGTGGGTTCGGGTAAATTCCCGGGCTTCATGGTATCAAACAGGGGGATCGAGATTAATCCTGACAAAATAAAGACCATCGAAGAAATCACGGTGGTAAACAATGTAAAGGCCGTACAACGGCTAATAGGGTGGATAGCGGCCCTGGGCAGATTCATATCAAGGTCATCAGACAAGAGCCATCATTTCTTCTCTCTACTCAAAAGAAAGAACAACTTCGAATGGACTCCAGAATGCCACAACACCTTAGAGGAACTAAAACGATATCTGACTAGTCCACCTTTGCTGCATACACCAAAAGAGGATGAAACACTATATCTGTACCTGGTCGTGTCTGAAATAGTGGTAATCGGCGTACTGGTTCGGGAGAAGCAAGGTAGGAAATTTCCTATTTATTATGTAAGCCGGACCTTGGGGGACGCCGAAACCCGGTATCCCCATCTAGAAAAATTGACTCTCGCGCTAATAAGCGCCTCGCGAAAGTTGAAGCCCTATTTTCAATGTGACCGTATCTGCATTCTGTCGACGTACCTCCTCCGGAGCATACTGCACAAACCCGAGCTATCGGGTCGATTGGCCAAATGGGCCATCGAACTTGGAGGGTATGATATCTAGTATCAACCTCCAACGGCCATCAAGTCCCAAATTCTGGCAGACTTCGTGGCTGATTTCTCGCCCTCCCTCGTACCCGAGGTAGGGAGAGAACGTTTGTTAAAATCTGGCACGTCTTCCGGGCTATGGATCCTGTTCAAAGACGGCACCACAAACATAATAGGATCCGGGCTCGGTATAGTCTGAAAGCCACCCGTTGGTGGCGTAATCAGACAATCCATAAAAATTGCAAAATTGACTAACAATGAAGCCGAGTATGAGGCTATGATTGTAGGTTTAGAACTGGCCAAAAGCTTGGGAGCTGAGACCGTCGAGGCGAAATGCGATTCGCTCCTCGTAGTAAGCCAGGTGAACGGGAGCTACGAAGCTCGAAAAGATAGGATGCAGAGATATTTGGACAAAATACAAGTCGCACTGCGTCGCTTCAAAGAATGGACCTTAGTCCATGTACCTCGATAGCAAAACAACGAGACCGACGCCCTCGCGAATCTGGGATCTTTTGTTGAAGAAGAGGACCTACTCCCCGGGGTTGTTGTCTAATTGTTTAAATTAGTAGTCGAGGAAGGTCACGCAGAGATTAATTCCACTAGCCTAACATGGGATTGGAGGAATAAATATATTTATTATTTAAAGGACGGGAAGCTGCCCGCATACCTAAAAGAATCAAAGGCCCTGCGAACCAAAGCAGCCCGATTTTCGCTTTATGAAAATGAGACCCTATACTGGAGAACTTTCGATGGCCCCCTGGCAGTATGCTTAGGGCCAGGTGACACAGATTATGTACTCCGAGAAATTCACGAGGGTACTTGTAAAAATTATTCCGGCACCGACTCCTTAATCCGGAAGGTGATCAGAGCAGGCTACTATTGGAACAACATGGAAAAAGACACCAAAGAATTCGTCCGAAAGTGTGACAAATGCCAGAGATTCGCTCCCATAATTCACCAGCCCGGTGAGCAGCTACATTCTATTTTATCACCATGGCCATTCATGAAATGGGGAATGGACATCATCGGTCCTCTGCCGACGGCACCAGGTAAAGTTAGATTCATTTTATTTATGACTGACTACTTTTCAAAATGGGTGGAAGCGCAGGGATTCGAAAAATAAGAGAAAAAGAAGTCATCAACTTCATATAGGATCACATCATATGCCGATTCGCAATCCCATCCGAAATAACATGCGATAACGAGATGCAATTCATCGGGAGCAAGGTAACACAATTCCTTGAAGATCCCAATATCAAGAGAATCATGTCGATGCTTTACCACCCATATGCGAACGACCAGGCCGAATCCACAAATAAAACCACCATTCAGAACTTAAAAAAGAAACTGGAGAGCGCCAAGGGAAAATGGAGAGAAACGCTGCCCGAAGTGCTATGGGCATATCAAACAACTTCAAAAATCAAGCACCGGGGAAATGCCTTTCTCTCTAGTATACGATGCCAAGGCTTTGATACCAGTGGAAGTCGGGGATCTGAGTGCCAGGTTCCAGCATACTAATAAGGGCTCGAACAACGAGGCCATGACAATGGCCCTTGAACTACTGGATGAAAAACGAGAAGCCTCACTGATCCGGATGGCCGCCTAGCAGCAGGGAATTGAAAGATATATAACATGAGAACAAATCTCCGGTATTTCGATATCGGGGACTTAGTCCTAAGGAAGTTCACTCTCAACACCCGAAACCCTAGTGAAGGAAAGCTGGGCCAGAACTGGGAAGGAGCGTACCGTGCCCTCAGAGTAGTCGGCAAGGGATCTTATAAGCTCGGCACCATAGAGGGCGAACAACTTCCGAGCAACTGGAATATATCGATGATAAAACGATATTACTGCTAGGTCACCCGATCAAAAATTCCGTAAATACCCTCGAGCAAGCGTTGCACTCTTTTCCTTCAACCGTATTTTGTCCCAAAAAGGGTTTTAACGGCAAGCTTTTTAACGAGGCAACACCCACATGCTACCTGAGGGGAATACAAAAAGTATTCGAGGCTTCCTTTGCAATCAACCCTGAACACTGGAGGGCACCCCTCGAAAAGTCACCCATCCGGAATAGCCGAGGAACTCCAAACAGGATTCCAATGGGAAAATGATATACCGGGCCAAACGGTCGAATGAATCGTGCTCGTATGAGCCGGACCCATGGCAAAAAAACGACATGAACTTGTGCCGAGCAATCTGAGAATGTCTTTTGCCAAAGCACCTCATACTCCAAAGGAAAATCAACGTTTTCTCAACAAAGATTCTCCACCGAGAGCGCCCCGAATACTCGAAGACTGGCGTCAATAACTCGGCCTGCATGACCTCAGGGTCGGAATCTCCAAAATCGTAAGCCCTCAATAAGGCAATTCCGAGCTCATGAGTAACGACTCCTGATCCAAAGCAAACTTGATGACTCAGAGACTGTTACCAATCGCTATTCGTTAAGAAGCCCGAGGCCGTAGACCCCGAGCGGGCAGACTCGGTCTCGTAAAACTTGCACCAAGTATCAACATCACAAACTGTAAGACCTCAAGCAAGGCATGAATCATGCTCGTACCGAGTATCAAAAACATAAACTGTAAGACCTCAAGCAAGGCATGAATCATACTTATACCAAGTATCAACAAAAATGTAAGGCCTCAAAAGGTATGAAAATTTTGTAAGACCTTACTACAGGTATAAACTCAATCCCGAAGTTTAGGCTATATATCGCATTTTTAAGATTCCCGAAAGGGCATACCCATGATATAGACGCCTAAACTACTACACTCGGGACCAAAAATGGCTCCGGCCAAACACAAATGACTATGGTCATACGACTGTACCAGCCAAATTAATGCGACTCGGGGATGCCCGACCGTCGCCACAAAATCATAGGCCATTACTTCGAATCTACTTCGAAAAAAACTGGTTAAACAGGCTACCCTCGGCAGGCAAAAGAGCTTCGACCATATCAGCTCCAAATCACAAGGCTTCGAGCTGCTCAGCCAATGAGCTAAACCTTCCTAAGTGCTCGAACATCGCCGAAAATGACTTGAAATCGAGGTTCTTCCCGAACCGACGATGGGTTAGGAAAAATCATTGCAAAAGTCCTTAACGAGAGGAAAAAAGCCTACATATGCCTAAGGGACCTAATAAGCCTCAAGGCCACACATTAAAAGATCACATCGACTGAAAGCGTAAGAGCCACCATCGCCAACTAAAAATTTGAAAACTTGAGGGTCAAAATGAGCTCAAATCGTAGCCTGATTCGGAGATCAGACCCAAAATAGTTAACTATACATGCCTAAGGTCAAAGTGTGAGAGCCCTTGTCGCCAGCTTACATTAAAAGGTCGCTTCGACCCAAGGCGTAAGATCCATTGTCGCCAGCCCACACAAATGCAAAACTTGAGGGTCGATTGAGCTTGAGTCGAAACCCGACTAGGAGACTGAACCAAAAATAGTTAAAATAAAAATGCCTCAGGGCAAAGCTTAAGAGCCATTGTCGCTAGCTTAATGAGCCTTAGGGTCGTACATATAGGTATCGCTTCGATCAGAGGCGTAAGGACCATTGTTGCCAGCCATGCAGGCGCGAAATCTTGAGGGTCAAATGAGCTCGAGTCGAAGCTCGACTCGGAGACTAAACCCAAAATATTTGGGCAAAAGCATAAGAGCCCTAACGCCAGTTGGTACTAAAGGTCGCATCGACCAGGCGCGTAAGAGCCCCCGAGCCTGCCTAATGAGCCCCAAGGCCGTATCACGAATCTAAGGATTCTTGCCAACTTTAAAACGAGATCACCTGGCTGAATTCCAGACAAAAAGGGGAGTGGAAGAAGCAAAGCCACATGGTTTACTTCATATATATGCCAGTATGAAAGTACTATATACAAACAGGAATATCGACAGAATCCTAATCCATCGATGAGCCTACATTCTCAATGGCTCCCCCGAGGGTTGCACCCCGATAGCTACGAGTCCCCCAACAGCCCCTTCTCAATGGCATATTCCCTTTCTGGGGATCCACCCTCATTTTTAGCATCGCCCGAGCTATCACCCGGCACGTCTCCAATAGCCTGCTTTTGAGAATCCGGCCAAACATGATCCGCAACTCGAGGTAAATTCGGGCTAGCCTCCTCAGACGCCCTCTCAACGTAAGCACTTGAGACAATAGCTTCCTCCTCATGCGAGGATACAAGCTCCTCGGCTTGCTTTGATCTTAGATAGTGCAGGTACCGGCTCAGAATGGAGACCTCTGTACCTGTCATGGTCCTCCTTTGCATCCTAGAGTTGACGCTCGACTGAGGTTACCTTCCCCTAGAGGGTGTCCCTCTCGGAAGTTGTTTCCTTTATATACTGATTGAGCTCGGAAATTTCAGCATCTCTGGCCGGAGCTCCTCTCTCAGCAGGGCGTTTTCCTTTTCAAACTACACAAATCAGGTCCAAGATATTAAAAGAACTGGAATCTAACAAAGATTCAGATAATAGTAAATGGGGGATGAATAACCTACTTGGTAAGATAGGCTTTCTCACGCTCGCGACGGTTCACCTCATCCTGGTAGTGGGTGAAAGCCTGGCTGTAAAGCGCTTTGGCCTAAAGTCACGAAAAAGGACAAGTTAGAAAAACAAAGATTGGAGTAGCCCAGAGCGGCGGACAGGGTTAGCAAAAATTACCCGCTCGCAAAGTCTGCCCATTTTGCCAATAACGAATGAAGCATCAACCTCAGGAATTCCCTCGAGAGCGTTTGGCGGTCTCTCGAGCGCATCTTCGCCTTTGACTAGTGCTCCTGCATCAGAAGGCTCTTTACATGGAGCATCTTGCACTCCATGAGGCAGTAGGACCACTCTCTGAGGAGAATCAATAATGATCACATAGTTGGCAGGATCAATCAAAGTCTCCATCCCTTGTTCACCCTGGACCCCAGAGCTGGACCCCTCCGAACTACCTACCAAAGGCACCTCAACTTGGGGAGAATTCTGGCCGCCAGCCAACTCGGGGGTAGTACTCGTTACTCCATCCGTTGCCTCCCCACCACAAAGATGGACCACAGCGGCATCAGGCTCCGGTTCGGAAGCTGCCATCCCCGCGGTCTGAGGATCGGCCGAGTCTATACACTCTTCGGGGCCCTTTGAGAAGCTACTTCCCCCCTCGCTTTCAACTCAAGGGTTTCCCACCGTCTCCAAGGTCAGAGCTGCCGGTTCGACCTTGGATTCTTCCACCTTAATCCTCTTGAACTCCGGTGGCCCGTCCAACAGACCCCCTTGCCTTCTCTTCTTCTCGCCAGGCACTAGGGTGTCCCTATCAACGGGTGGTGCCTCCTTCGTCAAAGGAA
Source organism: Nicotiana sylvestris (assembly GCF_000393655.2). Taxonomy (NCBI): domain Eukaryota; kingdom Viridiplantae; phylum Streptophyta; class Magnoliopsida; order Solanales; family Solanaceae; genus Nicotiana; species Nicotiana sylvestris. The sequence continues at coordinate 88,456,184 of NC_091064.1, read as the reverse complement.
CTTCCCCCAGACCTACACAAATATAGGAGTTCAATACAAAGAATAAAGAACGTTACTAATAGCGAATTGTATCAAAGGGTGCAGATGCGGCAGGGTTTGGAGCTTACCATGATCTTTAGCTTCCCACCGGGCTCGAGATAAAGCTATCCACAATCATTTGGCATATGGGAAAATCGAGTATAAACGGCTGACCCAATCATGGAGGTCCGAAATTGCACCAGGGTAGGTTGCTACGGCTAAAAAAGCAAGAGAAATATAGTCAGATGCTTGGAGAGATATTATCGAAGGAAAGTAAAGGAAGACCCGACAACACGTTTACTTACGCCCAGCATTCCACCTCTTAGGGAACGACATCTCCACAGGGATCAGGTCAAAGGTCCTCACCTGGACGAATCGACTTGCCCATCCCCCATTCTTAAGCTCCTCAGTGCATGTGAAAAGGGACCTCGAGGCTCAACAATAGAGTTTGATTAGGCCCCCCCCGCGGAGGAGGCGAGGACTATACATCCTGATCAGGTGGTTCAGGGTGAGGGGCATCTCCTCTATCATGTTTGTGTAATGCCTGATCATATAAACAATGCGCCAGAACGAAGGATGAATTTGACCAAGGGTTACCTGATACAGTCGACAGAAGTCGAGAATCACGAGGTCGATCGGGGGCGAGGATGGCCCCACCGGCCCCAAGGTGAATGGATAGGTGTACACACTCAGAAAGACGACTTTATGAACCATAATATCATTTTCCCGACTAGAGATCTCCATAAACACGATATTCCCCTAGCGGCAGTCAGCCCTCACTCTCCCAATGTCAGTTACCGAGCTGATATATCGAGTCATGGGCTCGAGACGCTCTGGCTTCGAGGAAGGTCTCTCGACCTTGAAATCGGAGGTCATCGCAAAAGATCCTGGGACAAATTCCTGAGCATGAGGAGGTGTGGCCACTTCACCTTGAGAAAAAAGCAAAGAGGATGAGACCGCAACCTTATGAGAAGCAGAGGTGGAAGTTTTTTCCATCCCTAGAAGATTCTGGAGAAAGAAAAAGAGTTGCGTTCCTGAGAAAAAAAAACGAAAGTAAAGGAAGAACAAACATTTTCAGGGATATGGGCACGCAATGGACTATAGAAAATAAGAAGGGGAGTATTTATAAAATCCCCATGTGTTCATTGAAGAAGGCCAAGAGGCAGCCAACTGTCATAGTCAATGCGGAAACCTGTAGGAACAGCGTGTGTGTCGTATCTTGCCATCTTGTGGCCATTGCCGATTACAAGAATATTGAAGGAGGGAGAAATTCAAGGTCATTTCTTATCACTTCAACTCTAAGAAACGCGTAGACTATCTGTATGTGGTAAATGTGGGGCCCGATTTCCCCGTCATCAGGTCGCTTCGCGAACATGCTTCTCGAGGTTCGAAGCCGAGGTCGAGACCCACCTTCGGGTTTCGGCCCCGGGGGGGGAGGGGGGCAGTGCATGCTAACAGCTATAATAGGGGAGAGGGGAGTTCCCAAGGCACACGACTGATATTGGCAGAACCTAATGCTATCTAGTTGTCCCATCCCTCCACCTTTATAATATGTTGTACTATATTGGGATTTCCCCTCCTATATAAGTGGGATCCTTGGCACTTTGTAAACCCTGTTGTTCCATCCGCTTCACAAGAAATATAGCAGAATACTCTCTTTGCTTTCTCATACACTCTCTCGAGATTATTACCTTCATTTATTGCGTTCATACTTATTCTCCATTTATTGCTCTTCATAGGCCATAAAGAGCCTCTAAAGATTATACTCTAATATTTAGCCCTTCCCCAATTATCCCCGATAACTTGAGCCCGAGCCCAGACATCGACCTCGAGGCTCCTCATCGGTCAGTCCGAGGCCCGAATAGCTAACCCCTCAATTTAATTATAACTCTACTTTAGTTCGCATTTCGTCTTTGAGCTTTACATATCTAGCATCAACTGCTTAACAACTAGCATAAAAATAAATCACATATTTTTAGAGTCCTAACAACAAATTTAATTGTTATTACCATTTTTACGGTAAACGTTGGTATTTTTAAAGTAGAGATTAACATTGCACAAAGAATTGAGCACCAATTCATGACAGGGATTTCTGATGTTGCAGAACCCAATTATCATAATTTTAAGGTGGAATACATACGGAGACACCTAAAGTTGACACTATTTTTCACTTAGACACTTAAACTAGGCCTCTTTTCATCTGAACTCATTTCTTAGGCATTTATTATACCAATTAGACACGTTTTGTGCAGGTGGCATATAGCGTGACTTACAACCTATTTAAGCGCCTGAAGGATTCCAAGAAGGGATTTTTCCTTTCCCAATTATACATATAGCAATAACATATATCTCTATTTAAACCCTAACCCCTTTCCCAATTGTTAAAAATCCAATTTTGTCAATTTCAGACTTCTCCAACACTTCTCCTTCTCTTCTTGTCAATTCTTTTCTTCTTTTCTCTTCTTTCTCTCGTTTCTGTTCTCTTCTTGGTATCAATTATTTTCTTCTCTTCTCTTCTTTCTCTCCTTTCTGTTGTTGCCACATTTATTAAGGTTGAAATATCAGATAATATCCATTAATATCGAACTTATTGAAATCGACGAACTCGTCAATGTCACCTTGCACTTTCCGCTTGAATTTGTAAGTGTGGTGTTTCTCCAAAGTTAAATACTTCTTGGACCAACTAAATCCAGGTCGTAGGTTTTTTGCTTGCAAAATCAGAAAGGTAAATTTTTTGTTCGTAATTTGTATTATGTTTTATGAATTATTTTCTTTGATAAAAATTGATTAAATATGTTTGTTATATTTGTAGAAAAAGGGTGGATGTGATTATTTCTGTTGGTATGATGATGAGATGCCTACTCAAGCAAAGAAAATAATTTGGTGTTTATTAAAGAAAGTCAAAGCTTTTGAAGAGGAGAAAGTTCGAGCAAAAAGAAGACTGATCCTTTTGACGATTGTTGTTGTATTGTTGCTCATTTTATGGAAACTGTAGGACTGATACACTTTGATTGTTTTAGGTGATATTGGTTGTTTTAGGTGTTGTTGATTAATTTAGCTGCACTTTTGTAATATTAGCAGTACTATGTAATGTTGGTGCTTCTATTTTGAAACTACTGGATATGAAATGTTCTATTTAATCTTAGCACTACTATGCAATTTTAGCTGCTATTGTTAAAATGACTTTTGTACATGCGACCTTTGTTATAAATTTCTGTTACTTTGGCTGACTATTGTACAACCGACTTATATTTTGATCTGCCATAAAAAATTTTGCACAACTGACTTGTGTTGTAGTGTTGAAGATTGCTGCTATGTAATATTGAATGAAAAGCACCAATTATAAGGTGTTTGCCCTAAACAAAATAAGGCATAGCCATATCATTGATTACTTCTATATATAAATGACACTAAAAAATGATCCTTACCAAGTTTAATAAGAACAATAAGATTACACAATTAAATAGAACCATAAGAGTTTAGTTCTTCAAAAACTAGATCCCAAAATATAATAGGTTGCTGCTACATAATTATATAGTCAAAAATAAGTTCTAAGGTACTACTTCTTGTTGAAGTTTGCCATCATCTGCTACAACTGGGAAATTGTGACAACATCTTGACCCTTCCACCTCAAGCCTCTACCCTTAAAACCAAGGCCTATTCCTGTTGGAGCTGCACTCTTATAAGTTGAACCACTTGCAATAACTCTTTGGCTTGATGTTCTAGGATGCAGTTTGCCAAATATTGAAGCACAATCAATAAGTTATTTCTAAGTCATATTATAGATGAAATATGTGAGTATATACATTTAGTATTTGTTCCACGTAGACGGAGATTCACAATTTGGATCATACCTAACTTTTGTACTCCTCCTTTTTGCAGGTATATCAACACCATGAATAGCTTCAGGATCTAACTCTTCTGTTCTATCTTTACTATCAGCCTTTGAACTATCAATAAACTGCTCATCCCCACCTAATTTACCTACATATCTTGAAGCCTTATTTTTTCCAATATCCTCAAATCCTCTGTCAATACCTGCTTCTCCTAGTGGTATCTCCTCTATTGCAATTGGTTTTTTCCTCTGCTTACCCTACCTCGCTCCCCCATAGAGCCCTCAAAGATTTCAATTCATCATTGACCTCTGAATCATCTTCTTCAGGAAGAACATCTGCTTGTGAGTTACTACTCTCAACATCTGATTTAACTCCATTTTTTATCAACATTATGGACTGGTTCAGAAGCATTTAAAGTTGGTTCAACAACATTGTGAGTTGGTTCAGAAGCAATGTGAGTTGGTTTTGCATCATTCAAAGTTGATTCAGAAGCATTGTGAGTTGGTCCAGCAGGCGGCTCAATAGGTTCTTCAGTATTTATATTACTCCCACATGTTGCCCTAGCTTTAAATTGGTCATTACCACCCCCACATGCTTCTGTCCCACATAAAAGACCAACTACGTCTTCGAGTACTTCAGGCTAACTCACCCCATGACGCAAAAAAAATCCAAAATATCACCATGTTTTAAATCTTTCACAAATTCATATAATTAAAAATCATATACTACTTTGATAAATTCTACCATTTTTTCCTTTTGACAATAAAAGCCTTCGACTGCTGCATACCCAATATCTTTAGCATAAGAAGACAACTCGACAACACTAAAATGGTCTTTATCGATTCGCAACAACAAAGAATCTAATTCCCCTTTGTATATTGGGGCAGGTTGTTCGATAAATGTACCCCCGTGGTTAAAACAAGTTAAAATATAGTCATCCATAATATTCCTTGACATAAGACGATAAGGGACCAGCACAAAGAAAAACCCCAAAAAAACCCTAGCTTTATCAATAACTTAAAAGAAAAAAGCCCTATATGTAGAAATAGAAAATAAGGAGATATTGGACCTTGTCGTGAGAAATCAGTAGAAATACTGTGAGAAATTAGTAAAAATACTAGATTCCAACACCATTGACGGATAAAAGAAGAAACTTAGTAACAATGGTGTCTTTCTTTGTTTTCATCGATGGTAAAAGGAACAAGGTTAACTTGTTTAGATCGTTTGTGTAGGGCTGTTTATTTATGTATTTTAGTGGAAATATGAGGTGGACGGTGTGAGCATGTGATTTTTGCCCTATATAAAATACTCCTATACAAAATTAAAGAAAATAGTTTTTTTTCTAATTATTTGCCATTTTATAGGATTTTTGTAGAACTTTGTTAATTGTTTGCATTTTTGTGCACGTTTAATTTTTTTAAAAATCAGAAAAAATATCAAAAATACCATGAATTACATTTAGATTTTTTGTTTTTATATTTTTACGATCAATTAGTTAATTAATTATTTTATTAAAAATAAAAATCACAAAAATGACTCATTTTTACATTTTTTACCTTTTCATTTTTAGATTAGTGATTTTTCTTTTTAAATTTAGGATCAAGTAATTTTTATGATTATTATAATTAGATAATTAGTTTAATTTTATAATTTAAATTAGTTTAGGGTTTTAATTCAGATTTTTTTTAAGTAAAGAAAAGAAAAAAGAAAAAAAACAAAGATAAAGGAAATAAAAGGGTTAATTGAAGAAAGGGGGTTTTAATCCGAATTTGGGCTAATTTTTATACCAAATCGGCCCAAATTTTCCCCCCAAATCGATCCAGACCCAAGTGCAATCCCTTCAAACCCGATCCATTTTCCCTTCATCAAAACGACGTAGTTGCATTTCAAAACTACGTCGTTTCAACTCGTTTACCTCATTAAATGACCAAACACACCCCCTGGGCTTCATAATTCATTTGATTAGGCCTTAAACCTAATCCCCTTTCTCATAGAGACCTCCGTCCACCTCCACCGTTCCTCCGCCGTCCGAAAATCGTCTCGTGGCATCGGACCATCCCCCAAGGCCCTCAAATTTCAACAGCACAATCTCCATTACCCCCTCATTCATATTCCGCTATTGATTTCTCTAAAAGGCCACTCATTTTCTCTGAATTTGAGATCTAAGAAATAAAAATCCGAACTTTTTACTCTTTATTCGATTTTTCTTGACCTGGTCCTCAATTCAGGATAAAGCCCGTATGAATTCCCAGTTCTTCAACAAAGGGAATCGTTTTAATGTTGAGAATGCCCCATCCCGCAGATTGGCCAGATTTCGGGCAAAATAGCTGTGGATGATTCAAATCCTCGGAGCCTTTGCCTCGTCTTGTCTTTGGCGTGTGGTGAGGATTGTTGCATGAAGCACTGGCCATAGACGAGAGTTCGGCCAGTGTTCATGTTATAATTCTTACCATTGGCTAAGATATTTTGTTCGTCAGAGTTCGAATCAAGATCCTGCTTGTTCTTCTCAGAGATATTGAAGTTTTGGCGATTCCATCGGTATAATTATCCTCCCATTCTTCATAACCTCTACTGTGATGTCTTTTTCTGCCTAAAAATTATTTTTCTAAGGCATTATTGATTAATCAGTGATTAATAGATCAATAATTAGGCTTAATTACTTTCATAATATATAGTTTCTTAAAAAAGTTCATCATTAGTCTTTGATTAATAAAATATTGGTTTAATTCTGCATAAAGTTGTTTTGTTATGGGTTGGGTTCATATTTGGTTTCTGTTAGTACAAAAGCCCAAGTATATATTGGGCTTAAGATTTAAGTTGTCCAGGTTCAGTACCACCCGGTTTTAACCTAAAACAATAAAAATAAAAGGGGTAAATACAAGGGTACTGGGGTTCGAATTGGATAGGATTTGAGGGAAGCTTTTCATTTTAGAGATAAAAGAGGGGGAACATCATGGGGCAGGGGGTAAGTTAATAAAATTAGAAGTTAAGGGGGTACTTTTAATTTACAAATCTGATTTTTGTTACTCTAAATTCCTTCTATAACAAGACTCCCTTACCAATAATTAGGGCACAGATAAAAGGGAGAAAAGGCACAAACTGCTAAAAATCCAGATTTCCATAAAGATTTCCTAAGAAATTTTTAGTTTCTTTCTATTTTCTGGGGTCTTGGCTAAGGGTTTCAGGGATTAGAACAAGTTTTATGGGTTGATTCACTGCTGGTCCTGTTTGAGTTGAGCTAGAAGCTACAATATTTGGTTCTCTAGGCTTTTCTGCTGCTGACCTGCTGTAGGCTTATTCAGTAGCTGATTTCTTTGATCTTATTCGGCAAAGTTCAGTTTTGTTTTTCAAGCTTAGGTACACATTTATCACTTGTACTCTATTTTGGATTTGTATTAAAATATAAACTGCCTGTTTAACTGTTGTTTCTTAGTTCTAATCATAGACATTCTCCTATAATAATTGGTTTAAGTATGAGCTTCAAATTTGAACAGGTTTCGCCTGAATGATGGCTAAGCTATTGCCTAGTGTTGAAGCATACATGGCTGTTGTTTCAGTGTATAGTTTAGCAAGTTAGCTTCATTAATAAATTGCTTTTGAGAGCACTTGATTGTTGTAAAAATTAAAATGGCAACTGATTCTTGTTCTAAATCGTGATTAATGGGATTTGAAATTAAGGTTGTATTTAATTATTTTGTAAGAATTTCCCTTTTTGAATAATTGCTAGTCATTGCTTAGTTATTAGAGTATTCTTTCAGAGTCTATGGAATTTTGGACTCGGCCCTCAGCAACTCCAATGGGCTTTGTTACAGTGATGCAGGAAAGCCCATTTAATGGGTTATTTGATTGCAATTCTAGACCCAGATAAACATGCCTATAGTTTTAAAATAGTTTGTATTTGTTCTTTGTTTGGAAATAGTTTACTAGAAGAAGGTGATTTGTTCCTTACAAAATATCAAGCAATCTTATAATTTCCCCTATGAATCAAAGTTACACGCATATAGGTTTCCCCACTCGAAATGGCACAGTTTACCTCACATTTGTATATAAGAGCATTTCTTGAATATTTAGAAAGTTAAGTTTTCAGCTGTATATTACTACATCTATTCATATGCAAAGACCTTGTAACAATCACGAATATAGAATAGCAATTAATGAATATTCCGTAGCTTGCTTTAGGTACGAGTTTAAATTATTACAATTACGGGTACGACTCATGTGACGTGGTTGTGATACCTAGTTTTAAATTAGATAAAAATAAGAGAACCTTTAGTTTTCCCTTTAAAAACATATATATATATATATATATATATATATATATAAACCTTTTTTTAAAATAATTTGAGGTGTGTCATGCCCAAACAAAACCTATAATACATGGCCCTCACAAAATTAGATCAAGAGCTAATCCTTTTAGAAAATAATTTGAGGTGTGCCATACGCAAATAAAATTCTATAATCTATGGCCCTCACATAAATACAAAATTAGTATAGAAAAGACCTTGAACCTTCATAGTTTGCTTTAGGCACGTTAATTAAATAATTACCATAGCTACGGTTACGGTTCCCGTGATGTAGTTGTGGCGCCTAATTACTAAAATCCGGGGGTACATTTATGTGACCCAGCCACAGTTTAATCCTTAATAATTTAAACATGTTGTAGATTGTGGGTACGGTTCCCATTACATGATTCACAATATGTAGCAATAAATAATTAAAAGTAGTTATAAAAGTTAAAAATCCACAATAGGTTTAAAACATGTAATAAATCAGATAATAGACCAATTATTAATAGTTTAAGTGACCGTGCTAGAACCTGAAACTCGGGAATGCCTAACACTTTCTCCCGGGTTAACAAAAATCCTTATCTAGAATTTCTGATTCACAGACTTATTAAGTAAAGTCGGAATTTCCTCGATTTGGGATTTTAAAATAAACCGGTGATTGGGACACCAAATAAACTATTCCAAGTGGTGACTCTGATAAATTAATTTATCCCATTTCGATAATGTCACTTTAATTGAAAAAACTCCCATATACCCTCGGGTGCAAAAAGGAGGTGTAACAGCTCTGGAGACTCCACTGGGGATCAAAACCCAGTACTTCGGTTCAGAGTTCAAGAATTCGAGCTTAGAATAATTGTTATAATTGTCTTTTATTTATTATCTGATTTTTATTACATGTTTGGGCCTATTGTACTAAATGTCGCTTTTTACCGCTTTGATATTATTTGAACTGTATATAAACTGTTATGAAACTCTTCTCTTCTTATCTTCGGGGATGTGCATGCTGGCGTGACTCCTCTTTCTGTTAGTGTCATACCTTGAATTAGAAAGAGGCTAGGACAAGTTACAAAGCCGAATGGCCTTTTGGTTCCCGGTACGTAGTCCCCCCTCGGCTCGAGTTGTCCGCTCGGGTACACCAAGTCTAGAACAATATACCCAGGTTTTAAACTTAGAATAACTCAGCCTCATGCTGGATCCCTAGTAGGAACGCTTGTTTGCATCATGTGCATTTGACTTTGGGGACTCAACACTGGGGTTGGGTCCGTCTAGGACAGGTGGATCCCAAAATCAAAAGACCATCCTGATACATTTTTACGTGCTACTTGTACAATTATTTGCTTCGGTTTGCATATTGACCGGTTGCTAGAATAGGGAGGAAATTGGAAAAAATAAAATTGAGGTATGAGAGAGATAATTACCCGCCTTTGAAAAAAAAACCAGTTGTCCAAAGTATACCGAAACTTTGCCGAAATTTTAAAAAAAAGAGAGAGAAAAGGAAAAAAGGAAAATGGTTTCAAAACATTTTATTATGTCAAAACTGACCGAACTACGCAAGTTTGATTCTCACCAGATGCGGGATACGTAGGTAACCCTCACCGGGTCCAATTCCATTTTTGCAAAAATAACCCAAAATATGAAATGTTGTTATTCTATCATAATAAAACTAGGTGATGTCATTCTTGTCTAAATAAGCCCAAAATGTCCCCAAAAGGATGCCAAAAGGCCGTTTTTGCAAGAATATCCACCTATTGTCCTTTTTCAAATCTTGGCTACCTAGCAAGCACAACCCTAAAATCTTCCTTTTCAAAGTGCTGAAGGACCGTATTTGCAAAAGTAGCCGTGTTATTTAAATTTTTGCAAAATTGACCTCTTTTATAAAATTCGCTTTGTTTTAAACCAATAGCCTTAATTTAAATGTGCAGAATGAGCACGAGTCAAAACTTGCCAATGAAGGTCATGTTCAAGATTCCTTTGGAACTGTATATGTGGTGGGAAGATCTGGAAAAATTAGGACGAGATGTGGTCAACCAATACTTGGGGGGTCTCACCGGGTTATTGAAGATCAGGCCTAGAGGAGACATAATAAAAGCACCGGTTACATTTTGGGATCCAGCTCACAACATGTTTCATTTCTAGGACTTCGGCCTCACACGCACTTTGGAAGAGATTACCTGTTATGTTGGGAGTACCGAAGCTTTGAGACATAAATACCTAGTTGCCCAAGAGCCGTCACCCCTCACAAGTTTCTTGATTTGCTAAAGATAAGCAGGGTGGTCCAATATGCAGATTTGACACTTGGGTTTTCTACTCCACAGTTCATATATCAGCGGTACGGACACATATGGGGGTTTGAAAACCTGAAGAGCAAAATTTGCAGCAAAGGGAATCGACTAAAATGGGAAGAGCATAGATGCTTCGTTTCATGGTGGTATTTTTGGGTCTTCTAGTGTTTCCCAGGAAGGACGGGAATATCGATGTATGGATAACCGGGGCCGTCAACACTTTGCTCACCAATGCCAAAATCACCCTCGCACCCATGATAGTGTCTAAAATATTCCGAGCTCTCACAGCCTGCAAAGCCGGAGTAGACTTTTTTGAAGGGTGCAATTGCTACAAATGTGGATGATCGAGCATCTATGTCATCGTCCTCAGTACATGAACTATGTCGACGGGGGAAAGCTGCATTGAGGAGTTTTATACAAGGGTTGACGAGTTCAATATGTCAGAAGGGGTTGCCTCCGCTCCGTCACTGCAAATCAAATAGAATGGACGTTGGGTTGGCTTCCTGTTGATGAAATCATATACATGCCATCCACCGGTCCTCACTTCCTCCTGATGGGTCTCAGAAGTGTCCATCCTTATGCCCTGTACAGAGTTTTGCGATAGCTGGAGAGATGTCAAATAGTTCCCAAGGATGAAGACCTTAGCCTTTATGTGGTCAAGATCCGTTCTGATGGCCAGTTTCACGAAGCAGTGGTTCGCCAGATTTGGAGTGAGTGCCAATATTTGACGGCAAATACCCGAGTATGTGATCTATCCAAAGATGAAGTATCACCTGGTTACCTCACTTGGTACAAAAGGAAAGTTGAGTTTAGAAGGCCAGCCAAAAGACCCCACCTCCAAGAGTTTGTCGAAGCATCACAGAAACAGTGGGAGTGGTTGACAAAAGAAAATGAATACCGGGCCACCATAAGCAGGTTAGAAGGGCATATCAGAGACCATAAGTTCAATAATGATGTGCAAGCCGCTGCGGATGAGGGTGAGAAGAAAAAATTAGCCCAAGAAAATGACGTCCTACGGCCTAGATCCAAAGGATGAAGATAGCTACTGAGAATCCGGAAAGAAGCTGAACGGATGAAAGACTCATTAATGGTCTTAGGAAGAAAATATGTGAGTACAAGAATGATTTAGAAAAATCCAAAGGCAGTTTGGCAAGAGCCCGGGCACAGTTATCGAAGAATGCAGAGGGGCGGGCAGAGTTTGTTTGGCAGTTAAAAAGGAAATACGATGGAGAAGTCACAAACCTGAAAAAAAAGCTAACTACCCTCGAGAATGAGATGGCCAAACAAGCCAAGAGCTTCAAAGTCGAGAGAGAACATTGCTACGCTTTGATGGCACAACTAGAGGGAGAGCTACAACATTTGCAAGAACATAATCATACGGCCGCCCAGGTTTTGGAGGCTAGATCTCAGCAGATTGGGTGTTTGTTGCAAGAAAATGGCATCATTAGGGAAAGGGTTAGAAGAATCGCCGACCACATTGTGATAAGGTGCAACGAATGCGAGGACATGACCAGGTCCATGTTCTTCGCCACAGTAATGATCTTCGTTCGCCAGATAATGGATGATCTTTACCGCCTCCAGGATGATATGGTGCATAGGCCAACAACAAGACCAGCTGGTGTCCCTCGGGCAGGATTGGAGGCACTTATGTACTCTTGACTATTTTCCCTTTTCGAGTTTATATTTTCATTCAGTATGTTTTGAGTTTGTTTAGTTTTTCAATTCTCAAGTATGTAGGATCGAGTCTTTGTAATAGAGAAAAATTAGAAGTTTTGCTTAAATGAAAATTTGAAAAACCCCAAAAAATGTTTTGTTTATTTTGCATTTATTCCTTGAACTACGTGATGATATGATTCACGCGGTGTTGTGATACGTAGGTAATCCTCATTGGATCCGGTCATAATTTTTAAATAACTCAAATAAAAGAGAAATTGTTGAAAAAAGAAAACCAAAAAGAAAAAGAAAAACAAAAGAGAGAAAACAAGGAAAAGAGAATGAGAACAAGAGAGAAAATAAGAGTGCAAAATAGAGCAAGAGAGAAGATCGGGGAGATAAACAAAAGCTGGGATGAGACATGCAATCGTTGCAAAACATGTAGAAACACGTTTAACTGTATAGGTGCATCACACCCCCAATATGCGATTCCCTATGTGTTAATTGCCTCAAACTAACCAGTTTGTTGTGTCTACTGTTGAGTATAAGTTCTGTTTTTAAGGTGGTTGGTTTGTGGCAACCTGGCTTCACACCCTTACTTTACAAGATCCAAGGGTTGTGTAGAAATGTCATCAGAAGGTCATCCACCAACAATTCCCATCCCAGAGGATAGCTCGCAATCGGTTATCCCAACCTCAAAGTCAGCGGCTGCTGAGGAGAATAGGGTACTGCGCCTCCGCGTGCTGGATATGTGGGACGCCTGGTCCAACGGTAGAGAACCGCCAAGTTCCATGCCTGGTTTCCCTGAACTACTTCCCAGAGCAAGTGGAAATTCCAACGTACCAATAAGTTACCCAAATTCCCCACTTGGATACCCTACCATCTCAGCTCACTTCACCGGAACACCTTCTGAGGTTCGCCCCCATGTGGTTTCGGGAGTGGGCTCTAACATATTTACCGCACCAGCAACCTCGGTTGTGGTATAGCCAACTGTGCCCAGGCCAAGTTTTGATCCATCATCCTTTACTTTCCAAGTACCATCTTTTCCACCAGACCCTACCTAGTTCACCACTAATTCTTACCCTCAACAACCCCGATACGAGTTTACCGCGGGACAAGAGAAGGCTGCAAATAACCCCAAGCAAGAGGAAATCACTCGAAAATGAGGAGCATAGAACAGAGCCTCAAGAATATACAAGGCTTGAGCGACCAAAAGAGCGTATCCTACGCTTATCTATGTATGTTCACGCATGTGCATTTGCACCTCGGTTTCAAGACCTCCAAGTTCGAAAAGTATGACGGGCACGGGGACCCCATAGCCTATCTCAAGAGGTATTGCAATTAATTAAGAGGGGCAGGTGGGAAAGAAGAGCTCCTAATGTCTTATTTCGGAGAGAGTCTAGTACGCATTGCATCCGAGTGGTATATGGATCAAGACATATCTCGCTGGCACATATGGGACGATTTGGCTTGAGATCTTGTCAGGAAATTTCAGTACAACATATACATAGCTCCCGACTGGAATTCCCTGTCAAACCTCAAAAATAAATCATCAGAAAGTTTCCGAGAATATGCTGTTAAATGGCGTGAACAAGCGGCCAGGGTCAAGCCCCCGATGGATGAGACCAAAATGGTCAGTGTTTTTCTATAAGCCCAAGAGGCTGACTACTTTCAGAATATGATGTCTACAATGGGAAAGTCGTTTGCTGAGGCTATCAAGATTGGTGAGATGGTCAAAAATGGTCTGAAAGCAGGTTGCATATTGAGCCAATCTGCCATAAGAGATACTTCCCAAGCAATCCAAAGCGGGCCAGGAGGTGTAGCAAACAAAAAGAAGAAAGAAGAGGTGGCGATGGCGGCTTCAAGTCTGAGAAACCCCCGTCCACCCAGAGGTTACTTCCCTCCAAGCACCCACAACATTATTATCCTCATCAGGATGTGTCCTATGCTATGGCTCCTCAGCCGTACGCAGTAATGAATGCCCAGCCATACGCTCGGCCACAACAACAATTTAACCAAAACTGAGCTCCCCTTCCTAGAAATAACCCTCCTCATCAAGCCCCATATAACCCCTATCCCACTCAAAATAATTTTCCATGCAATACTCGTGCTTGGGAACCACCCAGAAGAACAAATTTCACACCTATTGGTGAATCATACTCTAGTCTTTTCCCTAAACTGGTCCAAATGGGTTTGTTGCAACCCGTACCCCCGAACAGACAAAATCCGAAGTCACCTTCATACCGACCTGGTACCAGATGTGCTTATCACTATGGGGTGGAAGGGCATGACACTGAAGATTGTTGGACTCTCAAAAGGGCAATTGAGAACTTAATAGAGAAAAAGAGAGTAGTGCTGAAAGATGAGGAGATCCCCAATGTGACCAATAACCCATTGCCGGCTCACAACAACGGGCCAGTTATCGGGATGATTTGTGAAGATAAAGAGTTTGACCTTACTCTAAAAGCCATCATTGCCATCGCCGATGTTGAAAAGAAGCCAAGGGCGATTGCAAAGCAAGGCAAGGGGCAGAAAAAAGCAACTCCACTCCTCAAAGTGCAAAAAAGATGATGGAAACCAAAACAGGGGCAACACCCCCTAAAGACGCCATTCTTTATGTTCCCCGGGCTCACAGGAAAGAACAATTGGCGTTGAGTCCTCCTAAAAGGTTCGAGTTGAACAAGAGACCCAAGATGTATGTACCCTAAGGGACTTACATGGTGCGGGGACTAGTGATTCCACCTAGGCTGAACGAGCCTGTGGTCATTAGTCACGCACCACAAAGGCCCATGAAAGACCCTACTGCAGTCCCCTGGAACTACAACAGAGAAATTATGATGTACAAGGGGAAAGAAATCAGAGGGGAAGTAAATGAAACCAACCCATCTGGAAAGTACCTTAATCTGGAAGAAGTGAACAATGCCAAAAAAAAGCGCTTCCTGCTCAAAAAACTAGTTAGTGCCGAAGAAGCAGAGGAATTCTTCCGAAGAATGAAAACTGCAGACTACGAGGTAATTGACCAACTCCGGAAGTCTCCCGCTCAGGTCTCTCTCTTGTCTCTACTGATAAGCTCGAATGAGCATTAGAAAGTGCTTATAAAGACCCTCAATGAAGCCTATGTTACGATTGAAACCACCGTGGAGCAACTGGAAAGGATGGCAGAAAGATTCTTCGCAGTCAACCAGATTTCATTTAGCAAGAATGACTTGCCCCCGGAAGGGGTTTCCCACAACAAAGCTCTTCATTTGACAGTTAAGTATGAAGGGTACTATGAAAAGAGAGTCATGGTGGATGGCGGATCAGGGGTCGACATATTCCCTCTCTCAACTTTGCAAAGAATGGAAATTGGGACTGAGAGGATCAGGCCTAATAATGTTTGTGTGTGCGCTTTCGATGGCATCAAGAGGGACACAATAGGGGAAATTGATTTGATCTTGACTATCGGTCCTATGGATTTCGAAGTGACGTTCAGGTCTTGGACATGGATACCTCCTATAATTTTCTTTTAGGAAGGCCTTGGATCCATGCTGCGGGGGCCGTACCTTCTACCCTCTACCAAATGGTGAAGTTTGAACACAAAGATTAGGAAATTATGGTTCATGGATAAGACGAGCAGTCAATTTACTGGGACCCGTCAGTCCCATGTCTTGAAGCTAGGGAAGGTAGAGAGCATATAGCCTATCAAGCTTTCGAGGTTGTGGTTGTAGATCAATGTGAGGAGGGAAGCCTGTGTCCTCATCCCTTTCTGTCAAATGCTGCCATCATGGTCGCTACTGAAATGATCAAGCATGGTTATAAGCCTAGGAATGGATTCGGGGCATCATTGCAAGGTATCACAGAACCTATCCTTTAGCTGCCAGCGAGAAGTTCTTCCGTGTGGGTTTTCATGCCATAGAAACTGATGTGACATGGGCAAATGAACGAAAGAGCAATGGTTAGATTCTACCTCAGCTAGTCCCGCATCTCTACAAAACATTCGTCAAGCCCAAGTATACCGAAGAAGAAGAAGATGAGGCCTTCACGGCCGAGGAAATTGAGGACATATGTGGATCCATGAGGCAATTGTTATATGAAGCTCACATGGTCCAGCCTGGTGAAGGCTCAAGCACTGCTGAGGTGCAATTTATGGGGCCCGATTCAAGCTGCAAAATTGGAAGGCTACTCCATTCCTAGTTAGGCGGGAATCCTGGTAGTCCAGTCTTGCCACCTTTTTTGCATTCCGAGTTATTCCAGGGTGTAACTCGGATTTTCTTTTAGTTTATTGTCTTTATGTAAACCCTGCTATCTTCAAATTCAATGAAATGAAATCAATATTTCATCTTCTATGAATCAAGAACCGGAATATGATGACGAAGAGGCTTTTAGGGAAATAAATCGAGAATTGGAACAATTCAAGAATAAACCTAAGCCAAACTTAAATGAAACTGAGCCGGTTAATTTGCGTAGTTCAGAAGAGGTCTAAGAAACCATGATAAGCATTCATACAGATGAAAGAACTAGAGATGCATTAATCCAACTTTTGTTCGAATTCAAAGATGTGTTTGCTTGGTCCTACGATGATATTCCAGGATTAAGTGTCGATTTGGTGGTCCACAACTTGATGACTTACCCCAATTATCCCCCTGTCCAGGAAAAACAAAGGAAGTTCAAAACTAATATCAGTGACAAGATCAAAGAAGAGGTCACCAAACAGTTGAAGGCGGGGGTAATCCGAGTGGTCCGGTACACCACATGGTTGGCTAATATGGCTCTCGTACCAAAGAAATATGGGAAGACTCGAGTGTGTGTTGACTATCGAGATCTGAACAAAGCAAGTCCCAAAGACAACTTCCCTTTGCCATACATTCACATCCTTGTTGACAACTGTGCCAAACGTGAGATACAATCTTTCGTGGATTATTATGCTGGATATCATCAGGTCTTGATGGATGAAAAAGACACAAAAAGACAGCTTTCACCACACCCTGGGGAACCTATTGTTATAGGGTCATGCCTTTTGGTTTTATGAACACCGGGGCAACATATATAAGGGCTATGACTGCCATCGTTTACGACATGATGCACCAAGAAATCGAGGTGTATGTGGACGATGTCATCATCAAATCCAGAACACAGAACGACCATGTTTGGGACTTGAGAAAGTTCTTTGAGCAGCTGCATAAGTATGATTTGAAGCTAAATCCAGCTAAATGTGCATTTGGGGTTCCGTCTGGCAAACTCTTGGGATTTATAGTCAGTCGGAGGGGCATTGAGCTACATCCAACAAAGATAAAGTCTATTCAGGTTGCCTCCTCCGAAAACCAAGAAAGAGGTTATGAGCCTGTGGGGAAGGTTGAATTACATCAGCCGGTTTATTGCTCATTTGACATCCACATGTGAGCTTATATTTAAGGTGTTAAAGAAAGATGCAGTGATTAAATGGACAGATGGGTGTCAAGAAGCCTTCGACAAAATCAAAGAATATTTGTCGAATCCGCCAGTCTGGGTCCCACCCGAACCTGGGAGGACTTTGTTTTTGTATTTGACAGTCTTGGAGAATTCCTTCGAATGTGTCCTCGGGTAACATGATGTGACCGGGAAGAAAGAGCAAGCAATATACTATCTGAGCAAAAAGTTCACTAGCTACGAAGCCAAATACACTTTGTTAGAAAGGACTTGCTGTGCCCTAACTTGGGTCGCTCAGAAGCTTAGACATTACCTTTTGGCCTACACCACCTATCTCATCACTAGGCTGGACCCTTTGAAGTACATATTCCAAAAGCCGATGCCCACAGGGAGGTTAGCAAAATGGCAAATCCTGCTCACTGAGTTTGACATAGTCTATGTCACCCGCACGACAATGAAAGCCCAAGCTTTAGCAGATCACCTGGCTGAAAACCCTGTTGATAATGGATATCAGCCTTTGAGTACTTACTTCCTGGACGAGGAAGTAAATTCAGTTGAGGTAACATCAGAAGACACCAATGCTTGGAAAATGTTCTTCGATGGAGCTGTGAACGCAAAAGGTGTCGGGATTGGGGCAATTTTGATCTCACCCACTGGTCAACACTATCCAGCCATAGCCCGTCTTTAATTTTTCTGCACAAACAACACTGCCAAGTATAAAGCCTGCATTATAGGTATGAATATGGCAATCGACCAAGATATGGAAGAATTTATAATCATGGGAGATTCAGATTTAATTATCCGACAAGCTCAGGGAGAATGGGAAACTCGGGATGTCAAGCTTATTCTATACAGGCAACATGTGGAAGATCTTGGCAAGTGGTTCCAATCAGTCGAGTTCAGGTACATTCCTCATTTTCACAATGAGTTAGCTGATGCACTCTCTACTTTGGCCTCGATGTTACCATATCCAGGCAATGTCCACATTGACCCGTTAGAAATCCAAATTCAAGAAAGGCATGGTTACTGCAATACAGTTGAGGTGGAACCAAATGTTCAGACATGGTATCATGATATCAAGAGATTTCTGAAAACAAAGGAATATCCCAAGCAAGCCAATGGAGACCAAAAGAGAACCATTAGAAGGCTTGCCAGCGGTTTCTTCTTGAGCGGGGAAGTTGTGTACAAAAGGACTCTAGATCTCAACCTGTTAAGATGTGTGAATGCCCAAGAGGCCGGAAGAATCATGCATGAAGTACACGCAGGAGTGTGTGGACCTCACATGAATGGATATGTCCTAGCAAAAAAAATCCTCCGAGCAGGCTATTATTGGATGACTATGGAAAAATATTGCTTCAGTTTTGTCCCAAAATGTCATCAGTGTCAGGTACACGATGACCTGATTCATGAACCACCTACGGAACTACATCCAATGTCAGCACCATGGCCGTTCGTTTCCTGGGGTATGGATGTCATTGGGCCAATCAAGCCAAAAGCTTCAAATGGGCATAGATTCATATTAGTTGCCATTGATTACATCACAAAATGGGTTGAATCAGTCACTCTCAAAGCCGTCACAAAGAAAGAAGTGGTAGACTTTGTGCACTCTAACATCATCTGCCATTTTGGTATCCCTACAACTATCATTACGGACAATGCTGCAAACTTGAATAGTCACTTGATGAGGGAGATATGTGAACAATTTAAGATCACGCACCGGAATTCTACCCCTTATCAGCCCAAAGCTAATGGTGCTGTTGAAGCAGCAAACAAAAACATCAAGAAGATTCTTAGAAAGATGATCCAAAGTTCGAGACAATGGTATGAAGAATTGCCGTTTGCATTGTTGGGATATCGCACAACTGTGCGCACATCTATTAGAGCAACACCCTATCTATTGGTTTACAACACTGAAGCTGTAATACCTTCAGAAGTTGGAATTCCATCTCTCTAGATCATTGTTGAAGCTGAGATTGAGGATAGTGAGTGGGTCAAAACCCGTCTAGAACAGTTAACCCTGATTGACGAAAAGCAGATAGCCACAGTTTGCCACGGGCAGTTGTATCAACAAAGAATGGCCCGTTCCTATTACAAGAAAGTAAGGCCTAGGAACTTTTAAGTGGGGAAACTCATTTTGAGACATATTCTCCCTCATCAGAAGAAAGCAAAAGGAATGTTCGCTCCCAACTGGAAGGGCCCATACATTATCAGAAAATTGTTGCCGAAAGGAGCATTGTACCTGGGAGACATTGAAGGAAATGACCCTGAAACAGCTGTAAATGCAGATGCAGTCAAAAGGTATTACGTTTAACCCTTTTGTGGTTCCAATATTATCAGTTTGGGATGACAAAGGCTTTCATTCTCGCTACCCCAAACATTCCAATACTTTGCTAACCCTTTGAGTCGGTTACCTTTCTTTGATTACCCTCTTTGGAACATAAAAACGTTTATAAAAAAATCAAATAAAAAAAAACAAAAAAAAAACAAAGTTTCCCTGAACTACGTTCGACTTGATTCCGAAAGGATACGTAGGCAGCCTCTCTCTGGGGTTCAGTCACACCAAAACAAAAATCCAAATTCCCCCAAAGTGAAACTGGGGCAGATGTTATAATAGTTCGGCGATGATCCCGCCTGAATGGTTCCAAAGTTGTAATTCGATCCAAATTCTTTTTACCCCACACCATGTTGAAGTCCTTCCGATCAATCGGTGAGAATGTTCAAGGATCGGAGAATGCAACTACTTGGGTTCGATGCAATCAAAATGAGAGAAGTAAAATGAGAGAGTCTTGTTGGTGAAAACCCACACGGGCACCGTAAGGCGATGGTGAACAGAGAAACTAAAAATGAGAGAGTCTTGTTAGTGAAAACTCATAAAGAGCACTGTAAGGCGATGGTAAGAAGAGAAATGAGAAAGGTCCATTGGCGAAAACCCGCAAAGGGTGCCATCGATCAAAAGGAAGGAATTCCCTTCCACCATCGGCACTAATAAAGTCCTAGCAAGGTTTCTCGGTTGTAAGACACGAGTTATGAGGGATTTGATGGTTGTGGAGATCGGGTATTCAGTCCAAGAAGCATGTCACGTCTATTGAAGTCCGCATGCACTCCAGATAAGTCCTTCTTTCTTCCCACGAAAGGGACACTTATTAAATTCATTACCATGTCCTTTGTTTACTTTTCTTTGAGTCCCTTTCGGTCTAATCCTTCTCTGAAACTAATACAAAGAAAAGATGGCAAGATCGGTTTTACAGGGTTCTGCTTAACAAAAGCCAAATTCAAGGAAGAACACCCAGCCTCAACAAGTGCATCAAGTCGATCTTGACTGGCCGTGATGGCCGATGTTCCAGATTCAAAATTATTGAAAAGGAAAGAAATCCAAAGTCAAATGCCCATAAAGGCAAAATAAGACGAGAAAGCCAAAACCCCATACGGGTGAACCATCAAGTGAAAATTTTGAAAGTCAAGATCCCTGGTTTTAGAAGAGAGATCGTTCTCCAGAAAGCCAACGAGCAATAGATATTTTCATCAAAAGAGTTCGGCCGAGATCAAGTGACCAAAACAATCAAGGCCACAAAACCAACCATTATTTCAAACTGACAAATTGTTCTTTGATTTGAAAACAGGTGTAGTCCAAGACAACTTTGAAAGAAGCGGGTGCAATAAAAACAAGTTACGCAGAAACCAAAACGTTTTTGCAGCAAAAGTGGATACGAAAAAGGGAAGTCCTTTTAAAAACTCTTCATTCCTTTCTCCTAAATAAAATAAAAAGTGAAGTAAAAAGAGAGGAAGAAGAAAAGAAAGAAGAAAGAAAAGAAGAAGAAAGATTCAAAATCATGGTAGCCTAGGGTCCCCAATCTCTAGCTACGTTTTCTCAACATAGGGTCCCATTCCCTAGTCGCTCCCAGCATAACATGGTAGTCTTTTCCATTATAGGGTTCCACTCCCTAGTTGATTCCCGACATAACCCGTGGACCTCCCCGGCATAACCCGATTACCTTTTTCTTTTCTGGCATAACCCGATGACTTTCCCGGCATAACCCGTGGACCCCCACGGCATAACCCGGGGACCTATTTCTTTCCCGGCATAACCCGATGACTTTCCCGGGCATAACCCGAGTACCTTTTTCTTTTTCGGCATAACCCGATGACTTTCCCGGCATAACCCGTCGAACTCCCCCGCATAACCTAAGGACCTTTTTTCTTTTTTCCGGCATAACCCGTGGACCTTTCCGGCATAACACGAGGACCTTTTTCTTTTCCTAGAATAACCCATGGACCTCCCTGGCATAACCCTAGGACCTTTTTCTTTTCTAGCATAACCTAATGACTTTTCCCGGCATAACCCGTGGACCTCCCCGGTATAACCCGATGACCTTTTTGTTTTCCAGCATAAACCGATGACCTTTCCTGGCATAACCGCGGGTCTCCCTAGCATAACCCGAGGACTTTTTCTTTTCCGGCATAACCCGTGGATCTCCCCAGCATAACCCGAGGACCTTTTTCTTTTTCGGCATAACCCGATGACCTTTCACGGCATAACCCGAGGACCTTTCTGGCATAACCCTGTCATTTTTCCAGCATAACCTGGTAATCTTCCCAACTTGGGGCCTTCGATTCCCATTTGATTGTATTTAAATATAGGGTCTCCACTCCTTAATCTCCTTTTCCCAAGAAAACACAATCCTGATCTTATTGCTTTCAATAAAGAGATAGTTTAGATTTGGTTACAATAACTCACGAAATTTTTCTAGTAAAAACAGGGGCAGAAAATTTCGTTCGTTTGTTTGCCTTACTGCCTCAGCATATTTTAACCGTGGGGCACCAGGTTTGAGATGACCAAAAGAAGAAGTCTCAACCCAAATAAAAGAAAAGAAGAAACAAGAAAAGAAGTTAAACTCTTAGTGTAGAAGCGGAGAAAATATGCGGACTACTCAAAATTTGATTGAAGTCACAAGTTTCGCATGTCCCGCCTTGATCCGAAAAGCTGAAGAAAGATTGAACCATTGGTTGCAGCTAACGAGCATCAAGATTCAAATCAGAGTCTGCAGGAATAGCTGACCAAGACTCAAGATCAAGCTTTAGAAGGTTTATAGATAGGAATCTTGTAACTCGTAGTTGATAGAATTAGCTAGTTTAGCTTTTCATCTTTCATCTTGGTGTAATAAGGAGCTTAGCAAGCAGAAACAACAGCAACAGTAGTGAAATTACAGCTACTCGGTAGTCCCAGCTATCAGAACTTCCAAAACTATACTGACCTAATTCCTTTATAGCCAAGGATATGTAGGCAACCTCCGAAGCAAGGTTCGGTCAGACTTTTCCAAAAGATGCTTCTTGTGGGGCTTCAAACGGGCAAAAAGCGCTCATAATTGCTCATTTTATCTTTGCCCGAAAATCCTTCGTATTTCCGAGCAAAGAGGGGCAGGTGTGAGCATGTGATTTTTGCCCTACATGAAATACTCCTATAAAAAATAAAATAAAATAGATTTTTTCCAATTATTTGCCATTTATAGGATTTTTGTAGGATTTCGTTAATTGTTTGCATTTTTGTGCACGTTTAATTTTGTTAAAAATCATAAAAAATGTCAAAAATACCATGCATTGCATTTAGATTTTTTGTTTTTATATTTTTACGATCAATTGGTTAATTTATTGTTTTAATAAAAATGAAAATCACAAAATGGCTCATTTTTACATTTTTTACCTTTTAATTTTTAGATTAGTGATTTTTCTTTTTTAATTTAGGATCAAATAATTTTTATGATTATTATAATTAGATAATGAGTTTATTTTTAGAATTTAAATTAGTTTAGGATTTTAATTCGGGTTTTTTAAGTAAAGAAAAGAAAAAAGAAAAAAACAAAGAAAAAGGAAATAAAAGGGTTAATTGAAGAAAGGGGTTTGTAATCCGAATTTGGGCTAATTTTATACCAAATCGGCACAAATTTCCCCCCAAATCGATCCAGACCCAAGCCCAATCCCTTCAAACCCGGTCCATTTTTCCTTCATCAAAACGACGTAGTTGCATTTCAAAACTACGTCGTTTCAACTCGTTTACCCCATTAAATGACCAAACACACCCTCTGGGCTTCATAATTCATTTGATTAGGCCTTAAACCTAATCCCCTTTCTCTCAGAGACCTCCGTCCACCTCCACCGTTCCTCTGCCACCCAAAAATTGTCTCGTGGCGGTGGACCATCCCCAAAGGCCCTCAAATTTCAACCACACAATCTCCATTACCCCCTCATTCATATTCCGCCATTAATTTCTCCAAAAGGCCACTCATTTATCCAAATTTGAGATCTAAGAAATAAAACTTCAAACTTTTTACTCTTTGTTCGATTTTGCTTGACCTGGTCCTCAATTCAAGATAAAGCCCGTATGAATTCCCAGTTCTTCAACAAAAGGAATCATTTTAATGTTGAGAATGCCCCATCCCACAGATTGGCCAGATTTCGGGCAAAATAGCTGTGGATGATTCAAATCCTCGAAGCCTTTGCCTCATCTTGTCTTTAGCATGTGGTAAGGATTGTTGCATGAAGCACTGGCCATGGATGAGAGTTCGGCAAGTGTTCATGTTATAATTCTCACCATTGGCTGAGATTTTTTGTTTGTCAGAGTTCGAATCAAGCTCCTGCTTGTTCTTTTCAGAGGTATTGAAGTTTTGGCGATTCCATCGGTATAATTTTCCTCCCATTCTTCATAACCTCTACTGTGATGCCTTTTTCTATCTAAAAATTATTTTTCTAATGCATGATTGATTAATCAGTGATTAATAGATCAATAACTAGGCTTAATTACTTTTATAATATATAGTTTCTTAAAACAATGTATCATTAGTCTTTGATTAATCAAATATTGGTTTAATTCTGCATAAAGTTGTTTTGTTTTAGGTTGGGTTTTATTTGGTTTCTGTTAGTACAATAGCCCAAGTAAATATTGGGCTTAAGGTTTAAGTGGTCTTGGTTCAGTACCACCCAGTTTTAACCTTAAAAGAGTAAAAATATGAGGGGTAAATACAGGGGTACTGGGGTTTGAATTGGGTAGGATTTGAGGGAAGCTTGTAGGAAGCTTCTAGAAAAGCTAACAAGGAACATTTTAAAGATAAAAGAGAGAGAAAATCCTGGGGCAGGGGGTAAGTTAATAAAATTAGAAGTTAAGGGAGTACTTTTAATTTACAAATCTGATTTTTGTTGCCCTAAATTCCTTCTATAAAAAATCCTCTTGCCAATGATTAGGGCAAAGAAAAAAAGGGAGAAAAGGCACAAATGGCTGAAAAACCAGATTTTCAAAAAGATTTCTTAAGAAATTTTTAGTTTCTTTCTATTTTCTGGGGTCTTGGCAAAGGGTTTCAGGGATTAGAACAAGTTTTCCGGGTTGATTCACTGCTAGTCCTGTTTGAGTTGAGCTAGAAGCTGTAGTACTCTAGGCTTTTATGCTGCTGACCTGCTGTAGATTCATTTAGTAGCTGATTTCTTTGATCTTATTCGGCAATGTTCAGTTTTGTTTTTCAATCTTAGGTACACATTTATCACTTGTACTCCATTTTGGATTTGTATTGAAATATAAACTGTCTGCTGCATTTTGTTAAGCCTGCTACTTGTTGGTTTTTAAACATAACTTGAATGTTTGGTTTTGACATAGCAATTACATGAAGTTTGGTTATAGATGGAATGTGTTTTTGCAGTGATTCATAGTTAGAATATTTTACATTTCTCCTATTTCCACTAGAATTCAACATGTGTATCGTACATATAATCATATGTTGCTTAGTTTGAGTATTAATTACTGAAGCTCAAGTCCTTTCTTTGGTTCCTGATAAACTAAGGTCTAATGTTGGATTCGTGAGTGAATAGCTGTGGGTCTGGCCACAAGTTAGTTTGAGCTACAATTTTAATGGCTTGGCTCACATGTTGTTTCTTAATTCTAATCATAGACATTCTCTTATAATAATTGGTTTAAGTATGAGCTTCAAATTTGAACAGGTTTCACCTGAATGATGGCTAAGCTATTGTCTGGTGTTAAAGCATACATGGCTGTTATTTCAGTGTATAATTTAGCAAGTTAGTGATCACGCTCAACTATGCCTTCTAAAAGACAAAGCGGTTGTTGCAAATATAATTCGGTTTTAAGTCCGGAGTCGAATCCTCAGGGAACTAACCTATCTATTACAACTCTTTGACAATACTATTATCAACTTAACCAATTCCTAGATGCAAGATTTTTATCAATCAATCTTGGGTTTTGTTTAACTACCTCAAATAATATTGGAAATAACAATAAGCTAGATTAAAGATAATTCAATGGTAAAAAGGTCTAGGGCAGTGATTTCCGCAATTGCTGGTTTAGGTCTTGACTCTTTCGCAATAATCTCGCCGTAGTGCTCTATGAGGATTAAGAGCTATGGGCTATCATAATTATCTCTCGATCAACTACAATAATTTACTAGAGCATTCTCTCGAACTACTCTAGCTGACAATATGTACAGTTCTAAATTATCCCACCGAAGCTTTGTTATCTCTAAATCCACTTTTAAGTTGAAGTAATGAATCTCTTCAATTAACCAAATGTGGTGTTGTTCAACAGCTGTCTAACCTAATATTCTTTCTCAAGCAATATGAGGTAATTAGACACGATTAATCAAGGGCCCATTCAATTAATCATCGTACAAAACGTAGTTGAACAATCATTTAATAAATCCTGCTCGATTATAACAAGTTGAGTCAAAACATCAACCAACAATTGGTTCCATCAACCCTAGATAATAGTTTAGCTACTCATAACAAAATAGAATAAAACTACAAAGTTGTTCATAATGAATAATTGCAAGAATTAAAAGGAGATAGAAAAACTCTAATGTTTGGTTGATCTTATCGCACTTGTTCATGCATCCAAAGTAATCTAAAAATAAGGTTTTTTTTGTCTTGGGAGAGCTTCTAAAGTTTATAAGGGTTTGAAACAAGTTTTTCCCGAATTACACTTTAGTCCCCAATTTTCTGGCACTTGAACAGTTCACCGCGGTCGCGGAAAGACCGCGGCTCGACCGCGGTGAACGCTCAACATTCTGCCTCGCATAATTGATCTGCCGCAGTTCAACCGCGGTTCCACCGCGGTCGCGGTGGATTTGACTCAGTCCATTTTTGCTTCTTTATGCTCGGGTACTTCTTAATTATGCGTTTTCTTCACATTATTGACTCCAAAACACTCCGTAGTGCTTCCTCACTTAGATTATTCCCTACGAAGCAAAATAACACCATTTAGAGCATTTTGTTATCAATTCGCCTATAAAACAGCAATAAAGCATGGTAATATTAAGGTGTAAATATCATCTATATAACCTAATATCAACACTTCACACTTAAATCATTGCCAGTCCTCTAGCAATCCACCACACTCTATCAAAGTTCCTTCCCTAAGCTTTTCCCTTAACAACTCACACCTTGAACAATTTACCAAAGTTGCACCTAGTAGTGAACAACCTTTGCCTCAAAAGTCGAATCTCTCATACCATGCAACATTCACACTTACTCAAACTACTCTATACAGAAGTCAAGACTTACCTTTCCTTTGTGAATCACATGGCCTCACATCACATAAGAGAGTAGTTCCACAATTAATATGATTAAAAATAATTAGGAACTCAGATGGACAAAATTCGCTCACTCTCCAAAAGAACATTCACATGCCACAAAGATGCACCATAGGCTTGCCCGTAGTGTAATACTATACTAATCAAGCCTATCCAGTCTAAGATTAATTAGGACTTCATTTGGTTGTAATGTAGGCTAAGGGATGGGTAGGATATTTTGGATATAGTGACTAGCCTCCCTAAGCACTTTCAATACAAAACACAATAACATTCTATATCATTCTTATGTCAACCAGACATTCCCCACAATTTATTTATAACATCCCATTCCTTTAGGTGCATTTGCATCAAGCTACCACTTATCAACTACTATATTTATTTTTTTATTTATTTCGTGGCATTTCTTCTTTTATTCTTCAAAATTGCACCTTTCCACTATTTCATTGGCTCCACTGAAAACCAAACCAATACCCCATACTTTAACTTTTTCATATGTCAAGGCCATTCAAGTGCTCATGGGAGGTAAAAGGGTTCAAACAGAAGGCTATTCAAACAATTGGGTAAGGTTCACAATGTGATTGCCAAAGAAACAGGCTTATAGGCCCAACATGATTAACTATGATGTATTACATTTATGTGAGTTTACGTTATATATCTGGCTTGACAAAGAAATGCCTATATCACTTCTAAGACTGAATGAAGCTACTATTTCGCTTTGCAAACACACAGGACAAGTTCTAGGCATCAAATGTAAAGCATGGAATACAGTATAGCTCACACACACATGACATATGATTCACTGTGGATTGATTTATCAAGACATTCTCTTTTGAGTGTTCAAATCAGTTACAAACATATAACTATAAGGCACTTTCGCAAGAGTCAACCATTGAGACTAGGCGTTACACTCTAGTGTCGATTGTGTTCAGGTGCATTAATGCCAAGGGATTCTCTTTCTATTTCAGCTCGTAGCCCATCAATGCTAGATAAAACTAAAAAAAATAAAATAAACAAAAACTACCTACATCCGGTTCAAGCTAAACTCTTGGAAATGAACCGTGGCCCAAAGAAAAACCAAGGGGGAGTTACTACACTACCTAAAAATAAAATAAAAAATCTTTTTGATATTTTCCCTAGACTAACTTCCCTCAAGAAACTGTCTCAAATATCCATCATCAGTAAGAGTCCTTATATTCTCTCTCTTTTTTGTTTGACTCATGTCCCACAAGAGACATGTCGAAAGGTGTCCGTCGTAGGGCCAAGTCGAATTTAATTACATGATCCTACCATACCAATCAATCAAAAATAAAGCAACATCATACAAAGTTACACAATCTATTTACAACAACATCATACAACAATAGCCATCCCCCACCCCACACTTAAAAATATGGCATGTTCCCATGTCAACAAATAAAAAGTAGAGTAAGGAAGGGGGACTTCCCTGAAGATCAATCCTGATCAAAGACGGTGCCAGGATCGAGGTGACATGCTCGTCCTAGCACTCGAAGCCATCCCATAATCTTCTTCTCCGGCTTTGCTTGTTGAGTGGTCAGAGTGTCAATTCTGGTGCCCAAGTCTGTGACAGAAGTGCATAGACCAGCCATGTCCTGCTCCAGGGCTGTCAGGCGGGTACTTCAGCGGGGCTGTGATGGGCCCGCCTCTTCAACTCTCGTCGGTGGTGGGACCATAACTGCTTCATCATCATCATCAGATTCATCATCTGAGTCATCAACATTCACCACCGGCTTCATCCCAATTCTGATTTTTCTTGCCAGGAACGGGGTTTTCAGTGGCAATTTCCCATCAACTCTAAGGTCTTTAGGGACTCTATCAATACGGCACAGCCTGGTGACTAGAGAAGGGAAGTAAAATCCTTTGAGTAATTCAGGTGATCTAATGAACATTTCGTCATGGAGGAGCTGGGCCACACCAAAATACCTATGGGTCATAAAACAATAGATTACAACCGCTCGTGGTAGATTGACATCGGTCGTATTGCTGGATGGCAACAGCCGAGTGTTGATAATGGTGAGCCAATACTTAGCCTATTAATTGAGAGACTGGGATTTAAGTGTGATCTGGTGCTTAATCCATATGTATTCTATGTCTGGCATACAAATAGTCTCAAGAATAGTTGCCAACAAGGCACTTGTTCGGCTATAAGTACGATAAACATCAACTTCCCCCCTGATAAACTGGCAACCGGTACACCCTGCAGATGGCCTCGATGGACACATTTACCTGGGTATTGCGTATAGTAACAACGCCATTCTCATGTTCCGGCCAGTTAGCATAGAACTTCCATACCATCTGAACATTGGCCTCCTCCAGTTCCTCAAAGAAGATGTCCAGCTGACACCTTCTTAACTCATTGAAGATATTCGAATATTCCACCTCTAAGGCTTCTCGGTCAATATGCACCTCATGTAACAATTTCTTAGCCACCTTTGCATTGTACCTGTCCTCTGCCAGTTTGGAGACAGACCTAGTATTGTCAAACTGTGGCGCATTGGCTTGACTCCTAGCTCTCGAGGAGCTTCCCGGTCCACTAGCAGAGGACCCGGTGTTGCATCTCTTCCTAGATGGAGTCATTGTACATGTCAAATGGAGAAACGCCTATTAGGGAGGGTGTGAGATGTGTGAACTATGGGTGGTTACTCAGACTTCACTACAACCATGTCACATTAGCCCTTATAACTCCATTGGGGCAAATTACAAACACCTTGTGGGCAAGACAACTTCCACACACATATAGCCCATATGGATACAACCATGCTACCCCCAAATAACAAGTGGTACTACACCATTACACCCTACAACAATTAGTTCAACACCCAAAACATACATCTCTCCACCACATTATACACATAATTCCATAACAAGCACCCACCAAGACAAAATTCAAAAGAAAAAGAACAAAGAGAAATCTACTAGAAATACTACACCATTACAATATTAAGCTACATAAAAACTAAAATAAAATACAAAAGATGAGGTAAGGGAGAAGAAACATACCTTGATGGAAGAGAGAAAGAGAGGAATGGGGATGGGGGAAGTGAGATGAGTGAAGAAGAAGAAGAAGAAGAGAGGAGGGAGTTGGGAGTTAGGGTTTAGAGAGAGAGAGAAGATGGGGGAATTGAGGGGGCTGGGTAGGTGAGGTTGTTTATATTAGGGGTTAGAAATATAAAATAAAAGAAGAAGAAAAAGAAAGAAAAAATAAAAAAAACTTACCTGGTACCCACAACGGTCGTGGTGGGTTGGACAACTTTGAGGCAGATTACTCGCCTCTCACCGCGGTCCTGCCTAGTTTTTTTTTGTTTTTTAATAATAATCATGATTACATACACGAATGAAACACAACAATCGTGGGTTTCCTCCCACACAATGCCTGATTTAACGTTGCGGCACGACGCAGGCTCGGAGCATCACTCCTCCTTCACGTACTGGGGCTCTTCCAACATTATTGACTCTCTGTCCCCTTTCTCATCTGCCATTCCAAGGTAGTGTTTCAACCTCTGACCATTCACTGTGAACTTATTCGTCCCATCCTCTGATTCAATCTCAACAGCTCCACTTGGGAACATTTGCACCACTCTGAAGGGTCCTGACCATCGGGACTTCAACTTACCCGGAAACAATCTAGATCTGGAGTTGTATAACAACACTAGCTCTCCGGATTTGAAGTTTCGGTCCACGATGTGCTTGTCATGCATCAGCTTCATCTGTTCTTTGTATAATCTAGCACTCTCGAATGCCTGGAACCTGAATTCCTCTAGCTCATGTAACCTAGTGACTCTATTAGTTCCTGCTGTCTCCATGTCCTAGTTCAACTGTCGCAATGCCCAAAGTGCTTGGTGCTCAAGCTTTACTGGCAGGTGACATGCCTTTCCAAACACCAACTTGTACGGTGACATAACAATTGGAGTTTTGAAGGCTATGCGGTACGCCCACAATGCATCATCCAACTTCCTTGCTCAATCAGTCCTTGTTGCATTCACTGTTTTTGTAAGGACACTTTTAATCTCCCTGTTAGACACTTCAACTTGCCCGCTTGAATGTGAATGATATGGGGGTGGTCACTTTATGGCGAACTCCATACTTTTCCAGCAGCCGTGTGAGCTGCAGGTGTGAGCATGTGATTTTTGCCCTATATGAAATACTCCTATAAAAAGTAAAAGAAAATAGATTTTTTCCAATTATTTGTCATTTATAGGATTTTTCTAGGATTTTGTTAATTGTTTGCATTTTTGTGCACGTTTAATTTTGTTAAAAATCATAAAAAATGTCAAAAATACCATGAATTTCATTTAGATTTTTTGTTTTTATATTTTTATGATCAATTGGTTAATTAATTGTTTTAATAAAAATGAAAATCACAAAATGGCTCATTTTTACATTTTTTACCTTTTAATTTTTAGATTAGTGATTTTTCTTATTTAATTTAGGATAAAATAATTTTTATGATTATTATAATTAGATAATGAGTTTAATTTTAGAATTTAAATTAGTTTAGGATTTTAATTCGGGGTTTTTAAGTAAAGAAAAGAAAAAAGAAAAAAACAAAGAAAAAGGAAATAAAAGGGTTAATTGAAGAAAGGGGTTTTAATCCGAATTTGGGCTAATTTTATACCAAATCGGCCCAAATTTTCCCCCAAATCGATCCAGACCCAAGCCCAATCCCTTCAAACCCGGTCCATTTTTCCTTCATCAAAACGACGTAGTTGCATTTCAAAACTACGCCGTTTCAACTCGTTTAGCCCATTAAATGACCAAACACACCCTCTGGGCTTCATAATTCATTTGATTAGGCCTTAAACCTAATCCCCTTTCTCTCAGAGACCTCCGTCCACCTCCACCGTTCCTCTGCCGCCCAAAAATTGTCTCGTGGCAGTGGACCATCCCCAAAGGCCCTCAAATTTCAACCACACAATCTCCGTTACCCCCTCATTCATATTCCGCCATTAATTTCTCCAAAAGGCCACTCATTTATCCAAATTTGAGATCTAAGAAATAAAACTTCAAACTTTTTACTCTTTGTTCGATTTTGCTTGACCTGGTCCTCAATTCAGGATAAAGCCCGTATGAATTCCCAGTTCTTCAACAAAAGGAATCATTTTAATGCTGAGAATGCCCCATCCCACAGATTGGCCAGGCCAGATTTCGGGCAAAATAGCTGTGGATGATTCAAATCCTCGGAGCCTTTGCCTCATCTTGTCTTTAGCGTGTGGTAAGGATTCTTGCATGAAGCACTGGCCATGGACGAGAGTTCGGCCAATGTTCATGTTATAATTCTCACCATTGGCTGAGATTTTTTGTTCGTCAGAGTTCAAATCAAGCTTCTGCTTGTTCTTTTCAGAGGTATTGAAGTTTTGGCGATTCCATCGGTATAATTCTCCTCCCATTCTTCATAACCTCTACTGTGATGCCTTTTTCTGTCTAAAAATTATTTTTCTAAGGCATGATTGATTAATCAGTGATTAATAGATCAATAACTAGGCTTAATTACTTTTATAATATATAGTTTCTTAAAATAATGTATCATTAGTCTTTGATTAATCAAATATTGGTTTAATTTTGCATAAAGTTGTTTTGTTTTAGGTTGGGTTTTATTTGGTTTTTGTTAGTACAAAATCCCAAGTAAATATTGGGCTTAAGGTTTAAGTGGTCCAGGTTCAGTACCACCCAGTTTTAACCTTAAAAGAGTAAAAATAAGAGGGGTAAATATAGGGGTACTGGGGTTTGAATTGGGTAGGATTTGAGGGAAGCTTGTAGGAAGCTTCTAGAAAAGCTAACAAGGAACATTTTAGAGATAAAAGAGAGTGAAAATCCTGGGGCAGGGGGTAAGTTAATAAAATTAGAAGTTAAGGGAGTACTTTTAATTTACAAATCTGATTTTTGTTGCCCTAAATTCCTTCTATAAAAGACCCTCTTGCCAATGATTAGGGAAAAGAAAAAAAGGGAGAAAAGGCACAAATGGCTGAAAAACCAGATTTCCAAAAAGATTTCTTAAGGAAATTTTAGTTTCTTTCTATTTTCTGGGGTCTTGGCTAAGGGTTTCAGGGATTAGAACAAGTTTTCCGGGTTGATTCACTGTTGGTCCTGTTTGAGTTGAGCTAGAAGCTGCAGTACTCTAGGCTTTTCTGCTGCTGACCTGCTGTAGATTCATTTAGTAGCTGATTTCTTTGATCTTATTCGGCAAAGTTCAGTTTTGTTTTTCAAGCTTAGGTACTCTAAACTGTCTGCTGCATTTTGTTAAGCCTGCTACTTGTTGGTTTTTGAACATAACTTGAATGTTTGGTTTTGACATAGCAATTACATGAAGTTTGGTTATAGATGGAATGCGTTTTTGCAGTAATTCATAGTTAGAATGTTTTACATTTCACCTATTTCCACTAGAATTCAACATGTGTATCGTACATATAATCATATGTTGCTTAGTTTGAGTATTAATTACTGAAGCTCAAGTCTTTTCTTTGGTTCCTGATAAACTAAGGTCTAATGCTGGATTCGAGAGTCAATAACTATGGATCTGGCTAAAAGTTGGTTTGAGCTACAGTTTTAATGGCTTGGCTCACATGTTGTTTCTTAATTCTAATCATAGACATTCTCCTATAATAATTGATTTAAGTATGAGCTTCAAATTTGAACAGGTTTCGCCTGAATGATGGCTAAGCTATTGTCTGGTGTTGAAGCATACATGGCTGTTTATTTCAGTGTATAGCTTAGCAAGTTAGTGATCATGCTCAACTATGCCTTCTAAAAGACAAAGCGGTTGTTGCAAATATAATTCGGTTTTAAGTTCGGAGTCGAATCCTCAGGGAACTAACCTATCTATTACAACTCTTTGGCAATACTATTATCAACTTAACCAATTTCTAGATGCAAGATTTTTATCAATCAATCTTGGGTTTTGTTTAACTACTTCAAATAATATTGGAAATAACAATAAGCTAGATTAAAGATAATTCAATGGTAAAAAGGTCTGTGATTTCCGCAATTGCTAGTTTAGGTCTTGACTCTTTCGCAATAATCTCGCCGTAGTGCTCTATGAGGATTAAGAGCTATGGGCTATCATAATTATCTCTCGATCAACTACAATAATTTACTAGAGCATTCTCTCGAACTACTCTAGCTGACAATATGTACAGTTCTAAATTATCCCACCGAAGCTTCGTTATCTCTAAATCAACTTTTAAGTTCAAGTAATGAATCTCTTCAATTACCCAAATGTGGTGTTGTTCAACAGCTTTCTAACCTAATATTCTTTCTCAAGCAATATGAGGTAATTAGACACGATTAATCAAGGGCCCATTCAATTAATCACCATACAAAACGTAGTTGAACAATCATTTAATAAATCCTGCTCGATTATAACAAGTTGAGTCAAAACTTCAACCAATAATCGGTTCCATCAACCCTAGATAATTGTTTAGCTACTCATAACAAAATAGAATAAAACTACAAAGTTGTTCATAATGAATAATTGCAAGAATTAAAAGGAGATAGAAAAACTTTAATGTTTGATTGATCTTATCATACTTGTTCTTGCCTCCAAAGTAGTCTAAAAATAAGTTTTTTTTTGTCTTGGGCGAGCTTCTAAAGTTTATAAGGGTTTGGAACAAGTTTTTCCCGAATTCCACTTTAGTCCCCAATTTTCTGGCACTTGAACAGTTCACCGCGGTCGCGAAAATACTGCGGCTCGACCGCGGTGAACGCTGAACATTCTGCCTCGCATAATTGATCTATCGCGGTTAACCGCGGTTCCACCGCGGTCGCGGTGGATTTCACTCAGTCCATTTTTGCTTCTTTATGCTCGGGTACTTCTTAATTATGCGTTTTCTTCACATTATTGACTCCAAAATACTCCGTAGTGCTTCCTCACTTAGATTATTCCCTGCGAAGCAAAAGAACACCATTTAGAGCGTTTTGTTATCAATTCGCCTATAAAACAACAATAAAGCATGGTAATATTAAGGTGTAAAAATCATTTATATAGCCTAATATCAACACCTCACTCTTAAATCATTGCCAGTCCTCTAGCAATCCACCACACTCTATCAAAGTTCTTTCCCTAAGCTTTTCCCTTAACAACTCACACCTTGAACAATTTACCAAAGTTGCACCTAGTGGTGCATGCTATTTGCTGATGACATTATTCTAATTGATGAGACACGAGGCGGCGTCAACGAGAGGCTAGATATTTGGAGACATGCTCTTGAGTCTAAAGGTTTCAAGTTGAGCAGGACGAAGACGGAATACCTCGAGGTCAAATTTGGAGTTGAGCCGACGGAAGCGGGAGTTTAAGTGAGGCTTGACTCTCAAGTCATTCCCAAGAGGGGTAGTTTCAAGTACCTTGGATCAGTTATTCAGGGCATCGGGGAGATTGACGAGGATGTCACACACCATATAGGGGTGGGGTGTATGAAGTGGAGGTTAGCGTCGGGAGTCTTGTGTGACAAGAAAGTGCCACCGTTACTAAAAGGTAAGTTTTGTAGAGCAGTGGTTCGGCCTGCCATGTTATATGGAACTGAATGTTGGCCGGTAAAGAACTCACACATCCAGAAGATAAAAGTAGCAGAGATGAGGATGTTGAGGTGAATGTGCGGGCATACAAGGATGGATAAGATTAGGAATGAAGATATTCGAGAGAAGGTGGGCATGACCCCCATGGAGGACAAGATGCGGGAAGTAAGACTCATATGGTTCGGGCACATTCAGAGGAGGAGCACTGATGCACCGGTGAGGAGGTGTGAGCGACTGGCTATAGTGGGCACGCGGAGAGGTAGAGGGCTGTGAGCACGTGATTTTTGTTTCGCGAGACAATCGCTCCAAAAGAAATAAAAAATAACAACAATTGATCCTGTTGTACAATTTTGAGATTTTTACATGGCACTTCATTAATTGTTTATGACTTTGGCCCATTTTTACTTTATTAAAACAAAATACAAAAAAATGTACGTGTCATGCATGATCTGAAACATGATTGTTAAATAGAAAAGCATGAACGGGCATCTTTGCCTTTGATTTTGTTCTGTTTGATTTTACCTGTTTTGAAATATTTTAGTGTGTGTGCAAATAATTGTATTGAGTGTGTATTTAATTTTTAATTTGATTTTTGGCTTAGTTTTGTTTTAAAATAAATAAGGAAAAGGAAATAAATAAATAAATAAAATAATAAAAAAAATAAAGAAAAGGATCCCTTCCGGACTTGGGCCAATTTTAACAAAATTGGCCCAAACAAACAGCCCAAGACCCAGGCCTGCCCGGTCCAGGCCACCTGATGCCCAGGACGTCCAAACGACGTCGTTTGAGTCGTGCCTGATCTGGGCCGTTGATCTCAGAGTGATCAACGGCCAAGATCAATTCCCCATA
Organism: Nicotiana sylvestris; assembly: GCF_000393655.2. Classification (NCBI taxonomy): domain Eukaryota; kingdom Viridiplantae; phylum Streptophyta; class Magnoliopsida; order Solanales; family Solanaceae; genus Nicotiana; species Nicotiana sylvestris. Next base: position 88,419,765 of record NC_091064.1, on the reverse strand, counting down.
ACCCATCAATAAACCCGACCCATCTTACCCGGACCGACCCCAACCCTTTACCCGTGAAACGACACCGTTCCACTTAAGCTATCAGATCCAGACCGTCAATCTAGATTGATCTAACGGTTGAGATCAATCCACCCACTAACTATATAAGCCCATAATCCTACCCTGCCCCCCTATCCGAACCCCAGCCTTCGTCTCCCCAAACAAACAGCCCTAAACCCTAGCCGCCCCTGTATCCCCCACCATGAAAACCGGCGGCATGAACGCCGGTGACCTTCCCCTTAACACCCTATAATACCCTTGCCTTCCTGAACATGGATCTATCAACCATGTAGTTCGAATCCCTCACCACCTTCTCGAATCTTCATTTGAAGATTCGAGTCAAAACTCGATCTACTCAGTTTAACCCCAGTTTCACACCAGACACCCCCAGACCCCCCTCGTGACCAAACCATACTTGGTTTGGTCCGAATCTGATCAGGCAAGCCTGAATCCCAGATCTAAGTTTGAAAGTTTTGTGTCCTTCATCACTGGCCCATGCCAGTCCGAGCCAAAGAGATTAAGGTCTAATGGACCTTAATCGAAGTGTTTCTCATCTGAGAAACACTTCGATTAAAGTCCGTTCAGCCTTAAGAGAGGTCTGTCCAAATCCGAGTTCAAATTTTTAACTTTGCAAGCTTTAAGGTGAGTTTGTTTTCTTTCCTTTATTTGTTTTAGTCCGTGTGATTTGTTTTAAATATCTGGTCATGTTTTGTTTCAATTTGTGTCTTTAAATTTTACCACCTTCTGATTGACCACTTTGCCTGAACCACTGTGTTTTGTTTGAACCCCTCCTATTCTGATAAGACATGTGTATTGGTTGTATCCCAAATTTGTACTGACTTACTGATTCCTCAAAGTATAATCCTGCTTAATCAGTATAAGTCGAGTCATGTGTCCCATGCTTTTGAATGTCTGATTTGGCTACGTTTGTGTATGTTAATGCTAATATAGTCGAGTCGACATGTGTCGTCAATTAGTTTCAACTGTCTGAACAAAGTTAAATCGATTTGCTTCTATTGAACATTTGCCTGAATCAATTAAGAGCCAGTTTAGTTCACTTATAGCTGTTGGATTGTTTGTGCTTAGATTCTGAATTGGAAGGCATGTGCACTCGTGCACAGCATGTGCATTGGTGCATCTCATGTGCTTTGTGCACAGCCTGTGGCCTGCATAAAGGTCCTTTGTTTAATTTTAAAAATGGTTTGACAGCATATGCTGTCAACATATTCTACTGCCCATACCCTGCTTTAAGTTTAAAAAGTATTAAACCCTTTAAAAGTAAGTCTGCCAGGGAATGTTGATGGGAGTTTTATACTTAATTAGCTAAAGTGGAACTGAAAAGGAAAAGACACAGGGGAGAGGGAGAGATATACAGAGGATTGGAGAGATAGGCAGATTTGAGAGAAAGAAAGAGAGATAGAGACTGAACCTTGAAAGCTGAAAAAGAAAAACACACACACAGAGAGAGAACACTGAGAAAGAATTCTTTGATAGCTCAAATAGATTTCAGGACTGAACATTTGAGAGTTCAAATTCTGGAAACAGAAAATTGGAAAAGAATTTTTGTCTGATAACTCAGACAGACAAAAACTAGAAATTGCTTCCTTTCCTTTTGTTTTGATTTCACTAAATCTGGACCGGTTTTTATGCAACACTAATTTCTCCCAACTGAGTCTGCTTGGTTGTTTGCTTTGTTCTATTCTGAGACTTGGTCTAGCTGGGATCTAGATTCTGCCCCAATTGTTTCGTTTGTTGCTGCTGCTGTTACTCTGATTCCTGTTGCTGCTGACCTTTCTGCTTCACTTCTTCTTTGCATTTCAATATTCAGTGTTCTCCAGGTACACATTCGAGTCCCCATATTGGTGTAACCTAAACAGTTTGAAAGCATGAAATGAAAAAGAGTTGAAGAAGTTCAAAGTTATTTGTCGTAATATTTGTGGTATATTAATGGGCCTGTGTAGTTGTTAGTTTACAATTCAACAGTACGAAAATGTATGTTAACTAACACTCATCTGAGTTTAGTCCTTCATGTTTTAGCTTGTAGTTGTTTTGTTAATACGGGGTATAGATACTCCAAACTTATACTATGCTGCTTTGTTTTATTTTATGTCCTTTTGCTGTGTCTCGTTAGGTAGTGCACAAGATCACATTCAAATCACCTTAGTAACAATGTCTAGTAGTTAATCCCTTTAATCTAGGCCAAATAAGTTCAGTTAAGTTCAACTCAAAAAATGTTCGGATTAGGTATTGCATTTCATCAATCTCATATGTAGTCTTTTTGTTCGACTGAAACATCCTCGCAAGGCATGACGTTTTTACTTTATAAGTAGTTAATCAGAAACTGACAAAAATCCGGATTAGGCCAAAGCCTATAATTGAATTAGCATGTACCTTTTCTTCTAGTTTTAGAGACAAATGCATTAGAAATGTAGCCATTTTAGGATATCCTTTTCTAAAATAGAGATGAGCCTCGCCAAACAAAGATGCAAAATTGCGGGGCCCTCAATAAATAACCATGGTAATTATTTAGAATTCAAGATAGGCCATTTAATAAATTTCATGGCCTTCTACGAAGACAATAACGCGTTTAGATTCTTTAGGCGCGACTTTAGTAAATTATATTCTTAAAAATCGGGTGCACATTGATGTGACCCAAGTCCAAGTCCCAACGGAGTCAAAATATGTTAACAACTACGGGTGCATTGATTGTGACGTGGTTCGATATGCATTTTCACGACGTTGCAATTCTGTAAAATAAATGATAATAATAAAAGCGGTTAAAACTTAATAAAAGCACATAAGTCACAACATGTATTTAAATCAGATATTTAGCCATTATAACAATTTAAGCGACCGTGCTAGAACCACGGGATTCGAGGGTGCCTAACACCTTCCCTCGGGTCAACAGAATTCCTTACTTAGAATTTCTGGTTCGCAGACTTCATTTGGAAAAGTCGAAAATCTCCTCGATTTGGGATTCAAGATAAACCGGTGACTTGGGACACCAAAAGCCAAACTTTTCCCAAGTGGCGACTCTGAATTAAATAAATAATCCCATTTCGAATATTGTCACTTAAATTGGAAAAACTCCCCTCGCGCATTAACCCTTCGGGGCTGGGCGCGCAAAAAGGAGGTGTGACAGCTCTGGCGACTCTGCTGGGGATTTAACCCAGAACCACTGGTTCAGGGTTCAAGAATTCGAGCTTAGAATAATTGTTATATTTTGCTTTATTATCTGATCTTTATTACATGTTTTTGCGTAACGTGCTAAATGTTGTCTTTTACCACTTTGATATTATCTGAACTGTATATAAACTGTGCCGAAACCCCTATCTCCTTACCTCCGGGGAGAAGCTCGCTGGTCGAGACTCCCTATTCTGTTAGTGTCAATGCCCGAAATAAGAAAGAGGACGAATAAGTTACGAAGCCGGACGACCTTTTGGTTCCCGGTAAGTTGCCCCTCCTCGACTCGAGTTGTCCGCTCGGGTACACAGTCTAGAACAAATACCAAGGTTTGAACCTAGTATAACTCGACTTCATGCCGGATCCCTAGTAGGAACGCTTATTTGCATCATGTTGCATTTGACTTAGGGGGCTCAACACAGGGGTTGGGTCCGTCTAGGACAAGCAACCTGAAATGAAAAGACCAACTTGCTGCATCCTATTTGTTTTGCGCATTTATTTGCTTCGGTTCCGCATGCTGACCGGTTTCTAAAAAAAAGAAAAATAGCAGCGTAGGGAGATAATTACTTATTTTGGAAAAATAAAACCAATATCCCAGTAGTGTCGAAACCTCGTCGGAATTTTTCTAAAAAAATATATAAAACCAAAAGTTGTCTTTTAGTTTGATTCATTAAAAAAAATATAAAAATTGTTCTTTTCTTTTTAAGAAAAAAAAAGGGGATATTTATTTTTTTTTAAAAAATGGAAAACTCATAATTCGAAAAAAAAGTGTTATTTCTTTTGTAATACCCTTTTATAAATTCGGACTAATAGTCCAAATATTGCAAAAAAAAAAAAAAAAAAAATATTTTTTAGTATTTATCTTTCTCCAAAAATAATACTTATTCTTGATTGCTAGGTTTATTTGATTTTCTCTATTCACGATATGACCGAACTACGCGGGTCTGATTCTCACCGGATGTGAGATACGTAGGCAAACCCCATCGGTTCCGGCCCCAATTTTTAAAATCCAAAAAAAAAAATATTTTTCCCTTAGAAAAAAAAAAGAAATAAAAGATATAGAAGTTTTCTCCTTTCTGAAGTCTTTCATATGAAAAAATGAAATAAGCAGCAACAAAAATCAAAAAAATAATACTCTTTGCTTTCAAGTCTTTTTTTGTAAAATGTCCAAAAAATATATATTTGAAAAATTGAATTTCAAAATATTAGGATTTTTCTTTAGAAGTGCTTTTGTAAATAAATAAAACTCATAATTCCGCATCATTTTCTTAAAAAGTCCCTCTTTCAAAATTCAAAAGGCAACATCATATACATTCTTTCTTCCGTAGAAAAGGTAAAACAAAACAAAAAAAAAATCAACCAAACATATTTTTCTTTTTTTTTAAATTTTCCAGAATTCCAGTCAAAAGCAAATAAACTTTTAGAAGTCTTTCTTTAAAAATAAAACAAGAATCAGAATAAACAAAATTTTCTTTCTTTTTTTAAAAAGAAGTTCTTTCAAAAAATCCAAAAAAAAAAATCAAATCTTTTGAGCCCTATGCTAAATGAGCACTTGCTTCTTCATTTTTATATATTTGTTAGTTTCGAACTACGTAATGGTCTGATTCACGTAGGCATCGTGATACGTAGGCAATCCTCATCGGATCCGGTCGCATTTCTTTTACTGCAAAATAAAAAATAATGATAAAAGAAAAAAAAAAAAAAAGAAAGGGGAAAAACTAATAAAAATGACGGAATGACGCATGCTCTCGTAGCAAACATATAGTAATCCACTTAACTGTATAGGTGCATCATGCCCAACGTGAGATTAACTATCTGTTATTTGCTGCAAATTAACCGTGCGTTTGTCGATGAGTATATCCAGGGTTTTTGAAAGACGGTTGGTTTGGTGAAAGTCTGGCCTCGCACCCATACTTCACAAGGTCAAGGGGAAGTGTTCAGCTGCCTAGGGCCAGAAGCGGTACTCACACTTACTTCACCAGGTCAAAAGGAAGTGTGGGAATGTCTTCAGAAATTCCATTGCAAACAATCCCTGTTTCTGAGGAGAGTTCGATCTTAGCCGTCCTCACGCCTGAATCCGCAACTGCGGAGGAAAATAGAATCCTACGGCTCCGCATGCTGGAAATGCTGGACGACTGGAATAGTGGGAAAGAGCCGCCAAGTGTCATCCCCGGATTCCCTGAATTATTCTCCAGGTCAAGTGGGACTTCAAATGTTCCCATAAATTATCCTGCTACCCCATTCGGGTACCCAGCCACCTCAGCCTTCTCTGCTGGATCGCCTTCTGACCCTCATCCCCGAATGTCAGCCACCGATGCAAGCATGAAACATCTTTACTGCATCGCCTTGCCCGATTACGGCACAGCCTGCCACGTACAAGCCAAGCTTTGACTCATCCTCTTTTACATTCCAAGCACCATCGTTCTCAATGGAACCAACTAGATTCGCTACCAGCACTAATCCTCTACCGCCTCAGTGCGAGCTTGCGCCCAGGCAGGATCAGAGCCCCAGGATTGCAGAACAAAATGAGATTGCCAAAAGAATGAGAAGCCTTGAACAAAGTTTGAAGAATATGCAAGGACTGAGCGGACAAAAGAGCGTCTCTTACGCCGACTTGTGCATGTTCCCTCATGTGCACCTGCCAACGGGTTTCAAGACCCCAAAATTCGAGAAATACGATGGGCACGGTGACCCCATTGCACATCTTAAAAAATACTACAATCAATTGCGGGGAGCCGGCGGAAAAGAAGAACTGCTAATGGCATATTTTGGAGAAAGTTTGGTGGGAGTCGCTTCGGAATGGTATATGGACCAGGACATATCTCGCTGGCATATATGGGATGATCTTGCCAGAGACTTCGTAGGGCAGTTTCAATATAATATTGACATCGCACCAGACAGAAATGCTTTGTCAAACTTAAAGAAGAAACCATCGGAAAGTTTCAGAGAATACGCCATCAAATGGCGTGAGCAAACGTCAAGGGTAAAACCTTCCATGGACGAGATAGAGATGGTCACTACTTTTCTCCAGGCTCAAGAGTCCGACTATTTCCAAAACATGATGTCGGCCATGGGAAAGCCTTTCGCAGAAGCGATTAAGATTGGAGAGATGGTGGAGAACGGTTTGAAAACGGGAAGAATTTTGAGTCAGGCAGCCATAAGGGCAACCTCCCAAGCCGTCCAAAGCGGGTCTGGAGGAATAGCAAGAGGGAAGAAGAAAGAGGAAACCTCCATGGTAGTGTCAGAGGTGGGAGAATATCATAATCCCGGGCTTTGTTCTCCGGAAAGAACCCCGCAACATCATTTCCCCCACCAAAATGCGACCTACGCTCCTCAGCCTTACATGGTTATGAGCACCCAGCCTTATATCCAGCGGTCACAACCAGTCAATCGGGGGCAGGTCCCACATCCTAGGAATCAGCCTCCTCACCGAAACCACTACAATCCTCGACCTCCTCCAAATAATTTCCGTCCTCGGGAACCACCCAGGAGACCCAACTACACACCAATCGGTGAACCCTATTCCACCCTATTCCCTAAGCTTGTCCAAATGAATTTGTTGCAGCCCATACCACCGAACGGGCAGAACCCGGGGTCACCATCATATCAGCGGGGTGTTAGATGTGCGTACCATTCAGGGGTAGAAGGGCACGACACCAACGACTGTTGGACATTGAAACAAGCTGTAGAGAATCTGTTAGACCAGGGGAAGATTGTGTTGAGAGACGAGGATATCCCAAATGTGACCAATAATCCGTTGCCCGCCCACGACAACGGGCCGATAGTTGGGATGATTTGTGAAGACGAGGAAGTCGATCTGGCACTGAAAGCCATAATTGCTATTGCTGATACAGAAAAGGGACCCAGGGTAACTCCGGAACAAGAAAAGGGAATAAGTGATGTATTCAAGCAGGCCTCCATGGTATGGGGGACGGTCAAAACACCTCGGCCGAACGAGCCAGTGTTTGTCGGACGCATACCACAAGAGCCAAAATACAACAAAGAGGAAGATGATAAGGTGTCCCGGCTCGACGAAAGTGAGGAAATATGTGAGGCAACAAGGGAAAAGCTATGCGAAATGCACATGGTCCAGCCAGGAGGGGGCACTAGCACCGTTGAAGTATCGTACATGGGGCCAAGCATCAAGCTTCAAAACTAGAAGGCTACACCATTCTTGATCAAACGGAAGTCCTAATGAACCTGTCTTGCCACTTTCTCTGCATCACGAGTAACCCCCGAGGGTGACTCAGATGTTTTTCTTCAGTTTCATGTTTTTAATTTCCTGAATGTCGACCTTTTTCCTTATCTTCCCCAAAATGCCAAGAAATGAAATCATGCTTGATTACTCACTTTCTTCTTCTATGTTTTCTTTTGTGTTCTCTTCAATTCTGATAAATGCAGCTTTAAATAACATGACATGTTTGCGGACTTCATGCCCGGATCACGAGAACTCCGATCAGACTTCAAATAATGAGTCAAAATTTGAGATATAAAGAATTTGAAAGTAGGAACAACTAAAGAAAATTGGTTCATGGTTTGGAAAATGTCCGTCACTAAAGCAGAATTTGAGAGCAGTAAATGGGTTTAGACCCGTACAGAATGATAACCTTAATAACTGCGGTTTGTCACGGGCAATTATACCCAGAAAGAATGGTCCATACGTCATTGAAGAACGTTACCAAATGGAGCATTTGTATCTGGGCGACGTCGAAAGAAACGACGTCAGCCTTGCTTGGAAAGCAGGTGCGGTGATATGTCTAAATCACTCTGGCGGTATCTTTGCACAGTTTGAGATGACGAAGGCTTTCATTCTCGCTACCCAAACACTATCAACCCTTTGCAAAACCCATTTGAGCTGGTTACTCTTCTTTGATTACCCTCTTTGGAACCTGAAAATATTATTGAAAATAAAATGAAAAAGAAAAATGAAAAAAGAAGAAGAAAGAAACAAAACAAAAAAAAACAGAAACAAAAACAAAAAAAAAACAAAAACAAAAACAAAAATCCAAAAAAAAACAAAAGTGTGCCTCAACTACGTTCGACTTGATTCCGAAAGGATACGTAGGCAACCTCTCCGTGGGGTTCAGTCACACCAACAATAAAATCCAGGAATTCCCCCCGAAAATAAAACTGGGGCAGAAGTTATAACGATTCAACAATGATCCCACCCAAGAGTTCCAAAGTTGTAGTTCAATCCAAATTCTTTTCACCCCAAACCTTTTCAAGTCCTTCTGATCAATCAGCAAAGCATTTCAAAATAGGAAGATGGAATTATTTGGGTCCGATACAACAAAATGAGGAGAATAAAAAATGAGAGAGTCTTGTCGGTGAAAACCTATTGGGCACCGTGAGGCGACGAGAGAAGAGAAATTGAAATGAGAGAGCTTGTTTAGTAAAAACTCGCAAGGAGTACTAGCAGGCGACAGTAAGAAGAGAAATGAGAGAGGTCGACTAGCGAAAACCCGCAAAGGGCGTTGTCGGCCAAAAAGATGATTCCACCTCAGAAAGTCCTGGCAAGGTTCCCGGGTTTTTGAAAAAAAAATATAGATCTGTTTTGATTCATGAGGAAATGCAAGTTCTCGGAGGTCGGGCATCCAGTCCAAAAGGCATGTCATGTCAGTTTGAAACTGGCATACACTCCAGATAAGTCCTTCTTTTCTCCCCGAAAGGGGCGTTTCTCTTTAAACTCATATGTTCTCCTTTACATAGTTTTCTTTGAGTTCTTTTTGATCTAACTCTTAATTCCGTAGTAATCGCAAAGAAAGGTGGCAGGACCGGTTTTACAGGGCTCCGTTTGGTGAGAGTCGAATAAAATGTACAACCTCGGTGGCGCGGCAGTCCCATCCCACTGGCCATGATAGTTGATTTGCTTCCAAAACCGACAAATCCCCACAAGCTATCCCTTGTACAATTCCCCAAAGAAATCCACCCCAGCACATCCCCAGCAAGTTTGCTACAAAAAAAAAAAAAAAAATCCCCACAAAGTCTCCCTGATAAAATCCCCACCAAAATCCCCAAGCAGAAAGGGACAGAAAAGCCAAAGCCTTATAAGGCAAATCATCACAAAATCTGGAAACGCAAGTCTGAGTAGTCCAAGAGTTTTTGCATGTGAAATCCAATCAATAGCAGAGTTTCTCAACAAGAATTGGGCCAAGACAAAGCAATTGGAACAGTCAAGGCCCCCAAATCAACCGGGTTTTAAACCCTAAACTGAATTTTCCTTTCAGCCAGCATTAGAGTTTTAAACTCTAAACTGAGCTTTTCCATGCAATCAGCATTAGGGTTTTAAACCCTAAACTGAATTTTCCTTTCAGCCAGCATTAGAGTTTTAAACTCTAAACTGAGCTTTTCCATGCAATCAGCATTAGGGTTTTAAACCCTAAACTGAATTTTCCTTTCAGCCAGCATTAGAGTTTTAAACTCTAAACTGAGCTTTTCCATGCAATCAGCATTAGGGTTTTAAACCCTAAACTGAATTTTCCTTTCAGCCAGCATTAGAGTTTTAAACTCTAAACTGAGCTTTTCCATGCAATCAGCATTAGGGTTTTAAACCCTAAACTGAATTTTCCTTTCAGCCAGCATTAGAGTTTTAAACTCTAAACTGAGCTTTTCCATGCAATCAGCATTAGGGTTTTAAACCCTAAACTGAATTTTCCTTTCAGCCAGCATTAGAGTTTTAAACTCTAAACTGAGCTTTTCCATGCAATCAGCATTAGGGTTTTAAACCCTAAACTGAATTTTCCTTTTAGTCAGCATTAGGGTTTTAAACCCTAAACTGAACATTTTCCTTTCAGCCAGCATTAGAGTTTTAAACTCTAAACTGAGCTTTTCCATGCAATCAGCATTAGGGTTTTAAACCCTAAACTGAATTTTCCTTTCAGCCAGCATTAGAGTTTTAAACTCTAAACTGAGCTTTTCCATGCAATCAGCATTAGGGTTTTAAACCCTAAACTGAATTTTCCTTTTAGTCAGCATTAGGGTTTTAAACCCTAAACTGAACTTTTTCCTTTCAGCCAGCATTAGAGTTTTAAACTCTAAACTGAGCTTTTCCATGAAATCAGCATTAGGGTTTTAAACCCTAAACTGAATTTTCCTTCTAGTCAGCATTAGGGTTTTAAACCCTAAACTGAACTTTTTCCTTTCAGCCAGCATTAGAGTTTTAAACTCTAAACTGAGCTTTTTCCATGCAATCAGCATTAGGGTTTTAAACCTTAAACTGAATTTTCCTTTTAGTCAGCATTAGGGTTTTAAACCCTAAACTGAATTTTCCTTTTAGTCAGCATTAGGGTTTTAAACCCTAAACTGAATTTTCCTTTTAGTCAGCAATTAGGGTTTTAAACCCTAAACTGAATTTTCCTTTTAGTCAGCATTAGGGTTTTAAACCCTAAACTGAACTTTTTCTTCCAGCCAGCACTAGGGTTTTGAACCCTAAACTGGATTCTTCCTTTGTTCGGCATTAGGGTTTTAAAACCCCAAACCGAACCTCTCCCCAGCTAGCCGGTGTTAGGGCTCCAACCCTGAACTGAGCATGCGTATCCTCTTTCATCAATTTTATGAATTTCCTGGTGAATAATTAACGAAATTTTCCTAGTGAAACTGGGGCAGAAAATTTCGTTCGTTTGTTTGTTTTTTCCCGCAGGTCTAACCTCGAGCCACACGGATCGAAGTGACCTACGAGATGAGTCTCAACTCAGAATCAAAGAAGAAAAAGACAAAAAGAAGACATTCCGAGATATCAGAGTGAATGGAGGGTGGATTGACTCCAACGTTTAATTAAGGGCCTGAACCTTGCCAATCGCGTCTCACTCAGTATCCCAGAGGTTACACAAGTCGCCGCAACTCGCAAGCATCAAGATTCAGATCAGAGTCTACAAGCAGAATCAGCTAAGACCCAAGATCAAGTCGTAAAAGAATCATAGATAGGAATCTTGTAACTAGCAGTTGACATACATATAAGTAGTTAGTTCAGTTTCTAATTTTCGTTTGGTTGTAATAAGGCGGTCAGTGACGTAGCAGTGACAACAGCAGCAGCAGTAGCAGCAAGCATTGCAATCCCATGGTAGTCCCAGCTACCAAAACTTCCCGAACTACATTGACCTGATTCCTGTTTAGCCCAGGATATGTAGGAAATCTTTGAAGCAAGATTCGGTCAGATCTTTCAAAAAAAAAAAACGCTTCATACGGAGTAGTCCATAGGCAAAAATTGCTCACGCACGCTCACTTTATCTTTGCACGAAAACTCTTCGTGTTTCCGAACAAAGAGGGGCAGCTGTGAGCACGTGATTTTTGTTTCGCGAGACAATCGCTCCAAAAGAAATAAAAAATAACAACAATTGATCCCGTTGTACAATTTTGAGATTTTTACATGGCACTTCATTAATTGTTTATGACTTTGGCCCATTTTTACTTTATTAAAACAAAATACAAAAAAATGTACGTGTCATGCATGATCTGAAACATGATTGTTAAATAGAAAAGCATGAACGGGCATCTTTGCCTTTGATTTTGTTCTGTTTGATTTTACCTGTTTTGAAATATTTTAGTGTGTGTGCAAATAATTGTATTGAGTATGTATTTAATTTTTAATTTGATTTTTGGCTTAGTTTTGTTTTAAAATAAATAAGGAAAAGGAAATAAATAAATAAAAAAAATAATAAAAAAAAATAAAGAAAAGACCCCTTCCCTTCCGGACTTGGGCCAATTTTAACAAAATTGGCCCAAACAAACAGCCAAAGACCCAGGCCTGCCCGGTCCAGGCCACCTGATGCCCAGGACGTCCAAACGACGTCGTTTGAGTCGTGCCTGATCTGGGCCGTTGATCTCAGAGTGATCAACGGCCAAGATCAATTCCGCATAACCCATCAATAAACCCGACCCATCTTACCTGGACCGACCCCAACCCTTTACCCGTGAAACGACACCGTTCCACTTAAGCTATCAGATCCAGACCGTAAATCTAGATTGATCTAACGGTTGAGATCAATCCACCCACTAACTATATAAGCCCATAATCCTACCCTGCCCCCCTATCCGAACCCCAGCCTTCGTCTCCCCAAACAAACAGCCCTAAACCCTAGCCGCCCCTGTATCCCCCACCATGAAAACCGGCGGCATGAACGCCGGTGACCTTCCCCTTAACACCCTAGAATCCCCTTGCCTTCCTGAACATGGATCTATCAACCATGTAGTTCGAATCCCTCCCCACCTTCTCGAATCTTCATTTGAAGATTCGAGTCAAAACTCGATCTACTCAGTTTAACCCCAGTTTCACACCAGACACCCCCCAGACCCCCTCGTGACCAAACCATACTTGGTTTGGTCCGAATCTGATCAGGGAAGCCTAAATCCCAGATCTAAGTTTGAAAGTTTTGTGTCCTTCATCACTGGCCCATGCCAGTCCGAGCCAAAGAGATTAAGGTCTAATGGACCTTAATCGAAGTGTTTCTCATCTGAGAAACACTTCGATTAAAGTCCGTTCAGCCTTAAGAGAGGTCTGTCCAAATCCGAGTTCAAATTTTTAACTTTGCAAGCTTTAAGGTGAGTTTGTTTTCTTTCCTTTATTTGTTTTAGTCCGTGTGATTTGTTTTAAATATCTGGTCATGTTTTGTTTCAATTTGTGTCTTTAAATTTTACCACCTTCTGATTGACCACTTTGCCTGAACCACTGTGTTTTGTTTGAACCCCTCCTATTCTGATAAGACATGTGTATTGGTTGTATCCCAAATTTGTACTGACTTACTGATTCCTCAAAGTATAATCCTGCTTAATCAGTATAAGTCGAGTCATGTGTCCCATGCTTTTGAATGTCTGATTTGGCTACGTTTGTGTATGTTAATGCTAATATAGTCGAGTCGACATGTGTCGTCAATTAGTTTCAACTGTCTGAACAAAGTTAAATCGATTTGCTTCTATTGAACATTTGCCTGAATCAATTAAGAGCCAGTTTAGTTCACTTATAGCTGTTGGATTGTTTGTGCTTAGATTCTGAATTGGAAGGCATGTGCACTCGTGCACAGCATGTGCATTGGTGCATCTCATGTGCTTTGTGCACAGCCTGTGGCCTGCATAAAGGTCCTTTGTTTAATTTTAAAAATGGTTTAACAGCATATGCTGTCAACATATTCTACTGCCCATACCCTGCTTTAAGTTTAAAAAGTATTAAACCCTTTAAAAGTAAGTCTGCCTGGGAATGTTGATGGGAGTTTTATACTTAATTAGCTAAAGTGGAACTGAAAAGGAAAAGACACAGGGGAGAGGGAGAGATATACAGAGGATTGGAGAGATAGGCAGATTTGAGAGAAAGAAAGAGAGATAGAGACTGAACCTTGAAAGCTGAAAAAGAAAAACACACACAGAGAGAGAACACTGAGAAAGAATTCTTTGATAGCTCAAATAGATTTCAGGACTGAACATTTGAGAGTTCAAATTCTGGAAACAGAAAATTGGAAAAGAATTTTTGTCTGATAACTCAGACAGACAAAAACTAGAAATTGCTTCCTTTCCTTTTGTTTTGATTTCACTAAATCTGGACCTGTTTTTGTGCAACACTAATTTCTCCCAACTGAGTCTGCTTGGTTGTTTGCTTTGTTCTATTCTGAGACTTGGTCTAGCTGGGATCTAGATTCTGCCCCAATTGTTTCGTTTGTTGTTGCTGCTGTTACTCTGATTCCTGTTGCTGCTGACCTTTCTGCTTCACTTCTTCTTTGCATTTCAATATTCAGTGTTCTCCAGGTACACATTCGAGTCCCCATATTGGTGTAACCTAAACAGTTTGAAAGCATGAAATGAAAAAGAGTTGAAGAAGTTCAAAGTTATTTGTCGTAATATTTGTGGTATATTAATGGGCCTGTGTAGTTGTTAGTTTACAATTCAACAGTACGAAAATGTATGTTAACTAACACTCATCTGAGTTTAGTCCTTCATGTTTTAGCTTGTAGTTGTTTTGTTAATACGGGGTATAGATACTCCAAACTTATACTATGCTGCTTTGTTTTATTTTATGTCCTTTTGCTGTGTCTCGTTAGGTAGTGCACAAGATCACATTCAAATCACCTTAGTAACAATGTCTAGTAGTTAATCCCTTTAATCTAGGCCAAATAAGTTCAGTTAAGTTCAACTCAAAAAATGTTCGGATTAGGTATTGCATTTCATCAATCTCATATGTAGTCTTTTTGTTCGACTGAAACATCCTCGCAAGGCATGACGTTTTTACTTTATAAGTAGTTAATCAGAAACTGACAAAAATCCGGATTAGGCCAAAGCCTATAATTGAATTAGCATGTACCTTTTCTTCTAGTTTTAGAGACAAATGCATTAGAAATGTAGCCATTTTAGGATATCCTTTTCTAAAATAGAGATGAGCCTCGCCAAACAAAGATGCAAAATTGCGGGGCCCTCAATAAATAACCATGGTAATTATTTAGAATTCAAGATAGGCCATTTAATAAATTTCATGGCCTTCTACGAAGACAATAACGCGTTTAGATTCTTTAGGCGCGACTTTAGTAAATTATATTCTTAAAAATCGGGTGCACATTGATGTGACCCAAGTCCAAGTCCCAACGGAGTCAAAATATGTTAACAACTACGGGTGCATTGATTGTGACGTGGTTCGATATGCATTTTCACGACGTTGCAATTCTGTAAAATAAATGATAATAATAAAAGCGGTTAAAACTTAATAAAAGCACATAAGTCACAACATGTATTTAAATCAGATATTTAGCCATTATAACAATTTAAGCGACCGTGCTAGAACCACGGGATTCGAGGGTGCCTAACACCTTCCCTCGGGTCAACAGAATTCCTTACTTAGAATTTCTGGTTCGCAGACTTCATTTGGAAAAGTCGAAAATCTCCTCGATTTGGGATTCAAGATAAACCGGTGACTTGGGACACCAAAAGCCAAACTTTTCCCAAGTGGCGACTCTGAATTAAATAAATAATCCCATTTCGAATATTGTCACTTAAATTGGAAAAACTCCCCTGGCGCATTAACCCTTCGGGGCTGGGCGCGCAAAAAGGAGGTGTGACAAGGGCGACCTAAGAAGTATTGGGGAGAAGTGATCAGACATGACATGGCGCGACTTAGGATTACTGAGGACATGGCCCTTGACAGGGAATTATGGAGGTCGAGCATTAAGGTTGTAGGTTAGGGGAAACTTGTGAATATTTCTACAGCACAATAGAGTGAGACTAGCCAGTTAGGAGTTAGACTAAGAATGTCATTGGTCGTCTATTGATGCAGGGCTTTACCTGCTAGTTGTACTATACCAACCATCTATTTCGTATTTCGTATTATGTATTTCATATCTCTTATGATGCTGGTATTTTATTATGCATTTTTATGGTACTAATATATCGGCTCCTGTTGCTTTTTTGAGCCGAGGGTCTCCTGGAAACAGCCTCTCTACCCTTCGGGGTAGGGGTAAGGTCTGCGTACATATTACCCTCCCCAGACCCCACTTGTGGGATTATACTGGGTCGTTGTTGTTGTTGTTGTTGTTGTTGTTGCACCTAGTATTGAACAACCTTTGCCTCAAAAGTCGAATCTCTCGTACCATGCAACATTCACACTTACTCAAACTACTCTATACAGAAGTCAAGACTTACCTTTCCTTTGTGAATCACATGCCCTCACATCACATAAGAGAGTAGTTCCACAATTAATATGATTAAAAACAATTAGGAACTCAGATGGACAAAATTCACTCACTCTCCAAAAGAACATTCACATGCCACAAAGATGCACCATAGGCTTGCCCGTAGTGTAATACTCTACTAATCAAGCCTATCCAGTCTAAGATTAATTAGGACTTCATTTGGTTGTAATGTAGGCTAAGGGATGGGTAGGATATTTTGGATATAGTGACTAGCCTCCCTAAGCACTTTCAATATAAAACACAATAACATTCCATATCATTCTTATGTCAACCAGACATTCCCCACAATTTATTTATAACATCCCATTCCTTTAGGTGCATTTGCATCAAGCTACCACTTATCAACTACTATATTTATTTATTTATTTTTTTGTGGCATTTCTTCTTTTATTCTTCAAAATTGCACCTTTACACTATTTCATTGGCTCCACTGAAAACCAAACCAACACCCCATACTTTAACTTTTGCATATGTCAAGGCCATTCAAGTGCTCATGGGAGGTAAAAGGGTTCAAACAGAAGGCTATTCAAACAATTGGGTAAGATTCGCAATGTGATTGCCAAAGAAACAGGCTTATAGGCCCAACATGATTAACTACGATGTATTACATTTATGTGGGTTTACGTTATATATTTGGCTTAACAAAGAAATTCCTATATCACTTCTAAGACTGAATGAAGCTGCTATTTCGCTTTGCAAACACACAGGGCAAGTTCTAGGCATCAAATGTAAAGCATGGAATAAAGTATAGCTCACACACACATGACATATGACTCACTCCGGATTGATTTATCAAGACATTCCTTTTGAGTGTTCAAATCAGTTACAAACATATAACTATAAGGCACTTTCGCAAGAGTCAACCATTGAGACTAGGCGTTACACTCTAGTGTCGATTGTGTTCAGGTGCATTAACGCCAAGGGATTCTCTTTCTATTTCAGCTCGTAGCCCATCAATGCTAGCTAAAACTAAAAAAAAATAAAATAAACAAAAACTACCTACATCCGGTTCAAGCTAAAATCTTGGAAAAGAACCGTGGCCCAAAGAAAAACAAAGGGGGAGTTACTACATTACCTAAAAATAAAATGAAAAATCTTTTTGATATTTTCTCTAGACTAACTTCCCTCAAGAAACTGTCTCAAATATCCATCATCAGGAAGAGTCCTTATATTCTCTCTCTTTTTTTGTTTGACTCATGTCCCTCAAGAGACATGTCGAAAGGTGTCCGTCGTAGGGCCAAGTCGATTTTAATTACATGATCCTACCATACCAATCAATCAAAAATAAAGCAACATCATACAAAGTTACACTATCTATTTACAACAACATCTTACAACAATAGCCATCCCCTAACCCACACTTAAAAATATGGCATGTTCCCATGTCAGCAAATAAAGAGCAGAGTAAGGAAGGGGAACTTCCCTGAAGATCAATCCTGATCAGAGACGGTGCCAGGATCGAGGTGACATGCTCGTCCTAGCGCTCGAAGCCATCCCATAATCTTCTTCTCCGGCTTTGCCTGTTAAGTGGTCAGAGTGTCAATTCTGGTGCCCAAGTCTGTGACAGAAGTGCGGAGACCAGCCATGTCCTGCTCTAGGGCTGTCAGGCGGGTACTTCAGCGGGGCTGTGATGGGCCCGCATCTTCAACTCTCGTAGGTAGTGGGACCATAGCTGCCTCATCATCATCATCATCATCATCAAATTCATCATCTAAGTCATCAACATTCACCACCGGCTCTATCCCAATTTTGATTTTTCTTGCCAGGAATGGGGTTTTCAAGGGCAATTTCCCATCAACTCTAAGGTTTTCAGGGACTCTATCAATACGGCACATCCTGGTGACTAGAGAAGGGAAGTAAAAGCCTTTGAGTAATTCAGGTGATCTAATGAACATTTCGTCATGGAGGAGCTGGGCCACACCAAAATACCTATGGGTCATGAAACAGTAGATTGCAGCCGCTCGTGGTAGATTAACATCGGTCGTATTGCTGGATGGCAATAGCCGAGTGTTGATAATGGTGAGCCAATACTTAGCCAATTAATTGAGAGACTGGGATTTAAGTGTGATCCGGTGCTTAATCCATATGTATTCTTTGTCTAGCATACAAATAGTCTCAAGAATAGTTGCCAACAAGGCACTTGTTCGGCTATAAGTACGATAAACATAAACTTCCCCCCTGAAAACTGGCAACCGGTACACCCTGCAGATGGCCTCGATGGACACATTTACCTAGGTATTGCGTATAGTAACAACGCCATTCTCATGTTCCGGCCAGTTAGCATAGAACTTCCTTACCATCTGAACATTGGCCTCCTCCAGTTCCTCAAAGAAGATGTCCAGCTGACACCTTCTTAACTCATTGAAGATATTCGAACATTCAACCTCTAAGGCTTCTCAGTCAATATGCACCTCATGTAACAATTTCTTAGCCGCCTTTGCATTGTACTTGTCCTCTGCCAGTTTGGAGACAGACCTAGTGTTGTGAAACTGTGGCGCATTGGCTTGACTCCTAGCTCTCGAGGAGCTTTCCGGTCCACTAGCAGAGGACCCGGTGTTGCGTCTCTTCCTAGATGAAGTCATTGTACATGTCAAACGGAGAAACACCTATTAGGGAGGGTGTGAGATGTGTGAACTATGAGTGGTTACTCAGACTTGACTACAACCATGTCACATTAGCCCTTATAACTCCATTGGGGCAAATTCACAAACACCTTGTGGGCAAGACAACTTCCACACACATATAGCCCATATGGATACAACCGTGCTACCCCCAAATAACAAGTGGTACTACATCATTACACCCCACAACAATTAGTTCAACACCCACAACATACATCTCTCCACCACATTATACACATAATTCCTTAACAAGCACCCACAAAGACAAAATTCAAAAGAAAAAGAACAAAGAGAAATCTACTAGAAATACTACACCATTACAATATTAAGCTACATAAAAACTAATATAAAATATAAAAGATGAGGTAAGGGATAAGAAACATACCTTGATGGAAGAGAGAAAGAGAGGAATGGGGATGGGGAAGTGAGATGAGTGAAGAAGAAGAAGAGAGGAGGGATTTGGGAGTTAGGGTTTAGAGAGAGAGAGAAGATGTGGGAATTGAGGGGGTTGGGCAGGTGAGGTTGTTGATATTAGGGGTTAGAAATATAAAATAAAAGAAGAAGAAAAAGAAAGAAAAAATAAAAAAACTTACCTGGTACCCACAACGGTCGTGGTGGGTTGGACAACTTTGAGGTAGATTACTCGCCTCTCACCACGGTCCTGCCTAGTTTTTTTTTGTTTTTTTAATAATAATCATTATTACATACACGAATGAAACACAACAATCGTGGGTTGCCTCCCACACAACGCCTAATTTAACGTTTCGGCACGACGCAGACTCGGAGCATCACTCCTCCTTCACGTACTGGGGCTCTTCCAACATTATTGACTCTCTGTCCCCTTTCTCATCTACCATTCCAAGGTAGTGTTTCAACCTCTGACCATTCACTGTGAACTTATTCGTCTCATCCTCTGATTCAATCTCAACAGCTCCACTTGGGAACATTTGCACCACTCTGAAGGGTCCTGACCATCGGGACTTCAACTTACCCAGAAACAATATCAATCTGGAGTTGTATAACAACACTAGCTCTCCGGATTTGAAGTTTCGGTCCACGATGTGCTTGTCATGCATCAGCTTCATCCGTTCTTTGTATAATCTAGCACTCCCGAATGCCTGGAACCTGAATTCCTCTAGCTCATGTAACCTAGTGACTCTATTAGTTCCTGCTGTCTCCATGTCCAAGTTCAACTGCCGCAATGCCCAAAGTGCTTTGTCCTCAAGCTTTACTGGCAGGTGACATGCCTTTCCAAACACCAACTTGTACGGTGACATACCAATTGGAGTTTTGAAGGCTGTGCGGTACGCCCACAATGCATCATCTAACTTCCTTGCTCAATCAGTCCTTGTTGCATTCACTGTTTTTGTAAGGATACTTTTAATCTCCCTGTTGGACACTTGTCCGCTTGAATGTGAATGATATGGTGGTGGTCACCTTATGGCAAACTCCATACTTTTCCAGCAGCCGTGTGAGCTGCAGGTGTGAGCATGTGATTTTTGCCCTACATGAAATACTCCTATAAAAAATAAAAGAAAATAGATTTTTCCAATTATTTGCCATTTATAGGATTTTTGTAGGATTTTGTTAATTGTTTGCATTTTTGTGCACGTTTAATTTTGTTAAAAATCATAAAAAATGTCAAAAATAACATGCATTGCATTTAGATTTTTTGTTTTTATATATTTAGGATCAATTGGTTAATTAATTGTTTTAATAAAAATAAAAATCACAAAATGGCTCATTTTTACATTTTTTACCTTTTAATTTTTAGATTAGTGATTTTTCATTTTAAATTTAGGATCAAATAATTTTTATGATTATTATAATTAGATAATGAGTTTAATTTTAGAATTTAAATTAGTTTAGGATTTTAATTCGGGTTTTTGAAGTAAAGAAAAGAAAAAAGAAAAAAACAAAGAAAAAGTAAATAAAAGGGTTAATTGAAGAAAGGGGTTTTTAATCTGAATTTGGGCTAATTTTATACCAAATCGGCCCAAATTACCCCCCAAATCGATCCAGACCCAAGCCCAATCCCTTCAAACCCGGTCCATTTTCCCTTCATCAAAACGACGTAGTTGCATTTCAAAACTACGTTGTTTCAACTCGTTTACCCCATTAAATGACCAAACACACCCTCTGGGCTTCATAATTCATTTGATTAGGCCTTAAACCTAATCCCCTTTCTCTCAGAGACCTCCGTCCACCTCCACCGTTCCTCTGCCGCCCAAAAATTGTCTCGTGGCGGTGGACCATCCCCAAAGGCCCTCAAATTTCAACCACACAATCTCCGTTACCCCCTCATTCATATTCCTCCATTAATTTCTCCAGAAGGCCACTCATTTATCCAAATTTGAGATCTAAGAAATAAAACTTCAAACTTTTTACTCTTTGTTCGATTTTGCTTGACCTGGTCCTCAATTCAGGATAAAGCCCGTATGAATTCCCAGTTCTTCAACAAAAGGAATCATTTTAATGTTGAGAATGCCCCATCCCACAGATTGGCCAGATTTCGGGCAAAATAGCTGTGGATGATTCAAATCCTCGAAGCCTTTGCCTCATCTTGTCTTTAGCGTGTGGTAAGGATTGTTGCATGAAGCACTAGCCATGGACGAGGGTTCGGCCAGTGTTCATGTTATAATTCTCACCATTGGCTGAGATTTTTTGTTTGTCAGAGTTCGAATCAAGCTCCTGCTTGTTCTTTTCAGAGGTATTGAAGTTTTGGCGATTCTATCGGTATAATTCTCCTCCCATTCTTCATAACATCTACTGTGATCCCTTTTTCTGTCTAAAAATTATTTTTCTAAGGCATGATTGATTAATCAGTGATTAATAGATCAATAACTAGGCTTAATTACTTTTATAATATATAGTTTCTTAAAACAATGTATCATTAGTCTTTGATTAATCAAATATTGGTTTAATTCTGCATAAAGTTGTTTTGTATTAGGTTGGGTTTTATTTGGTTTCTGTTAGTACAAAAGCCCAAGTAAATATTGGGCTTAAGGTTTAAGTGGTCCTGGTTCAGTACCACCCAGTTTTAACCTTAAAAGAGTAAAAATAAGAGGGGTAAATACAGGGGTAGTGGGGTTTGAATTGGGTAGGATTTGAGGGAAGCTTGTAGGAAGCTTCTAGCAAAAGCTAACAAGGAACATTTTAGAGATAAAAGAGAGTGAAAATCCTGGGGCAGGGGGTAAGTTAATAAAATTAGAAGTTAAGGGAGTACTTTTAATTTACAAATCTGATTTTTGTTGCCCTAAATTCCTTCTATGAAAGACCCTCTTGCCAATGATTAGGGCAAAGAAAAAAAGGGAGAAAAGGCACAAATGGCTGAAAAACCAGATTTTCAAAAAGATTTTTTAAGAAATTTTTAGTTTCTTTCTATTTTTGGGGTCTTGGCTAAGGGTTTCAGGGATTAGAACAAGTTTTCCGGGTTGATTCACTGTTGGTCCTGTTTGAGTTGAACTAGAAGCTGCAGTACTCTAGGCTTTTATGCTGCTGACCTGCTGTAGATTCATTTAGTAGCTGATTTCTTTGATCTTATTCGGCAATGTTCAGTTTTGTTTTTCAAGCTTAGGTACACATTTATCACTTGTACTCCATTTTGGATTTGTATTGAAATATAAACTGTCTGCTGCATTTTGTTAAGCCTGCTACTTGTTGGTTTTTGAACATAACTTGAATATTTGGTTTTGACATAGCAATTACATGAAGTTTGGTTATAGATGGAATGTGTTTTTGCAGTGATTCATAGTTAGAATGTTTTACATTTCACCTATTTCCACTAGAATTCAACATGTGTATCGAACATATAATCATATGTTGCTTAGTTTGAGTATTAATTACTGAAGCTCAAGTTTTTTCTTTGGTTCCTGATAAACTAAGGTCTAATGCTAGATTCGAGAGTCAATAACTATGGATCTGTCCACAAGTTGGTTTGAGCTACAGTTTTAATGGTTTGGCTCACATGTTGTTTCTTAATTCTAATCATAGACATTCTCCTATAATAATTGGTTTAAGTATGAGCTTCAAATTTGAACAGGTTTCGCCTGAATGATGGCTAAGCTATTGTCTGGTGTTAAAGCATACATGGCTGTTTATTTCAGTGTATAGTTTAGCAAGTTAGTGATCACGCTCAACTATGCCTTCTAAAAGACAAAGCGGTTGTTGCAAATATAACCCGGTTTTAAGTCCGGAGTCGAATCCTCAGGGAACTAACCTATCTATTACAACTCTTTGGCAATACTATTATCAACTTAACCAATTTCTAGATGCAAGATTTTTATCAATCAATCTTGGGTTTTGTTTAACTACTTCAAATAATATTGGAAATAACAATAAGCTAGATTAAAGATAATTCAATGGTAAAAAGGTCTAGGGCAGTGATTTCCGCAATTGATGATTTAGGTCTTGACTCTTTCGCTATAATCTCGCCCGTAGTACTCTATAAGGATTAAGAGCTATGGGCTATCATAATTATCTCTCGATCAACTACAATAATTTACTAGAGCATTCTCTCGAACTACTCTAGCTGACAATATGTACAGTTCTAAATTATCCCACCGAAGCTTTGTTATCTCTAAATCCACTTTTAAGTTGAAGTAATGAATCTCTTCAATTAACCAAATGTGGTGTTGTTCAACAGCTGTCTAACCTAATATACTTTCTCAAGCAATATGAGATAATTAGACACGATTAATCAAGGGCCCATTCAATTAATCACCATACAAAACGTAGTTGAACAATCATTTAATAAATCCTGCTCGATTATAACAAGTTGAGTCAAAACTTCAACCAACAATTGGTTCCATCAACCCTAGATAATTGTTTAGCTACTCATAACAAAATAGAATAAAACTACAAAGTTGTTCATAATGAATAATTGTAAGAATTAAAAGGAGATAGAAAAACTCTAACGTTTGGTTGATCTTATCACACTTGTTCTTGCCTCCAAAGTAGTCTAAAAATAAGGTTTTTTTGTCTTGGGCGAGCTTCTAAAGTTTGTAAGGGTTTGGAACAAGTTTTTCCCGAATTACATTTTAGTCCCCATTTTTCTGGCACTTGAACAGTTCACCGCGGTTGCGAAAAGACCGCGGCTCGACCGCGGTGAACGTTGAACATTCTGCCTCGCATAATTGATCTGCCGCGGTTCAACCGCAGTTCCACCACGGTCGCGGTGGATTTCACTCAGTCCATTTTTGCTTCTTTATGCTCGGGTACTTCTTAATTATGCGTTTTCTTCACATTATTAACTCCAAAACACTCTGTAGTGCTTCCTCACTTAGATTATTCCCTGCGAAGCAAAAGAACACCATTTAGAGCATTTTGTTATCAATTCGCCTATAAAACAACAATAAAGCATGGTATTATTATGGTGTAAATATCATCTATATAGCCTAATATCAACACC
Organism: Nicotiana sylvestris; assembly: GCF_000393655.2. NCBI lineage: Eukaryota > Viridiplantae > Streptophyta > Magnoliopsida > Solanales > Solanaceae > Nicotiana > Nicotiana sylvestris. The sequence continues at coordinate 88,395,850 of NC_091064.1, read as the reverse complement.
TCACACTTAAATCATTGCAAGTCCTCTAGCAATCCACCACACTCTATCAAAGTTCCTTCCCTAAGCTTTTCCCTTAACAACTCACACCTTGAACAATTTACCAAAGTTGCACCTAGTATTGAACAACCTTTGCCTCAAAAGTCGAATCTCTCGTACCATGCAACATTCACACTTACTCAAACTACTCTATACAGAAGTCAAGACTTACCTTTCCTTTGTGAATCACATGCCCTCACATCACATAAGAGAGTAGTTCCACAATTAATATGATTAAAAACAATTAGGAACTCAGATGGACAAAATTCGCTCACTCTCCAAAAGAACATTCACATGCCACAAAGATGCACCATAGGCTTGCCCGTAGTGTAATACTATACTAATCAAGCCTATCCAGTCTAAGATTAATTAGGACTTCATTTGGTTGTAATGTAGGCTAAGGGATGGGTAGGATATTTTGGATATAGGGACTAGCCTCCCTAATCGCTTTCAATACAAAACACATTAATATTCCATATCATTCTTATGTCAACCAGACATTCCCCACAATTTATTTATAACATCCCATTCCTTTAGGTGCATTTGCATCAAGCTACCACTTATCAACTACTATATTTATTTATTTATTTATTTCGTGGCATTTCTTCTTTTATTCTTCAAAATTGCACCTTTCCTCTATTTCATTGGCTCCAGTGAAAACCAAACCAACACCCCATACTTTAACTTTTGCATATGTCAAGGCCATTCAAGTGCTCATGGGAGGTAAAAGGGTTCAAACAGAAGGCTATTCAAACAATTAGGTAAGGTTCGCAATGTGATTGCCAAAGAAACAGGCTTATAGGACCAACATGATTAACTACGATGTATTACATTTATGTGGGTTTATGTTATATATTTGGCTTAACAAAGAAATGCCTATATCACTTCTAAGACTGAATGAAGCTGCTATTTCGCTTTGCAAACACACAGGGCAAGTTCTAGGCATCAAATGTAAAGCATGGAATAAAGTATACCTCACACACATATGACTCACTCCGGATTGATTTATCAAGACATTTTCTTTTGAGTGTTCAAATCAGTTACAAACATATAACTATAAGGCACTTTAGCAAGAGTCAACCATTAAGACTAGGCGTTACACTCTAGTGTCGATTGTGTTCAGGTGCATTAACGCCAAGTGATTCTCTTTCTATTTCAGCTCGTAGCCCATCAATGCTAGCTAAAACTAAAAAAAAAAAAAACAAAAACTACCTACATCCGGTTCAAGCTAAACTCTTGGAAAAGAACCGTGGCCCAAAGAAAAACCAAAGGGGAGTTACTACACTACCTAAAAATAAAATAAAAAATCTTTTTGATATTTTCTCTAGACTAACTTCCCTCAAGAAACTGTCTCAAATATCCATCATCAGGAAGAGTCCTTATATTCTCTTTTTTTTTGTTTGACTCATGTCCCTCAAGAGACATGTCGAAAGGTGTCCGTCATAGGGCCAAGTCGAATTTAATTACATGATCCTACCATACCAATCAATCAAAAATAAAGAAACATCATACAAAGTTACACAATCTATTTACAACAACATCATACAACAATAGCCATCCCCCACCCCACACTTAAAATATGGCATGTTCCCATGTCAACAACTAAAGAGCAGAGTAAGGAAGTGGGACTTCCGTGAAGATCAATCCTGATCAGAGACGGTGCCAGGATCGAGGTGACATGATCGTCCTAGCGCTCGAAGCCATACTATAATCTTCTTCTCCGGCTTGGCCTGTTGAGTGGTCAGAGTGTCAATTCTGGTGCCCAAGTCTGTGACAGAAGTGCGGAGACCAGCCATGTCCTGCTTCAGGGCTATCAGGCGGGTACTTCAACGGGGCTATGATGGGCCCGCCTCTTCAACTCTCGTAGGTGGTGGGACCATAGCTGCCTCAGCATCATCATCATCATCATCAGATTCATCATCTGAGTCATCAACATTCACCACCGGCTCTATCCCAATTCTGATTTTTCTTGCCAGGAACGGGGTTTTCAGTGGCAATTTCCCATCAACTCTAAGGTCTTCAGGGACTCTATCAATACGGCACAGCCTGGTGACTAGAGAAGGGAAGTAAAAGCCTTTGAGTAATTCAGGTGATCTAATGAACATTTCGTCATGGAGGAGCTGGGCCACACCAAAATACCTATGGGTCATGAAACAGTAGATTGCAGCCGCTCGTGGTAGATTGACATCGGTCGTATTGCTGGATGGCAATAGCCGATTGTTGATAATGGTGAGCCAATACTTAGCATATTAATTGAGAGACCCCATTTAAGTGTGATCCGGTGCTTAATCCATATGTATTCTATGTCTGGCATACAAATAGTCTCAAGAATAGTTGCCAACAAGGCACTTGTTCGGCTATAACTACGATAAACATCAACTTCCCCCCTGAAAACTGGCAACCGATACACCCTGCAGATGGCCTCGATGGACGCATTTACCTAGGTATTGCGTATAGTAACAACGCCATTCTCATGTTCCGGCCAGTTAGCATAGAACTTCCTTACCATCTGAACATTGGCCTCCTCCAGTTCCTCAAAGAAGATGTCCAGCTGACACCTTCTTAACTCTTTGAAGATATTTGAATATTCCACCTCTAAGGCTTTTCGGTCAATATGCACCTCATGTAACAATTTCTTAGCCGCCTTTGCATTGTACCTGTCCTCTGCCAGTTTGGAGACAGACCTAGTGTTGTCAAACTGTGGCGCATTGGCTTGACTCCTAGCTCTCGAGGAGCTTCCCGGTCCACTAGCAGAGGACCCGGTGTTGTGTCTCTTCCTAGATGGAGTCATTGTACATGTCAAACGGAGAAATGCCTATTAGTGAGGGTGTGAGATGTGTGAACTATGGGTGGTTACTCAAACTTCACTACAACCATGTCACATTAGCCCTTATAACTCCATTGGGGCAAATTCACAAACACCTTGTGGGCAAGACAACTTTCACACATATATAGCCCATATGGATACAACCATGCTACCCCCAAATAACAAGTGGTACTACACCATTACACCTTACAACAATTAGTTCAACACCCACAACATATATCTCTCCACCACATTATACACATAATTCCTTAACAAGCACCCACCAAGACAAAATTCAAAAGAAAAAGAACAAAGAGAAATCTACTAGAAATACTACACCATTACAATATTAAGCTACATAAAAACTAAAATAAAATACAAAAGATGAGGTAAGGGAGAAGAAACATACCTTGATGGAAGAGAGAAAGAGAGGAATGGGGATGGGGGAAGTGAGATGAGTGAAGAAGAAGAAGAAGTAGAGAGGAGGAATTTGGGAGTTAGGGTTTAGAGAGAGAGAGAAGATGGGGGAATTGAGGGGCTTGGGCAGGTGAGGTTATTGATATTAGGGGTTAGAAATATAAAATAAAAGAAGAAGAAAAAGAAAGAAAAAATAAAAAAAACTTACTTGGTACCCATAGCGGTCGTGGTGGGTTGGATAACTTTGAGGCAGATTACTCGCCTCTCGCCGCGGTCCTGCCTAGTTTTTTTTTGTTTTTTTAATAATAATCATGATTACATACACGAATGAAACACAACAATCATCGGTTGCCTCCCACACAATGCCTGATTTAACGTTGCGGCACGATGCAGGCTCGGAGCATCACTCCTCCTTCACGTACTGGGGCTCTTCCAACATTATTGACTCTCTGTCCCCTTTCTCATCTGCCATTCCAAGGTAGTGTTTCAACATCTGACCATTCACTGTGAACTTATTCGTCCCATCCTCTGATTCAATCTCAACAGCTCCACTTGGGAACATTTGCACCACTCTGAAGGGTCCTGACCATCGGGACTTCAACTTACCTGGAAACAATCTCAATCTGGAGTTGTATAACAACACTAGCTCTCCGGATTTGAAGTTTCGGTCCACGATGTGCTTGTCATGCATCAGCTTCATCCGTTCTTTGTATAATCTAGCATTCTCGAATGCCTGGAACCTGAATTCCTCTAGCTCATGTAACCTAGTGACTCTATTAGTTCCTGTTGTCTCCATGTCCAAGTTCAACTGCCTCAATGCCCAAAGTGCTTTGTGCTCAAGCTTTACTGGCAGGTGACATGCCTTTCCAAACACCAACTTGTACGGTGACATACCAATTGGTGTTTTGAAGGCTGTGTGGTACGCCCACAATGCATCATCCAACTTCCTTGCTCAATCAGTCCTTGTTGCATTCACTGTTTTTATAAGGACACTTTTAATTTCCCTGTTGGACACTTCAACTTGCCCTCTTGAATGTGAATGATATGGGGGTGGTCACCTTATGGCGAACTCCATACTTTTCCAGCAGCCGTGCGAACGCTCTATTACAGAAATGGGTACCGCCATCACTGAGTATAGCTCTTGGGGTGGCAAATCGTGTGAAAATGTTCTTTTTCAGAAAGCCTGTTACCCCTTTAGCATCATTGGTCGGGAGAGCCACTGCTTCGACCCACTTGGAGACGTAGTCAACTGCTACCAATATGTACTTGTTACCATACGAGCTGACAAATGGCCCCATGAAATTGATCCCCCACTTGTCAAAAACCTCCACCTCTTGAATTGTGGTCATTAGCATCTCATGTCTGCGAGATATGTTGCCTGTAATTTGGCATTCATCTCAACTTTTGACCCATACATGGGCATCCTTGAATAGAGTTGGCCAATACAAGCCCGACTCCAACACCTTAGCTACTGTCCGAATTCCTCCAAAGTGCCCACCATATGGTGAGCATGGCAAGCCTGCAAAACAGAATTTTTATTTTTCTCAGGGATACACCGCCGGATCATATTATCTATACAGATTTTAAATAATAGAGGTTCATCCCAATAATAAGACCGACAATCACGAAAGAACGTTTTCTTTTGAATAGAGGAGAGTTCATGAGGCACAATACCACTTGCTAAATAATTAGCAATGTGAGCATACCATGGTGCTTCCTCCATTGTCATTACTAGTAACTGTTCATCCGAGAATGTCTCTGTTATATCCTCAACCTCTACCTTCTTTTCAGCTGCATCCAACCTTGAGAGGTGGTCAGCCACTTGGTTCTCTGTCCCTTTTCTATCACGTATCTCCAGATTGAATTCTTGTAACAAGAGAACCCAGCGAATCAAGCGTGGCTTTAACTCCTTCTTTACTATCAGGTACCTATTTGCTTCATGGTCAATGTAAATAATAACTTTTGAGCCAATCAAGTATGACGTGAATTATTCGAATGCAAAAACGACAGCCAACATCTCCTTTTCCATCACGGTGTAATTGAGTTGTGCACCGCTCAGCGTTCTGCTTGCATAGTAAATCAGGTGCATCAGTTTATCTTTTTGTTGCCCCAAGACTGCTCCTATAGCATAATTACTGCATCGCACATGAGCTCAAACGGTTGTTCCCAGTTGGGTGCAGTCACCAATATCCTCTTCAACTCCTCAAATGCCAACCTGCAATCATTAGAAAACACAAAGGGGTGATCCTTTTCAAGGAGTTTACACAACGGGTTAGCAATTTTAGAGAAATCTTTTATGAATTGCCTGTAGAACCCGGCGTGCCCAAGGAAACTTCTCACCTCCTCGACTGAAGTAGGCGGTGGCAACTTTTCAATCACATCAACCTTAGCATGGTCAACCTCAATTACCTTACTGGACACTCGATGTCCCAGGACTATCCCTTCTTGTACCATAAAATGGCACTTCTCCAAGTTCAACACTAAATTTGTCTCCACACATCTTTTGAGCACTCTTTTTAAGTTGTAAAGACAATCCTCGAATGAATCCCCAACCACGGAGAAATCATCCATAAAAACCTCCATAATGTCCTCTACCATGTTTGTGAAATTGGCTAACATGCACCGTTAAAATGTCGCCGGTGCATTGCAAAGCCCAAAAGGCATTCTCCGAAGGGCGAAGATTCCATACGGACAAGTGAACGATGTTTACTCTCTGTCTTTGGGGGCTATTGAGATCTGATTGTACCCCGAATATCCATTCAGAAATAAAAGTGTCATCGCCCGGCCAACCTGTCCAACATTTGGTCAATGAATGGCAGGGGGAAGTGGTCCTTCCATGTGGCTGTGTTCAATTTTCGGTAATCCATGCAAATACGCCATCCCGTGACTGTACGAGTCGAGATCAACTCGTTGTTCTCATTTTTTACAACCGTCATTCCCCCTTTTTCGGCACACATTGGACAGGGCTGACCCAATTGCTATCAGAGATGGGGAAGATGATTCCCGCATCTAACCATTTGATCACTTCCTTCTTCACCACCTCTTTCATATTCGGGTTCAGCCTTCGTTGATGTTCTCTGGAAGGTTTGTGCCCTTCTTCCAAGAGAATCTTGTGCATACAGAAGGCCGGGCTTATACCTTTTATGTCTACCATGGTCCAACCAATGGCAGTCTTACATTCCTGTAGTACGTGTAGGAGCTGCTCTACCTGCACATCTAGCAAACTGGATGATATAATGACAGGCAAAGTGGAATCAGGGCCTAAGAAAATGTACCTGGGGTGAGCTGGGAGCGGTTTCAGCTCTAGTTTGGGTGGTTCCTCTACTGATGGCTTTGTTGGAGGTGTAGCCCTTTTTTCTAACTCAAGGGACTCAAACTAAGATTCCCTTTTCCAGAATCCTTGGCCTTCAAGTTCCATGACCCACTCAGCTAACCCTTTACCATCCATCTCCTCTAAATTTGTCAGGCATGCCTCCAATGGATCTTTAATAGTCAGGGTCACATCATCTTCGTGTAGGATCACATCCACTGCTTCCACTAGGGAGCAATTAGGATATTCACTGGGTCTCCTCATCGATTGCTAAACGTTGAATATGATTTCTTCATCGTTTAGCCTCATTTTTAATTCCCTAGTCTCATAATCAAATAGTGCTCTCCTAGTGGCTAAGAATGTCCTCCCAAAAATGATAGGTATATCCTCATATACCTGACAATCCAGAATAACAAAGTCTGCAGGGAACAAAAACTTCCCCACTTGTACCAAAGCATCATCAAGAATCCCAGTTGGACTTTTAACCATGCGGTCAGCTAGTTGCAACAACATCGAAGTCGGTCTAGCTTTGCTAATGCCCAGTTTGGTGTATATAGCCAGAGGCATCAAATTTATGTTGGCTCCTAAGTCATATAATGCCTTTGCAAAGGCATAATTCCCAGTAGTGCATGGGATAATAGAGCTACCTGGGTCAGACATCTTTTGAGCCATAGGTCTTGTCACTACTGTGCTACAGGTCTGCGTTAGAGTCACTGTGGATAGGTCCTGAAAATCAAACTTCCGTGACATTAGGTCCTTCATCATCTTCGCATAGCCTGGCATCTCCCTCAAGGCATCCATCAAAGGAATATTCAACTGAATTTGATGCAGCATCTCCATTAATTTCCTGTATTGATCGTCCTTCTTTTGTTTTACCAGTCTCTGAGGGAATGGCCCAGGTATGACCCTTTGTGCACTGCTTGCTGGTTTCTCTCTATTGGGGTTCTGTGGCACAAGAGGTGCCCCCTATTCTGCAGCTTGTTCACTCACCTTAGCCTTACCCTTACCCTTTTCATACTGACCCTGTTCAACCACTACTTCAGTAAGTTCTTCTGGTTCATCTACCTCTAGTGGAACTGGAGTAGCTGGCGTAGTCTCTTTGCTGGCTTGTGCAACTTCCTGCTCTTTGTCTAAATCTCTCCCATTCCGGAGACTCACTGCCATCAGCTTATTTGGGTTTTGTTCCTTAGGGTTAATGTTTTTGTCTGCTGGCAATGTTCCCTGGGGGTGGTTGTTTAAAGCAATAGACAGCTTCCCCAACTGAGTTTCAATGTTCTTTATAGCTGAATCATGCACTGCCAACTTTTCCTGCATCTTACCATTTGTCCCAACGAGTTGTTGAAGCATACCCCTGATCTCTACCATATTGTTATCTTGCTGCTAAGGAGGTGCCTGATATGTCAACTGTTGCTGGTGGTTCTGCTGTGGATAACCTTGCTGTCTCTGGTATGGCACCATTTGGCCTTGGGGTTGCATACCTCCAGGCTGTTGCATGTTTTGCCTATATTGCTGATTTGGTGCCGGTCTCCACTGCTGTCCTCCTTGTCTCTGACCCCCAGAGTTGTTGACATAATTCATATCTTCTCTTACCCCTTGATTGTCAGCTTCTCCACTCTATGAGCACACATAATATTGATTAACACAGGGTGTACATAGTCCTCCATTTGTTGTGTCAACAATATGCACCTGTTTTGTACCCACCTCGTCGATCTTCTTTGTTAATATACTCATCTGAGTCAGGAGTGTGTCCATGTTCTCTACATGCGAATTATTTAGTTCAAGAGGAACGAAATGCACTATGGGTGCCAGTGCTATACCTTTAATCATCCACCCCAAATTCTGGGATATCTTGTCCAGAAGGACTTTACACTCAGTGAATGTCTTACTCAAAAATGCACCCCCAGCTGAAGCATCCACATTGGCCTTTAGATTGTCAGCTAACCCCATGTTGATCCTCTGACCGAGCATCTGATCTGGAATACCATGGTAAGGACACTTCACTAGCATCCCTTTGAACCTTTCCCAAGTTTCCTGCAAGGTCTCAGTCGGCTGCTGCTTGTACTACAATATTTCATCAATCTGCCTTTCAATGTTGTTGGGCAAGTAGGACTTATCCAGGAACTGTTTGACTAATTCCTCCCAGGGGACAATGGAATTGATTGGGAGCGAATTCAACCAAGTATGAGCTTCCCCAGTCACAGAGAACAGGAACAATAAAAGCTTGATAGCTTCTAGGGTCACATTCGGCTACCTTTGGGTCACACAAATCGATAGAAAATTTTTCAAGTGTTGCTAAGAGCCTTCAATGTGTGACCCGGAGAACAATCCCTTATTCTACATAAGATGCAACATGTTGTTGGTGATCTCGAATGTGTCCTCTTGTATTGGGGGCATTGCTATGGTAGTAGCCAAGTTGTCAGTTGTAGGCTGTGCCCAATTTGGGGGAGCTGGCGCATCCCCGATGTTTCTGTTGATGTTTTCTACGTCACCCATGTCAAATTCAAGCTGGTGTGGTTGTTGTGATTGTTGGATCCTCTTATTGTCACGGTTCAATGCCCTGAATGTTTTCTCGGGGTCTGAGAGTCCTTCTAGTAGTTCTCCAATCCTCGAAGAATTTCTAGGCCTACACCTATATTCCACAAGAGTTCAAACACGAGAATTTCAATGAAAAGATTGTTTAACACCTTCGAAAATTGATTTAAATTAATAATTCTAAAACTACTTCTAAGTTATAATAAATAACACCATTAGTTCCCCGGCAACAGTGCCAAAATTTGATCACGCCCAACTATGCCTTCTAAAAGACAAAGCGGTTGTTGTAAATATAATCCGGTTTTAATTCCGGAGTCGAACCTATCTATTACAACTCTTTGGCAATGCTATTATCAACTCAACCAATTTCTAGATGCAAGATTTTTATCAATCAATTTTGGGTTTTGTTTAACCACTTCAAATAATATTGAAAATAATAATAAGCTAGATTAAAGATAATTCAATGGTAAAAAGGTCTAGGGCAGTGATTTCCGCAATTGCTGGTTTAGGTCTTGACTCTTTCGCTATAATCTCGCCGTAGTACTCTATGAGGATTAAGAGCTATGGGCTATTATAATTATCTCTCGATCAACTACAATAATTTATTAGAGCATTCTCTCGAACTACTCTAGCTGACAATATGTACAGTTCTAAATTATCCCACCAAAACTTCGTTATCTCTAAACCCACTTTTAAGTTCAAGTAATGAATCTCTTCAATTACCCAAATGTGGTGTTGTTCAACAGCTGTCTAACCTAATATTCTTTCTCAAGCAATATGAGGTAATTAGACACGATTAATCAAGGGCCCATTCAATTAATCACCATACAAAACGTAGTTGAACAATCATATAATAAATCCGGCTCTATTATAACAAGTTGAGTCAAAACTTCAACCAACAATTAGTTTCATCAAACCTAGATAATTGTTTAGCTACTCATAACAAAATAGAATAAAACTACAAAGTTGTTCATAATGAATAATTGCAAGAATTAAAAGGAGATAGAAAAACTTTAATGTTTGGTTGATCTTCGCACACTTGTTCTTACCTCCAAAGTAGTCTAAAAATAAGCTTTTTTTTTTGTCTTGGGCGAGCTGCTAAAGTTTATAAGGGTTTGGAACAAGTTTTTCCCGAATTACACTTTGGTCCCCAATTTTCTGGCACTTGAACAGTTCACGCGGTCGCGGCAATACCGCGGCTCGACCGCGGTGAACGCTGAACATTCTGCCAGGCATAGATGATCTGCCGCGGTTCAATCGCGGTTCCACCGCGGTCGCGGTGGATTTCACTCAGTCCGTTTTTGCTTCTTTATGCTCGGGTACTTCTTGATTGGGCGTTTTTTTCATATTATTGACTCCAAAATACTCCGTAGTGCTTCCGCACTTAGATTATTCCCTGCGAAGCAAAAGAACGCCATTTAGAGCATTTTGTTATCATTTTGCCTATAAAACAATAATAAAGTATGGTAATATTAAGGTGTAAATATCATCTATATAGCCTAATATCGGTTAACTTCATTAATAAATTGCTTTTGAGAGCACTTGATTGTTGTAAAAATTAAAATGGCAACTGATTTTTGTTCTAAACCGTGATTAATGGGATTTGAAATTAAGGTTGTATTTAATAATTTTGTAAGAATTTTCCTTTTTGAACAATTGCTAGTCGTTGCTCAGTTATTAGAGTATTCTTTCAGAGTCTATGGAATTTTGGACTCGGCCCTCAGCAACTGCAATGGGCTTTGTTACAGCGATGCAGGAAAGCCCTTTTAGCTGGGTTGTTTGATTTCAATTTTGGACCCAGATAAACATGCCTATAGTTTTAAAATAGTTTGTGTTTGTTCTGTGGCTAGCACGAGAAGAAGGTGATTTGTTCCTTACAAAATATCAAGCAATCTTATAATTTCCTCTATGAATCAAAGTTACACGCATATAAGTTTCCCCACTCCAAATGGCACAGTTTACCTCGCATTTGTATATAAGAGCATTTATTGAATATTTAGAAAGTTAATTAATGACCTTGCAACAATCACGAATATAGAATAGCAATTAATGAATATTCCGTAGCTTGCTTTAGGTACGAGTTTAAATTATTACAACTACGGGTACGGCTCCCGTGACGTGGCTGTAATACCTAGTTTTAAATTAGATAAAAATAGGAGCACCTTTAGTTCGCCCTTTAAAAACATATATATAAACCTTTTCTTAAAATAATTTGAGGTGTGCCCTGCCCAAACAAAACTTATAATACATGGCCCTCACAAAATTAGATCAAGAGCTAATCCTTTTAGAAAATAATTTGAGGTGTGCAGTACGCAAATAAAATCCTATAATCTATGGCCGTCACATAAATACAAAATTAGTATAGAAAAGACCTTGAACCTTCGTAGTTTGCTTTAGGCGTGTTAATTAAATAATTGTCATAGCTACGGGTACGGTTCCCGTGACATAGTTGTGATGCTTAATTACTAAAATTCGAGGGTACATTTATGTGACCCGGCCACAGTTTAATTTTTAATAATTTAAACATGTTGTAGATCGTGGGTACGGTTCCTGTGACATGATTCGCAATATGTAACAATAAATAATTAAAAGTGGTTATAAAGTTAAAAATGCACAATAAGTTTAAAACATGTAACAAATCAGATAATAGGCCAATTATTAATAGTTTAAGAGATCGTGCTAGAACCACGGAACCCGGGAATGTCTAACACCTTCTCCTGGGTTAACAGAATTCCCTATCTAGAATTTCTGGTTCGCAAACTTATAAAGTAAAGTCGAAATTTCCTCGATTTGGGATTTTAAAATAAACCGGTGTCTTGGAACACCAAATAAACTATTCCATGTGGCGACTCTGATAAATTAATTAATCCCATTTCGATAATGTCACTTTAATTGGAAAAATTCTCATATACCCTCGAGTGTAAAAAGGAGGCGTGACAGACGGTGAGGTGGACTGTGAGGTGGACAATTAAATGATGTGACACGATTTATAATGGTTATTTGTTCCACGTAGACGGAGATTGCAGAACACACGCTTGGTGAATTAATAAGCCTGCACAACACGTGTCTAATTGGTATAATAAATGCCTAAGAAATGAGTTCAAACGGAAAGAGGCCTAGTTTAAGTGTCTAAGTGAAAAATGGTGCCAATTTTAGGTGTCTCCGTATATATTCCACCTAATCTTAAAGCAGTTGCTGCAAAAGCAACGCTACTAGCTTGCATCATTCTGTGCGATACTGACATATGTATTTCGTGATAAGGATTGAGATGAAATCCAAAAGCTACAGAAATAATAGGTAAGACAAGTTTGATTTCAGAACTCTTAAACATTGCCAATTTTTATCAAAACTGTGCCGCTTGTTTCTATTTTGCGGTAGAAATATCATTTCATTTTGAAACTACTGGATTCTAAACATGGACTTGGGAACTATGTTTATGCAATGATAAAGAGCGTTCAACTGATGTCTGTAGCCACCAAAAGAATCATCAAAATATTTTAAGACCAAAGTTAAAGTGTAGCATATGTTGTATAAGGCACTTTTATAAGGAATCTATCCAATGCAATGGCTGTTCCACGAGGCCAGTACCAAGAAATGTTTATGGCAGGCATATTTAGTAACAGTTTGCCCATTATAGTAGTAGTCTATAAAGAACAGTAGGCATATTTATTAATTTAATGGTTTCAGCTTTGAAATCCTTTATTACAGATTTCACATACAAATCTATTTGGTTGCGAGTAGAGTTTTTGGTGACAAAGCTATCACTTTTAATTTTTTGATTTGAGTGCAGGACGCCTTTGAAATTCCAGACACGCAACACACTAGGGATACTATCCTTCATACATCTAATAATTTGTATCGATATCGTCGTAGTAGGCTCCATGATCATTTCAAGAAATTTGCTACAAAGGAGGAATGATGGTAGAACATACTAGAAGATGTCACTAAAGTTGAATGGAAATTCTTAGTGGAGTGTTTACCATGAAAATGATAACAACAATATTCTAAAAATACGTGATCTATTCTCGAGCTAGTTGTATAGAGCAGTTGATGCTAAGAATATGAAGTTTAATGACGAAATTCAAGCTAAGAAAGGGGCGATAACCAAACCTAAAGGCTTACTGTTCGGGCGTGTTTTACCGAGGGGATATAGTCTAAAACGGGGAGCTGAACGAACCGAGAAACCTGCTGCCCGGGTGTCGGATTGGTCGATGAGGGGCCTCGGGGTCGACGTCTGGGTTGAGCTCGAGCTATCGGGGAAAGTCGGGAATGGGATAACAATTAGATTATGATCAAACAAAGCTCTATATGGCCAATACCAAGCGATAGAACGAAGAACAAGTAAGAAAGCGATAAATATTAAAGTGGCCTCGGGCCAGTGAGAACAAGCAAGTTAGAAAGAAGAGAGAGAGAGAGAGATATTATTGATTTTGTGGAGAAATAGTTGGAGCAACATCAGACCTTTACAAGGTAGTGCGAGTTCCCTTTATATAGGAGGGGAACTCGGCTACTAGTACATGGGCATTAATTATAAAGTATGGAGATGGGACGACTTGACGTGATGCCTCAGCATAAGCTCTAGATAGGCCGGCCCTATCAGACTTAGCCGTGTGCCTTGGGAGATTCCCCCTCTGTTCTGGCTTCGATTCTCGTCTTCTCTGAGTGGGGCCTCGACGAGCCCTGAGGGAAGGGACTCGGTCATGGCTGCATTCTTCCGAAATTACTTGATAGCGAGAAATTAAGTCCTCTGATTTTGCCGCGTACATATAGTCTCCGCGTTTCCCAGAACGAAATGATGGGAAATGATTCTGACACTTGAATCCTCGAGCTTCTTACGAAGACGTCATACCAATGATACGACCCGTGACGTGAGCTTTTGTAGCAACCGGGGTGTCCAATAGACTTGTGCATTTGGACTTCATTCAATGCACTGCTGATTCTCATTCTCCAAGGTGAATGTACCACTAACAATTCGATTTTTCAAGAATGTAGTAACTGCGTCCGCTGGCCAATCTTCCAAAGCCTCGATGACCGTGTCATTATCCCCTATAAACGGGGTGCCTTGGTGTTGTTTTTCCTATCCCAGTACCCTCGTTGGCTCATTTGCCCATTCCTTCTTATCATCTTCTTCTATCCTTGAATACCATACTTGGGGCTCATGGCCGCAATACCGTTTGGCGAGCTCCCATAGATTGTGTTGTGGACTCTTGCTGGGGCTTCCTTTTGTCGAGCGTGATCATGATGTCGTGTCGCTGCAGTGGTCATTGATATGCTTGCCATTACTGTTGTTGTTGGCCCAAGATGATGACAGACGGGGAGTCAGTTTTCCCCTTATGTAGACAGTCGTTCAGACTATGCACCACTGCTCACTCTCCTACCTAGGTCTGGTGTGACACTTCATCCCATGGGTTTTTTCTTTCCCAAGGGATAAAGTGGCACTACCGGCCATCGAGGCTGGGGCCCACCGAATCTTCAACCTTTGGCTTTGGCGGGCTATATCTCTTTTCTCTGCCTCCTCTGCATCCCCTCCTTTTCCTCTTCTTCATCTTCTCCGGCGGGAATCCCCTGGGGAATTGAGCTGGGAACCTAGAAGAGGTGGCGGTCAAAGCAATCACCCTTGAGGATGCGTGCTCGAGGGGGCGGTGCTCGAGGATGCTAATACCGGAGATGGATTTTCGAGGATGGACCGGGCTCATGGGTTTCATCACATGTACATCCTTCCGTTCCTCCGTTTTAGGTGTAGAGAACCTCTGTAGGCTTTTGTAATTGTATGTAAAGACCCCTCGAAGGCCGTTGTACGTGGGTTTTTATGAATATGAAAATACTTCCTTAACTTCTATTTCCGATTCCTGCCTTATTTTTGTATGCTCTCGTGCCTTTTGAGGCTTTTGAATGTTTTCCTTTGTTGTTGACCGCTGATACCTAACTCGGATGTGAGCGTTCTTCCCGATCCTCTGCTAATTTACATGGCTCCTTTCTGAGCCCATTGTCATACCTCGAATTGAGCCTAAATTGATCTGATAGGCCCAGGCTGTCAGGCCCTCTGAGTTGTATGGAGATAGTACGCTGAGTTTCGTAGCTTTCGATAATGATATCTTGAATGAAGGTCAGCTTTGGGTACCTGGGGGTCCCTCTTGAACTTGATGTAGATAGATTTTTGAAGCGTATGGGATAGGCTTCTGTTGAGGAGTTGCCAGTACTCAGGCGCTGCTTTGAGCCTTCCTAGAGCCTTCATGATCAGAGCTTCGCGTGCTTATTTCTCCTTTTAGAAAAGGAAACCATGAGATTGGGCATTGCCTCGAGTCGAGTGATGGCTTTGAAAGCTTCCCGACATCCGACTTCTTTTTTGGCGGGGATCCTCGAGGTCAAATGCTTCCTCGAAACTAGAGATAATATGGCCGACTCTTTGAGTCCTGGCATCACGTCGAAGGATGCCTCTGGGATTGGGCATCACCCCATCGATCTGTATCGAGGCCGTTGGCCTCCCGGGGCTCACTTCGGAAGGGTGAATCGTCGCTGCTTCTCGCATATATGTGGGGCAGCTTTGGCTTCTTCGAAAGACCTCACTATTTTAGATAGCTGCCCTTCCGCCTTGGCATAAGGTTCTTCATTTATTCAGGTGCAAAAAGTGTTGGCGCACGTTCTTGCTTTGGTCTGTCAACCAAACCATAGTCATGACAACTACTTTGGGGCCGACCCGACAGGGAGTGGCAAGTGTTGCTCCCGGCGCTCAGGATCCGCGGGAGTTCGCTCTGAAGACCGTGCCTTTGATAAAAGAGGAACATGTGGAGACAGTGAGGAGATACTGCGGATGGAGCGAGGGGATGACGCTGCATGTGCTTTCCCTGGATGAGAGTATTACGGACTCTGTTGATGGATTATTGAGCGTATACCTATATCCTTTCGCATTTGGCCCCCTTGATTGGGTCGTGCTTGATTTTTGCTTCAAGTATCGGGTTACTTTGGCGCAGATACATCCATCGTTTTGGCAAGTGGTGCTGATGATGAGGTCCTTTGCGGAGAGGGATGGACTTGAATTCACGCTCAGTTACCTTGTCAGGTTGTATCAGCCCTTTCACCACGAAGGCCTGCTAACCCTGCGATGTCGTTCTTCCACGCCCTTTGTTGTCAATGACAAAGAAGATGGGGATCGAGAGTGGATCAGTTGGTTCGTCCGGGTCCGTTTGACCGACATTATCCCTGTGGAGCTTATGCCATTTCCTGAGGGGTGGAATTATGCACGTGAGTGGAGTGTTTGGTGTTTTTTTTCAGATTTTGCTTATAGCGAAAATCAGTTGAGTAATTGTGCTTCTCCTCTTTTGCAGCAACTTCATGGATGCCGAGCGAAGTTCTCGACCTGCCCGGCTGGGTCCGGAGGTTGGTGACCCATTCGACCTGCGATGAGCATAGGTGGCGAGCTGTATCCCACGTTAGATGGGAAGCGTGATACCAAGGTATGCGCGCACGCTGCCTTTACCTTGGCCTTCGTATATTTGGGATGACATTTTCCCCTTTCTTTTGTACCAGCTTTGTCGTTGTAGGTACCGAGCGGTTCCTTGGGATGATGCGATGCTCTTCCAAAGGGGGGAAGGAGTTGTCAGCCTCCGAGCTGAGGGACAATGGTGATAAATAGGATTTGCACCCGCAGTGTGGTGGAGCTTTTCATGGGGCTCAACGGGCCCGCGTTTTCGAGGAGAGGGCATCGTCTAAGCCTACTATTCTTAGAGTGTTTGATTCCAGGACAACGGTTCCTCCAAGTGGGAATGCTTTTCCTGAGATCGGTTCACCTGGGGCTGAAGAGGCAAGATCAACAGGAGTGTGCTCTGACTTCGAGGAAGTCTGCCGTCTTCACTTCATGGTGAGTTTAGGCGCAGTTCTACTGTATTCTGCGCCCTCCTTTCTTCATCAAGTTTTCCTTTTGCAGGCCTATGATAGGATCAGGTCTGAGTTGCTCCGTCAAGGAGCCAAGCTTCGGAAAGTTTTGGACGAGGCTGAGTACCTTGGGTTCCTTAGCGAGGAGAAGGAGGTTGAGTTACTGCATTGGCGAAATGAGGCCTACCGGAACTCGAATTACGAGAGCTATTTGATGGAG
The DNA here is from genome assembly GCF_000393655.2 of Nicotiana sylvestris. Taxonomy (NCBI): domain Eukaryota; kingdom Viridiplantae; phylum Streptophyta; class Magnoliopsida; order Solanales; family Solanaceae; genus Nicotiana; species Nicotiana sylvestris. The sequence goes on along the minus strand of NC_091064.1, from coordinate 88,378,657 downwards.
CAGGTAACTTTTCGTAGTACGCGCTTCGCTCTTTTTGGCCCTTAAGGTTAACCCCTTTCTCCTATATTAGCTGCAGAAAAAGATGGAGGCCTTGGAGTACCTCAACGGCGATATCAACCGCGTCAGGAATGCTTGTGGCGAACTAAGGGCTCAGGTGCAAGCTCAAGCTTTAGAGGAGAGAGGCGCCTTGGCCAAGGTTCCTGCTTTCGAGGTCCAACTCTGCTTGGCTCGAGACAATGTTATGGTTCAAGCGGACATGATCGGGAAACTCGAGTCTGATCTCTCAAAGATCAGGGCTGAGATAATCAATGCCCGGTCTGAAGCTGCATTAAACCGAACCAAGGTTGATCAGGAGATGGCGATTCATATGAAGGGCACTGCTGACGCCCAAGATAAGCAGAAGTGGGCCCTCGACCGGGAGAAGAGGATCGAGGAATACGTTCGTTACAGATCCCAAAGAGAGGTACTCGAGGAGATTTACGCAAGATGATTCGTTCTCTCGGAGGAATTGGCTTGAGCTAGGGCGGACGAGCGTGATGCTCGGTCACTTCTTGCTGACGTCACGGAGAGCGAATCCGGCAGGCTGTAGCCCTTTGGGGCGGAGTGTAGATTTCACTGTTTTTCCACTTTGCATTTGATACTTGTAGAGCATGTTTGTAGATGGAGAGTGCGCCTTTTTTGCGTATGTAAGATAAGAGGAAACTTAAAGTTTTATTTTTTCTATGTCTCTTTCTATATTACTTTTCACTAGGCGGGCTGGTTTCGGTGTTTGGCAGGATCCTCGTAGGTCCAGAACTGATCAGGCAGGCCGGAGGTTTTTAAGTGCAATCTCTAACATGAGCAGGTGCTGGGGCCTCCGTGCTTTGCCCAGCTGTTTAGGCTTAGTCTATGAGTCAGGCCTTGACTCGAGTTTGCCTGACCTTCAATATTCTGTGCCCGTGTGGGCGGATAGTGATTATTCTCATTTCTTGCCTTGGGTATTTGCTGTTTCAACTATTTTGGGTCCAGTCTTCGAGTCGCGTTGCGATTCGAGCTTTAATTGACCCTTAAGTTCTTTCCTGCCTGCATGGGGGACGACGATGACTTTTATTTCTCGCCCTCGGGCGTTTGCTATTTCCACTATTTTGGGTCCAGTCTCCGAGTCACGTTGTGACTCGAGCTTCAATTGACCCTCAAGTTTTCTTGATTTTCAAGCCAGCGACAGTGGCTCTTACGCTGTTTTGGTCGTTGAGACCTTTTAATATGTGGCCTGGAGGCTTGTATAGTTAACTATTTTGGATCCAGTCTCCGAATCGGGTTACAACTTGAGCTCATTTTATTCCTCAAGTTGTCAATTTTCAAGCTGGCGACAATGGCTCTTACGCTATTTGGTCGTTGAGACCTTTTAGTGTGTGGCCCTGAGGCTCGTTTTGGCAGGCGACCATTTCTTTTACGCTTTTGCCCGTGGGAATTTTGTAGGCTTTGTTTTCCTCTCGTTAAGGTCTTTTTTGAGATAATTTTGCCTGACCCGTCGTCGGTTCTAGAAGAACCTCGATTTCAAGTTGTTATCGGCGATGTTTGAGCACCTCGAAAGGTTCTTAGTTCGTAGGCTGAGTAGATCGAAGCCTTGTGATTTGGAGCTGACATGGTCCATACTCATTTGCCTGTTGAGGGAAGCTTGTTTTAACCGGTTCTTTCCGAAGTATATTCGAAGTAATGACCTGCAATTTTGTTTAGCGACGGTCGGGGGTCCCTGAGTCGCGTTAATTTGGCTGTATCAGCCGTTTTGACCATAGTCATATGTGTTTGGCTGGAGCCATTTTTGCCCCCGAGTGATAGTTTAGGCATCTACACCGAGGGTATGCCCTTTCGGGATTCTTACAAATGCAACGTATAGCCTAAACTTCGGTATTTTGAGTTTCATGCCTGTTGAGGTCTTACAGTTTGGCATGCCTGTTGAGGTCTTATAGTTTGTCATGCCTGTTGAGGTCTTACAGTTTTATCATGCCTGTTGAGGTCTTACAGTTTGTGTTGCTTTGTAGAATAGATCTAGTTACATCGAGTCTGCCCGCTCGAGGTCTTACAGTTTCGGGTTTTCCAGTGTATGGCGATTGGTGGCAGTCTTCGAGTCATCGAGTTTGCTTAGGCTCGAAGGCCACTATTCGCGAGCTCGGAGTTTCCTTACTGGGGATTTATAAGCCCGGAGTTCCTACCATGGGGTCGTGCGGGTGCCAAGTTGTTGATGTTGAGTCTCCGAGTATCTCGGGATGCATTCGGTGGAGGGGTCCCTACCGGGAGTATACTGAGATTTCTTTGTTTGGCATATGAGATACTGAAAAGATATTCTTTTATTGCTTGGCATAAACACATATCGTTTTATTGTTGTGAGCTCGGCCCGCGCGGGAGCGGCTCCTCGGACCATTTGGTCCGGTACATGATTCCCTGTTGAATCTCAGTCTGCCATTCCCCGGTCCTTCCGAGGGGATGGCACCCTTAAAAGAAGATCATCGCTCGTCGTTTGACTGTAGAAGAAGGCCTGTGATCTTGTCGTATCCTCCTCTGGGGGTACGTTGCATCGCTAATAACCTTGTTGGCGAGACCCTCGTCGGGGCGGAAGTCCGACCGAGGGGAAAGAGCGCGGCGGGTCCTGTTAAGGCCTTGGGATCTCCGGGTGGAGTTATAACTTCTGAATGTCTTGGCCGATTGTCTACATACAGTTTAGTGAAAAAACAATAAAGGAGTGAAGTAGTTCTTTCTTACCGCGGGATGCGTAGGCGATGTTTCGAGATTTGGTATGTTCCTACCGTTTCGGGGTGTGGGCCCTAGTACAACCCTCTGCTGTGTTTAGTTAGGCTTGACCGAAGATGTGGTTTGCTTACCCTTTGATCCTTTCAAGGGTGGAGGTATCGATGCCGGCGATATGTCATATGGTAATGAATTTCCCCTCGTCGCATATTGCTCCTTGTTGACGATTTAATTCCGCCCATTGCATGGGATTTCATTATTTTGGTGAAGTGGGGCCGACGCTGTCCCCGGGCGGTGTGCCCGTGGCCATCTAAATAAGACGTCCGTGCCTTGTACCTTCTTTGACGGCATAGAACTCGGCATTCTAGTCCGAGCATAGACGGGCTGTATCGAGGGAATGGTCTTCCTGCTTGTTGTGGTGATCGTCGTTTAGAATCCATCAAAGATTCGAGATGCTGGCGCGATTTGGTTTGTTAGTCCTAGCCACCCTATTGACTTTGGTCCAACATCGTTGGTATGCTGATCGAACCACCTGAATTCATGAGCATATGTTTTACTTGAAATGGGTCAAACGAGGGAGAAGGTTACCGGTGTGTCAGTGTGAGGCCGAGGCAAGGTCTCGGTGTGCTTTTCTCTAGATGTAAGGGTGTCCTTCTAGAATATATCCCTGGACCCGTTTTTCCCTAGCGATGAACATTTTTACTTTCCATTTTATGAGTCCTTGGAGGGTGTCGCCGCTCCTCCACTATCGCGGTAATGCATCGCAGCTCGTTTGCTTCATTCTTCCTAGTTACCTTCCTCCCTTGGGGCTGAATCCGAGCCTGATCGCTCGATAGTACTCGGTGGCGATTTTTATTGAGTATCACGGCTGTTGTCCTCCAGAGCTAGTGGCCATTTTTGAAGCCGTGGCCGCGCGCGCCCTGCGGTTATCGCGCTAGGTTGTGGTTCCTTTGAGGGGGACTTGATCGAATAGGTCTGAGTCATTTGGTGTCCCTGGTTTCACTTATGGTGAACACGATGTCTGGTATAGTGATGCTGAAATTGTATTCTAATGGGCAAGGTGCCCCTGCCGATCGTGCGTCCTCGTCGAATCTGGTTTTGTTAAAGATTCCTTAAAGGTGTTTCCCTCGGGCCGTTTCCCGATCGTCTCGAGGTAGATTTCATCTTGGGGTGTTCCTCCTATCCGCGGAGCATGGATGGTACCTCCATCGGTTTGGCATTAGTTTCTTTGCCGGGAGCCTGCTTGGGTATACCGAGTCCGAGGAGGCTCCAGGATGGTCATCCACGGCCCTGATGCAAGGCTGGTGCCGGGTACGGGCATCCGACCAGATCTCGGTTGGGTATTTAATCAATCTTCGTTTGAAATGCCCCACAGTCGTTGGGCTTGGTTCGTTCAGGCTTTGGGCGAAGGCCTGTGTTTCCTAGTCACCCAAAACCGGGGGCTATCTCGTCCGTTCTATCAGGGAATGAGGCGCGACTTCCCGTGGCATCTCATTCTCTCTTTGTTCAGCCTCGGATGTGTCGGGCTTTCTCATTGCTGCTTTGATGGCATCGACGTGTGCCTCTACGGAAGAATCTGCTGGTATTGTAAGCGAGTTTGTGAGGTCAGGTGCTAGGCTACAACACCACATCATGGTTCTTTTTGAGAGTGTTTTCCCCAACCTCTTCGCCGAGACGGGCTCGAACTCATCATTTTAAAGGTCGTTACCTTTTCTCGTGCATGTGTAAGCAGTGGTGCGCTCGTCAGGATCCGAGGTCTTGTTGTACTTAGGGAGTTCTGGCGTTCCGGACTTCTGTGAAATGGGTTCCGGGACAGCTTCCTCAGGGAACGGTTGTTGCATGAACGTCCACGAACCTGACTCGATCCTTTTGGAGAGATCCCCAAGAATCTTTGCTATGGCAGGGTCGGTTACCGATCCGTCGTTGCTTGATATCTCGGGTACTCATTTAGCGTGGAGAGTTGTTTCCGGTGCTACTGTACTGGGAGTCTCCGGGTGGCTTTGAACTGATCGATAGTCAACTGTTGTGACTGCAACATTTCAAAGATATCGTGAAGACTAACTTCATGTGCTTCCCGAGTCGGGGTTTTTTGGGCTTCCTGTCGGTCGATACGCTATATTCTCCCATCAGTGTGTCAGGCTTCGTCGACCTGCTACGCGTCTTGCGAACCCGTATTTGCTGGAATCGGCTCGGTCGCGTTATTGGGATTCTGTGGTGGTGCTACAGCGGCCGAGACAACCACATTGTTTTCCCTGTGATTTTCGAGGTTGTTGTTCTCGACTCTGTTTACTGAGACAGAATCTTTTAACCTGAAATCAATGAATCTTGGATAAGAAAAAGTGTGAAAGATAACGTGTGATTATGCAATGAAACCAGCAAGAAAATAATCACTATTATTTTTAGCCTCACGGGTGGGCGCCAAACTGTTTACCATGAAAATGGTAACAACAATTAAATTGTAAATAGGATTCTAAAAATACATGATCTATTCTCGAGCTAGTTATTTAGAGCAGTTGATGCTAAGAATATGAAGTTTAATGATGAAATGCAAGCTAAGAACGGGGCGATAACCAAACCTAAAGTCTTACTGTACTGGCGTGTTTTACCGAAGGGATACAGGCTAAAACGGGGAGCTGAACGAACCGAGAAACCTGCTGCCTGGGTGTAGGATTGGTCGATGAGGGCCCTCGAGGTCGACGTCTGGGTCGAGCTCGAGCTATCGGGGATAGTCGAGAATGGGATAATAATTAGATTATGATGAAAGAAAGCTCTATATGGCCAATACCAAGCGATATAACGAAGAACAAGTAAGAAAGCGATAAATATTAAAGTGGTCTCAAGCCAGTGAGAACGAGCAAGTTTGAAAGAAGAGAGAGAGAGAGAGATATAATTGATCTTGTGGAGAAATAGTTGGAGCAACATCAGCCCTTAATAAAATAGTGTGAGTTCCCTTTATATAGGAGGGGAACTCGGATACTAGTACATGGGCATTAATTATAAAGTATGGAGATGGGACGGCTTGACGCGACACCTCAGCATAGGCTCTGGATAGGCTGGCCCTGTCAGACTTAGCCGTGTGCCTTGGGAGCTTCCCTCTCTATTCTAGCTTCGATTCTCGTCTTCTCTAAGTCGGGCCTCGACAGGCCCCAAGGGAGGGGACTCGATCGTGGCTCCCCATCCTCGGGGTCTCAAGGCATTCTTCCGAAATGAATTGATAGCGAGAAATTAAGTCCTCTAATTTCACCGCGTACATAGAGTGTTTCGACTTTGATTGTCAAGATCCAAAATCAACCGTCGTGATGACGCCTATCATGGAATTAGGCCAGCCTCAACAAAACAAACCCAACATAACAACAATAAGTTGGAAAATAGAAACGGAAGTATTTAACATTGAAGAAACTTTTTCGAAAACATAATAAATCCCAAAGTGTGATACAATCCAACCCAAAACTGGGGTGTCTCTGAGTACATGAGCATCTATTCGGAATACAATCCACTACAGTGTCTAAGGATAACAACTGAAATACATCAAATGATAAAGAAGGAGAGTCAAGGTCTGCGGACGCTATGCAGCTACCTTTACAGTCTCCAAACTCTAGGGCCTCAATCAGCAACCGCCGCCGTGAATAGAGTCACCTTGGTCTGCACACAAGGTGCAGGAGGTAACATGAGTATACCAACTCAGTAAGTAACAAGTCCAAACTTTGGACTGGAAGGTAATGACGAACTCAACCACAGCAGATATAACATAAATAAATGTGTAGAAACGTAGGCATACATCTTAGCTATCTCTACATGCCAATGCACATACTGTATGAAATACATCATGTGCTCCCACTCTCAAGTGCTCAACTACTTGGTACTGTATATGACCATTCGGCCCAGGGAAATCCATCCTGAAATATAAAAAACACTGACTGTAAGTTAGCCAGTACCGAGGAAAAAAGGGCAATCCAACCCTGTGGAGAAATCCATCTCCAGGTATCAAGTACTTCAGACAAATCCATGACCAGGGAAATCCATCCCTCAATAATAACATCCACGCTCACTGGGGGTGTGTTACAGACTTCGGAGGGGCTCCTACAGCCCAAGCGCTATCATACTCGTCAATATAACTGCTGGAGCATGCAGCCCAATCCCGTAACTATCACTCATAACCAGGCTCTCAGCCTCACTCAGTCATCAATCTTTCCAGTCTCACCCACGGGCTCACAAAGTCATGAAAACAAACCCGGAACAATGATATGATGAAACAATAACTAACTGAGACTGAGATATGATATAAAATTCATGAACATTACTGAGTACAAAATATTGATTACAATAATGAGATGAAAGCAAGAAACGACCACTAAGGATCCCAACAATACCAACATAAAGCCTAAACATGATATCTAACATGATTTACATCTCAATTACTTTATCACATGATGAACATGAATATCAACAAGATAGAGTCACTGAACGGTGCCATAGAATCATCTTAGTAATAATTTTCACGGTGCACGCCCTCGCGCCCGTCACTTGGCATGTGCATCACCTCAATACCAAATCACATAATACATAATTTGGGGTTTCGAACCCTCAGAACCAAGTTTGGAAGCGTTACTTACCTCAAACCAAGAAAAATCCTACTCTGCAATGCCTTTGCCTCTCAAATCGGCCTCCAAATGTACCGAATCTAGCCACAAGCAATACAATACGATCAATGTAGGCTAAAGGAATCAATTCCACAAGAAAAATACCAAATTATAGCCAAAAATCCGAAATCGGCTCAAACTCGGCCCCCAAGCCCACGTCTCGAAATTTGACAAAAGTTATAAAACCCGAAATCCCATTCATTCACGAGTCTAACCATACCAAATTTACTCAAATCCGACAATAAAATCCCATTCAAAACCTCAAAATTCCATCTCAAGAACACTTCCTCTTTTTCCCCAATTCTTCACTCCAAATCACAAATTAAATGATAAAATTAAAGATATAATAATGGGATTTAACAAAAACCAAGTGAGAAACACTTACCCTAATCAACTCCACAAAAATCCCTTCAAGAATCGCCCAAATCCGTGATCTCTAGCTCAAAATATGAAAAATGAGCTCAAACCCTCGATTTTGAATATAACACTGTCTGCCCTGATTTTCTTCTTCGCGAAAGCGACCGTCCTGTCGCGTCCGCGTAGACTAATTCAGACTGCCTCTCCGCTTTACTCTTCGCGAATGTGACAACTACTTTGCAAACGCGATGCTTTACTAGCTTAAACCTTCGCGAACGCGGCCCTCACCTCACGAACACGTAGACCAAGGACCTGGGGTCCCCAATTGCCTCACTCCTCTTCACGAACGCGACACCACTCATGCGTTCGCCATGCACATACTGCCCTACCCTTCGCATTCGCTGCCTCTCCTTCGCGAAAGCTTAGAATTTTTTTTCACCGTCTTAGAAACACTCTTTGCGAACGCGAGGCCCCTCTCACGAATGCGTAAGAGGAAACCAGAAACAAAATATAGCAGCAGATCAACTATCTCGCTAAGGCCAAAAATTATCCGTTAACCACCCGAGGCCCTCGGGACCTAAACAAAACATACAAACACGTCCCATAACATCGTACGAACTTAGTCGAACCTTCGAATCACTCAAAACAGTATCAAAACACCAAATTACACATGGATTCAAGCCTAAAGAACTTCTAAACTTCCGAATTCCACAAACAATGAAGAAACCTACCAAACCATGCCCGAATTACCTTAAATTTTGCACACAAGTCAGAAATGACATCATGAACCTACTCCAACTTTTGAAAATCCAATCCGACCCCAATATCAAAATTTCACTGCCTTCCAAAATCGCAAAAATTCTAACTTTCGTCAATTCAAGTCTAATTCTACCACATACCTTCAAATCACATTCCGGATGCGCTCCTGAGTCCAAAATCACCTAACGAAGCTAACAGAACCCTTAAAATTCAAATCCAAGGTCATTTACACATAAGTCAATATTCGGTCAACTTTTCCAACTTAAGCTTTCAATTAAGAGACTATGTGTCTCAATTCACTCCGAAACCACTCTGGACCCGAACCAACTTACCCGGTATATCATAATATAGCTATAGAACACAAAAGAAATAAGAAATGGGAGAACGGGGCTATAACTCTCGAAACGTCCGGTCGGGTCGTTACATTGATCCTTTCAAGGTAATTAAATAAAATATGCACAAAAGCTATTTTTTAGCTAAAAGAACTCTAGAAAATGTCTACGTCAACCAGGGAAGTTACAAAAAACTAAGAAAGCAACCTATGAAATGGAACTTAAATTCTCATGACCAGAGACTCAAAATCTTGTTTATTTCTTATTTTACTTTTTATACTTAAATTATAGGATATATCATTGATTCATATTAAATGCATAGAATGAGTGCTAGAAACAAAATATACAAGGCAAAACAAGGAATCAATCACATTTGCGACAAAAAAAGTCCTTCAGGGCAATCTCTTTTGAAGAGGTGAGATATGTCTTATTTTATGAAGTTAGTAATTTTTTCTTCAATGACGTAATTTGATTTATTTTGTTAGAGAGATGTAATCACCAGAAAAGAGTCAAACTTTCATAAATTTTGGGAAAAACTCGCATGAAAAATAGTCATTGGGTTAACGATGTCGCTGCTGAATAGAATGTAAATACAAAACTCTAATATTTAATACTATGATACAAGTTTACTGAAACAAATATTGAAAGCTAAAGTTTTATAGTCTGCTTGTAGGATAAAGTGAATGAGTTGGTTGTCACGCCCCGAACCTGGGCCTGGACGTAACACGACACCCTGTGCCTGACTACTGTGACCGAGCGAACCAACTAGCTGGCTAGATCAACATGTGACATAATAAATACTGAATGCGGAAGATAAACTAACACATGATGATATACTAAAAGTCTAGATGATATAAATCAAAGTGTAGAAATACTAATACAATTCTGAAACATATTTGCAGCCAAAATAATATGAAATGGTTGCGACTCTGTCTAATTATTACTCTTATCTATGAAGCCTCTAATAAAGTACTGAAAACATTGACTGTCTGAAAATACTGAAGACTGTAAGGAAATCATAATGCCCCAAAAGAACTAGGGATCACGCTGGTACGAGAATCCTAGCGCTCTGAATCATCAACCTGTAAATCATTACCTGCATCGTGAGATAAAGGCCCCAGGTAAAAAGGGACATCGGTACATTTGAATTGCAGTGGTATGTAAAGCAACTAAAAGAAAGAATTATAAATGTTGAAACTAATACTGAGCTGATAACTGAGAATTGATAGTTGATAACTGAAAAATAACTGTTGAAACTGAAACTGAAATGACAACTGATAGCTGATAACTGATAACTGAGATAATAACTAATAACTAATAACTTATAACTGAAATGATAGCTGATAACTAAATTGAATAAAGGAAGTAAGGATATGAATACTCCCTCTTATGAATGATGAACAACATGTTTATCTGAATATTAAATTGCGGCCTCATGCCCAATATATATGTGCACAAACTACGGCCTAAGGCCCAAGTATACGTATACATAACTGCGGCCTCAGGCCCAAAGAAGCAAAAAACATAAACTGCGGCCTCAGGCCAAAATACAAGGGTTCAACATTCAGGGATTTAAAATTAAGAATTAAGAATCATACTGCAATACACGATACTGAAATACCGAATCATAATGAGTTACACAATACTCGAATGCTAAATAGAACTAGACTGAGACATGTATTCATGAACTGATTATGAAAACTAAAACTTCAACTGTTTATGACATGTTGAGTAATCTAGACTGAGACTCATGGGCATCAAACCCAAGTCTATATTGATTATGCACTGATTTTACATCGTTTAGAATGAAAGTCATGAATAAGTTATGAAGCTAGAGAATAGAAGTTCTACGACTATTCATGGAACTAAGGCATAATTATTTTCTGAGGAAACTAGTAATAGTCATAATGAATGAGACGTAGGGAGAATCATAGACATTCCCAAATGTAAAGAGAGTTAGCCTCATATACCTCAGTATTGCCCCTTAGTGATACTACAATGATCCACAACACTAAGAACCTTCAATCTACAATAGCAACATCTAATGGAACCAATATTAGTTAAAAATTCCATAACTTAAGTCATTTAGGCATATTATCAAACACCTTGTAGGCATAAATCTCTATATCCCATCACCATATATTTAGTTCATCCAACTACAACCATTCATAAAAAATTTAGCCCACCATCATGATTAACCAATTTGTAACTTCCAACATCACATATGTGACCATCCATCCACACCCAACCAACAAAGTTCCATTAAATAATCATCTATTCTATCTCTACCATAGTTATGTAATTAAATTGGGAATTTAATGGATTCCAATCACCATACCAAGAGTTCTATTACTTATTCATACTCATATTCCCTTAATAAATCCATAAATGTAAGTCTAAGGGTGTAGGATTACCTTTTTGGAAGAAATCTTACAAAAACTTCCTTTGAGTTCTTGAAGAAATTTCTTGAAGATCTATATATGTTATGTGTAGATTTCATCAATACTAGTGTAGAAATGATGTAATTCTACACCAAGATAATAGGTATTGCTTACCTTGAAGAGGGTAGGAGTTGGTGCTCTTGAGTGGGTGAAGAAGAACCCCAAGGGTCGTCCAAACAGAATGGGGAAAATGAATCAGGAAATTGTGTTTATAAGCTCAGATTTCGGACGCGGACGTGGATGCTTTGCATCCGCGCAATCCTCCGCTAGCCTGTGGTAATTTGGTCATAACTTCTTGTAGGAAAGTCCCATGACGAACGGTTTGAAAAGTTAGAAACTAGACTCAAAGAAATTTTATTTTATAGGTTGTGCATCCTATAACACCTTATAATCTATAGATATGCTCGTCGAAAGTATGGTCTTGTGCTTATTCATTTGGAATTTTCGTCTTTCATGTAGTTTTCCAACTTGTCTTAAACTTATGTCTCTCCTTGGACCCTAAATCACTTATGATATGCCTCGTACACTTATTGTCATAACAATTTGGTTACCATCATGTTAATACTCATTTAATTCATCCATAACATGTTCAAATTTACGGGGTGTTACATTAGTTGTAGAGCAAGTTCAAAAAACAGAAGAGGATATTGCTATGGACCCTATTGTTAATGCGTCATTTATGAAAATTGTTGGAGAGAAGTCAGGCTATTACCACGGCCAAAGATCGGGACTTAAGCTAACAAATAAGCGATCCATGCACGGGCTTCAAGAGCAACTGCAAGCACACAAAAAAGGAGGTGGAAGAAGAACCCCATAAACGAGAGAGTATAGAATCTAAACTTAAAGAAGTAAAGTAACTTGAGGAGGAGCAAAAAAATCTAGCAGTCATCAAAGCTCATGTACTAGTCATGGAGGCTCGTGTAGGACGTGAGAAGAAAATGTTAAAAGAGGGCATTGTGGTATGCTTATGTTTAATTATCGTAGAGGCTCCTACAAGTCCTATGGATGAAATCATGGTAAGTAAACTTCACCTAATTCATGTAAAAGTAAATTTCTTTTCGCTCTTTTATTACTTGTTCAATTATCGACTTATGCTTATGTTCATCTTTTGTACTGCAATGAAATATTTTATTTGTCTCTCCTCTTCTTCCTTTTTGACTGTCTAAAAGTACTATGGATTACGTCATGATAAGTAATATTCATAAAATAATACTAGTCAATAAGCTTTTGATACATTTTAGCCTCTCTTCTTTCATTCTCCTCCATATTTTTCTATCGGAACGTAAAATTTTCAGTTTTATATAAAGTATAGAAAATATTTTTTATTTTCAAAACTTTACAACTTTATTTATGTACAAACACCTTTATGTGATAGGATCTTGTGACTAATAGTAATTACTCAACAAGGGAAACAACAACCTAAAGAAAAAAAAATGAATTACATGTATTGGCGAGACAAAGATGCTTAAATTGGGAGAGGTACTCACAGTGAAGCATTATATGTTCAGCTGAATATGTTAAGATCAATAAGATCGAATTTAAATTCTATGAACAGTATAAAGTGTTTGTACAATTTGGATAATAGTGTCCCTTCATTTCTGTATTTTAAATAGTGTACCTTTCTGTTGTTAGCAATGTACATGTTAGTACATGATTAGTTGGTTGCACCTCTATTCTTGCAGTCATTTTAGTTTACTGAGGTTAAGGAGTTTTTGAAATATTTTCTAATCAATTTTTATTCAGTTTGGTTGGAGTGAATACTTAATGTAATATCTTAGACCTTATGTTATAATGTTCTTTCTAGCTGAATATTTCTATCCCTACCACTATCTAATGTAAATAGGCATTTGTGGTTCACTCTATTTTAAATCAAAGTGTATATATATATATTCCTACTGTAGCGTTCCTTTCTTTCTCTCTTTCTGATTTCTTGTTTTCATCTGTAATCCCAAAACTGCATCAGCTTCTTCTATATTTCGCTCCAAGCAAATGTGAAGCACAATTTTGTGTGAGGCTCTCGGCCTACACTATTATCGACAATAAATTGATTGTTGGCACCAATCGACTGAGAGTCAGTACTACCATTCAGGTTAACCCCGTCCCCAGGTATACCTTTCATTCTGGAAGATGCTCGATCAATATGGCCTGCTCGAGTTCTTCGACCGTGGACTTCATCGCATCCGATTCCTAGGGGGCAACGAAGGCTCGGGGTATGAGGAAATCTTCTTCTTCTTCCTCGAACGCCTGTTCATCGAACACCTGTCCCTCGGGCTCAACCGAGGATATGGGTTGTGATTGCTATTTGGCCACCTGTTCGTCCTTTGACTTTTCTGATATGGATGGTGTCGATACCGGTGCCAAGTCGTATACTGCAAACATCTCCTTAGCTACATGCTGCTCTCCATATACTGTTTTCACGCCATCCTTCGTTGGGAACTTCATCATTTGATGAAGGGTCGATGGTACTGCCCTCATGCTATGGATCCACAGCCTTCCAAGCAAAGCATTATACCTCATGTCACCTTCGATGACATGAAATTTGGTGTCTTGTATGGTTCCGGCCACGTTGACTGGGAGGATGATTTCTCCATTCGTTGTTTTACTTGCCATGTAGAAGCCATTCAAAACTCAAGATGATGGTATGATTTGACCGAGCAACCGAAGCTGCTCCATGACCCTTGACCTGATTATATTTGCTGAACTATCTGGATCCACGAGAACACATTTAACTTGAACTTTATTTAAAAGGATAGAAATTACCAATGCATTGTTGTGAGGCTGAGATAAGGCCTCGATGTCTTCCTCCCTGAATGTGAGGGTGTCCTTGGGCATGCAATCCCGATTCCGTTTTTCCCTTGTGATGGATACTTTGGTACGTTTGAATATAGGTCCCTGTGGGACGTCGACTCCACCGATGATTATGTGAATGACATGTTGGGGTTCTTCAAGTTAATTCTTCTTGTTTGCATATCTTTCTCAAAAATGGTTCTTGGCCCGGTCGCTAAGAAATTCACGAAGATGCCCCTCGTTGAACAATCGGGCTACCTCCTCTCTAAGCTGCCTGCAGTCCTCGGTCCAATGCCCATGAGTACCATGATACTTGCACATCAAGTTGGGGTTCCTCTGAGAAGGATCGAACTGTATAGGCTTGGGCCATATAGTATCTCTAATTTTGCCAATGGCTAAGATGATACCCGAGGCATCGACGCTGAAGTTGTACTCCGATAATCGAGGTGCCTCTACCGATCCCAAGTGCCTATCAAACCTGTTTTTGCTCATGAGTCCTCTGGAAATTTGACCTCGATCTGCTCTTCGATCATTCTGAGGTATGTTACGCCTTGAAATGTTCCTTCGATCCTTGACGTATGGCTGATATCTTTCCTTATTCGACATCAACCCCCTATTTGCATTTCCTGACTCCTATGCTAGTAACCTGCTTGGATAATTTGAGCCCAAGGGGGCTCCCAACTGGTCATCCTTAACCCTAATTTTTGATTGGTACATGTTATGCACATCCGCCCAAGTCACGGCGGGATACTTGATCAAGTTCTGATTCAACTGCTTTGAAGCTATCGAACTTCGTTCATTTAGCCCCTGAGTGAAGGCTTGTACGACCCAGTCGTTGGAGACCGGTGGTAACTCCATTTGTTCTGACTGGAAGCGAGAGACGAATGCCCTCAGCATCTCGTTCTCCCTTTGCTTTATTTTGAATACATCGGACTTCCTTTTTGTGACTTTTATGGCACCGGCATGTGCCTTTACAAATGAGTCTGCCAAAATGGCAAACAAATCAATACAGTTTGAGGGTAAGTTATGGTACCAAATTATGGCACCCTTGGACAGAGTTACCCCAAACATTTTTAGCAAAACAGACTCAATCTCATCATCTTCAAAATCATTTCCTTTTATGCCACAAGTATATGTGGTCATGTGCTCGTTGGGGTCAGCGGTCCCGTTGCATTTTGGGATGTATGGCATCCGAAACTCCTTCGGGATGGGCTTCAGAGCCGCACTCTGGGGGAATGGTTTTTGCACGAACTTCTTCGAGTCCAGTCCTTTCAAAATCGGAGGTGCTCACGGTATTTTGTTGACCCTCGAGTTGTATGTTTCCACCTTTTTGTCATTGTCCTCAATCATTTTTTTCTCCTGACTCGATCCTCTTCGTGAGTTCCTTGAGCATTCTCATTACGGTGGGGTTAGTTCCTGAGCCATTGTTGCTTGATCTCTCCGGGGTTGGCTCAACACGATGAGCAATTTCTGGCCCAGCCATGCTCGGAGTTTTTTGGTGACTCTGCAACTGGGCCATAGCAACTTGTTGTGCTTGCAACATCTCAAAAATCACTTGTAGACTAACTTATCTTTCTCCTTGAGCCTGTGTCCTTTGAGCGTCAGGTTGATCCCCTCCGCGTACATTTTCTTCGACATAAGTGTCCAATTGATGTTCACGGCAATGTGTGAACCAACATCGATGGGGTTTGGCACTGGTGCTACCCCAGGGTTTAGCGGTGGCACACCGGTCCCTGCAGCTGTTGCACTGTTTTCTCCATGGGATCCGAGACCGTCGTTTCCATGCACGGGTGCGTTTGTTGAGCTAGACATATTTTAGCCTGAAATTAAAGAATTTTCGAAAAGAAAAAGTGTGAAGAATAACGTGTGTTATCAGAAAACTAGAACTAAAATAATCACTATTATCTTTAGCCCCACGGTGGGCGCCAAACTGTTTACCTCGAAAAAATGTGAGTAATAATTAAAGGTGATTTGTGGTTTTAAAGATATATGATTTATTCTAAAACTAGTGAATATACAAGTAATATTAGGTTTACGTAATAAGAATTGATGAACCAAACTAGTGTTGTTAGAGCAACGGGGACCTCGAGCTCGATTATCTCGGGGGCCTCAAGGTGGGTTAAGAGCAAATAAAGTATGAACAATGAAATAAAAACAATAAAGCTGAAGAACAATTGTGGAGCACAGTAAACGAGAAAAGCAGAGTAGAATGTTCTATTGTAGTGAATGAGATGATCGTTACAAATGATTGGGGTCCCCTTTATATAGGAGGGGAAAATCCTAATATAGTACATTCCCAATTATGGTAAAGAATTCTATTAGGCATAGCTGTATAACAACCTAGTACGGACTCGTACTATTTCGTATAAATCTTATCCCATAATTTATGCCCTGATCCACGTGCCCTTGAGAAATTCCCTCTCTTTCTTGAGTATCATTGAAATTGTTCAGTCCTCGAAGCAGATCATGACGAGTCTCCGATTTGCTCCCTCGAGGTATGCATTTTCCAGTAAGATCTGGTCTTTACTTCGTGCTGCCCGAACTCGAGCTTCGGGGTACTGTTAAGTCCTCAAAATAGAGCTCTCCGATTTTGACCGTATTCATTAGTTTAAACTTTGTTTGAAACATAGATATGTAGATTACATCCGCAACGATATTGATTTTTTACAACATAAAATGATAGATTCATCTCCATAAAGTAATTATGACTTATTAAGATGTGATAAAGACTCTTACAGCTTGTTTGGATGGTTGTTACATATCATTTCATAATGTATCGTATCATATTGTATTGTATTGTACTGTATCGTTTGATGAATACAATGTTCAGATGGATTGTGTCGTTTTGCCGTCATTTCATGGTATCATGCACCAGCAATATGATGAATAAACTTGCAATATTATAAAGAAAAATTATGAGATGGTATATAAAAAGGTAGGGTAAATGATAAAATAAAATTATTTAATAATAATGAAGGGTGAGATTGAGACAAAAATACAAGGAAACGACGCGACCACATCAAATCGGTCGTTACATAAAGTGGCACATTTCATCGTTATGTAACGACGGATTTAACGATACAATACAATAAAATTTATGTAACAATCAAAACAAACATTGTATTTAAAGTAACAATACGATATGATACGATACAACTGGTAACAACCATCCAAACAAGCTGTTAAAAGATGGACGACATCGGTAGGACCGCTACCACCTAGATCGAAAAGGACATAGACGGATGAATCATCTTACCAAAACCTTCAACTAAAACCATATTCGTAGTTGATCTTTTTTTTTTTTTTTAATGTATATTTTTCTATTATATAGAAAGGAGAAGGTTTCGACATGTTTGTTATTTGTCAATAAATTTCTAACTGAAGGCATTTTAGTATCATCTCTTAACTTTTGTATTTGAAACACATATACCTAAATTTGCTGACACTATCATTACGAGTCAATTGTTCTTGCTTCCAAGTTCCAACACATACTATGTGCAGAGATTAGAGAGTTCCTTTTCTTATCACTTCATCTGCAGTTAATCGAAATTCTCTTCATTCTATATCCTTCTACCTTTCTCTTTCATTGATTTTCTCCTCTTCAATTTTGGTGTCATTCACAGTGTTCTTTAGCACCAACTTCTGAGGCATGACAACACGAAAGATTGGAGAAATAATGGTGTTTTCTCCTACCGGTTGGCTACAAATGATATCACATGAACAATCAAGAGATGCTACTGCTTGTAAGAAATTAATTGTTTCTCAGAAGCTTATTTCAAAAATTTACTTGCTTGTTTAACTTCCGATCTTTTGTGATTTTCATCCATTTCTTGAATCCATCCAGGGCTTACAAAAATTAATCTGTTTTCTTTGCTCTTTTCTCAATGTCACGAGCAGCCAATTCGTCATATATGGAAATTAACAAGCTTTACAATGAGATGAATTCTTCCTCTACATCCATTCAAATAGATGTAATCTTTGACTAAGAGGTATGGCATTGTATACTGTCAAAATCGGGCTTGCCCCTATTTTTATGATTGGGCTCGAGGCACGCTGGGCAAGAAGGACAGAAAAACGTAATCGGCACTTACAGCAGTTGGAAAGGGATCACGAGCGAACCATTGCCAATTTGAAGGAAAAGGTGGACACAGCGTTTGAGCAAACCCGAACCCTAGGAGTTGAAAATAGACATTGCCGCAAGCTTTTAGCCCAGATGGAAGTAGAAATTCGGCAGTGGCAAAATCAATGCCTCCAGGATTCTCGGGTTATGATAGCCCGTAATGATCAAATAGAGCACTTACTCAAAGAGAAGAGGCGAACCAGAGATATGATTAGGACCATTGCCCATGCCATCATCAGAAGATGTCTACGGTGTGAAAACATGACCACCATTACCGTTCTCTCAGTAGTGATGGTATATGTCAAGCAAACCATGCATGAACTGGAACAACTTGAAAGGGATCTCACACCTAAGACCGCGGCGAGGCCGAACGATGCCCCGCAGGCGCCAATTCTCGAAACCTTGATGTATTCATAGGTCGAGTCTGCATCTTAGCATCTTTTGTCCGTCTTTTCGCATCAGGGTGCATTAGTTTGTTTGAGTCTGCATTTGTTTTCAAGGTTTGTTTATTTTCCCCTTTTTCAAATGTTGGTTGTAATAGATTGCTTCAAGTAATAAAATGTGTGCTTCTTTTACACTCCTCTATCCCGAACTACGCAAGATCTGATTCACGCGGCATCGTGATACGTAGGCAATCCTCATCGGATCCGGTCACATTTTTAACTGCAAATAATAAAATAAAATAAAAAAGCAAAGAAAGAAAAATGGTGATAAATAAAAGAAAAGCCTAAGGAGAAGCCGGAATGACACATGTCTTTGTTGCAAGCATGTAGAAACTCCCCTGAATGTATAGGTGCATCACACCCCAATGTGAGATTACCTGTCTGTTATTTGTTTTACACTAACCGTCATGTTTGCTGATAAGTTTAGGTTCCTAGAAAAGTGGTTTGGTTTTGTGGTAATCTGGCCTCTCATACATACTTTACGAGATCAAAAGGAAACGTTCAGCCACCCTTCGCTAAAACAAGAGGAATTGCTCATACATATTTCACAAGGGCGAAGGGAAGTGTCGAAATGTCTTCAGAAATTCCTCTGCCAACGATTCCTATTTCGGAGGAAAGTTCAATCTCAGTCATCCCAACTTCTGAGTCAGCAACTGTCGAGGAAAATAGGATTCTGCGTCTCCGCATGATGGAAATGTGGGACGCCTGGGCCAATGGAAAAGAGCCACCAAGTGCGATCCCTGGATTCCCTGAGCTTTTTCCTAGGGCAAGTGGGACCTCCAACATCCCCACAAATTATCCAAATACCCCATTGGGATTTCCTACCATCTCAACCTACTTTACTGGAACACCTTCTGAGTCTCGCCCCCAGGTGTTAGCTGCCGGAGCGGTTTCAAACATATTCACTGCTCCACCTTGTTCATCCACGGCACAACCTGTCTTACCTAGGCCTAACTTCGATTCATCATCCTTCACATTTCAAGCACCACCTCTTCCATTGGAACCTAGTTAGTTCACTACCAACGCTTACCCTCAGCCGTCTCGGTACGAGTTTATCGCAGGACAGGAGAAAGCCGAGAAAACGCCTGAACAAGAGGAAATGACCAGAAAAATGAGAAGCATGGAGCAAACTCTCAAAAATATACAGGGTCTGAGCGGGCAAAAAAGCGTATCTTACGCTGACCTGTGCATGTTCCCACACGTACATCTTCCCTTGGGTTTCAAAACCCCAAAGTTTGAGAAATATGACGAGCATGAGGACCCCATAGCCCACCTCAAAAGGTACTGCAACTAGTTGCGGGGAGAGGGCGGAAAAGAAGAACTTCTTATGGCTTACTTTGGAGAAACTTTGACTGGCATTGCTTCTGAATGGTATACGGATCAGGAAGTATCTCGTTGGCACATTTGGGACGACTTGGCTAGGGATTTTGTCAGGCAGTTTCAATATAACATCGACATTGCCCCCGACAGGAATTCATTGTCAAATCTAAAGAAGAAGCCTTCGGAGAGCTTCCGAGAATATGCTGTCAAATGGCGCGAACAAGCATCCAGAGTCAAACCTCCCATGGATGAAACAGAAATGGTCAGCGTTTTCCTTCAAGCTCAAGAGGCTGATTATTATCAAAACATGATGTCTGCAATGGGAAAGCCGTTTGCTGAAGCCATCAAAATCGGTGAAATGGTGGAAAATGGTTTAAAAACAGGGCGAATCTTGAGTCAGTCTGCTATAAGGGCCACCTCCCAAGCAATCCAAGGCGGGTCTGGAGGAGGAGCAAACCGAAAGAAGAAGGAAGAAGCAACAATGACAACTTCGAGTGTAAGAAAACCCCATCCGTCCAGATTTCATTTCTCTGAAAGACCCCCGCAATACTACTACCCCCATCAAGATGCGGCCTATGCTATGAACCTTCAGCCCTACACAGTAATGAATGCACAACCATATATTAGGCCACAACAACAATTTCACCAAAAACGAGCTCAATTTCCAAGAAATCAACCTCCTCACCAAGCTCAATATAATCCCCGACCTCCACAAAATAATCTCCCTTACAACGCCCGCACTCGAGAGCCGCCCAGGAAAATGGACTTCACACCTATTGGTGAATCATATTCCAACCTTTTCCCCAAATTGGTCCAAATGGGTTTGTTACAACCCGTACCCCCAAATAGGCAAAACCCAGAGTCACCCTCTTACCAACCTGGTGCCCGATGTGCCTATCATTCTGGAGTGGAAGGACATGACACTGAGAGCTGTTGGACTTTGAAAAGGGTTGTTGAAAACCTCATAGAACAAAAGCGAATAATGTTAAAGGACGAAGACATTCCTAATGTGACCAACAATCCGTTACCGGCTCACAACAATGGACCAATTATTGGGATGATCTGCGAAGATAAAGAGTTTGATCCTGTCTTGAAAGCCATCATTGCAATCGCCGACATTGAGAAAGAGCCCAAGACGTATGCAAAGAAATAAAAGGTGGACAAGAAGAATAAAAAAAAACCTCAAAACACAGAAAAAGCAGTGAAAACAAAAATTGAGGTAGTACCCTCGAAAGATACTGTCCTTTATGTCCCCCGAGGTTCGAAGAAAGGACAAGTGACATTCAGCCCTCCAAGAAGGTTTGAGCTGAACAAAGGATCTAAGATGTATGTGCCCAAAAGGACCTATGTGGAACGGGGGCCAATAATTTCACCAAGGCTGAATGAGCCCGTGATTATTGGACGCGCGCCGCAGAGGCCCATGACGGATCCTACTACCGTCCCATGGAATTATAACAAGGCGGTAGTAACCTACAAAGGAAAAGAAATCCTGGGAGAAGTGAATGAAACTAACCCAACTGAGAAATACCTCAACCTGGAGGAGTTGAATGATTCTACAAAGAAGCGTTTCCCACTCAAGAAACCGGTTAGCGCCGAGGAAGCGGAAGAGTTTTTCAGGAAAATGAAAACTGCGGACTACGAGATAATTGATCAACTCCGAAACTCTCCCGCTCAGGTCTCGTTGTGGTCTCTATTGATGAATTCTACTGAGCATCAAAAAGTGTTGATCAAGACCCTCAACGAAGCTTACGTCCCAATTCAAACTACCGTGGAACAGCTAGAGAGGATGGCAGAAAGATTTTTCATGATCAATCAAATTTCCTTCAGCAAAAATGATCTGCCCTCGGAAGGGGCCGCTCACAACAAGGCCCTCCACCTAACAGTTAAATGTGAAGGGTACTATGTATAGAGGGTCATGCTGGATGGCGGGTCCGGAGTGGATATCTGCCCCCTTTTGACTCTGCAAAGAATGGAGATCGAAACAGGGAGAATCAGGCCCAACAGCGTATGTGTTCGTGCCTTTGACGGCATCAAAAGGGACACCCTAGGCGAGATCGATTTGATTTTGACTATTGGACCTGTGGATTTTGAGGTGACCTTTCAGGTCCTAGATATGGATACTTCTTACAATTTCCTTCTAGGAAGGCCCTGGATTCATGCGACGGAAGCCATACCTTCTACTCTCCACCAGATGGTAAAATTTGTACATGAAAATCAAGAGATTATAGTCCACGGAGAGGATGAGCATTCAATTTATCGAGACCCGTCGGTTCCATGCCTCGAAGCTAAGGAGGGTAGTGAACACATAGTCTATCAAGTTTTCGAGGTTGTGGTCGCAGACCAATGCGAAGAAGGAAGCCCCTACCCTCAACCTTTTCTCTCAAAAGCGTCAGTTATGGTTGCCAAGGAAATGATCAGGCATGGTTATAAACTGGGAAAGGGACTCGGGGCATCATTGCAAGGTATCACCGAACCTATCACATTACCTGCCGCCGAAAAGTTCTTCGGTATTGGTTTTTACGCCGAAGAAGCTGACGTAATGTGGGCAAACCAACGGAAGAGCAATGGTTGGGTATTATCTCAGCCAATTCCCCATCTTTACAAAACATTCGTCAAACCCAAGTACAATGAAGAAAGAGAGGATGAGACCTTCACGACCGAGGAAATTGAAGAAATCTGTGAGGTTATGAGGCAAATGATGTACGAAACCCATATGGTTCAGCCGGGAGAAGGCTCGAGCACCGCTGAGGTGCTTTACATGGGGCCCGATGCCAAATTGCAAAACTGGAAGGCTACTCCGTTTCCGATCAAGCGGGAATCCTGGTAGACCAGTCTTGCCACCTTTTCTGCATCACGAGTTATTTTGGGGTGTAACTCGAATGATTTCCTTTTAGTTTCTTGTCCTTAAATTCTGATGTAAACCCTATTATCTTCAAAATTCAATGAAATGAAATAAATATTTCATCTTTTATCTTATTTATTCTCTCTGATTTTTTATTTTTTTTCTGTTTTATTTCTTTCAGTTCTAATAATACGGCTTTAAATAACACGACATGCTTGCGGACTTCATGCCCGGATCCAAACATGCAGTCTAACTGCGAAATAATGAACCAAGAAATGGAATACGACGAAGAAGAGGCTTTTAAGGAAATAAATCGAGAATTGGAACACTTTGAGAACAAACCTAAGCCGAATCTGAATGACACCGAACCAGTTAATTTGGGAACTCCTGAGGAAATCCGAGAGACCAAAATAAGCATTCACACGGACGAGAGAACGCGAGACGCGATAGTTCAACTCCTTGTTGAATTTAAAGATGTGTTTGCTTGGTCATACGATGACATGCCAGGATTAAGCGTTGATCTAGTGGTGCATAAATTGCCAATTCACCCTGATTGTCCTCCAGTTCAACAAAAGCAGAGAAAGTTCAAAACTGATGTCAGTGACAAGATTAAAGAAGAAATCACCAAGCAGCTGAAAACGGGAGTAATTCGGGTAATCCAGTACACCACGTGGTTAGCGAATGTAGTTCCAGTGCCCAAAAAAGATGGGAAGACTCGGGTCTGTGTGGATTATCGAGATTTGAACAGAGCGAGTCCCAAAGACAATTTCCCATTGCCCAATATCCACATCCTTGTTGATAATTGCGCCAAACATGAGATCCAGTCTTTCGTAGATTGTTACGCTGGATATCATCAGGTGTTGATGGATGAAGAAGACGCTGAGAAGACTGCATTCACTACACCATGGGGCACTTACTGTTACCGGGTTATGCCATTCGGTCTGAAGAATGATGGGGCAACTTACATGAGAGCCATGACTGCCATTTTTCATGACATGATGCATCAAGAAATAGAGGTGTATGTGGATGACGTGATAATCAAGTCCAGGACTCGAGACAATCATATCCAAGACTTGAGGAAATTCTTCGAGAGACTGAGAAAGTACGACTTGAAGCTGAACCCGGCCAAATGCGCCTTCGGAGTCCCATCAGGCAAGCTTTTGGGTTTCATAGTAAGCAGGAGAGGTATAGAGTTAGATCCAACAAAGATAAAATCTATCAGAGATCTACCTCCCCCAAGAACGAAGAAAGACGTGATGAGTCTGTTGGGCAGGTTAAACTATATTAGTCGATTCATTGCCCAGCTAACTAGCACGTGTGAGCCCATATTTAAGCTAATAAGGAAGGATGCAACGATCAAATGGACGGCTGAATGTCAAGAAGCTTTTGACAAGATCAAAGAATATCTTTTAAATCCCCCAGTTTTGGTCCCGCCAGAGCCAGAGAGACCCCTGTTCTTGTATCTGACAGTCTTGGAAAATTCTTTCGGTTGCGTCCTCGGGCAACATGACATAACCGGTAAGAAGGAACAGGCGATCTACTACTTGAGCAAGAAATTTACCGGCTACGAGGCCAAGTACACTCTGCTGGAAAGAACGTGTTGTGCTTTAACGTGGGTTGCTCAAAAATTGAGACATTATCTTCAAACTCACACTACTTACCTCATAAGCAGGTTGGATCCTTTGAAGTATATATTTCAGAAACCAATGCCTACTGGAAGACTGGCCAAGTGGCAAATCTTGCTTACTGAATTTGACATAGTCTATGTCACCCGTACGGCAATGAAAGCCCAGGCATTAGCAGATCATTTGGCCGAAAATCCGGTTGATGAGGAATACCAGCCATTGAGTACTTATTTTCCAGATGAAGAAATAAATACCATAGAAGTGGTCTCGGAAAATGCTCACGTTTGGAAGATGTTCTTTGATGGGGCCGTAAATGCCAAAGGTGTAGGAATAGGGGCAATCTTGATCTCACCTGCTGGTCAACATTATCCGGCTACAGCTAGGCTTCGTTTCTTTTGCACGAACAATACAGCTGAATATGAAGCTTGCATCATGGGCATGAATATGGCGATTGATCAAGATGTTGGGGATTTGTTGATTATGGGGGATTCTGATTTGATTATCCGGCAAGCCCAGGGTGAATGGGAAACTCGAGATGTCAAGCTTATTCCTTACCGGCAGCACGTAGAGGATCTCAGCAAGCGGTTCAGATCAGTAGAGTTCAGGTATATCATGCGATGTCACAATGAATTAGCCGATGCACTTGCCACTTTAGCTTCAATGTTACCTTATCCAGGCAATGCCCACATCGATCCCTTGGAAATCCAAATCAGGGAAAGGCATGGTTACTGCAACGCAATCGAGGCAGGACCAAGTATCTAGCCATGGTACCAGGATATTAAGAGGTTCTTGAAAACAGAAGAATACCCCGAACATGCTACTGGAGATCAGAAGAGAACTATTAGGCGGCAGGCAAGTGGATTCTTTTTGAGCGGTGAGATATTGTATAAAAGAACCCCTGATCTCAACTTATTAAGATGTGTTGACGCCGAAGAAGCAGGCAGGATCATGCATGAAGTACATGTAGGGGTGTGTGGACCTCATATGAATGGGTACGTTTTGGCAAAGAAAATCTTGCGGGCCGGATATTACTGGATGACCATGGAAAAGGACTGTTTCAGCTTCGTTCGAAAGTGCCATCAGTGTCAGGTGCATGGAGATCTGATTCACGCACCTCCCACAGAACTGCATCCCATGTCTGCACCTTGGCCATTTGTTGCCTGGGGTATGGATGTCATTGGTCCGATTGAGCCCAAAGCTTCAAATGGACACAGATTCATATTGGTCGCTATCGACTACTTCACAAAATGGGTCGAGGCTGTCACTCTCAAATCAGTCACTAAGAAAGTCGTGGTGGATTTCATACATTCAAATCTTATCTGTCGTTTCGGTATTCCTGCAACTATAATCACAGATAATGCAGCAAACCTGAATAGTCATTTGATGGAGGATGTGTGTGAACAATTCAAAATAACGCATAGGAATTCCACTCCTTATCGGCCCAAAGCCAACGGCGCTGTTGAAGCAGCGAACAAAAACATCAAAAAGATTTTGAGGAAGACAACCCAGAGTTCCAGACAATGGCATGAGCAGTTACCTTTCGCCCTGCTTGGATATCGCACTACAGTACGCACCTCAGTAGGGGCAACCCCATACTTGTTGGTTTACGGGACCGAGGTTGTAATACCGGCAAAGGTAGAAATCCCTTCTCTCGGATCATTGTTGAAGCTGAAATTGAAGACAGTGAGTTGGTCAAAACCCGTTTGGAACAGTTAACGCTGATCGATGAAAAGCGAATGGCTGCGGTTTGTCACGGGCAATTGTACCAACAAAGAATGGCTCGTGCTTACAACAAGAAAGTGCGACCCAGGAATTTTGAAGTAGGTCAACTGGTGTTAAGGCGCATTCTTCCACATCACCAGGAAGCAAAAGGAAAATTTGCTCCTAATTGGAAAGGTCCATACATCATCAGGAAGATATTGCCCAGGGGAGCATTATATCTAGGTGATATTGAAGGAAAAGATCCCGACACAGCCGTGAATGCAGATGCAGTAAAAAGATACTATGTTTGAACTTGCTCTGACGATGTTTTTGCACATTTGAGAGGGCGAAGGCTTTCATTCCCGCTACCCAAACACTCAAATCCTTTGCTAACCCTTTGAGCCATTTACCTTTCTTTAATTACCCTCTTTGGAACCTTGAAATGAAGTTAAAAAAAAAAAAATAAACCAAAATTTCTTGAACTACGTTTGACTTGATTCCGAAAGGATACGTAGGCAACCTCTCTATGGGGTTCAGTCACACCAAAACCAAAATATAGTTCTCCCCAAAAAAGTTAAACTGGGGCAGACATTATAATAATTCGGCGATAATCCCGCCTGGACGGTTCCAAAGTTGTAATTCGATCCAAGTTCTTTTGACCCCAAACATGTTACAAGTCATTCTGATCAATCGGCAAAAGTTTCTTCAAAATCAAAGGACGCAGTTGCTCAGATCCGACACAGTAAGGATGAGAGAATCAAAATGAGAGAGTCTTATTGGTGAAAACCTATGGGCACCATAAGGCGATGGCGAGCAGAGAAATCAAAATGAGAGAGTCTTGTTAGTGAAAACTCATGACGAGCACTATAAGGCGATGGTGAGAAAAGAAATGAGAGAGGTCGGCTAGCGAAAACTTGCAAAGAGCGCTGTCGGCCGAAAGAGGATTTCACCACAGAAGGTTCTGGCAAGGTTCCCTGGTTTGGAAACATAGATCCATTTGGTTCGTGAGAACATGTAGGTTCGTGAGAGTCGGGCATCCAGTCCAAAAAGCAGGTTATGTCAATTTAAAGCCAGCATGGGCCAAGATAAGTCTTTCTTTTCCCAAAAAAGATGCTTTTTTTTTAAATTCATTTTTTCTCGTTCTTTGTTTACTTTTATTTGGATTCCTTTTCGGTTTAACCCTAAGACCCAAAACATGCTAGAAAGAAAAGGTGGCAGGACCGGTTTCACAGGGCTCTGTTTGGCAAGAGGTGGAGAACATACCCGGCCTCAGTGATGCATCAGTCCAATCCCGACTGATCATGGCGTTTGATTACCTCAAAATCCCCAAGCAGAGTGAGACGGAAGAAACAGAGCCGCACACGCACAAATCAGCGCGAAATCCTGAAATATTGAGTCTTATCAGTTTGAAAGGAGGTTGCCTTGGAAGCCAATCAATGGCGAATTTTCTCAAATAGAAATGAAGCTTGGAACCAAGAAAAACAATGAAGGCCACAAAACCGACCACAATTTCAAACTGACAATTTTTCTTTGTTTAGGAAAATTGAGACAGGTGCGATCCAAAGCAACCGTGCAAGAAGCAGGTGTAGCCCAAAAAAGAAATGAAGTGCACGAGCGTTGAAACAGCTTTGCAGCAAGAAAACGACCAAAAGGAAGTTTACCCAGAATTCTTTCATACATTTTGATAAATAAAAGGGCATAACCCGTGGACCTCCCTAGCATAACCCAGGGACCTCTTTCCCTTTTTCGGCATAACCCGATGATTTCCCTGGCATAACCCAGGAACCTTTTTGAATTTCCCGGCATAACCCGTGGACCTCCCTAGCATAACCCAGGGACCTCTTTCCCTTTTTTGGTATAACCCGATAATATCCCCGGCATAACCCGAGGACTTTCTCCCTTTTCCGGCATAACCCGATGACTTCCCCGGCATAACCCGAGGACTCTGTCCCTATTCCGGCATAACCCGTGGACCTCCCTGGCATAACCTAGGGACCTCTTTCCCTTTTTCGGCATAACCCGATGATTTCCCTGGCATAACCCAGGAACCTTTTTGAATTTCCCGGCATAACCCGTGGACCTCCCTGGCATAACCCAGGGACCTCTTTCCCTTTTTCGGTATAACCCGATAATTTTCCCGGCATAACCCGAGGACTTTCTCCCTTTTCCGGCATAACCCGATGACTTCCCCGGCATAACCCGAGGACTCTGTCCCTTTCCCGGCATAACCCGTGGACCTCCCTGGCATAACCCAGGGACCTCTTTCCCTTTTTCGGCATAACCCGATGATTCCCCTGGCATAACCCAAGAACTCTTTCCCTTTCCCGGCATAACCCGTGGACCTCCCTGGCATAACCCAGGGACCTCTTTCCCTTTTTCGGTATAACCCGATAATTTCCCCGGCATAACCCGAGGACTTTCTCCCTTTTCCGGCATAACCCGATGACTTCCCCGGCATAACCCGAGGACTCTGTCCCTTTCCCGGCATAACCCGTGGACCTCCCTGGCATAACCCAGGGACCTCTTTCCCTTTTTCGGCATAACCCGATGATTTCCCTGGCATAACCCAGGAACCTCTTTGAATTTCCCGGCATAACCCGTGGACCTCCCTGGCATAACCCAGGGACCTCTTTCCCTTTTTCGGTATAACCCGATAATTTCCCCGGCATAACCCGAGGACTTTCTCTCTTTTCCGGCATAACCCGATGACTTCCCCGGCATAACCCGAGGACTCTGTCCCTCTCCCGGCATAACCCATTGACCTCCCTGGCATAACCCAGGGACCTCTTTCCCTTTTTCGGCATAACCCGATGATTTCCCCGGCATAACTCGAGAACTCTTTTCCTTTCCCGGCATAACCCGATGACTTCCCCGGCATAACCCGAGGACTCTCTCCCTTTTCCGGCATAACTCGATGACTTCCCTGGCATAACCCGAGGACTCTTTTCCTTTCCCGGCATAACCCGATGACTTCCCCGGTAAAACCCGTGGACCTCCCTGGCATAACCTAGGAACCTCTTTTCCTTTTCCGGCATAACCCGATGACTTCCCCGGCATAACCCGAGTACTCTTTTCCTTTCCCGGCATAACCCGATGACTTCCCCGGCATAACCCGTGGACCTCCCTGGCATAACCTAGGGACCTCTTTGAATTTTTCGGCATAACCCATGGACCTCCCTGGCATAACCCAGGGACCTCTTTTCCGGCATAACCCGATGAATCTTCCCGGCATAACCCGTGGACCCTTTCCAGCATAACCTGGCAATTCTCCCAATTTAGGGCTCCGATCCTTAAGTTGAACAGGTTTCTATTTAGTCAGCATTAGGGCTCTAATCCCTGAACTGAGCGTTTTTTTTCTGTTAGCCGACATTAGGGCTCCAATCCCTGAGTTGAGCAACCTTCCTTTAGCCAACATTAGGGATCCAATCCCTGAGTTGTGCACTTTTACCTTTTGCAACATTAGGGCTCCAATCCTTGAGTTGTGCTTTTTAGACTATGGTTTTTTCCAATCCCCTCATCAGTGCTGTAAATTTTCATGACAATTAACTCACGAAATTTTCCTAGTGAAACTGGGGCAGAAATTTTGTTCGTTTGTTTTGTTGTCTCAGCAGGTCTGACCCTGAGGTGCATGGATCGAGACGACCTACGGGGTGAGTCTCAATCCAGAATAAAGAAAAGAACAAAAGAACAAAAGAAAAAAAAGAAGATGTTCCCACATATTGGAACAAACAAAGGGCAGGTCGCTCAAAAATTGGATCAAATTCCCGAGCTCCGCCAATCCCGTTTCATTCAATACTGCAGAAATAAACAAACGCCTACAACTTGCGAGCATCAAGATTCGGATCGAAGTCTACAAGCAGAATTAGCTGAGACCCAAGATCAAGTTGCAAAAGAATTATAGATAGGAATCTTGTAACTAGCGGTTGACAGGCATAAGTAGTTAGTTCAGTTTCAATTTCCTTTGGTTGTAATAAGGAGGTCAGTAAAGCAGTAGTGGCAACAACAACAGCAGTAACAGCAAGCATTGCAATCCCATGGTAGTCCCAGCTACCAAAATTTCCCGAACTACATTGACCTGATTCCTGTTTAGCCCAGGATATGTAGGAAACCTTTGAAGCAAAGGTTCGGTCAAATATTTTTCAAAAAAAAATGCTTCACACAGAGTACTCGGATGGGCAAAAATCGCTCGCTTTATCTTTGCACAAAAACCCTTCGTGTCTCCGGGCAAAGAGGGGCAGCTGTAAGCACGCGATTTTTGCCCTATATGAGAATTACTCCCAAAAATAAAAAAAATAATAAAATGATTTTTTCTTTGGTGTGCAATTTTGTGATATTTTGAATAATTATTTGTATTTATCTGTGCGTGTTTATTTGCTAAATTAATAAAAATACAAAAATATGTCGCATTTTGCATATAGGATTTAATTCTACAATTGTTAATAATTAGATGTGTTTTACAAAAATTAAAAAAATTACAAAAATAGGCATCGTTTGCATTTTTAGCATTTAATGTCCAAATATACAATTTTATGCTTAATTATTATTTAATTGTGCGTTAATTGATATTGAGAGTTAATTTGCGCTTTTATGACTTAATTTAGTTCTTAATAATAGTTTAAGTATTTTTATAATTTAGTTTTAGAAAAATAAAAGAAGAAAAGAGAGCGAAAATATAAAGAAAGTAGGAATTGGGCCTCTTCTTCGATTTCAAGCCACAGGCCCAAAAAATGGCCCAACCTTCCCTATGACCCAGTCCATTTCGAACTGGGTCGACCCAGTCCATAACCCAACACCCCTATTACCCTCTTCATTCAAAAAACAAAACAAAAGAAAAAAAAACAAGACAAAAAAAAAACCCTAAAAAATGGTCTGCCCCCTTCCTTACTTTCATCTTCTCCAAACTCCAAAAACACCTCATCCATGGCTGCCCAAACCAGCTCCCTTCTTCTGCGTCCACCACCCATCACCTTCCCACCGCGAACACCACCACCATGGACGCAGTCCGGACTCCCTCACGTCCAAACACCACCACCCGAGCACCTGTCCGACTCCCTCACGGCCACTCCCTCCATGGCTAACCCCTTCACCTCGTTCCTGCTTCTGCTTGCAACGTCCATGGCTGCTCGAGTCGGAGCTCGACGAACAATTTCTTCTGCCATCGACGAGTTGCTGCCTCGCTTCGTCTTCTTCAAAGCTCGAGCATCGCCATGGCCAAGCTGCCTTCCCGCCATTGACGCTGCTTCAAGCTCGAGTTTTCTGCTTGCTGCGTCGACCACCTTCCTCCTCCTCGACGAACAGCTGCTCTTCATCCAGTTCGAACCAAACAGACCCATCATGCCACTGTTGTCATTACCCTCGTCGAACATTCATTTCCATGGCCAAACGACCTCCGTTACTGTTTCGTTCTCTTCGAGCTTGGACATCACCATGGCTAAGCTGTTTTCACACTACTATTGCTGCCCTCATATTCTTCGCGCGAACAAACCAAGCACACTTCCAGCTGCTGTATCTTCAGACGAGCTGCTGCCACCTTTTCGTTCGGTCGAGTTTTAGTCGAGGTCGTCGAGCGTCGTTTTGAGTTCGTTCAAGTTTATAAGAAAGGTGAGTTCGTCGTTGAGTTCGTCGTTGAGTCCGGACAGATTTATTCCCATGTTTGAGGTTCGTCGAAACAGTCCATACGATCCGTACGTATGGTGTTCATCTCCGGTTAGTAGATTTTTGAGTTTTATTTGTCCATATTTTGTTTTGATATTTTCGAATCTAAAATCGGCAAATGTTTGTTTTGTTTATCGTTTGAATTAATTTTTAGTTCATGTTCATGTGTTGTTTGTTAAATTAATTTTTCAGATTTCAAATGAAAGATTAATTAATTGTTTTTCATGTTTATTTCATGTTTGTATTGTTGTTTAAGTGAATATTTGTTGGTTTAATGTTTGTTAGATTCAAATTGAAATTTAATTAATTATTTCTTCAATTTGTTTCATGTTGTTATGAATTTTTCCAGAAAATATTAATGTTGTTTGAATCGTTTTAATCCGTCATGTTTGTTGTGTTAAAATAGATTCATTCATGTTCATACTTTGTTTGGATGATCTTGAATCCGAATTTTGTATAGTTTGATTTCTTGTTTATCATTTATGATTATTTCTTGAATTTGTCTCATAATCTTGTTTAAGTTTAAGATAGGAATTGTTTGTTGTAATGTTGTTAGAGTAGTTGATTTTAAGTTCAATATTATTGAATTTAGAAATCTAAATATACTTGTTTGTTGTTGTTGTTGAATCCGAAAATAGGATTGTTTGTTGCTAAAATATTGTTCAATCAAATTTTAGTTGTTCT
Organism: Nicotiana sylvestris; assembly: GCF_000393655.2. Classification (NCBI taxonomy): domain Eukaryota; kingdom Viridiplantae; phylum Streptophyta; class Magnoliopsida; order Solanales; family Solanaceae; genus Nicotiana; species Nicotiana sylvestris. The sequence continues at coordinate 88,346,227 of NC_091064.1, read as the reverse complement.
TTGTTGTTCAATTTGTGTTCATGTGATTTGTTGTTGAAATGTTGAAGAAATCATGTTCATGTGATTTGTTGTTGAAATGTTGAAGAAATCATGTTCATGAAATTTGTTGTTTGAACATTGTTAGAAATTAATCATATTGTCTATATTTTGGTTAAGTTTGATTAATTGATGTGTTATAGCTGATGGGTAGTTTGGTAATTCATAGTACTTTCGGGGGTAAAATAGTAATTTGTAATAGGGTCGGAGGGGTAGTTTAGGAATTGTACATTTTGTAATTGTTTATATGAAGCATGGGGGACAAAATGAAATGGGGTGGGTTGTGATATAGTTGTTTAATATAAAGGGGGGACAAGACAAAATTTAGTGGGGGGAATCTTATATTTATTTATGTTAGGCATGTGGGACAAAATATAATGGGGTGGTGTGATATATTTATTTAATGTAATGAGGATGAGTGGGAAGATAATGGGTTTGGTAGAGAAAATGGGTTGATTTTAATTGATTAAAAGATTTATGGGTTGGGGGATATATAGAGAGGTCTTGAATCAGATTTAAGGAGGAGAAGAATTTAAGAGAGAAAATTCCGAAAAAAATACTAAGACTTTAGAAAAACAAAAAGAAAAACATTCTGGAAATTCAAAAGAAGAAGAATATACACCTGATATATAGTCCAAATATTCTGAGATACGGATTGAGAAATTAAGGGTTAAACACTAATTAGTCTTTCAAAAAACTGAAAAGTTTCCCTTTGCTTCTGTCCGTTGGTTGTTGTTGTTTCCGGATTTTGTCTTGATTTTAAAATCTGTCACTAAGTTTCTCGTCGCTGGTTGTTACTAGTTGCTGGGATTGCTGTTGTTGTATGCTACTGAATTTCTGCTGATCTCTCACTTTTCTTTTGCTTCCAATATCAGGTACACAACTGACACGCTGATTATTGTAAACTGAAACAGGAAGCATGAATACGAAAAATGAAGAATTGAAGTTCTAAATTTATTTTGAATTATATTCTTAATTTTATTTGTATATATAAATTATTTAGCTTACAAAAATCGGAATCATGTAGCTATTTAATGTATATATAGTGGAACATCCAACGATAGCTTAACGGATGAACTATCTATATATTGCTTAAAAATAAATAAATGGTGTAGTAACTCCGTCTAAGTTAAAAATCAAACGAATAGACCATTTCGGAACTTGTAAGAAAATTGTTTAGTTAAATAATATTGGTTAATTCCAGCATGTAATTGTTTTAGATTAAAATTAGATTGCCAAGTAAATAAATAAATGGTGTAGTAACTCCGTCTAAGTTAAAAATCAAACGAATAGACCATTTCGGAACTTGTAAGAAAATTGTTTAGTTAAATAATATTGGTTAATTCCAGCATGTAATTGTTTTAGGATTAAAATTAGATTGCCAAGTTTTTTTTTAATTTGACAAACTGAGAACATGCCTAGTATAATATAATTAGGTAGTAATACGTGAGCCTGTGCCCGTATTGGCAACGGACTGCCTTGCTTGTATCATTTTTCAGAATTTACGAATCATATTCGAAACTCAACTATAACAATTCAAGCATGTAAATAAATTAAGACCTTTTCTCTTTCATTTTTGTAGAGACAATTTTAAAATGTAGGCACTTTAGGATTATCCTGATAAAAATAAATGAGATGAGCCTCGCCAAATAAAACGCACAAATTGCGGGGCCCTCGATAAATGTTTAATTAAAATTACTTAGACTTCGGGATGAGCCGTTTAGCAAAATTCCACGGCCTTACCCAGAAATAATAATACGATAATTGCTTCAGGCGTGCATTTTAATAATCTTACCTTCTTAAATTCGGGTGCGCATTTATGTGACCCAAATCCAAATCTCAACGGAGTCGGAATGTATTAACAACCATGGGCGCATTGATTGTGACATGGTTCGAAATGCATTTTTACAATGTTGCAATTCCATAAAAAATAAATAATAATAAAAGCGGTTTTAAACTTAATGAAAGCACATAAGTAATAACATGTAATAAATCAGATATCTAGCCATTATAACAATTTAAGCGACCGTGCTAGAACCACGGGATTCGAGGGTGCCTAACACCTTCCCTCGGGTCAACAGAATTCCTTACTTAGAATTTCTGGTTCGCAGACTTCATTTGGAAAGTCGAATATTTTCCTCGATTTGGGATTCAAGATAAACCGGTGACTTGGGACACCAAAAGCCAAACCTTTCCCAAGTGGCGACTCTGAATTAATTAAATAATCCCATTTCGAATATTGTCACTTAAATTGGAAAAACTCCCTCGCGCATTCAACCCTTCGGGGCGGGCGCGCAAAAAGGAGGTGTGACAGCATCTACTGTTTGTTATGAACTCCCTATACCCCTACTCCCTTCTATGGTTTGAGTTAAGGTTCATGTCTTGACAACATTCAAATTGCTGCTTAGGTCTGAACCTGATCCTCAATGGATCCTAACTCTCAAATGTGGCTAATATGCTAGTCAGGGGTGTGCCAGCACTCCTAATTGCTGGGCATGACCACTAGCCTGCCATGGCTCTCCCTGATTTTCCCTTTGTGCACTTACACTTACTCTTAGATTCTGAGTTCTGGCCCCCTCTTATGAGCCTTGCTTTGGGACCTTGAGTTCCCTCTGAACTTGGACATCTGAGGGCTGGCATTTCCACACTGCATTATGCTCTTAATTCTACAATATATTTGGGTTATAAGCACTGCCCGAAGTACATTTGAGGCTCTTGAGGAACTTTGACACATCCCAAATAAGAGAAGGCTTTGGAAACCTGATCCTGGATATTGGTTCACCTCATATTGTTGGACCTTGAGTCTGAATTAGGATCATTGGTTGTAGCTTAATTTCTGATGTAATTATACTTTTCTTAGTTCATTCTGGTCTGTAATATGTTGTAATAACTTATGGGGTTCTAGTGAAAATGGGAGGGTCACTTATGTATGCAAAGGGTAGACAGCATGCTCATAGGTGTTACTATTTACAATTTCTGCACTTCTGCATTTCATTAGAAATCCTGCCTAGAGTTTCTGCACTTCCGCATATAGAAATCTTGCCTATAAGTTTTTTGCATTCATGCACGTCATATAGAAATCCTACCTATAAGTTTTCTGCATTCATGGACGTCAATAGAAATCCTGCCTATAAGTTTTTGCATTCATGCACGTCACATAAAAATCTTGCCTATAAGTTCTGCACTTTTGCATTTTTTATCTATCATTAGGCAAATAGTTATAGGTTAAGTGATAATAAGTTTCATTCTAGATACCATGTCTATAGGACTCTTGCACTTTTATAATCGTCTTAGAACCAATAACGCCTAGAAATCATGCCTATAGTAGTAACCAGTTGAATCTGATTCATTTACTTCATCTACAAGTCTAAAATCAGTGGTAATGTCATTTAACGTCTGCAGAACGTATGTGTTTTCTACAATCAGTAAGCCTTCTTTAAAATCAGAGTAAGCATTGTTAGATATCATGCCTATAAGTTTCACCTAGGCAAGCCAGTAGATAATTGATTAACTGCATCAGTCTTTGATAAATTACAACCAGGTAAGGCTAATTCGGACTCCTCATATGAGAAATATATGATGAATCAGCCTATCCTACGCTTTAATTTGATTTTAGACCATAACCAGTACTTGTAAGTCATGCTAGCCAATTTGTCTCTTTAAATGAGGAGACCTGTTTGAGCCCTTTAAACTGTTATGTGTTCTCCCCATACCTGCCTTATATGTTTTGATTGTCACCCTAAAATTTTGTCCTCTTAAAACTCTGAAAACCAAATCTCTCTTCCCTTTAGGACTAGTAGTCCCAAATGCCTCCGGGACCGATAGGATTGGGGCGAGTACTAGCATGTAATAAGTAAAAATACTATTCCGCGCTTAATACCTTAACGAGGTGGGAAAGGGTAGATATGGATATGATGACCGGTGCACTAATACCACGTGTAACCCCTCTTTTGAGGAGCGATTTCCAGGTATTGCATTGATGTGATCCATATTGTTTGTAAACCTAGGACCCCCCCTTTCTTTTAACTTGTTTTATTGTCCGAACTATTTCTGCTTTCTTTATTCTCTCCAAACTTTCAATTTGCTTGCAATAATATGCGAAAATCCCCTTTTGTTTGAGGCCCTTAATTGCTTACTTGATTATGTGAAGTCACAATTGTAACATGGCCGGGAACCACATTAGTGGATCTTGAGGGGTGCCTAACACCTTTCCCTCGAGATAATTTCTAGCCCTTACCCAAACTCTGGTTCTTCAAACCCAAACCCTTCTTAGTGTCCTAATGAACTTAATCATTAGGTGGCGACTTTTCAAGTTACAAAACCCAATTCCCAAAAGGGAACGAGTTGTCCTCATAAATGTCGCAAGCCCGATTTCACGAGAAAAAGGGGACGCGATAGCGTGGCGACTCTACTGGGGATACTTCTTTTAGGCTATTACCATTTCATGTTATTTGTGACTTTACTGCTTCTTTATTGCCTTTATTTAATGTCTTTATTTCTCTTTTATTACGAAACTGACTTGGCTCCTTGTTTCTTTTCTTTAATACTTTTATTTAATACTGTTGTAATTATGAGCAATTATTGTAATCATTACTTTATGAACGTGCAAATACATGACAAATTGTTTCATTCTTGTAACTGCACATTCAACATCATATTCCAATGGTGCCAAACAAAATGCCATAGCAACGCTTATAACGAGTGGTTGCGCCCTTCCGATATCATTACCCCCTAAATTTGTGAAAGGCGTATTTGCGGTAAAACCAGTCGATCAACGGTGTAGTCGACGGTTCTATGCCTTTCCCTCTCGAGTTGTCCGATCAAGGGTACCAGTCTAATACCTTATAGAAACCCTACTCTATCCAATTGTGCATGCATTACTGTCAAAACCTAGCCGAGTCAGTTATGTTGTCCACATAATGACTCTTTAAGATAGCCTTGTCCAAAGTCCACTGGGTTCCCTGGGAACCCAAACGGACGTTACCATATTCTGTGCATTTATTTGGAGAACTAAATGTTGCTTATGCTAATTATTGATTTAAATAGTTGAGTCCGGTGGGGTAAGGGTCTAACACTTTGTTTTGCAGAAATGAGGCACGAAGTCCCCAGATTTGGCATGGTCACCAACATCCACCCAAGGTTGCTAAGCTGGTGGGAGGATCTTCACTACAGTAATCAGGCCCTTGTCCAGAAATACCTAGGAAATTTTCCTTCTATCCTGGTGGTCCAACCCAACAACAAAATTATAGAAGCTTCTACTCTATTCTAGGACTGGGATAGGCTGTGTTTCGCTTCGGGGAGATTGAGATGACAACTCTGCTCGAGAAAATAGGAGGACTAGCTGGTATTCCGTGGGAGACTCCGGGTTTGCTTATGCCGGAAAATCGTAAGGGTAGGGGTTTTCTCAAAATAATGGGACTAAAGAAAAACACAGACTAGACCTGTTTGAAGGATTCCTACATTCCTTTCAACTATCTGTACGAAAGGTATGGCTATAGTAAGTCCTACCGCACTTACCCAGATGAATTCTCCCTCACCTCATTGGGGCATATCCATAGAAGGGACTGTCTTTATGTTCTGCTTCTTGGGGATGATAGTGTTTCCTATGAAGAAAGAAAGGATTCACACCAGGCTAGCTGTGGTCACTAAAACCTTAATGGAGGGAATTGGTGGGCAAAACCCTTTAGCATAGTGCCCATGATCGTTGCAAAAATGTACCGAGCCTTGGAAAAGTGTCAACAAGGAGCCCCACACTTCGAAGGCTGCAACTTGCTACTCCATCTTTGGCTCATGGAGCATCTCTAAATGGGTGAATATCGGCAAGAGATTCAGCGGAGAGACTGGGACGATCGTATAGCCTTCCATTAACCAAGGCGAATGAACTACATGCCCGACATGTTTGCTCAGCCAGAAGATGCCAAAGGATGGGTGGAGCTGTTTGAAAATCTGACTGAGTATCAAATACAATGGATGTTCGAATGGTTCCCTACTGACGAATTCATCGCCCGATCCAGGGATGCACCGTTTCTGATACTGATCGATTTAAGAGGAACCTACCCTTATGTCCCCCTCCGGGTCATGAGACAGGCTAGTAGGAAGCAGGTTATACAAAGGGTCGACAAGATGAGTCACTTACGGGCTAATTTCCAAGCTGATAACAGTCCTTATAAGTGCTAAGCTCAGCATATGTGGCATTACAAGATCATCATGGGAAGAGATACTACCGAGCCAGATATATACCATGTTGGCTGCACCCCATACAATTCGGGATGGCTGGAGGATAATCACTATGGTCTAGGCCAACCTGGGTTTGTTCGAGGTCACATGATCATCGATGAAAAGTCTGAAGCACAGTTTAAGTACAACCAATTGCGCAAGAGGATACGGGAATGCGAAAGTGAGCACCGGGAGATTCAAGAAGCCCATCAAAAGTTGATTGAAGAATGGAAAGCTATGGCTGTCAGCGCCAACAAGCGACTAGGGTATTTGGAGCGGGGTTTAATGGAATTGGAAAGGAAGTTCATCCAAAGGATTGAAAACTGCCAGAAAGCTGAGGGAAATGAAGGAGGACACTTGGCTAGAGCCTATTTGCTGTTGGGACTGCGTGAGCTGGTGAAGCTGTTCGATGGAGCTAAAGATATCAAGTCTAGGAAAGGTCCTTCTGGGACCAAGTAGTTAGGAGTCTTTTCTTTTGTTTTAAAAATGTAATAAGGCCAACGGTCATTAGTAACATTTTATTTTTCTGCTATTTTACTATCGTTTTGGGATTCGCCTTACTTTTTATCAATATAATGAAGCATTTGGCATTATAAGTTCTCCAAATCAACTTGTCGCTAGGCCTACCTCAGGCACAACGAGGCTCCCAAATTAGGACACGTTTTATATTATTGCACTATGTGTTTAAATATTGCAGCATTTTCTTCTCATAATCCACACTAACTTGCTACCTTTTTTGTTTTTTACCTTTGCTTATTCCCCTCCCCAAAGGTTATTTCATGAACTCTGGCATCGTCATCATACTCCACAAGATCTAAGGGCACTCCACCTCCTCCTCCTCCGAGTCCTATCAGAAACAAGAACAAGGGAAAGATGGAAGATTTGAGCAACATCAGAAAGGAGAACTCAGTTGAAAGGGTAGAGGTTCCTCAGGGTATTCAGGTTTCCAAGGAAAGTGCCTCCCAGCTCGAACAGAAGTTATTAAGGTTTCAGGAAGAACTGGACCAAGTTCAAAATTTGGCGAATTTGTCATTTTCCCTCACTACCCTAAATGTCAACTTTGCCAACACTCAAAATCCCACACCTCCAGAAAGCATCCCGAAACCACAAAACCAACCCGCTCCCCACCACCACTGCAACAAATGCCACACTTCAGGCAACACCCCACTGCTCATTCCTGAACCACTAAACTCCACAAATGATCATCCCCACAACACCCCCATCTATGTGGAAACCACACCACACTATACTCAACCTATTTCAAGCACACCGGAGTCTGACTCTCTTATCAGGAATCTGTCCACGTAACTCAAGAAGCTGACTAGCCGAGTTCAGGGTGTCGAAGGAAGCAAGGGGATTAAAGGACTAAAATACAAGGACCTTTGCATTCAGCCAGATGTCAAACTTCCCGAGGGGTAAAAACCTCCCAAGTTCAAGATGTTTGATGGCACAGGGGATACCAGAGTCCATTTGAGGACGTACTGTGACAAGCTGGTCGGAGTAGGAAGGGATGAAAAGATTCGCATGAAACTCTATACTGATTGAAAGCCAGAAATTTTCTGACATCATCAAGCTGGGGGAAAGGATCGAGGAATGTATCAAAAGTGGTATGGTAACTAACTTTGAAGCTTTGCAGGCCACCAACAAGGCTCTACAGTCTGGTGGCACGTCCAAGAAAAGGGACGTAAGCGCTGTGATGGTTGCACAAAGAACAAAATCCCCAATTGAATACCAAACCTACCCAATACCTCCACTCACATATCAACCTACCCCAAATTACCAAGCACCCTCGCACTTTTACCAAACTCCACCACCTACTTACCAATCACCTCCACCTCCCACATATCAGCCCACTTCACCTAGATATTCCCAACCCGCACATGTCTATCAAGCCTACAATATTCAACCCTCTCACTATCAACCACCTCCAACCCGCCAAAACTTTCCTAGACCTCGACCAAACTTCGACCACAGACCCCCCAAATAGTATACCGCCATTGCCGAACCTATCGACCAGCTGTATGAAAGGCTCAAAGCTGCTAGTTACATCACCCCCATCCCTGCCGTAAACCCCGAAAACCCCTCCCAATGGGTCAACCCAAACAAAACTTATGCATACCATTCCGGCATGAAGGGGCATACCATTGATGAGTGCCGCTCTCTGAAGGATAAGATCCAAGCTTTGATTGACAACAAGATCATCATAGCAAAGGAGCCAGGTCTGAATGTCCGCAACAACCCTCTGCCTAACCACAAGGGTGGGGGCGTTCACATGATTGAGATAGAGGACTATTGGTACCCCAAAGGGTCGATCGGATTGATCGCTGAAGGTGATGAGCCAAAGGAACCAACGGTCACACTCAATCCGATTGTGGTCCAAATCTAGCCTTCTGAAAACGTTGAAGTAGACATGTCCATACCACTTGAGTTTGAAGCACCTTTTTCTGCAAAGACGCCAGGACCTATTGAGGTCGAGTTTGGGTAACAAAGACACCTGCACCATTTGAAGTGGCTATGTCACCATCCAAGGCAAAGGTACCCATCTCGGTGGCCATGACAACCATAACACCATTCCACCCAAAGGCCATACCATAGGATTACACCACCGAGGCGAAAAGGAAAGGAAAAACAAAATCTGGAGAAGCAATTGCAGCATAGGGTATGATAAGAACCGGCAGGGTTTATACTCCATAACACCTCGCCGAGTCCAATAAGCATGCCTCTGGATGACCAACCGTCACTGAAACTGGGCCTGATTATATCTGGAGGAAGATACAAGCCAAAGAGTATTCGGTCATTGATCAGTTGAACAAAATGCCAGCCCAGATCTCTATCTTGGCTCTACTACAAAGCTCTGATGCACATAAGAATGCCTTATTGAAGGTGCTGAGCGAGGCATATGTACCCAGCAACATAACTAGAAGAGAAATGGCAAACATGGTGGGGCAAGTATTGGAGAGTCACAAGATCACTTTCCATGAAGATGAGCTGCCACCTGAAGGGCTAAGCCATAACAAGTCCTTGCACATCACTGTGTATGTTACACCCCATGTTTTCATATGTGGAAGTACGCCACAAATAAATTGATATAAGATCGTAAATAAGATGTTAAGTCCCGCATTTGCGCACGTTAAATTTCGTCGTAAGTTAATCAACATAATTCCAAGGAAAAGATTATTTGGGGATTATGAGGATTATAAGTGATGAGTAAATTTGTGAAGGTAAGAGGGTAAGTAATATCGAAGAAACAAACGAATTTTGTCCAAAATTGGCATTTTGGGATAAAATACGGCCTGAGCTAAAATACTCAGTATTTATGTACTAGTACCATGCAAGGTACCATATGACCACGGTAGTATAATATATAAAGTATATATGATGTATTTTAGTAATAAATATAATTTTAAGTAATTTGGGGTAATTTTTAAATTATGGGGATATTTGGTTAATTACCGGATAACAGGACAATACCCAGTTAACTAATAAGTGGGTAAAGATTAATAATCTCCACCCCACTCGCCACGTGGCAGTAAGCCACCATTCATACCTATGACTAATAAGTCATAGGTTCTTAGTGGCTAAAAACGTGTAAGAATTACAAGAGGCTTGAATCTTGGTCTTTTAACAAAAGCTTAGATTTTTAGTCAAAATACAAAATTTCACTCTTTCACCTAAGTTCAACCAGATGCTAAGAAACCTTATCACTATGAAGATTTCAAAAACGTGAAGATTACATTATTCAAAAATATGAGCTTTCAAGAATTAAGTAACGCACGAGTTCATGGATTATTCCTATTTCGATCCGTCGTTACGTGTTGTCACAATCAACGGGTGTTAAAGGAATTGTCAGGAGAATCGGTTCAGGTATGTTAAGGCTATCCCTTCTCTCTTTTGGCATGATCCATATGATACGAACGAAACGTGCAAATGCACAAATTCCATATATGACCCTATTCATAGAAGTATTAGAAGTGCCTATGTTCTTGAATTTCCATATGTCTTATTATTCCATCGTCTGTTCATGGATCTCAGAAGATACGTAAAATGATTTTATGATATTAATTAGAGGTATAATAGTCCTATGACGTACCGAGATATTTTGTTATCGTATTTTATATGCATTTCATGCATTTATACATGTACATTGACCCATGACTCAGACGACATTATATACGCGTATATATGTATATATATGTATATGGGATATGGGAAAAGGTTACGGCGTTATATACGCACCACCACCTGATCAGCTAGTATATAATGATGATGTTGCCCACAGTGGTTGAAATATGATTCAAACAGCATTATATACGCGTATATATGTATGTATTGAAATGGCGTTATATACGCATATATTTGTATGTATTCAAATGGAGTTATATACGCGTATATATGTATGTGTATATATATGTACATGGGATATGGGAAAGGTTATGGCATTATATACGCACCACCACCTGATCAGCTGGTATACGATGATGATTTTTCCCACAGTGGCCGGTATGATATAATGGAATGCCCTCAGAGGCTGATGATATTATGAAACATGTACCTATACACGACATGACATTCATACGCACATCCATGATGCTAAAAGTAATTTATGGTTCAAAAAGTTATTCAGACTTGCAGGTTGAGTCATGTACTCTATATTTCTTCCATGTCTCTGATGTACTTACTTATGTGCCTTACATACTCGGTACATTATTCGTACTAACACCCTTTTTGCCTAGGGAAGCTGTGTTTCATGCCCGTAGGTCCCGATAAACAGGTCGAGAGCCCTCCAAGTAGGCTATCAGCTTAGCGGAAGATGTTGGTGCGCTCCATTTGCTTCGGAGTTGCTCGTTTGGTTAGTATGATTTAGACGTGTATTGTTTGGTATGGCGGGACTCTGTCCCGACCTTTAATGGCATTTATGTATTCTTAGAGGCTTGTAGATATATGTCGTGTACATAAAAGATTGTACGGCCTTGTCGGCCTACATTTTGACTTTATAAAGGATGATGTTGGCCTATTAGGCCCGTATGTCACATGTATATGATGATGTAATAAGAAAGATACGTTACATTGCTACTCGGTTGAGTAAGGTATCGGGTGCCCGTCGCGGCCCATCGGTTTGGGTCGTGACAAAAGTGGTATCAGAGCAGTTCTGTCCTAGGGAGTCTACAAGCCGTGTCTAGTAGAGTCTTGTTTATGGGTGTGTCTTGCACCACACTTATAAGCAGGAAGTTACAGGGCATTTAGGATTGTCACTCTTTCTTCTTACTCTAGATCGTGTGGTAGAACTCACTTATAAGAATTCATATTCCAGAATTCCATTTTATTCGTAATAAGACGATGCCTATGTTCAAAAAGATGATCGATAAGAGATATAGCTGCTGAAGTGTGGAATTAGAGGAACTCGACTTTGTATCATGCTTATGATAAGTAAATATGAGGTCTTCAGCAGATCATGTGCGTACTGAAAGGTGTAAGCCTCTTGATAAGGAGCCTTAAGGTAAGAATGCCTATCCACCTTTATGGTGAAAGACAATGAGAGATTAAGAAGATAAATACAGGTTACAAAAAGCAGAAGAAGCAAGATAAAGAAGGGTACGAGGCACCCAATTAATGAAGGCTAACAGCGTTTATAATTGAAGCAGAGGAACATAAGCTTTTTGAGTTATATTCAATAGTAACAAAGGTATATGCAATTGGTCGCACCCATTCCAGATATGCCCTATGGGGATTAACAGAAGTAGTATAAGAAGATATGATGGATGAATTGTTTGCGTCAATTGACATTTCCGAAGGATATTGCAAATATGCTAATAGATTTCTTTATGAGACACCAGATGGTGCACTCTAAAATAGTGCAGCCAGATATGAGTACTACAAAGACATGCACTATAATCCTTGAAAGGATAAATATTACCTTAGTGTGGATCGTGTCCCTAGTAAAGCGAGAACGTTAAGCAACTTGAAGAGCCACTGGATGGAGCAAAGGGAAGCTAAAAGTGAAAGAATATCGTATTGAAGTTTTCACAAGAAAAGGGATATGCAGAAATATTAGCAAAGTAATGAGAAGAGAGATAGAGAAGCATTATGAATAAGGTGTGATACATGCATGAAAATGGTAGAGTGTTACAGAACCTATAGTTAAATAAAGGAAGAGACGAAAGGCGATGGGCCTTAAACAACGAAAGAGTATAGGCCATAAAGTTATATCCTCATTTCGAGAAATAAGTTTGTGACTCCAACACGACAACCAGAGGGGAGAGTTAATCCCCATAGTAACAGAAATCAGTATGAACTGGTGAACAAGATAAACTAAATATGAATTAGGGGCTGAATGATTGGAAAGTACTCGGCATCATGAGAATTTCAGATTTTGTTCTGGTGGTAATAGAATGGACCACAGAAGAATATTCACAAAGAATTTAGAGAATAGTCATTCAGGGAGACGCTTCCCTAGAGCAAGCAATGTGAGCAAAGTTAAGCTTAAGAGACTGTATGTGCCAGTTACGCTAAGTGTCACCTTCGTGAGTAAGGGAATTTGTTATTCTTCGTACGGAAGAAGTGCCGCATGGCAAGTAAGGATCATTGATGTTGAGAAACGACACCAAAGATGAAGAGGTAAAACATTTATAGGTACATCCTCGTGGCTTCATCTTTTAGTACACCCCTAAAGGGGGGAATATGGAGTAATGTGGCATTAAGTCAGAATTAAGTGGTTCTATTAATCATGAAATGGTAAAGGAAAAATGCGATAAAATGAAAAAAAGGACGAGATTGCACTTATTCAAAGCCTACAGATATGCTACAATACCAGAGCATTATGTAAACACGACGTTAGGGAAAGGAAGTAAGGGTTCCTGCTCGAGATATTATTGATTAATAAGGATCCAGTGCGAGAGGTAAGTTAAGATAAAGGGAATGACCCAAGAAACATTACGTGGGATATTGATATGGGAATGGGCCAAAAAACAATTAGTAGTTGATTCAAGAAGAGCTTAGCTATGGCTAGACAAGAGAATACAGACAAATCAACAGATCATGCAACATAAACATAGGGAACCCCAATATGGGGAATTCAACCTCACAGTTATAACATCGTGATCCTTGAAGAATATCCATATAAGAGTCGGGGGTAGTTAAAAGAGTACCGTATGAGTGTTACGGAAATAAAAGAAATTGACACCGTGAAGGCAGTCAAAATATTAGTTCAGGGGTAACCCTACATGCACAAGGGCGTGGAGATAAGTAACTACGGGTAATTATAGGCAAAAAGAACATCGAATATTCCGTCAGGCATACGATGTAATAAGCTCGCAGCCTTACAAGAGTTAGAGGATCCTCCCTAAATACTACAATGAAAGACTAGCTGAGAAAGTAAGGAAGATGACTTTAACCTAAGCTTGGTGACCTAAGGAGAGAATGGTCGTGTAACAACAGTCTCACAACAACTTTCAAAGCACTCTAACGGAAAGTGTCACCTACTATGGCTAATGAACGGGAAGTAAAAATTAAAAGTAATACTCGAGATCATATGTGTTGCATGAAAACTCTAGCATGTGTGGGCACTAAGATAAGCTAAGCATGGATGCAACACGGGGGCAGAAAGACTAGGAAAAGTAATAGCTTACCTTGAAAGAAAGCTAAGATGGAACAAAAGAAATTATTCGATCAATGATCCAAAGTTGGTTACGTTATGAACACACTTAAGGGTTCGAAGTTTTATACATGCAGCATATACAGCCGTAGAAGATTCTGGTATACATTAAAAGAAAGAATTGAGCCCAGGCCATAGACGAAGGATTGAATTATTAAAGGATTGTATCATGGATAATCCTCAACGTCCATAAAAGGCTAAAGTAATAAATAATACCATGAACCACAGGTCAAGAGATAGCTTAAGCCTACATAAAGGCTGATCAGAAGAAAGAGGAAACTAAAGAGTTACATCAACGAAGTAAATCAGGAATTTGATTATTGGACCCAGAAAATTATAGAAATCGTAATTGAGCACATTACAGGGTCACTCTTAATATCGGAGGTACAAGATGGATAGTACGAGAACATATTCTCTAATGGCCCTATGATGAAACGAGTCGGAAAAGTACCAACATTATAACAAGTCAATACGAAGCTCCCACTAAGTTGTGTATGCACTAGAGGTGTAAGTATTGGATGTAAATTACACCTAGGTGGAAGGGAAGCCATGAAAGAGATAGAAGATATGATGCGAGATTTTAAGATAAGTAAGGTAAAGGTGAACAACATACAAGATACTCAAGGGCATAAGATTGTGAATAGTACATCCTTCGAATAGAAGGCTAGAAGCACTAGCATTCAACATCTAGGAATATTAACAGTGTCGTTAGTGGCATACCTTCCAGCCTATGGTTTCTAAATACCAAAATATCTAATTAGATAGTAAAAGAAGAGTTAGAGACGATGCAATGTCTCGCTTGATATTGCAGAAAAGGATAGGAGAATCGATCGTAAGCTAAAGTACGATAGAACGACAAGGTTTTAGAAAAACAAGAGTAAGGATACGAAGAAGGCAAGTGAGACGGTGACAGAAGTGGTATGGATCAGTCCTCGGGATTAAGCTGTGAAAAAAAAGGAGCTGATGGTTTCTATAAGTTATAGAAAGTTCAGTACAACCTGAATGAACTCAAAGGAGTCTAAGACAAATAGAATTTAAAAGAGATGGAATGCTATAGAATGTGGGTGTGATTATGATAGATAAAGGATGACGTTTGGGCCTTCGATTGAGTAATGATCTGACAAAAAAGGGATTTCATGGAGTGGACCGGATTAAAATAGCCACGCAAGGCGAGTCACACTGGGATGCTATGTAATACGATTATGGAAGTATAATATCGTATCACCCAGGTAGATCACAAAGATCACTTCGAATATTCCATGGTGCAAAATAACCCTTAGTAGCAATATATTATGTAAGGAATTTCAAGTTATCAAAGGATGATTGTAGATCAACATTGAAGTGAAGTGGGTAAAAGTTGCAACGTGAGAGATAAAATTGGGCCATCAGTCTTAAGATGAACAGTAATGAAGAAGTAGCTTTATGCATATAGGATAAGCAACAAGAGTAACATGGAGTTCAGTAGCACACCTCAGAAACGATAAATCGAAGTAAGAATTTTGGTAGAGTATGGCCTACTTAGATGTAGTAAAACTAATGATGCCCAGAGGGACAGCTTGACATAATTTTGTATATGTTCACAATGTGAAGCCTAGAGATTGTCTAAAAGGTAGAAGAGTAGAGAATAGTCAGGCACGCATACAAAGTTAGAGTCGTAAAGGCTGCATGATAGAAGGTAAAAATAGTTACGAGATTAGAAAGATTCCGACTACAAGTCGTGGTGTGAGAAAGAGGCTTAAAGGGGGGAATGCCCTAGACTTTGGGATTCATTCACAGAACAATTGCCTAGATGGCAAGACGAGTACTAAAGTATTCTCAAGACCTATGGGTTATGAGAATGATAAGTGCATCAGTCAACATTCGAGGACGAATGTTCCAAAGGGGGGGAATGATGTTACACCCCATGTTTTCATATGTGGAAGTACGCCACAAGTAAATTGATATCAGATCGTAAATGAAATGTTACGTCCCGCATTTTCACACGTTAAAATTTCGTCGTAAGTTAATCAACGTAATTCCAAGAAAAAGATTATTTGGGGATTATGAAGATTATAAGTGATGAGTAAATTCGTGAAGGTAAGAGGGTAAGTAATATAGAAGAAAACGAATTTTGTCCAAAATTGGCATTTTGGGGTAAAATACGGCCAGAGCTAAAATACCCAGTATTTATGGACTAGTACCATGCAAGGTACCATATGACCACGGTAGTATAATATATAAAGTATACATGATGTATTTTAGTAATAAATAGAATTTTAAGTAATTTAGGGTAATTTTTAAATTATGGGGATATTTGGTTAATTACCGGATAACAGAACAATACCCAGTTAACTAATAAGTGGGTAAAGATTAATAATCTCCACCCCACTCGCCACGTGGAAGTAGGTCACCATTCAAACATATGACTAATAAGTCATAGGTGCTTAGTGGCTAAAAAAACGTGTAAGAATTACAAGAGGCTTGAATCTTGGTCTTTAAACAAAAGCTTAGATTTTTAGTCAAAATGCAAAATTTCACTCTTTCACCTAAGTTCAACCAGATGCTAAGAAACCTTATCAATATGAAAATTTCAAAAACGTGAAGATTACATTATTCAAAAATATGAGCTTTCAAGAATTAAGTAACGCACGAGTTCATGGATTTTTCCTATTTCGATCCGCCGTTACGTGTTGTCACAATCAACGGGTGTTAAAGGAATTGTCAGGAGAATCGGTTCAGGTATGTTAATGCTATCCCTTCTATCTTTTGGCATGATCCATACGATACGAACGAAATGTGCAAATGCACCAATTCCATATATGACCCTATTCATAGAAGTATTAGAAGTGCCTATGTTCTTGAATTTCCATATGTCTTATTATTCCATCGTCTGTTCATGCGTCTCAGAAGATATGTAAAATGATTTTATGAAATTAATTAGAGGTATAATAGTCTTATGACGTACCGAGAGATTTTGTTATCGTATTTTATATGCATTTCATGCTTTTATACATGTACATTGACCCATTACTCAGACGGCGTTATATACGCGTATATATGTATATATATGTATATGGGATATGGGAAAAGGTTACGGGATTATATACGCACCACCACCTGATCAGCTGGTATATGATGATGATGTTGCCCACAGTGGCTGAAATATGATTCAAACAGCGTTATATATGCTTATATATGTATGTATTCAAATGGCGTTATATACGCATATATTTTTATATATTGAAACGGTGATATATATGCGAATATATGTTTGTATATATATGTACATGGGATATGGGAAAGGTTATGGCATTATGTACGCACCACCACCTGATTAGCTGGTATACGATGATGATTTTTCCCACAGTGGCCGGTATGATATAATGGAATGCCTTTAGAGGCTGATGATGTTATGAAACATGTACCTATGCACGACATGACATTCATACGCACATGCATGATGCTAAAGGTAATTTATAATTTACAAAGTTATTCAGACTTGCAGGTTGAGTCATGTACTCTATATTTCTTCCATGTCTCTGATTTACTTACTTATGTGCCTTACATACTCGGTACATTATTCGTACTGATGCCCCTTTTGCCTGGGGATGCTGCGTTTCTTGCCCGCAGGTCCCGATAGACAGGTCGAGAGCCCTCCATGTAGGCTATCAGCTCAGCGGAAGATGTTGGTGTACTCCATTTGCTTCAGAGTTGCTCGTTTGGTTAGTATGATTTAGACGTGTATTGTTTGGTATGGCGGGACTCTGTCCCGTCCTTTAATGGCATTTATGTATTCTTAGAGGCTTGTAGACATATGTCGTGTACATAAAAGATTGTACGGCCTTGTCGGCCAACATTTTCACTTTATAAAGGATGATGTTGGCCTATTAGGCCCGTATGTCACATGTATATGATTATGTAATAAGAAAGATACGTTACATTGGTACTCGGTTGAGTAAGGTATCGGGTGCCCGTCGCGGCCCATCGGTTTGGGTCGTGACAGTGTAGTGCAAAGATTATTTCATCACAAGAGTCCTGATTGACGGAGGGTCCAGCCTCAATATTTGTCCATTGGTGACTCTCAGGACATTGGGAAAGAGCCTGCGTGAGATCAAGGATGGAGCCATCAAGGTCAAAGCTCTCAATGGATCCCAACGTCCACTATTGGGGAAATCAGTTTGTATCTACAAATGGGAACGACTTGGTTCGACGTTGATTTTCAAGTGATAGACATCCCAGCATCTTACAACTTACTATTGGGATGGCCCTGGATCCATGCCGCTGGGGCTGTGACATCAACCCTGCATCTAGCAGTCAAATTCAAGTGGAATCACTAAGAGGTAATTATTCACGGCGACGGTAGTAAGTTGAGCAATCGGAGGAAGAAGGAATAAGAAGGAAGCTAGGCGGAAAAACCTACTATCACATTGAGCGAGTCAACGCCGTGGACAAGGACAAATGGTGGGATAGCAAAATTGAAAGTATACTAAATTGGTGTGGATACAAACCTGGCAAGGGACTTGGCAAGAATCTCCAAGAAATCGCTAAGCCTATCAAGTTGAAGAAACACGGTACCACTTTTGGTTTGGGATATGAATACACTTGGGAGGAATTCAACCACTGGCCGCCACCATGGCGCAGTCCCTACTACCCACTGGAGCATCCAATACCTCACTTAGAACAGACTTTCCAGCCCGCCAATGTCATATATGGGTCGGGAGAAGAGGAAGCACTGGCGATGATGAGGAATTTGTTTTTGGAAGATGACAATATGGACTGTTATGTCATTTTCGAAGAGGAGGGGGAGGAAATCCCTTCTATACAAGCTGTGAGCCGAGGAGCATGCCTCAACAATTGGTCCATCAGAACCACCAGGGCCCGGAAAGCTTCGGGGTAGCAAGGCTGAACAAAGCACCATGCATTATCTTTATTTTTCGCTAATTGACTTTCTTTCCGCATTTTTAATATTGAAATAAGAGATCCAATGTTCAAAACAATTATAAAAACATATCAAAGCATTTTAGTTTCTTATAAATCTTGCTCTTATAACTTTTTATCATTTACTTTATTCACACAGCATTACTATTACTTATCTTGATGAACTGAGGATTGTGACATGCGACGAGGCAACGCAACAAACGGATATGGACTAAGAAGAAGATGATATACCAGAAGAGGTTGTTAAAGAGGTTGAGGATTTTGAGAACAGACCT
The DNA here is from genome assembly GCF_000393655.2 of Nicotiana sylvestris. Classification (NCBI taxonomy): domain Eukaryota; kingdom Viridiplantae; phylum Streptophyta; class Magnoliopsida; order Solanales; family Solanaceae; genus Nicotiana; species Nicotiana sylvestris. The sequence continues at coordinate 88,327,132 of NC_091064.1, read as the reverse complement.
AAGTCTAACCTGGACGAAACTGAGATTGTCAACCTGGGAGATGCAGAAAATGTCAAAGAAACACGAATCAACGTTCATCTATCACCATCAGAAAAGAAAAAGTACACGAAATTTCTAAGGTAATATGAGGATATATTTGTCTGGTCTTATGATGACATGACTGGTCTCAGTACATCTATTGTAGCTCACAAACTGCCAACCGATCCGACATGTCCACTAGTAAAACATAAGCTTAGGAAGTTCAAACCTGACATGAGTTTGAAAATCAAGGAAGAAGTCACCAAGCAAGTCAAAGCCAAGGTTCTCAGGGTAGTAGAGTATCCAACATGGTTAGACAATATTGTTCCAGTGCCGAAGAGGGAGGGAAAGGTTAGAGTCTGTGTCGACTACCGGGATCTCAACCGGGCCAGTCCGAAAGACGACTTCCCCTTGCCGAACATACACATTCTAATTGACAACTGTGCCAAGCATGAACTATAGTCGTTCGTTGATTGTTTTACTGGGTATCATCAGATATGGATGGATGAGGAGGACGCGGAGAAAACGGCTTTCATTACGCCATGGGGGATGTATTGTTACAAGATGATGCCGTTCGGGTTAAAGAATGCTGGGGCCACCTACATGAGGGCCATGACTGCTATTTTCCATGACATGATACATAAAGAGATCAAGGTATGTGTAGATGATGTCATCATCAAATCCAAGAGAGCCAATGACCATATGGAAGATCTGAGGAAGTTCTTCAATAGACTAAGAAGGTACAACTTGAAGTTGAATCCCGCCAAATGTGCATTCAGAGTTCTTGCCGGAAAACTACTTGGGTTCATTGTGAGTCGTCAAGGAATAGAACTGGATCCGTCAAAGGTCAAAGCCATCCAAGATTTCCACCACCGAAGAACAAGAAAGAGGTTATGAGTTTCTTGGGAGGACTTAACTACATTAGCCGGTTCATAGCTCAATCCATTCTCATTTGTGATCCAATTTTTAAGATGTTGAAGAAGGACGCCACTACCAAATGGACTGATGATTGTCAGAAAGCCTTTGACAGAATCAAGGAATACCTGTCAATGCCGCCAGTTTTGGTCCCGCCCGAGCCGGGTAGGCCTCTATTACTCTACCTTGCAGTATTGGATGGAGCTTTTGGTTGTGTTCTGGGGAATCATAATGAAACGGGAAGAAAGGAGCAGGCCATCTATTATCTCAGCAAGAAGTTCACCTTGTACGAGGCTCGGTATTCTCTATTAGAACGCACCTATTGTGCCATGACTTGGGTAGCTCAGAAGTTGAGGCACTATTTCTGTGCCTATACTAATTATCTCATATCAAGAATGGATCTTTTGAAGTACATCTTTCAGAAGCCCATGCCCACTGGCAAGCTAGCCAAGTGGAAATCCTGCTGAGTGAATTCGACATTCTTTATGTGATGGTTGGATAATCAAAGGACAAGCACTAGCAGATCATCTTGCTGAAAATCCCGTGGATGGAGAATACGAGCCTCTAAAGATGTATTTTCCTGATGAAGAGGTATCTTTCATAGGGGAAGATATTGCAGAACCCTATGATGGTTGGAGAATGTTTTTCGACGGAGCAGCAAACTTCAAAGGAATTGGCATAGGAGCGGTCCCAGTATCAGACACCGGCCAACATTATCCGGTGTCTGCCAAGCTCAGGTTCCCGTGCACCAACAATATGGCCGAGTACGAAGCCTGCATCGTAGGGCTCAAGATGGCCATTGACATGAACATTCAGGAATTGCTAGTGATCGGATATTCAGACCTGATTATACATCAGGTCCGAGAAGAATGGGCAACCAAAAACTCCAAGATACTCCCTTATCTACATCATGTACAGGAATTGAGGAAGAGGTTTACAAAGACAAAGTTCCAACATGTTCCCAGAGTTCAGAATGAGTTTGCCGATGCATTGGCTACCCTATCGTCCATGATACAACATCCAAATAAGAACTTCATTGATCCTATTCTGGTAAATATCTATGATCAGTCAGCTTACTGCACTCATGTAGAAGAAGAAGCAGACGGAAAACCTTAGTTTCATAATATCAAGGAATATTTGACGAAAGGAGAATATCCAAAACTCGCAAATCCTACTCAGAAATGCACACTTCGGAGACTATCTAACAATTTCTTTCATAGCGTAGGAATCCTGTATAGGAGGACTCCTAATTTGGGGTTACTAAGCTGTGTCGACGCAAAGGAAGCATCCGGGCTATTGGAAGAAATTCATGCAGGGACCTGCAGTTCGCATATGAACGGCTTTGTCTTAGCCAAGAAAATACTCAGAGTTGGTTATTTTTGGATGACTATGGAAACAGACTGCATTCAGTATGTCCAAAAATGTCATCGCTTTCAGATACATGCAGACATGATAAAGGTTCCTCCAAACGAGCTTACTGCAACAAGCTCGCCATGGCCGTTCGCCGCTTGGGGAATGGATGTTATCGGACCTATCGAGCCTGTCGCATCAAACGGGCACATGTTCATTCTAGTGGCAATTGATTAATTCACCAAATAGGTTGAAGCAGTATCGTACAACGTAGTGACAAAGAAAGTGGTAGCAGACTTTGTCCGCGACCGCATTGTTTGTCGGTTCAGAATTCCGGAGTCAATCATCACTGTTAACGGTTCCAATATCAACAACGACCTGATGAAAGCCATGTGTGAAACCTTCAAGATTAAACACAAGAATTCTACAGCTTACAGAACTCATATGAACGGATTTGTAGAAGCCGCCAATAAAAATATCGAGAAGATACTAAGGAAGATGATAGAAAAGCATAAGCAGTGGCATGAGAAGTTATCATTTTCTTTGTTTTGATACCGCACCACATTCCTCACATCAACCGGGGCAACTCCCTATATGTTGGTTTATGGTACAGAAGCAGTCATTCCTGCCGAGGTAGAAATTCCCTCCTTAAGAATCATACAGGAAGCCGAACTTGATGATGCAGAAAGGGTAGAGAGTCTCTACGAGCAGCTAGCTCTTATAGACGGAAAGAGAATGAATGTAGTTTGCCACGGTCATCTCTATCAGAACAGAATGTCTAAAGAGAACTATTCTTAATTATGTATTTATTTTCACATTTATTTACTAAATCATGCATGTCTGTTACCAAAGTTGCTTCGTTTAGACACGCTACCCCAATGATATGCCCAATATCATCGGAACGGAGCCGAGCAGGTCAAGCAGAGCCAGCGAGAATACGAACTAACCTCCCCTCTTTACAAAACTCACGATTTTTCTTTGAATGCAGGCACTTGAGTTGCAAAATCACCAAATATACTATACACTCGCAAGACTCACATTGCTCAGGAATATAACTCTCAGAACCGTTGCACTTACTCATAGCTGCTATCCGCACACAGTGCTCCCAGCAGACACAGTATCCCCAGCAGTCGCAATATCTCGAGTCACTATCAGATAAAAAAATTCTATCATCATTTTGCCCTTTTACTCTTTGCATAAGGCTACCTTTCTGCCTTTCCAGACTAAGCATTGTCTCCATCCGCATTTCCCTTCATTGCATAAGGCTACCTTTCTGCCTTCCGAGGTTAAGCTCTACCTCCATCTACATTTCCTTCATTGCATAAGGCTACCTTTCTGCCTTCCGAGACTAAGCATTGTCTCTATCTGCATTTCCCTACATTGCATAAGGCTACCTTTCTGCCTTTCGAGGTTAAGCTCTACCTCTATCTGAATTTCCCTGCATTGCATAAGGCTACCTTTATGCCTTCCGAGACTAAACATTGTCTACATCTGCATTTCCCTGCATTGCATAACACTACCTTTCTGTCTTCTTAGATTAAGGTCTACCTCCATCTGCATTTCCCTGCATTGCATAAGGCTTACCTTTATGCCTTCCGAGACTAAGCATTGTGTCCATCTGCCTTTCCCTGCATTGCATAAGCCTACCTTTCTACCTTCCGAGACTAAGCATTGTCTTCATCTACATTTCCCTACATTGCATAAGGCTACCTTTCTGCCTTCCGAGGTTAAACTCTACCTCCATATGCATTTCCTGCATAGCATAAGGCTACCTTTCTACCTTCCGAGACTAAACATTTTCTCCATCCTGCATGGCTGAAATATCGCCACTTTATCACTCTTGCATCTTCTGAAATATCGCCACCTTTTATTTACGTCTTGCATCGGCTGAAATATCGCCACCTTCTGCATTTCATGGGCTAAAAGATCGCCAAATTATCCAAAGGCGTCATTGTTCGGAGGCACCATTTGCATAGCCCGAGAACGCCATGCCATGGCCTGAGGTCCTCATTTTATCTCTTGCATATCATTATTCAAAAGGCATCATAGTTCGGAGGCATCATTCTCATAGCCCGAGAATATCATTTCATAGCCTGTGAATCCTTTATCATACGCTTCATGGCCCAGGACGTCATAGTCCGAGGACATCATCCTAACCGTCTGAGGACAACATTCACGGTCCAATGGGAAATTGCATCACATTTAAATTCATGCACAATGTATGCTCACTTGCAGGTAAACCGGCTAGCAATGACCGTCTCAGCAGGGGTGATCTCGCTCCAGTTCCCGCAGCCTATCAGACTCTGACCATCCTTCTCAACCCGAACATCGCGTTCGCTTTTCGAAGTCTCCATCGGCATATTCCGCCAATGGATCCTGAACTACATATGGCTTGATTCCTGTGAGACCAGGGATATGTAGGCAGCTTAGGAACCAGAGCTCGGTCAAAATTCTTCAAATCATTTAATTCGGTCAAAATTTGGCCATCATATCTTCACCCGGCAACTCTTTCATCCTTCCCGGGTAAAGAGGGGCAGCTGTTGATACCCAATTTTTCCCTATGTATTTTTATATACAAAATACTTTCAAAATAGTATATATATGCATACACAAGCATACCCAAGTATTTTAGTATTTTTCCAATCTTTTGAAGAGTTTTAAAATCAATTTACTATCCATTTTAGCAGTACAAAATCCGTAATTATTCCCAAAATTATCAATTTTGGTGAATAATTTATTTTATTCCCATATTTTATACCAATTATAGTTAAAATAATTTTTGTATATTTTTACAAATTTATTTGGTATTTAAAAGACTAAATTGCATATAATTGTAACTCTAGCCTACTTTAAGATTAATAGAATTTTATAATTGTCAAATTGGTTCCAGTATTTTAAATTGATATTTATATATTATTAATTGGCTCAGTATTTTTAATTTGCTTTTAAAATCATTTTTACTATTTTTTATAAAATAAAAGGGAAAACTGGCTATTTAACATTTAGCCCCATTTAATTTCAATTTTAGCCCTTAAATTGACCCAATCCTAACCCCAACCGGACCGACCCATTTTTTATTTGACCCAACCCATAACCCAATCCAAACGGCCCTACCCGGTTCCCACCTACCCTCTTAGATCTAGGTCGTTGATCATACAGATCAACGACCATAATTCACCTTCCATAATTAAACTCAAATGAACTACCCTAATCCTTCATTTCCACCTCTCAGCCACCTCTGAACTCTCAAACTCTCTCAAAACTCTTCGGAACCCTAGCCTCCTCCCACCCCTTTTCAACCGCCTTTCACCGAAATTAATGGCTTCTCAGGCCATGGATGGTTGGTACTCACCCCACTCCACCATCAAACCATGGTTGTTCGAAGCTTTGAGGCCTGACCTCGATGGTTCTCCTTCAGATCCTCTCAGATCTACAGTTTTATGGCTTCTTCGGCCATGCTCCGGCATATTCAAGCATTAGGAGCCTGATTATAACTCATCCGACTCAAGATCGGACCTTCTTCCAAGACTTTCTCATTTCTAGGGTTTCGCCAAAACCCTAAGCTATTCGAGGTTTTTCTCTGTATGTTTTCTTAGATCTATGATGTATCTGTGTTGTACTTGATTTTTAAAGTGTTTTCCCCAAATATTCTTTTCAAAATCGTTTGTCTTTGATTTAGGGTTTTCGAAAGGATTTCAAAACGTCTTTCTGATTCTTCCTTTTTTCTTTTCTTTATGTGTGTTTGCCTATACTATGTTTTACCACGTATGTGTTGTTTTTATACCTTTCTTTCTGCTATACATGACTCTTCTGTACCTTTGTACTCTATTGTGCCTCCAGAGTAGTCTCGCATGTTAATATTTGTTATGTTTTCCTACATGTTCTTTGCTCTACTTTCCAATATTCTCTTACTGTATGTGTTTTTGCTGAGTTCTTTAACTTTGTTTGTTTTACTGGACTCTTGTTAGAGTTCCAAGAATGTATTACTACTATTTCTTAAGCTTATATCACCCTTCTCCTCTCCTGAACTTGCTTAAGTTCCGACTTTTCTTAAACATGTTCTTTATGCTCTTTAAGTCAACATTTTATTTCAAACCTTCTATCATGTATGTTGGTTCTTATGAGTCTCTGAAAGAGACCTCTGAGTCTGTTTCAATGGCTTGCTTTATCACCTCTGTGTCTGATTCAAGTGGAAGCCCTAGGATTTGGGGTTTTCTTTGGCAAGTTTGATATTGTGTTCAGGTTAGGGTTCTACTTTGGAACCCTGGACTTTCAGACTCATTATGAGTCTGCCAAACTGAACTTGTATCCCTTTTGACTCTGAACTCTTTTCTATGCTAGATTCTTTCTAATTAGCATCATAGTTCATTCTTGTTTGACATGTCTGTATGCTTTATATATGAGGGATTTTTCCTTCAAAAGAGATTTTGCAATTTGTGATTGATTCAGAATTCCTTTTAATGAGGTTCGATTGATTGTTACTGGTTTTCTTTAAATTAAACCTTTCTTCACCTTTTTTGGTTGGATTCATTCATACCAAAACTCAATTTCTGATTTTTACTAGCCGATGATTGATTGCCTTTCCTTATTTGCACAAACCGTGTTGCTATCAAACTCTTTCCTTTAATAGTTTCTATGTATTTGCCCTTCTTGTACTACTTTGGAAAATATTTTAATCTAATTCTTTCCTTAATTGTCTTCTACCCGTTTGAAATCAGAATCTCTTAACTGAATGGAGATTCTGTGTGATTGATTACAAACTATTCCCTTACCTTTTCTTACTTGTTTTCTGCACTATAAAAGGGGCACGACCCTTCTGCACTTAGACACCTTGAACCTTCAGTTCAGCATTTCGAATTCAACACTTTACACACACCTCTCAATTTCAATACTCTTTCAATACTCTACTATCTTCTGAGATCTTTTGTACTGTTTGCTTGCAATTTGGTTTACAAGACTTCAGCTTTTACTTATTTGTTTCCCTGAAACTGGTATGCCTTAATTTCGATTTCATCATCATCCCTATGTGTTTATTTTACCGTTCCTGTACTCCTGTCTACTTTGTTGTTCATGTTTTGTATTGAGAATGCTTCTCTCTCTTTGCATCTGTTGTTTGTTATGAACTCCCTATACCCCTACTCCCTTCTATGGTTTGAGTTAAGGTTCATAGCCTGACAACATCCATATTGTTGCTTAGGTCTGAACCTGATCCTCAATGGATCCCAACTCTCAAATATGGCTAATAAGCTAGTCAGGGGTGTGCCAGCACTCCTGATTGCTGGGCATGACCACCAGCCTGCCATGGCTCTCCTTGATTTTCCCCTTGTGCACTTAAACTTACTCTTAGATTTTAAGTTCTGCCCCCCTCTTATGAGCATTGCTTTGGGACCTTGAGTTCCCTCTGAACTTGGACATCCGAGGACTGACATTTCCACACTGCACTATGCTCTTAATTCTGCAATATATTTGGGTTATAAGCACTGCCCGGAGTCCATTTGAGGCTCTTGAGGAACTTTGACACATCCTAAATAAGAGAAGGCTTTGGAAACCTGATCCTAGAAGTTGCTTCACCTCATATTGTTGGACCTTGAGTCTGAATTAGGTTCCTTGGTTGTAGCTTAATTTCTGATGTAATTTTACTTTTCTTAATTCATTATGGTCTGTAATATGTTGTAATAACTTATGGGGTTCTAGTGAAAAGGTTAGGGTCACTTATGTATGCAAAGGGTAGACAACATGCTCATAGGTGTTACTATTTACAATTTCTGCATTTCTGCATTTCATTAGAAATCCAGCCTATTGTTTCTGCACTCCCGCATTAGAAATCCTGCCTATATTTTCTGCACTTCCGCATATAGACATCCTGCCTATAAGTTTTTTGCATTCATACACGTCATATAGAAATCCTGCCTATAAGTTTTCTGCATTCATGCACGTCACATAAAAATCCTGCCTATAAGTTCTGCAGTTCTGCATTTTTTATCTATCATTAGCAAACAGTTATAAGTTAAGTAATAATAAGTTTCATTCTAGATACCATGTCTATAGGACTCCTGCACTTTTATAATCGTCTTAAAACCAACAACGCCTAGAAATCATGCCTATAGGAGTAACCAGTTGAATCTGATTCGTTTACTTAAATTACAAGTCTAAAATCAGTGGTAATGTCATTTAACGTCTGCAGAACGTATGTGTTTTCTACAATCAGTAAGCCTTCTTTAATATCGGAGTAAGCATTGTTAGATATCATGTCTATAATTTTCACCTAGGCAAGCCAGTAGATAATTGATTAACTGCATCAGTATCTGATAAATTACAACCAGGAAAGGCTAATTCGGACTCCTCATCTGAGAAATATGTGATGAATCAGCCTATCCTACGCTTTAATTTGATTTCAGACCATAACCAGTACTTGTAAGTCATGCTTGCCAATTTGTCTCTTTTGATAAGGAGGCCTGTTTGAGCCCTTTAAACTGTTATGTGTTCTCCCCATACCTGCCTTATATGTTCTGATTGTCACCCTAGAATTTTGTCCTTTTAAAATTCTGAAAACCAAATCTCCCTTCCCTTTAGGACTAGTAGTCCCAAATCCCTCCGGGACTGATAGGATTGGGGCAGGTACTAGCATGCAATAAGTAACGATACTATTACGCGCTTAATACCTTAATGGGGTGGGAAAGGGTAGATATGGATATGATGACCGGTGCACTAATACCACATGTAACCCCTCTTTTGAGGAGCAATTGCCGGGTATTGGATTGATGTGATCCATATTGTTTGTAAACCTAGGACCCCCCTTTATTTTAACTTGTTTTATTGTCAGAACTATTTCTGTTTTCTTTGTTCTCTCCAAACTTTCAATTTGTTTGCAATAATATGCAAAAAACCCTTTTATTTGAGGCCCTTAATTGCTTACTTGATTATGTGAAGTCACAATTGTAACATGGCCGGGAACCACACTAGTGGATCTTGAGGGGTGCCTAAAACCTTCCCCTCAAGATAATTTCTAGCCCTTACCCAAACTCTGGTTCTTCAAACTCAAACCCTTCTTAGTGTCCTAATTCACTTAATCATAAGGTGTTGACTCTTCAAGTTCCAAAACTCAATTCCCTAAAGGAAACGAGTTGTCCTCCTAAATGTCACAAGCCTAATTTCCCAAGAAAAAGGGGGCGCGACATCGTGGCGACTCTGCTGGGGATACTTCTTTTAGTATTTTACCATTTCATGTTATCTGTGACTTTACTGCTTCTTTATTGCCTTTTATTTAATGTCTTTATTTCTCTTCTATTATGAAACTGACTTGGCTCCTTGTTTCTTTTCTTTAATGCTTTCCTTTACTGCTCTCCTGTAATACTGTTGTAATTATGAGCAATTATTGTAATCATTACTTTATGAACGTACAAATACATGACAACTTGTTTCATTCTTGTAACTGCACATTCAACATCATATTCCACTCGTGCCAAACAAAAGGCCATAGCAACTCTTATAATGAGTGGTGGTGCCCTTCCGATATCATTACTCCTTAAATTTGGAAAAGGCGTATTTGTGGTAAAATCAGTCAATCAATGGTGTAGTCGACGGTTTCGTGCCTTTCCCTCTTGAGTTGTCCGCTCAAGGGTACTAGTCTAATATCTTATAGAAACCCTACTCTATTCAATTGTGCATGCATCACTATCAAAACCTAGTCGAGTCAGTTATATTGTCCATATAATGACTCTATAAAATAGCCTTGTCCAAAGTCCATTGGGTTACCTGGGAACCCAAACGGACGTTACCATATTCTGTGCATTTATTTGGAGAACTAAATGCTGCTTATGCTAATTATTGGTTTAAATAGTCGAGTCCGACGGGGTAAGGGTCTAACACTTTGTTTTGCAGAAATGAGGCACGAAGTCCCCAGATTTGGCATGGTCACCATCATCCACCCAAGGTTGCTAAGATGGTGGGAGGATCTTCACTCTAGTGATCAGGCCCTTGTCCGGAAATACCTAGGAAATTTGCCTTTTCTCCTGGAGTTCCAACTCAACAACAAAATCCATAGAAGCTGCTACTCTGTTCTAGGACTGTGATAGGTCTGTTTTTCGCTTCGGGGAGATTGAGATGACACCTCTACTCTAGGAAATAGGAGGACTAGCTGGTATTCTGTGAGAGACTCCGGGTTTGCTTATGCCGGAAAATCGCAAGGGTAGGGGTTATCTCAAAATTATGGGACTAAAGAAAAACACATACTTGACCTGTTTGAAGGATTCCTACATTCTTTTTGACTATCTGCACGAAAGGTACGACCATAGTAAGCCCTACCGATCTTACCTAGATTAATTTCCCCTCATCTCATTGGGGCATATCCACAGAAGGGTCTGTCTTTATGTTCTGTTTCTTGGGGATGATAGTGTTTCCTATGAAGAAAGCAAGGATTCATACCAGGCTAGCTATGGTCACTAAAACCTTAATGGAGGGAATTGGTGGGCAACCCTTTAGCATAGTGCCCATGATCATTGCAGAAATGTACCGAGCCTTGGAAAAGTGTCAACAAGGATCCCCACACTTCGAAGGCTGCAACTTGCTACTCCAGCTCTGGCTCATGGAGCATCTCCAAAGGGGTGAATATCGACAAGAGATTCAGCGGAGATACTAGGACGATCATATAGCCTTCCATCAACCAAGGCGAATGAACTACATGCCCGACATGTTTGCTCAGCCAGAAGATGCCAAAGGATGGGTGGAGCTGTTTGAAAATCTGACTGAGGATCAAATACAATGGATGTTCGAATGGTTCTCTACTGACGAGTTCATCGCCCTATCCAGGGACGCACCATTTATGATATTGATCGGTTTAAGAGGAACCTACCCTTATGTCCCCTTCCGGGTCATGAGACAGGCTGGTAGGAAGCAGGTTATAACAAAGGACGACAGGATGAGTTACTTCCGGGCTGATTTCCAAGCTGATGACAGTCCTTATAAGTTCCAATCTTAGCATATGTGGCATTGAAAGATCATCGTGGGAAGAGATACTATCGAGCCATACAGATAACATGCTGGCTGCACCCCATACTATTCAGGATGGTTGGAGGATAATCACAATGGTCTGGGCCAACCTGGGTTTGTTCAAGGTCACAGCATCATCGATGAAAAGGATGAAGCACAGGTCGAGTACAACCAATTGTGCAAGAGGATACGGGAATGCGAAAGTGAGCATTGGGAGATTCAAGAAGCCCATCAAAAGTTGATTGAAGAATGGAAAGATATGGCTGTCAGCGCCAACAAGCGACTAGGGTATTTGGAGTGGGGTTTAGTGGAATTGGAAAGGAAGTTCATCCAGAGGATTGAAAACTGCCAGAAAGCTGAGGGAAACAAAGGAGGACACTTGGCTAGAGCCTATTTGCTGTTGGGACTGCGTGAGCTGGTGAAGCTGTTCGATGGAGCTAAAGATGCCGAGTATGGGGAAGGTCCTTTTGGGACTAAGTAGTTAGGAGTCTTTTCTTTTGTTTCAAAAATGTAATAAGGCCAACGACCATTAGTAACATTTTATTTTTCTGCTATTTTAGTGTCGTTTTGGGATTCGCCATATTTTTTATCAATAAAATGAAGCATTTAACATTATAAGTTCTCCAAATCAACTTGTCGCTAGGCCTACATCGGGCACAACGAGGCTCCCAACATGCTCATAGGTGTTACTATTTACAATTTCTGCATTTCTACATATCATTAAAAATCCTGCCTATTGTTTCTGCACTCCCGCATTAGAAATCCTGCCTATATTTTTTGCACTTCCGCATATAGAAATCCTTCCTATAAGTTTTCTGCATTTATGCACGTCATATAGAAATCCTGCCTATAAGTTTTCTGCATTCATGCACGTCATATAGAAATCCTGCCTATAAGTTTTTGCATTCATGCACGTCACATAAAAATCCTGCCTATAAGTTCTGCAGTTCTGCATTTGTTATCTATCATTAGGCAAACAATTATAAGTTAAGTAATAATAAGTTTCATTCTAGATACCATGTCTATAGGACTCCTGCACTTTTATAATCGTCTTAAAACCAACTACGCCTAGAAATCATGCCTATAGGAGTAACTAGTTGAATCTGATTTGTTTACTTAAACTACAAGTCTAAAATCAATGGTAATGTCATTTAACGTCTGCAGAACGTATGTGTTATCTACAATCAGTAAGCCTTCTTTAATATCGGAGTAAGCATTGTTAGATATCATGCCTATATTTTTCACCTAGGCAAGCCAGTAGATAATTGATTAACTGTATCAGTATCTGATAAATTACAACCAGGGAAGGCTAATTCGGACTCCTCATCTGAGAAATATATGATGAATCAGCCTATCCTACGCTTTAATTTGATTTCAGACCATAACCAGTACTTGTAAGTCATGCTTACCAATTTGTCTCTTTTAATGAGGAGGCCTATTTGAGCCCTTTAAACTGTTATGTGTTCTCCCCATACCTGCCTTATATGTTCTGATTGTCACCCTAGAATTTTGTTCTTTTAAAACTCTGAAAACCAAATCTCCTTTCCCTTTAGGACTAGTAGTCCCAAATGCCTCCAGGACTGATAGGATTGGGGCGGGTACTAGCATGCAATAAGTAACGATACTATTCCACGCTTAATACCTTAATGGGGTGGGAAAGGGTAGATATGGATATGATGGCCGGTGCACTAATACCACGTGTAAACCCTCTTTTGAGGAGCGATTGCCGGGTATTGCATTGATGTGATCCATATTGTTTGTAAACCTAGGACCCCCCTTTATTTTAACTTGTTTTACTGTCCGAACTATTTCTGTTTTCTTTATTCTCTCCAAATTATCAATTTGTTTGCAATAATATCCAAAACCCCCTTTTATTTGAGGCCCTTAATTGCTTACTTGATTATGTGAAGTCACAATTGTAACATGGTTGGGAACCACACTAATTGATCTTGAGGGGTGCCTAACATCTTCCTCTCAAGATAATTTCTAGCCCTTACCCAAACTCTGGTTCTTCAAACTCAAACCCTTTTTAGTGTCCTAATTCACTTAATCATAAGGTGGTGACTCTTCAAGTTCCAAAACCCAATTCCCTAAAGGGAACGAGTAGTCCTCCTAAATGTCACAAGCCTAATTTCACGAGAAAAAGGGGGCGCGACAGCGTGACAACTCTGCTGGGGATACTTCTTTTAGGATTTTACCATTTCATGTTATTTGTGACTTTACTGCTTCTTTATTGCCTTTATTTAACGTCTTTATTTCTCTTCTATTATGAAACTGACTTGACTCCTTGTTTCTTTTCTTTAATGCTTTCCTTTACCGCTTTCCTGTAATACTGTTGTAATTATGAGCAATTATTGTAATCATTACTTTATGAACGTACAAATACATGACAACTTGTTTCATTCTTGTAACTGCACATTCAACATCATATTCCACTCGTGCCAAACAAAAGGCCATAGAAACACTTATAATGAGTGGTGGCGCCCTTCCGATATCATTACTCCCTAAATTTGGCAAAGGAGTATTTGTGGTAAAATCAGTCAATCAACGGTGTAGTCGATGGTTCCGTGCCTTTCCCTCTTGAGTTGTCCGCTCAAGGGTACCAGTCTAATATCTTATAGAAACCCTACTCTATTCAACTGTGCATGCATCACTATCAAAACCTAGCCGAGTCAGTTATATTGTCCATATAATGACTCTTTAAAATAGCCTTGTCCAAAGTCCATTGGGTTCCCTGGGAACCCAAATGGATGTTACCATATTCTGTGCATTTATTTGGAGAACTAAATGCTAATTATTGGTTTAAATAGTCGAGTCCGACAGGGTAAGGGTCTAACACTTTGTTTTGCAGAAATGAGGCACGAAGTCCCCAGATTTGGCATGGGCACCAACATCCACCCAAGGTTGCTAAGCTGGTGGGAGGATCTTCACTCCAGTGATCAGGCCCTTGTCCAGAAATACCTAGGAAATTTGCCTTTTCTCCTGGAGTTCCAAAGGACTACGGTCAATACGGCTGCACTAGCAAAATTACCGCGATTTGGGGACGCCCGACTGTTGCTATGAAATCATAAGGCCATTTCTTCGAATCTACATCGAAAAGAACCGATTAAACAGGCTACCCTCGGCAGGAAAACGAGCTTCGACCATGTCAACTCCAAATCACAAGGCTTCGAGCTACTTAGCCTACGAGCTAAACCTTCTGAGGAGCTTGAACTCCACCGCAAACGACTTGAAATCGAGGTTCTTCCCGAACCGATGACGGGTCAGGCAAAATCATTTCAAAAATTTCTTAACGAGAGGAAAACAAAGTGTACATATGCCCAAGGGCAAAAGCGTAAGAGTCATTGTCGCCAGCCAACCAGCCTCAGGGCCACACACTAAAAGGTCGCAACGACCAAAAGCGTAAAAGCCTCTGTCGCCAGCTCAAAATTTGAAAGCTTGAGGATTAAAATGAGCTCGAGTCATAACCCGATTCGAAGACCGGATAAAAAATAGTTAACTACACATGCCTAAGGGCACAGCGTAAGAGTCGTCGTCACCAGCTTCATGAGCCTCAAGGCCACATACACAAAAGGTCACTTTGACCCCAAGGGGTAAAAGCCATTGTCGCCAGCCTACGAAAATACAAAACTTGAGGGTCAATTGAGCTTGAGTCATAATCTCACTCGGAGACTGAACCCAAAATAGTTAAAATACAAATGCCTAAGGGTAAGGTGTAAGAGCCATCATCGCCCGCGCATGCAGACACAAAAGCTTGAGGGTCGAATGGGCTCGAGTCGAAACTCGGCTCGGAGACCAAGCCCAAAATATTTGAGCAAAAACACAAGTGCTCTAACGCCAACATACACTAAAGGCCGCATCACCCGAACGTGCGGGAGTCTCTAGGTCTGCCTAATGAGCCTCGGAGCCATATCACGAGTCTAAGGATTCTCACCAACTCTGAAACTAGATCACCTGGTCAGAAGCAAAGCAAAAAGAGGTATATAAGAAATAAAGCTTTAGGCTTTCTTTTATTTACATACATAAAAAAGTGCATTCTCCATCTACAAATGCGCTCTCTAAATATCACATACAAAATGGCAAAGTCAACGCCCTGCCCCATAATGCTACACCCTACCAGCCTCATCTTCACTATCCGCGGCACCATACAGAAGTGATCGAGCATCACGTTCGTCCGCCCTCGCTCGAGCCAGCTCTTCCAGTATAATAAAACCCCTGGCGCCAATCTCTTCAAGTACCCCTCTTCAAGATCTGCAATGAACATATTCCTTGATCAGCCTTAGTCCAGCTCAATGCTGCTTTAGCCCGAGCTTCATTATCATATCCGCTTGAACTAAAGTGTTATCACGAGCCAAGCTGAGTTGAGCCTCGAAGGCAGGAACTTTAGCCAAGGCATCCTTCTCCTCTGAAATTTGAGTTTGCACCTGAGCTCTTAGCTTTCCACAATCATTCTTAACTCGGTTGGATTCACCCCTAAGGTGCTCCAGAGCCTCTATCTTTTTCTGCAACTGAGATAGGCAAAAGGTTATCCCAAAAGGTTAAAAAGCAAAATGCATACCACGACAAATTACCTGCTCCGTCAAATAGCACTGGAAATTTGAGCTCTAGTATGGCTCATATCGCTAGTGCATCAACTCAACTTCCTTCTCCTCGTAAAGGAGCCTAAGTGACCTACCCTCATCCAGATCTTTTCGGAGCCTAGACCCATGATGGAGCAACTCGGTCCTAAGCCTGCCATAGGCCTGCAGAAGAAAAACTCGATAAGGAAGGGAAGATGAGAGATGCAGAAGGCCTGTGCCAAAACTCACCGTGAAGTGAAACCGGCGGACTTCCACGAAGGCTGAGCACACTTGTGTTTATCAAGCCTCCTCTGTCCTGGAAGAACCGACCACGGTCGAAGCATGATCACTCGGAGGAACCACCTCTGTAGAACCGGAGATTTTGGGTACAAAAGGCTCGGGAGATGTTTTCTCTTCAAAGACTCGGACCCGTTTCGCCCTACTGAGAGCTCCATCGCACTGCAAGTGCATATCCCATTTATCACTATCGTCCTTTTTCTCAGAAGCTGGCAACTCCTCCCCCTCTCTGAAGGAGCATAGCCCGCCCTTAGGGACCTTCCAATACCTATGACAGCAAGGTCAATGCATAAAAAGAGGAAAATGTCATCCCAAATATACGAAGGACCAAGGTAAAAGTAGCGTACGCACGTACCTTGGTATTTTGCTTCCCATCTGCCCCGGGACACAGCTCGCCACCTATGCTCGTCACAAGTCGAATAGGTCGCCAGCTTTCGGACCCAGATGGGCAGATTAGGAAATTTGCCCAGTGCCCATGAAATTGCTACAAAAAAGAATTAAACACAATTACTATACTGGTTTTCGCCATGAGTGAATCTCAGAAAGCACAAGACACTCTACTCATGCGTTTAATTCCATTCCTCTGGAAATGGCATAAGTTCCACGGGGATAACATCAGTCGTCCGGACCCAGACAAATCGACTGACCCACTCCCAATCTCCATCTTCCTCATAATCAAGAACAAAGGGCATGGACGAATGACACTGCAAGGTTAGCAGGCCTCGATGATGAAAAGGTCGGTATAGCCTGACGAGGTGACTGAGCGTGAATTCAAGCCCGCCTTCTCCGCAAAGAACATCATCATCAGCATTACTCGCCAAACTGATGGATGTATATACGCCAAAGTAAACCAATACTTTAAATAGAAATCCAGCACGACCCTATCAAGGGGGCCTAGTGCGAAAGGGTACAAGTACACGTTCAAGAATCCATCGTGAGGTTTATGATACTCACATCTGAGGAAAGCGCCTGTAACGCTACCCTCTCGCCCCATGTGGAGTCTCTCCTCACTATCTCCAGATGATCCTCTCTTACCGTAGACATAGTCTTCAGAATAAACTCCCGTGGATCCTGAGCACTGGGAGTGGAACTCTCCTCTCTCTGCTGGGCAGGCCCTAAAGTAGCAGTCATGGCTATGGTGGAACTAGCAAACTGAAGCGGGAACCTACACGAATGCCTTGGCGCTAAGGTAATGAAAGACTCGATGCAAAAGCGAAAGGGTAGCTACCTAAAATATTGGGATCTTCCAAGAAGCGGGAGCAACCCCATGTATATGTGGGAAAACAACAACGATTCGCCCACCCAGGTTAGGCCTCGGGGGACTAAATTCTCTTATCCAGGTTCCGAGGTGGTACCCGACCTCGAGGTTTCCTTTCAAGCAGAAAAATAAGCACTTCGAGCTCCATCTATGAGGGCTCGACCTCAGATAGTCACCTAAATATAAGTAACCCCTCCTCAAAGACCTGCCTACAACACCTTAAAAGGTTATCTACATCAAGTTCAAAGTAAATCTCTAAGTGCCCGAAGTCGACTTTCACTCAGAGGCCGCTCTCAAAATTTCAAGGTTCGGTGCTCTATCTCCACGAGGCTCGAGGGTCCCAATGACCCAAGTTTACCGGACCGGTTCAAGCTTGATTCGGGCAACAACGATGAGCTCGAAAAAGAGCCATTTCTGTCTACCAAAGACCAGAAAGAATATTGACGATCGTCAACAGAGGCATACATTCGAAATCCCCGCAAACACACAAGAATATACAAGAAAATGGCAAATATCAAAAGTAGAAGTAAAGAAGATATCTTTATATTTCATAAATATTGGCTTACAATGGACCTGAGGGGCCCTTACATGCAATTACAAAAGCCCACAAGGGGTCCTTCCATAGAAACAAAGAAACAAAGGGGTATACACCCATAGTGAAACCTAAGAACCTAGTCCACCCTTGAAGGTTCATCTCCAGTATCAGCATCCCTGAGGGTCGCCTCCTCAAACTCGCGTCCTCGAAGGCAACTCCTTCGATCGTCATATCCTCTAGGTTCCCAGCTCAATCCCGCGGAAAGTCCTCGCCAGGTGAGAATATGAAGAAGAGGAAAGGGGGGGGGGGAGATGTAGAAGAAGCAGAGAAAAGAGATATAGCCTGCCCAAGCCAAAGGTTGAAGATTCTGTAGACCCTAGCATCAATGGCCAGTTATGCCATTTTATCCCTTAGGAAAGAAAAAACTAAAGGGATGAAGTGCCACACCAGACCGGGGTAGGAGAGTGAGCAGCGGTGTAAAGTCCGAATAACTTTCTAAAAAAGGGGAAAGACGATTCCCATCTATCGTCATCTCGAGCCAATAAGGACAACAGTAACAATCGCAACAACAACGACAACAATGGCAAGACGGTATAATCTCTCTCGACAAAGGGAAGCTCAGGCAAAAGGCCATCGCCCAGACGGTGGGAACGCAGCCAAACAACCTTAAGGCCGTGAACTTCAAACATGGTGATTAACAATATAGAAAGATGGCGAGAAAGAGGGGATAAATGAATGAAGAAAGATACTTGGATAGAAAAATGACCCCAGAATGCCCCCATTTATAAGGGACTAACACAGTCATCGAGGCCTTTGGAATACTGACCGGCAGACACAATTACTGCGTTCTTGAAAAACTGAATCGACGACGGTACTGCCACTTAAAAGAACGGGAATCGATAGCTCATTGAATGGCATCGTAAAGACAAGTCCATGGAATGACCTGCTTATCATGAAAATTCACGCCATAGATTGCATCATCGGTATTACGTTGTCATGGTAAGCCCGAGGAGTCGGGTATCATAATCGTTTCCCATCATTTCGTTCTGAGAAACGCGGAGACTATCTATATTCGGCGAATTTAGAGGGCCTAATTTCATGCTATCGAGTTATTCAGAAGAACACCTTGAGATCCCGAGGATGGGAAGCTGTGACCAAGTTCCCTCCCTCGGAGCTTGTCGAGGTCTGACTTAAATAGGAAATAGATCAAGGCTAGAGTAAAATAGGTAATTCCCAAGGCGCACGGCTAAGTCTGACAAAGTCGGCCTACCTAGAGCCTGTATCAAGGCGTCACATCTAGCCGTCCCAACTACTTGCCTTTACAATAAATGTATTTTCTACTATGACGGGATTTCCCCTCCTATATAAAGGGGATACTCACCACTTTATAAAGGGCTGATGTTGCTGCAACTATTCTACACAAGATCAATAACAACTCTCTCTCTCTCTCTCTCTCTCTTTTTTCACTAACTTACTCACTCGAGATTACCTCTTTTATTTATTGCTTTCATACTTGTTCTTCGTTTATTGCTTGATATCGGCCATAAAGTGCCTCCTTTAATTATATCCTAACTATTAGCCCTTTCCCGGTTACCCCCGGTAGCTCGAGCCCGAGCCCAAACAACGACCTCAAGGCCCATCATCGGTTAGTCCGAGGTCCGAACAGCAAACCTCTCAGTTTGATTATAACCCTGTTTTAGCTTGTATTTCGTCATTAAGCTTCACATATCTAGCATCAACTACCCTAACAACAGCATAAAAATAGATCACGTATTTTTAGAGTTCCATTAACAAATTTAATTATTATTACCATTTTCACGGTAAACATGTGATGAGCTCAGAAGAAAACAGTCTGAGGCCAATATCAATGACAAGACAAATATAATAATAATAGTAACAATCAGTAACTCGAAGGAATTATGATAATCAGCTCGTTCACATTACAGGACTTTAGATATACTTCCAAGTATAATAATTAAAACAACATACTATTAGTAACATTTCATAAACCACCTAGCGTGAGAAGTGATATATCTCTACACCTGCATGTCAAATATGCATGTCAAGTGAATGATTTCATGGTGGTATCCCCAAGTGCTCTCACACTCAGCATGCTCAAAGTGTCTGTCTCAAATTCCCACTTCATCACACGCACACACACACAATCCATCAGCATTGTACAGGTGCCTGGCATCAATGCCCCTCACCAAAGAATGTGTACACATATCACTATGCATGCGATCAATGCTGGAAAGACGGACTCTAGAGGGGCGGATCCAGCCCAAGTGCTAATCAAAACACAATATGGCTTAGTGCAGCGCGCAACCCGATCCATATAACAATAAAGCTAATATGGCATGTTGCGGTGTGCATCCTGATCTAAATAATACTCTCAACACAGCTCTAAGGCTCAACTCAGTCATCAAACTCTTAAGTCTCAAGGACTCACAATCTCATATCATTCAACAAACATTACCACATGGAAAACAACAACAACGTGTGATGTAGCAACGAATGATAAACAAAGACTGAGATATGATATGAAATGAAGAATCATGACTGAGTGTATAATTACAGTTAAGTCATATGGGCCAAAACAATAGAAATAGTCTCATTAGGTCTCCACTAAATAATCACATACCCTAAACATGATTTTTAACATGTATCACAGCTTAGATAATAAAAGAAGTAGGGAGTACACATATATGACAAGATAAATAGTAAAACAAGTTTGGTAATATCCTAAAGTCAACTCGGATCATGATTTTCCCATTGCACGCCCGTAAGCCCATCACCTAGCATGTGCGCCACCCAACACATAACAAATAACACAGTTCCCAGGGATAATTACCCTTAAATTTATGTATAAAAATGTTATTACTTCAAAATGCGCAAATAAATACTCCAAAAATCCCTTGCCTCACGAATCAGCCTCCGAGTGACTCGGATCAAGTCAAAGAAACTTAATATCTTTAATAAAACCCATCAAAAACAATTCCAAATGATAAAACTAAGGTCTTGAATAAAATATTCAAAGTCAAATCGAGGCTAACAACCTAAACGTGACAAAATTCACAAATTCCGAATGACCATTCAATTTCGAGCCCAACCATACTAATTTCATCCAATTCCATCCACTAATCATCAAATTTCACTCTCCAATATGATAGCCTAAAATCCCCAAATTTTACCTTAAATTCATAGAAACTAGGTTTAATAATCTACGAGTAATCAATGTATAATATCAAAAGTACTCAAACTTGCACTTGCCTAGAAGGCTTAGGTGTCCGTGAGTAAGCAACCGCTGCTTATCGATTAATAGAGCCAGCTCCATGTCCGAGCCTTAGAATAGAACAAGACATTTGAATTCTAGCGCACTAGCCTTAGCTAGACCTTACATCTTCAATAATGTTAAAAGGAACTCAAAAAATCGCCTTCGATCGAGCTCCACATATCCAAAATGATAAAAATATCACCAAACCCTTATTTTTGAAATATACCTAGAGAAAACGCACATGTGGTCCCATTGAATGCACCTACCATGTCGC
This sequence comes from Nicotiana sylvestris, assembly GCF_000393655.2. NCBI lineage: Eukaryota > Viridiplantae > Streptophyta > Magnoliopsida > Solanales > Solanaceae > Nicotiana > Nicotiana sylvestris. Next base: position 88,305,664 of record NC_091064.1, on the reverse strand, counting down.
ATTTGTGGAATCTCTTTAGCAAATGTGGAAACCACTTACTCTCTGCTTGTCCGCTTCTACTAGATTAAATCTGCCTCTACGACTCTGCATCCGTGGACTCATTGCGCATTTGTGCTTCTGCACTAGTGGCTCCCCCTCTTCATCTGCGATGCCTGCCTTGCCATCCTTCCTTTACTTTTGTGTTCCCTTTCCCGTATTTGCGGGCTCGCAGATGCGGAAAATCTCTCGCACTTACGCTCCTCCCTGGTTCTAGCCAACCCCGCTTCCTTGTACCTGTGGTCAAATCCTCTGTAGGTGCGATTACTCCAGAACCTGCAACCTTCTGCATTTCCCCCAAGTCCCAACACGATCCTTCAACTATCTAAAACACCGGGTCTAATCCTGGAATTTGGACTTTATTTACTGATGGCTCATCTAATGTGAAGGGGGTAGGTTTAGGAGTTGTATTGGTACCACCTACGAGTGAAACCATTTGACAAGCCATAAAATGTCATTCTATAACTAACAATGTGGCAGAGTATGAAGCTGTTATTGTAGGTTTAGAACTGGCACGAGAACTTAGCATTAATCAGATTGTAATCAAAAGTGATTCGCAGCTTGTAGTTAACCAAATACTGGGGACTTATATAGCCAGGGAAGCATGAATGCAGCAGTACATAGAGAAGGTACGGGACCTGATTAGGCAATTCCAAACCTGGAAAGTTACGCAGATACCAAGAGATGAAAATGTCGAGACAAACTCCCTAGCCAATCTCGCATATGCGGAAGATGTTGTGAGCACGTGATTTTTGCCCTATATATGAATTACTCCCATAAATTCAAACAAAATAATTTCTTTTCATTATTTGAAACTTTTGAGGATTTTATGGCATTTTCTGATAAGTGTTTGCTTTTGTCTGTGCATTTTTATTCTTATTTAAAGTAATGAAAAATACAAAACAAAATATGTTGCATCTGTATCTAGGATCTAATTTTATATTTTAGGATTAATTGACAAATTAGTTGTTTTATAAAAATGGAAAAAATAATAAAAAAAGTAAGTAACTTATTTTTGCATTTTTCAATTTTAATTTCAAATTTTGATATTTCTTTCCTTGAATTTGGTTTTTAATTTGTTGTGGTAATTATTATCTATAGTTAATTAATGTAATAGGATAATTTGATTATTGATTAATTTAAGTTTATTTTATTTTTAAATTTAAAAGAATTTTGGAAAAAAAAGAGAAGAAAAGAAAGGATTTGGAAGAAATCGGATTTTTGGGCTAAAATCTAAAATTGTCCAAGCCCAAACAAATTTCTCTTTAGACCCGTCCAAATCACCCCTTATCCAGCCCAAAACCCGCGTCCAACCCGGTCTAATTTCCCCTCCTCCTCAAACGACACCGTCCAGGCTCGAATCAATCATAACCGTCGAGGTTAATCTAATCCAACGGTGTGGAAGCAGGGTGGGTTTATTATTTAACTGTCCGAACCCTCAGACCCCCCCCCTCTCATCATCTCTTTCAACCTTCCCAAATACCCTCATCCATCTCCATATCCCAAATTCGCACCCCTTTTCCCTCAAATCGAACCCCAACCGTTCGAATTTCAAATCGAAACCTCAAACCCTAGCCTCCGTCCTAGAATTCCCAACCTCATGCCCAGCGACGCTGACTCCTTTTCCCACCAAATCAACCCTAAATGATCACCATAACCTCCCCATCCCAAATATCCAACCCTTTACCCTCGAATCAACCCCGAACTCTTCGAATATGGAGGCCGAGTCTGACCCTTAGAAGATGCAAAGTCATATTTTAGTCAAGTCTGGTAACATGCAAAATCATGGAGATCAATTCTTTCAAACTTTGAGGTTTGTACTCCCGAGACCCCATCCAAATATACTATAACGAACCGGCGAGTCGTTTTGAGAGTTATAGCCTCGATCCCCTTTTTATTCCTTTCCCCGTATCTGTTTCTTCTTATGTCACTTGCCGAAAGATTTTTTTTTGGTTTCAGAGTGTTTTGGGTCACTTAGTCTCTAAACGAAAGCTTAAGCCTTAGGATTTAAATCGTAGTCGGAACTGTGTGAACACAACTCATGAATAGAGTTTCGCCATTTCTGTTAGTTCTGTTGGGTGATTTTGGACTTAGTGGCATGTCAGGATTGGGTTTAGGAGGTCTGTAGTAGATTTAGGCTTGAAATGGTGAAAGTCGAATTTTTGGAGATTTTGACCGGTCGTAGACTTTTTGATATCGAGGTCAGAATTTGATTACGAAAGTTGAAGTAGGTCTGTAATGTTGAATATGACTTGTATGTAAAGTTTGAGGTCAATTGGACGTGGTTTGATAGGTTTCGACATCGGTTGTAGAAATTTGAAGTTTCAAGTTTATTTAGTTTGGATTGGAGGGTGATTCATGTTTTTGTTGTTGCTTAAGGTGTTTTGAGGGCTCGACTAAGTTCGTATGGTGTTTTAAGACTGGTGGCTATGTTTGGTTGAGGTTACAAGGGCCTCAGGTTGATTTCGGATGGTTAACTGATCATTTTTTAAGTTAGGACAATTGCAGATTGCCGGTGTTCTTGAGTTCTAGTATCCTTCTTCGCATTTGCGAAGAGGAACTAGTGGCAGGCGAGATTTTGTCTTTGCGTTTGTGAAGGAGGTCCCGCGTTCAGGAAGCACTAGGGTAGTTGGCCTATGCGTTCGCGATGGCGGTCTCCCGTTCGCCCGCTAGTTGGGTCCCCAGACCTTTTTGCCTACGCATTCACCATGTAGGTCCCGCGTTCAAGTAGGGTTGAGTTGTGAGACCTTCGCGTTCTTGTCAAGGTCATAGCATTTGCTATGAATGAATTCTGGGCAAAACTATTTTTCTCTTCCGAACGCGAGGGGTGTTCCGCATTCGCGAAGAAGGAAGGCCAGGGCAGACTATATAACATCTCCAATACTAGGGTTTGGCCATTTTATCAGAAATTGAGTTTGAGAGCTTGATTTTGGACCAGATTTTTGAGGGATCATCAGAGACATCGATTGGATTTGGGCCATTCAGAATCGGATATTCGTGGAAAATGCATTGTTACCGATTTATTGAGCTTGGTTCGAGGTAAATGACTTGCCTAACCTTGTGTAGGGGAATTCCTCTTAGGATTTGGTATTGTTGGGATATGTGAGCACTGTGTACGTGAGGTGACGAGTACGTACATAGGCTATTTGTTGTAAAAACCCAACTTTTACTGATTAGTAACCTGTTTTCATTTCAATCGAGTATGCCCACATATGTAGTTATCTTGTTTAGTCTAATATCGCATGTCAACGTGCTTTAACTACTTATTTGAATTCTTTGCAGCATGCCTAGGTAATATTTCTTGTTTTCCTTGATCTTTATCACTCTTAACTGTAAACTTCTTGGTGTTAACTGTTGAATTTATTGGTTTGAGCTGTGTATTTACTTTTGAGACTACGAGATAGTTCTTCGGGAGTTCTCCCTCCACACTTACTTTTCAGACTACAAGGTGGTTCCTCTGGAGTTCTCCCTGCACATTTACTTTTGAGGATACGAGGCGGTACCTTAGGAGATTTCTTTTTACTTTGGGACTACGAGATGGTATCTCGGGAGATCCACTGCTAATTATCACTGTGTATTGTACTGTTATTTTTGCTGTGTTTCCCTTTGTTAAACTCCAGTCTTTTATTATAATGTACATTCTCCTACTTTAATTATTATATAGCAGTGGGTCTGAACAGATCTCATCACTACTCGATCAAGGTTAGGCTTGGCACTTACTGGGTACTGCTGTGGTGTACTCATGCTACTCTTCTGCACATATTTTGTGTGTAGATCCAGGGACTTCTTACCAGCCACGTCATTAGTGAACAACAACAGTTGGAGACTTGAAGGTATATCTACCGCGTCCGCAGACCTTAGAGTTCCCCTCTATTCTCCCCTATGTCCATTATTTTCTGTACTTGTTTTGTTAGACTCTAGTGTATAGAGATACTAGATTTCCTTCTGTAGTTTGTGACTCATGATTGTTTCGGTGTTTGGGAAGACCGTGTCTTATTGAGAAGTGGGTAATTGTACATGCTGAGTGGCATGGTTATCAATTATGTATTATTTATTGCAGTTAGTTGTGAGTTTTTACTTATATTCTCGTTATTTCTATAATTGTTTAGGCTTACCTAGTTATAGAAGCTAGGTGACGTCCCGACGTTTTACAGAGGGGAAATTTGGTCGTGACATATACCAATAAGTCATAAAACACAATAAGAACTTACTCGAAGTTTCACGTCACATAAAATAACAGCAAAACCAAGAATTTTATTTTGCACTTAGTGACGTGTCCGGATTGTGTTTTGGAGATCTGTAGCTGATTTAGACTTGAAATGGTGAAAGTCGAATTTTAGAAGATTTTGACCAGTAGTGGAATTTTTGATATTGGGGTCGGATTCTGATTTCGGAAGTTAGAGTAAGTCCATAATGTTGAATATGACTTGTGTGCAAAATTTGAGATCAATCGGACGTGGTTTGATAGGTTTCGACATCGGTTGTAGAAATTTGAAGTTTCAAGTTCATTATGTTTGCATTGGAGGATTATTTGTGTTTTTCTTGTTATTTAAGGTGTTTCGAGGGCTCGACTAAATTCGTATAGTATTTAAGGACTAGTAGGTATGTTTCGTTGAGTTTCTGAGGGCTTCGGGTTGATTTCGGGTGGTTAACAGATCATTTTTTGACTTATGAAAATTGCAGATTTGTTGTGTTCTTCAGTTCTGGTTTCCTTCTTCGCGCTCGCAAAGAGGAAGTGGTGGCAGGCGATATTTTGTTCTTCGCATCCGTGAAGGAGGTCCCACGTTCACGAAGCACTGGGTAGTTGGACTACGTGTGCTTGATGGAGGTCCCGCGTTCACGTATAGGAACTAGCCAGTTAGGTCCCCAGGGCCTTTTGCCAATGCGTTCGCGATGTTGGTCCTGCGTTTGCATAGGGTCGCGTTGTGAGGCCTTCGCGTTCACGACAAGGTCATCAAATTTGTGATGAAGGAATTCTGGGCAAGATTAAGTTGCTCTTCGTGAATGTGAGGGTTCTTCCGCGTTCGCGAAGAAGGAAGGCCTGGGAAGAATATAACATCTCCAAAACGAGGGTTTGCCATTTTATCAAAACTTGAGTTTGAGAGCTCGGTTTTGGACAAGATTATGAGGGATTTTCAGAGACATCGATTGGATTTGGGCCATTCAGAGTCAGATATTCATGGAAACAGCATTGTTACCGATTGACTAAGCTTGGTTCGAGGTAAGTGATTTGCCTAACCTTGTGTGGGGGAACTCCCTTTAGGATTTGGTACTATTTTGATATGTAAGCATTGTATACGTGAGGTGACGAGTACGTACACATGCTATTTTTTGTAAAATCCCGACTTTTACTGAGTAGTAACCTATTTTCATTTCAATTGTGTATGCCCCCATATGTAGTTATCCAGTTTAGTCTAATATGGCATGTCTACGTGCTTTAACTGCTTATTTGAATTCTTTGCAGCATGCCTAGGTAATATTTCTTGTTTTCCTTGATCTTTATCACTCTTAACTGTAAACTTCTTGGTGTTAACTGTTGTATTTATTGGTTTGAACTGTGTATTTACTTTTGAGACTACGAGATAGTTATTCGGGAGTTCTCCCTCCACACTTACTTTTCAGACTACAAGGCGGTTCCTCAGGAGTTCTCCCTGCACATTTACTTTTGAGACAGCGAGGCGGTACCTCGGGAGTTCTCCCTGTATATTTACTTTTTAGACTACGAGGTAGTACCTCGGGAGATCACTTTGTATATTCACTTTGGGACTACGAGACGACATCTCGGGAGATCCCCTGCTTTTTATCCCTATGTGCTGTAATGCTATTTTTCTGTGTTTCCCTTTGTTAAATTTTAGTCTTTTATTGTACTGTACATTCTCCTGCTTTAATGATTATATACATGTGGGCCTGACCTGACCTCGTCGCTACTCGACTGAGGTTAGTCTTGGCACTTACTGGGTGCCGTTGTGGTGTACTCGTGCTACTCTTCTGCATATATTTTATGTGCAGGTCGAGGGACTTCTTACCAGCCACATCATCAGTGAGCAGCGACAGTTGGAGACTTCAAGGAATATCTTCCACGTCCGCAGACCTCAGAGTCCCCCTCTATTCTCCCCTATGTCCATTATTTGTTGTACTTCTTTTGTTAGACTCTGGTGTATAGAGATACTAGATTTCCTTCTGTAGTTTGTGACTCATGATTGTTCCGGGTTTTGGGAAGATTGTATATTATTGAGAAGTTGGTTATTATATATGCTGGGCGGCATGGTTATCAGTTATGTTATTATTTATTGCAGTCAGTTGTGAGTTTTTATTTTATTCCCGTTATTTCTATAATTATTTAGTCTTACATAGTCGTAGAAACTACGTGACATCACGACGTGTTATAGAGGGAAAATTTGGTCGTGACATATAGCAACAAGTCATAAAACACAATAAGAACTTACTCGAAGCTTCAAATCACATAAAAATAACACCAAATTCAAGAATCGCATATCAATTTGAGCCTAATGAAACTAATGAACTTCCAAGTTCCAAAACTCGCACCGAACCATATCAAATCAACTTCGAATGATCTCATATTTTTCACACCAGTCATAAATGATACAACGGACCTATTCCAACTACCGAAACCAAAATCTGAACCAAGTATCAACAAAGTCACCTCTCAGTCAAACCTGAGAACCTTCCTAACCTTCAACTTTACAACTTTTGGCAAAAAGCATCAAATTAACCTACGGACCTCCAAACCAACATCCGAACATATGCCCAACTCCAAAATCACCATATAAATCCATTGGAAATATCAAAACTCCATTCCAAAGTCATCTACAAAAAAGTCATTCTCTGGTAAACTCTTTAAACTTAAGCTTCCAACCTTCTAACTGTCCTAATTCACTCTGAATCTTCCCCGAAACTAATCCAACCACCTCGCCAAGTCACATAACTGCAAATGAACATAGAAGATGCAATAAATAGGGGAACATGGCTACATAACACAAAGTGATAGGTCAGGTCGTTACATTCTCCCCATCCTAAACAAATGTTCATCCTCGAACGGGTTTATAATCATAACCGGAGTCTCAAATAGCTATGGATATCTGTCCCGCATCTCCTGTTTGGTCTCCCATGTAGCCTCCTCGACCGGCTGACCTCTCCATTGCGCCTTCACCGACGCTATGTTCTTTGAACTAAACTTCTGAATCTGGCGGTCCAAAATGTCCATCGACTCCACATCATAAGTCAAATCCCCATCGATCTGCACTCTGTTGAACTCCAACACATGTGATGGATCACCATAATACTTTTGGAGGATAGAATCATGAAACATTGGATGAACACCTGATAGACTAGGTGGCAATGAAAGTCACTAGACCACATCTACAACGCTCTCAAGCACCTCAAAAAGAAAACATATACCGAGGTATCAACTTGCCCTTCTTCTCGAACCTAATCACACCCTTCACAAGCGAAATTTTGACAAAAACCTTCTCTCCCACTATATATGCAACATCATGAACCTTCATATCAGCATAACAATTCTATCTGGACTGTGCTATACAAAGCCTCTCATGTATTAACTTCACCTTCTCCAAGGCATCATAGACCAAATCACTGCACAACCTAGCCTCCCTAGGTTCGAACCAATCAATCAGAGAATGACATCCCCTCTCGTACAAGGCTCATAAGGGGCCATCTAGATACTCAACTGAAAGTTGTTATTGTAGGTAAACTATGTTAATGGAATAAACTAGACCCATGAACCTCTGAAATCCATAACACAAGTATGTAACATGTCATCCAAGATCTATATAGTGCACTCAGACTGCCCGTCTATCTGAGGATGGAATTTTGTACTCAACTTTACACGTGTGGCTAACTCTCACTACATCTCTCTCCCAAACTGTGATGTGAACTACGTGCCTCGGTCAGAAATGATGAAGATGGGCACCCCAGGGAAGCAGATAATATCCCCGGTGTAAATCTAAGACAACCGCTCTGAACAATAGGAAGTCATCACCAGAATGAAGTGTGCGGACATAGTCAATCGGTCCACGATAACCCATAATGTATCATATTTCTTCAAGGTATGTGGTAAGCCTACCACAAAATCCATAGTGACGTGCTCTCACTTCCACTCCGGTATCTCCAATCTTTGAGTCAACCATCCTGGTTTCTGATGCTCATAATTCTACTATTTACAATTCAAACACCAAGAGAAATAAGAAACAATATATTTCTTCATTCTTCGCCACCAATAGTGTTGTTTAAAGTCACGGTACATCTTCGTGACACTTGGAGCCTTTTCAAGGATAAAATCTCTCAACCCATAAACATTCAGAACACAAATCCGGCCTTGAAGCTACATAACACCATCATAACCAATCACAACCTCCTTAGCACCACTCTGATGAACCGTGTCACTCAACATCATCAGTGAGGATCATCAAACTAGCGATCCTTGATATACTCCAATAATTATGATTGTGCCACAATGCAAGCAAGAACATGGCTAAGATCCGAAACATCCAATCTCACAAACATCCATGGCTAGTGGCCTCTCCATTACTAGTAAGTATGCCAAACTCCCCATACTCTCAGCCTTCATACTCAATGCACCGGCCATAACATTGTCCTTCTCAACATGATATAATATAGAAATATCATAGTCTTTCAGTAACTCTAACCTTCTCCATGGTTGCAAATTAAGGTCTTTCTGCTTGAATAGGTGTTGGAGACTCTGATGGCCGATATAGACCTCACTTGAACACCGTACAGATAGTGCATCGAAATCGTCAACGTGTGAACAATTGCTGACAACTCTAAGTCCTGCACAGTTTAATTCTTCTCATGAACCTTCAACTTCCAAGACACATAGGCAATCACCTTACAGTCCTGCATCAAAACCACACCAAGTCTAATAAGTAATACATCACAATACACGGTGTAAGATACCGAACCTGTAGGCAAAACCAACATTGTAGATGTAGTGCATGGAGTCTTGAGCTTCTGAAAGCTCACCTCACACTCATCAGACCATCTGAAAGGGGCACCCTTTTAGGTCAATCTAGTCAAAGGTGCAGAATGGACGAGAAACCGTCCACCAATCGTCGATAATATTCGGCAAAACAAAGGTAACTCCAGATCTCAGTAGTAGAAGATGGTCTGGGCCAACTCTAAACTGCCTCAATCTTCTTCGGATCTACCTTGATCCCCTCACTGGGTACCACATGCCCCAAAAACGCCACTGAATCAAGCCAAAACTCACACTTGGAGAATTTAGCATATAGCTTCATCTCCCTCAAAGTCTGGAGTACAATCATCAGATGCTTCTCATGATCCTCCTGGCTGCATGAGTACATCAATATATCATCAATGAATACTATGATAAAAGAATCAATATATGGCTGGAACACACTACTCATCAAGTGTGTAAAGGTTTCTAGCGCATTGGTTAGCCCAAAAAGGCACCATAAACATGTAGTGACCATTGCGGGTCCTGAATTTCATCTTCAGAATATTTGAATCCCATATCATCAACTGATGATAACCCTACCTCAATTGAATCTTCGAGAACATACTAGCACATTGAAGCTGATCAAATAAGTTATCAATGCGCGGAAGTGGTTACTTGTTCTTAATATTAACCTTATTCAGCTGCCTATAATCAATACACATCCTCATAGTACCATCTTTCTTCTTTACAAATAGAACCGGTACACCCCAAGGCAATAGACTAGGCCATATGAAGCCCTAATCAAGTAGCTCATGCAACTGTTTCAACTCTTTAGGTCCCAAGTGGTATGGTGAAATAAAGATGGGTTAAGTGTCCCGCAACAGATCAATACCAAAGTCAATATCCCGGTAAGGTGGCGTGCTTGAAAGGTCTGCTAGAAACACATCTGGGAAGTCTCTCACTACTACAATTGACTCAATGGTAGGAGTATCAGCACTGACATCCCTCACGAAGGCCAAATATGCCAAACACACCTTCTCCACCATCTGTTGGGCCTTCAAATGTGAAATCGCTCTACTAGGGACATAATCCAGGGAAGCTCTCCACTCTAACCTCGGCACCCCCAGCATTTCCAACATCATGGTCTTATAGTGAATATCAAGAATAGCGTGGCATGGAGACAACAAATCCATGACCAATATCACGTCAAAATTAACCATGCTAATTAGTAAAAGATCAACTCGGCTCTCACAAACCTCATGGTCACCACACAATATCGATACATACGAACCACAATAATAGAATACCCACTGGTGTAGATACATGAAGAGGCATAACTAAAGAATCATGAGGCATATCCAAATAACGGGCAAAGTACAATGACACATATGAATAAGTGGAACTAGGGTTAAATAATGTTGAAGCATCCCTATGGCACACTCAAACAATACATGTGAGCACAACATTGGATGCAACTACCTTGGGCCTAGTGGGAAACGCATAGCATCGAGCCTAACCACCACCTTATTGACCTCCCCTTTAGGGAGACCTCAAATTACCTAATTCTCACCCCGAGCTCGCTGAGCGGATGGTGTAGTAAATGGTGTGGGAGTCATATCCTGACCTCTTTATTGTACGGGATTTCCAATAGAATAACTCCTTACATGCTCCAACTCCCCACACTCGTAGCACCCTCGGCCTAGCGATGTATGCAGGGCCTGAACTGGACCCCGAGAACTAGAAGAACCCGGTACTGATGAACCCTAAATTGATGGAGCATGGCATGAACTCTAAGCTGGAAGTGCACTAAAAGATGACTGAACCGAATGAGTGTTGTATAGGCGATGGCTAGCTGATGCACAACAAAGAACCAGACGAGCCATTTAAACGGGCCTAAAGGGATGACCTCTATCGTGATTTAAATGACCTCTAAATGAGGTACCACCAAAACCATCTTAACCCGGGAGCATGTTTCCTTCCCACTCCTCGTGCTCGAGCCTACGAACCTACTCCAAGCGCCTAGAAATATCGACCAGCCGGTCAAACCTAGAATCTGTCATAGCTTCTCGAGCTAAATTGTAGCATAGGACATAGTTGAGGCCATAGTTAAACCTCCCTACTCTCTATCTCTCTCTCTATATATATGTGTGGGAATTGACCATACTGCATGATGAGCCAAATCTGTGAATATTGTAGACATGTGATGTTTGACCCTCCCCGAAATTTACACGTTTTAGCATTTAAATAGTTAGTTTAGGTCTAATATCGATATATTAACTAGTTTTGACACTTTCACTTTATTTTATAACAAAAATGAAAACTACAAAAATACTTTCTCTTATTTAGCTAATCGATGTTTTATTTAGTTACTTTTAGTTTTTCTATCTTTCATAAAATTAAAAATATACAAAAATAATTTCACTTTTAGTATTTAGTTTAATTCTAGTAATTTATTTTTGTATGCGGCGAAATCAGAGGACTTGATTTCTCGATGTCAAGTCATTTTGCAAGAATGCCTCGAGACCCCGAGGACAGGAAGCCACAGCCGAGTTCCCGACCTCGGGGCTCAACGAGGCCCAACTCAAAGAAGACGAAATCAAATCCAGGACAGAGGGGGAAGTTCCCAAGGCACACGGCTAAGTCTGACATGGCTGGCCTATCCAGAGCCCATGCGGAGGCATCGCGTCAAGTCATCCCATCTCCATACTTTGTAATTAATGCCCATATACTTGTAGCCGAGTTTCCCTCTTATATAAAGGGGACTCACACTACCTTGTAAAGAGCTGAGGTTGCTCCCTTTTCTCCACAAGTGCAATAATCTCTCTCTCTTTCTCTCTTTTCTTCCTAACTTTCTCATTCTTACTGGCTCAAGGCCGCCTTAATATCCGTCGCTCTCTTACTTGTTCTTCATTATATAGCTTAATATTGGACACAAAGAGCCTTGTTTAATTATACCCTCAACTGTTATTCCATTCCCGACTATCCTCGATAGCTCGAGCTCGACCCATATGTCGACCCCGAGGTCCCCCCTCGACCAAACCTATATCTGGGCAGCAGGCTCGTTTTAGCTTGCATTCCATCATTAAATATCATATTATTAGCATCAATTGCTCTCACAACCATCTTGGGAATAGCTCACGTATTTTTAAAATCCCATTTACAAATTTAATTGTTGTTACCATTTTCACGGTAAATAGTTTGGCGCCGACCGTGGGTCTAAAAATAATAGTGATTATTTTCTTGTTTGTTTGATTGCACAAATGCACATTATCTTTCACACTTTTTCTTGTCCAAAATCCTTTGATCTAAGATCAAAATGTATGGTTCGGTAAATAGAGTCGAGAACGACAACCTCGAAAACCACAGGGATAACGGCGTGTCTGTCCCGGCCGCCGGAGCACCACCACAGAATCCCGATAACGCACCCGGACCGATTCTAACAGACCCGGATTCACAGGACGCACAGCAAGTCGACAAAATTTCTCACATTGACAGGAGCATATGGCACAGTGACTGTCACGAAGCCCAACAAACCCCAGCTCGGGAAACACAAGAAGTTAGCCTTCATGATATTTTTGAAATGTTGCAGGCATAGCAGTTGGCTATCGCTCAACCGTAGAGCCATCCGAAGACTCCCTGCATAGTAGCGCCGAAAACAACTCCCTGCATCGAACGAGTACTCGAAAGATCAATTAAGAACGGATCGATAACAGACCCTGCCATAGTGAAGATGCTTGGGGATCTCTCCAAAAGGATCGAGTCACGTTCGTAGAGGTTCATTCAATAGTTGTCCCCCGGGGAAGCGCTCCAGGAACCCGCTTCATGGGAATCCGGAATGTCGGAACTCCCTAGGTGCGGCAGGACCTCGAATCCCGACGAGCGTACCATCGCTTACACGTGCGTGGAAAAAGGCAGCAACCTTCAAGAGGATGAGTTCGAGCTCGTCTCGTTGAAGAAGTTTGGGGAAACACTCTCGAAAGAAACCATGATGTGGCGCCGTAGACTAGCGCTTGACCTCACAAACTCGCTTACCATACCAGTATATTCCTCCGCAGAAGCACACGCTGATGCCATCGAAGCAGTAACAGAAGAGCCCGACACATCTGAGGCCAAACCAAGAGTGAATGAAACACCACAGGAAGCCGCGCCTTATTCCTTGATAGGACGAATGAGATCGCTCCAGGATTCGGATGACTGGGTAACTCAGGCCTTCGCTCGAAGGTTAAACTAAGCATGCCCGACGAATCCAGGTCATTTCAAATGAAGCTTGATCAGATACCCAGTCGAGATCTGGTCAGATGCTCATACCCGGCACCGGCCACGAATTAGGGCCATGGACAACCGTTCGGGAACCTCTACGGGCTCGGTATACCCAAGCAGGCGCCCGACAAAAAAGGTAATGCCAAATAGATGGAGGTACTATCCATGCACCACAGATGGGAGGAATGCCACAAGATGCAACCTACCTCGCAACGGTAGGGAAATAGCTCGAGGGAAACATCCTCAAGGAACCTTCAGTGGAACAAGATCTGACGAGGCATAATTGGCAGAGGAACCCGCCCAGCGGAGTATGATTTCAACATTGCTATACCAAACATCGTGATCACCATAAGCGAAACCAGGGACGCTGAACGACTCAGGCCTATTTGACCAAGACCCCTTCAAAAGAACAACAACTTGCCATGGGAAAAACAGGGCGCGCGCTGCCACGGGATCAAAAATGGCCACCAGCTCAGAAGGAAGACAGTCGTGCTACTCAATAAAAATCACTGCCGAGTACCATCGAGTGGCCAGGCTCGAGTCCACCCCTAAGGGAGGAAGGCAAACGGGAAGGATGAAGCGAACACGCGAAGACGTATTTCCATGATAGTGAAGGAGCGGCGACACACTCCAAGGACTCATAAAATGGAAAGTGAAAATGTTCGCCATCAGGAAAAAATGGGTCAGGGGAAATATACCGGAGGACACCCTTACATCCAGGGGAAAGGACACCGAGACTCCGCCTCGGCATCACACTGATGCATTGGTAACCCTCTCCCTCATTTGATCTATTTCAAATAAAACATATGTTCATGAATTCAGGTGGTTCGATCACGTACAACAATGATGTCTTACCAAAGTCAATGGGGCGGTCCAGACTAACGGACCAAATCGCTACCCCATCACGAATCCCTGGCGAATTCCAAATGACAATCGCCACAAAGACCATTCTCTTGATACAGCCCGTCCGAGCTCGGGCCGGGACGTCAAGCTCTGTACCATCAGAGGAGGCGCAAAGCACGGACGTCTTATTCAGACGACCACCAGCACACCACCCGGGGACAGCGTCGGCCCCATTTCACCAAAAGAATGAAATCCCAAGCAAAGGGTAGAACTAAAATAACTCGACAGGGAGCAACACGCGCCGAGAGGAAATTCTTCACCATATGGCGCATCGCCGACATTAATGTCCCCACTATGAGAAAGATCAAAGGCTAACAAACCACATCTTCAGCCAAGCCTAATACGGCCCAGTAGAGTGTTGTATCAGGTCTCACGCCTCGAAAAGGTAGGAGCATACCAAATCTCAAAACGTAGCGTATGTATCCCGCGGTGAGGAATAACTACTTTACTCCCTTGTTATTTTTTCACTAACCTGTATGCAGACAACTGGCCAGGTCATCCGGAAGTTCTAACTCTACCCGGAGATCCCTAGGCTATAAAAAGGGCCCGCCGCGCTCTTTTCCCATATCGGACTTCCCCCGCAAAGAGGGCATCATCAGCAAGATTATTAGCGGAGCAGCATACCCCAAGAGGAGGATCCGATGAGGTCACAGGCCTTCTTCTACAGTCCAACGACGAGCGATAATCTTCTTCTAAGGGCACCATCCTCTCGGGAGGACCGGGAAATGGTAGACTATGTCTCAATCTGGAATTATGTACCGAATCGAATGGTCCGAGAAGCCGCGCCCGCACGGGCGAGCTCACAACAGTTAAACAATGTATGTTTTACCAAGCTATAAAGAATATATTTCGGCATCTCATACTCTAGAAAGGGGGATTTCAACAGGATCACGGCGAAGGCCTCTCCACCAAACGCATCCCGAGATACTCGGAGACTTAGCGTCAGCAATTTAGCACCCGCATGACCCCAGGGTCGGAACTCCGGTCTCATAAAGCCCCCACAAGGCAACTCCGAGCTCACGAGAAGCGGTTTTCAAGCTTAAACAAACTTGGTGACTCGGAGACTGTCATTAATCGCCATGCTCTGGAAACCCCGAAACTGTCAGACCCCTAGCGGGCAGACTTTATGTAACCAGATTTATTCTACATTACAACAAAAACTATAAGACCTCAACAAGCATGACAAACTATAAGACCTTAACAGGCATGACAAACTGTAAGACCTCAACAGGCATGACAAACTGTAAGACCTCAACAGGCATGAAAATCCCGAAGTTCATGCTATACGTCGCATTTGTTAGAGTCTCGAAAGGGCATACACTCAGTGTAGATGCCTAAACTATCACTCGGGATCAAAAATGGCTCCGGCCAAACACATATGACTACGATCAAAACGGCTAATACATCAAAACTAACGTGACTTGGGGACACCCGACCGTTGCTAAACAAAAATCGTAGGCCACTACTTTGAATATACTTCAGAAAGAACCGGTTAAAACAGGCTTCCCTCAACAGGCAAAACCGAGCATCAACCATGTCAGCTCCAAATCACAAGGCTTTGACCTACTCAGCCTACGAGCTATGAACCTTTCGAGGTGCTCAAAACATCGCCGAAAGCGACTTGAAATCGAGGTTCTTCCAGAACCGACGACGGGTCAAGCAAAAATATTTCAAAAGACCTTAACGAGCGGAAAACAAAGCCTACAAAAAGCCCATGTGAAAAACAGCATAAGATCCATTGTCGCCAGCTAAACAAGCCTCCGAGCCACACACTAAAAGGTCTCTATGACCAAACAGCGTAAGAGTCATTTATCGCCAGCTTGAAAATTGACAACTTGAGGATTAAAATGAGCTCGAATCATAACACGATTCAGAGACCGGATCCTAAATAGTTAACTATGCAAGCCTCCGGGCCACATATTAAAAGGTCTTAATGGCCAAAACAGCGTAAGAGGCATTATCGCCAGTCTGAAAATCAAAAGCACTTAAGGGTCAATTGAAGCACGAGTCGCAACGCGACTCGGAGACTTTACCCGAAATAAGTAAACTGCAATATGCCTAAGGGCACGGCATAAATGCCACTATCGCTGTCTGAGTGAGCCTCCGAGCCACACGCCTGAAAGGTCACTTTGAGCCAAAACACAAAAGGCCATCGTCGACCACCCGTGCAGGCGGGAAATAACTTAAGGGTCGATTAAAACTTGAATCGTAACGCGACTCAGAGACTGGACCCGAAATAGTTAAACTACAATATACCTAAGGGCACGATATAAATGCTACCATCGCCAGCCGAGTGAGCCTCCAAGCCACCCACTTGTAAGGTCACTTCGACCCAAAGCACAAAAGGCCATCATCGTCCGCCTATGCAGGTAGGAAAGAACTTGAGGGTCAATTGAATCTCAAATCGCAATGCGACTTGGAGACTGTACCCAAAATAGTCAAAACGGCAAATACCCAAGGGCAAGAATCAAGAACAATTACTACTTTCCCGCACGGGCATAGATGATTGAAGGGCAGGTAAGCTCAAGTCAAGGCCTGACTCGGAGACTGAACCTAAATAGTTGATCAAACCACGGAGGCCTCGATGCCTACTCTCGTCAAGGATCGCACTTAAAAGCTTCCGGGCAAACCTGATAAGTTCCGGACCTACGAGGATCCCGCCAAACTCTAAAACTAGCCCGCCTTGTAAAAAGTAATACAGAAAGAGATGCAGAAGAAATAAAGCTTCAAGTTTCCTCTTATCTTACATATGCAAAAAAAGGCGCACTCTCCATCTACATACATGCTCTACGAATATCAAATACAAAGCAGGAAAATGGCGAAATCTACACACCTCTCTAAAGGGCTACAAATTGCCAGATTTGCTCTTTGCATCATAACCAAGAAGAGACCGTGCGTCACGCTCGTCCGTCCTTGCTAGAGCCAATTCCTCCGAGAGAACGAAGCCCCTTGCACTGATCTCCTCGAGTACCTCTCTTCAGGATCTACAACGAACATATTCCTCTATCCTCTTCTCCCGGTCGAGGGCTCGCTTCAGATTAGCTTGAGCATCAGCAGCGTTCTTCATACGAATCGCCATCTCCTGATCAGCCTTGGTTCGGCTTAGTGCCGCTTCAACCCGAGCGTCAATTATCTCAACCTTGATTTTAGAGAGATTAGATTCAAGTTTCCCAATCATATCCGCCTGAACTTTGGCATTGTCACGAGCCAAGCGGAGTTAGGCATCAAATGTAGGGACTTTTGCCGAGGCGCATGTCTCCTCTAAAGCTTGAGCTTGCACCTGAGACCTTAGCTCACCACCACCAGTTCTGACGCGGTCGATGTCGCCCTTGTGGTACTCCAAGGCCTCCGTCTTCTTCTGCAGCTAATACAATAAAAAAAGGGTTAACCTTAAGGACAAAAGGGAGCAAAGCACGAGCTGCAAAAAGTTACCTGCTCCATCAAATAGCTCTCATAATTCGATCTCTGGTACGCCTCACATCGCCAATGCAGCAGCTTAACCTCCTTCTCCTTGCTAAAGATCTAAGGGACTCACCATCGTCCAGAATTTTTTGAAGCCTGGCTCCTTGACGGAGCAGCTCAGACATACGCCTATCACAGGCCTGCACAAGGAAAGTTTAATAGAGGGAGGAGGACATGGAATACATGAAAACTATGCCTAAACTAACCATGAAGTAAAGCCGATAGACTTCCTTGAAACCAACACACACTCATGTTGATCCTGTCTCTTCGGCCCAAGAAGAACCAACCTCGGGCAAAGCATAGTCAATCGGACAGAGCCACTAAAAGCCCCTCCACACTACTGGTTCCAATCCCGTTTATCGCCGTCATCCCTCGGTTCGGAGGCGACGCCTCTTTTTTTCCTTCGGAAAAGCATTGCGCCATCCCGAAGAACCGCTCGATACCTGCGAACAGCAAAGCCAGTACAAAAGAAAGGAGGGAAATGTTACCTCAAAAATACGAAGGCCGAGGAAAAGGCAGCGTGCGTATATACCTTGGTATTTCGCTCCTCATCTGTCACGGAATACAACTCGCCACCAACGCTCATCGCAGGTTGAATGGGTCACCAGCCTCCGGACCCAGCCGGGCAGGTCAAGGACTTCGCTCAGTGTCCATGAAGTTGCTGCAACAAGGGAGAAAACACTATTACTCAACTGATTTTTGCTATATTCAAAATATGAAAAAGCACCAGACGCTCCGGTCACGTGCAAAATTCCACCCTTGGGAAATGGCAAAATCTCCACAGGTATAATGTCGACCGTCCGGACCCAGATAAACCAACTGGCCCACTCTCGATCCTCGTCCTCTTCGTCATCAACTACAAAGGGCGTGGACGAACGACACCTCAGGATTAGCAGACCCTAGTGATGAAAGGGCTGGTATAGCCTGACCAGGTGGTTAAACATTAATTCAAGCCAAGCCTTCTATGCAAAGAACCTCATCATCAGCACCACTCACCAAAACAACGAATGTATCTGCGCCAAAGTAACTTGATACTTCAACCAAAATCAAGCACGACCCTATCGAGGGGACCAAATGCGAAAGAATATATGTATACGCTCAAGAACCCATTAGTAGAGTCCGTAATACTCTCATCCGGGGAAATACTATACCCAGCCGGATACCTCTAAAACCCTAGACATAGACTAAAGGTATATTTGGCCAAATTCGGCCCAATTCGGATCTAACCCATAATAACACAAGCCAAAAACCCCTAAAACGCTAGACTTAGACTAAAAAGCAACCCTAGACCTAAAAAAGAAGAGGAGCCATTTCTGATGAGAGACAACCTAAAAAACGCCTAAGACCTAACTTTGACATATGAAATCATCCGTTTTGTTTAAGGAAAGAGAACCTAAATGAAGCAAAGCTTCTTCTTCATGAAGCTCTAACAGAAACCCTACGACCTCTCCATCTTCTTCATCTCCTTAACCTAGAGAAGAACCCTAACTCCTCATCAGCTGAAGAACACAACCTTCCCCTCTAACCATTCCTGCATCTTCATCTTCATCTTCATCACACCAAACAGCGACTCTCTTCTTCAACCTAGCAGCCACCACCTTGAATCTCCAAAAAACTAACATCCCTAACTCCTCCATTCTAAGACCAGCGACCACTCTCAACCCCCCCCCCATCAATTAGATATGAGCAGATTCCAGCAGTCATTTTCCAGCAGACCTACGTGATTACCAGATATGAACAAATGCTGGCCACTCTCATCACTTTTGACCTGAAAGATCTTTGGCTGGAGATGCAAACTCCGGTGCTGGAGGTTTTCGCTGCCTCACTTCCCCTCTCTCATCTCCTTTTTTTCATTTAGGTTCTTTCATGGAGTAAATACTACACCCAGTCGGATCCAACATTTCTGTTAGCTTGTATGTGTTTCGGCAATTTTCAGTCCAAAACAAAACCTGAACACAAATATTTTGGTCAAGCTCGAGTTTCGTTGATAGGTTTTCCATTCGAGATCCGGTGGCAGTTTGGCCTTTGTTCTGGTTTTTGACATTTAGTTATGTTTCTGTCACAACCCAAATCGATGGGCCACGATGGGTGCCTGAGTCATACTTGTCAAACACCCCTAAACATGTGTCTAGGATATGAACCTGTATAGCGTATACTGCATTATGAAATTGACATACGTGAAGGAAACCTGCCATCAAGGCATATGTATGTATACATGCAGAATACAGTGGGTGAGCCGGCAAGGCTGCTATAGACAACTATACATCCAAAAGTGAAAGCCGATAAGGCCACATACAACCCAACTAGACATACTATCCACAGACCTCTAATAGAAACATTACTGTACAAAGACGGGACTGAGCCACATCATACCCATATACATATATATATACAAAAGTATCGTACCAAAATCAAAAGCAACTCTGGATTAAATGGAGCACGCCAACTCTCACTGATCAGGGATCCTAAAAAGGGGGACCGTCAGCTTTCCTACCTACACCTGCGGGCATGAAATGCATGCCTGTGAAATAGGGCGTCAGTACGAAAAATATATTGTGCATGTAAGGCATTAAAATTAGTACGTAACAAATATAGATGATGTGAACACGTGATTTTTGACCTATGTGAATTACTCCCATAAAATACAAGAAAAATAATTTTTTCCATTTTTTACAATTTTATAGGATTTTGTGGAAATTTGTGCTAATTATTTACATTTTATGTGTATGTTTATTTTTTGTTAAAAATCATGAAAAGGCCAAAAATACCATGCATTGGATTTAGGTCATTTTTTATATTTTCAAGGTTAATTAGTCAATTTTTTGCTTTATTAAAATTGAAAATCACAAATTGGTTTATTTTTGCATTTTATTTAGTCTTTTAGTATTAAATTAGTAATTTCTTCTTTTAATTTAGGAGTAATTAACATTCACAAATATCTTAGTAGATAATTATCTTAATTTTATAGCTTAGTTTAATTTAAGAGTCTAATTTAGGTTCTTTAATTAATTGAAAAGAAAAGAAAACAATTGTAAAAAAGAAACAAAAGAGAAGGAAAATTGGGAAGTTAACTTAAAACCCGAAATTTGGCCAGTTCGGTGGAAAAACCCCAAACCCAAAATGGTATCGTTCATGTACAAGTAGATCTGGGCCGTTGATATCATTCAATCAAACGTTCGAGAACTAAACCGCCCATCGGTATATAATTGTACTAAATAGAACAGCCCCTAAACTGTTCCAAGCCCCCCCCCCCTCTTTCATCTCTCTTAAATCTAAACCCTAGAAGACCCGCCGCCCTAAATTCCTATCGTCTCCGGCCGGCAGCGCGACCTCAACCCTCCTCCAATTTCAGTCCTTATAACCACCAAGCCTCTTCAAATAGCTGTTGAAATCCATCGAATCTCAAATCTAGATGCGCCCTAATGTCAGGGTTCAGAATGTTTTTGAAGCTTCCGTTTGTCATGGCTTGAAGCTAGCCCTGGTAGGCCATCCTTGACTAGAGTGGTCACTATGGTCGGCTTCAAGCCTTGCCAAAGCATCCTAAGTTTGGTCATCTAGCCCCTTATCCTCCGAGTTTTGGTGAATTTGTTCATCTCTTTCTTTATCTTTATTTTGGGTCTTCATCTCCTTCTGTTTCTTTATTTTTCTTCCTTTCTTTTCTGTTTCAAGTCGTGTTCTGTTTGCATGTAAGTTTAAATCATATTAGGTTATAGTATTTAGCTTAATAATACAGTTGACATTTTGTTAGAACATTTTGATTTCGTGCTTGTTTTTTTGCTCAATTCTTCTGATGTTTTCGATTTTTTTTTTGGGAAATCTGATGCCATCAAAACTCCATTAGCCCGTCCTTCTTGTGCTTTGTTGGTTTTGGACCTTGTAGTACATAATCCCTAAGAAAAAAAGGGTTTCAATTCTGGCTATATGGCCCAGTTGCTGGATTTTGTAAGGTAAATAACAAACATTTGAGGGGTAGTTTAGGAAAATTGGATAGAGGTAATCTTGCCTAACTAACTGAGAAGTTTCCAAGAAGGTGGGATTGGGTTGTTTTAACAAACAAGCTGTAATTTCAGGGTCAGAAATGAAAAAAAAAAATACGGAAGGGGTAATATTAAATTCAGTTCTGCTGCCCTAAGGTATCTCTATATAAGGCCTGCTTCCTTCATTATCAAGGAGATATTAGAGACCCAAAAGTTAGAAAACGGCTGAGGAATACATTGATAGAGTTTGGAAATTAACAAGAAAAGGTAAAAAAAGAGTTAAAATACTATTACATTAGCTGATTTACTAGGATTTGAAAAGGGGTCTAATATTTTGCTAGATTTTGGATTCCAAGTATGGACTGAACTTGTTGTTTTGCTGTTAACTACTGCTGCTAAACTACTACTGATCTCACCCTCTTCTTTTGAAATTCAGTAGCTGTTTTGGTTATATCTAGGTACATTTTCGAATCTTTGGAGTGGGAATGTGAATGTTGAATGAAAGATGATGCTCCAATGTCTAAACATCAGCCTCATTTCAAAGTCTGATCTTAGTGGTCTTGTCATGACTTGATGTTTATCACCTAGTTTGTTTCCAGTTTTAACTGAACTTGCTATAATTTTAGTGAATGTGATGTAGTTGTTTGTAATCGTAATGTTAGACTTTCGGTCTATCTCAGTAGCTTCAAGTGTATTCGAATGAATTTTTGGTTCATTATTAGGGGTCCAATGACATGAACATATTACTGCTTGATTCACTAGCTTCATGTGCTGAAACCAATGTTATAATTAGCTTTGATGTGCATGTATGATGTATGTTATTTAGGAATAAATAATCTTGCTCAAATGATGTCTGTTTGGGGGTACTGAAGGTTGTTGCCTTTGAGTGTTGGTTGTAGTTATGGATTTGACCACTGGTTGGTCGAGTCAGCAAATTTTAAGCCCAAATAAGTCTGTTGCTAATGTGGTGTAGAAATTGATGATTCTATTGCTATGGTCAAGAGCTTACTGCTGTGGAGTATGTGAATTTAGGATTTAGTGTGTTCAAAATACAATGTTCAGTATGTATATGCCTCCTGGGCTTTAATTCGATGGAACAAATCATATGTGCATCAGTAGGATTGATAAATGGTTTAATGGACTGGGTTCATGTTGTAGCATTAGTATCTGTAATAATTCAAGGTTTACAATATCATGGTTGAATTGTATATGATATTATTTCGTTCAAAATGGTGATTGTTTATGTCCTGATTTGGGGCCTTAATTCTTGGCATATTCTTGCCAAGGTTTTTCGAGAAATTGAATCAGGCCTAGATGGCGCCGTTTGAAATACTAATGAATTTTCTTTGGGCCTCCCCTTGAGCCCAATTTCCTTTTAAAATGTCACCTGGCTGCTTCAAGTCTGGAATTCGCTTTCCCCCAAATGTTAGGTCAATATGTAGTATCTTGAGTAGGCTGCACACAGTAATGTAGATAGAGTCTAATTTGGATAAAAATTCAAACTCCTTTAGACCCTTTAATTAAATAGGGCTTTTTAATTAGATCGGGGTGTGTCATATCAACAAAACCAGTAATTTATGGCCTTCATAAGACTAAATTAAGAAATCACTTGAAGAAAGAGATTTGAGGCGCGTCATTCACACAATTGAATCACATTGCTTATGGCCCTCTCTAATTTTATAACTTAGATACTAAAAAATGAACTTCGTAGTTTGCTTTAGATGCGTTAACTATATAATTATCACAACTATTATTAAAATCCGGGGGTACGTTTCATGTGGCCTAGTTCTAATTTCCAACAAGGTTAAATAGAACGTGGCGTAAACCACAGGTGCATTTCATGTGCCGTGGCTTGTGATATGTTTTAAATAATCTTGAATTAATTCTTTAAATAATTAAAAGCGGCTAAAAGGTTAACAAATGCACATAGGTTTTAAAGTGTTTTAAGATCATATAATTAGGCCAATAATAATAGTTGAGTGACCGTGCGAAAACCACAGAACTCGGAAATGCCTAACACCTTCTCCTGGGTTAACAGAATTCCTTACCCCGATTTCCGTGTTTCGCGGACTGTAAAAAAGAGTCAATTTTTCCTTCGATTCGGGATTTAAACTGGTGACTTGGGACACAATAAATTATCTCAAGTGGCGACTCTGAACTTTAAATAAATAATCTTGTTTCGATTGTCACGTAAATTGGAAAAAACTACCTTATTCCCCTTTCGGGGGTAGGAAAAAGGAGGTGTGACAGCTCTGGCGACTTTGTTGGGGATTGAACCCAAAATCTCTGGTTCAGGATTCAAGAATTCGAGCTTAGAATAATTGTTATATTTTGCTCTATTTATTATCTGGTTTTATTCACATGTTTGGGCCTTATGTGCTAAATATTGCTTTTTACCACTTTGATATTGTTGAACTGTATATAAATTTTTACGAATCCCACATCTCTCTGAGTCTTCTAAATCATTTGAGAAGGGTGCACTTCGTGTAGCTTCTCTTCTGTTAGAGTCATATCCCAATTTTAGAACGAGGTTCGGACAAGTTGCAAAGCCAATAAACCTTTTGTATTCCCGGTACATTGCCCCCCTCTCCCCCCCCCCCCCGCGGCCCGAGCTGTCCGCTCGGGTAAGCCAGGTCTAGAATAAATAAACCCAGGATTTCAAACTTAGTATAACATAGTCTCATGCCGGATCCCTAGTAGGAACGCTTGTTTGCATCATGTGCATCTTGACTCTGGCGACTCAACACAGGGGTTGGGTCCGTCTAGGACAGGTGCACCCAAAATCAAAAGACCAGCCTGATGCTTTTTACTTGCTACTTGTACATTTATTTGACTCGAATTGCATGCTGATCGGCTTTTAGAATAGGAGATAATTGAGAAAAACCAAATTTAGGTGAGAGAGAGGAAATTACGCGCCTCTGAAAAAACCTGGTGTTCAAAATACCCCGAAACTCTGCCAACATTTTTAGAAAAAAAAAGAAAAAAAGCTATTTCAAATATTTATGTTTTCTGTTGCGTCAAAATTGATAGAACTACGCAAGTTTGATTCTCACCGGATGTGGGATACATAGGCAACCCTCCTCGGGTCCAACTCCTTTTTACAAAAAATAACCCAAAAATATGAAGTGCCGTTATTTTGTCATGAATAAATTAGGTGACGTCGTTCTTGTCCAAAATAGCCAAAATGCCCAAAAGGGCACCGAAAGGATGTTTTTGCAAGAATAGCCACCTAGGGTCTTTTTCAGAAATTTTGGTTGATTAACAAATACAACCCTAAAATCTTTTTTCTTGAGCTGCTAAGGGGTTGTATTCGAAAAAGTGTTTGTTTCAAATTGTAATTTTTGAAAATTGGTATTTTTTTCTTGAGTCAAAATAAATCACATTCTTTTAATTATTCACTTTAAATAAATGTGCAGGATGGGCATGATTGAAAATAAACCTTTCATAGTCCTCGAGGAAATCCCGTTAGAACTACATATGTGGTGGAATGGTTTGGGGGAAGTCAGCCGTGATACTGTGATAAAAGCTTTGGGTGGTCTTGTTGGTCTTCTGAAGATTACGATGAGGAAGGATATTATTGAGGCTTTGATACCCTCCTGGGACCCAGCACATAATGTGTTACATTTTGCTGATTTTGTGATAACTCCTACGCTTGAGGAAATAGCGGGCTACGCTGGTTTTAGTGGGAATCTCAGAAATCAATACCCGGTGGCACATAGAACAGTGACTCCTCATAAGTTTCTAGATCTTCTAAGCATCAGTCAGTAAGTTCAAGACGGAAATTTGGTTAAAGGATTTTGCACATTCCACTTCTTGTACCGTCGTTACGGGAATAGTTTTGAGATGCCAAATACCGGTCTTAATCATTCGGGGAACAAAGACAAGTGGGAACTTTGGCGGGGACTAGTTTTTATAGTGGCATTTCTAGGTGTCTTGATTTTCCCAAGAAAGGATGGAAACATAGAATTAGGGCTTGTAGGGATAGCCGACTTCATGCCTAAAAAGGCAAATTGCATCATTGTACCGATGATCTTGGCGGAGATTTACCAAGCTCAAACTGTTTGCCGAGAAGGAGGAAAGTTTTTTAAAGGATGCAATATTCTTCTACAACTCTGGATGGAGGAACACCATTGCCACCGCCCGGGGTACATGAACTTTGGCATGACCGGTCTTAAATGCATTGAAAAACATGAGCAACGGGTGGAGGGCCATGAATTTCCGGATGGTACGGAAGCATGGTTTGCACATTTGAGCTCCCTGACTACAAACAAGATTGAATGGACATTCGGGTGGCTCTCGGTCTGTGAAGTCATTTATATGTTGGCCGAAGTATGTTTTCTTCTATTGATGGGTCTATGGAGCATTCAGCCTTATGCCTCGCACAGAGTTCTACGCCAGTTAGGCAGGTACCAGACCATCCCACATGATGAGGATTTGAGTCGGCAGGTCATCGAATTGGAACAAAAAGCTGCTTTCCGGGAAGAAATGGTGTGTCGGATTTGGCATCAATGTACGAGATCTATCCAGAGGCGAGTTGGAGCCTAGTTACACAACTTGGTACAGTAAAAGGTCTCAAGTCCATCAAGAGCCTGAACGGCCCACAAAAAGGCCCCATGTCCAACAATTAACTGATGGAGAGCAGGAGCAATGAGATTGGTTGGCAAAAGAGGCAAGCTATAGAGCCACCATAAGCAAATTGGAGGGACAGATTCGGGATCTTAAATTTGACAAAAGTGTACATGCCAATGTCGATGAAGGGGAGAAGAAGAAGTTGGCTCAAGAACACAAGGCCCTTCGAGCACAGATCCAAAATATGAAAATAGCTGCCGAGAATCAGGAAAGGATCCGAAAGGATGAAAGACTCATAAGTGGCCTTAGGAGGAAAATCGTTGAATGTGAGGATGATTTAGAAAAATCTAAGGGTAATCTGGCGTGAGCCCGGGAACAGTTAGCGAAGAACGCAGAGGGACGAGCAGAGTTTTTCTGGCAATTAAAAAGGAAATATGAGGGAGAAACCACTAATTTGAAGAAAAAGCTAACTACCCTTGAAAATGAGATGGCAAAACAAACAAAGAGCTTCAAAGCAGAAAGAGAACACTGGTATGCCCTGATGTCGTAGTTAGAAAAAGACCTGTAGCATCTTCAAGAACAAAATCATACAGCTGAACAAGTTTTGGGGGCCAGGTCTTAGCAGATTGTGCGGTTGCTACAAGAGAAGGGTATTATCAGAGAAAGGGTTAGAAATATTGCGGACTACATTGTGATGAATTGCAACGAGTGTGAAGACATGACCAGGTCCATGTTCATTGCTTCTGTTATGATTTTTGTCCGACAGATCATGGATGACCTATTTCTCCTTCAAGAAGATATGGCGCATAGGCCCGCGGTGAGATCGACTGATATCCCGCGGGCACCTGGAGCAGTTGAGGCACTTATGTATTCATGATTTTCATTCGAGTATATATTTTCACCTTTCTTCCAAAGTCTGTTAGTCCTTTTTCGAGTATGTATTTTCATACTTCTGTTGGAGTCTATTAGTTCCCCTTTTCAAGTCTGCTGGTTTTTATGATTAAAATCTATAGAAGAAGTCGTTGTAGAGATGTTTTTATTTTATGAAAATTGAAAATCCAAAAAAATGTTTGTTTTATTTATTTTTATCTTACACTTATTCCCAGAACTGCGCTAGGTCTGATTCATGCGGCGTCATAATACGTAGGCAATCCCCATAGGATTCGACCATAACCGTGAAAAAAATGAAAGAGAAAAAAAAGAGAAGAAAAAAAAATAAAAAGAGAGAAAAAGAGAGAAAACAAGAAAAATTGTGGAAAGAAATAATGGCAAAAAAAGATAGAAAATGAGGGAATAAATAAAAGCAAGAACCAAGTAAAGAAAAGCCGGAATGAAAAAAAAGAGAAGCTGCAAAATGTAAATTAGTGAAAGTCGGGATGACGCAAGCAGCCGTTAAAATGCATACTAGAAATGGTTAACTTCTTAGGTGCATTACATCCCCAACATGTGGTTACCTATCTTTTAAGCTCCAATCGCTAACGAGTTTGCTTGTTGTCATCAAGTACAGGCAGGTGGTTAGTTAGTTTGGCATTCTGGCAACTTACCCATACAACACCAGGTCCAAAGATAAGTTGATCATGACTGGCCAAGAACTGGATGCAAGTGTTATTGATCCGTCAAGAGATGGGGAAGAGTCTAATGTTAATCTGAAAGAGGAGTTACATAAGTTAAAACATCAGATGGCGGAGATATACCAGGCGTGGATGAAGGGGCATCCACCACCATCATACCCCGCCAACCCTGGTTTCGTCCCGCCGCTAGCTCCAAGAACCTCCCACTGTTGATTCATCTCCAGGCTTTCCCATTTATTACCACTACCAAGGAACCACTTCCTAAACTCCAAAACATTCACCACCCAAACCAGTCCCATACCCTCCTCCACCAACCACCCCTATTTTCGAGGAACCCCCACCTACTACACTTCATCGATCCTCCAGTGAACCCTTATTTCAGAAACAAGATAACCAATACTATCCCTCAGAGCCTACTTTCAAGGCCCCAGAGCATTACTCTTACACTCATCCGACCTCCCTATCGAGACTGAGAAACCACCTAAAAACCCAGAACAGGAGGAGATGTTCAGGAAGGTAAGAAGCATGAAACAATCGTTCAGAAACATGTAGGGTTTGGGAGGACAGGTGAGCGTGACCTACAAAGATTTGTGTTTATTCCCTGATGTTCAGTTGCCTATAGGTTTTAAGATGCCGAAGTTTGATTTGTATGATGGCCACGGAGACCCGGTGGCCCATTTGAGGGGATTCTACAGTAAAATGAGAGGAGCCAGCGGGAAAGATGAGCTATTGATGGCATACTTCAGTCAGAGTCTGAGTGGCGCAGCCCTAGAGTGGTACATTCGTCAGGATCATAGAAAATGGTATACTTGGGATGATTTGTCCCAACCATTCGCTCATCATTTCCAGTACAACATCGAGATTGTTCCCGATCATTTGTCTTTTACGAATATTGAGAAGAAGCCTAGTGAAATTTTCAGAGGATATGGTTTTCGCTGGAGAGAACAAGCGGCGAGAGTTAACCCCCCGACGGAGGAGAGCAAAATGGTAGAGTACTTTCTGCAGGCTCCGTAGCTTACCTATTTTGGTCATCTAATATCGGCCATAGGAAAGTCTTTCAGCGATGTAGTGAAGATGGGTGGCATGGTGGAAGAATGGCTTAAATCAAGCAAAATTATGAGTTACTCAGCTATCAAGGCAACTACCCAAGCCATCCAGAACGGTATTGGGGGTGTGATTTGAAAGAAGAAGAAAGAAGACGTGGCAATAATTGATTCAAGATCATGGTTTGGACCTAGCGGCCCGTCACACCAATATACCCAGCATCGACCTCATCACCAAACTTACACCCAAACCTCATATAATCAACCCCAACACTACTTCCCATCACCAGACCCTCATATTTTTGTCCACCACGCCCAGACATCTACTCAACCTCCTGCCTACTTACAATGGCGCACCCCAGCCCCACAAAATACCTACCTAGATCCATAAAATGCTTACCTACCCCCACGAGACTACCAAAACCCTTCTGGCCCAGGTTTCCGACCCAATCCAGCATTCAAAAACGAAAGGTTGCAGTGGAAGAAAACTTTCCCCATTTTGGGAGTCTTATACCAGTTTGTTCCATAGATTGAGAAAGTTGGATATGCTAAGGCCAATTGAGTAGAAATTGCCAAAGCCTCCTCCAAAGAATCTTGATTACTCCGTAAGTTGTAAATATTGTTCTGGTACTTCGGGGCATGATACGGAGAAGTGTTGGCACTTAAAAAATGCTATCTAGGAGCTCATTGACACAAACGAGATTGAAGTCCAAACTCTAGAGGCACCCAACATTAACCAGAACAAATTGCCAACCCATTAGGAAACGAACATGATCGAGATAGTACACAAAGGGAGGGCAACCCAAGAAGCCTTCACAATCTATTATGATGATTCGGTCCAGCGAGGTCATGCCTGTCTAAAAACCAACGATTGAAGGATCAATGAACAGGCTGAGCATGACAAACAGTAAGCTATCTGTGGTAGCTGAGAAAAGATCACCAAGTGATGTTGTATCAAAGCAAGAATAGTCAAAAGTGTTGTTGCAGGAATGGCAAACAAGCCTATCATAATTATAGAGGGTGCCCCTATGGATCCTGTCATCATCAAGCTTGTAACCCAGTTGCTGGTAATCAACAACAAGGCTATCCCATGGAACTATGAATGGGTGATAGTGACCTATCAAGGAAAGGAAGTGAAAGAAGAAGTCAATGAGGCCCAAAGATTAACTCGTTCGGGGAGATGCTTTGCTCCGAAAGAGTTAAGGAAAGCTAAAACATCCAGAGATAATCCAGTCCTAGTAAAGAAAGTAATGACTAAAGAAGAGGCGGAAGAGTTTCTGAGAAAAATGAAGGTACAAGATTATTCTATTGTGGAGCAGCTAAGAAAGACACCTGCTCAGATTTCTTTGCTGTCGTTACTAATCCACTCAGATGAGCATCATCGGGCCCTGATGAAAATTCTGAACGAAGCTTATGTCCCCGACAAAATATTAGTGAACCATCTGGAGAAGATCGCCAACAAAATATTTGAGGTGAACACGGTCACCTTCTCCGATGATGAGTTGCCTGTAGAAGATACTGAACACAACAAAGCTCTCTATCTTACGGTAAAATGTGAAGATTCTGTGGTCACCAGGGTGTTAGTCGACAATGGTTCCAGTGCAAACATTTTTCATCTCTCTACTCTGAACAAGTTGAAAGTTGATGATGAGAGGATTCACATAAACATCATATGTGTTAGAGGTTTTGATGGTGGTGGGAAAGATTAAGTTGGTGATATAGTGCTTGAGTTGACAATAGGACCAGTGGAATTCACCGTGGAGTTCCAGGTACTGAACGTTGTCATCTCCTACAATTTGCTGTTAGGTCGACCTTGGATTCATGCCGCCAAAGCAGTCCCATCCACTATGCATCGGATGGTCAAGTTCGAATGGGATAGACAGGAGATCGTCGTGCATGGCGAGAATAATTTGTGTGTTCACAGTGATGCCTCTGTCCCTTTCATTGAGGCTGAAGATAACAAAGGGCTTTGTGTCTATCATGTTTTTGAAACAGTGCCGGTCGAGAAGGTTCCAGAAGGGAAATTTGTTCGAACTCTAAAGATAGCCTCCGCATCAGTCATGGTGCCTTTGAAATGCTGATAAATGGCTTTATGCCCGGTAAAGGTCTGGGTGCATCTCTGCATGGTATCATATAGCCGGTGTTCCTCCTTGAAAATTTGGGTACGTTCGTTCTTGGATTCATACCTACAGCGACAGATGTGAAAAGGACTAAAAGGTTGAAACAGAAGGCGTGGGCACTCCCAAAGCGTATCCTGCATCTCTCCAAGTCTTTTGTCAAGCCCGATGCCAGAAAACGCCCAGTGACGACAGTTCCAAGTTCTGTGGTTGACATTGATGAGGAGTTAATTGAAAGTTTCTAGAGGTTGTTTGATGATGTGAACATAGTAGAAGTTGGATAAGGTTCTAGCAAAGTGGAAGTGCAGTTCATTTGGTCGAATGTAAAGCTTAACAATTGGAAGGCTACCCCTCTCCCTACCCGGAAGGAGTCTTGGTAGTTTGTTTTTTTTCCTTTTTATCTGGGTCATTCCAGGGTTGTGACCCAGACTTTTATTTTCCACTTGTTGATGTACAAACCATGTTATCCTTTATTTTCAATGAAATGCAATTTCCCTTTTCCACTATTCCTGATAATTTCATTTTTGTTTTCTTTTCTTCACTGTACAGTTCTTTGTATGCTGGTTTAAATGACATGACATGCATGATGAATCTTCGGCCCAGTCTAAAAAAGTCAATCTATTTGTGAAATAATAATCCAAGAAATAGAGTGTGATGATGAATCAGAATATGATGAGGATGAGGCCTTTGAAGAGATTAGTAAGGAACTAGGTCATTTTGAAGAAAAACCCAAGCCTAATCTGAATGATACAGAAACAATCAATCTAGGGGACCCAGATAATGTGAGAGAAACTAAGATAAGTGTCTACCTTGAACCGCAAATCAGGGAAGAAATAATTAAAGCATTGTTTGAGTATAAGGATATTTTTGCGTGGTCGTATGATGACATGCCAGGCTTAAGCATAGATTTGGTGGTCCACAAATTGCTAATTGATTCAGCATTTCCTCCCGTTAAGCATAAGTTGAAAAAGTTCAAAACTGACATGAGTGTGAAGATTAAAGAAGAAGTCACAAAGTAGCTTGATGCAAAGGTCATTCAAGTCACGTGGTATCCCACGTGGTTAGCCAACGCTGTGCATGTGCCAAAGAAGGATGGTAAGACCAGAGTGTGTGTTGATTACCGTGATCTCAACAAGGCAAGTCCAAAGGACAACTTCCCATTGCCAAATAACCACATTTTGATTAATAATTGTGCCAAGCATAAGATTGGGTCTTTTGTGGATTGCTATGAGGGCTATCATTACATTTTAATAGATGAGGAAGATGCGGAAAAGACAACATTCATCACGCCATGGGGAACATATTGCTACAGGGTCATTCCTTTTGGTTTGAAAAACACTGCGGCAACTTACATGAGGGCAATGACGACCATATTCCATGACATGATCCACAAAGAGATCGAGGTTTACGTGGATGATGTGATCATAAAGTCTAGGAAGCAGTATGACCATGTCAGAGATTTAAAAAAGTTCTTCCAGAGGCTCCACAAGTACAATCTTCAGCTCAACCCTACAAAGTGTGCATTTGGTGTTCCATCCAGAAAACTATTGGGGTTCGTAGTCAGTCGTCGAGGCATTGAGTTGGTCCCGTCAAAGGTCAAAGCTATCCAAGAATTGCTACCTCCAAGGAACAAGACTGAGGTGATGAGCTTGCTCGGGCGAATGAGCTACATCAGTTGGTTTATCGCTCAACTCACGACAACTTGCGAGCCTATCTTTAAGTTGTTGAAGAAAGATATTGCGGTCAAGTCGACTGATGAGTGTCAGGGAGCATTTGAAAATATAAAGGGTTACTTGTCAAACCCACCTGTGTTGGTCCCACCGGAACCTGGAAGACCTTTGATTCTTTATTTGACAGTCTTGGATAACTCATTCGGTTGTGTGTTGGTTCAGCATGACATCACTGGTAGGAAAGAGAAAGCCATCTACTATCTCAACAAGAAGTTCACATCTTATGAGGTTAAGTATACTCCCCTTGAAAGGACATGTTGCGCCCTGACTTGGGCAGCACAGAAGTTGAAGCATTATTTGTCATCCTACACTACTTACCTCATCTCTTGTCTGGATCCTTTGAAGTATATCTTTCAGAAGTCCATGCCCACAGAAAGGTTCGCACAGTGGCAGATCTTGCTCATAGAGTTTGACATCGTATATGTGAATCCGACATCGATGAAGGCCCAAGCTTTAGCCGATCACTTGGCCGAGAACCCGGTGGATGAAGAATATGAACATTTGAAGACTTACATCTCTGATGAAGAGGTAATGCACATCGACGAGGTCGAGAAGGATGAAAATCCCGGTTGGAAACTTTTCGTTGATGGGGCTGCCAATATTAAAGGTGTCGGGATAGGGGAAGTGCTTATTTCTAAATCAGGGCATCACTACCATGTTATGGCCCAGCTACATTTCTACTGTACCAACAACATGGCTGAATAACGAGGCATGCATTCTGGGACTAAGGCTAACTGTAGATATGGGAATCCAGGAAGTCTTGGTCTTGGGAGACTCGGACCTTCTGGTGTACCAAATTTAACGAGAATGGGAGACATGGGATTTAAAGCTTATACCATATCAACAATGTCTGCATGATCTTTGTCAACAGTTTCGATCAATAAAATTTAGGCACATTCCAAGGATCCATAATGAGGTTGTCGATGCTTTGGCTACCTTGGCGTCGATGTTGCACCATCCGAACAAAGCTTGTGTTGACCCTTTGCATATTCAAGTTCATGATAAGCATGCCTACTGTAATGTGGTTGAAGAAGAACTTGATGGTGAATCATGGTTTCACGACATCAGAGAGTATATTAGGATGGGGGTGTATCTGGTACAAGCCACAGGGGATCAAAAGAAAACAATTCGCCGTTTGGCAAGCGGATTTTTCTTCAGTGGGAAGGGGCGTTATACAAAAGAACTCTAGATCTTGGATTGTTAAGATGCATAGATTCTAGACAAGCCACCGCCATTATGACTGAAGTGCAGTCCAGAGTCTGCGGACCGCATATGAGTGGGTATGTTCTGGCAAATAAAATCCTCTGAGCAGGTTATTATTGGCTCACCATGGAATGAGATTGTATTAGTTTTGTGCGCAAGTGTCATCAATTCCAAGTACACGGAGATTTTATTCATTCTCTGCCATCTGAATTGCACACAATGTCCGCACCATGGTCCTTTGTTGCTTGGAGTATGGATGTCATCGGACCAATTGAGTAAGCAGCATCCAATGGACACAGGTTCATTTTGGTGGCCATTGACTATTTCACTAAGTGGGTTGAAGCTAAAACTTTCAAATCTGTGACCAAGAACGCAATGGTCGATTTTGTTCATTCAAATATCATTTGTCGGTTCAGAATCCCAAAGGTGATCATCACAGATAATAGTGCTAATCTTAATAGTCATCTGATGAAGGAAGTGTGTCAAAAGTTTAAGATTATGCATCGCAATTCCGCCCCATGGCGCCCCAATGTGAATGGAGCAGTCGAGGCAGCCAACAAGAACTTAAAGAAGATACTTCGGAAAATGGTGCAAGGTTCCAGGCAATGGCATGAGAAGTTGCCCTTTGCATTGTTGGGTTATCGCACTAGTGTTCACACTTCAGTAGGTGCAAATCCTTATTTGTTGGTATATGGCACTGAGGCAGTGATACCCGCGGAAGTTGAAATTCCATCCCTTCGGATTGTTGCAGAGGCCGAGATTGATGATGATGAGTGGGTCAAAACCCATTTGGAGCAATTGAGTTTGATCGATGAGAAAAGATTGGCAGCATTGTGTCATGGCCAATTGTATCAAAAAGAATGGCAAGAGAATACAATAAGAAGGTGCGTCCCCGGAAATTTGAAGTGGGTCAGCAAGTATTGAAACGCATCCTTCCACATCAGGCTGAAGCAAAAGGCAAGTTCGCTTCAAATTGGTAGGGGCCATTCATCGTAACGAGAGTGTTGTCCAATGGTGCTTTGTATTTAACCAATATAGAAGGCAAATGTGTAGATATGGCTATCAATTCTGATATAGTCAAAAGATATTATGTATGATTTCTTTGGTTTAAATTGTGTTTGTTTGTACTTGCCATGTTTTGAAGATTGGAATGACGAAGGCATCTTTTTCTACTATCTAAACACTTTATCCCTTGTTACCCCTTTGAGCCTTGTTTAATTCCTTTCATACCCCTCTTTTAGAATCAGTATAAAAATTCGGAAACATAAGCGCAAAAGGGGAGTAAAGAAGAAAAGAGAAAAGATAAGAGAAAAGAGAAAGTAAAGAATGGAAAAGAGTGAAAAAAAGATAAAAGAAAAAGAAAATAAAAGAAAAAAAGAGAAAAAAAGAAAAAAGAGAGAAAGAAAAAGAAAAGAGAAAAATCACAGCAACAAAGTAATTCCTATGTCATGAACTACGTTCGACCTGACTTCTTTTAAGGATACGTAGGCAACCTCACAGTTCGATCCCATCAAAATAAAAATCCAAAAGTCCCCGAGCAAAGAAACGGGGGAAGAAGTTGTGGTTATGTAAAAGATCTGATTCCAAAAGTTGTAGTTTTGAAACCATTCATTTGTTTTGAGCCTTCGTGATACCCTTTCTTTCCAACCCTATCCAAAAGCCTATATTACGATCCTAAGAAAGACCTTCTGACTAGTCTTCGAGTGATACCAAGTCGAGCAAGTAGAGGTGATTCATATTAGGGGAAACACTCCAGCTCATGCAGGCAAAATGAAAAATGAGAGTCTTATTGGTGGAAACCCTACGGGCACTGTAAGGCGACAGAAAGCTAAGAGAAATTAAAAAATGAGAGAGTCTTATTGGTGAAAACCTTCACAGGCACCGTAAGGCAACAATGAGTTGAGAGACGAACAAATGAGAAAGGTTTGTTGGCGAAAACCCTTCAGGGCACTTCAGGCCGATCAAGGTTAGTGATTTGGCGAAGAAATTGGGTTATGGATAGCTTAGGACATAAAGTATGATAGCTGAAAGTTGATTGGTTGAATATGATGGGTTGATTAATCCGAAATGCATGTCATGATCATTGGTATCAGCTGCTCCACTCAGATAAGTCTCTTTCCCTTTTATCCCTCAAACAGTCATCCAGTTTAGATTTTCTTCTTTATTCCTAACTCTCGAAGTCATTGCATTTCATTTCTTTTGGGTTTATTTCTCTACAGCTTTTCCAATGTCAGCCTTGTTTAAGCAAGTAAGAAAGGATTTCAAAGCTTACTACCAACTTCCAACTTGCAAAGTAAAGTGCGGCCAAAGCATACCAGAAATAGCATGATGCAAAAGTTGAAAGAATAAGGTGTTAATGAAAGTTCAAACGAACGAATGGTATGTGAATTTTATGGAAGATGCAGAGGTTCAAATACGAAGGACAGAAATGTAAAACGATGGGTTGGGTGTAGAACATTCGGGTCATTCAGGGTCTTATGATTGAAATTCAGTCAGAAAGGCAAACAATACTTGACCAGTTCAAGGCGGACAGTCGAAGCAAAGCACGGTAGCGAAAGGGCCACCTTCAGCAAGAAGCCGTAAACCAACCACCACATTTTTAAACTAACAAGATTTTCCTTTTATTGAAACAGGGACATGAAATTTCGTTTGTTTTGGAGAAACCCTCTGTAAGGAAAGCAAGTACCGGACATGTTCGATCGTAAATTCTCACAACCCTCCTAGACAATGGGACCTAGCTAAAATTCAAAACATTCACGAGTAACAAGATCTGGCATAACCTCTACCTTGAGGAAATATATGTTGGCTTTGAAGTTTTCATTCTTAGGATGGGATTCATTTTGAAATTTTCAGGACCCTCTTTAATAATGGGACTTAGTTTTAAAACCTCCATTAGATGATGAGATTTAGCATAAGTCCTACCTTTAGGAAACATAATTTTGCTTTAAAGTTGTCATTCTTAAGATGATATTTGATTTTAATTTTCAGGACCCTCCTGGATAATTGGATCTAGCTTTTAAATTCTTAGAGATATTGGGTAACAAAATTCAATTAACACTCACAGATGTGCCCGGCTACCAAACTGGGGCAGAAAATTTTCTTTATTTTGTCTATTTTGTTATAATCAGGCGCCCACCTGGAGAGCAAGGGAAAACAACATGAGTTTCGAGAATAGAAAACAATCCAGGGTCAAGCAATCAGGCACCCACCTGGAGAAACAAGGGAGGACAGTTCAAAGGAAAAGCAGTTTCAAGAAAAGGACAATTCAGGTTCAGCAATCAGGCACCCACCTGGAGAACAAAGGGAAAGCATCAATTTAGAGGAGTCAGTTCGAGTTGGAAATCAGGAACCCACCTGAAGAACAAAGGGAAGACAGTGCAAGTGTTGAAAATCAGGGGGCCATCTGTAGAACAAAGGGAAAACAAATCAAGTTCCGAGGAAAAGAAATTAATGTTTTGGCAATCAGGAGCTCACCTGGAGAGCAAGAGAAAACAGTTCAAGTGCTGGAAATCAGGCGCCCATCTGGAGAACAAAGGGAAAACAATTCAAGTGTTAGTAATCAGGCGCCCTCCTGGAGAACAAAGGGAAGCAGTTCAAGTTTCAAGGAAAAATAGTTCAAGTGTTGGAAATCAGGCACCCACCTGGAGAACAAAAGGAAAGCAATTCAAGTGTTGGTAATCAGGCGTGCTCCTAGAGAACAAAGGGAACTAGTTCAAGTTTCAAGGAAAAATAGTTCAAGTGTTGGAAATCATGCCCCCACCTGGAGAACAAAAGGAATACAATTCAAGTCCAGCAATCAGGTGCCCACCTGGAAAACAAAGGGAAAACAAGTCAAGTTTCGAGGAAAGGCAGTGCAAGTGTTGGAAATCTGGCACCCACCTGGAGAACAAAGTGAAAGCAGCAATGCTAAAAGGAAGACGGTTCAAGTTCGGCAATCAGGTGCCCACCTGAAAAACAAAGTGAAAAAAAGTCAAGTTTCGGAGGAAAGGAAGATAATTCAAATGTTGGTAATCAGGCGCACACCTTGAGAACAAAGGGAAAGCAACAATGTTCAAAGGAAGACGGTTCAGCAATAAGGCGCCCACTTGGACAACAAATGGAAAGCACCTCATAATACAATTCAAGTCAGTGACAAAGGAAGCTCACCTAGAGAGTACAAGTCAACAGAGCAGCAGAAACTGCAAAATCAAGTTTGAAGAAGTGTAGATAGGATTTTTGTAATTCATAGATCATAAGTTTAGTCTAGCTTCTTTTATTTTGTCTTGGTGTAATAAGGGGTTCAGCAAGCAGTATCAGCAGCAGCAATAGTGAAATCACAACTTCCTGGTAGTCCCGACTACCGAAACTTCCCAAACTACACTAACTTGATTCCTTTATAACCAAGGATGTGCAGGAAACTTCAGAAGCAGGGTGCGGTCAAGTTTTTCAAAAAAATGCTTCCTACAGAGTATCCAAACGGGCAAAAATCGCTTGTACCCACTCACTTTATCTTTACACAAAAACTGTTCGTGTTTCCGATCAAAGAGGGGGCAGCTGTGAGCACGCGATTTTTGCCATATGTGAATTACTCCCATAAAATACAAGAAAAATAATTTTTTCCATTTTTTACAATTTTATAGGATTTT
Source organism: Nicotiana sylvestris (assembly GCF_000393655.2). NCBI lineage: Eukaryota > Viridiplantae > Streptophyta > Magnoliopsida > Solanales > Solanaceae > Nicotiana > Nicotiana sylvestris. The sequence goes on along the minus strand of NC_091064.1, from coordinate 88,267,212 downwards.
GAGGAAATTTATGCTAATTATTTGCATTTTCTATGAATGTTTATTTTTGTTAAAAATCATGAAAAAGCCAAAAAAATCATGCATTGTATTTAGGTCATCTTTTATATTTTTAAGGTTAATTAGCCAATTATTTGCTTTATTAAAATTGAAAATCACAAATTGGTTTATTTTTGCATTTTTTTAGTCTTTTAGTATTATATTAGTAATTTCTTCTTTCAATTTTGGAGTAATTAACTTTCATAAATATCTTAGTAGATAATTAGCTTAATTTTACATCTTAATTTAATTTAAGAGTCTAATTAGGTTTTTTAATTAATTAAAAAGAAAAGAAAACAATTGTAAAAAGGAAACAAAAGAGAAGGAAAATTGGAAAGTTGAATTAAAACCCAAAATTGGGCCAGTTCGGTAGAAAAACACCAAACCAATCCTTCCATCCACCCAGCCCAATCCCATTGACCAGGTCCAAACCCCCCCCCCCAAACCCAAAACGGCGTCATTCCTGGGCAAGTAGATCTAGGCTGTTGATTTCATTCAATCAGACGGTCGAGAACTAAACCGCCCATCAGTATATAATTGTCCTAAACAACCCACCCCCTAAACCGTTCGAACCCCTCCCACTCTTTCATCTCTCTCAAATCTAAACCCTAGAAGACCCACCGCACTAAATCCCCATCGTCTCCGGCTGGCGGCGCGACTCCAAACCTCCTCCAATTTCACACCTTATAACCACCAAGCCTCTTCAAACTCGAAACCATTGATGTTTCTCCCAAATAGCTGTTGGAATCCATTGAATCTCATATCCAAATGCGCCCTAATGTCGGGGTTCAGAATATTTTTGAAGTTTTCGCTTGTCATGGCTCGAAGCTAGCCCTGGCAGACCATCCTTGACTAGAGTGGTCACCATGATCGGCTTCAAGCCTTGCCAAAGCATCCTAATTTTGGTCATCTAGGCCCTTATCCTCTGAGTTTTTGGTGAGTTTGTTCATCTCTTTCTTTATCTTTATTTTTGGGTCTTCATCTCCTTCTGTTTCTTTCTTTTTCTTCCTTGCTTTTCTATTTCAAGTCGTGTTATGTTTGCATGTAGGTTTAAATCATATTAGGTTATAGTATTTTGCTTAATAACACAGTTGACATTTTGTTAGAACATTTTTATTTCGTGTTTGTTTTTTTTCCTCAATTCTTCTTCTGTTTTCGATTTTTTTGGAAATCTGATGCGAGGAGTTCAAAACTCCATTGGCCTGTCCTTCTTGGGGTTTGTTGGTTTTGGACTAGTAATTGGGCCTTGTAGTACAGAAGCCCAAAGAAAAAAGGGTTTCAATTCTGGCTGTATGGCCTAGTTGCTGGATTTAATAAGGTAAATAATAGACATTTGACGGGTAGTTTAAGGAAATTGGATAGAAGGAATCTTGCCTAATAAACTGAGAAATTTCCAGGAAGATGGGATTGGGGTGGTTTTAAAAACAAGCTGTAATTTCAGGGTCTGAAATGAGAAAAAAAAGAAAATTGGGGAAGGGGTAATGTTAAAATCAGTTTTGATGCCCTAAGGTCTCTCTATATAAGACCTGCTTCCTTCATTGTTAAGCAGAGATTAGAGACCCAAAAGTTAGAAAATGGCTGAGGAATACATTGATAGAGTTTGGAAATTAACAAGCAAAAATACATAAAAAAGAGAGTTAAAATACTATTACATTAGCTGATTTTCTAGGATATGAAAAAGGGTCTAATATTTTGCCGGATTTTGGATTCCAAGTATGGAGTGACCTTGTTGTTCTGTTGCTAACTACTACTGCTAAACTACTGCTAATCTCACCCTCTTCTTTTGAAATTCTGTAGCTGTTTTGGTTGTATCCATGTACAATTTCAAATCTTTGGAGTGGGAATGGGAATGTTGAATGAAAGATGATTCTCCAATGTCTAAACTTCATCCTCATTTCAAAGTCTAATATTAGTAGCCTTGTCATGGCTTGATGTTTATCACCTAGTTTGTTTCCAGTTTTAACTGAACTTGTTAGAATTTTAGTGAATGTGATGTAGTTGTTTGTAATCGTAATTTTGGACTTTCAGTCTATGTCAGTAGCTTCAAGTGTATTCGAATGAATTTCTGGTTCATTATAAGGGGTCCAATGACATGAACATATTACTGCTTGATTCACTAGCTTCATGTGCTGAAACCAATGTAATAATTAGCTTTGATGTGCTTGTATGATGTATGTTCTTGAGGAATCAATAATCTTGCTCAAATGATGTATGTTTGGGGGTACTGAATGTTGTTGCCTTTGAGTGTTGGTTGTAGTCGTGGATTTGACCACTGGTTGGTCGAGTCAGCAAATGTTAAGCCCAAACAATTTTGTTGCTAATATGGTGCAGAAATTGATGATTCTATTGCTATAGTTAAGAGCTTACTACTGTGGAGTATGTAAATTTTACGATTTAGTGTGTTCAAAATACAATGTTCAGTATGTATATGCCTCCTAGGCTTTAATTCGATGGAACAAATCGTTTGTGCATTAATAGGATTGATAAATGGTTTAATGAACTGGGTTCATGTTGTAGCGTTAGTATCAGTAATAATTCAAGGTTTACCATATCATGGTTGAATTGTATATGATATTATTTCGTGTAAATTGTGATTGTTTATGGCCTTATGTGAGGCTTTAATTATTGGCCCATTCTTGCAAAGATTTTTCGAGAAATTGAGTCAGGCCTAGATGGGGCAGTTTGAAATACTGATGAATTTTCATTGGCCCTCCCCTTGGGCCCAATTTCCTTTTAAAATGTCGCCTGACTGCTTCATGTCTGGAATTCGCTTTCCCCCAAATGTTAGGCCAATATGTATTATCTTGAGTAGGCTGCACATAGTAATGTAGACAGAGTCTAATTTGGATAAAAATTCAAACTCCTTTAGACCCTTTAATTAAATAGGACTTTTTAAATAGATTGGGCTGTGCCATATCAACAAAACCAATAATTTATGGCCCTCAAAAGACTAAATCAAGAAATCACTTGAAGAAAGAGATTTGAGGCACGTCATTCGCACAATTGAATCACATATCTTATGACCCTCACTAATTTTATAATTTAGATATTAAAAACGAACTTTGTAGTTTGCTTTAGGCGCGTTAACTATATAACTATCATAGCTATTATTAAAATCCGGGGTAAATTTCATGTGGCCCGGTTCTAATTTCCAACAAGGTTAAATAGAACGTGTCGTGAACCACAGATGCATTTCATGTAGCGTGGCTTGAGATATGTTTTAAATAACCTTGAATTAATTCTTTAAATAATTAAAAGCTGCTAAAAGGTTAAAAAATGCACATAGGTTTAAAAGTATTTTAAGATAAGATAATTAGGCCAATAATAATAGTTGAGCGACCATGCTAAAACCACGGAACTCGGGAGTGCCTAACACCTTCTCCCATGTTACCAGAATTCCTTATCCGGATTTCTGTGTTTCGCAGACTGTAAACAGAGTCAACTTTTTCTTCGATTCGGGATTTAAACCGGTGACTTGGGATACCATAAATTATCCCAAGTAGCGACGCTAAATGTTAAATAAATAATCTCGTTTTGATTGTCACTTTAATTTGAAAAAATTCCCTTATACCCCTTCCAGCGGTAGGAAAAGGGAGGTGTGACAGATAGAACATGGAATATAGAAACATGTCTTTAATTCTCAATAACTTTGTAAATTCTAAAACTTTTATAACGTTATGCAGATGCATATAAATGTCGTGTCTACATAGGTATGGGTGTACATAATATCATCAAGCCACTGAGGGCATCCCTTCATATCATCTCGGCCGCTGTGGGCAATATCATCAACATATACCAGCTGATCAGGTGGTGGTGCATATATAAAGTCATAATCTCTTCCCATATCCCATATACTTATACATACATATGTACGCGTATGTAACACCATTTGAGTCATATTTCAGCCATTGTGGGCAACATCATCATCATATACCAGTTGATCAGGTGGTGGTGCATATATAACGCCGTAACCTTTTTCCCATGTCCCATATAAATACAATATACATATATATGCGTATATAACGCCATCTGGTCATGGGTCAATGCACATGAGTGAAATGCATGAAAAGTACGTAATAATCTCAATATTCCTTTCGTATAAACTTTTTTAACTGCATATTATTCTGAGACTCATGAACAGAAAATAATAATAATTTTCATAGGGAATCAAGAATATAGAGACCACTAATAATTCTATGAATAGAGTAATTTATGGAAACTTTGTATTTGCTCGTTTCTTCAATATAATTTGGACCATACCAAAAGAAAGAAAGGAGGGCCTTAACATACCTGTTCCTGAAATTATTTGACCGAATTTGCTTCTGCGAAATATGGACGAAATTTACGCCTGAGCGAACTTGATATCTTGGACGAATTTATTCTGATTCCAACCTTTTTGAACAAAATATTGGCTAGGAGTCGAATTGTTGAATTCTTTAAATTTTTGAACGAAAAGCATTCTGCCTTCTCTTGTTCTTGGTTTAAAAACCAAAGACACAAATGTTTGCATAATGCTTACAAGAGTCTTTCTTGATAGGACTTATAAATTAGCTTTTTGAAACTTTTAAGACACATGTAAAGGGGAACAAAAAGTCACCTTAAACAAAGGGGGGGGGGCTACCACGTTTTTCTTAGGGGTGATTTTGTTAATTTTTATTCACTTATTAGTTAACCAGGTAATGTTTCGTTACCCGGTAATTAATCCATTACCCGCATAATTTAAAAATTATTACAAATTACTTAAAATTCTAATTATTTTTAAAATACTTTATATATATTTTATATATTATACTACCGTGATCATATGGTACCTTGCATGGTACTAGTTCATAATTATCGGGTATTATTGCTCGAACCGTATTTTATTCCAAATTGGTCACTTTCAACGAAACTCGTTTTCTTAAATCCGTGTACCCCTTTATCCTTCATATTACTTATCTATCGCTTGTTCTCAATAGTGTAAGTACATTAATGTCAAAATGGTCTCATCCCCGGGTCTACTTCGGTTAACTGAAAACGAAATTTTAACGTACGAAAATGCGAGATGTAATATCCTTCCCCCCTTAGAAACATTCGTCCTCGAATGTTTAACTCTCTGGTATTTATATAACCTAGGTAGAGTCGCCTTTGTAACAATGCTACTACCAACTCTTCTTGTAGAAACCCAGTAGTTTAATGCCATATAGGACCACAATCATTAATAACGACGATAGCCTCACATTACCAATAACAATAGCTAGCACAAGAATTTGTATACGCACCTTGAGGTTATGATGTCTCATTCGAACCCTTCTATGGAGGAGAAAATAAGTAGGGATATCTAGACTTCATGTCTTCCTCGTCCTCCCAGGTCATTTCTTCCATATTGTTGTTCCTCCGAAGTACTTTCACGGAGGTTACCTCCTTACTCCGTAGCTTACGGATTTGTCGGTCTAGAATGGAAACCGGAATTTCTTCGTGTGACAAGTCCTCTGTAATCTATACATCATTCGTGGGCATCACTCGGTTAGGATCGCCAATGCATTTTTGTAACATAGATACATGAAAAACCAGATGGACAAGCTCAAACTTCAAGGGCAATTCTAACTCATAAGCTACTTGGCCCACTCTCTGAATGATCCTATAAGGTCCAATATACCGTGGGCTAAGTTTTCCTTTCTTTCTGAACCTCACGACAACTTTCATCGGTGATACGTTTTTGGAATACCCAATCCTCTACCTAAAATTCTGAGTCTCGTCATTGATTATCCGCATAATCCTTCTGACGACTTTGAGCTTCCAATAGCCTTCCTGTATAAGCTTAATTCTCTCGATTGCCTATTGTACTAATTCTGGTCCTACTAATGTAGTTTCCCCAACATCGAACTACCCTATAGGTGACCTACACTTCCGTCCATAAGGATCTTCGTATGTAGCCATCTGAATACTGGAATGGTAACTATTATTATATGCGAGCTCAATAAGCGGCATATGATCATCCCAGCTACCTTTGAAATCTATTACACAAGCTCGTAACATATCCTCTAGTGTTTGAATAGTACGCTCAGCCTGTCTGTCTATCTGGGGAAGAAATGTTGTACTAAGACTTACTTGAGTCCCCAATCCTTTTTGGAAGGACCTCCAGAATTAGTTGTGAATTGAGCTTTTCTATCCGAGGTAATAGATACAGGGACACCATGCAGTCGTACTATCTCCTTAATATAAAGCCTTGCATAATACTCTAAGGAATATGTAGTTCTAATAGGCAGAAAATGAGCTGACTTAGTAAGCCTATCAATAATCACCCATATTGAATCAAACTTGCGCTGGGTAAGATGTAAGCCTACGATGAAGTCCATATTGATTATTTCCTATTTTCAAGTCGGAATCTCCATAGCTTGCAATAATCTGTCGGGTTTTTGATGCTCAATCTTAACCTGTTGACAGTTAGGACACTGAGTAATAAATTCTACTATATACTTTTTAATTCCGTCCCATCAATATACTTCCCTAATGTCATGATACATCTTTGTCGCTCCTAGATGGATAGAGCAATGAGAATAGTGAGTTTCTCCCATAACCTGCCGACGCAACCCTACAACATTAGGCACACACAATCGTCTTCGATATCTGAGGACCCCATCTTGTGTAATTCCAAATGGTGTCTTCTCCTTCTGAAGGGTGGAATCCTTATAATGAACTAACACAGGATCTTCGTACTGGAGTTCCTTTACTTCAGTTACTAATGAGGATGTTGTCGTATCCTGAAGAGTAATTCCAATGTCACCTGAGTCCAGTAACCGAACTCCAAGACTAGCTAACTAATGAACCTCATGGGCTATTCCCCTCTTTTCTGGCTACTAATACGATAGGCTACCCATAGATCTACAGCTGAGGGCATCGACTACTACGTTCGCCTTCCTTGGATGGCATAAAATATCAATGTTATAGTCTTTAAGTAGCTCCAACCATCTCCTTTGACGTAGATTCAATTCCTTTTGCTTGAAGATGTACTGGAGGCTCTTATGATCCATATAGATATCAACATAAAAGTCATACAAATAATTCCTCCACGTCTTTAGTCATGAATCACCGCGGCTAATTCTAAATCGTGGGTTGGGTAGTTCTTCTCGTGCTTTATTAGTTGTCTAGGAGCATAACCCACAACCTTACCATGCTGCATCAGCACACAACCCAACCCAACGCCTGAAGCGTCACAATAGATAATGTAATCATCGGTCCCCTCTAGAAGCATTAGAACCGGTGTTGAAGTTAATCTGTCCTTTAAGGCCCGGAAAAACTTCATTCGCAAGCGTCGGTCCATTGAAACCTAGTTCCCTTCTGAGTTAACTTACATGGTTATCCTAACTTTTTACAATTCCAGAAATTCCCCTTTTCGGATGCCCAAACTTCATCTTTTATCCCTCACAATTTCACCCACATCTATTATTAGGGCAACATTTCATCTATTCTAAATGTTACTAGTCTTAGACTCATTTGAGTTCATTCGGGCTATACTGAGCCTTCTATAACTTAGAGAAACCATCAGCTCTCTTATGAACTTATTCCCAATGACTTATCCATTCTTGTTACATTTTTACTCATCTTTTCTTATCCTTCCTCCTGTCTTCCTAGAACCTTGTCGCTCTACCATACTTTAGCTTGCGACCTTCACATATCTATTTATACTTATTTGCAACCTTTCTTCAACATGCTTGAACCATAGATTTCCTTATGTTATTTTGAAACATCAAGCAAGAAAGCACATACCACTTTTGTCAAAGGTGCTTAGAAGAGAAGAAAATTTCGTTACAAGTTTCTTGTAATAACCTGCCAAAACAAAACTACGAACCTTCATCGGTGTTGTGGGTCTAGGCAAAGTCTTCACTGGCTCAGTCTCTTGTGTATTCACTCGGATGTCCTTACCTAAAATAATATGCCCAAGAAAGCTAAGAAGTTCAACCAGAGTTCATATTTAGAAAATTTTGCATACAACTTCCTTTGTTGTAGAACTCTGAGCACAGTACGCAGATGATCTGTATGCTCAACCTCTAAACGAGAATATACCAATATATCGTTAATAAATACAATTATGAACAGATCTAAAAAGGGCCTGAACATATGGTTCATCAAATCCATGAATACTGCCGGGGCATTGGTCAGACCGAACGACATAACCCGAAACTCAAAGTGCCCATATCTAGTCCTAAATGATGTCTTCGGAATATCTTCATCTTTAAACCTTACCTGATGGTACACGGACCTCAAGTCTATCTATAAAAAATACTTGGCAGCTTGCAACTGATCAAATAAATCATCAATTCTCGGGAGCGGATAATTATTCTTGATCGTTACCTTATTCAGTTGCCTATAATCAATACACATTCGTAAGAAACCATCTTTCTTTCTCACAAACAACATAGGTGCTCCCCACGGTGACGTACTAGGTGTGATAAAATCTTTTTCAATCAAGTCCTTTAGTTGTTCTTTCACCTCTTTTAGCTCTATGGGGGCCATTCTATAGGGAGGAATAGATAATGGGTGAGTATCTGGTAGTAGGTCAATAGAAAACTCAATTCCTTGCTCTGGCGGGAGACCCAGAAGCTCATCGAGGAGAACATCGGGAAACTCATTCACCATAGGGATGGACTGAATGGTTAGTGACTCTACATTCGTATCCTGAACTCGAACTATGTGATAAATACAACCCTTAGTGATCATCTTCCTTGCCTTGAGATAAGAAATAAATCTGCGTTTTGGCGACGCCGTATTACCTTCCCACTCTAAAACAGGCTCTCCTAGGGACTGAAATTAAACCATCCTTAACTAACACTTGATGTTACATAACAAAAGGCTAACCTATCCATACCCATTATAATATCAAGTTCTACCCAACCGAACCCCGCATACCTTATCCTTATTTATTATCAAATCTATCACGAGCCATTAAGGCGACATCCATATGTATAAGTAACAGTATTAAGACTTAACTCGCATAATTAATTTAAAAAAATAATTATATACATAGGGGTTTACTACGTCGTAGACATGTCATACCCAAAACTATGTACAAGATACTGTCTACAAAACCTCTAAGTAGGCATAACCATAATATATACAAGTCGGGACGGGGTTCCCTACATCCTTATAAAACAACCAAACACATTTAAAACCCTGACTTGGTTATATTCCAAGAATAGGTGGATTTCACCAACCAATGATTGACACTTGGAGGAAGTCTATAGTAGAGGGTCCTTGCCTCATCCTATATAAGAACCTTGATCGGACACACTTTGAAGTGGAATATTCATGTCCTTATCAGTTACCTTCCTCCTCTTAGCTCGAATACAATCTTCTTCCTCTACGTATCCCATAACATACACCGACAAACCTTGATTAACGAACTCCCAAGACTGTGGACTATCCGGAACCTCAGAAGACCTAGGGTCCTCAAATACCTTGACATAGTTTTGAACATGAGGGAATCCCGGCTGTGCCAATCCATGCACTACTCCCCTCATACCCTGATCAACGGGCTGTGAAACTAAGGGCCTTGGTGACGTCAAAACTCCTCTTACCCCATCTACTACCGGAATGGTCGAAATAACTCGAACAGATGACTCATATGGATCCTCAGATGGATCCTCCTTAATAGAACCCATGATCTTAGATGGGTCTGAATCCATAGTATAACTTATCTATCTTTCTAACACCTTCATAGCATCCTGACCCATGCTAGCAGATGTAGTTTTCGAAGGCATCGCTGAAAACGTAACACATCGTTAGGAACATGAATGTTTATATCGCACGATCTAAGATAAGAAGAGATGATATCATCCTATATGTCTTGTAGCCTCTTGTCTATAAGTGTGGTGCATGACACTCCCATAAATAAGACACTACTAGACACGGTCTGTAGACAACCGTAGGACAGAACTGCTCTGATACCACTTTTGTCACGACCCAAACCGATGGGTCACAATGGGTGCCTGAGTTATACCTGTCAAAGACCCCTAAACATGCGTATAGGATATGAACATGTATAACGTCTACTGCATTACGAAATTGACATACGTGAAGGAAACCTACCATTAAGGCATATGTACGTATACATGCAAAATACAGTGGGTGGGCCGGCAAAGCTGCTATAGACAACTATACATCCAAAACTGAAAGCCGACAAGGCCACATACAACCCAACTAGACATACTATCCACATACCTCTAATAGAAACATAACTATACAAAGACGGGACTGATCCACGTCATACCCATATACATATATATATATACACACAAACGTATCGTACCAAAATCAAAAGCAGCTCTGAATTAAATGGAGCACGCCAACTCTCGCTGATCAGGGATCCTAAGAAAGGGGACCGTCATCTTGCCTACCTGCACCTACGGGCGTGAAATGCAGGCCCCGTGAAACAGGGCACCAGTACGAAAAATGTACTGAGTATGTATGGCATGAAAATTAGTACGTAACAGACATAGATAAAACATGGAATATAGAAACATGTCTTTAAATCTGAATAAATTTGTAAATTCTAAAATGTTTGTAACGTTATGTGCATGTGTATAAATGTCGTGTCATGTATAGGTATGGGTGTACATAATATCATCAAGCCACTGAGGGCATCCCATCATATCATCTCGGTCACTGTGGGCAATATCATCAACATATACCAGTTGATCAGGTAGTGGTGCGTATATAACGCCATAACCTCTTCCCATATCCCATATACATATACATACATATATATACGCGTATATACCGCTGTCTGAGTCATATTTCAGCCACTGTATGCAACATCATCATATACCAGCTAATCAGGGGGTGGTGCATATATAACACGTAACCTTTTTCCCATGTCCCATATAAATACAAGACTTATAAATTAGCCTTTTGAAATTTTTAAGACACATGTAAAGGTGAACAATGTGTCACCTTAAACAAAAGGGGGGGGGGGAGGCTGCCACGTTTCTCTTGGGTGATGATTTTGTTAATTTTTATCCACTAATTAGTTAACCGAGTAATGTTTCGTTGCTCAGTAATTAATCCAATACACGCATAATTTTAAAATTACCACAAATTATTTAAAATTTTATTTATTTTTAAAATAATTCATATATACTTTATATATTATACTACCGTGGTCATATAGTACCTTGAATGGTACTACTTTATAATTATCGGCTATTATCGCTCGACCAGTATTTTATTCCAAATTGGCCACTTTCAACGAAACTCGTTTTCCTAAATCCGTGTACCCCTTTATCCTTCATAACACTTATTTATCGTTTGTTATAAATAGCATAAGTACGTTAATGTCAAGATGATCTCAACCCCGAGTCTACATCGGTTAACTGAAAATAAAATTTTAACATTCGAAAATGCGATATGTAACAATTTTAGTTTCCTCGCCTTTGATCAACTGAAAATCGCTGTTGAGATGCTTGAAGTTTCGGACAAGGTTTCTGATGACAGTATGGTCTTCATTTAATTCCGTCGAGGTTTGAGTGTCGTCCGATGAGATTCCTCCTCATCGAGGTCCTGAACTGTTTTCTTAGGATTCACCTACTAGAAAGCACATTATTTGGTTCAAGGTTTTCTTCTTCCTCTGTTTCATTTCATTACTCTTATGTGATGAATCGACGTTTCAGTTGTGATATAAGTTCAATGTGAATTTTTGAATTTATGTTTGGTTGATTCTTTGCATCTGATCCTCTGTAGTTTGAACTAATTTTCCCCTTTTGTCATTATTGATAAAATAAAAATAGAGTTATAACGAAAGAGAAGTCAGGCAATGATGACTAGTTGAAAATGTACCGTGAGGGATTGAAATGCTAAACCAAAGCAATTTAGACTAAAACGAAAAATATTCATCACTTTCATAATATCCTTTGATCGTTAATTTTAGGTTTTTAACATGTGGTCATGAATTGAGTTTTCATTTTATTTAGTTCTATTTTAATTTGCTTTATTTTATTGTCCACTAGCAGCATTTTTTAGGCCGTTAATATTCACAATTAGTGTAGAAAATACTTTGAACACTTGTAGTTTGCTTTAGGCGCGTATATAATAAATTAACATGGCTACGGGTATGGTTCCCGTGACGTAGTTGTGATACATAATTTCCCAAATCCGGGGGTACATTTATGAGACCAGGCCATAACAACTAATAATGTTAATAATTAAAACATGTTGTAGATCGTGGGTACGGTTCCCGTGACATGATTCGTAGTGTGTACCAAACAAACAAGTGTACGTCAATCGTAACTTGTTCCAGAATAATTCCATAAATAAATTAAAAGTGGTTAGAAAGTTAAAAATGCACGTAGATATAAAACATGTATTTAATCGGATAATAAGGCCAATAATAATAGTTGAACGACAATGCTAAAATCACGGAACCCGGGAATGCCTAACACCTTCTTTCGGGTTAATAGAATTCCTTATCCGGATTTCTGTGTTTCGACTGTAAAACAGAGTCAAACTTTCCACGATTCAGGATTTTAATCGGTGACTTGGGACACCATAAATTATCCCAAGTGGCGACTCTGAATTTAAATAAAATAATTCTATTTCAATTATTTTTACTTTAATTGAAAAAAGTCCCCTATACCCTTTCCAGCGGTAGAAAAAGGAGCTGTGATAGCTATGGCGACTCTACTGGGGAAAAGAACCCAGAACTTCTGGTTCAGGGTTCAAAATTCGAGTTTAGAATAGCTTTTATAATTGTCTTTTATTTATTATCTGATTTGTATTACATGTTTGGGCCTAATGTGCTAAATGTCGCTTTTCTGTTAGTGTCATACCCTAATTTAGAAAGATGTTCGGACAAGTTACAAAGCTGGATGGCCTTTTGGTTCCCGGTACGTAACCCCCCCCCCCGGCTCGAGTTGTGCGCTCGGGTACACCAAGTCTAGAACAATACAACCAGGCTTTAAACCTATAATAACTCAGCCTCATGCCCGATCCTTAGTAGGAACACTTGTTTGCATCTTGTGCATTTGACTTTGGAGACTCAACACAAGGGTTGGTTCCGTCTAAGACAGGTGAACCCAAAAGATAAAAGACCATTCTGATGCATCTTATGTGCTACATGTTTCAATCTTCAAAGGTAAAAGGGGTCGTTTGGAGGACCAATGAGGGTTGAGGGTAAATGAGAAAGAAAAGAGGTTAAAGTATAAAATAAAGCAAGTAGGGCCCTATTATAATTTTCACTCACACTTTTTCAAGAAAAGACCAAAAAAAATGAAAAATCGAAAAAGATTTTGCACTTTCCCTTCATTTTCCAAAAAAAAAAAATAAAAAAAAAAAGAGGAAAAATAAAATCCAAAAAAAGTTTACATGTTTCATCATTTTTCAAAACAAAAAGACAATTATCAGGGCCCAACCAGCAGCAGCAGTGGAGTCGTTTACAGTTTACAGTTTACATCTCTGTAGCATTTGCTCAGGCCACAGAGAATTGTAAACTAAAGAACAGAATGGAGAGAGAGGGTAACAGAAAGACCCGGTCTATGGGCAACATGGGTGAGTCACTCGGTGGGGGAAAATCAACTTTCAGGGGAGGATTATTAGGGCCATCCCAGTCTGTTGCATAGTCTTCGGCCACTGCACCACTATCAGGGCCCAACCAGCAGCAGCAGTGGAGTCGTTTTAGGCCCAGTCAGGGTAACATAGGATCCTATCAGTGGGGTCGGTCAGGAGAGAGATCCCAGCAGTCGTTGAGGTCCTCGTGCCCCACGTGAGAGAAGATGCACTCAGAAATTTGCTACTTTGAGTTACCCGTATGCTATGGATGCGGGATGAGGGGTAACATTCAGAGGCATTATCATACATCCCACCAGGGAGTCGGTAGGGGCACAGCTTAGCTAGCTAGCCCAGCAGCTGCTACATCCTCAGCCCTCTCTCCAGCTCGAGGTACCCCAGCACCCGCAGGGCGTGGTGCAGCTAGGGGTAGTGCGTAGAGTTCAGGAGGACCCAGCTGGTTCTATGCTATGCGTGGTCGCCAGACTGCAGAGGCTTCTCCAGAAGTTGTTACAAGTATTCTGACTGTCCAATCTCATGATGTGTATGCACTTATTGACCTTAGTTCCACCTTGTACTATGTTACCTCTTTTGTTGCTATGGAATTTGGGATAGAACCGGATCAGCTTCATAAGCCATTTTCGATGTATACTCCGGTTGGTGAGTCTACTACAGTTGCTCGAGTTTATAGAGGTTGTATTGTTACGGTGCGGGATAGAAATACCACAGCCGATCTTATTGAATTAGGGATGGTCGATTTTGATGTAATAATGGGAATAGATTGGCTCTATTCATGCTTTGCCAAACTTGATTGTCGGAGTAGAGCCATGAGGCTTGAATTTCCTAATGAGCCCGTTGTTGAATGTAAGGGAGATAATGTAGTGCCTAAAGGTCGGTTTATTTCTTAACTTTGTTTATTTGTAAGAAAGAAAGATGGGTCGCTACGGATGTGTATTGACTACTGGCAACTCAACAAAGTTAAATCAAAACTATATATCTTTTTTTTAACAAACTATTTGCTTTTATTTCATCAAAAAAGTGGCTTTACAATCCCAGATTAATGCGGACCATTAATTTCCAATTCCCTAATACAAGTAAACTTATACAATACTGAACTTAATTACACAATACTATATTAAGGAGTATTTTTTAACTTTTCCAATTCTGCTCGCCATTTGATCTTCTTCCTGCCTTGTATGTGTATATGTACTACAATTTCCTTGCAAAGTTCATCTATTTTGTAACTTCCTTTGTTAAATTTCATCGAATTCCTTTCACGCTAAATGCAGTAAACCACCATTGCAAATAGTGCTGTGATCATTTCTACCCTTCAATCTTTCCTATTTGCCATACTACTTATCCATTTCAATTCATGCTGCCAGTTTCCTATCTGTCTCGCATTGACCATCCAAATCAATACTCTTTCCCATAGCTTACTTGTACTTGGACAACCAAAGTATAGGTGATCAAATGTTTCCACAGTCTGTGCACAAAATACACATTCTTGCTGAACTTGAATTCCAAGCTTGGCAAGTCTATCCACAGTTGCTATTCTTTGATGGATTGTCAACAATAGATGGAACTTGAACCTAGGATGGATCTGTGCATGTAGATGAATACTCTTCGAGTCTACTTTGGGGAATTGAGGCTGCAGCTAGACATATGCATTATGTATCTGAAATTTGCCTTGTTTCACAAAGTTGTCCAATGTGTCAATGAGGTTGTTTGAACTGACCTCAGTTTCTGTACTTCACCTTTTGCCTCTATGATCTTCCTCACCACCCATGCTACTATTTTAGGTGTGTTTACCTCATCAATAGGCCTGTTTTTTATGTAGTAGATGTGAGCCCATTTAATCCACAAAGTATCTTTTGTCATAGCCAAAGCCCAGAGGTGCTTTAATAGAGCTGCTTTGTTCCATATCTTCATATTAATCAAATTCAAACCACCAGTAGCTTTAGGTTGACATATTCTATCCCATGCAATTAGTTCTTTCCTGGAGTAATCAGTTGAGCCAGTCCATAAGAAGGTTCTACATATAGTCTCTATCATCTTCATGATTTTCTTTGGTAGTAATAAAATTTATGCCTAATACGTTTGTATTCCAATTAACACTGATTTTATGAGCTGAACTCTACCTGAGTATGAAAGCATCATAGCTGACCAACATCTGACTCTCTCTGTAATCTTTTCAATCAAAGCCAAATATTGATGAATGTTCAATTTTCTTGCAGACAATGGAACTCCCAAATATTTAAAAGGTATACTACCTTTGTCATATCCTGTACACTCAATCAGTTGTTCCTTTATATGTTGTGCTACACCAGCAATATAAATAGAACTCTTTTCTGCACTTGCCTGTAATCCTGATGCATTGGAGAACATCTTAAAGGTCTCCTGCATTATAGTAATTGATTGTGTGTCACCCCTGCAAAACATTAGCAAATTGTCAGCAAAACAAATATGTGTCACTCCCAGCTTTTTGCACTTTGGATGAAATTTGGATCTCCTTGTCTTATACCTCTCTTTGCAGGGAAAGGTCTAGTAAATCCTCCATTCAGTACTAGAGAACAGGACACTGTTGTCACACACTCCATTATCCATACTATGAATTTCTGAGGGAAGCCAAGATCTGAGAGCATGTATCTTAGGAATTGCCAGTCCAAAAAATCATATGCTTTCCTTAAGTCAACCTTGAGCATACATCTTGGAGATAAGCCATTCTTATTGGACCCATTGAACAGCTCATGGCTAAACAATATATTATCCACAATGCTCGTCCCTTCAATGAATGCAGACTGTGCTTTCCCAATGATACCTTCAATTACCGTTTTGATCCTTAGAATCTTGGCAATGATTTTGTAGACAGTAGTACAGCAAGCAATAGGTCTATAGTCTTTCACAGTTGTAGGTGCAGGAACTTTTGGAATCAATGTTATAGCTATGCAACTTCATGTTTGCTTCATCTTGCTTGTTTGAAAGAAGAATAGTACAACATGATATACATCCTGTCTCACTTCTTCCCATTGCCTTTTAAAGAACTCTATTGGAAATCCATCAACTCCAGGGGCTTTATCATTTGGCATATCTTTCACTGCTTCATCAATCACTTCACCTCTCACTTCTTTTATTAGTTCATGTTTTTGTTCCAATGACAAACACACTCATGCTTTGATGAATTTGGTATTAGGACATGGTTTAATCCCAGTGTCAGTTCCCATCAGCTGCTTGAAAAAGGTAGTGAATTATTTTTCTACAGCTTGAGGTTCTGTAACTCTAGCTCCCATATCATTGTACACGGTAGTAATTGAGTTTTTACTTGCTCTGATCTTCAACTGTGCATAGAAGTATTTGGAATTTGAGTCCCCATAGTCTATCCAGTTTACTCTTGCCTTATATTTCAGAATTCTTTCTTCTATTATACTCCATTTCTCTAGTTCCTGCAATGTCTACTTTTCCTTCTGAATCAGATCCTAATTGAAAGGGTCAAGCTTCAGATAAATCTGATCAAAAATAAATATCCTTTACCAAGTAGATGACTTGTTTGATCAATTGCAAGGTGCTACGTGTTTTTCAAAAATGGACTTGCGGTTCAGGTATCATCAATTGAAGATAAGGCAGCAGGATATTCCAAAAACAGCTTTCAGAATACGGTATGGGCACTTCGAATTTCTGGTGATGTCATTTGGGCTAACAAATGCCCCGACAGCTTTCATGGATCTTATGAATCGAGTTTTCAAGCCTTTTGTAGACTGCTTTGTAATAGTGTTACTCGACGATATTCTTGTGTATTCCCGAAGTCGGGAGGACCATGCCGACCATCTTAGGGAAGTTCTACAGACTCTTCAGCAACATCAACTGTATGCAAAATTTTCAAAATGTGAATTTTGGCTTGAATCTATCGCGTTCTTGGGTCATGTCGTTTCCATGGAAAGAATTATGGTTAATCCTTAGAAGATTGCAGCAGTGAATAATAGGCCTAGACCTACCACTCCAACAGAGATTCGTAGTTTCTTAGGTTTAGCTGGGTACTACAGGAGATTTGTGGAGGGGTTTTTCACTCTTGCCTCTTCATTGACTAAATTAACATAGAAAACAGTTAAATTCCAATGGTCCGATGCTTTTGAAAGGATTTTCCAAGAATTGAAATCAAGATTGACTACAACACCGATATTAGCCCTTCCATAGGGTACAGAGGGATTTGTTGTGTATTGAGATGCTTCAAGGATCGTGCTTGGGGTGTGTTAATGCAGCACGACAAGGTTATAGCCTATGCTTCTAGGCAACTCAAGAATCATGAAAAAAACTATCCAACCCATGACTTAGAGCTTGCGGCAGTGGTGGTTGCACTAAAGATTTGGCGACATTACTTGTATGGGGTGCATGTGGATGTAATTATGGACCATAAGAGATTTTAATATATTTTCAAACAGGAGGAGTTGAATCTGAGAGAAAGAATATGGCTAGAGTTACTCAAGGACTATGACATTGATATTCTCTATCACCCGGGAAAGGCTAATGTTGTAGCGGATGCTCTTAGTTGAAAATCTATGGGAAGTTTGGCTCATTTGGAGGCATATCAAAGGCCGTTGGCCAGGGAGGTTCACCAGTTAGCTAGTTTGGGAGTACGCCTTGCAGACTCTAATGAAGGATGAATGATTGTGCAGAATAGGGCTGAATCATCGCTTGTGGCGGAAGTGAAAGAGAAGCAAATTTAACGATCCATTGTTAGCACAACTGAAAGAGGATATTCATAAACACAAGACCACAACGTTTTCCTTTGGCATGGATAATGGTACCCTACGGTACCAAGGCCGCCTATGTGTTTCGGATATTGACGGTCTTTAGGAGAGGATCATGGTAGAAGCTCACACTTCCAGGTATTCCATGCACCCAGGTTCTACGAAAATGTATCATGACCTCAAGGAAGTTTATTGGTGGAATAACATGAAAAAGAATGTGGCAGACTTCCTGGCAAAATGTCCAAACTATCAGCAAGTGAAGGCCGAACATCAGAGTCCTAGCGGATTGACCCAAAGCATAGAAATTCCAATGAGGAAATGGGAGATGATTAACATGGATTTTGTGGTAGGGTTACCACGGACTCTGCGTAAGTTCGACTCAATTTGGGTAATCGTGGATCGACTCACAAAATCAGCGAACTTCTTGCCAGTTAAATCTACCGACACAGCAGAACATTATGCTCAATTGTATATCAAAGAAATAGTCAGGTTGCATGGCACTCCAGTCTCAATCATTTCAGATCGAGGGGCTCAGTTCACTGCCAACCTTTGGAAGAAATTTCATCAAGGTTTGGGTACGCAGGTAAATCTTAGCACAACTTTGCATCCTCAAACCTACGGGCAAGCAGAGTGGATTATTCAGATGCTTGAGGATATGTTGCGTGCTTGTACAATTGATTTCAAAGGTAGTTGGGATGACTATTTGCCACTCATAGAATTTGCTTACAATAATAGCTTCCATGCTAGCATCCATATGGCACCGTTCGAGGCATTGTATGGTAGTAGATATAGGTCTCCCATTGGGTGGTTCGAGGTTGGAGAAGCGGAATTGATAGGGCCGGACCTCATTCATCAGGATATGGAGAAAATCAAGATTATTAAAAAGATGTTGAAAACTGCTCAGAGTCACCAAAAGTCTTATTCGGATGTGCATCACAGAGATTTGGAGTTCAAAAAGGATGATTGGGTATTTTTGAAAGTTTCCCCCGTGAAGGGTATCATGAGATTTGGAAAGAAAGGGAAATTAAGCCCGAGATATGTCGGACCATATAAAATCATTCAGAGGATTGGTCAGGTGGCATACAATCTCAAGCTTCCACCCGAGATGTCATTGGTACATCCGGTCTTCCATGTGTCTATGTTGAAGAAGGTAGTGGGAGATTCGTCCACTATTGTGCCAGTTGAAACTATTGAGATCAATGAAGAACTGTCATATGAAGAAGTTCCAATTGCCATTCTTGATAGGCAAGTCCGAAAATTGAGAAATAAGGAAATTGCTTGCATAAAAGAGTTATGGCGGAACCAGCAGGTTGAGGAAACCACTTGGGAAGCCGAGGAAGAAATAAGAAAGAAGTACCCACATTTGTTTGAATAGTCATGTAATAGCTTTATGCATTTGGTTCCTATGGAGTCTTATCTTCTGGTTTGATCTATGTAAAACTGTTCCATTTTGGTTATATATGTTTCCTATGCGGCCATGGTTGGTGTTGTACAAGTTATGTTACATCTATGGAACATGTATATGCTGTTAGGATATGTATCTGGGGCCCTCTGACAGGTGTATAGGCCTAGTTACAAAGGAAACTCTGGCAAAATTTTTGGAAATTTAGGGAGTTAGCCAATTTTGGGGCTGTTGATATGTTTCATGTTGTGAAAAGCTAAAGTTTCATATAGATTGCTAATAAGTGAACCATGATCCTCATTCGAGGACGAATGACCTTAAGTGGGGGAGGATGTAAGGCTCCATGAAAATTTCTACTCAAAAACACAAATCCCGTGGTGCTAAGTTAGGATCATGTATTAGGAATTCATAAAATTCTTCACACCCTTTGGATTGATCAGTGCACTAAAAAGTTAAGAAATTATGTTTTCTAGAAATGTGTATTTCTGAGGTCCATTATGCGGTCGCAAATAGTTATGCGGACCGCATAGTCGCCACAGAGTCAGTTAGTATGATGGTTAATTTAAGGTCAACTATGCGGGCCGCATAGTCATCGCATAATCCCCTTGGAATTTTTGTGAAGGGCAATTATGCTTTGTATTATGCGACCGCAGAACAGGTATGCGGACCGCATATTCATCGCATACCCATACAGTTTGTCCAGGTTTTGGGACCATTTTTGCGGTCCATTTTATGGGCGGTATGTCCATTATGCGATCGCACATGCGATCGCAAATCGTGTCGGGAATCCTATTTTCTATCTTTTAAAACCCGACCCATTCCATTAAAAACACCCATTAGACCATTTTTCTGTTATATCATTGCATTTAGAGTGAGAGAGGAAGTTCTAGAGAGAGAGGGAGCGATCTTCATCAAGTCCCCACTTAATTCTTAACCCAAATCTTTGGAGATTGTCAAGTGAAATTGCTAGGTCTTCACCCTAAAAGGTAAGAACTTGTACCCTCATCTATAATTTCAAAATTTCCATTAAAATAAGTGATTAGCAAGTGGGTTCATGGGTATAAGGGTTGATAATCTTGCATGCATTAAAGATAATGGGGTATGGGGAGGTTGTGAACCAAAAGAGATAACAATTGTGGTTTAGGATGATGAAAATCTCTCACAAATGGGTCCTAAAATCACTGTGCACGCTTAGTGCTTGATAATTTTCTTAAATGAGCTAGAATCCTATTCATGCCTCTAATTTTTGGTTCAACTTGTAATTTTCATAAAATAGATCGAAGTTGCTGGGAATTCCGGAATTTTTTTATAAGGATTTAAGGAAAGCTCTATTAAGGTATGTATGGCTAAAAACCCCTCCTCTTAGAAATTGAGCCTTCATGGTGCCCGTGCAAATATTGTAAGTCCGAAATTTGATTGATGTGGTACTTGTTATGTCAGATGAATTGATGTTGTGAAAATGTATGTGGAAGGTGTTTCTCCATGTATGTAATGTGTTATTCGTTGTAAATTGAGGATGTGTGGAAAACATGAGCTATGTGCTAAATGTCTAAATGTCAAGTCAAGGTTACATGGTGATTAATATGCCGAACTAGATGAATTCCTCTTTGTGCTTATAACTTAAATTGCTTTTGTATATGCCTATGATCTTAAATGGCAAGGTAATTGTTGAAAATGGGAATAATTTGAAATGTGAGTTATTGAACGTGGTAATTGTGGCCCCAAGTACCGAGGAACTAATACATGTGAAACCAAAGATTGAAGTGAGAATGAAATAAGGGTAACATCTTGGTAAGACGGCTTAGCCGATCGGGCCGTGATCGGATGACATGTTATACACACATACTGGTAATGTATTGATAATTGAAACTAGAAAGTGAGAATGAAATAAGGGTAACGTCTTAGTAAGACGGCTTAGCCGATCGGGCCATGATCGGACTCCGCTCAAGGAAGCGGTGGTAATGTGGATGATGATGCAACTATATGGAATGCCCCAGTCTACAAATTTCAGAAATTATGTTAAAACTTTGTGAATCTCTTATATTGTTGACGTGGTGCATATTTGAAGCTTTGTTGTTCTTCTGATTTACTTGTACTTTTGTGTGGTTGTTCTTTCTAACTGGATTGTGTTTAGTTATACATACTAGTACTATTCCATAGTACTTACGTCCCTTTTGCCGGGGGCGCTACATTTTAAATGAATGTAAGTGGCTCCATAGCGGATAGTGCCGATCACGGGTAGCGGAGCATCCTTCTCTCAAAGTCTTGGTGAGCCCTTTCTCCTTCAAGGGGTTATGTTGTACATCTTTTAGTAATAGATATCCACTTTTGAGGTATAGCCAGAGCCTTATCACCGGCGTTGTCATTATTGTCCTTTGTATCCTTAGAGGCTCCGTAGACGTTTGTGTGGGTAATGTACGAGTGTTGGATGGGTCAATGAACAATGTTGTAACTTTGTATTCTAGTTCTTCTAAACTATAACTGTATGAAATCTTGAAACTTAACCATGGATTTAGGTTTGTGACATGAAAATGGATTAATAATGCGAATGTTCGGTTTTGCTATTATCTAAATAAACGAAAGCATGGTTCCCTTAACCGTATTGAATTGGGTAGAAATGAATGAGTAAGGCTTGCTCAGTTGGGATTTACTCGATCGAGCGCCGGTCATGCCTCCCGAGGTTGGGGCGCGATAGAGGTACAACGAGAGTTGAACATAGACTTTGTTGACAGATTAGGCCACTTAATCCAAAGGTGCATGTCATGGTTATTAGAGTTGGTATCCAAATATGATAAGTTTCTACTTTGTAGTTTTCTTGTTAGGAATTATCTATTTCCATTGTCCTTTACTCTGTTCCTTTTTCTTGTTTACTTCCTCTTCGTGAGTCTGTTTGGTCAGAACAAGTGAGAAATGAATTCAAAACACATCAAAGTGGCATACGTCAGGAAAGAACAGTAGATGCACTGAGTTGGTAACAATCAACATGCTTTGGGATTTATATGAAATGCAAAGGTTTAGTATATGTCAATTTATGAGCATAATACAACAGATAAAGGGTATTAGGTTTGAACGGATCAAAGGTATTTTCTACGATAAGGGTAACAGAGAAAGTGGTTAGTCAATAAACAAGCAAGGTCTTTCGAGTTGAAATCAAAGTTATCATGGGTAGTGAAGGAGCAATCACCCTCAAAGTCAAGGCCACAAACCAACCACCATGTTTAAACTCACAAGTTTTCTTTGTGTGAAACAGGGATGAAGACTATGTCCAAATCAAAGCTTGGAAGCTTAAATTTTTCAAGTGTCCTGCCCAAATTTTGTCAGCATAAAGGCGGTTTGAGAAGGGGAAAGAAAATTTGTTCGATCTGCAGGAACCTTCCATGAGGAATGCATGGTTCAGGGGCAAGGAATTTTGTTTTTTCTGTAGAGATCCTACAGGAAGAGAGCATGTCCCAGGTAAGTTCATTCTCATGTTTTCAGTACCCTCCTGGATAATGGGATTTAGTTTCAAGTTTTCAGGATCCTCCTGGATAATGGAATTTAATTTAATATTTTCAGGATCCTCCTTGATAATGGGATTTAATTTAAAGTTCTCAAGACCCTCCTTGATAATGATATTTAATTTAAAGTTTTCAGGACCCTCCTGGCTAATGGGATTTAATTTAAAGTTTTCAGGACCCTCCTAGAGAATGGAATTAATTTAAAGTTTCCAGGATCCTTCTGGATAATGGGGTGTAGTTTTAAGTTGTTAGGACCTTCCTGGATAATGGGATTTAATTTTGAGTTTTCAGGACCCTCCTGAATAATGGGATGTAGTTTTAAGCTGTTAGGACCCTCCTGGATAATGAGATTTAATTTCAAGTTCTCAGGACCCTCTTGGATAATGGGATCTAATTTCATGTTTTTAGGTTCCTCCTGGATAATGGGACTTAGTTTCCAAGTTTTCAGGGCCCTCCTGGATAATGAGATTTAGCTTTTAAATTCTTAGGGTTCTTTTGGATGACATGATTTGATTAACACTCACAGATGTTCCCGGTACCAAACTGGGGCAGAAAAGTTTCTTTTGTTTTGTTTGTTTTATTGTAATGTGAAGCGCACGCCTGGATAACAAGGGAATACATTTCAAGTTTTACATCAGGCGCTCACCTGGATAACAAGGGAATACATTTTAAGTTTTAGCATCAGGCACCCACCTGGATAACAAGGGAATTAATTTTCAGTTTTAGCATCAGGCACCCACCGAGATAACAAGGGAATTCATTTTAAGTTTTCAGCATCAGGCTCCCACCTAGATAACAAAGGAATTCATTTTCAGTTTCAGCATCAGGCGCCCACCCGTATAATAGGGGAATACATTTCAAGTTTCAACATCAGGCACCCACAAGTATAACAAGGGAATACATTTCAAGTTTTAGCATTAGGCGGTCACCTAGATAACAAGGGAATACATTTCAAGTTATTGCATTGGGCGACCCACCTGGATAACAAGGGAATAAATTTCAAATTTTTGCATCAGACGCCCTCTTGGATAACAAAGGAATACATTTCAAGTTTCTACATCAGGCGCCTACCTAGATAACAAGGGAATTTATTTTCAATTTTATCATAAGGTGCCAACTTGGAAAACAAGGAAATTCATTTCAGTTTTCAGCATCAAGCGCCCACCTGGATAACAAGGGAATTCATTTTTAGTTTCAGCATCAGGCGCCCACCAGGATAACAAGGGAATATATTTTAAGTTTCAGCATCAGGCGCCCACCTAGATAATATGGGAATACATTGCAAGTTTTGCATCAGGCGCCCACCTAGATAACCCACCTAGATAACAAGGGAATACATTTCAAGTTTTTGCATCAGGCGCCCATCTGGATAACAAGGGAATACATTTCAAGTTTCAGCATTAGGCGCCCACCTGGATAACAAGGGAATACATTTCATGTTCCAGCATCAGGCGCCCACCTGGATAAAAATGGAATTCATTTTCAGTTTCAGCATCAGGTGCCCACCTGGATTACAAGGGAATTCATTTCAAGTTTTAACACCTGGCGCCCACCTGGATTACAAGGGAATTCACTTTCAGTTTCAGCATAAGGCACCCACCGGGATAACAAGGGAATTCGTTTTCAGTTTTCATCATCAGGTGCCCACCTGGATAACAAGGGAATTCATTTTCAATTTCAGCATCAAGCGCCCACTTGGATAACAAGGGAATTCATTTTTAGTTTCAGCATCAGGCGCCCACCTGACTAACAAGGGAATTCATTTTCAGCTTTCAGCATCAGGCTCCCACCTGGATAACAAGGGAATTCATTTTCAGTTTTATCATCAGGCGCCCACCTAGAAAATAGGGGAATTCATTTCAGTTTTCAACATCAGGCGCCCGCCTGGATAATAAGGGAATTCATTTTCAGTTTTCAGCATCAGGCGCCCACCTGGATAACAAGGGAATTCATTTTAAGTTTCAGTATCAGGAGCCCACCTAGATAACAAGGGAATTCATTTTCAGTATAAGCATCAGGCGCCCACCTGAATAACAAGGGAATTCATTTTCTGTTTTCAGCATCAGGCGCCCACCTGCATAACAAGGGAATTCATTTTCTTTTTTCAGCATCAGGCACCCACCTGGATAACAAGGGAATACATTTTCAATATTAGCATCAGGCGCCCACCTGGATAACTAGGGAATTCATTTTCAGTACTCATCATCAGGCGCCCACCTGGATAATAAGGGAATTCATTTTCAGTTTCAGCATCAGGCGCCCACCTGGATAACAAGGGAATTCATTTTCAGTTTTCAGCATTAGGCGCCCACCTTGATAACAAGGGAATTCATTTTTAGTTTCTGCATCAGGCACCCACCTTGATAACAAAGGAATTCATTTTCAGTTTTAGCATCAGGCGCCCACCTGGAAAACAAGGGAATTCATTTCAGGTTTCAACATCTGTCGCCCACCTGGATAATAAAGGAATTCTTTTTCAGTTTTCAGCATCATGGGCCCACCTGGATAATAAGGGAATACATTTCAAGTTCCAGCATTAGGGGCCCACCTGGATAAAAATGGAATTCATTTTCAGTTTCAGCATCAGGTGCCCACCTGGATAATAAGGGAATTCATTTTCAGTTTCAGCATCAGGTACCCACTTGGATAATAATGGAATTCATTTTTTAGTTTTTAGCATCAGGTGCCCACATGAATAACAAGGGAATTCATTTTCAGTTTCATCATCAGGCACCCACCTGGATAAGAGGGAATTCATTTTCAATATTAGCATCAAGCGCCCACCTGGATAACAAGGGAATTTATTTTCATGTTTCAGCATCAGGCGCCCACCTGGATAACATGGGAATACATTTCAAATTTTGGCATAAGGCACCCACCTGGAAAACAAGGGAATTCATTTCAAGTCAGCATCATGCACCCACCTGGAAAACAAGGGAGTTCATCTCAAAGTTTAAGCATTAGGCGCCCACCTGAAAAACAATAAAATTTATTTCAAGTTTCCAGTCAGTAGCAGGCACCCACCTGGAGAATGGGGGAAGTCATTTCATGATTCATTTCAAGTTTCAAATTAGAGGTAGCACGAGTTGCTTGAAGAATAAGGTTTTTATCTCGAGGCACGGGGGTTTGAGATGACTAAAGAAGAAGTCCAAATCCAAGAAAAAAGAAAGAAAAGGGAAATAGAGGGAAGTGAATCAAAATGCAAAAGCAGATGAAAGTGTCACGATCCGTTCGGCCGTTTTAAAAATTAACACCCCGATCCCCTATTAACTACTTTTTCCATGTTTATTTCTGCTATTTTGATTTGCCGGGATGTTTGTTTTTGAGTTTCAGAGAGTTTTGGGACACTTAGTCCCTAAATAAGAGCTTAAGTGTTTGAAAGTTGACAGTAGTTGGAACAATGTGAAGATGGCATCAGAATGGAAATCTGATGGTTCCGTTTAGCTCCATTGGGTGATTTCGGTCTTAGGGGCGTGATCAGATTGTGTTTTAGAAGTCCGTAGCTAATTTAGGCTTGAAATGACGAAAGTCCAATTTTTCAAGTTTCTGGTACCATAGTGAGATTTTGATTCGAGGGTCGGAATGGAATTCCGAAAGTTGGAGTAGTTCCGTAGGGTTGAATGTGACATGTGTGCAAAATTTCAGGTCATTCGGACGAGGTTTGGTAGACGTTTTGATCGAAAGTGTATTTTGAGAATTTTGGAGTTCTTAAGCTTAAATCCATTGTTATTCCAAGTTTCGATGATGTTTTAGGTGTTTTAAGGATTGTTACAAGTTTGGGAAGTGGTTTGTGACTTGTTGGTGCCTTTGGTTGAAGTCCTGTGGGCCTCGGGATAATTTCGGATGGTTGACGGAAGGATTTTTGGAATTTGCAATTGTAGCTTTAGCTAGTTTCTGTCATAACCACACCTGCGAGTGTGGGACCGCAAGTGTGGAGCCGCAGAAGCAGCGGATCATCCTAAAAAGCGGAAATGGGGAAGTTTAGTGGGAGCCGCAAAAATGGTACATTTTTCACAGGAGCGGTACCGCATCTGCAGATGGGGAGTCTCAGATGCGGAAGCTGGTCTTAAGTGAAAGGTCGCAGGTACGACCATTGGTCCACAAAAGTGGGACCGGAGATGCGGTAATAGCTGGGCAGAAATATGAAATTTTAAGGGTTTAGTTTTAAAAGTTGGAAATTCGATTTGGAGCTCGGGAGAAGGCGATTTTTGAGAGGAAATTGAAGAGGAGATCAGTGGGTAACAATTCTTTAACCCTTTCTAGTTATATTCCATCAATCCATAGTTAGTTTCATCATTTAATTTCGGATTGGAGATGAAAATTTGGGAAAAGTTGGAAGAAAGTTATTAGACATGAAATTCGATTTTTGATTGGGAATTTGACTTTAGATTTGGTAAATTTTGGTATGCATGAACTCGTGAGATATGAGGATTCTGAAAATATAAATTTTACCCGATTTCGAGACATGGGCCCGAGGGGCATTTTGGTCATTTTACCTAATTTCGTGTATTAGCTTAGAATTTAATTGTAGAATCAGTTACTTGAAGTGTTATTTACATTATGCAATTGAATTGAATAGATTTGGGCCATTTGGAGTCAAGTACTTGTGGTAATAAAACCGCGGGATGTGTAGGCGACGTTTTGAGATTTGGTATGTTCCTACCCTTTCTAGGCGTGAGTGTCGATATAGCCCTCCGCTGTGTCTTATCAGGCTTCAACGAAGATGTGGTTTGCTTACCCTTTGATCCTTCCGAGGGTGGGGTCATTGATGCCAACAACGTGCCACATGGTGAAGAATTTCCTCTCGTCGCGTATTGCTCTCTGTCGACTTATTTTAGTTGTGCCCTTTGCGAGGGGTTTCATGCTTTGGCGAAATGGGGACGATGATGTCTTTGGGTGGTGTGCCGATGGTTGTCTGAATAAGACGTTCGTGCTTTGCGCCTGCTCCGATGGTACAGAGCTCGACGTCTCGGCCCGAGCTCAGACGGGTTGTATCAAGAGAATGGTCTTTGTGGCGATTTGTCATTTGGAATTCGCCAGGGATTAAGGATGCGGGAGCTATTTGGTCCATTAGTCCAGACCGCCCTATTGACTTTGGTTCAACATCATTGTTGTATATGATCAAAACACCTGAATTCATGAACACATGTTTTATTTAAGATAAATCAAATGAGGGAGATGGTTACCAATGCGTCAGTGTGATGCCAAGGCGGAGTCTCGGTGCCCTTTTCCCTGGATGTAAGGGTTTCCTCTGGAATTTTTCCCTGGACCTATTTTTCTCTGACGGCGAACGTTTTCACTTTCCATTTTATGAGTCCTTGGAGGGTGTCTCCACTCCTTCACTGTCATGGTAATACGTTGTGGCTTGTTCGCTTCATCCTTCCTGGTTGCCTTCCTCCCTTGGGGCTGGACTCGAGCCTGACCGCTCGATGGTACTTGGCGGTGATTTTTATTGAGTAGCACGGATGTCATCCTTCTGAGCTGGTGGCCATTTTTGACCCTGTGGCCGCACACGCCCTGCGGTTCCCGCGCCGGGTTGTGGTTCCTTTGAAGGCCTGAGTAGCTTAGAGTCCCTGGTTTCACTTATAGTGATCATGATATTTGGTATATCAATGTTGAAACAGTACTCTACTGTGCTGGGTACCTCTGCCGGCAGTGCCTCGTCAGATCCGGTTCCACTAAACGTTCCTCGAGGATATTGCTCTCGAACTATTTCCCTACCGTTGTGAGGTAGGTTGTATCTTGTGGTGTTCCTCCCATTTGCGGTGCATGGATGGTAACTCTATCTTTTTCGCATTAGTTTCTTTGCTGGGAGCCTGGTTGGGTATCCCGGGGCCGTAGAGGCTCCCGGACGATTGTCCATGGCCCTGATTCGTGGCCGGTGCCTGGTACGGGCATCTGACTAGGTCTCGGCTGGGTATCTGATTAAGCTTCATTTCAAATTACCTGGAGTCATCGCGCATGCTTTGTTTAAACTTTGGGCGAAGGCATGAGTTCCAGTCATCCGAAACTAGGAGCGATCTCATTTGTCCTATCAGGGAATCAGGCGCGACTTCCTGTGGTGTTTCACTCTCTCTTTTTTTTGCATCAGATGTGTCGGGCTCTTCCGTTACTGCTTCGATGGCATTAGTGTGTGCTCATGTGGAGGGATCTGTTGATATGGTAAGCGAGTTTGTGAGGTCAGGCTCTAGGTTGCGGCGCTACATCATGGATTCTTTTGACAGTGTTTCCCCGAACTTGTTCAACGAGACGGGCTCGAACTCATCATCTTGAAGGTCGCTACCTTTTTCTGCGCATGTTTAAGCGGTGGTGCGCTCGTCGAGATCCGAGGTCCTTTCGCACCTAGGGAGTTCCGGCGTCCCGGATTTTCGTGAAGCGGGTTCTCGGACCGCATCCCCTAGAGATAACTGTTGCATGAACCTCCACGAATCTGACTCGATTCTCATGGATAGATCCTCCAGTTTTTTCATTGTGGCGGGGTCTATTATCGATCCGTTGTTGCTTGATCTTTTGGGTACTCGTTCGGCGCAAGGAGCCATTTCCGGTGCTACTGTGCTGGGGATCCCCGGGTGGTTATGCAACTGAGCGATAGCCAACTACTGTGCTTGCAATATTTCAAAAATTTCATAAAGACTAACTTTTTGTGTTTCTTGAGCCGGGGTTTGTTGGGCTTCCTATTTGTCGATATGCTGAATTCTCCCATCAGTGTGGGAGGCCTCATCGACCTGCTGCACGCCTCGCGAACCTGCGTCCGCTGGAATTAGTCCAGATGTGTTATCGGGGTTTCACGGCATCGTGCCAACCACTAGAACAGCCTCGCAGTTCATGTCATGATTTTCGGAGTAGTCGTTCTCAACTCTGTTTACCGAGCCAGACATTTTGACCTGAAATCAAGAGATCTTTGGACAAGAAAAAGTGTGAATGATAATGTGTGATTGTGCAATGAAACCATAAAGAAAATAATCACTATTATTTTTAGCCCGACGGTAGGCACCAAATTGTTTACCATAAAAATGGTAACAACAATTAAATTTGTAAATGGGATTCTAAAAATACGTGATCTATTCCCGAGCTAGTTGTTAGAGCAGTTGATGCTAATAATATGGATTTTAATGATGAAATGCAAGCTAAAACGAGATAGTAATCGAACCGAAGGGCCTACTACTTGGGTGTAGGTCTGGCTAGTGAGAACAAGCAAGTTAGAAAGAAAAGAGAGAGAGAGAGAGAGAGATTATTGCAGTCATGGAGAAAATGGAGAAACATCAGCCCTTTACAAGGTAGGGAGATCCCCTTTATATAGGAGGGGAACTCGTCTATAAGTACGTGGGCATTAATTACAAAGCATGGAGATGGGATGGCCTGATGCGATGCCTCAGCATAAGCTCTAGATAGGCCGGCCCTGTCAGACTCAGTTGTGTGCCTTGGGAGCTTCCCCCTCTATCCTAGCTTCGATCTCCGTCTTCTTTGAGTTGGGCCTCGATGAGCCCCGAGGTCGAGAACTCAGTCGTGGCTTCCTGTCCACGGGGTCTCGAGGCATTCTTGCGAAGTGACTTGAGAGCGAGAAATCAAGTCCTCTGATTTCGCCGCATACATCATGTACTCACACTCTCAGAGCACTCAGTCTCAATGTCTCACACTTTCCACTTATCATGCTCAACCACTCGACATTTTCAGTCACTCAGTACTTTATATGGCCAATCTAGCCTAGGGAAGATCCATCCCGAATATATACATAGCAACTAACTGTCAGTTACTTAGTACTATACAAGGCTAATGCATTCCGGGGAAGATCCATCGCCAAATATAAAGGCTTCGGGAAAGATCCATCCCTCAATATAAATCAATCGTGCTCACTAGGGGTGTGTGCAGACTCCGAAGGGGCTCCTTCAGCCCCAGCGCCATAATAATCCAGATCCAAGCATAAATCAATATAACTTGTTGCGGCGTGCATCACGATCCCATAATATCACTCACACTGAGGCCCTCAACCTCACTCACTCATCAATCTCTCCAGTCTCTCAAACTCACAATGCCATGAAACTAGCCCAAAATGATGATATGATGTGTCAATAAATAGCAACAGAGACTGAGATATGATATAAAATGAATGAACATGATTGAGTATGAAGTTGCGATTGAAACAAATAATTAAACAACAATATAACCTCAGTGGGTCCCAACAAATTAATCAAGTAGTCTAGAGATGCTTTCAAACATGGATCACAGCTTAATAGCTCCAGTACATTAAGATTTTATTGTTACAGATAAGATTAGGTAACTACAGTACCACAGGAATAACGGAGTTACAATTCACACAGTGCACACCCACATGCATGTCACCCCAAAACAAAACACATTACACGTAATTCGGGATTTTATACCCTCAACATCAAGTTTAGAAGTCTACTTTCCTCGAACATGCCAAATTCGATAACGAGCAAGCAAAGCGATGCTCCAAAATGCCATCCCGTGAGTACCGACCTTAGAACGCTCGAAACTAGACAAAAGCAACTCAAGAACATCAAATAATGCCACAGGAAACTAACCCAATCGATAAAGGTCGAATATTTAATCAAAAATCCAAAACCGGGAAAAAGCCAACCCCTGGACCGCACCCCGGAACCCGACAAAGCTTATAAAATCCGACAACCCATTCTATTAAGAGTCCAACCATACTAGTTGTACTAAAATCCGACTCTGTATCGATGTTCAAAATTAAAAACTTAACTTTATGAAATCTAATACAAAACCCCCAAATTTTACTTTGAAATCATCAATCAAATGCGAAAAATGAAGATGGATGCATGAAATATAACCAAAATCGAGTAGGGCAAACTTACCCAATCCATTTGGTGACAATCGCCTCAAAAATTGCCCAAATCTGAGCTCCCCAGCTCAAAATAAGACCAAATGAACAAACTCATGATATTATATATTTTTGCCAGTTGTTCTGCCTCGTTTCTCGTGCCAAATGATCCTGCAACTCGCTTTTGATGCCTCCAATAGATTTCTTGTGAAATTTCAGTCAAGTTAGGCTTTTGAATCTCTATATATGATCTTATAATGAATGTGATATGTTCGTTTCAATATTTTGAGGTAGTGCACATTTTTTAATACGAAGTCAGTGGCAATTTCGTAATTAATTTGAAAAATATAGCAACCCAATTCATAGAAAAATGATCATAAACTCCTCATACGATGTCCAAATTCAACTATTCTTTTTTATATGGCTCCGTAATTATGATACGGATCTCATGATTTAGTAAAAACATAAATTGGAGCTTATTTTCTTAATGTGATACCATTTATGCTTGAAGAAACGATGCCGAAACATAAAAAACGAGCGCAACACAACCCAAACCTATCTGAAACTCACCCGAGCTCCTAGGGACCCACGTCCGAACATACCTGTCACGACCCAAATCCCGGTCGTGATGGCGCCCAGCACACTATTAGGCAAGCCCGACCATTATTCAACACTTAACCCAATTTATCAAAAATAGCGGAAAGAAATATCAATTAAGGAAGATTAAAATACTGAAGATTTTAACAAAATACACAATATAATCTCACTAGGACCCGGTGTCACGAATCTGAGCCTCTAGAATACAGAATATCATCCTAATACACGGTATATCCAAAGTCCGATAATGCGGAAATAAAGAGATAGGATAGGAGGGAGAAGATCAATGGCTGCGAACGCCGTGCAGCTACCTCGATACTCCCAGAGGCTGGATCTGCTGATCAACTGGATCTACTGAGCCTGAGACTGCCCTGGATCTGCACACAAGGTGCAGGGAGTAAAGTGAGTACTCCGACCCAGTGAGTAATAAAAGTAACTACAGTCCGAAGATAAGAAAATCCAGTAAATACACAAAGTAAGCTACAATCCGAATATACAGCAACATATGGAACTGAGCAGCTAAACACCAGTATAAATACAAATACATGAATGCAATGCAATGCATATGATGGTACATTCCAGTACCCACTGCGGCGTGCAGCCCGAGCCAATATCTTGGTCAGTCATTGTTACCTGACCGGTCAGCCATTGTTACCTGATTAATTTATATCATACAGTGCCATTGTTACCACTGTTCAAGTATATAATCCAGTGTCATTGTTACCACTATTTCAAGTATATCACACAGTGTCATTGTTACCACTGTTTCAAGTATATCACACAGTGTCATTGTTACCACTGTTTCAAGTATATCACACAGTGTCATTGTTACCACTATTTCAAGTATATCACACAGTGTCATTGTTACCACTGTTTCAAGTCACTTTATAATCAGTCCAGAAAATAATATAATAAGCCCCTTGGGCATTTACAAAACAGAAGTTCCCAGCCCGGAATACATTTAAAAATATCATTTAAGTTTTCAACACTTAGAATTATGGCTGAGTTTGCAAAACAGCATTTAAAACCTTGGACTGAAATTAAATGATATGAATATCATGCTAAGCAGTAATATCAATCCTCGAAGGATTTTACAAATCGGCACAAGTTCCCAAACATGGCATCAAGCCCAGTAATATGAATGAAGTATGTGTATCAATCACCAGTATAGTATAAACATCACACGGGATGGACCAAGTCACAATCCCCAATAGTATCCGACCCCGTACTCGCCATGGAGTGCATGTCACGCCTCAATATAGCGTTACGATGTGAAAATCCGGGGCTTCAAACACTCAGAACAACATTTACATCTATTACTCACCTCAAGATGGCCAAAAGTCTACTCCGCGATGCCCTTTCCTTTCGAATCGACCTCCTCGCACGTCGAATCTTGCCAAAACAACAAGTAATATATTACAATAGGCTAAGGGAATATAACCCAATCGAAAAGACTAGAAAAATATCGAAAATCACGAAATTTGCAAAACCCGAGCCCCGGGCCCACTTCTCGAAAAATTACGAAAGTCACATCACCGGATTCCTCATCTCGCCACGAGTCCGTACATATAAAATTTACCAAAATCGGAGTTCATTTGACCTCTCAAATCACCAAATCTTATTTTCAAATCCCTAGGCCTAAATCCTCAATTTTTCTACTATTTTCATGCTCAAATCCATACATAATTGATGTACTTAACTCAAAATAGGTGAGGATAACTTACCTTCACATTGATGATGAAAATCCCCTCTTGAAGCTCCCCAAAAATCGTCCATACTTTGAAGAAATGAAGAAAAGTGAGCTAAATCCGTGTATAAAAGAATCTGCTTGTGCTTCGTCGAGTTGTACCTTGCACTTGTGCTATACAAGTTGTACATCCTATTAAAATTGTTTCTTGTTGGACACCTTCTGTTTAAACACCCATAACTTCTTGTATAAATATCCAAATGACAAACGGTTTAAAGACTTAGAAAATAGACTCAAATATCTTTAACTTGATAGGTTGTAGACCATATAACTCTTTATATATACTAAGATATGAGCTTCTAAAGTGCATCATAAATTCTGCCGAAATTGCTCCAGCAGCCCTTTTCGATCCATCGTAACTTTCTGAGATAATATCCAAATCGCGAATCGTTTACCTTTCCGAAAACTAGAATGCATGGGCTACAACTTTTGTGTTTTGCACTTTTTCGGATTTCTTATAGATTACAAGATATGATCTTCCAAACTGGACTACTCGCACCTAAAATTTTCTGGGCACAGCAGAATTTTCTGCAATTTTCTGCAATTTTTCCTAAGTCCGAAATCACTCCGAGACACCTCTGAAACACTCCCGAGCCCTCGGGGCTCCAAACCAAATATGAACACTGACTCTAAAACATCACACGAACTTGCTCGAGCAATCAAATCGCCAAAATAACATCAAAATCAATGATTTGAGCCTTAAATCCAAGAATTCTTTCAAATTTCATAAACTTTCAAATTTTCCAATTTAAGGCCGAAACCCGTCAAACAACGTCCGTTTGTAACCAAACTTTACAGGAAGCGCTTAACCAACATATATGACCTGTACCGGTCGTCGGAACCAAAATACGAGCCCGATACCATTACTATCTGATCAAATTTCATTTTCATTTTCCTTAAACATTTTCATAAAACAATTTCACGAAAAAATTCATTTCTCGAGCCTGGGACCTCGGAATTAGATTCCGGAAACACGTTCAACTCCCATATTTTTCTGTGGACCTTTCGAGACCGAAAAATCATGGGTCCGGGTCTGTTTACCAAAAATGTTGACCAAAGTCAACTTTAACAATATTAAATATCAAAAAATTTCAAATTTTTCCCATAATTCATATATTTCAACACAAAGATATTCCGGACACACTCCTAAGTCCCAAATAACCTAACGAAGCTATCCAAACCATAAAATTTGCATTTCGAATCCGATATTAAAATTTCCACTTCCGGCCAAATTTTCTCAAAAACCTTCAATTTTCCATCTTTAGCCGAACGGCTCCAAAATGACCTACGGACCTCCGAATTCACTTCCGATCGCGCTCCCAAATCAAGAATCACCATACGGAGCTACTCCCAGTCTCGGAATCCCAAACGGAGATCAATAACACTGAAATGCATTTTAAACCATACTGATGCAATTTCTTCTAAAATGCTATCTTCCACAATAGGCGCCAAAACGCTCCCGGGTTATCCAAAACCCGATCCGGGCATACGCCCAAATCCGAAATCATCATACGAACCTGTTGGAACCTTCGGATCCCAATTCCAAGGTCGTTTACTCAAAATTCCAATCCTAGTTCATTTCTTCAATTTTAAGCTTTCAAAATGAGAATTTCCATTTAGATTTGACTCCAAACTTCCTAAATTTTAATTCTGACCATACACACAAGTCAATATACCTGAGATGAAGCCGCTCATGGCCTCAAACTGCTGAATGATGCGCCGGAGCTCAAAACGACCGGTCGGGTCGTTACAATACCAACAAGTCCATAACATAATACAAACCTACTTGAGGCCTCAAATCACGCATAACAACATCGAAACGACGAATCACACCTCAAATCAAACATAATGAACTTTCAACTTCCAAAAACTCGCGCCGAGATATATCACGTAAACTTAGAATGAACTCAAATTTTTCACACAAGTCCCAAATTACATAATGAAGCTATTCCATTTACTAGAACTATAGTCCGAATTTGATATCCTCAAAGTCAGCTTTAGGTCAAACTTATGAACTTTCCAAAACTTCAAATTTCCAACTTTCGCCAATTTGTGTCGAAAGCTTCTAAAAACATCCAAATGCAAATTCGGCCATTCTCCTGAGTCCAAAATCACCATCCGGACCAAACGGAAACATCGAAACTCTATTCCGGGGTCAAATTTACAAAAGTCAAATTTGGTCAACTCTTCCAACTTAAAGCTTAAATCATGAAATTCATTCTTCCAAATCGATTCTGAATAACTTAAAAACAAAAATCGACGATTCACATAAGTCATAATACATCATACAAATCTACTCATGCCCATAAACTACCAAGCGAAGTGCAAATTCTCTAAACGACCGGTTGGGTCGTTACATCCTCCCCCACATAAACATACGTTCGTCCTCGAACGTGCCCAGAGTTGTTCTTATGCCGCCAGATCAGCGTGTAACCTTACCATGAAAATACCCGGCAGTGATCCCACATCACCTTATACCATATAGGCCCGACCATACAACATACTGAAGATCATTACTTCAACCTTAGCCCATAAACCACAGAATACAATTCCCAACATCTGGAATTTCCTACAAGACCCGAACCTCGCAATCTACACACTATATAAGTATGAACAAGCTGTATCAAGCCATAATTATAACCCAAGACACAATCACATGATATACCACAAAACTCAAATACCCATAGCAAAATTTTCGATCATAGTAGCTGCTAAAAAAACCCAATTCCGGTAATAAACCTCATATCAAACAAAACCTTGTTCTAAAACCTTCGGACACTGCCGATGATGAAAGAAACAAGCAGAACTCATAACCATTCATCAGATCAACAAGTCATGGAGCTCCCTCTCCTTCGACAAGATAAAATGCACAAACACGTGGTTAGAAAGAAATCTATAGGGTAATCACATAAAACATACCATTTTTGCCAATTCTTCCTGATCTTTTTTTGGATCATAATATAAAATACCACCGGTAATAGTATTAATTCCCGGTTGAAATTGATTTTAACTGGTACTAGGGTCAGCCTGACTAGGACTAGGTACACTTTTTCCCTCAGCCAAAGCTTTCTTACATTGATATATGATGTTATCTTTAGGGTGCTTTCTTATATGTCTAGCCAAATATCCCGTCCCTCCCCGCAATAAAAAATATTTTAATGCGACTCCATACCACAAGTTTTACACTTAGCCTTATTTTGTGGAACTAGTTGAGTAAAAAATGGACAAATGGGAGATGTTTCCTGCCGTTTTATAGGTTGTCTAGAAAAAGTAAGGGTAGTAACGGGAGTATCAGATGGGTCGTCATTTGGATTAGCAGCGTTATCACTAGCTGGGATAACATCGGGAGCAAGACTAATGGGTGTATCATCATCCGGTTGAGTTTCATCAAGATCAATTTCCTCATCATCATTTTCATCAATAGTATTATAATTATTCAATAGAAAACATTCATTAATCCATGGTCGAAATGTTCACCGGCTGCTGTATTATGTCATAATTTAGTTTCGGTAAATTGTAATAAACTATTATCGGTATCAAGAATATTAGGTGTAGGACGGGCATGGGGCTTGGTTTGGGAGCCGGGGGCATGGGAAGAGCAACAACAGTACCACTAGATTCACCAATCTTGAATTTTTCCTTATTCTTATTTTTACAAACAATATTTTTTAAGGAAGACATCTTAATTAATCAAGTAATAGAGAATAAATAAAACAAAATTAAGAGTCGGAACGAGTTTACCGAATTGACGAACAACTTATTGAAAATTGTTATCGTTGAAGACTTCAATTCACCAACTTCACAATTTTTCACAAATTGTAACAACCTCAATATTATTTGACTATTTTTTAATAAAATAAATAATAGTAGCAACTATAGCAGAAAACAAGAGAGAGATTACGATTGATTGATATTGATTATGTAAGAAATTGAAAGAATAAGGGGGTATTTATAGTTGAAAATAGGGAAAAGTGTAATTATTAAACGTTTGGGGTTAAAACTATGTTGGTGGGTTAAATGGCTATTGATTTAAATCCCCAACGACACTATTTTTTAAAAGTCTAACGACTATTATTTTTGGAAAAATATCCGTTGGGCCCGTTTGGCCTAATCCTAACAGTCTCAGCCCACTTAGCTCGCGGCCCCGGCCAGTCTCAGGACCGGACCGGCCTACTTGCCACCCTTACGTCTACCGCGGCCCTGGCCTCTCACAGCCCTAACTGGAGGTACTGGTTGTCGTTCGCCTGATTTGGTCGCATATGTCCGCACTATTTATGAGACAATACAATAGTCAAGTTTCAAATTTTGGAAATATCAAATCTGCACGACAAATGCAAGAAACTAAAGTTTCCAAACAGTTTGGTAGCCTCTCAACAATAAGTATAAACGTCTCTGTATCGATCTACGAGACTCTACTAAACCTGCTTATGACTAGTGATACCTAAGCAACCTAGGGCTTTGATACCAACTTTCCAAGACCCCAGCTCTCATCGGAGCCATGACGGTGCCTAACACTACTTACTAGGTAAGCCAATAGTCACAAAATAACTACAAAATTGGTAAAACATGGTTTAATAAACTCAATCGCAGAAATATCATGAAAAAACTAAGAAAGCAACAACAAAACCACTACAGCCATCCCAATGATCTGGTGTCAACGAATACATGAGCACTACTGGATATCAAAATACAAACCAAATCCCCAATACAACTGACAATAAAACAGTAATAAAAGAAATAAAGGAAAGAGAGTCAAGGTCAATGGATGACGTAGAAGCTACCTCAAAGTCTCCCAACAGTGTTACCAACACGAATCTAACAATCACCACGTCCGAATGTACCTGGATCTGCGTACAAAGTATAGAGTGTAGTATGACTACAACCGACCCCATGTACTCAATAATTAACAAAACTAACCTTGGGCTGAAAACAATGACGAGCTTAGAAGAAAACAGTCAGAGACCAATATCAATGACAACAAACATATAATTATGATAGTAACAATGAGTAACTCAAAGGAATTATCATAATCAGCTCGTTCACATTACAAGAATTTAGACATCCTTCCAAGTATAACAATTAAAACCCAACATTGATAAGATAATTTCATTTACCATCTAGCATGAGGAATGATACATATCTACACCTACATGTCAAATATGCATGTCCATTTAATGATCTCACGATGGTATCCCCAAGTTCTCTCACTCTCACCATACTCAAGGTGTCGGTCTCAAATGCCCACTTCATCACACACAAACACATAATCACTCAGCACTGTACAGGTGCCTGGCATCAATTCCCCTCGCCAAAGCATGTATATACATATCATTGTGCCTCCGCGCACTCTATCATGTTAGACTCCGGAGGGGCGGATCCTGACCAAGTGCTAATCAAAATCTAATATGGCATGTTGCGGCATACAGCCTGATCCAAAAAGAAATAAAGCCAATATGGCCATTTGCGGCGTGCAACCCGATCTAAATAATATTGTCAACATGGATCTAAGGCTCACCTCAATCATCAACCTCTCATGTCACAAGGGCTCACAATCTCATATCACACAGCCAAAAAGCACCATATATGGAAAACAAAATCAACGTGCGATATAACAATGAATGATGAACAGAAACTGAGATATGATATGCAAATGAAGAATCATGACTGAGTGTATAATTGCAATTAAGCCAGTTAGCCCAACAAACCTATTCCAAATAACTGAAAACTACTCCAAGATGACATAACAGACCTATTCCAACTCCCGAAACAAAAATCCGAACTGGTTATCAACAAAGTCAAGTCTCGGTAAAACCTCTCAACCTTCAAAACCTTCAAATTTCCAACTTTCGCCAAAAGGCATCAATTCATTCTATGGACCTCCAAACCAACATTCAGACATATGCCCAAGTCCAAAATAACTATACAAAGCCATTGGAACCATCAAAACACCACTCTAGAGTCGTCCACTCAAAAGTGAAGCTAAGGTCAACTCTTTCAACTTAAGCTTCCAATCTTAGGACTAAGTATGCCAATCCACTGAGAAACTTCCCTGAAACTAATCCAACCCCCGTCAAGTTACATAAACACATATGAATGTAGAGGAGGGAATAAATAGGGGAACAGGGCTACAACACAAAATGACTGGCCGGATAGTTACAACTTGTGTGAACCTCAAGTACAACCGCACTTTTTGGTTTGCGGGCTGCACTTCTACCAAAATTCCTTGAAGCTCCACATCATTGTCTGCAGCTATATGTCATTTTCTGCGGGCCATATTTTCTTTTGTGGTCGCAGATTAAATTCTTTGGACCACACTATTCTTACATTTTTTCATTTGACTGATCTTAGCTGAAACATTTCCTCTTTGAGATATATTTTTCCGTTGAGCTCACATCCTCTGGCACACCTGTAATTCACCCATTTTTATTAGATTTTGAGACAAAAATCATTACTTTCGGACTAAAAAAATAAAGCAACAAGTTACAAATAATTGGTTAAACTCCACACTTATCAATTGAGTCATTTTTGGCTAGATTTGTGTCACGACCCAAATCGGAGAGTCGCAATGGCACCCGGTACCTTAGTCAATCGAGTAGCAATGTAACATATCTTTCTTATCATACCATCATGGTAAATGGGCTAGAAAGGCTATCATGAGATAAACAGAATAATACATTAGGAAATACTAGACATAGGACGACACAACATAATATATAAGCTTACACATGTGACATACGAACCAATAAGGCTGACATGATAATTTCTACACTCAACACATTAGCCGTCAAGCCATACAAGTGTCCATATATTTGACATCCGTCTGTAAGACTCTAAGAGTACATAAACGTCATATATGTCGGGACAAGTCCCTGTAATACCAATAAATACATGTTCAAATCATACTAACCGAATAGGCAACTCCGGAGCAAGTGATGTGGACTAACACCTTCCACTGAGCTGATAGCCTACTAGGATAACTGTTGACCTGTTTATCTATACCTATGAGCATGAAACACAGCGTCCCCAGGTAAAAGAGATGCCAGTATAAATAAAGTATCGAGTATGTAAGGCATGAAAGCAGTATATAAAAGACTTGAAAGAAACATGGAGTAAAGAACTCAACATTTAAGCCTGAATACCTTTGTGAATCATGAAACATTTTGAATGTCACGTATATGCATATAAATGACATATCATGCCTAGGTATATGCGTACATAATATCATCAAGCCTCTGAGGATATCCCATCACATCATGAAGTCCTTTGTGGGCGAAATCATCATCGTATACCAACTGATCAGGTGTTGGTATGTTTATAACACCATAACCTTTTCTCATGCCCCATATACTTATAGTATACGCATCTATATGGCCATCTGGTCATGGGTCAATATACATGTAAAAATGAATGCAATACATAAGGAAGTAAGTCAATAATATCTCCCGGAATGTCATGAGACCCATGTATAGGCAATATGATAGTAGGACATATGGTGAATCAAGAACATAGGCAACCCTAGTACTTCTAAGAATAGAATCATTTATGAAAGTTGCATGCTTGCTCATTTCGTGGTATCGTATGCATCATGCCAAAAGGAAAGAAGAGATAGCCTTAACATATATGTATAATCTCTTCCTTGTTAATCAACCAAGATCAACACGACTTCTTGCATCTACAACAAGTGAAATGATATTGCTGTTAACATATAATCTCGTACCATCGTATTTGGCTAGTCATATGGCTTAAGAAAAATTGGAAAGTAAATCCCCTATTTTTAATACATCTCAAATACCCCTAAGCTTCATCAACAGCCTAACAAAAACAACTATAACCAACAATAGCAACAACAATGATATAATCCAATATGTGCTTCTCCGATTATCTTAACAATCATATTGAGCGGCAAGCTCGTTTTTACTTATAACAGGATATAAATGGAATCCAAATTTATTCTATAAATTAGTTTACAACCATCATAACATCATACTTATATGTACTATATTTTTTATAGTTCAAAACATCCACAAAATGCCCCCCCAAAACAGCCTCATACGTCTAACACCTTAATTTTTATCGTCAATCACTTGTTTTTCATCTTTTCTTCTTCAATCATCTTAATTAACACCTAGAAAAGCTTAACAACAGCATCCACAATATTATCAAATTATTTCTCACAATTTCCAGCCACCACAAACCATATATTTAGCCACAAACAATCCAACCAAAAAGACAACCATATCCCATGTTCTTTCAAGTGTCATCTTATGTTTTTTTTACTCAAACAACACAAAATTAACCTAAGGCACAACCAAGAAGACGTTATACATACCTTGGAAAGCAGCAACAACTCTAAACCCTATCTCAACTTAGCTCACAATAGCCATCAATTACACCACAACATCATAGAAGCATTCTCTTGTAGTCTTTAGCACCTTTGTTGATAATTTAAGTAGATTTCCCTTGAGTTTGGTTCTTGGGATCTTGAGATCTTGGGATGTGTTAGGGAGGGTTTTAGAGATCTTTTGGAAAAATATTTGGGTGAGAAAATACCCGAAATGAGGCTGAAACATCTTTTATAAGATGTAAGGTCGGTGGCCGTCTCAAGTGGGTCCCAATCCAGCTTCTTGTGCAGTCTCGCTAAAATGTCAATATCTCTCTACTCCGATGTCTTATCAATGAACGGTTTAATGAGTTAGAGAATAGACTCGTAGATCTTCAATTTGGTATGTAAATCATCCTATAATTCCAAGTATATTGGGAGAAAAACTCAGATACATTTGACTTAATGTTCTGCACATTATGAATGTAACTTGTGATGACCTTTGCTAACTATTGTTCCATAACATGCTTGAATTTAAAACGTATCACACGAATATCATACAACTAAAATAACTCATAGCATAACCTCCTTATCATGTTAAGAACCCTACTCTCACCCCAAGGTACATGTTATAATATTCCAAACTTGTCGACTTTCAACAAAACTTATTTTCTTCAATTGGTTTAGCTTCTAAGCTTTCCAACCCTCTTGGTACTCGTTATTCATGATATTAAATAATTATAACCTTACAAGGTAACATGATTAGTTACTTCATATGCTTCCAAATAAAATCTTATTTCTGAGCTTACATCAATTGACTTACGACGTGCTCTCATGTACAAAAGTATAGGGTGTAACAATTTGAGCCGGGCGGAGGTGATTTCTATGGGAAAGACTATTTTGAGTAATCATTTGGCTTGTTTATGTTAAGTTTCTTACATATCTTTAGTTGAGGGTATTTTTCCTACTATTTGATGATGTTTCCTACATGCAGAGGTGATGTATATATGAGGTGATTAGCATATATACATGTGTCATGGGTATTCATGCTTGTGCTACATTCTAGATTACTATAAGACTTATTTGGTTGTGTGTGTTACTTGATTCCTTGAATTATTAAATTAATTGACTTCGTGAGTACTATAAACCATGCTAAATGTTAAGGCTATTGGTACCTTATGTTTAACATGGTGAGCAAATCTTGGAACTTATGCCATATTTTCTCTGGGATACATACATATAGGTTTTGACCACACGTACATACTTGTTTTGTAATGTGCCTTGATAGGGACTTGTACACTCCGTGAAACATATGCGATCCTTTGTATGAATGCTTGAAGTGGGTTGCTATACTTAATTTAACCATAGTCACACTTTATCCCCACTTTATTTTTATCATGTACTTGTGCGCTCTATTGATGAGTTACGAGAATGTGTCTCTTGATGATAAATCTTATCAGGTATCATTGTGATAATTGTGGCACATGTGGACTTATTGTGCGGATTGATTGTACATGCATACGCAGCAATATAAAGGGATAATTTCATTTGTGTGTTGCGCATACGGCGAGATAAGGGTGGCTAGATGCATGTCTGTGGCATAAGGATGATATTTATTGATGCACACCCGGCGAGATAAGGGTGGCTGATGCACTCGTAGAAATATACGGGGAAATATTCACTGTGATGCTCCCACGACGAAATAAGGGTGGCATTATGGGGATGTTGTCTGATAGCCTAGGGGTGATTTAATTGATTATGCATGTGTGGAGGTACACGAGGGTGTTGTTCTTATGACCTTTTTTTGTGTGTCGTGCATTTTTGCATGAATTTGTTGTATTTTTTATAACATGCTAATTCAATGCCTCTGTTATTACTTATTGATTTGGTTGTCAAGGTAGATTTACCAACGTGGAGTTGATATCTCATATTTGTTGAGTTTTTGGTATAATATTGGGTCGATGAGATGATGAAGTTGTCATTATGATTTAATATATTTGATTCTAGGCAAGTTTTATTGAACGTGTTATTTGTTAATTGATTTGGAAATAGATTATATATGGCATGAGGTCTGCATCGTGCGGGTGTGACAGTGGTGTGGCGCGAGGTGTCGGGCGAGGTGTCGCGCGAGAGTGAATGATAATATGAGCCCGAGGTGGCATATGTGTGCAATTCTAGTTAATGATTTGTTGTTGAAGCTAATCCTTTATTTGTGTCAAATTGTTATCACTTGTTTTGTGTGAGTTTAGTTATTGTTTTTA
The DNA here is from genome assembly GCF_000393655.2 of Nicotiana sylvestris. Lineage (NCBI taxonomy): Eukaryota > Viridiplantae > Streptophyta > Magnoliopsida > Solanales > Solanaceae > Nicotiana > Nicotiana sylvestris. Next base: position 88,222,286 of record NC_091064.1, on the reverse strand, counting down.
TGTTATCTTTTCTGTTGCCAGTCTTTAATGTATTGCACAGGTTATTTGACAAGTGAGTATCTTTTGACTTAAAACCCTCATTACTATTTCTCTGAGGTTAGTCAAGATATTTACTCAGTATATGTGGTCGGTTGTACTAGGGTGGGCATTCGGTACTTCGGTACGTTATTTATATGTTACATCCCACATTTTCATAAGTTAAAGTTTCTTCGTATGTTAATCGACGAAAGTTCGGGAAAGAGATTATTTTGAGATTATAAGCATTATGCTATTTCAAACAAATGATGAGTAAATTCGTAAAGGTGAGAGGGGAAGCAAGTCAACAAAAATGAATTTTCGTCCAAGTTTGGCATGTTGGGATAAAATACGATCCGAGCTAAAATACTCGGTATTTATGGACTAGTGTCATACAAGGTACCACATGACCATGATAATAAGGTGTATAAGGTATGTGAAAAGTAAGTAGTATTTTAAGTAAGTGGAAATAATTATTAATTATGTGGGTAATTGGTTAATTATTGAATAATGGTACATTACCTAGTTAATTAATAATTAATGGTGGATTAATTGAAAACTTTGGATAAGGACCAAAGAAAGAACGTGGCAGCAAGCCACTTTTTAACCAAATAACTCTTAGTCATTTTTGGCTAGGTGGCAAGCAATGTGTCAATTATAACATCCATCATTCCTAATATTTGGAATACAAAGATCTATGAAAGTAAAGTGTTAAAGCACTTCATTTTCTCATGTTCTGATTATAAAAACACTACAATCAAACATTAGCAATTTATTCTAATATTTCCAATTCAAAGACATTACAATCGGACAATAACAATTCCTACAAGTATTCCTAACGTCTTCAAAGAGATTTTTAAGAAATCTTCAACCAATTACTACAAAAGAAGTCCAATGAGATTTCTTAGCACGTTAGCAACGTGAGATTTTGCTATTCTAAGGGAGTACGATGCATTCTTTCTCAAGAACATCATATGGATTTTCCCCTACTTCGATCCGCCATTTCGTATTTTCGCAAAAGACGTGTGTAGAGGAATTGTCAATAAAATCGGTTCAGGTATGTTAAGACTATCCCTTATTTCCTTTTGGCATGATCCATATGATAAAAAAAAACGAATAAATGCACAACTTCCATAAATGACTCTATTCATAGAAGTATTAGAGGTACCTATGTTCTTGAATTCCCATATGTCTTAATATTCTCATATGTTCATGGGTCTCAGAAAAAACATAAGTTGATAAAGTTTATTTCATGATATTAATCAGAGGTATAATGGTATGACGTTCCTAGAGAATTTATTGACATACTTCTCATGCATTGCATTCATTTATACATGTATATTGACCCATGATCAGATGGTGTTATATACGCGTATATATATATATGGGATATGGGAAAAGGTTACGACGTTATATACGCACCACCGCCTGATCAGCTGGTATACGTTGATGATTTTGCCAACGGTGGTCGAGATGATATGATGGGATGCCCTCAGAGGCTTGATGATGTTATTAACGCATATACCTATGCATGGTATGACATTTATATGCATATGCATGACATTATAAAAACAAAATGATTTAGAGAGTTATGCAAACGTACGTGTCGAGTCTCTTACTCCATATTTCTCTTATGTCTATTATTTACTGATTTTCATTCCTTACATACACAGTAAATTATTTGTACTGGCATCGCTTTTGCCAGGGGATGCTGGGTTTTCATGCCTGCAGGTCCCGATAGACAGGTCGAGAGCCCTCTAAGTAGGCTATCAGCTCAACGGAAGATGTCAGTGCTCTCTATTTGCTTCAGAGTTACTTATTTGGTTAGTATGATTTAGACGTGTATTGTTTTGTATGTAGGGACTCTGTCCCTACATTTATGAAAATTATGTATTCTTATAGGCTTGTAGACAAATGTCATATACGTAAAAGACTGTATGGCCTTGTCGGCCTATGTTCATTATACAAGTGGTTATTTTCGTTTTAGAGGCTCATATATCTTATGTACGAGTTGGTATTACATGTTGTATTCTACTTATCTCACGACAACCTTCGGGCTCAATTATCTATGATAGTATGACATGAAAAGACATGTTATGTTGGTAGTCGGTTGAGTAAGCAGTTCTGTCCTAGGGAATATACAAGTCGTGTCTAGTAGAGTCTTATGTATTCTGTCATAGGGAATCTACAAGCCGTGTTTAGTAGAGTCTTATGTATAAGTATGTCATGCACCACACTTATAAGCAGAAGGCTATAAGGCATTTAGGACTGTCACTCTTTATTCTTACTCTGGATCTTGCGGTAGAGCTCAATTGTAAGAACTCACCTTTTTAAACTCTATCTTTTTCATAATACGATGATGCCTATGTCCAAAAGGTAGCTGGTAAGAGATTGAATGTGGTTGTAGAAAAGTTGATCAGAGGAACTCGCTTTTGCATCATGCTTATGGTGAATAAATGTGAGGTCTTCAACAGAACATGTGTGTACTAAGACGTGTAAGGTTTTTGATACGGAGCCTTGAAAGAATATCTATCCACTCGTATGGTAAAAAGGAATAAGAGAATTAGAATATAGGCACAAGTTTCAGCAAGTAATAGAAGCAAGGTGAAGAAGGATACGAGGTACCCAGTTAATGAAGATTAACAATATTTCCAATTCAAGCAAAGGAATATAAGCAATCCAAGTTACTTTTGACAGTAACAGATATATATAAAATTAGCTACACCCATCTCAATTATGCCCTATGGGGGATAACATATATGTCTTAAGAGAAGGATGAGATATTAGGATACAGTTGGGGTTAGAGTAACCCAAAATGGTAGATGGATTGTTAGTGTTAGTTGACATTTCCGAAGGACAGTGCAAACGTGGTAATGGATCTCCTTGTGAGACACCTAGATGATACACTTTAAAATAGTATAGCTAGATATAAGTACTTAAAAGATAGGCACTGTAAGCCTGGAAGGGATAGATATTACTTAGTATGGCACCCGTCCCTAGTGGAGAGATAATGTTAGGCAGCCTGAAGAGCTAGTGGATGGAGCAAAGGGGAGCTAAAAGCAAAAGAATATCATATTGAAGTTTTTAGAATAAAGTGATAGACAGAAATGTTAGCAGGAAATAAGAAGACAGCTAATGAAGCATTATGAGTGAGGTGTGATACATGGATGACAAAAAAAATGATGACAGTATTACAAAGTCTATAGCCAAGTGAAGGAAAATATGAGAGGTGATAGGCCGTGAGGCAACAAAAGAGTATAGGACATAAAGTCATATCCTCATTTTGAGGAATAAGTTCGTGACTCCAACGTGACTAGCAGAAGGGAGAGTTAAACCCTAGAGTAATAGAAATCAGTATGGGCTGGTGAACAAGATAACGTAAACTTGAATTAGGGACTGAGTGATTTAATAATAGTCAGCATCATGAGAATTTCAGATTGCATTCCAGCAATAATAGAATGGACGATAGAAGAAGATTCATGAGAAATTCAGAGAATGGTCATTGAAGAAGACGCTTCCCTAAAGTAAGCAATGTGAGCAATGTTAAGCTTAAAGGACTGTATGTGCCAGTTGCACTAAGTGTCTCCATCACAAGTAAGGAATTTTGTTATCCTTGGTACATAAGAATTACCAGAAGGCGGGTAAGGGTTATCGATGATGTGAAAGGATGCCTAAGATGAAGAGGTAAAACATCTATAGGTAGGTCGTCGTAGCTCTAACTCTTAGTACTCCCCTAAATGGGGGAATATTGAGTAATGTGGCGTTAAGTCAGAATTAAGTGATTCTAGTAATTATTGAATGGTAAAGGAAGAATGCGAAAAAAATGAGAAAGAAATGAAATTGCACTTTCAAATCCTACACATATGCTACAATTCCATAACATTATGTAAGCATTACATCAAGAAAAGGACGTAAGGGTTCCGCTCAGGATGTTATTGATAGATAAAGATCTAGTACATGAGTTAAGTTAAGACAAAGGAAATAACACAAGAAAGATTACATGAAATATGGATTTGAGAATGGGCCAACAAAAAGTTAGTAGTAGATTCAGGAAGAGCCTAGTTATTCCTAGACAAGAGGATAAAGACAAATCAACAGACCAATGCAAGATAAACATAGGGTACCCCAACATGGGGATTTCAGCCTCGTAGTTACGACATTGTAATACTTAGATATATTCATATAAGAGTCGGGGAAGTTAAAAAGGTACCGTATGAGTATTACAGGAGTAAAATAAAGTGCCACTGGGAATACAGTCAAAATATTAGTTCGAAGCAACCCTACAAGCACAAGGGCATGAAAGTAAGTAACTATGGATAATTACAGGCAAGGAAGGACATCAAAAGGTCCATTGAATATACAATTTAATAAGCTCACAGTTTTACAAGAGTTAGAGGATCCTCCCTAAGTACTACAATGAAATACTAGTTGAGGAAATAAGGACGAAGGCTTTAACCTAAATATAGTAACTTGAAGAAACAATGGTCTTGTAATAGCAATCTCACTACAACGTTGTATGCACTTCATAAAGAAGTGATCCGGCACCTATCGCGGCTAAAGAGCGGGAAGTGAAACCAAAAGTAATGGTCGAAATCATATGAGTTGCAAAAATAAAATAAAAAATCCGGGATGCGTAAGCTAAGTATGCATGCAACAAGGGGCCAAAAAGATCAGGAAAAGTAATTACTTATGTTTAAAGAAAGCTGAGATGGAACAAAAGAAATTATTTGATTAATGATACAAATTTAGTTACGTTATGAACACACTTAAAATTTTGGAGTATTCTCCACGCAACATGTATATTCACATTCATATAGCCGTAGAAGACTCCAGTATAAGTTACAAGAAAGAATAGAGCCCAGGGCATAGACAACCGATTTAATTGTTAGATGATGGTAACATGGATATTCCACAGAGACCATGAAAGGCTAAAGTAATAACTAACACCAGGAGCTGCACATCGGAAGGTAGCTTAAGCCTATATAAAGGCTGATCAGAATGAAGAGGAAACTAAAGAGTTACATCAACCAAGTAAATCATGAGTCTGATTATTGGACCCAGAAATTTATAAAAATTGTGATTAAGAACATTGCAAGATCACTATTAATATCAGAGGTACAAGAGAGAAAGTACAACAACCATATTCTATAACAGCCTTACGAGAAAGCCAGTTAGAAGAGTACCAGCCTCATAAGAAGTCAGTATAAAGCTCTCACCAAATCATGTAAAGAGGTGCAAGTATTATAAGAGAGCTTTAAGTCATGGATGTAATTATACCTATATGGAAGGGGCATTATGAAGAGACTTTAAGGTAAGTAAGGTAAGGTGAACAATGTACGAGATACTCAAATGGAAAAGGTTGTGAAGAGTCCATACTTCTGATAAAAGGCTAGAAGCACGAGTATTCAGTATCCAGGAATGATAGCGGCGTCGTTAGTGGCATATCTTCCAGCATATGGTTTCAAGTATCGAGAGGTCTAGTTAAGAGAGTAAAAGAAGAGTTAGAGACGATGTGCTGTCTCACTTGATGTTCCATAAAAGCATAAGGAAATCGGTCGCAAGCTAAAGTGTGATAGAACGACAAGGTTTTAGAAAGACATGTGTAAGGATAAAGAAAGGCGAGTAAGAAGGTAACGAGAATGGATAAGTCATCAAGATTAAGCCCATGAATAAAATAGAGATCATGGTTTCTCTAAATCATACAAAGCTCAGTATAGCCTGAATTAACTCAAAGGAGTCTAAGACTAATAGCATTTAGAAGACATGGAATACTGCCCTGATAGTGGAATAATGGTGTAATTGTGAAAGATAACGGATGACGTTTGAGCCTTTGATTGAGTAATGACTTGGAAAAAAAGAAAGAGGTGGATTTTGTGAATTGTACAGAATTAAAAAATCCATGTAAGATGAGTCACATAAGGATGCTATAAAATAAGGTTATTGAAGTATAGTATCGCCCTAGGTGGATCAATCTAAATACACCAGATATCCCCGATGAGATGTAAGCCTTAGTGGCAATGTATAACGTAAGAAGCTTCAAGTTATCAATAGAAGATTGTAGATCAACATTGATGTAAATTAACTAGGATGGACAAAAGTCACAAAGTATGAGGTGAGATAAGGCCGTCATTCTTAAGACGAACAAGTAATGAGGAAGCATTAAAGGACATAGATTTATACCTATGGGATAAGTAACAAAAGTACCCTGTACTTTGGTAGCAGACCTCAGTAATGATAAATCGAAGTAAGAGTTATGGTATAGTATGACCCACCATGATGCAGTAAAGTCATACGAATAGATAAGCGGATCTATCAAATAAGGTATAACAATATACGTAAGTTCGACAAAGTACCGAGCGAAGAACTTCAGTATACCTACAGATGCCTAGAGGGACATTTTATCAAGCTCTGTGTATGTTTGAAAAGTGAGGCCTAGAGATTGGCTAAAAGCCGTAAGAAAGAGGACAGAAGAGTCGCATAGGCCCACATACAAGGAAAAAAATCGTACAGGCAACATCATAGAAGATAGCAAGAGTTACGAGATTAGAAGAATTTTGACAATAGACTGTCACGACCCGGATTTCCCATCATAGGGAATCTGATGGGTTGTTATCATAGCCATAGGTTGCCTCACAATTTAAGAAAAAAGCTAGGTAGAGTCTGAGGGATCAATACAGAGACGTCTACGCTTATCCCCCAAAGCCTATAGAGTTTAGGAATAACTTCACATCTATTCTTTTCTGTCATGTGATTTGACTTCTCAATTCTAATTGGACTTCTAATCTGTTCTTTCGCATATGGGGAGAACACGTACCGCTTTATCAGCTGATCAGTAGCCCGAGCCCCTTAGTGGCAGCTCTTATGAGGGGCAGAGGATGGGGTCGAGGCTGTGCTAGAGGCTGAGGCAGGGGCAGGGCTCAGCCTAAAGATTGGTAGTAGCACTAGCAGGTAGAGTTTGATGACGAGGTTCCAGCTCAGACCATTCCGGTAGGGCCAGCTCAGGTTCCCGATAGATTCATCGTTACCCCGGTACTTCAGGATGCTTTGGTCCATTTAGTGGGCTTTATGGAGAGCGTAGCTCAGACTGGCACATTCCCTGTAGCACCAGATGTCTCTCAGGCTAGGAGAAGTGCTCAGACTCTCGCTACCCATACTCCAGAGCAGATGGATCCTCAGTTCCAAACACTAATAGCTTAGCAAGCAAAGGTAGCTCAGCCAATTGTTGTGGCTCAGGCCGTTGTTGGATCATCTATATCTTCCGAGGCTTTGTTGAGGTTGGATAAGTTCACCAAGCTTTTCCCGATTCATTATAGTGGGGCAGCATCTGAGGACCCCCAGGATTATCTTGACCACTACAATGAGGTATTGCGGAACATGGGGATTATAGAGACCAATGGGGTCGACTTTGCTGTATTCTAGATTATAGGGTCTACCAAGAGATGGTAAAATGATTTTGTGTTGACTAGACCAATTGGGATGCCTGCCTTGACTTGGGACTAGTTCTCTCAGTTATTTCTCGAGAAGTTCCTTCCAATCACTTAGAGAGAGGACTACCGCAGGCGGTTCGAGCATCTTCAGAAGGGTTCTATGATTGTCACCCAGTACGAGACTAGATTTATTGATTTGTCTCGTCATGCTCTTCTTATACTCCTCACCGAGAGAGATAGAGAGAGAGGGGGGGTGAGGAGGTTCCAGGATGTGGCCAATATGGCCCGGCGAGTTAAGGCAGTTCTAGCTCAAGGGAGTGGTCAGGGGTCTTACAAGAGGCCTCCTCATTGTAGCAGGTTAGTGGTGCCTCGTCTGGAGGAAGAGATTCTTTTGCTAGGGGTCATCCTTACAGGCCGTTTTATTCAGCACTTTAGTCTTCTCACGGTACTCCAGGTGGCCGTGGTTCTCATATGCAGTATTCTAATCAGCTACCCATAGTGCATTACCAGCTCCTATTAGTGCACCTCTGATCCAGAGTTTTCAAGGTGGTTACTCAGGCCTTCAGGGTCAGTTTTAGGGTTAGCAGTCCCAGCAGCCGAGGGCTTGTTATACTTGTGGCGATCTGAGGCACATTGCTAGATTTTTGCCCTCACGCATGAAGTAGTTCTTAGCATCAGGGTTCTCGTGCCGTGGTTCTGGCACCAGGTGTTCCATCGCCTGCTTATCCAACTAGAGGTAGCGGTCAGGCAGTTAGAGGTAGAGGTCGAGGTATTAGAGGTGGAGGCCAGGCTGCTAGAGGTGGAGGCCGTCCTAGGTATATAGTTTAGAGTGGTGGGGCCCAGCACCGATGTTATGCTTTCCCAACCAGGCCTGAGGCTGAGGCATCCGATACCATTATCACAAGTACGATTTTAGTTTGCAATAGAGATGCTTCAATTCTATTTGATCCAGGGTCTACATACTCCTATGTGTCATCTTATTTTGCTATGTATTTTGTTGTGCCTCGTGATTCTTTCAGTGCTCCTGTATATGTGTCTACACCAGTGGGTGATTTTATTATTGTAGACCGTGACTATTGATCGTGTGTGGTTATTATTGGGGGTGTTGAGACCCATGTAGGTTTCCTACTTATTGATATGGTCGATTTTGATGTCATCTTGGGTATGGATTGACTGTCACCTTATCATGCCATATTGGATTGTCACACTAAGATCGTGACCATAGCCTTTCTGGGGTTGCCTCGATTGGAGCGGAGAGGGACTCCTGGTCATTCTACCAGTAGGGTCATTTCTTATATGAAGGCTCGGCGTATGGTTAAGAAGGGGTGTTTAGCTTAATTTCTATCCCGCCATACCGTTTGGACCCACCAGAGTTGAATGAACTGAAGTATCAGTTGCAAGATTTTCTTGATAAAGGCTTTATTAGACCTAGTGTCTCGCCCTGGGGTGCGCTTCTATTGTTTGTTAAGAAGAAGGATGGGTCGATGAGGATATGCATAGACTATCGGTAGTTGAACAAAGTCACAATCCAGAACAAGTATCCATTACCGAAGATTGATGATTTATTTGATCAACTTCAGGGTGGCAATGTATTTTTGAAGATTTATTTGAGATCAGGATACCATCAGTTGAGGATTAGGGCATTCAATGTCCCTAAGATAGCATTTTGCATTCGGTACGTGCATTATGAGTTTTTAGTGATGTCATTTGGGTTGACAAATGCCCCAGCAACATTTATTGATTTGATGACCCGAGTTTTCAAGACATATCTGGATTCCTTTGTGATTGTTTTCATTGATGATATATTGATTTACTCCCGCAACTGAGAGGCGCATGAGCAACATCTTCGAGTCATTCTTCAGACTTTGAGAGACAGCCAGTTATATGCTAAGTTTTTGAAATGTAAATTTTGGTTGAGTTTAGTTGCATTCTTGGGTCACGTTGTATCAGCATAGGGTATTCAGGTGAATCCTAAGGTGATTGCAGCAGTCAATGACTGGCCTAGGCCCATATCAGCTACAGAGATCTAGAGTTTCTTGGGTTTGGCGGGTTACTACCATCGGTTTGTGGAGGGATTTTCATCCATAGTAGCCCCGATGACTAGATTGACCCAGAAGGGTTCCCCATTCAAGTGGTCGAACGAGTGTGAGGCGAGCATTCAGAAGCTCAAGATAGCTTTGACTACGATGCCAGTGTTGGTGTTGCCCACCGGTTTAGGGCCATATACAGTGTATTGTGACGCATTACGTATTGGGCTTGGCGCGGTGTTGATGCAGGATGGCAAGGTTACTGCATATGCTTCACGACAGTTGAAGACTCACGAGAAGAACTATCCAGTTCATGATTTGGAGCTAGCAGCCATTATCCACGCACTGAAGATTTGTAGGCAATATCTATATGGTGTGTCGTGTTAGGTGTTCATGGATCAAAAGAGTTTGCAATACTTGTTCAAGCCGAAGGAGCTAAATTTGAGGCAGATGAGGTGGTTGAAGCTACTAAAGGACTATGATATCACCATATTGTATTATCCTAGGAAGGCCAATGTAGTGGTCGATGCTTTGAGTAGGAAGTCAGCTAGTATGAGCAGCCTTGCATATATTCTAGTCGGTGAGAGACCGCTTACTTTGGATGTTCAGTCCTTGGCCAATCAGTTGGTGAGGTTGGATGTTTCTTAGACCAGTCGTGTTCTATCTTATACGGTTGCTCGGTCTTCATTGTTGGAGGTATCAGAGATCGGCAGTACGATGACCCTCATTTGCTTGTCCGTAGGACACAGTGCGGTACGATAGTGCCAAGCAGGTTACAGTTGGAGATGATGGAGTTTTGAGGATGCAAGGTCGTATTTGTGTGCCTAATGTGGATGGACTTCGTGAGTTGATTTTAGAGGAGGTTCATAGTTCCCGGTACTTTATTCATCCGGCGCTGCCAAGATGTATCAGGACTTGCGGTAGCATTATTGGTGGAGGAGGTTGAAGAAGGATATTGTTGCATATGTAGCTCGATGTTTGAACTGTCAGCAGGTAAAGTACGAGGATTAGAGACCTAATGGTTTGCTTCAACAGATTGAGATTCCTGAGTGGAAGTGGGAGTGTATTACTATGGATTTTGTTATTGGACACCCACGGACTCAGAGGAAGTTCGATGTAGTATGGGTTATTATTGATACACTGACTATGTCAGCACATTTCATTCCTGTGGCAGTTTTCTATTATTCGGAGCGATTGGCAGAGATTTATATCTGTGAGATCGTTCGTCTTCATGGTGTGCCTGTGTCTATCATTTTTGATTGAGGTACACGGTTTACCTCACATTTCTGGAGGGAAATACAACATGAGTTGGGTGCGCAAGTCGAGTTGAGCATAGCATTTCATCCTCAGACGGATGGACAATCTGAGCGTACTATTTCGATTTTTGAGTATATGCTCCGCGCATGCGTTATTGACTTTGAAGGTTCTTGGGATCAGTTCTTTCCATTAGCGGAGTTTTCCTACAACAACAGTTATCAGTCGACATCCAGATAGCTCCTTATGAGGCATTTTATGGTAGATGGTGTTGGTCGCTGGTTGGATGATTTGAGCCGGGAGAGGCTTGGTTGTTGGGTACAAATTTAGTTCCGGATGTCTTGGAAAAGGTTAATATCATTAAGGATAGACTCCGTACAGCTCATTCCAGGCAAAAGAGTTATGCCGACCATAAGGTTAGTGAGGTGGCATTCATGGTTAGAGAGTGAGTGTTGCTTCGGGTGTCGCCTGGGAAGAGCGTGATGAGATTTGGGAAGAAGGGCAAGTTAAGCCCTAGGTTCATCAGACCTTTTGAGATTCTCGATCAAGTGGGAGAGGTGCCCTACAAACTTGTGTTGCCATTAGGTTTATCACCTGTGCATCCAGTGTTTCATGTATCCATGCATCAGAAGTATCACGACGATCCATCCCACGTATAAGATTTCAGTATTGTCCAGCTGAACAAGGATTTGACCTACGAGAAGGAGCCGGTGGCTATTCTAGACCGGCAGGTTTGTGTTGAGGTAGCTACCTGGGAGACCGAGTCCAATATGATGAGCAGATATCCCCATCTTTTCACCTACTCAGGTACTTTTCTATGTCCGTTCGAGGACGAACGGTTGTTTTAGAGGTGGAGAATGTGATGACCCAAAGGGTTATATTTAATTTTAGAATCTGATTCCATGTTCCGAGGACATAAAAACCTCATTTTATTCCTCCTCGATTTGTGTGTACAGTTCGGGCGTGCTTCCAGAAAGCTCATGTTCGCAATTGCGAACAATCCTTCGCAAATGTCAAGTAGTCAGGGGAGGGGGATCATAGCAAATGCGACCAAAGGTTCGCATTTGCGACAGTAGCAGAGATGCGTCAGGTTCGCATTTGCGATGCCTGTCTTGCATTTGCGAGATTGCAAATGTGAAGCTCCTGTCGCAAATGCGACATATGCAGCTGTGCAAAAAGGGACTAAGATGGGATTTTCAATTCATTTATCAAATTTTCAATCCCTAAGCTTCAAGAGGCGGTTTTTTAAAGAGTAGTTCTTCCCCAAATCATAGGTAAACAATTTCTAACTCATTTCTTTCAATCTAATTCGTCTTTTTACAAGATTTCATCACAGAATCTAGGGATTTTCATGGGAAACTGGGTGTTTTGGGTGAAATTTGGGGATTTAGACCTCAAATTGAGGTCAGATTCCAAAACCAATTGCATATCTGGGATCGGGGTGAATGAGTAATCGGATTTTGGTCCAAACTTCGAGTTTCGACCAAACGGGCCCGAGGTCGATTTTTGACTTTTTGCGAAAAATATTGGGAAACCTATAATTAAGCAATGGAATTTATTTATTTAGCATTTATTGTTGTTATTAAGTTAATTGTGACTAGATACAAGCGGATTAGGGGTGGAATCGAGAGGTAAAGCGATAATTGAGGTTTGATTGTGGCCGTGGAATTGTGGTAAGTGTTGTGGCTAAACTTATCTTGAGGGATTAGGTGTTGTTGCCCTATTTGCTATGTGTTTATTTAATTGAGTATGATGTATAGGTGAGGTGACGAGTATCTGTATGTTATTGTTGGGTCATAGCTGTAAGGCTCTGTGAAAACTTGTACTCAAAACCGGGTAGCTCATGGTGCCAAGTCCCGAATATATGTTAGGAATGTGTAAAATTAAGCAAGCCGCGGTTCGGACACTTTTGGTACTAATCTATGTTATAAAAAGTCAAGAAATATTGTTTTCCAGGAAATGCAATTCTGCGGTCTAGAATGCGGTCGCATAACAGATATGCGGACCGCATAATCGCCGCAAAGTGAGTTAGTGTGTTGGTCGAATTGGAGGATTAAATATGCGGTCCAATATGCGATCTCATAACCGATATGCGGACCGCATAGTCGTCGCATATTTCCCTTGGGATTTTGTGAGGGGCAGTTCTGCTGTGCACTATGCGACCGCATAATGGGTATGCGGACCGCATTTCTCCCACATACCCAGGCAGTATGTTCAGATTTTGGGAGAACTTTTGCGGTCCATTCTGCGGACCGCATTTCCACTCTGCGATCGTAAAGTGCAATTGCATACCTAACTCGGGCTCCCATTTTCCTAAATTTTAAATCCGACCCCTTCTTCAATAAAGCACCCTAACCCCTTATTTTAACATATTTTCTGAACAAAACTTGAGAGAGGGAAGAGAGAATTATTGAGAGATAAAGTCCTACCTTCATCAATTTGATTATTCAAAGTCACTCGGGCCGGGGAATTTCAAGTAATTGTCTTCATCTCGGTTCTTGCAGGTAAAATCCCAAACCCTTTTTCATTGTTTTCAAATTTAAACAAAAAGGGGAATTCTCATGCCTTAATTCTTGAAAATGGAAGTTGAGATACACATGCATGTCCCTTTAAAACCTAGAATCTAGTAAGAGGAATTGGGTAGAACTAAAGATTTTCAAAAGAGGAGTTGATAACCTAAGTAAGTTCGGGCTAAGTTTGTGAACTTCAATTCTAAGTTATATGTGTTAACTTGTGAACTAGATTGACGGTACTAGGTTGTTGGTGAATTGGAATAGAAGAAAAAAAAGGGGAATTCGACTCCAGGTATGTATTGCTAACTTTAACCTTTGTTAAGTCACCTTGTTTGGTGTACGAGTAATTGGTATGTGTTACTTATATGGACTATTTGCAAATTCTTGTGATTAATATGCCTTGAATGTTGTTGGTTAAGTCTCCCGATATAAGGGTGTAAGTAAATGGCAACAAACCAAGTGTCTATGTGAATGTGTTTATGTGGTAAGAGCTGTGTAACAAATGATGGAAAGAAATCGTAATTGAAACAACTGTGGTAATATCATACGTGACTTTTCGCGGGCAATTATCGTTGTGACTTAAGTTGTATACGGGTTGTTGCATATGATGGAAATGGTATTGACGTTTATGAAAATTCTTTGTGAATTGTTGTTGTTGTCGTGTGAAATGTGATTGTCTGGTGGGATCGGGTTGCGCGCCACAATACGAAGTTATAAGGTATGAGTTGTGGTGATAAGGGTGGCTGAGGTAATAAGGGTGGCCGAGGTAATAAGGGTGGAAAAGTGATCGAAATCACTATTAAAATAAAAATATGTGAAAGTTGTGAAATCATTGATGTGATGAAATAATGTTGAAAGGGGAAAAGGAGAGATTGTGGAGTTTGGTTGGCTTTGGTTGTTCCTTTCATGCGCATTTGATTGTTGATTCTATTACTGTTTGTTATCTGTGTATTTCTTGATTTTACTTGGGGTAATGTTTGTTCATACATACCAGTACAATTCAAATTTACTGACGTCCCTTTTGCCAGGGGCGCTACATTCGTGTTATGATTGTAGGTGGTTCCATAACAGGCATTCCAGCCCACCGACAATAGCACTCCTTCACCTCCCGTTAGCTGAATAGATGAGCCTCTTTCCTTTCGGGGCCCTGCGTGGCTCATGCCGCTTATCCTCCCAAAAATTATATTTTGGTATTTGCGTAAGGTATAGGCGGAGCCTTGTTACCAGCAAGTATTGTAACACTCTTCTGTATCTCTAGAGGCTCCGTAGACAGGAAATGTGGGTTATGTACTTACGTATTTTGGGCAGTATAACTTGTAAACCACGCTAAGTAACTATGTATGTTATGTAAATCTCGTAAGAATGTGTTTAAATTTATAAATGGCTATTTCACTTGGTTAATGGGTAATGGAAACGCAGGGTATCACGTGCAATAGGAAAGGCACCCAGGTCCGCTTGGCTAGGGGTACTCGGTCGAGCGTCGGTCGCGCCCCTCGGTTTTTGGGGCGTGACAATAGCATGCAAATGAGTCTTATAATTGTGATTGTTGTGTTTCATATTACGTATTGTTCCTGCTTAAACTGGTTATCCTTCATGATTAAACAAGTCTTATTATGTTTTCCTGTTATTGGATAATTATTGAGTATTGACTCAAGTGGAAACATATATTGTGAAGTTAACTGTTGAAACGAGATTGGTTATTGTTGATTCCCTTGATAGTATGTTATTGTTTCTATTGTTTGGGTGAGGAAGAGGGTAAAGCACGAAAGGTGATGCCATGCATGATATTGTGAATGAGTGTTAATGCACGAAGGGTGATGTCGTGCCACATTCTGTGAGTGTTAATACACGAAGGGTGATGCCGTGCCATATTCTATAAGTGTGAATGCACAAAGGGTGATGTTGTGCCATGATTATTAGAGAGTTAATGCACGAATGGTGATGTCGTGTCGTTTCTGTTGTTTCTTATGGTGAGGACAAGAGTAAAAGCATGAAGGATGATGTCATGCACGTGTTACTGTGTTATTATTTCTATTGGTTCAAAGCATGATATTTACCTTGCTTATTTACTATATTAATGTCAGAATTTGATATTCCCCTCAGTATGTTTCACCTTCCCATTATGTTGTGTTAAATTTCTATTGTTATTACTTTTTCATATATGATTTAACTGCACAGGTTTATATATTGTTGTTGTGTCCTAGCCTCGACACTATTTTGCCGAGGTTAGGGTCAAAACTTACCAGTACATGGGGTCGGTCGTACTGATACTGCACTTTGCATTCTTTGTGCAAATTTCGGTGTCGGATCTCGTGAGTAGAGTTTGGGTTGCTGCCTTCAGTCCACAAGAGACCCAAGGTAGATCTACCGGCATTCTCATACCCTGGAGTCCCCTTCCCTCTATCTTAGATTTCCTGTCTCTTTTCATTTCGAGAACAGATATATTTCGTTTAAACTAGTGTTTGTAAAAATTCTTAGACGTTCGTGGATTGCGATACCAGATCACTGGGGTAGTCGTATTTTAGAGTTTTGAACTATTATAAACATTTCCGCACTTATATCTGTTTCACTTTAATTATTATTTATTACTATTTTGGGTTAGTAACTAATGTCTTAGAATCGTAACTATTGGCTTGCCTTGCATTCAAGAGTTAGGCGCCATCACGATCCCTATGGTGAGAAATCTGGGTCATGAGATAGACCATGATGCGAGAAAGAGGCCTAAATGGGGGAATGTTGTGGCCTTTGGATTTATCCAAAGAACAGTTGCCTAAATGGCAAGGAGAGTATTAAAGTATTCGCACGAGCTATGGGTTATGAGAATGATACGTGCATCAGTCAACATTCAAGGACGAATGTTCCAAAGGGGGGGAATTATGTTACATCCCGCATTTTCATATGTTAAAGTTTCGTCGTAAGTTAATCGACGTAAGGTCAGGAAATGAGATTATTTTGAGATTATAAGAATTATTCTATTTCAAACAAATGAAGAGTAAATTCATGAAGGTGAGAGGGGAAGTAAGTCAAAGAAAATAAATTTTCGTCCAAGTTTGACATGTTGGGATAAAATACGGCCCGAGCTAAAATACTCGGTATTGATGGACCAGTGCTATACAAGGTACCACATGACCATGATAATTAATAAGGTGTATAAGTGTGAAAAGTGAATAGTATTTTAAGTAAGTAGAAATAATTCTTCATTGTGTGGGTAAATGGTTAATTATTGGATAATGAACATTACCTAGTTAATTAATAATTAATGGTGGATTAATTGAAAACTTTGGCTAAGGACCAAAGAAAGAACGCGGCGGCAAGCCACTTTTTAACCAAATGACTCTTAGTCATTTTGGCTTGGTGGAAAGCAATGTGTTAATAATTGGAATACAAAGACATATGAAAGTAAAGTGTTAAAGCACTTCATTTTCTCATGTTCTGATTACAAAAACACTATAATCAAACATTAGCAATGTTGATACCCAATTTTTCCCTAATATATTCTTAACATGCATATATATTTTTAAAAATAGTGCACATGCATTTACAAACATGCACAAGCATTTCTATAATTTTCATAATTTTAAAGGCTTTCAACCAATTTATTTCTGCATTTTTACTATACAAATATCCAATAATTATACCTCATATTATTTTTATGATGATTTAATTATCTAAATTCATCATTTATGCCCAAATAGTGCTTAAATATTTTAATTATATTTTTCATAATTACATTTGTATTTTTTTCAAGCTAGAATTGCACATTTTGCAATAATAGCTCATGCATATGCATAATTATATTATCTATACAGAAAATGACTTTTTATATTTTTAAGATGTTAAGTAATTACTTTAAATCATTTCATGCACAAATGGCATTTTTATCATTTATTAATTATCTTTGTAAATTATTTTAGTAATTTAAATGGGTATTTAAAAACTAGCCTAAAAATCCCACCTAAGTTCGGACATAAACTACCAATAAACCAGCCCAATAATCAGCCCAATACCCGTTCAACCCAGACCCATACCCATTTTTAAATGCCTGACCCAAGCCCCTTGTAAAATCTCAGTCGTTGATCTCAAAGAACAACGACTCCCAATCACACATGCATTTTTAATATATAAACTCCCCTAACCCTAATTCATTATCTCGTACCCGCCGCCTTCAAACTCTCTCGTCTCTCACCTCTTCTCCTCTCAAAGCCCTAGTGTTGTAACCCTAATTCCCCCTTTTGATTCTAACTAGATATAGAATCAATTAGAGATTCCCTCACCTTTTTGAGCTTATCTCACCCCTGGCTACTCGATTATGGTATTACTTAATAGTTTTCCTGACATGGAAAGCTAATCTCCCTATTTTCGAACCAATTCTAGTTTGAATCTTTCCTCTTTCTCCATCTATGTTTGTTCCTCATCTTTTTGGGTGTAAATCTCCGAGATTTTCTTTAATATCCTTTTTACCCTAAGGTTGAGGTTTAGATATTTCAAGATCTGTTAAAATTTCATTCTTATTTTTATCATATGTGTTTTTGCATGTCTATCTATGAGTATTTTTCGTGATTTTTGTTAAATGGTTTTCCGTCTAATTTTTCTCGGATCTGTTCAGATCTGTTAAGGGTTCCTTAATTGTTTGATTATTTTTCTTTAATGTTTCGTGTATCTATGCTATTTCTATAATTGTTTCTTTAAAATAATTTATTCTTCATAAAACTAGGGTTTAATATCTTTTCGCATCTAAAATATTTTTTCTTCCTTTGTATTTTTTCCTTTAACGTTTCAGTATATCTACCTATGTGTTCATATTGTCTTTACTATTTCTGATTCATTCTGTTTACCCTAAAATTTAGGGTTTTTGATTTCTTAAAGACGACTAAATCTATGTATTTCCACCTCTATTATAGCTTCCCTTTTTGTTTTCTACACTGATTTTACTCACCCTAAGATCTAGGGTTTTGATTTTTCTAACAAATATGGTTCAAACCGTAATTATTTCCATCTATATGTCTTCATGTATTTATCAAAGCTTTTGTGTTTCTGCTTTTTCTTTTGCTTACATTAAGTCAGGGTTGTCATTATTTGGTATTTTTTCCTTTAAATGTTTTTGTCTATTTGCCTTTATGCACCTTTCACTCTCGCCGTTATTTGTTGGCTAGTTTTATTTATCCCAAAATTAGGGCTTTTGAAAGCTTTACCAAGATTTTAATCTTTCTCATCTCATATATACAGATACTTTCTTTATTCTATTCAGCCTACCTTGTTCCTTTATTTCTTCACCTTGTTTGCTGATTGATAATTGTTCTATATGATACTTACCTTATTCGGAATAGTGCTTTCCTGACTGCTCGCTAATTGACTGAACTATGTACTATATGCCCGTAAATTAAACTCCAAATTGATTCCAGAATTATTTTTTTACCTTATTTAACCTACTACTTAATTACTAATCAATTCCATATAGGGTTTTCCTTAAATCAAGTAGTACTAGCCTGACTTTACTCGATTCTGTCTTGTTAATTGATTCATGCTGACTTTAATTGACTATTAATTGATTTTCATTACCTTGTTGATTTTACTCTATTGCATGCTATAAAAATCCTTCCTCTCTCCCCTTTAGAGATATCCGAGCTCTCCTATTCTCACTGCAAAACTAAAACTCTCTCTTGCTCCAATTCTGATTTCTGTAATAAGTGGCTATTATTTTACCGGCTGAAAGCCAAGGCCAAATTGTTCTGGAACTTAACTGCTACTGCATTTTTACTTCCTTTTCTTCTCAACTGGTATATTATAACCTTTGCAATTCTTGTCTCTATGCATTGTTTGATTAACTTGCTTCAATTCCTAGCATGTTTCTGTTTGCTATGTGACTTCCTGACTCTGCTTGATCATTAATAAACTATGTTATTTCTAATAATGTGAAACTCTCTTTAAATCAGTTGTGTATTCCTTATTTTGAACATGGCTAGATACTACAAGCATGCAATTAATATGTGGCTAATTTTGTCTGTTAATTCAAGTGTCCTTGCTTTTGTATTACAGATATGAGTATCCAATTCAAACAAACACCAATCTGTTTGAATCATGTGCTGAATGTGGGTTCTGTTTGTACAACTCTGTTTGCAACCCTGTAGTCTGAATTTACTTGCTTTTCAAAATTAAACTGTTTTCCTAAAAGCTGCCCCCTTACCTTCCATGTTCCAGTTCTTAGATGGCTACTATTAGTAGCTTAGGTTCCTACAACCCCCAGTGTGAGCAGTGATTAGGGTCCTTGAGACTCCTTTGAACTCTGACACATTGGGGTTAGTTTTCCAACCCTTTATGAATTTTGTGTTGAACATCTGATTCTTGTGTGAGCACTGCCCGGGGTCCCTGAGGCCCTTGGAAACTTTAACACAGCAGGAACCTAATTTTATGTGTTATGGATGGAATTCCATTATGCTCAGAGTTACCATGCTTGAAGGCCTGGTTCCTAGGTTATTATTTGGGTCTATGAAGGCTCCATATAGTGTAACGGATGTTGTTATGTAATTTATTCATTCCGGGATGTAATAATCATCGTAATAAACATATTTGGGGGTTATTAGCAAAAAGGTGGGGGGTCTATTCTTATATATTTGTTGAAATTGGGTAGAAATCCTGCCTATAGGACTTAACTATGCTGATTGCATTATGTGGAAACTCTATTGTGTTTAGATATCCTACCTATAGAAATTTTATTATCAATGTGATTCTGTGGTGCACATCTGCCTGTTAGAAACCATGCTTATAGGACTTTACGTTTAATTCTACATATTAGAAGCCTATTTATAGGATCTACACGTATGTCCATCTCAATGTGCATTAGCAACCATGTCTATAGGATTTTGTCTGTTTGATTAACAAACTTTCCTGGCGATTTGCTTAATATTTTTTGCTCACACATGATTAATAGATATCATACCTATAGGAGATAAAAAATCAGTTTCAACGTAGATATCATGCCTTTAGGTTGAAATCAGTTCTGAAACTTAGAGATCATGTTTATAGGAGTTTAAATCAAGTCAACACTAAGAAATCATGCATATATGGAATAAAAGCCAATTTTTGCAATTTAGATATCATGCCTATAGGAAATTTAAAATCAGTTTCTGTAATTTAGGTATTAGGACCATAAGAAATAAGTAAATCAGTCCCAATGCCTAGAAATCATGTTTGTAGGAATTAACTGATTCTGTAAATTAGAAAGCATGCTTATAGGATTATATTGATCACTTAGGCAAATCTGTAGGGTTACTAATTATTTTGGGCCTAAATTCTGATATTTTTACTTCCTGAGAATTTCCAGATTCAGGGTTTAATAAAATTAGTAGGCAAACTGATAGGTACTCGTCTGATCACTTTAATAAAACTGCTACATATTTTGTTTGTGCTCATTTAGATATCCTGCCTATAGGATCCTAAAATAATTTAAAATTGCTTCTTTGAATAGCGTGATTTGTTTGTCTATTTGTGGAGGTTAACACGAGACCACTTAATTGCTCCTTATAAGACAATCTTACTTGACTTTTGTTTGTCGCTTAGTTTTCTCCTATTAAACAACATAGGTGAGTCTAGAACTGCCTTGAATAGAGGTCCAAACACCTCCAGGGCCAGAGGTAAGGGATGGGTAATGCATGCATAAGGTACACAGTGGATGTTACTAGAACACTTAGGTAATAATTGAAAAAGGGAGGGTAATTGGGTAGTAAAGGAGATGATGACATGTGCGCTAATGCTATGTGTAACACATCAGTTTGGGAAAGGTTACCGAGTATTGCAGAGAAGTGATCGTATAGGCTAATAAACTTAGGACCCCTTTAATTCCTGTTTTAAAATCATCTCTATTTGTTTAAACTGCTTTATTTCCTTAAAGACTAAATCGCTTAAATTAAGTTTGGTCGGGACCCACCATTGTGGACCTCGAGGGGTGCCTAACACCTTCTCCTCAAGGTAATTTTGACCCCTTACCCAATTTCTGGTAATGCAAACTGGTTTTACGAGTGAATTGTTATAGGTGCCCTAACGCACCTTAATCTGTTAGGTGGCGACTCTTCAAATCTCTTACCTAATTCCAAAAGGAAAACAGTTGTCCCAAATGCCGAAACCCGGACTCCGTGAGCAAAAAGGGGGCGCAGTAGCATGGCGACTCTGTTGGGGATATTTTGTAGGCTCTTACCATAACAAACTTGCTTTCTGTGAATTAGTGTTAAATCATGCTTTATTCTGTTAATACGTGTGCACCCTTTCCCCTTCCCCCTTTATCATAATTTAATTGCCTATTTTCAAGCATTTATGATTTCCTTTACTATAGAAACATACTTGTTTTCTTTCCTAAACTTCTTTCAATTATTAAATACCGCATTTATCATTTTAACGTGCAAATACGTGACAACATGCTATTTATTGTTGCATAAATCATGCTCAATATCATATTCCACTCGTGCATAATCAATCCTATATCAATGCTTGATGAGTGTTTGTGTCCTTCCTATATATCACTGTTTAATTGGGAAAGGCGTATTTGCTGTAAAACTAATCGATCAGCGGTGCAGTCGATGGTTCTGTGCCTCCCCCCCCCCCTCAAGTTGTCCACTTGAGGGTACCAGTGTAGACCTCTATAGAAACCTTACTCTGATTAATTGTACATGCATCATGGTCAAACCTAGCCGGGTTAATATGTTGTCCACATAATAACCCTTTAAGACAAGCTTCGCCCAAAAGTCCACCGGGTTTTCCATAATCCCAACGGACGCAACCACGATTTTGCGCATTAATTTTGGAGAAATACATGCCAATATGCTAATCTGTGTTGTATAAATAGTCAAATATGGAGGGAGAAAGGGCCTAACCATATTTTGTTTTGCAGAAAATGAGGCACGAGGTCCCCAGGTTCGGCATGGTCCACAACATACCACCATTCTTGTTAGATTGGTGGGAGGATCTTCCATCAAGTGATAAAAATCATGTGAACAGGGTCTTGGTAAATTTGCCTTCTTTTTTGGACCTCCAGTCGAACAACATGTTAATAGAAGCTACCACAATGTTCTGGGACAAAGAAAGTGCCATGTTTTACTCTCGAAACAAATAAAGGACCCCTCTCTTGGAAGAAATAGGGGGATTCGCTGGACTCCCTTGGAATAGTCCTAGTTTATTGGTGCATGAAAATTGCACTACTAGGGGTTTTTTGAAGATGATGGGATTAAAGAAGATTGATGACTTGGAGTGCCTAAAGAATTCCTACGTACCCTTCGACTTCCTCTATGAACGATACGATCACAACAGATTTTATCATATTTTTTATGACGAATTCTCCATCACTTCCTTGGGTTGGATTCACCGCATGGTTTTTGTTTTCATCTTCTGCTTCTTAGTTATGATAGTTTTCCCAATCCAATGGGATAGAATGTACACCAGACTGGCCATTGTAACCAAAACCTTGATGGATGAGATCGAAGGGCACGCATATACCATTGTCCCTATGATCATAGCAGACATATATTGGGCCTTACGTGTTAGAAGGGGTACAAATATTTCGAAGGTTATAATCTGCTGCTACAAGTATGGTTGTTAGAGCACCTCCAAAAGGGTCAATACCGTTAAAAGCTTTCGTGAAGGCCGTAAAATGATCACATAGCTCTCCATCATCCTAAGAGAATGACTTATATCCTAGACAAGTTTGCTCAACACGAAAATGCTATAGGATGGGCGTAGTTTTTCAGCAATTTGACCAAGGATCAGGTTCAATGGATTTTCGAATGGTTCCCTACCGACGATATCATCATCAGATCTAGGGATGTTCCACATTTGGTACTGATTGGGTTAAGAGGCATATACCCTAATGCTCTCATCAGGGTTATGAGACAGCCTGGCAGGAAGCACGTCATATCGCAAGTTGCTAAAATGTGTCCTTATAGGGCAAATTTTTAGGATGATGACGTCCCATACAAATGTGAAGTTTAGAATATATGGCATTTAAAAATTATTATGGAAAAGGATACCATCGTGTCGGATCGATATCACGCCAAACATGTATTTCTACCAATCATAGTTAAAAGATAACATAGCAGGAATATTCGAGCCAAGGGTTGGTCCAGGAAATAGAGTCATAGACAAAGTTGCTGAAGCACAGGTAAAATATAACAAATGGTGCAAAAGAGTCCGTGAGTCCAAGGTCGAGCATTTGGAGCGACCCAAGACCGATATGGAACTAACTAATGAATGGAGGGAGATGGCTGTTAAATCAAGCGAGAGGTTGGAATATTAGAAGTACAGTCTGATGGAACTGGAGGGAAAAATGAGGAAGAGAGTCACCGATTGCTAGAATGCCGAAGGAAGCGAAGGAGGACATTTGGCAAGGGCATACCTATTGCCGAACTTGTACGAACTGGGGAATTTGATCGACAAAGCCAAAAGCATCCAGCTTGGAGAAGGCCCTTTGGGGACCAAGTAGATTAGATTTATTTACTTTTTCAAATGTAATAAGGCCAAGTGCCATCAGTGACTTATTTTATTTAGTGTCGTTTTAGATTTATCTATTTTTACATTAATGAAATTAGGCAATTATTGGCACTTAAATTCTCCAAATCAACGTGTCGCTAGGCCTAGCTCGGCCACATCGAGGCTCCCAAATTAGGACGTGGATTTACATTCCCCCAATATGTGTTTAAATTCTACAAACATTTTAGAATTCTTACAGACTTGTTTACCTTTTGTTTTTCTTTATTTTATTATTCCCATTTCGTAAGGTTGGTTCGCACATACTGGCATCATTAGCATATCACACAAGATCTAGAGGCCCTCCACCTCCTCCTCCTCTAAGTAATCCGAAAATCAGAGGAAAATCTAAGATGGATGATTTGAGTGGTATCCAAAAAGAATATGCTGAGAATATTGAAACATCAGACGGTCGGAGTACTCCGGCCCATAATGATTTGGTCCTACTATTGGAGCAGAAAATACTGGAGTAACAAGGAGAACTTGAGCAGGTCCGTAACTTTGCAAACCTCTCCACTCTAAACATCCCAGACGTTAACCAACAAAATGCTCAAAACCTAGCACCTCCTTAGAATATGCCAAACCAACATCCACAAAATCCTCCTGCACCCCATCAATATGCCACACCACCTCAAAATCCCAATCCTTTACCAGTACCACTCCTCTACAACACCATCATCAACCAACCCAGTACCCACAAACCACTACCTATCACACTCCTCAGAACACACCAAAACCTATTCCCGATCCTCAAAACTTGACCAACAACCCCCACTACACCCAAATCCCTGGCACCCACCAAAACAACCCCATATACGTGGAAACCCTACCTCACTCCACTCAACCGTTCTCCTATACACCAAAATCCACTGAGAAGGACCTGCTCATCAAGAATATGGCCGAGGAGCTCAAGAAGTTGACAAGCCGAGTTCATGGTATTGAAGAAGGTAAATGTATAGAAGGTCTAAACTACAAGGATTTATGCATACAACCATATGTGGAACTGCCGGAGGGTTACAAACCTCCCAAGTTTGAAATGTTTAACAGAACGGGTGATCCCAAGGATCATTTGAGAACTTATTGTGACAAGCTCGTGGGGGTCGAAAAGGATGAAAAGATTCATATGAAGCTCTTTATGAGAAGTCTTACCGGAGATGCCCTGCCCTAGTACATAGGCCAGAATCCTAAGAAGTGGGCCAATTGGGTGAGCATGCCATCAGATTTTATGGACCGATTCAGGTTCAATACGGAGAATGCACCGAATTTCTTCTAAATCCAGAACCTAACAAAGAAGCCAACTGAGACTTTCTGTGAGTATGCTTCTCGGTGGAGGTCAGAAGCAGCCAAGGTCAGACCAGCATTAGACGAGGAACAGATGAACAAGTTCTTTGTCCGAGCACAGGACCCACAATATTTTGTAAGGCTAATAGTTATTGAGAATCATAAGTTCTCTGATATCATCAAACTTGGAGAAAGGATTGAAGAGGGCATTAAAAGCAGGATGGTGATAGATTTTGAGGCACTGCAGGCCATGAACAAAGCATTGCAATCAAGCGGCATATCAAAGAAGAAAGAAGTAGGGGCGGTAATGGTGGCCCAAGGCCCAAAATCTCCACTCATATACCAAACACCTCCACCTACATACCAACCCCCGCCTCCCAAATATTCTCAACCCGCTACCACCTATCACACTTATAACACCCAGCTAGCCTACTATCATTCACCTCCAACTAGTCCAAATTACCAGAAACCCCGACCTATTTTTGATCGCAAGCCACCCAGACAATACACTGCCATTGCTGAGCCCATCGACCAGCTGCATGAAAGATTGAAGGTTGCTAGTTATGTCACCCATATTCCTATTGTGGCAATGGAGAATTCATCTCAATAGGTCTACCCGAACAAAACCTGTGCATATCATTCAAGTATGAAAGGGCACACTATTGACGAGTGTCGGACATTAAAAGATAAGATCCATACATTGATTAATAGTAAGGTCATACACACGAAGGAAGCTACACCCAACGTCCTCAAGAGTCCTCTTCCAGAACATAGGGCCAAAGGGATCAATGAGATAGAAACTGATAAGAAATGGGATCCTGAGGGATAAATTGGACTTATCAAAGAGGGTGATGATCCTACGAATCCCGTAGTCACATTCATGCCTATTGTTGTCCAGGTACAGCTGCTAGTTGAGGTTGAGGTAACCGCATCGGTTCTATTGGAGGTAAAAGTAACACCACTCGCAGCCACACCTGTTCCATTTGAGGTAGAAGTACCACACCTTTCACAGTGACATTAGCAACCACACCTCCTTTCATGTCCAATACTATACCTTGGGATTGCATTGCCGAAGCTAGGAGAAAGGGAAAAACAAAGATGGAAGAATTTGGTGTCGTGTAGGGAATGACCAGAACTGGAAGGATCTATACACCCAAAAATTTAGGAGGATCAAGCAAGTAGGCTGCTACCAAACAACCTATCATTGAAACTGGACCAGATGATCTTTAGAGGAAAGTACAACCGAGAGAGTACTCTGTGGTCGATCATTAAAATAAGACTCCCGCCCAGATATCCATCCTATCACAATTACAAAACCCGGAGGCACATAGGAGTGCTCTAATGAAGGTGTTGAACAAAGCTTATATGACTAACAATATCACCAGTGGAGAAAGGGCCAACATGGTAGGGCAGGTACTGGAGAGTTACAAGATCACCTTCTACGAGGGTGAACTACCACCTGAAGGGTTAAGTCACAACAGGGCACTGCATATGACGGTATAGTTTGAAGACAAATTCATTGCCAGAGTCCTACTCGATGGGGGTTCAAGCCTCAATATTTGTCCGTTGACTACTCTGAAAAGGATGTGCAAAGATTTCCATGAGATACGGGCAGGAAGAATGAATATGAAAGCATTTGATGGGTCTTAAAGGGCCACTATTGGGGAGATTAACCTTTGTCTGCAGATGGGACCAACTTGGTTCGATGTTGAATTCCATGTACTAAACATATTAGCTACATACAATCTTCTATTAGGACGACCTTGGAACATGCCACTTGGGCCGTGGCTTTTACGCTACACCGGGCCGTGAAGTTTTAATGAAATCATTAGGAGGTAATCATTCATAGAGATGAAAGTAACCCCATTTATACTAGTCAAACTATCCCGATTATCGAGAATAGAAGAAGGCTGGGTGGAAAAACTTACCATCACATTGAACATGTCAATGCAATTGAGAAGGACAAGTGGTGGAGTAAGAAAATAGAAAGCATACTAGCATGGACTGGGCATGAACCCGACAAAGGGCTTGGGAAGAAACTGGGCATTACCAAACCGATACAGTTAAAACGTCACGGCACAACTTTTGGGCTGGGATATCTATACACCTGAAAAGAATATAATGATTGGCCGCCACCATGGCATGGTCCTTATTATCCTCTCGAGCAGCCAGTGCCACATCTTAGTCAGACTTTTCACCAGGCCGATACAATATGGGGATCTATAGAAGAAGAAGCTTTGGATGGGTTGAGAAATTTGTTCCTAGAAGATGAGACTATGGATTGCAATGTGATAGTTGAGGAGGAGGAGGAAGAAGGCCTCACCATCAGACTGTGGAGAAAGGAGTTGTTCTTAAGAATTGGGCTGCAAGACCATCCCGGGCCCGCCAATTTCCCGGGTAGCTTGGCAATCCACCTGACTTATTTTAATATCCATGCTAGGCATCTAAGATATTTTCAGTAATTTTGTTTTCAAAGACACATTTTGTTTTGAAATAATTGCTCGAGACATCGAGCCAGACCTGTTTTGGATATTTTCAAATTTAATTAATGCACTACTATTTAGTATTCATTATTATCTTTCATATTATTCTTCTACACCGTTATTTTTACTTTTCCTGATGAACTGATGACTGTGACATATAATGAGACAATGCAATATAAGGATAGTGACTCAGAAGAAGAGGATGAAATACCTGAGGAAGTTTGTCACAGAAGTTGAGAATTTTGAGAACAAACCTAAGTCCAACCTGGGCGAAATCAAAGCAATCAATTTAGGAGATACTGAAACCATCAAAGATACTCGCATAAGAATTCATTTATCACCATCATAGAAGGAAGAATACACTCGTTTCCTGACAGAATATGACGATATTTTTGCATGGTCATTTGATGAAAAGACCGGTTTGAGCACATCCATAGCGGCTCATAAGTTGCCTACCAATCTAATGTGTCCGCTGGTGAAGCAGAAACTCAGAAAGTTCAAGCCAGATATTAGCCTAAAAATAAAGGAAGAAGTCACCAAACAGATCAAAGCCAAAGTCCTTAGGGTAGTTGAGTACCCAACCTGGCTAGCCAACATTGTACCGGCTCCGAAGAAAGATGGGAAAGTCATGGTGTGTGTCGACTATTGGGATTTAAACAGAGCAAGTCCCAAGTACGATTTCGCACTACCAAATATACGCATCTTGATCAACAATTGCGCCAAGTATGAACTCTAATCCTTTGTAGATTGATTTGCGGGTTATCACCAGATCTAGATGGACAAAGAAGGCACGGAGAAAATAGCTTTCATTACACCATGGGGAGTGTACTGCTACAAGATGATATCATTCGGTCTAAGGAATGCTAGGTCCACATACATGAGAGCCATGCCAACCATATTCCATGATCTTATACACAAAGAAATAGAGGTGTATGTAGACGATGTGATCATTAAATCCAAGAGGGTCGTAAATCACATAGCAGACTTGAGAATGTTCTTTGATAGGCTAAGGAGGTACAATCTGAAATGGAACCCCGCAAAATGTGCATTCGGTGTTCCTGCAGGAAAGCTGTTAGGATTCATTGTTAGCCGCCGAGGAATCTAGTTGGACCCCTCCAAAGTTAAGGCTATCTAAGAATAATCACCACCAAAGAGCAAAAAGGACATGACGAGCTTCCTAGGACGCCTCAACTACATAAGCTGCTTCATAGCACAGTCCACTGTAATATGTGAACACATCTTCAAAATGTTGAGGAAAGATACTGAAACCAATTGGACCGAAGATTTTCAAAAAGGCTTTTGACAAAATCAAGGAATACCTGTCTACACCGCCAATCCTTGTCCCGCCAAAACCCGGGAGACCTTTGCTACTCCATATGCCCGTATTAGATGGGGCCATCGGATGTGTTTTGGGACAACATGATGAGACAAGAAGAAAAGAGAAAGCCATATCTGCTTGAGTAAGAAGTTCACACCCTATGAAGCACGGTATTCTCTGCAAGAACACACTTGCTGTGCTTTGACCTGGACAACTTAGAAATTGAGGTATTATTTATGTGCCTATACTGCATACCTCATATCTAGGATGGACCCTCTGAAG
This sequence comes from Nicotiana sylvestris, assembly GCF_000393655.2. Classification (NCBI taxonomy): domain Eukaryota; kingdom Viridiplantae; phylum Streptophyta; class Magnoliopsida; order Solanales; family Solanaceae; genus Nicotiana; species Nicotiana sylvestris. The sequence continues at coordinate 88,193,177 of NC_091064.1, read as the reverse complement.
TACATCTTTCAGAAGCCCATGCCAACCAGGAAGTTAGCCAAGTGGCAGATATCACCATACTTGTATCATGTGCAAGAATTAATGAAGAGGTTCACAAAGATAGAATCCAAGCATGTTCTAAGAGTCCAGAATGAGTTTGAAGATGCCCTGGACAATTTGTCATCAATGATACGACATCCAAATAAGAATTTCATCGATCTCATCCCGGTGAAAATCCATAACCAGTCGGCAAGAAGAAACGGATGGAAAACATTTGTTCCATGACATCAAAGAATATTTGGCGAAAGGATAATATCCAGAATGGGCAAACCATACTCAGAAGATCACTCTACGGTGCTATCCAATCACTTTTTCCAAAGCATAGGGACTCTGTACAGAAGAACTCCTGATATGGGGTTGTTAAGGTGTGTTGACGCAAAGGAGGCTTCCAGATTGCTTGACTAGATACAAGCCGGAACTTGCCAGCCACATATGAAAGATTTTGTTCTAACCAAAAAGATACTCAGAGCTGGATATTTTTGGATGACCATGGAAATAGATTGCATTAGGTACGTCCAGAAATGTCACCAATGCCAAGTACATACAGACATGATAAAGGTACCGCCAAACGAGCTCAATGCAACAAGTGCACCTTGGCCTTTTATTGCCTAGGGAATGGAGGTCATTGGTCCAATCGATCCTACCACTTATAACAGGCACCGGTTCATTTTAGTGGCTATCTATTATTTCACAAAATGGGTAGAGGCTGCATACTACAAAGCTGTAACAAAGAAAGTCGTCGTAGATTTTGTCAAGGATCGTATTGTTTGCTGATTCGGGGTTCCCGAGTCTATTATCACTGATAATGCTGTCAATCTCAACAATGACTTGATGAAAGCTATGTGTGAAACCTTCATAATCAAGCACAAAAACTCTACAGCATACAAGCCTCAAATGAATTGAGTTGTGGAAGCTGCCAACAAAAACATCAAGAAGATACTAAGGAATATGGTAGAAAATCACAAACAATGGCACGAGAAGTTACCCTTTGTCCTATTGGGGTACTGCACTACGATCTGTACATCAACTGGGGCAACTCCCTATTTAATGGTTTATGGTACCGAAGTTGTCATTCCAGCCGAGGTAGAAATCCCTTCTTTAAGGATCATACAAGAAGTCGAACTTAGTGATGCAGAATGGATAAGGATTTGTTATGAGCAAATATCCCTCATAGCTGGAAAAATAATGAATGCAGTATGTCACAGTCAGCTTTATCAGAATAGGATGTCCACAACTTTCAACAAAAGGGTCAGACCAAGACAATTTGTGACGGGGCAGCCGGTGTTGAAGCGAATTCTTCCCGCATCAGGATGAAGACAAAGGGAAATTTTCACCCAACTGGCAAGGTCCTTACATGGTTCACCGGGTGCTAACAGGAGGAGCACTCATACTTGAAGTAATGGATGGAGAAGTTTGGCCAAAACCTATCAATTCAGATGCATCCAAGAGATACTATGTTTAGATTGTTTACATTCATTCATCTGTTGTAACTGAACTACGCTTGACCTGATTCCCCTTTAAGAGGGATACGTAGGCAGCCTTGTGGGTTCGGTCATATCTTAATAAAATCTTCATTTTCCAGAGTCAGAAACTGGGGCAGAATTTTGAGAAAGACCCTCAAAATTCCAGACAAGTCCAATCGACACCATCATATGGCAGACAATCAGAAATCGGTTAAGTAACTAGGGCGGAATTTTTAGAATGATTCTCAAAATTCTGAAGCAGATCCAACAAATTTTGTTGCACATAGAACGTCTAAAGGATCAAAGTTGCGCAAAATTTTTAGGAGGACCCTCAAAATTTTAGTGCAAGGAAGCCTCAATATCTCTAAAAGTGTTACAGTCATTAGTTCATCTGATTTATTTGATACTATATACCATTATGTTTTCTAAAATAACTCTATTTCATGAATAAGTGAATATTTTCAAAACTTCATTTCTATGGCAGCCAGGTGTCACCTAGGGTAACTCGAACACTGTCCCCAGAGAAGAGCAAAGCGGAGCAAGCAGACAAGAGCACGAACCAATCTCCCCCTACAAAACTCACGATTTTTCTTTGGATGTAGGAACATGAACATAACAGGAGTATTAACAATTATACACATATCAAAATCACTATCCTCATAACAATCAGGCCACCATACGCGAATATATCTCCAACTAAGAAATATCCTACTCCTATTTGCTATTTGTTCATTGTATAAGGCTAAGCATAGCCTTCTCTTTGCATGAGACTATGACCTGTCTCAAATCTTGCATGAGGCTAAGCCCGACCTTCCTATTTGCATAAGGCTAAGCATAACCTCCTCTTTGCAAGAGACTAAGCACTGTCTCAAATCTTGTATGAGGCTAAGCCCTGCCTCTATATTTTCATAAGGCTAAGCATTGCCTTCTCTTTGCATGACACTAAGCCCTATCTCAAATCTTGCATGAGGCTGAGCCCTGCCTCCATATTTGCATAAGGCTAAGCACTGCCTTCCCTTTCATGATACTAAGCCATGTCTCATACCCTGCATGAGGCTAAGCCCTGCCTCCATATTTGCATAATTCTAAGCATTGCCTTCTCTTTGCATGAGACTAAGCCCTGTCTCAAATCTTGAATGAGGCTAAGCCCTGCCTCCCTATTTGCATATGGCTAAGCATTGTTTTCTCTTTGCATGAGACTAAGACCTGTCTCAAATCTTGCATGAGGCTATGCCCTGTCTCCATATTTCCATAAGGCTAAGCACTGCCTTCTCTTTGCATAATCCTTGTAGTAATTAACTGATTCTGTAAATTAGAAAGCATGCCTATATGATTTTGTTGATCACTTAGGCAAATTTGTAAGGTTACTAATGATTTTGGGCCTAAATTCGGATATTTTCACTGCCTGATAATGCCAGATTCAGGGTTTAATAAAATCGATAGGCAAACTGATAGGTACTCGTCTGCTCGCTTTAATAAAGTTGCTGCATTGTGAAGACCCAGCCAGTCATCTTAAGAATTAATTCCACAATCCCCTATTAACTGATTTCCCCATGTTGTTTCTGCTATTGTGAGCTGCCGGGAGGAATTATTTGGAGTTTCGGAGAGTTTTGGGACACATAGCCCCTAAATGAGAGCTTAAATTCTAGAAATTCGACCGTAGTCGAAACAGTGTGAAGACGGCCTCGGAATGGAATTCTGATGGTTCCGTTAGCTCTGTTGGATGATTTCGGGTTTAGGAGCGTGTTCGGTTGTGTTTTAGAGGTCCGTAGCTAATTTAGGCTTGAAATGCCGAAAGTTGAATTTTTTTGAAGTTTCCGATTTGATAGTGAGATTTTGATCTGAGGGTCAAAATGGAATTCCAGAAGTTGGACTAGCTCCGTAGTGTTGAATGTGATGTGTGTGCAAAATTTCAGGTCATTCGGGCAAGGTTTGATAGACTTTTTGATCGAAAGCGTATTTAAGAGTTTTTGAAGTTCTTAGGCTTGAATCCGATGCTATTTGGTTGATTCAATATTGTTTGAGGTGTTTGGTAGATTTGTATAAGTTTGGATAGTGGTATATGACTTGTTTGTGCTTTTGGTTGAGGTCTCGGGGCCTCGGGATAATTTTGGATGGTTAAAGGGAAGTCGGAACTTGGAGTCCGCAGCTGAAGTTTCAAGGCTGCTGTCATTACCGCACCTGTGGCTAGAGGACTGCAGGTGCGAGGCCGCAGAAGCAGTGGAATCATCGCAGAAGGGGAAAGGAGAGGGCCATCAGGAGCCGCAGAAGCGGCAGCTTCAACACAGAAGTGGATTCGCATCTGCAAAAGGCCAATCACATATGCGGACAAGAGGCCTTAGTGATTTGTCGCAGAAGTGACTTTTGTTCCGCAAAAGCGGGACCGCAGGTGCGGTCCCATGACCGCAAAAGCGGATTAGCTGGGCAGAACATATAAATAGTTGCCTTCGCGAATTGGAGTTATTCTTTCACCATTTTTGAACGGGATTGAAGCATTTGAGGGAGATTTTTGAGGAACCAAAGGGGAATCAGTTGGAGGTAATATTTTTGTATTCATAACTCGTTTATATGTGATTAAAGGTCTAATTAGTGCTGAAAAATTAGGGAAAATCAGTGCAAAATGGATAATTAGGGCTTGAGATTAAGAGACCTTAAAGTGGATATTTGAGGGGTCAATTGAACTCAGATTTCAGTGTTCTTGATATATATAAACTCATGAGAGTTTGAGGATTCCGAAAATGTAAGTTTTACCCGATTCCGAGACGTGGGCCCGAGGGGTATTTTTTTCATTTTGCCTAATTTCGCATATTAGCTTAGAATTTATTTGTAGAATCAGTTACTTGAAGTGTTATTTACATTATGCAATTGAATTGAATAGATTTGGGCCATTTGGAGTCGAGTACCCGTGGCAAGAGTGTGGTTTCGGATTGATTTAGAGCTGGTTCGAGGTAAGTGGCTTGCCTAACCTTATGTGGGGGGCATTCCCCTTAGAATTGGTATTGTGATAATTGAAATGCCTTGTACGTGAGGTGACGAGGGCGTACTTGTGCTAATTGCTGAAAATCATGTTTTCACTAAAATATCTTAAATTGTGTTTTCCTTGCATGCTTATACTACTTGGAATTTAAGCCTGATGTTAGCTTGAGAAGCATGTCTAATTGACTTAATTGCTTATTTGCTTTAACTACCTTATTTGTATTACATAAAGCATGCTAAGTTAGAAATTCCTGTGTTACTTTGGTATGAAGTTGAGTTTAATTGAGTATTCCTTGTGCTATTGCGGTGTAACTAGATCTATTCTACATTACAACAAAAACTATAAGACCTCAACAAGAATGACAGACTGTAAGACCTCAATAGGCATGACAAACTGTAAGACCTCAACAGGCATGAAAATCTCGAAGTTTAGGCTATACGTCGCATTTGTAAGAATCCTGAAAGGGCATACCCTCGGTGTAGACGCCCAACTATTACTCGAGATCAAAAACGGCTCCGGCCAAACACATATGACTATGGTAAAAACAGCTGATACAACCAAATTGACACGACTCGGGGACACCCGACTGTCGCTAAACAAAAATCGCAGGCCATTACTTAGAATATACTTCGGAAAGAAACGGTTAAAACAGGCTTCCCTTAACAGGCAAAAACGAGCTTCAACCATGTCAGCTCTAAATCACAAGGCATTGATCTACTCGACCTATGAGCTAAAAACCTTTCGAGGTACTCAAACATCACCGATAACGACTTGAAATTGAGGTTCTCCGGAACCGACGACGGGTCAAGCAAAATTATTTCAAAAGACCTTAACGAGCGGAAAATAAGCCTACAAATAGCCACGGGCGAAACAGCATAAGAGCCATTGTCGCCAGCCAAACAAGCCTCTGGGCCGCACACTAAAAGGTCTCTACGATCAAACAGTGTAAGAGCCATTGTCGCCAACTTAAAAATTGACAACTTGAGGATTAAAATGAGCTCGAATCGTAACCCGATTCGAAGATCGGACCCAAAATAGTTAACTATGCAAGCCTCCTGTACACATATTAAAGAGGCACTATCACCGGTCTGAAAATCGAAAGTACTTAAGGATCAATTGAAGCTTGAATCGCAACGCGACTCGGAGACTGCACCCAAAATAGTTAAACTGCAATATGCCTAAGGGCACGGCATAAATGCCACTATAGCCAGTCGAGTGAGACTCGGGGCCACGCGCCTATAACGTCACCTTGACCAGAAGCACAAAAGGCCATCATCGTCCGCCCATACAAGCAGGAAAGAATTTGAGGGTCAATTAAAGCTCAAATCACAATGCGACTCGGAGACTGGACCCAAAATAACTGAAACAGCAAATGCCCAAGGGAAAGAAATAAGAACAATCACTATCTGATCGCACGGGCACAAAAGATTAAAGGTCGAGCAAGCTTGAGTCAGGGCCTAAGTCGGAGACTAAGGCTAAACAGCTGGGCAAAACACGGAGGCCCCAACGCCTTCTCACGTCAAGGATCGTACTTAAAAACCTTCGGGCCTGCCTGATCAGTTCCGAACCTACGAGGATCCTGCCAAACACCAAAACTAGCCCGCATGGTCAAAAGCAATACAGAAAGAAATGCTAAAGAAATAAAGCTTCAAGTTTCCTCTTATCTTACATACGCAAAAAAGGCGCACTCTTCATCTACAAACATGCTCTACAAGTATCAAATACAAAGCAGAAAAATGGCAAAATCTACACTTCGCTTCGAAGGTCTACAGCCAAATTTGCCCTCAGTGGTGTCAACGAGAAGTGACCGAGCGTCACGCTCATCCGCCCTTGCTCGAGCGAGTTCATCCGAGAGAACGAAGACCCTTGCACCTATCTCCTCAAGTACCTCTCTTCGGGATCTGCAACGAACATATTCCTTGATCCTATTCTCCCGGACGAGGGCTCTCTTCAGCTCGGCTTGGGCATCAGCAGCGTCCTTCATACGATTCGCCATCTCCTGGTCAGCCTTGGTCCGGCTTAGTGCCGCTTCAGCCCGAGCATCAATTATCTCAGCCCTGATCTTCGAGGGATCAGATTCAAGTTTCCCGATCATATCCACTTGAACTTTGGCATTGTCACGGGCCAAGCAGAGTTGGGCTTCGAAGGCAGGGACCTTGGCTGAGGTGCTTGTCTCCTCTAAAGCATGAGTTTGCACTTGAGCCCCTAGCTCACCACAAGCATTTCTGACGCGGTCGATGTCTCCCTTGAGGTACTTCAAGGCCTCTGTCCTTTTCTGCAGCTAATATAACAAAAAGGGGTTAACCTTAACGTCCAAAAGGAGACAAGCACGTGCTACAAGAGATTACACGTTCCATCAAATAGCTCTCGTAATTCGAACTCCGGTATGCCTCGTATCGCCAATGCAGCAACTCAACCTCCTTCTCCTCGCTAAGGAGCCTAAAGGATTCGTCCTCGTCTTGAATTTTCCGAAGCCTGACCCCATGACGGAGCAGCTCAGACATAAGCCTATCATAGGCCTACACAAGGAAAACTCAATAAAGGGAGGAGGACGCGGAATACAAGAAAGTTGCGCCTAAACTCACCACGAAGTGAAGCCGACGGACTTCCTCGAAGTCAGAGCACACTCCTGTTGATCCTGCATCTTTAGCCCCAGGAGAACCAACCTCGGGCAAAGCATATTCACTCGGAGGAACCACCGCCCGGGAATCAGATACTCTGGGAACAACAGGCTCGGACGATGCCCTCTCCTCGAAGACACGGGCCCACTCAGTGCCACTAAAAGCTCCATCACACTGTGGGTGCCAATCCCGTTTATCGCCATCGTCCCTCGGCTCGGAGGCCGACGCCTCTTTCTCCCCTTCGGAAGAGCACTAACTCATCCCGAAGAACCGCCCGATATCGGAAAACGGCAAAGTCAGTGCAAAATAAAGGAGGGAAATGTTACCTCAAAAATACGAAGGCAAAGGCAAAGTCAGCGTGCGCGCATACCTTGGTATTTTGCTCCCCATCTGATAGGAAATACAGCTCGCCACCGACGCTCATCGCAGGTCAAATGGGTCACCAGCCTCCGAACCCAGTTGGGCAGGTCAAAAACTTTGCCCGGCATCCATGAAGTTGCTGCAAAAAGGGAAAAAACACGATTACTCAACTGATTTTCGCTGTAGGCAAAATCTGAAAAAGCAGCAGATACTGCGCTCACGTGCATAATTCCATCCCTCGGGAAATGGCAAAATCTCCATAGGGATAATGTTGGTCATCCGTACTCAAATAAGCCAACTGGTCCATTCTTGATCCCCGTCTTCTTCGTCATCAACAACAAAGGGCGTGGACGAACGGCACCTCAGGGTTAGTAGTCCTTGGTGATGAAAGAGTCGGTATAGTCTGGCGAGATGGTTAAGCGTTAATTCAAGCCCAGCCTTCTCCACAAAGAACCTCATCGGCAGCACCACTCACCAAAACGACGGATGTATGTGCCAAAGTAACCTGATACTTCAAGCAAAAATCAAGCACGACCCTATCAAGGGGGTAAAATGCGAAAGGTTATAGGTATACGTTCAAGAGCCCCTCAGCGGAGTCCGTAATACTCTCATTCAGGGAAAGCGCATGCAGCGTAATCTCCTAGCTCCATCCACAGTATCTCCTCACCATCTCCAGATGTTCCTCTCTTATCAAAGACACGGTCTTCAGAGCGAACTCCCGCGGTTCCTGAGAGCCGGGAGTAGCACTCCCCACTCCCTGCAGGGCCGACCCTGAGGTGGTTGCCATGACTATGGTAAAACTAACAGATCAGAGCAAGGACGTACACCAACGCTTTTTGCGCTTGAAGAAATGAAGAACCCTATGCCAAAGCGAAAGGGCAGCTATCTAAAATAATGAGGTCTTTCGAAGAAGCCAGAGCCGCCCCACATATATGTGAGAAGCAACGATGACTCACCTACCCGGAGTAAGCCTTGGGAAGGCAGCAGCCTCGATACAGATCGATGGGGGGATACCGGATCCCGGAAGCATCTTCCGACGAGAAGTTGGGACTCAAGGAGTCGGCCGTATTATCTCCAATTTCGAGGCAGCATTCTACCTCGAGGATCCCCGCCAAAAAGAAGTTGGACTTCGGGAAGGTTTCAACGCCATCACTCGACTCAAGGCAGTGCCTGGTTTCATGGTTTCCTTTTCTAAAAAGAAGAATAAGCACGGGAAGCTCCGATCATGAAAGCTCTACAAAGGCCCGAGGCAGAGCCTGAGTACAGGCAATTCCTCAACAGAAGTCCATCCTATACGCTTTAAAAGGCTATCTGCATCAAGATCAAAGGGGACCCTAGGTACCCAAAGCTAACCTTCATTCAGGATAACATTCTCGAAAGCTCCAAAACTCGGCATATTATCTCCATACAACTCGGACGGCCCAACAGCCCGGGCCTATCAGGTCAATTCAAGCTCGTTCCAAGGTAGGACGATGGGCTCGGAAAGGGGACATGTCGATCAGTAGAGGATCGGGAAGAAATCTGCACCCGACTTAGATATCAGCAGTCAACAATAAAGGAAGACATTCAAAAGGGCTCGATGGGCACGAGAGCATGAAATTACAAAGCAAGAATAGAAAGCAGAAGTCAATGGAGTATATTCAGATTCATAAAGATCCATGAACAACAGCCCTCGAGGGGTCCATACATACAATTACAAAAGCCTACAGAGGTCTACACCTAAAGCGGAGGAACAGAAGGATGTACATATGATGAAACCCGAGGGCCCGGTCCACCCTCGAAGATCCATCTCCGGTACCAGCGTCCTCGAGCACCGCCCCCTCGAGCACGTATCCTCGAGGGAGATTCCTTCGACTGCCACCTCCTCTAGGTTCCCAGCTCAATCCCCCAAGGGATCCCTACCGGAGAAGATGAAGAAGAGGAAAAGGAGGGGCACAGAGGAGGCAGAGAAAAGAGACATGGCCTGCCGAAGCCAAAGGTTGAAGATTCGGCGGGCCCTAGCCTCAACGGGTGGTAGTGCCACTTTATCCCTTGGGAAAGAAAAAACCCAAGGGATGAAGTGCCACACCAGGCCTGGGTAGGAGAGTGAGCAGCAGTGTATAGGCCGAACGACTGTCTACATTTGGGGGAAATCGACTCCCCATCCATCATCATCTCGGGCCAACAGCAACAGCAAAGACAAGCATATTAATGACCACAGTAGTAACAGGACAGCATGATTATGCTCGACAAAGGGAAGCCCCAGCAGAAGGACACAACACGTTCTAAGGAAGCTCTGCCAAACGGCCTTGAGGCCATGAGCCCCAAGCATGATATTTAATGATAGAAGAAGATGATAAGACGGAACGAGCAAATAAGCCAACGAAAGCACTGGGATAGGAAAAACAACGCCAAGGCACCCTCATTTATTGGGGGTTACGACACGGTTGTCGAGGCTTTGGAAAATTGACCGACGGACGCAGTTAATGCATCCTTGAAAAAAAGAATCGACGGCGGTACCTTCACCTTGGAGAGCGGGAATCGGGAGTGCATTGAATGGAGTCGAAAATACACAAGCCCGTGGATGCCCCGGTTACCGCAAAGATCGCGCTAGGGGTCGCATCTTCGGTATGACGTCGTCGTAAGAAGCTCGAGGAGTCAAGTGTCAAAATTGTTTACCATCACTTCATTCTGGGAAACACGGAGACTATCTGTACGCGGCGAAATCAGAGGACTTGATTTCTCGCTGTTAAGTCATTTCGCATTAACACCTCAAGACCCCCAGGACGGGAAGCCACGACCGAGTTCCCGACCTCGGGGCTCGTTAAGGCCCGACTCAGAGAAGACGGAGATCAAAGCCAGGACAGAGGGGGAAGCTCCCAACTCACACGGCTAATTCTGACAGGGCCGACCTATCCAGAGCCTATGCTGAGGCGTTTCATCAAGTCGTCCCATCTCCATACTTTGTAATTGATGCCCATGTGCTTGTAGCCGAGTTCCCCTCCTATATAAAGGGGACTCACACTACGTTGTAAGGGATTGATGTTGCTCTATTTCTCCACAAGTGCAATTCTCTCTCTCTCTCTCTATCTCTATCTCTCACTCTCTCTTTTCTTTCTAACTTGCTCATTCTCACTGGCCCGAGGTTACCTTAATATTTATTTCCTTCTTACTTGTTCTTTGTTTATCGCTTGGTATTGGATATATAGAGCTTTTCTTGATCATAACCTAACTATTATCCCATTCTCGATTGCCCCCGATAGCTCGAGCTCGACCTAGACATTGACCCTAAGGTACCCATCGACCAGTCCTACATCCGGGCAACATGCCCCTCGGTTTGATTACTGTTTCGTTTTAGCTTGCATTTCATCATTAAACTCCACATTCTTAGCATCATCTGCTCTAAAAACTAGCTCGAGAATAGATCACGTATTTTTAGAATCGACTTTACAAATTTAATTGTTGTTACCATTTTCACGGTAAACAAACATAATTATGATTTATTTTCTAAAAAATAAATTGTGGTATGCGTTCGCGCAACTTCGACCAAACTTTCTTAATATTTAATAAAGCGTGATTAATTGTTAAAAATAAAAACACAACTCCCTTTTTGTTAAAATAAGTGAGGTGTGTCATGCCAAAAAAAAAAAATTAATTCATGGCCCTCGTTAGATTAGATTATGAAGTAACACTTATAGAAAAGGTTTGAGGTGTGCTATAAATAAATTAAATCATCCATGGCCCTCACAAATGTTGCTTTCAAAAATTGAATAATCGTAGTTTGCTTTAGGCTCGATTTAGATTAGTATTGTGATAATGTATACGTTCGCGTAACATAATTGCAAAGTTAATTCTAAAAGTAACTCGAGGGATGCATTCGTGCAACTTCAACCAAACTTTTCTTAAAAAATAAACAAAGGTTATTAATTGTGGACACGTTCGCGTGACATGATTTTTGATGCGCCAAAGGAAAAGAGTGTACGTACGCGTAACTCAATTCTTTAATTACGAAAAATCAAGTTATTAAAAGCGGTAAAAGATAAATGCACATAGGTCCTAAAATGAGTAGTTAAACAATTTAAGCCAAGTAAATCACTAAGCGACCGTGCTAGAACCACGGAACCCGAGAATGTCTAACACCTTCTCCCAGGTTAACAAAATTCCTTACTTAGAATTTTTGGTTCGCAGACTTTTAAATAAAGTCGAAAACTTCCTCGATTTAAGATTTAAAATAAACCGGTGACTTGGGACACCAAATAATTTATTCCAAGTGGCGACTCTGAAATTAAATAAAATAATCCCATTTCAAATAATGTCACTTTAATTGGAAAAACTCCCTTATATATCCTCGGGTGGAAAAAAGGAGGTGTGACAGCTCTAGCGACTCTACTGGGGAAAAGAACCCAGAATCTCCGGTTCAGGGTTCAAGAATTCGAGCTTATTAATGTGATTTCTTATTAGGCTTTATTATCGATATTACTGTATTTTGTGGTCTTAATGTGCTAATGGCCATTTATAGCTTTGATATTACTTGAACTGTATTTAAATATCTTCTTACGCCTCCTTTCTGAGTCTTCTAAAAAACGGTGTTCACGTTCGCATGGCCCACTTTTCTGTTAGAGTTACACAAAATAGAATGGGGTTGGGCAAGCAACAAGACCGGGCAGACTTTCGTGCTCCTGGTACGTTGCCCCCTCCTCGACTCGAGTTAGTCCGCTCGGGTAAGCCAGGTCTAGAACACAACCCCAGGTTTAAACTTGGAATAACATAACATCATATCGGATCCCTAGTAAGAACATTTATTTGCATCACATGCATTTAACCTTAGGGACTCAACACAGGGGTTAGGTCTGTCTAAGACAGGTGTACCCAAAATAAAAAATCATCTTAATGCATCTTATGTGCTATGTGAATATTTATTTGATTCGGCTTGCATGATGATCGGTCATGAAAAGGAAATAAAGAGAAAAACCAAAAGTGAAATAGGATAGAGAATTCACCCGGTTCTAAAAATCTCGGTTTGAAAATGCCTCGAAACTCTGCAAAACAAAATTTTTAAAAAAAAAGGAAAGGAAATGTATTTCAAAAAGAGTGAGTCAATTATCATGTTTTTTCCAATTATGTCAAAATTTACCGAACTATGCGGGTCTGATTCTCACCGGATGTGAGATACGTAGGCAAACGTCATCGGTTCCGGCCTCAATTTTCAAAAAATCCAAAAATATTTTCTTCAAGTTCCTTCTTTAGAAATCTTTCCTTAGAAAATTAAAAAAAAGAAGTTTTTTTAAAAAAAACTAAAAAAAAAACAAAAAGAGTTTCCTTCTTTCTGAAGTCTTTCATACGAAAAAAAAAATCAAAATCTAAAATACAGGTTTCCTTCACTTTGAAGTATTTTTCCCAAAAAAATCCAAAAAAATCAGAAACAAAAATCCAAAAATATTCTTTTCTTCTTTAGAAGTCTTTATTTTGTAAATGTCCAAAAATATTTTCATTTTTCTTTAGAAGTACTTTTGTAAATTTAAAAAAAAAAATTGGAGAAATCCAAAATATTTTCTTAAAAAGTCCCTCTTTCGAAAATTAAGAGCCAACATCCAAAATCCAAAAATATTTTCTTTCTTCTTTAGAAAAAGAGAAATCAAATAAAAATTCGAATATAAATATTTTCTTTTTACTTTTAAAAATTCCCAAAGTTCAAATCAAAAGCAAATGAATTTTTAGAAGTCTTTCTTTCAAAAACAAAACAAAAATCAAAATCAAAAAATCAAAAAAAAATATTTCATTTCTTCTTTTAAAGCATTTCTTTCAAAAATTCCAACCAAAAAAATAGTTAGTTTATTTACTCCATTTTTTATCTTCCCGAACTACGCAAGAACTAATTCATGCGGCGTCATGATACGTAGGCAATCCCCATCGGATTCGATCATAGGCATAGAATTTATTGAGTGAAAAATAAACTGAAAAAAAAAGAAAGAAAAGTTGAGTGAAAAAAAGAAGAAGAAGAAGAGAGTGACAAAAAAAATAAAAGAGTGACAAAAACAAAAAAGAAAAGAGAGTGCCAAAAATAAAAAAGCGGCAAAAACAAAATGAAAAATCAAGAGTGATTAAAGAGAGGCAAAAATAAAGGAAAAGAGGTACATACTAAAAGAGTTAGTTAAGGCCGGGATGAAACATGCAACCGTTCAAATACATGGTAGAAACGTTTAACTGTTTAGGTGCATTGCATCCAAACGTGCGATTTCCTATCTGTTAAGCGTCTCAAAACTAACAAGGTTGTTCGATCTACAAACTAGCCAGGTTTTGGTGATTGGTTTTGTTGGTAGTCTAGCCTCCCCTCCTTCACAAAATCGAAAGGCACAGATGGCCTCCACAAGCAATCTACCAATCATCGGTCCTGAGGATAGCGCGGTATCGGCTATTCTGCAACTAGAATCAGCAGTTGCTGAAGAGAATAGGATGTTGCGTCTCCGCATATTGGAAATATGAGACGCCTGGTCTAATGGTAGGGAACCGCCAAGTGCAAACCTTGGGTTCCCTGAGTTGATACCCATGTCAAGTGAGATTACTAACGCCCCTGTGCCCAATCCGCTCATCCCATGCGGGCACCCTCCAATGCCGTTCAATGATCCTGGTATGCCTCCTGTGGTTCGCCCCCAGGTGCTAGTTTCCTGGGCACCTCCAATATTGTTCTCTACAGCACCAGTCTGCACCAAAACACAACCAACTTTACCACGACTGTATGTTAAGCCTCCAATGTTCACCTTTCAGGGTCCGCAGCTTCAATCAGAAATAACATATGTGACCCCAAACTCTTTACTCAGCGTCCACAACATGACCTCTCGGGGGAGCAAGAAAAGGTTGTTAAAAATCCCGAGCAAGAGGAGATGGCTCGGAAGATGAAGAGCCTGGAACAAAGCCTGAAAAACATGCAAGGTATGAGTGGCCGAAAAAGTGTCTCATACTATGACCTCTGTATGTTTCCCCATGTCCACTTGCCGGCTGGTTTCAAGATGCCAACATTTGAAAAGTACAACGGGCACGGAGACCCGGTCGCTCATCTGAAACGATACTGTAACCATTTGAGAGGCGCTGGTGGAAAAGAGGATCTGCTAATGGCCTATTTTTGGGAAAGCCTCACTAGAATCACTTCTGAGTGGTATTCGGATCAGGAAATTACTCATTGTCACGTGTGGGACAATATGGCCTGAGATTTTATTCGCCAATTCTAGTATAATGTGGACATCGCTCCTGACAGAAACTCTTTGACCAATTTGAAAAAGAAAACCACGGAAAGCTTTCGTGAATATGCTTTCAAATGGTGTGAGCAAGCTTCCAGGGTAAAGCCTACAATGGATGAAATTGAAATGGTCACTGTCTTTCTACAGGACAAAGAGGCAGACTACTTCCAGAACATGATGTCTGTTGTGTGTAAGTCATTCGCTGAGGCTATCAAAATTGGGGAAATGATTGAAAACGGTATAAAAACGGGCCGAATCTTGAGTCATGTTGCTTTTAAAGCCACATCACCAGATGTTCAAAATGGTTCAGAGGGTTTGATGAACAGAAATAAGAGTGAGGAGGGAGCCATGATTGTTTCAAGCTCGAGGGGGACCCGCAGGTCATTCAGCCAGTCATATGTGCCTCTTATGGTCCCACCACACTATTATCCCATTCAAGATGATGTCTATGTCGTGGCACCGCCTCCCTATGCGGTGATGAGCGTGCAATCTTGCATGCAGCCACAACATTATCCACAAAACCGAGATTCACCTCCCAGAAATGCCCACCCTTACCAAGAGCCATATAATCCCCAACCAAATGATCCCCAATACAATCCTCGCCCAAGAGAGCCTTTCAGAAAGAATCAGTTCACCCCTATTGGTGAATAGTATTCAAGCTTGTTCCAAAAAGCTAATCAGGCTAGATCTATTGCAGCCAGTGGCCCCAAACCGGCCGAACTTCGAGTCCCCCTCTCACCGAGCTGATGCTAGATGTGAATACCACTCTGGAGCAGTAGGACACAGTACGGAGGACTGTTAGACCCTCAAAAGGGCAGTTGAATATTTGATTAAAGCTGAAAGAATCATTTTTCGGGATGAAGAAGCTCCTGATGTGATGAACAATCTGTTTCCTACCCACAACATTGGGCCAATAGTTGGAATGATTTGTGAAGATGAGGAATTTGATCCGGCACTGAAGTCCGTTGCAGCCATTGCAGAGACAGAAGAAAAGCCAAAAAACGGTCGCCAGGCATGAAAGTTCCCCATCAGACATGAGTCTTAGTAGCCAGTCTTTCTATCCTTTCTGCATCCGGATTATCTCAAGGTGTGATCTGTATGTTTTACCTTATTGTCTTACTTTCTGATGTAAACCCTTCTATCTTCTAAAATTGAAAAAAAATCAAAAAATCAAATGAAATTAATATTTCATTGTCCAGGAATGTCTCTTTTCTTAATCTTGTCATTTTTCTTTCTTATTCTATTTCTAGTTCTGTTAAATACAAATTTCAATAATATGACATGCTTGCGGACTTCATACCCAGATTCTGAAAGTTGTTTGACCTCTAAATAATGAATCAAGGATTAGATCGCAATGAAGATAAAGTTTAAGGAAATAAAACGAAGAGTTGGAACAGCTGAAGGAAATTGGCTCCAATTTGGAAAGGTCCATACATTGCAACAAGAGTACTGCCAAAAGAGAGCGTTGTATTTGGGAAACATCAAAGGAAACGTCCCTGAAACAACTATCAATGTAAATGCAGTCAAAGGTACTATATTGGATCCTCTATAGTATTAATGTTCTTCGGTTGGGATGAAGAAGGCTTTTATTCTCACTATCTAAATACTATCAACCCTTTGCAAACCCTTTGAGCCGGTTACTCTTTTTTGATTACCCTCTTTGGAACCTGAAAGTTTTATTAAAAAAAAAAGATAAAATGAAAAATGAAAAAAAAATGATGATAAAATGAAAAATGAAAAAAAAAATGATGGGAAAGAGAAAAAAAAGAGAAGAAAAAGAAAGACACAAAAAAGGGGGAAGAAAAGACAAAGAAATTGAAATAAAAAAAAATATGAAAAAGAGAGGAAAAAGTAAAGGAAAAATAAAGAGAAACAAAGCAAAAAGAAAAACAAAAGAAAATCAAAAGAAAGTTCCCTGAACTACGTTCGACTTGATTCTGAAAGGATACGTAGGCAGCCTCTCTCTGGGGTTTAGTCACACCAAAATAAAAATCCAAATTTCCCCAAAAGTTGAAATTGGGGCAGAAGTTATAATGGTTCGGCGATGGTTTTGCCTGAAAGGTTCCAAAGTTGTAATTCAATCCAAATTTTTCTTACCCCAAATCCTATTCAATTCCTTCTGATCAATCGATAAAAGATGTTCAAAATTGGAGGATACAGTTACTTGGATCTGATACAACAAAATGAGAGAAATGAAATGAGAGAGTCTTATTGGTGAAAACTCACACGGGCACTGTGAGGCAACAGTAAGCAGAGAAACTAGAAATGAGAGAGCCTTGTTAGTGAAAACTCGCAAAGAGAACTATAAGGCGATGGTGAGAAGATAAATGAGAGTAGTCAACTAGTGAAAGCCCGCAAAGGGCGTCCGTGATCGAAAAGAGGATCCTCACAGCCATCAGCATCGTTAGAGTCCTGGCAAGGTTCTCGATTTTGAGGCAAAAGTTGTGATGAATTTATGAGAATCGAGCGGTTTGCACAGATCAGGCATCCAGTCCAAAAGGCATGTCATAGTCATTGAAGTCCGCATTTACTCCAAATAATTCCTTCTTTCCTTTCCCCAAAAGGGACACTTCTTATTTTAAACTCATTCTTCATTCCATTGTTTATTTTCTTTGAATCCCTTTCGGTCTAACTCTATTCTGAAACTAAGACAAAGAAGGATAGTTATACTGATTTACAAGGGTCTCATTTGATACAAGCCAATAAGCAAAAAGGCACCCAGCCTCGTCAAGGGGCATAAAGTCGACCTTGACTGGCCATGGGGGCCGATGCTTCAAAATCAGAACTCTCGGAAGGAGAAAATCCAATTGAAGTTCCCAGAAAGGCAAAATAAAGTTGGAAAAGGTTAAGTCCCACGTGGCTAACCGCCTCGGCAAATATTTGAAAAGCCAAGGGATCCCAGATGCTCGGAAGCTAAAGTTGGAAGAAAGAAGTAAGAACCGAAAGGCCTATAAAGGCGAAATAAAGTTGGAAAAGGTTAAGTCCCACGCGACTAGCCGTTGAAGCAAGTTTGAGGAACCAAAAAGTTCCCCAATGCTCCAAATGGTTAAAAATAAAAAATAAAAAAAAGGAGAAAAAGAAAAACAACAAGTCAAAAGGGAAAGTCCTACAAAGGCAAAATAAAGTCGAAAAGGTTGAGTTATACCGACCAACCATCATGGTAAAGTCTGGATAAACCAGAGGTTCTCCAGGGCCTGAAATGAAATCGGTCCTTAGGGAACAAACAGTTGTAATTGACATCTTCATCAAAGAAACTAGACCGAGATGAAGTGATTGAAATAATCAAAGCCACAAAACCAACCACCGTTTCAAACTAACAATTGTTCTTTGTTTGAAAACATGAAACAGGTGCAATCTAAAGCAACCTTGCAAGAAGCAGGTGCAACCAAAGAGAAACTGCGCAAGGGCTAGAAATAGCTTTGTAGCAACAAATCCATAAAAGGAAGTCCCCTCCAAAATTCTTTCCCACATTTACTCATTCTATGAAATAAAAAAAAGTGAAAAAGGAGAAAAATGAAGAAAAAAAATAAAAACAAAAGAAAAAAATTCAAAAAATGGTAGCCTAGGGTCCCCAATCTCTAATTATGTTTTTTCCAACATAGGGTCTCCACTCCCTAGTTGATTTTATTTTTAGGCATAGGGTCTCCACTCCCTAGTCTGCTTTTCCAACATAGGGTCTCCACTCCCTAGTTGATTTTATTTTAGACATAGGGTCTTCACTCCCTAGTCATTTTTCCAACATAGGGTGTCCACTCCCTAGTTGATTTTATTTTTAGGTATAGGGTCTCCACTCCCTAGTCTTCTTTTCTAGTATAGGGTCTCTACTCCCTAGTTGATTTTATTTTTAGGCATAGGGTCTTCACTCCCTAGTCTGCTTTTCCAACACAAGGTCTCCATTCCCTATTTGATTTTATTTTAGACATAGGGTCTCCACTCCCTAGTCGCTTTTCCAACATAGGGTCTCCACTCCCTAGTTGAGTTTATTTTAGACATAGGGTCTCCACTCCATAGTCGCCTTTCCAACTTAGGATCTTCACTCCCTAGTTGATTTAGTATAGATATAGGGCTCCACTCCCTAATCTCTTTTTACCAAGGATACACAATCCTTATTTTATTTGCCTTCAAATAAAGAAATAGTTTAGATTTTTGTTACAATAACTCACGAAATTTTTCCTAGTGAAAACTGGGGCAGAAAAATTTCGTTCGTTTGTTTGCTTTGGTGTCGGAACAGGTTTTCACTGTGAGGAACAAGATTGAGATGACCAAAAAAGGAGTCTCAACCCAAATAAAAGAAAAGAAGAAACAAGAAAAGAAGTTGAACTCGAGGTGTAGAAGCGGAGAAAAGATGCAGACTACTCAAAATTTGATTGAAGTCAAAAGTTTCACATGTCCTGCCTTGATCCGAAAGCTGAAGAAGAATGAACCAGCGATGGCAGCTGATGAGAAGCAGGATTCATATCAGAGTATGCAGAAAGGACCATCCAAGACTCAAGATCAAGCTTTAGAATATTTATAGATATGAATCTTGTAACTCGTAGTTGATAAGCTTAGCTAGTTTAGCTTTTCATTTTTTGATTTTGGTGTAATAAGGAGCTTAGCAAACAGAAACAGCAGCAACAGCGGTGAAATCACAGTTTCTCGATAGTCCCAGCTACCAAAACTTTCAGAACTACACTGACCTGTTTCCTTTATAGCCAAGGATATGTAGGCAACCTCCAAAGCAGGTTCGATCAGACCTTTTTCAAAAGATGTTTCTCATGGAGTTTCAAACGGGCAAAAATCGCTCATAATTGCTCATTTTACTTTTGCCCGAAAAACCCTTCATGTTTCCGAGCAAAGATGGGCAGCTGCGAGCACGTGATTTTTGTCCTATATAAATTGCTCCTATAAAATCAAAGAAAATAGATTTTTTCCAATTATTTACCATTTTATAGGATTTTGTAGGATTTTTATTAATTGTTTGCATTTTTGTGCATGTTTAATTCTTATTAAAATCATGAAAAATGCCAACAAAATACCATGCATTGGATTTATGTTTATTTTTATATTTTTAGGATTAATTAGTTAATTATTTTCTTTAACAAAATGAAAATCACAAAAATAGCTCATTTTACATTTTTACCTTTTAATTTTTTGATTATCGATTTTTCTCTTTTGATTTTGGATCAAGTAATTTTTATAATTATTATAATTAGATAATTAGTTAGTTTTACAATTTAGATTAATTTAGAATTTTTAATTAAAGAAGAATAGAAAGAAGAACAAAGGAAAAAGGAATAAAAGAGGTAATTAAAAAGGGGGGTTTAATATGAATTTGGGTTAATTCTTTGTACCAAATTAGCTCAATTCTTCCCCAAAGCTAACCCAGATCCAAGCTCAAATACACTTGAACCCATCAGCCCAAACCTCATCCCTTTTCAATTAAAACCTAGACTTAGACCTATATAGAGATAAGAATTTAGGCTACATTTAAGATCAGATCGCGGAGATTCCCTAAGAGAGAATTGGCACAACACCTAGGGCTCCCTGTCATATTCTTTTTCATTTCTCCAAATTCAACAATCAGATCCCTCACTACCAAAGACCTGAGCGGCGTTTCCATCACCCCCCCCCCCCTAAAAATAAACGAGAATTGCACCTCTCTTTCTCTAAAACACAGAAAGAACGAATCCACCTCCCTAAAAACCTAAGCAGCCACGCCCATCTCCCCTACTCCTGAGAGTAGTTGCCCCATCTCCGAATCTCACACTCAAAAAGGACGAAAAGACGGCAAACACAAAAGAAAACAACAGATAAAAGGGGGAACAAAGAACAACAGACAGAGAACGAGAGGACAAAAGAATACTTTGAGGATTTTTGGAACTTCCTTTTGATTCCTTCGTCTCTTTGGAAATTTCAGAAGAAGCAGAAACATACGAAATGATGCTTCTCTCTTTAAGATGATTGATGTTTGAAATTTTAACAGAAAAAATGCTAAAATATTTTAAGTTTCTACTTCTTAGTTGATTTGGGTTTCAAATATGAAGGCTGATTGAGCTGAGGTGTTGTTCGAAGTTGTTTCGTTTGAGTTTCGTCCATTTCAAATTTCAGCTTTAGCAGTTGGCTCACCTTGCTTCTGTAATTGCTGAAAATCTCAGTCAATCGAAGCTCTAATTTTTAGGTCCATTTTTCTTTCCTTTCTATTTGCTTTGATATTCAAGTTCAATGTGACTAAGTGACGTATTTACTTAGTAGAGGATGTTTGAATTGCTGATTCGTTTGCTCGGCTAGTTTGATTGTTGGTTTTTTTCGTCTATGCTTAGTTGTCGTTAATCTCAATTAGCTTTATATGAACTCATGACTGAATAGCTAACGTTTCATTGAGACCCAGCGGATCTACCTTGCAAATTAAATCAACTTAAGTCTCTTGTACCTCGAGATCAAATTGACACTCCATTCTGCCTGGATAAGTGATCTGAAAAGTGAAACCCACTATGTTGTTTAATGTTTCAAAGTGCTGCTGTCATTTTAACTCTCCTCGTGTGTTAATTGAGCCATTGGATTATCTTGTCGATTCATTAGAGGTAGTTTGGGACATAACTATTTCTTGAAATCAGAAAAAAACAATTTTATTGTGAGATAAGGTGGTCATTCTTCTCCATGAACCTGTTCTTCATATTGGTATGTAATGAAACAGGCTTCCCACTATTGTCCGAACTAGCTGCATTATGAAGTATTTGGGTAATCATTCCACAAGCGTGTTTGACTATTTTCTCCTTTACGCATTTTAAGATTCACTTTTGTCCCTTTAGAGCAGTGTACTTATTTGGTAGAAGTTTTGTCTTGCTTTGAATTGTAGTTTCGTCCATATTCACTTCTGAAATCATTTGAACTAGCTAAATGTGTTTTTGCAAGTTTCGTGTAGTAACAATATCAAGGGAAGTGACATAATGACTTTTTAAAGATGTTTACTTCCTAAATGAATCATATATATCCTTGCTCACTCCGTTCCTTTCTTCGCTGTATATTAATAATGCTATACGTGTCTAGGTATTTACTACTATCCTTATGTGCGGAGTTCAGATATTAAATGAAAAAGTTAAGAGGATATGAACACGAAATCTTTCTTAGCAAAAGTGCTCAATAACTCATGGCCTTCACAATAATATAGAATAACAATTCATAAACATTCGTAGTTTGTTTTAGGCGCGACATAGTCTATTATCGTAATTATGTATACGTGAGTGTAACATAATTATGATTTTTTTTATAAAAAATAAATCGAGGTATGCATTCGCGCAACTTTGGCCAAACTTTCTTAATATTTAATAAAGCGTGATTAATTGTTAAAAATAAAAACGCAACTCCCTTTTGTTAAAATAAGTGAGGTGTGTCATGCCAAACAAAATTTATAATTCATTGCCTTCGTAAGATTAGATTAAGAACTAACACTTATAGAAAAGGTTTGAGGTGTGCCATAAATAAATTAAATCATCCATGACCCTCACAAATGTTGCTTTCAAAAATTGAATAATCGTAGTTTGCTTTAGGCTCGATTTAGACTAGTATTGTAATTATATATACGTTCGCGTAACATAATTTCGAAGTTAATTCCAAAAGTAACTCGAGGGATGCGTTCGCGCAACTTCAACCAAACTTTTCTTAAAAAATAAACAAAGCGTTATTAATTGTGGACACGTTTGCGTGACATGATTTTTGACGCGCCAAAGGAAAAGAGTATACGTACGCGTAACTCAGTTCTTTAATTACGAACAAATTAAGTTATTAAAAGCGGTAAAAGATAAATGCACATAGGTCCTAAAATGAGTAGTTAAACAATTTAAGCCAAGTAAATCACTAAGCGACCGTGCTAGAACCACGGAACCCGGGAATGCTTAACACCTTCTCCCGGTTTAACAGAATTCCATACTTAGAATTTCTGGTTCGCATACTTTTAAATAAAGTCGAAAACTTCCTCGATTTGGGATTTAAAATAAACCGGTGACTTGGGACACCAAATAATTTATTCCAAGTGGCGACTCTGAAACTAAATAAAATAATCACATTTCGAATAATGTTACTTTAATTGGAAAAACTCCCTTATATACCCTCGGGTGGTAAAAAGAAAGTGTGACACTACTACCAACTCTTCTTGTGGAAGTTCAAATAATCTAATGACACATAGGACCACAATCATCAATAATGACAATGGCCTCACACGACCAATGATAATAACCAACACAAGAATTTATACACGTACCTTATGGTTGTGATGTCCCAGTCGGACCCTTCTCTTGAGGAAGAAATAAGTAAGGATATCTAGACTTCATGTCTTCTTCGGCCTCCCAAGTCATTTCTTCCACATTGTTGTTTCTCTAAAGTACTTTCACGGAGGCTACCTCCTTATTCCGTAGCTTGAGGATTTGTCGGTCTAGGACAACAACCGTAATTTCCTTGTATGATAAGTCCTCTGTAACTTGTACATCATCCGTGGGCACCACTCGGGTAGGATCACCAATGCACTTCCGTAACATAGATAAGTGAAAAATCGGATGGACAGACTCCAATTCCGAGGGCAATTCTAACTCATATGCTACCTGGCCTCTTGCGTATGATCCTATATGGTCCAGTGTACCAAGGGCTAAGTTTTCTCCTTTTTCTGAATCTCATAACGCCTTTCATCGGTGATACCTTTAGGAATACCCAATCGTCAACCTGAAATTCCAAGTCTCACCGTCGATTATCCGCATAAGACTTCTGACGACTTTGAGCGACTAATAGCCTTTCCTGTATAAGTTTAATTTTCTCGCTTGCCTTCTGTACCAATTCTGGTCCTACTAACGTAGCTTCCCCAACATCGAACCACCCTATAGGCGATCTACACTTTCGTCCGTAAAGAGCTTCGTATGGAGCCATATGAATACTGAAATGGTAGCTATTATTATATACGAAGTCAATAAGCAACAGATGATCATCCCAGCTACCTTTGAAGTCTATCACACAAGTCGTAAAATATCCTCCAGTGTCTGAATAGTACGCTCATCTTGTTCGTCTGTCCGAGAATGAAATATTGTACTAAGATTTACTTGAGTCCCCAATCCTTTTTCGAAGGACCTCTAGAAGTTAGCTGTAAATTGAGCTCCTCTATCCGAGATAATAGGTACAGGAACACCATGCAGTTGTACTATCTCCTTAATATAAAGCCTTGCATAGTCCTCTGAGGAATATGTAGTTCTAACGGGAAGAAAATGGGTTGACTTTGTAAGCCTATCAACAATCACCCATATCGAATCGAACTTATGCTGGGTACGAGGTATGCCTATGATAAAATCCATATTGATTACTTCCCATTTCCAAGTCGGAATCTCCATAGCCTACAATACTCTACCTGGTTTCTGATGCTCAATCTTAACTTGCTGATAGTTAGGACACTGAGCAACAAACTCCGCTATATCCTTTTTTATTCCATCCCACCAATATACTTCTATGATATTATGATACATCTTTGTCGCTCCTGGATGGGTAGAATAGCAAGAATAGTGAGTTTCTCCCATAACCTGCTGACACAGCCCTGCAACATTAGGGATACATAATCGTCCTAGATATCTAAGGACCCCATCTTCTGTAACCTCAAACGGTGTCTTCTCCTTCTGAGGGATGGTATTCCTATAATGAACTAACATAGGATCCTCATATTGGCGTTCCTTTACTTCAGTTACTAAAGAGGATGTTGTCGTATCCTGAATAATAATTCCAATATCAGTTGTGTCCAATAA
The DNA here is from genome assembly GCF_000393655.2 of Nicotiana sylvestris. Lineage (NCBI taxonomy): Eukaryota > Viridiplantae > Streptophyta > Magnoliopsida > Solanales > Solanaceae > Nicotiana > Nicotiana sylvestris. The sequence goes on along the minus strand of NC_091064.1, from coordinate 88,168,748 downwards.
CCAAACTCCCAGACTAGCTACCTGATGAACCTCATGGGCTATTCCCCTCTTTTCTGGCTGTAAATATGATAGGCTACCCATAGATCTACGGCTGAGAGCGTCGGCTACTATGTTTGCCTTCCCCGGATGGTATAAAATATCAACGTCATAGTCTTTAAGTAGCTCCAACCATCTCTTTTGACATAAATTTAATTCCTTTTACTTGAAGATATACTGGAGGCTCTTATGATCCGTATAGATATCAACATGAATGTCATACAAATAGTGCCTCCACATCTTTAGTGCATGAATCACCGCGGCTAACTCTAAATCCTGGGACGGGTAGTTATTCTCGTGCTTCCTCAATTGTCTAGAAGCATAAGCTACAACCTTACCATGCTGCATCAGTACACAACCCAACCCAACGCCCGAGGTGTCACAATAGATAATATAACCATTGGTCCCTTCTGGGAACGTTAGAACTGGTGCTGAAGTTAATCTGTCCTTTAATGCCTGGAAACTCCGTTCGCAAGCGTCAGTCCATTTAAACTTTGCTCCCTTCTGAGTCACCTCTATCAAAGGTGCTGAAAGGGAAGAAAATCCCTCTACAAATCTACTGTAATAGCATTCCAAATCAAGAAAGCTACGAACCTTTGTCGGTGTTGTGGGTCTAGGCCAAGTCTTTACTGCCTCAATCTTTTGTGTATCCACACGGATGCCTTCACCCGGAATGATATGCCCAAGTAAAGCTACAAAGATCAACCAGAATTCACATTTAGAGAATTTTGCATACAACTTCCCTTTTTGTAGAACTCTGCGTCAGTACGCAGATGATCTGCATGCTCAGCCTCTGAACTAGAATACACCAATATATCGTCGATAAATATAGTTACGAATAGATATAAAAAAGGCCTGAACACACGGTTCATCAAATCCATGAATATTGTTGGGGCATTGGTCAAACCGAACGACATAACACGAAACTCAAAGTGCCCATATATGGTCCTGAATGCTTTCTTCGGAATATCTTCCTCCTTAACCCTTACCTGATGATACCCTAACCTCAAGTCTATTTTTGAAAAATACTTGGCACTTTGCAACTGATCAAATAAATCATCAATCCTCGAGAGTAGTACTTATTCTTGATTGTCACCTTATTCAACTATCTATAATCAATACACATCCGTAAGGAACCGTCTTTCTTCCTTACAAATAACACAGATGCTCCTCACGGTGATGTACTAGGTCTCATAAAGCCTTTTTCAAGAAAGTTCTTTAGTTTTTCTTTCAACTCTTTCAGTTCTGCGGGGGCCATTCTATAGCAAGGAATAGATATTGGATGAGTATCTGGTACTAGGTCAATAGCAAACTCAATTTCTTGCTGTGGCGGAAAGCCCGGAAGCTCATCGGGAAAAACATCAGAAAACTCATTAACCACATGGATGGACTAAATGGTTGGTGAATCCACTTCCACATCCTGAACCCGAACTAAGTGATAAATACGGCCCTTTCTGATCATCTTCCTTGCCTTGAGATAGAACAATACATCTTCCTCTCGACGACGCCATATATCCTTTCCAATCCAAAACAGGCTCCCCTGGAAATTGAAATAGGACTATCTTTGATCTACAATCAACGTTGGCATGACAAGAAGCCAACCAATCCATACCCATTATAACATCAAATTCTACCATATCTAACTCGATTAGATCTATTGCGGTAAATCGACTATGAACTACTATTATACAACCCCTATATACTAGCTTAGCTATCACTGAGACCTCAACATGTGTAGATACCTCAAAAGATTTAACCAATTCAGGTTTTATTCCAAACTTAGTAGAAACCAACGGAGTAACGTATGATAAGGTGGAACCTAGGTCAATCAGTGCATATACATCATATGAGGAGACTGATAATATATCTGTAACAACATCAGGTGATGACTCCTGGTCCTGTCATCCTGCCAATGTATAAATACGATTCTGAGGACTGCTCGAGCTAGATGCTCCGCCTCTACCTCTACCACGACTCATTGGTGCTTGTGGACCTTGCCCAGGGGGGCGTACTGATGATGAAGAACCAGCTTTGGTTCCGTCTAGCTGAGCTATGCTTGCATCACCTCTCGTCGGACAATCCCTCATAACGTGGCCCGATAACCACAAGTATAACAAACACCTAATCCCATTCGGCACTGCCCAATATGATGCTTACCACATTGAGCACATCGTGGCAACGACGGCCTCATATGACTTGACTCACCCCTATATTGAGAACCTGAGGCCCTGAAATTCTGACCAGACCCTAAATATATGTAACGATTAAATCCATTACCGCCAAACTGAGGAGGCGTACTAGCCGATGGCTGGGCTGGATACCTCGGGTACTTTTGCCTCTGACCCCTCGAAACTCACCAAAAGGACCCGAAGACCTCGCTTTCTTATTCTAGGCCATATCATGCTCACGATCGACCCTCTATTTCTGCTTACTCTCTTCTACACCCTGAGCGTATGCCTGAATACGAGAAATATCCATGTCTAGTTGAAGTGAGACCGACATACAATCGTTAAGCAGGTGAGGCTCTAATCTCATCACGAACTGGTGAACCTGATCCTCCATCTTACATACAATTGTGGGAGCATACCTAGAAAACGAATCAAACTGAAGACTGTACTCCCGAACACTCATGTTACCTTGCCGAAGGGTCAAGAACCTATCAATTCTGGCCCGTCTAAGCTCTGGTGGCAGATAATGACGAAAAATATCTTTTGTAAACTCCTGCCATACTGCTGGAGGGGCATCCTCACCTCTGTACAATTCTCAAGACTCGTACCAATTAACTGCAACATCTCGGAGTCTATAGGAATCTAGCTCAACTAACTCAGTCACAGTGGCCTTCATTACCCTTAACGTCCTCTGCACTCTACCAATAAATACCTGAGGGTCCTCGTTTGGATCTGCCCCATTGAATACCGAAGGGTCTAAATTAATGAAGTCACGAACCCTTACACTGACAGCCCTATCTACATGACTAATACTTATTTCCTGATGTCGAGCCTATGTGGCTACTAATCGGGTTAATAGCTGAATAGCATCTCTCATCTCCTGATCCGGTGCATCTGGCTAAGGATCTGGACGTACAGGGGCAGGCGCTGGAGCTGGTGCCCCTCGGAACTCTTCTGGAAAGGGCGGGGTATGTGAAGTCTAAGATGAAATCTTACTATGAGACTCCCCCCGAGCCCTGGAAACTCGTGGTGCTCGACTAGTAGTCTTACCAGCCACGGACCTTCCCTTTTAGGCTACTGTAGTCTTTGGAGACACCACTGAAAATATAACATATAGTTAGGAACATGAATTCTTATATCGCACGATCTAAGACAAAAAGAGAGGATAACATCCTATATGTCCTGTAGCCTATTGTTTCTAAGTGTGGTGCACAACATACTAATAAACAAGACTCTACTAGACACGGTCTGTATAGAACCTTAGGACAGAACTGCTATGATACCACTTTTGTCATGACCCAAACCGAATGGCCGCGATGGGTGCCCGAGTCCTACCTAACAAACACCCCTAAGCATGTGTCTAAGCTATAAACCTGATTAACATCTACTGAATTACGAGAAAAATATATATGAAGGAAACCTATCCAAAAGACATATATACATGTACGTGCGGATTACAGTAGGCGAGTCGACAAGGCCGCAATAGAAAACTATATACCCGAAACTGAAAGTCGATAAGGCCACATACTATCCAATTGTACATAACTGTCTACAGACCTCTAATAGAAATACAACTTTACAAAGACGGGATTGAGCCACATCATACCCATAAATGTATACAAGCGTATCGTACCAAAATCAAAAGCAGCTCCGGATCAAGTGGAGCACACCAACTCACGCTGATCAAGGATCCTTAGGAGGGGAACCGTCAAATTTCCTTGGGCATGAAATGCAGACCCCGTGAAATAGGGCATCAGTACAAAAACTTTACTGAGTATGTAATGCATGATAATCTGTACGTAAAAGGCATAGATGAAACATGGAATAAAGAATTACATCTGTAAATCTGAACGACTTTGTAAATTCTGAAACATTCATAATGTCATACACGTGCATATAAATGTCGTGTCATGCATAGGTATGGGTGTACATAATATCATCAAGCCTCCGAGGGCATCCCATCATATCATCTCGGCCACTATGGGCAACATCATCAACTTGTACCAACTAGTGGTGCACCGTAAACTTTTTCTCATATCCCATATACATAAATATAATACATATAAATACGCCTATGTAACGTCGCTTGGTCATAGGTCAATGTACATGCATAAATGAATAAAATGCATGAAAATATGTTAAAAATCTTAATATTCCTTTCGGATAAACTTTATCAACTGCATATCATTTTGAGACCCATGAATAGAAGATATAATAATATGTCACATGGGGAATCAAGAATACAGAGACCCCTAGTTTTTCTATGAATAGAGTTGTTTATAAAAACTGTGCGTTTGCTCGTTTTTTTTTTTTTGTCTAACTTGGACCATGCCAAAACAAAGAAGGGATGACCTTAACATACCAGGAGTAGGGAAAACTCCGTATAATACTCTTGGAGAAGATTACACGTACTCCTTTAGAACCGCAAAATTTTACGTTGCAACCATTCTAACAAATTCTCGTTAGAATTGTGTTGTTGCAATTTAGAACCGCAAAATTGCATTGAATTTTTGCTTATGTTCCTAAATTATTTGAACTAGGAAATGGTATGTTCCTTGCTTTAGGATTTTGGACATTTTTGGTTCTGTTATCTAAATGAAAATGGAACAAGATTGTAGTAAGTCTTTACCTATTAAAATTATAATTGTTCGTAGTTAGCCACCTAGTCATAGTAGACTAAAGACTCATTCTCTTGGTTTTGTGGCTTTCTGCTACGTTTTTTTGGGGAGGGATTAATCTTATCTAATAAATTTATTAATTAACTAAGTAATGTCCCGTTACACGGTAATTAACCAATTATCCGTATAATTAAGAATTGACTCAAATTACCTAAATATACTACCCATTTATAATATACTTTATACATCATACTATCATGGCCATATGGTACCTTGTATGGAACTAGTCCATAAATATCGGGTAGTATCGTTCGACCCGTATTTTATCCCAAATCAGCAACCTTCAACGAAACTTGTTTCTTTGATTCGTGTACCATTTATCCTTTATGGCACTTACTTATTTCTTGTTATAAATAGCATATATACGTTAACCTCAATATAATCGTATTCCCGAGTCTACGTCGATTAACTGAAGACGAAGCTTTTAACGTATGAAAACGTGAGATGTAACAATTATTGAGTTGGAAGTAGACTCGAAACTAGGTAAGTCTCTTTTCTAACCTTGTAAGAGGGAAATTTTCTCCATAGGTTAACTTAATTAGTATGTGATTAATTATGGGGGCAACGTACGCACGAAGTGATGAGAGTCTGTACGTAGCTACAATTTATGTTATTGTTCGGGTAGTTCTAGGTTTACACCATTGCTTTGTGGACATTGCTATTTGATTATATGTGCTAATTGTAAGAAAGTAATTAAGTTGAAGAAAATCTTAAGATTTAAAGGCTTCAAGAATTGTCTTCATTTTTGAAAAATAATCAAAGAAGTGTTGTGCTTTAAATGATAAAAATTATGTTTAACTGCGTCGCATGGATGATTCGCGGGCGGGGTTATATTTTTACCGCGGCGCATGTATGATTCGCGAGCGGGGTGAATAAATGCATCTATGGTTCGCGTCGTTCGATACCCGGCAATGCACATTTTACTTTTATGTTGGATCGGGCCGAACGTCCTTGATGGTAATTGTATGTTATAATAGAATGGAAATTCTTTGTAGTTGTATGCTTCATTTCTTGATACACTACTTGTTTTAAATAAAGAAAGTGTCTTGCCTTCTTAAATATGATGGACGAAAATTCCTCGGTTATTGTTCTGATTTAAGCTTGACCGTTAATTATATACATTATGCTTTAAGAATTGAAACTTCACATTATTATATTGTTGGCCCTAGTAAGTGCCGAAGTCGACCCCTCGTCACTACTTCTTCGAGGTTAGACGAGATAGTTACTGGGTACATATTTTTATGTACTCACACTATACTTCTGCACTTGATTGTACAGGCTTTGAGGCAGGTGCATCTGGCTATCAGTCCGACGCGTAGAGTGGACTTCTTAGCTTGAGACTTCCAGTGAGCTACCCTATTGAGCCGTTCTGCGGCAGCTGGAGTCTTTCTATGTCTTTACTTATCCTGTCTATTTACTTTCTGGACAATAGGATAGTATGGTTTTGTATATTCTACTAGATGACCCATATACCTGTGACACCAGGTCTTGGCACACACACTGGTAGACTTATGATTTTGGATTACTATCATGATTTAAGTTCGTAATTATTACTTTCCTCTAATTATGCTTAAGTTTCTAACTCCTAATTTCTTTATCAATAAGGAAAGGTTTTCACGTACTAAATAATCAAATGAGGATTTGCTAGTTGATTAGTGTTGGCTTGCCTAACAACAGTGTTTGGCGCCATAGCGGCCTAATATTGAATTTGGGTCGTGAAAAAAAATCACTTTAGGAAAGTTTAGGGGAAAAAAAATCCCCAATTTCTCTATAAAATCCATTATCCAAATACCAAAATTAAAGATAGATTCATGAAAAAAAATTAAAAATCGAGTAAAAACATATCACTAATCCATGTGGTAAAAACCGCCTCCAAAATCACTCAAATCCGAGCTTCATAGTTTAAAATATGATAAAATGAACTCAAAATTCCGAGATTTGATGTATTAATGCACTTCCAGTGGTCCTTCTTCGCGATCAAAGTCACAAACCTCGCGATCGTGATTCCAAAATTTCTCGGCACATTTTTTACCCTTCGCGATCGCGTCCATTTCCCCGAAATCACGATAAACAAATTCCATTACCTTCCTAAACTCTTTCCAGATAGCCTGTACTAGAACGGCCATAACATTTTGGAGAAAACTCCAAATGACAAACGGTTTAATTTTTTGAAAACTAGAAATAAAGGACTACAACGTTCATTTTAGGATCAACTACAGATTACTTATAGATTGCAAGATATAAGCTTCCAAAGTCAGCTTAGTCACAGCAGAATTTCTTCTTCGCAAACACGAAGCTTCCTCCGCGAACGCGATTCACAGGTCAATTTTTTCCATTTTACTCTTCGTGATTGCGACGCATTTTCCATGATCATGATGTACACTCCTGTAGCCAAAAACCAACAGCTGAAAATGGCCTATAAATGGTCTGAAACTCACCCGAGCTCCTCGAAACCCCTTCTGACATACCAACAAGTCCCAAAATATAACACGAACCTATTCGAGGCCTCAAATCACATATAACAACATCAACACCACAAATCGTCGATCAAGAACAATCTCTTAAGTTCATAAACTTCAAACGTCGAACCAAGCGTCCGATTCAAGCCTACCAATCCAAAATGAACCCAAATTTTGCAAACAAGTTCTATATAACATAACGAACCTATTCCAATTCCCAGAATAATAATTCGAACCCGATATTATCAAATTTAATTCTGGATCAAACTTATGAACTTTCTAAACCTTCAAATTCCAACTTTTGTCAATTAGTGTTGAAATCTTCTAGAAACGTCCAAATGCAAATCTACATACGGCCAAGTAAAAAATCTCTATCGAACTTAACGGAACCATCAAAACTCCGATCCGAGGTCAAATACACAAAAGTCAAACTTGGTCAACTCTTCTAACTTAAGGCTTCAAACATGATAATCATTCTTCCAAATTAATTCCAAATCACCCGAAACCGATGATACATATAAGTCATAATACATTATATGAATCTGCTCAAGACTTGAAACAGCTGAACGGAATGCAAAATCTCAAAACAATCGGTCGGGTCATTACATTCTCCCGTAAAAGTTGGAACTATTATTTTTACTTTGTTTTGATATGAAATGGCAAAGAAGAGAACAGTCAACTCAAGCATTAATGAAAGGAGGATATTAGATCGTGAAATTAAAAATAGGAGTAACGATAAGTATAAAATATTAGCTTTGACGAACAACACATATACAGAAGCACTAATTGTACACACACTCTTAATGACCCATGTTATAAGAATAGTCAATTCTATTAGAATCAGTGAGAATGTCGCAAGGTACTCAATTCTTAGATTATAGCAGAACGTGTACAAAATAAAAATTACTATAGCAAATTCCTTGATAAGTTCTAACACGACAAAATTGGAATTTACCAAAGCCAGCGAAAGAAAAACAGGAATTTCTTTAATTACATATATTGTTCCTTATAATTTTCACAACAATGAAACGATAGCTCCAGCTAACAACTAAAGTTATCTAGTACGAAAATATCACAGATCAGAAGTGAGGCAAAATGAGAGCCTCCTCCCAAGATTGTGTAGATACAAAAGAGAAATATCCGTTCCTACCTGTAATATTTGAAGCAACAATGTGCCAATCAATGATGTAGCTGAAAGATTTTACCTGGAGCAGCTCAAACTGATAGAAACTTGAAAGACTATCAACATATTATGGATATATTAGAAGGTATAATCACTAATCAATGTAAGCAAGAACTCTAGAAGTTAGATCAACAACAATACATTTTGGACATGATAGGCTTTGATTTCAAATGGTCTTGGTATTAGGTTTTCAAGCCTACATAGAAGACAAATACTAAGCAACTCACAAGGATGAAACTCAAATTAAATTCCACAAGCAATCCAGCAAGTTAATTATACCCCTGCAGCTAATGCTCTCTATCACGAAATAAATCCAGCAAGTTAATTATACCCCTGCAGCTAATGCTCTCTATCACGAAATAAATTCAGATGAATGCATTGTTCAACTTTTTTTTGGATCGGTACATATAGCTCGTCCCTTTGGGGACATCTGAATTCTGATATTAAAAACGCACATATAGCTCAACTTTTACATGGATTCTAAAAACTCATTGAGCTAGATAAATTATTGAAGTTGGGACTTAATGTTTGGATTAATTCATAAGAGAAGGGCAAATGCAAGACATCATATTCCTTTTCAGATACTCAATTTCAGGTTGTCTTGTAATTATGTCATAGCTTTAATAAAATCCACGGCATTTATTTTCGATAAATCTTAACACAACAACAGTACTGAAATGTCTACACTACAATCCCCTCTATTCTTTTTCAGAACCAACCTGTCTGCAAGATGTCTGAGAGTTGAGAATACCTAAAGCCAGAGAACCCTTTTTCCACCACATATTTTCTTTTGCGATCTATCTTCCACCTTCTACTCTTATGCATTTTAATGTATAAAGACACAAATTCATATGACAAAGTTATTTTTCACTGCTTTTAAAGAAGAATGGGGAGAAAATTTCATGTGATGATATCCCTAAAAATGATGGAGTTTCTCATAAGTGCAAGAGAAAACCATATACCAATCAACCAACAAACTTTAATGCAACTAATGTTCATACTCCTACTTTTTCTTGTTCACCATCCAAGTAAATGAAGGATGATAATTACAAATTCTGAATCAACAGTGACCTTGATCGGAGTCGATTAAAAACTTAAATCTATACCAAATACAAAAATCACAAAATATCAAACCTAAGAAGAAAAAAGCAAGAAGGTATTTAAAAAATTAACAAACTGCATCAACGACCTGAATTCTCCTTATTCAATTCACATGTTGATTGAGAACTCCCAAGGCAGGTACACAAGCAATTATGTATACTGAAAATACGTTGCATGGCATCAAAAAGCTACATGACACATCCACAACCATTATTTTATCATAACTATAGTAAATATTATAATCCAAACCAGTTTTAATATCAATATTATTTGCTCTTCCCAAACATAGAATAAAGCTTCTGTCTCGAGATAGCAAAACACACTAATACTCCACATAGCTAGTTACAACAACACAAAATGCTGGACGTTATGCACTTAAAAATTGACTAATCATTATGTTGAATGAGCTCATGTATCCTGAACGATTCTTGTGTCCCTTGTTCATCTTGTTAGTTTTATGCTACTAAAGGACCACTATTGGTCACAACCAGAATTTGACATTAGAGATAGTGGCCTTTCTGTATGTTATCATAATATCTGACAAGATACAGGAAAAACCTTAAGCATTTGGAAAATAAGTGACATAGGGTATCTTTTAAATATTGTTGTATTGAGAGGGAAATCAAAGCGATTCAAATATTAGTGATGCAAAATTCTATGACGATTCGACTTCAAGGAAACCAGCTTTTTAAGAGTTATGCAGCCATCTCTCTTCGAGAAACTTAAGCACAATTGTGTAGTTACAATTCTTGATACATTCCAATTGACAAATATGGACTCTGTTATTCATCTATGTGCTATTCATCTATGGTCAATTACAGGACATATTAGTGCAGTTAAAATATTAATACAAGCTTTTCATTATCATGATTCATTTGAAATCTAGTTTTGAAACTGATATGTGGAAGAAATAGCCATGAGAAAGAGGCTTTGGGTATCATGGTGCTAATACTCTAATCATACTTTTAATGTTAATAAGTTTAAGAATTGAAGTTATGTATAAAGGATAGCATTGTTACTCATCAGCGAGTAACCAAGCACCGTTATTTGGCTCGGCAGGCTTCCCTCGATCTTGCTCGATCTCTATCCCGCTCGGTCTCGATCTTGGCTGGTTTCGATCTCGATCGGTCCATGGGTCACGAGCTTGGTCATCTACTTCGCATCACGGTCCGGAGTGACATGGGGTCGAACCCTGCCCTGTCACGCCCTGGCCTCGATTAATCATAAAAGTAGGGGCAAGCCGGATTTTGACCGTATAAAGATAGTTCCCTCGTTTTTTTAGAGTAATGACAAGAAACGATTTGAGCCCTCGATCTTCACCTCGATACATCATGACGTAAGCAATAGAGGTAACCGAAATGTCTCGTTGGTACAATTCCCAGGCATTCAATGCTTGCCAGTCGACGATCGGCCACTACCGAATTTGAACCATCGTCTTAAACTTATAAATGTGTCTTTCTTCTTTTGCCCAAACATTACATTCAAATCTTCTTTGCTCTAATCTTCAAAATCTTTTGCCTTCCTGAAAGCTTTGTATTTTCAGACCTCTGGTGTTTTTTCGCCTGTTTCATCACAGAATACCAAGTGTTTCTTCTCAGTTTCCATTCTTTTTCATTCGTAAAAGTAAAATGGCTAAGACTTCAAAAACTGTTCCACAAAAGGAGACTGTTTCATCTTCATGGTCGGCTGGTGAAGAACCAGCAACAGAGCCACGCCCTTAACAGTTTTTTCCTGGAGGGTGTGTCATCGATTCTGATTTCAAGGTTGAAAAGACTTCCTCGATGTCAGGCTGATGCAAGCCGGTATCGAGGTATATATATGCTCAATAACCGATAAAATCTTCTCCCATGTTAAAAAAGATTGCAACTGGGATAAGAAACACGTGGTGGTGCCTGCTCTAGAAAAATCAATCACCACCCACGTGTAAGGGTTCTTAAGTGTTTACACTTACCCCTTCATGTTAGATCCCTTGGATCCGATTATCACATATTTCTACAAGAAATATGAGGTGACGCTCGGTCAGATTCATCCCTCTTTCTAGAGGACAGTGATACTACTTAGTTTCTTCTTAAGCAAAGTCGATGGGCTTCCCTTCACCCTCGACCACCTCATACGCCTATATAGCCCCCGACTCTATCGAGGGGGACCAATAAAGCTTCAACATCGGGCCACCAGGGTACCTTTCTCGAGCATAGATGAGGAAAAAGAACGGGGCTGGATAGGCCGATTTGTCCAAGTGAAAACTTCGGACTTGATCCCGGCTAAGAGTATGCCATTTCCTGAGAAATGGAATATGAAATGTAAATATAATTTCGTCCTTAATTTCTGTTTATTGTCTTCGTTTTTCACCCTTTCTTATTAGTGTTTTACTTGATGCAGCCATTGTTTGGATGCCGAGTGCGGCTCCCCAACTCGGGAACTGGGTCAGGAACCTAATATCGCAATCGACACATGCTAAGCATGCATGGCGCGATTTGGCGAAGGGTCGATGGGAGGCTAGTAGTCATAGCAAATTTTTCTTCCTCACTTAATGATTTGACCATTGTTCGTATATTTCCCCGAGCTTACTCATTTCTCTTATTTTGTAAGTATCGGGAAGGAACTGATGATGAGGCCCCCGTCTGGTGATGAAGAAATCCTTCCTCAACAATCTGTTCTGAAGCAAAAGAAAGAGCGAAAGAGGAGAGGGGCTCTGAGTTCCACAAAATCGGATGAAAAGAAGCCCAAAAAGAGGCAAGCCCATAAACCCAAGGGGATCATCATCCCTCCAACTTTGGAGTCAGTTCAACTTCTAAGTGATGAGGCGGAAGAAGATGAAGAAGAATAAGACTCCGGGCTGGTGCCCGTGTGCGAGCTGTCACCGAAGTTCAAGGAACTACTAAGCCGGTGGGAGCTAAAACGGCTCTACCTCGACTTGATGAGGTTGAGGAGGAAGCCTCTGCCGAAGTCCCCGAGCTAGAAAGAGCTTGTCACGACCCAAACCGATGGGCCGCGAAGGGCACCCAATACCTTACTCAACCGAGTGCCAACATAACATATCTTTCTTATTGCATCATCATATACACGTGACATATGGGTCTAATAGGCCAACATGATCCTTTATAAACTCAAAACATAGGCCGACAAGGCCGTACAATCTTTCACATACAAGACATATGTCTATAAGCCTCTAAGAGTACATGAATGTTATAAAGGTCAGGACAGAGTCCCGCCATACCAAACAATATACGTCTAAATCATACTAACCAAACACGCAACTCCGAAGCAAATGGCGTGCACCAACACCTTCCATTGAGTTGATAGCCTACTTGGAGGGCTCTCGACCCGTCTATCTGGACCTGCGGGCATGATACGCAGCATCCCCAAGCAAAAGGGACGTCAGTACGAATAATGTACCGAATATGTAAGGCACATAAATAAATACATAAAAGACATGGAAGACATATAGAGTACATGACTCAACCGGTAAGTCTGAATAACTTTGTAAATCATAAATTACTTTTAGCGTCATGCATATATGTATGAATATCATGTCGTGCATAAGTACATGTTTCATAACATCATCAACCTCTAAGGGCATCCCATCATATTATATCGGCCACTGTGGGCAAAATCATCATCGTATACTAGCTGATCAGGTGGTGGTGCGTATATAACGCCATAACCATTCCTATATCCAATTTACACACACACACACACACACACACATATATATATATATATATATACGCGTATATAATGCCATCTGAATCATATTTCAGCCACTGTGGGCAATATCATCATCATGTACCAGCTGATCAGGTGGTGGTGTGTATATAATGCTATAACCTTTCTCACATCCCATATACATTTATATACATACACATATATATGCGTATATAACGCCATCTGGTCAAGGGTCAATGCACATGAATGCAATTCATGAAAAGTACGTTAATAAAATCTTTCGGAGCTTCATAAGACCATTTTGCCTTCGAGTAATATCATAAAGTAAACTCTTTTCAACTTTCGTATTTTTTTCTGAGACCCATGAACAGATGATAAAATATTATGACACACAGAAATTCAACAACATAGATATTGCTAATACTTCTATGAATAGAGTCATTCATGGAATTTATGCATTTGCATGTTTCATTCGTATCATATGGATCATGCTAAAAGAAAGCAGGGATAGCCGTAGCATACCTGGAGTAGGGAAAACGCCGTATAATATTCTGTTGGAAAACCTTCGTTGATGGATCGAAATTTGCCCCTGCTTCATAGAAATTCATGGACGAAATTGCTTCTGGTTCCTAAAATTTTGGAGTGAAAAAACGTTTTTTGTTTCCTTGAAATTTTTGAGAGGAGTAACGTTCTGCTTACTTGAAATCTGGGAAGGAATATGTGTTTTGTTCCTTGAGATTGAAAGGAATTTCTTGGAATTATTGAGAGGAGTAACGTTCTGTTACTTTAAATCTTAGAAGGAATACGTTTTTTTTGGTTCCTTGTGATTGAAAGGAATTTCTTGGAATTTCTTTCGACTAATCTTTGATTCATATTGGATTGTCACCAGACAATGATAGTCATCCATATACTTTTATGTCTAGGTTGCCAGCTAGGCAAATAAGACCATTAGTCATTTTTTGAATTGTGGCTTCTTGCCACGTGTAATTCTTATCCACTTATTGATTAATTAGGTAATGTCCTGTTACCCGGTAATTAATCAATTACCCATATAATTTAAAAATTGTCTCAACTTAATTAAATACTACTCTCTTTTACCATACCTTGTACACCTTACTAATATGGCCATGTAGTATCTTGTATGGCACTAGTCCAAATATATCGGGTATTTTAGCTCGGGCCGTATTTTATCCCAAAATGCCAAACTTTGACGAAAATTTATTTTCTTTGACTTGCTTCCCCTTTCATCTTCATGAATTTACTCATTACTTGTGAAATAGCATACTCCTTATAACCTCCAAATAATCTTTTACTTGGACTGATGTCAATTACCTTGCGACAAATTCCACGTACAATACTTCAGGGTGCAACATCGTCGTAACTTAATATTGTGAGCGTGACATCACCGTAATGTAATACTGCATGGTACGACATCATCATAATATAATACTGCGGAACGTGATATAGACATAATATTGCGGGGCGTAACATTATTCCCCCCTTTGGAACATTTATCCTTGAATATTGACTGATGCACTTATTATTTTCATAACTTATATCTTCTGAATAATTTAGAACTTCCCTTTCCATCTAGGCGACTGTTCTGTGAATAATCCCAAAGTCCAGGGCATTCCCCCGTTAGGCCTCCTTCTCACATTGTAGTCGGAATCCTTCCAATCTCGTAACTGTTGCTACCTTTCATCATGCAACCTGTACGATTTTGACCTTGTAAGTGTGCCCAATCTCTAGGTTCATATGTAGAGCTTGATAAGATGTCCCTTTGGGCATCTATGAGTATACTGAAGTTCTTCGCTCGGTACTTTGTTGAATTCACGAATATTTATCTCATTGCATAGGTCCATTTAGCCATCCGTATGAATCTACTGCCATAACTCTTACTTTAATTTATCGTTGCTGAGGTCTGCTACCAAATTCAAGCTTACTCTCGTTGATTTTTACATATGTATAAATTTAAGTCCTTTAATGCTTCCTCATTACTGCTCATCTTTAGAATAACGACCTAATCTTATTTCATACTTTGTGACTTTTGGTCATCCATTGTTGGTTCACCTCAATATTAGTCTACAATACACCACTGATAACTTGAAACTTCTTACGTAATACTTTGACCCTAGGGCTTACGTTACCTCAAGGAATATTCAAAGTGATTCCCATAATCGTATGTCATAGTGTCTCAATATGATTCACCTTATGGGGGTATCCTAATTTCGTGACGCCAGCAAAATCTTTTCTCCTTCTCTTTTTCTTTCTTTTTCAAATCATTATTCAAACGAAGGCCCAAACATCATCCTTTATCTGTCATAATTATATCCTTATTTTACTATTAGGGTAGCATTCCATCTCTTCTAAATACTACTTATGAAGAGTAACTCCTTTGAGTCCATTCAGACTATACTGAGCTTACTATAACATAGAGAAGTCATTAGCTCCCTTGTTTTCATGGGCCTAATCCTGAGGACTAATCCATTCTCATCACCTTCTCACTGCCCTTTCATATCCGTATTCCTGTCGTCCTAAAACCTTGTCGCTTTACCTTACTTTAGCTTGTGACCTATACATATCTATTTATACTACTCGTAATCTTCCTTCAACTTGCTTGAATTTCCTTGTTTTATTTTAGAACATCAAGCGAGACATCACATCGTCTCTAACTCTTCTTTACTTTCTTAACTGTACCTTTCAATACCTAGAAATCATTGACTAGACGATATGCCACTGACGATGCCGCTATCATTCTTGGATATTGAATCCCAGCGCTTCTAGTCTTTTACCTGAAGTATGGACCACTCTCATCCTTCTATACTTGAGTATTTCATACGTTGTTCACCTTTGCCTTACTTACTTTAAAATATCACCTTACATTCTTCTATATTTCCTCCATAACCTTCCTTTCACATAGGTATAAATTACATCTACCATTTGAAGCTCTATTATAATACTTGCACCTCTGGTGCCTATATAATCTGGTGGGAGCTCTAAACTGACTTCTTATGAGGTTGGTACTTCTTCTAACTGGCTTTATCGTAGAGCTATTATAGAATATAGTTGTTGTGCTATCTTTCTTGGACCTTTAATATTAAGAGTGATTATGCTATGTTCTCAATCATGATTCCTATAACTTCTGGGTCCAATAATCAAACTCTTGATTTACTTGGGTGATGTAAATCTTTAGTTTCCTCTTTCTTTTGATCGGCCTTTACGTCGGCTTAAGCTATCTTCTAATCTATAGTTCCTGGTATTAGTTATATTGTTTAGCCTTTCATGGGCGCTGAGGAATATGCATGATACAATTCTTTAACAATTTAATCCTTCGTTTATGACCTGGCTCAATTCTTTCTTTTAACTTATACCAGAATCTTCTACGACTGTATATGCTGCATGTATAAAACTCCAAACCCTTAAGTGAGTTATTAACGCAACCAACTCTGGATCATTGATCGAATAATCTCTTTCGTTCCATCTTAGATTTCTTTCTTTAAACGTAAGCTATTACTTTTCCTAATCTTTCTGCCCCCTTGTTGCATCCATACTTAGCTTATATTAGTGCCCATATATATTGAAATTCCATACAACTCATATGATCCTGAATATCACTTCTGATTTTACTCTCTGTTCATTACTGAGGTTGAAGCCTTATTCTTTATTTCCTCAGCTAGTCTTTCGTCGTAGTACTTAGGGAAGACCCTCTGACTCTTGTAAAGATGCGAGCTTATTATACCGTATTCCCGATAGAATTTTTGATGATCGTGCTCACTTGTAATTATCCTTAGTTACTTACCTCCATACTCATCTGCTCGTACGGTTGCTTCTGAACTGAAGTTTTGACTGTCTTCCCAGTGGAACTATCTTTTATTTTCGCAACACTCATACAGTATCTTTAACTACCCCAACTCCTATTTGAATATTTCTCAAGTATTACAATGTCATAACTATGAGGCTAATTCACTATATTGGGTTTTACTATCTTTATCTTGCACGACATGTTGTCTTGTTTTGTATCCTCTTGACTAGCCATAGCTAGGCTCTTTCTGAATCAACTACTAACTACTCGTTGGCCTATCCTCATGTCAATATTCCGCGAAATCTTTCTTGGGTTATTTCTTTGTTCTTAACTTACGTCTCGCACTGGCTCCTTAATTATCAATGACATCTCGAGAAGGAACCCTTACTTCTTCTCCTTGATGTCGCGTTTTCATAATGCTCTGGAATCGTAGCATATCTGTAGCATTTTGATAAGTGCAATCGCATCCCTTTCTCATTTTTATCGCATTCTTCCTTTTATTATTCCATATTCCTCCCTTTAGGGGAGTACTAAGAGTTGGAGCTATGATAACCTGCCTATAGATGTTTCACCTTTTCATCTTTGGCATCATTTCACATCATCGATGACCCTTACTCGCCTTGCAATAATTCTTTCGTACCAAGGATAGCAAGATTTCTTACTCATGAGGGTGAAACTTAGTATAACTGGCACATGCAGTCCCTTAAGCTGAACTTTGCTCACATTGCTTGCTGTAGGGAAACGTCTTTCTGAATGACCATTCTTTGAATTTCTCATGAATCTTCTTTTGTCGTCCATTCTATTATTGGCGGAACAAAATCTAAAATTCTTATGATGACGACTATTATCAGTCACTCAGTCCCTAATTCATGTTTAGTTTATCTTGTTCACCAACCCATACTGGTTATACTACTCTGGGTCTAACGTTTTGTCTTGGTAACCACGCTAGAGTTGCGAACTTATTTCTCGAAATGAGGACATGATTGTATGGCCTATACTCTTTTGTTGTCCTAAGGCCTGTCACTTCTCGTTTCTTCATTCACTTGACTATAGATTTTGTAATATTGTCATCTTTTAATCTATCGTTGTCATCCATGTATCACATCTTACTCATAATGCGTCATTAACTCTTTTCTTATTTCCCGCTAACATTTATGTCGATCACTTTATTCTGAAAACTTGAACAAGACATTCTTTTGCTCTTAGCTTCCCTTTGCTCCATCCAATGGCTCTTTAGGTTACTCAACATCCTCGTTCTACTAGGGATGAGAGCCACACTTAAGGCAATATCTATCCCATCCAGGTTTTCAGTGCCTATCTTCTGAATGCTAGTATTCACATCTAATCGTAATTTTCTAGGGTGCACCATCTGGGTGAATCATAAGAAGATCTATTGGCATATTTGTAATACCCTTCGGAAATGTCAACAAATGAAAGTAATCCATTTACCAATTTGGGTTACTCTAACCCTAGACGGATCTTGATATCCCATCCTTCTCTTAACTATACATGTTAGCCACCATAGGGCATAACTGAAATGGGTGTGACCAATTGTATATACCTCTATTACTGTTGAATATAACTTAAAAAGCTTATGTTCATATGCCTTAATTATAAACGTTGTTAACCGTCATTAACTGGGCGCCTTGTACCCTTATTCATCTTGCTTCTTTTGCTTCTTGAAAGCATTGTCTTTCACCATAAAGGTGGATAAATATTCTTGCCTTAAGGTTCCTTATCAAGAGACTTACATCTTTCAGTACGCACATGATCTAATGAAGACCTCACATTTACTTATCATAAGTATGATATAAAGTCGAGTTCCTCTAATTCAACACTTCCATAGTTATATCTCTTATCGATCATCTTTCTGAACGTAGGCATCATCTTATTACAAATAAAAATAGAAGCTCGAGACTTGAATTCTTATAAGTGAGCTCTACCACACGATCTAAAGTAATAAGAAAGAGTGACAGTCCCAAATGCCCTGTATCCTCATGCTTATAAGTCTGATGCACGACACACCCATAAACAAGACTCTACTAGACACGACTTATAGACTCCCTAGGACAAAACTGCTCTGATACCACTTTTGTCACGACCCAAATCGATGGGCTGCGACGGGCACTTGGTACCTCACTCAATCGAGTACTAACGTAACATATCTTTCTTATTACATCATCATATACGCCAACATGATCCTTTATAAACTCAAAACATAGGCCAACAAGGCCGTACAATCTTTCATATACAAGACATATGTCTACAAGCCTCTAAGAGTACATGAATGCCATAAAGGTCGGGACAGAGTCCCGCCATACCAAACAATAAGCATCTAAATCATACTAACCAAACACGCAACTCCGAAGCAAATGGAACGCACCAACACCTTCCGCTGAGCTGATAGCCTACTTGGAGGTCTCTCGACCCATCTATCTAGACCTGTGGGCATGAAACGCAGCGTCCCCAGGCAAATGGGATGTCAATACGAATAATATACTGAGAATGTAAGGCACATAGATAAATACATAAGAGACATGGAAGAGATATAGAGTACATGACTCAACATGTAAGTCTGAATAACTTTGTAAATCATAAATTACTTTTAGCGTCATGCATATACGCATGAATATCATGTCGTGCATAGATACATGTTTTATACCATCATCAGCCTCTAAGGGTATTCTATCATATCATATCGGCCATTGTGGGCAAAATCATCATCGTATACCAGTTGATTAGGTGGTAGTGCGTATATAACACCATAACCATTCCCATATCCCATTTACATATATATACATACATATATACGCATATATAATACCGTCTGAATCATATTTCAACCACTGTGGGCAACATCATCATCATGTACCAACTGATCAGGTGGTGGTGCGTATATAATGCCATAACCTTTACCATATCCCATATACATTTATATACATACATATATACACGTATATAATTTCATCTGGTCATGGGTCAATGCACATAAATGCAATGCATGAAAAGTACGTTAATAAAATCTTTCGGAGCTTCATAAGACCATTTTGACTTTGAGTAATACCATAAAGTAAACTCTTTTCAACTTTCGTATTTTTTTCTGAGACCCATGAAGAGATGATAAATTATTATGACCCACGAAAATTCAAGAACATAGATATCGCTAATACTTCTAGGAATAGAGTCAATCATGGAATTTGTGTATTTGCATGTTTCGTTCGTATCGTATGGATCATGCCAAAAGAGAGCAGGGATAGCCTTAACATACCTGGAGTAGGGAAAACGCCTTATAATATTCTGTTGGAAAACCTTCGTTGATTGATCGAAATTTGCCCCTGCTTCTTAGAAATTCATGGATGAAATTGCTTCTGATTCCTAAATATTTTGGAGTGAAATAATGTTTTTTATTTCCTTGAAATTTTTGAGAGGAGACGTTCTGCTTACTTGAAATCTTGGAAGGAATATGTGTTTGGTTCCTTGAGATTGAAAGGAATTTCTTGGAATTATTGAGAGGAGTAACGTTCTTTTACTTTAAATTTTGGAAGGAATACGTTTATTTTGGTTCCTTGAGATTGAAAGAAATTTTTTGGAATTTCTTTAGACTAATCTTTGATTCATATTGTATTGTCACCAGACAATGATAGTCATCCATATACTTTTATGTCTAGGTTGCCACCTAGGCAAATAAGACCATTAGTCATTTCTTGAATTGTGGCTTCTTTCCATGTGTAATTCGTATCCATTTATTGGTTAATTGGGTAATGTCCTGTTACCTTGTAATTAATCAATTACCCGTATAATTTAAAAATTGTCTCAACTTAATTAAATACTACTCTCTTTTAACATACCTTGTACACCTTACTAATATGGCCATGTAGTACCTTGTATAACGCTACTCCATAAATATTGAGTATTTTAGCTCGGGTCGTATTTTATCCTAAAATGCCAAACGAAAATTTATTTTCTTTGACTTTCTTCCCCTTTCATCTTCACGAATTTACTCATTTCTTGTGAAATAGCATAATCCTTATAACCTCCAAATAATCTTTTACTTGGATTGATGTCAATTACCTTACGACAAATTCCACGTACAATACTTCAAGGTGCAACATCGTCGTAACTTAATACTGCGAGCGTGACATCACCATAATGTAACACTGCAAGGTACGACAACATCGTAATATAATACTGTGGAACGTGATATCAACGTAATATTGCGGGGCGTAACAGAGGTGAAGACGTTTCATCTCAAGGTGAGAAGGCCATCGAGGAGACGGTCGATATTGGGTTAAAAACCATGTTTTAGGCCTCCCGAGATGAATGTGGTGCCCCAAAATATTTACTTGGAGCGATAGTGATTAGAGATTCCCCCTTGTTTCCTTTATTTACTGATTCGATGATTGAGGATGCTCAGGTGATGAAAACTTGCCACGTTGAAGGGGTCCATGGAGCAGAAGCCCTTTTCCGTGGCTATTTTGTTGGAGTGGAAGATGTCACCGGTCTAAGCAACTTGGAGGTATCGAGGAAGAGTCAGAATGAGGCTTCCTCGCTCTTTAAACTGAACAATCGGTTTCCGGCCCCCAACGCCAATCCCGAGAGTAAGCGATCAATAATCATCTCGGTCCCGGAGGATGCTCAAGTTCTTTCTACACCCATAGGGGTGGCTAGATATCTCCGATATTTGGTCACCGAAGACGACCAAGAAAGATGGATGAGGTGGAAATACCCTGTCTTTTCAACGAAGCCCAACAAGCTCTAAACCGGGTAATCCCAAATTTCTTTGTTGATGTCAAATTTTATACTTAGACTTTTCTCTTCTTTACATAACCCCTTTTTCTATGTTTATAGGCTTCGATGCTTCATCATGAGGCTTTCCTCCGAGCACGAGGGGAGCTAATCCAGCATGAGACAAAGATCGAGGGCTTACTGAGGAAAATGATGACTTCAAGCTTCTTAGTGAGCAAAGAGAAGGGGAAGCTAAATGCCTCCGTCCTAAGCTAGAAATGGCTCAGAAAGAAATACCGAATTGGTCAAGTAGGTAAGAAGAATAATTGAAGTTAGTGACGGCGATTCGGGCATGGTAGATAATAGTTTGAACCCGCAGGTCCAACAAAAGCTTGACGTGATCAGGCAACTCCATGAAGAAGCAGATGCATGAAAAACTGAGGCCAAAGGATGGAAGAAGAAAATCGATCGCCTGGCCTTAGAAAAGGAGACTGCTCGGGCCCAACTGGCCTTGGCTGAAAACCAGATCCTAGGTATTAAAGAGGAAATTTAGGTGCAGGCCAAGAAAATCGAGGAGCTCCAGTCCCAGTTGGGTTTAGCAGTTTCTGCTCAGGAGAACCTGGTCGCGGAGCTTGAAGCGACCAAATCTGTTGTTAAGGTAGCCAAGGATGATACTGATGCAGTGATGGTTATTTACCGGGCCGATGCCGTAGCTGCTCAAATTCGAGCAAAGGAGGTTGCCGAGGCCGCTCAGGTTCGAGCAGAGGGGGTCGCCGAGCATGCAAGATGTTTATTTGGAAGGGAGACCCTTGAGGAAATCCATGCTCGAGGCTTTGACCTCACAACTGAGATCGAGAACGCTAAGGAGCTCGAAGCTGAAGCTAGGAAATTAGCCTACCCTGATGATGATGACGAATTTGGAAGCTTGAGTGAATCCAAAAGCAGAGAAGACCCCGAGGGCAGAGATGCCTCTCCCGGAGACGACCAACCACTTAGGCCTTTTAAATAGTTTTTTGAATTTCTGTTGAGGCCGCTTCGGCCCTTGTAAAGAATTTCCATCGGGCTGTGTTGCCCTCGTAAAAGGTTTTTGATGAATATATAAAACTTCTTCCCTTCCATGTCTTCTGAATATACAAAGGTTAGAACGCCTTAGCATAAAATTATGATGTTGTCATAAAATTATGATGTTGTATTTGAAGGTCCAAGGTTCAGATGGGAAGGACCGATAGTCCCCAGTGAGGATTTCCTCGAACTTAATTTAACATATCCCTTAGGTTTTATGATCGAGTGAGGACTTGCTCGAACTCGAGGTAAGGTAGCCCTTAGGCTTTCTAGTCGAGTGAGAATGATATCTCGAACTCGAAGTATAAGTAGCCCTTAGGTCTTGGTATTTTGCTTTCTTTTGTGTCTTTTTCGAGGCCATTTGGCCATTGGAACTTTGTGTTTGCCTGATCTGGCCTTTGTAAAACGATTGTTATGTATATATACAAGGCTTTCTACCCTTTTCGGCACTCAAAAATTATTTCCTTTGTTTTATCATTCATATTTACAAAGGTTGGAATGCTTTAGCATGAAATAATAGGGTTGTGTTTGTTCGAACAAAACCCTGCCTTTATTGCCTCTCCGAGTCAAGGCGTTATCGGGGTTTGAGGTTACCAAAATTTTATCACGAAAATATTTTAAGTTTACAATTCTGACGAGGATAGCCTTTAGAACCAGCTGTGAAAGATTTATTTTCTTTTTTGAAGGCCTATTTTTGTTATGTATTTCGGACGTCTCTAAACCGTGTTAAACTGGCCGTAGCCTTTTATTTCGGGGGTAGCCTAGTGAGCTTGCTTAATCATAGCAGTCCCCAAGTGGGTGTGGCTGTGGCATTTAAAATTCGGGGATTGCCTGGTAGATCTTATATCTTCGATATTTTGATAGCTCGATCTATTTCGAAGTTGGTTTTCTAATGACAGTCCCCGAGAGAGGGAGTGACTATCCGAATCTTGATTATAATCGGCTTTGGAGCCCTATTTTCTTAAAAGATCGAAAGTACTTGATTGTGAAGTGGAAATTTTTCCAAGATATAAGATAGTTGCAAGGAAAGTACTTCTCTTTATTCGTGTAAAATATAGTCATACATGTGTACATGTTTTATGTCAGAGATCGAGCAATCTATGTTGGCACGGTTAGTTTGGCCGTTTGGCCCTTACAGTAAATCCTACCTATCGAGACCTTTCCATTTCGAAATAATTTCCTTGCTAGAATGATTCGTTATTTGAGGGTGATCCCCCCTAGTATTCGAGGTTGATTGTAGAGAAATCTTGGATACTGTAAACATAATTTTTGATACCGATTTGTAATCAGCCTTTGATTCTAAGTTTGCATGATCCATTGTTGCCTCTTTAAAACCCTTGTTGGAAAACCCATTTAGGACAAAACCGGTCTAAGGAAAAAAGAGTGCAACGCGTGCTTTCAGACCTAAATACTCCATCATCATTGTTTCTTGTTGACCACCTGCAACCGTTAGTTTAAAACAAAAGAAAATAGAAAAGGGTCGTACCTTAGTAGTAATATCGTTTTAGGTGAGATATATTCCAATTGCTAGGTAGTTGTTCCCCATTCATAGTTTCGAGCATGTAGGATCCCTTTCCGGTGACTTCGAGAATCTGGTATGTTACTTCCTAGTTTTGGTCCAATTTCCCTTCGTTCAGATTTCGGGTGTTGAGGGTGACTTTCCTTAGTACCAAGTCCCCGATGCCGAAATATTGAAGATTGGCTCTTTAATTGTAGTATCTCTCGATCCGATGTTTTTGGGCGGTCAATCGGACAAGGGCGGCTTCACGTCTTTCATCTAATAATTCTAGGCACGTATTCATAGCCTCGTTATTTGACTCTTCTGTTGCATATTATAACCTAATTCTTGGTTCTCTGACCTCGACCGGTATCAGAGGTTCGGTGCCATAAACTAATGAGAATGGGGTAGCCCCAGTACTAGACTTCGACGTTGTATGGTATGCCCAAAGAACCTCGGGTAGAATTTCCTTCCAACTACCCTTTGCATTTGTTAGCCTCTTCTTAAGGTTCTGGATGATGGTTTTGTTGGTCGATTCGGACTGTCCATTTCTGCTGGGATGATAAGGTGTTGATAGGATTCTCTGGATCTTATGATCCTCGAGAAATTTAGTTACCTTGCTGTCGATGAACTTCTTTCCATTATCGCATACAATTTCGAAAGGCATCCCGAATCGACATATGATGTGATCCCAAATGAAGTCGATGACTTCCTTCTCCCTGTCATTCTCGAAATCCTGTTCTTTAACCCATTTAGAGAAATAATCAGTCATAAACAAAATAAATTGAGCTTTACCTGGGGCCCATGGAAGAGGTCCAACAATGACCATTCCCCACTTCTTGAACGGCCATGGGGACAAGACTGAATGGAGTAGCTCCCCAGGTTGTTGAATCATCGGTGCATGTCTTTGGCACTTGTCGTATTTTCGAAGAAACTCTTTTTCATCTTTCTCCATGTCGACCCAGTAGTATCCGGGGCTGATTACTTTGTGGACCAATGATTCGACCCCGGAATGATTTCTGCAAGCGCCCTCGTGAGCTTCCTTTAGAACATATTTGATATCTCATGGTCCCAAACATATTGCTAATGGACCATCGAACATCCTTCTGAACAAGGTCCCATCTTAGGACAAGGTGAATCATGTTGCCTTTGTGCGCAGGGCTCTCGACTCTTTTGAGTCCGAGGGAAACTTTCCGTTCTTCAGATACTCTATGTATTTTGTTTCTCCAATCCCAAGTCAAACTTGTGGAGTTTACCTCGGCATGGCCTTCCTCGATCACTGACCTTATGAGTTGCACGACAGCCCCCGAATTGAGTTTGCCTCTTTTGATCGACGACCCTAGGTTTGCGAGGGCATCGGCTTTGCTATTCTGATCCCAAAGTCCATTGTAGAATTACTTGTAGCTTGTCCAGGTATCTTTGTATTAGTTCTTCTCGGGCATCAAAGGTTACGTTAACCTGTTTTACAACAAAGAGGGAGTCATATGTTTCTTCGATTACCTCCGCTCCCAAGCCTTTTGCTAGTTCGAGACCAGCAATCATGGCCTCATATTCGGCCTCGTTGTTAGTTAATTTTATAGTTCTAATAGATTGTCTAACCACGTTACCTATGGGTGGTTTTAACACGATGCCGAGTCCATACCCTTTTACGTTCGAGGAATCATCCGTAAAGATCTTCCAGATTCCGGAGGATGTACCCGAGTTACCTAATAGTTCTCTTTCAACCTCGAGTACTAGGGCAGGTGTGAAGTTAGCCCCAAAGTCTGCCAAGATCTGAGACTTGATAGATATTCGGGGTCGATACTCAATATCGTACCCACTAATTTCTATAGCCCATTTGGCCAATCGTCCCGAAAGTTCGGGCTTATGCAAAATATTTCTAAGAGGATAAGTCATTACAACACATATGGGATGACACTGAAAGTATGGTTGTAGCTTCCTAGAGGCGCTTATCAAAGTAAGCGCTAATTTTTCTAGATGGGGATATCTAGTTTCGGCCTCTCCTAAGGTCC
The DNA here is from genome assembly GCF_000393655.2 of Nicotiana sylvestris. NCBI lineage: Eukaryota > Viridiplantae > Streptophyta > Magnoliopsida > Solanales > Solanaceae > Nicotiana > Nicotiana sylvestris. The sequence goes on along the minus strand of NC_091064.1, from coordinate 88,142,358 downwards.
GACTAACATAATAGATAGGAAATTGCATACCTTGTTCTTCTCGGACCAGGACTCCACTTACTGATATCTTCGATACAACCAGATACAAGTAAAGTTGCTCATCTGCCCTCGGCGTGTGAAGCATATGCGGGTTCGATAAGTACCATTTAAGCTCCTCCAAGGCCTGTTGGCATTTCGAGGTCCATGTGAAGTTATTATTTTTCTTCAACAATGAAAAGAATCGATGGCTCTTATCGAAGGACCTCGAGATGAATCGCCCCAGAGCGACTATGTGCCTCGTTAACCTCTGCATGACCTTTATGTTGTCTACCACCATGATGTCCTTGATATCTTTAATTTTGTCGGGGTTGATCTCAATTCCTCGATTAGATACCATGAAGCCGAGAAATTTGCCTGAGCCGACCCCGAATGTTCATTTTTCTGAGTTGAGCTTCATGTTGTATTTCTTCAGTATACCAAAAGGTTCCTGCAAATGCTTGAAATGGCCCTCTGCTTCCAGGGACTTAACTAGCATGTCATCAATATAAACTTCCATAGATTTCCCTATTTGTTCTTCGAACATTCAGTTTACTAGGCATTGATAAGTTGTACCAACATTTTTTAATCCGAACGGCATTACATTATAGTAGTATGTCCCATACTTAGTGATGAACGAGGTCTTTTCCTGGTCTTCCAGGTTCATCTGTATTTGGTTGTACCCGGAATAGGCATCGAGAAAACTAAGTATCTCGTGTCCAGCCATGGCATTGATCATGCGATCGATATTAGGCAAAGGGAAAGAATTCTGGGGGCATGCTTTATTTAGGTTTTGTAATCTACACTCATTCTAAGTTTGTTCCCCTTCTTAGGGACTACTACTATGTTTTCTAACCATTCAGGATATTTTACTTCTCGGATGGACCCTATTTTGAGAAGTTTGGTTACCTCGTCTTTGATGAAAGCGAGTTTGACCTCGGATTGGGGTATTCTCTTTTGCTTCACCGGATGGAACTTCAGGTCCATGCTTAGTTTTTGGGTGGTGATCTCCGGTGGGATCCCTGTCATATCGAGATGGGACCAATCAAAGCAATCCATGTTAGTTTTAAGGAATTGAATAAGTTTTTTCCTGAGCTCGAGGGCTAGCCCCGTGCCCAGGTATACCTTTCGTTCTGGCTAGTTTTCGGCTAGTATGATTTGCTCCAGCTCTTCGACTGTTGACTTGGTGTCATCGGAATCATCGGGGACTATGAAAGATCGAGGAACCCTATAGTCACCATCCTCGTCAGTCCCTTTCTTCTCTTATTAGGTCGAGGCCGGTGTTTGTGGTTGCTATTTGACTTCCTGTTTTTCCTTCGAATTTGACCCCTTCATTGATGAGAGTGCCGATATCGGTATTACTTCATCGACAACAAACATTTCCTTGGTGGAGGGCTGCTCTCCGTAGACTGTTTTGACTCCTTCTGCCGTCGGGAATTTTAGAACATGGTGAGGGTCGAGGGCACCGCTCTAATGTTGTGGATCCATGGCCTCTCGAATAGGGCATTGTACCTCATATCACCCTCGATCACATGGAACGTTATCTCTTAGATGGTCCCATCCATGTTCACTACAAAGTTATTTCCCCTTTCGCTGTTTTACATGCCATGTTGAAGCCATTTAGCAGTCGGGTTGCAGGCACAATCTGATCCTGCAAGCCGACCTGTTCTACGACCCTTGATCGAATAATGTTGGCCGAGCTACCTGGATCAATTAAAACACGTTTAACTTGAGTCTTATTCATAAGTACAAATATTACTAATGCGTCGTTATAGGGTTGCATGATCCCTTCTGCATCTTCGTCATTGAAAGACAAGGTTCTTTCTGGTAGTAATCACGAGTTCGCTTCTCCCTTGTGATCGACACCTTGGTGCGCTTTAATACTGGTCCTTGAGGAATATCGACCCCTCCAACAATAATGTGAATCACATGTATTGGCTCTTCTTGCTCGTTCTGTCTATTTAAATCCCTATTTTTGAAGGGATTCTAGGCCTGATCACTTAAGAACTCCCGAAGGTGCCCCTCCTTGAACAACATGGCTTCTTCCTCCCTTAGCTACCAGCAATCTTCTATTATATGGCCATGGGTTCTATGATACTTACACATCTAATTGGGATTTCTCTGGGATGGATCGGTCTGCAGAAGTTGAGGCAATCTAGTATCTTTGACACATCCGATGGTTGATACAATGGCGGATGCATCAATGTTTAAGTTATATTCTGATAGTCGCGGTGCTTCTTTGGGCCCTGTCAAAACCATTCTTGCTCATGAGCCCTTGAGAGCTTTGACCTGGATCATTTCTTCTTTCACCTTGAAATAGGGTTGCACCTAGGCATGTTTCCTCTCCGATCTCCATTGTATGGTTGGTAGCGATCCTTAATCTAACATGGTTCCCGATCAATGTTCCTTTTGACTCTATCGACGGACCTAATATGATAAACGGACCCAGAAGGGGTCCCCAACTGATCTCCTTCGACCCTAATTTTTTATTTGTACTGATTATGCACATCGGCCCAGTTAATAGTTGGGTATTCGATAAAGTTCTGCTTTAGCTGTTGTGAAGCCACGAGCTTCGTACGTTTAGTCCTTGGGTGAAGGCCTTAACGTCCCAATCATTGACAACTAGCAATAGATCCATACATTCCATTTGGAATCGAGACACAAACTCTCAGAGCATCTCGTTATCCTTCTGGCTTACCTTGAAGAGGTCCGATTTCCTATTCTCAACCTTTATAGCCCCGGCATGTGCTTTGACGAAGGTTCTGCAACCATAGAAAAATAATCAATGGAGTTGGGTGGCATGTTATGGAACCATAACATTCTCGCTTCGGCAGGATCTCCCCGAACCTCTTCAACAATATGGACTCGATCTCGTCGTCCTCCAGGTCATTTCCTTTAATCACGCATGTGTAAGAAGTGACATGCTCATTGGGGGTCGGTCATTCCATTAAACTTGGGAATTTCTAGCATGATGAACTTCTTGGGAATCGGTTTAGGGGCCGCGCTCGGGGGGAAAGGTTTTTGCACGAACTTATTTGAATCCAAACCCTTCAAAATCGGTGGTGCCCCCGGAATTTAATCAACTCTGGAATTATAGATTTCCACTTTTTTTCCATTTGCTTCAATTTTCTTCTCCCCCGATTCAACTCGCTTTGTTAATTCCTCGAGCATCTTCATGATTGCGGGATCGGTCCCAGATCCACCTCCATTCGATCTCTTTGTCACCAATTCGGCCCTACGAACAACTTCCTGCGATGGCTCGGGCTCGATCCTTCTTGGTACATAGTTCTGGTTTTGGAGTTGTGCTATTGCACCTTGTTGAGTCTGCGTAATTTAGAATATCACTCGAAGGCTGATCCCGCCTTATTCACTGCCTTTTGCTTTCTGATCGGCTGGTCGAACGTCTCTGCGAATTCTACTTTTAGGATCGACTGCCAAATTCGCATTAATGGCAACATGGGAACTGACATCGATTGGGTCTATGGCCGGGACTCCATCGAGGTCAACTGGAGGCACTCAATTCCCTGGGGCAGCTATGTTGTCGTTCTCGCCATGGAGTCCAAGGCCTTTGTTTGTGTGTGTGTGGGTGCTGCTTGAGAGTTTGACATGTTGATCCTGGAATCAAAGATACTCACAAGAACAACTATAAAATAGTGTGTGTTACGAAAGTTAGTACTAGGAAATCACAATTATCTTTCCCCACGGTGGGCACCAAACTGTTTACTCTAAAAACGGATAATAATTGAATTTATACGTGGTTCTAAGGACACATGATCTTACTTGGCACAGACTGAGAAAATATGCAAATTGATATTGAAATTGACTGCAAATAGAAATAAAAGCAAACCAAAATAAACGTATATCTTTGGCCCTCGAGCTAGGCCGCCCTCGAACCAACGAATATTATACTGGAAACTATGAACTGAGCAGCAGAGTATTAAGAACTTAAGAATAAGATAGTATATTGCTTTATGTGAACGTGAATATGATGTTCCTTACAAATGATCAGACCCCCTTTATATAGTAGGGGATTCCTACCCTTAATACAATCCTAAATACGGTACGAAATCTTTAATCAGCCTCTTCTTGATACGTGCCGAGATTTACGCCGTGATCCACGCCCGATCGCGGATATTTTGGCTTTCCACTATTTTGTTCGGTAGGCTTCCCTCGATCTTGCTCGATCTCTATCCCGATTGGTCTCGATCTCTATCCCGATCGGTCTCGATCTTAGCTAGTCTCGATCTCGATCGGTCCCTGGGTCATGAGCTTGGCCATCTAACTTCACGTCACGGCTCGGTGTGACATGGGGTAGAACCCTGGCTTGTCACACCCTGGTCTCTATGGTATTTTCTGACTCAGTCCGGCGCTCCCCAATTTCCGTCCTTAGAGCTTTTATCAATCGTTCATCCGATCGGCTCCTTTGTTGGTTATCAGCATCTAACCTCATTTGTTTTATCCGGGCCTTGAGCATCTCGTTTTCCTGAGCCAACCTGTTCTTTTCTCCCAGATCGGTAGCAACTTGCACGTTGTGCTCATATTTTAGACCTTCCACTTGTTGCTTCAACTTGATGATTTCGGTACGATAACCTCTTTCTTTTGCCAACCAATCCTACTGCTTTTGCGATGACTCGGCGAAATTTAAGATGTGGGGTCTTTTAACCAGCCTTTCGTGTTCGAGTTCTCTTTTGTACCATGCAAGGTAACCTGGTGCCATTTCACTTTTGGCCCGATCCTACACACAAGTATCTGCTTTCAAATATTGACATTCATTCCAGATCTGGCGGATTTTTGCTTCAGGAAATTGTCCGTCAGGGCTTATCTCAATTGTTTGAGCACTAAGATCTTCCTCGTGTGGCACTATCTGATATCTTCCGAGTTGTCTCAAGACTCGGCAGGGCGCGTAAGGTTGAATGCTCTTAAGTCCCATCAGTAGGAAATGAGTTCTAGTTGCTGGCATATACATGATCTCATCAACAGGCAACCATCCCAGTGTCCACTGTATTTGGCTGGCAGTAAGAGCTTGAAAGAATGAAGTCCATGCCATAACTCCTTTGGGTAGACTGATCTCTTTGGTTCTCGTGTAAAACTCTTCTATGCAAGTCTTCTCCGAAGAAACATGGCTCAAAAATTCGGAACGATGGCAGAGATGTTCAGTCATCCATATTTGTAGCAGCAAGTTACAACCTTCGAAGAAATTCCCTCCGGCTTTGCAGGCTGTGAGAGCTCGAAAGATATCGGATACCACCATAGGCGCGAGAGTACTGTCATTTTGAGTGAGCAAAGTACTGACGACCCCGGATATTTTCAGATCAATATTCCCATCTTTCCTCGGAAATACCAGAAGGCCCAAAAATGTTATCATGAAAGCCACCCGTCTGTGCTTATCCCACTTCTGACGACTTCCTTTGCTGCATAGCTTGTTAATTGGATTGTTGAATCCTCCTACATGACCATACCTGTCGTATATGAAGCATGGATTACAGAAACCGGCGGCCAAATCTGGGTTATGGACCGTCCTGGGTATTTTTAGTGAGTCTAGAAATCGATGCACCGTGACAGCTCTTGGGGCGACCAGGTATCTTTGCCTTAATGGAAGTTCAGCATTTCCGATGTACCCAGCCATTTCCTCCAGAGTTGGGGTGAGTTCAAAATCGGAGAAGTGGAAAACATTGTGCGCTGGGTCCCAGTAAGTGACCAAAGCTCTTATGATATCTCCCCGAGGCTGGATTTCCAGTAAACCCGTGAGACCTTTCAGAATATTTCTTGACTTCATCTTGTCCTTCAAGACCTAGATCATTCCACCATAGCCGTAACTTGACAGGGATTTTAGTCATTATCGAAAAGTGCTCATTTTGCATTGTACTCATCCTGCACATTTATTAAGGTGATTATGCCAACGAAAAACTTTTATTAGACTCAAAAAAAATAAAACTATCTATGTTTTTTTTTTTAAAAAAAAAGATTTTGTTTTCAAAATAATGGACTCGGTTTTTAAATGCGGCCTTTTAGTACTTCGGGAATGAAGATTTTAAGGCTGCGAGGATCAACCGGTCAAAAATAAAAACGATGACCAAAGATGACCGTTTATGCAATGTCAGCCTTCCGCCATCCCTTTAGGGAACATTCGGCTGTTTTTTACAACAAAAACATCACTTGATTTTTTTTAGAATGGTGACACGACATTGGGAATGTGGCCTCACAGAGCCTCGGGGACGAGGATTCCAAGGTTGTCAAGCAAATTGGTCAAAGTTCAAAATGACAAAAATGGCTGTTTGTGCAAAGTCAGCCTTCTGGCGTCCCTTTCGGGAATATTCGGCTATTCTTGACAAAACAGCATCACCCTACTCATTTATGATGAAGTTAAAAAAAATTCTTACATTTTTGCTATTTCTGAAAAAGGGGAGGTTGGACCCGATGAGGGTTGCCTACGTATCTCACATCCTGTGAGAATCAAACCGGCGTAGTTCGGTCAATCAGGCGTAGAGTACAAATAAACTAAACCCCTTCTGACTACAATCTTTTAAAGGAAAAAAAAAAGTATTTTTCTGGAATTTTTTTTTATTTATACTTCATTTTTTTTTTAAAGAAAATATTTATGAATTTTAAACTTCTTTTCACACCTTTTTTTTTAAATTTCGAAAATCTTTTTTTTTAAAGAGTAACAAATACCTTTTTTTTTTGAGTTTTGATTTTTCTCCCTTTTTTTATTTTTAAATAAATACCCGTTTTTGGATTTGAAAGTGATTAAAAGGAATTTTTTTTTTGTTTTTTTTTGTTTTTATATATAAATCAAACTAAAAGAAAAATTTTGTTTTCATTTTTTTTTAAAAGAAAATTCCGGTGAGGTTTTGACACTACTTGGACATTAGTTTTATCTTTTCCAAAATAAGTAATTATCTTCCTATGCTGCTATTTTTCTCTTTTCTCCCTATTTTTTGAATTTTTTTTTAGAAACCGGTCAGCATGCAGATCTGAAGCAAATAAATGCGCCAACAAACGGGATGCAACAGGATGGTCTTTTCATTTCAGGTTGCCTGTCCTAGACGGACCCAACCCCTGTGTTGAGTCCCCTACGTCAAATGCAACATGATGCAAATAATCGTTCCTACTAGGGATCCAGCATGAGGTTTCGTTATGCTAGGTTTATAACCTGGGTATATGTTTTAGACTGTGTACCCGAGCAGACAACTCGAGTCGAGGAGGGGGCTACGTACCGGGGACCCGCGAGATCGTCCGGCTTTGTAATTTGTCCGGCCTCTTTCTTATTTAAGGTATTGACACTAACAGAATGGGGAGTCTCGACCAGCGAGCTTCTCCCCGGAGGTAAGAAGAGAAGGGTTTCGACACAGTTTATATACAGTTCAGATGATATCAAAGCGGTAAAAGACAACATTTAGCACGTTATGCCAAAAACATGTAATAAAGATCAGATAATAAAGCCAAATATAACAATTATTCTAAGCTCGAATTCTTGAACCCTGAACCAAAGGCTCTGGGTTCGAATTTCCCCAGCAGAGTCGCCAGAGCTGTCACACCTCCTTTTTGCGCGCCCGCCCCGAAGGGTTGAATGCGCGAGGGAGTTTTTCCAATTTAAGTGACAATATTCGAAATGGGATTATTTAATTAATTCAGAGTCGCCACTTGGGAAAGGTTTGGCTTTTGGTGTCCCAAGTCACCGGTTTATCTTGAATCCCAAATCGAGGAATATATTCGAGGAATATATATCCAAATGAAGTCTGCGAACCAGAAATTCTAAGTAAGGAATTCTGTTGACCCGAGGGAAGGTGTTAGGCACCCTCGAATCCCGTGGTTCTAGCACGGTCGCTTAAATTGTTATAATGGCTAGATATCTGATTTATTACATGTTATTACTTATGTGCTTTCATTAAGTTTAAAACCGCTTTTATTATTATTTATTTTTTATGGAATTGCAACATTGTAAAAATGCATTTCGAACCATGTCACAATCAATGCGCCCATGGTTGTTAATACATTCCGACTCCGTTGAGATTTGGATTTGGGTCACATAAATGCGCACCCGAATTTAAGAAGGTAAGATTATTAAAATGCACGCCTGAAGCAATTATCGTATTATTATTTCTGGGTAAGGCCGTGGAATTTTGCTAAACGGCTCATCCCGAAGTCTAAGTAATTTTAATTAAACATTTATCGAGGGCCCCGCAATTTGTGCGTTTTATTTGGCGAGGCTCATCTCATTTATTTTTATCAGGATAATCCTAAAGTGCCTACATTTTCTATTAAAATTGTCTCTACAAAAATGAAAGAGAAAAGGTCTTAATTTATTTACATGCTTGAATTATTATAGTTGAGTTTCGAATATGATTCGTAAATTCTGAAAAATGATACAAGCAAGGCAGTCCGTTGCCAATACGGGCACAGGCTCACGTATTACTACCTAATTATATTATACTAGGCATGTTCTCAGTTTGTCAAATTAAAAAAAAAATTGGCAATCTAATTTTAATCCTAAAACAATTACATGCTGGAATTAACCAATATTATTTAACTAAACAATTTTCTTACAAGTTCCGAAATGGTCTATTCGTTTGATTCTTAACTTAGACGGAGTTACTACACCATTTATTTATTTACTTGGCAATCTAATTTTAATCTAAAACAATTACATGCTGGAATTAACCAATATTATTTAACTAAACAATTTTCTTACAAGTTCCAAAATGGTCTATTCGTTTAATTTTTAACTTAGACGGAGTTACTACACCATTTATTTATTTTTAAGCAATATATAGATAGTTCATCCGTTAAGCTATCGTTGGATGTTCCACTATATATACATTAAATAGCTACATGATTCCGATTTTTGTAAGCTAAATAATTTATATATACAAATAAAATTAAGAATATAATTCAAAATAAATTTAGAACTTCAATTCTTCATTTTTCGTATTCATGCTTCCTGTTTCAGTTTACAATAATCAGCGTGTCAGTTGTGTACCTGATAGTGGAAGCAAAAGAAAAGTGAGAGATCAGCAGAAATTCAGTAGCATACAACAACATCAATCCCAGCAACTAGTAACAACCAGCGACGAGAAACTTAGTGACAGATTTTAAAATCAAGACAAAATCCGGAAACAACAACAACCAACGGACAGAAGCAAAGGGAAACTTTTCAGATTTTTGAAAGACTAGTTAGTGTTTAACCCTTAATTTCTCAATCCGTATCTCAGAATATTTGGACTATATATCAGGTGTATATTCTTCTTCTTTTGAATTTCCAGAATGTTTTTCTTTTTGTTTTTCTAAAGTCTTAGTATTTTTTTTTCGGAATTTTCTCTCTTAAATTCTTCTCCTCCTTAAATCTGATTCAAGACCTCTCTATATATCCCCCAACCCATAAATCTTTTAATCAATTAAAATCAACCCATTTTCTCTACCAAACCCATTATCTTCCCACTCATCCCCATTACATTAAATAAATATATCACACCACCCCATTATATTTTGTCCCCCATGCCTAACATAAACAAATACAAGATTCCCCCACACTAAAATTTGTCTTGTCCCCCCTTTATATTAAATAACTATATCACAACCCACCCCATTTCATTTTGTCCCCCATGCTTCATATAAACAATTACAAAATATACAATTCCTAAACTACCCCTCCGACCCTATTACAAAATACTATTTTACCCCCGAAAGTACTATGAATTACCAAACTACCCATCAGCTATAACACATCAATTAATCAAACTTAACCAAAATATAGACAATATGATTAATTTCTAACAATGTTCAAACAACAAATTTCATGAACATGATTTCTTCAACATTTCAACAACAAATCACATGAACATGATTTCTTCAACATTTCAACAACAAATCACATGAACACAAATTGAACAACAAAGAACAACTAAAATTTGATTGAACAATATTTTAGCAACAAACAATCCTATTTTCGGATTCAACAACAACAACAAACAAGTATATTTAGATTTCTAAATTCAATAATATTGAACTTAAAATCAACTACTCTAACAACATTACAACAAACAATTCCTATCTTAAACTTAAACAAGATTATGAGACAAATTCAAGAAATAATCATAAATGATAAACAAGAAATCAAACTATACAAAATTCGGATTCAAGATCATCCAAACAAAGTATGAACATGAATGAATCTATTTTAACACAACAAACATGACGGATTAAAACGATTAAATCAATATATTTCCTTTAACACAACTAAATTCTTTTTAGACAAATAACAAATAATTAATTAAATTTCAATTTGAATCTAACAAACATTAAACCAACAAATATTCACTTATACAACAATACAAACATGAAATAAACATGAAAAACAATTAATTAATCTTTCATTTGAAATCTGAAAAATTAATTTAACAAACAACACATGAACATGAACTAAAAATTAATTCAAACGATAAACAAAAGAAACATTTGCCGATTTTAGATTCGAAAATATCAAAACAAAAATACGGACAAAATAAAACTCAAAAATCTACTAACCGGAGATGAGCAACGATGAATTCGATCGTATGGACTGTTTCGACGAACCTCAAACATGGGAATAAATCTGTACGGACTCAACGACGAACTCAATGACGAACTCACCTTTCTTGTAAAATTGAACGAACTCAAAACGACGCTCGACGACCTCGACTAAAACTCGACCGAACGAAAAGGTGGCAGCAGCTCGTCTGAAGATACAGCAGCTGGAAGTGTGCTTGGTTTGTTCGCGCGAAGAAGATGAGGGCAGCAACAGTAGTGTGAAGACAGCTTGGCCATGGTGATTTCCAAGCTCGAAGAGAACGAAACAGTAACGGAGGTCGTTTGGCCATGGAAACGAATGGTCGACGAGGGTAATGACAACAGTGGCATGATGGGTCTGTTTGGTTCGAACTGGAGGAAGAGCAGCTGTTCGTCGAGGAGGAGGAAGGTGGTCGACGCAGCAAGCAGAAAACTCGAGCTTGAAGCAGCGTCAATGGCGGGAAGGCAGCTTGGCCATGGCGATGCTCGAGCTTTGAAGAAGAAGAAGCGAGGCAGCAACTCGTCGATGGCAGAAGCAGTAGTTCGTCAAGCTCCTACTCGAGCAGCCATGGACGTTGCAAGCAGAAGCAGGAACGAGGTGAAGGGGTTAGCCATGGAGGGAGTGGCCGTGAGGGAGTCGGACAGGTGCTCGGGTGGTGGTGTTTGGACGTGAGGGAGTCCGGACTGTGTCCATGGTGGTGGTGTTCGCGGTGGGAAGGTGATGGGTGGTGGACGCAGAAGAAGGGAGCTGGTTTGGGCAGCCATGGATGGGGTGTTTTTGGAGTTTGGAGAAGATGAAAGTAAGGAAGGGGGCGGACCATTTTTTAGGGTTTTTTTTTTGTCTTGTTTTTTTTTCTTTTGTTTTGTTTTTTGAATGAAGAGGGTGGTTGGGTTAATGGGTTAATGGGGCGGACCGGGTCGACCCAGTTTGAAGTGGACTGGGTCATGGAGAAGATTGGGCAATTTTTTTTTTTTGGGCCTGTGGCTTGAAATCGAAGAAGAGGCCCAATTCCTACTTTCTTTATATTTTCGCTCTCTTTTCTTCTTTTATTTTTCTAAAACTAAATTATAAAAATACTTAAACTATTATTAAGAACTAAATTAAGTCATAAAAGCGCAAATTAACTCCCAATATCAATTAACGCACAATTAAATAATAATTAAGCATAAAATTGTATATTTGGACATTAAATGCTAAAAATGCAAACGATGCCTATTTTTGTAATTTTTTTAATTTTTGTAAAACACATCTAATTATTAACAATTGTAGAATTAAATCCTATATGCAAAATGCGACATATTTTTGTATTTTTATTAATTTAGCAAATAAACACGCACAGACAAATACAAATAATTATTCAAAATATCACAAAATTGCACACCAAAGAAAAAATCATTTTTTTATTTTTTTTATTTTTGGGAGTAATTCTCATATAGGGCAAAAATCATGTGCTTACAGATGCAAAGAGAGAGTAGCATTCTCAATACAGAACATGAATAGCAAAGTAGACAGGAGTGCAAGAACGGTAAAATAAACACATAGGGATGATGATGAAATCGAAATTAAGGCATACCAGTTTCAGGAAACAAATAAGTAAAAGCTGAAGTCTTGTAAACCAAATTGCAAGCAAACAGTACAAAAGATCTCAGAAGAGAGTAGAGTATTGAAAGAGTATTGAAATTGAGAGGTGTGTGTAAAGTGTTGAATTCGAAGTGTTGAACTGAAGGTTCAAGGTGTCTAAGTGCAGAATGGTCGTGCCCCTTTTATAGTGCAGAAAACCAGTAATAAAAGGTAAGGGAATAGTTTGCAATCAATCACACAGAATCTCCCTTCAGTTAAGGGATTCTGATTTCAAACGGGTAAAAGACAATTAAGGAAAGATTTGGATTAAAATCTTTTCCAAAGTAGTACAAGAAGGGAAAATACATAGAAACTATTTAAGGAAAGAGTTTGATAGCAACACGTTTTGTGCAAATAAGGAAAGACAATCAATCATCAGCAAGTAATAATAAGAAATTGAGTTTTGGTATGAATGAATCCAACCAGAAAAGGTGAAGAAAGGTTTAATTTAAAGAAAATCAGTAACAATCAATCGAACCTTATTAAAAGGAATTCTGAATCAATCACAAATTGCAAAATCTCTTTTGAAGGAAGAATTCTTCATATATAAAGCATACAGACATGTCAAACAAGAAAGAATTGTCATGCTAATTAGAAAGAATCTAGCATACAAAAGAGTTCAGAGTTAAAAGGGATACAAGTTCAGTATGGCAGACTCATAATGAGTCTGAGAGTCTAGGGTTCCAAAGTAGAACCCTAACCCGAACACAAAATCAGACTTGACAAAGAAAACCCCAAATCCTAGGGCTTCCACTTGAATCATACATAGAGGTGAGAAGGCAAGCCATTGAAACAGATTCAGAGGTCTCTTTCAGAGACTCATGAGAACCAACATACATGATAGCAGGTTTGAAACAATAGAGTGAAAAAGTTGACTTAAAGAGCATAAAGAACATGTTTAAGAAAAGTCGGAACTTAAGCAAGTTCAGAAGAGGAGAAGGGTGATATAAGCTTAAGAAGTAGTAGTAATACATGCTTGGAAATCCAACAAGAATCCAGTAAAACAAACAAAGTTAACGAACTCAGCAAAAACACATACAATAAGAGAATACTGGAAAGTATAGCAAAGAACATGTTGGAAAACACAACAAATATTAACATGCAAGCCTACTCTGGAGGCACAATATAGTACAAAGGTACGGAAGAGTCATGTATAGCAAAAAGAAAGGTAGAAAAACAACACATACGTGGTAAAACATAGTATAGGCAAACACACATAAAGAAAAGAAAAAAGGAAGAATCAGAAAGACGTTTTGAAATCCTTTCGAAAACCCTAAATTAAAGACAAACAATTTTGAAAAGAAAATTTGGGGAAAAAACTTTAAAAATCAAGTACCGCACAGATACAACGTAGATCTAAGAAAACACACAGAGAAAAACCTCGAATAGCTTAGGTTTTGGCAAAACCCTAGAAATGAGAAAGGCTTGGAAGAAGGTCCGATCTTGAGTCGGGTGAGTTAGAATCAGGCTCCTAATGCTTGAATATGTCGGAGCATGGCCGGAGAAGCCATAGAACTATAGATCTGAGAGGATCTGAAGGAGAACCATCGAGGTCAGGCCTCGAAGCTTCGAACAACCATGGTTTGATGGTGGAGGGGGGTGAGTACCAACCATCCATGGTCTGAGAAGCCATGGATTCCGGTGAAAGGCGGTTGAAAAGGGGTAGGAGGAGGCTAGGGTTCCGAAGAGTTTTGAGAGAGTTTGAGAGTTCAATGGCGGCTGAGAGGTGGAAATGAAGGATTAGGGTAGGTCATTTGAGTTTAATTATGGAAGGGTAATTTATGGCCATTGATCTGTATGATCAACGGCCTAAATCTAAGAGGGTATGTGGGAACCGGGTAGGGCCGTTTGGATTGGGTTATGGGTTGGGTCAAATAAAAAATGGGCCGGTCCAGTTGGGGTTAGGATTGGGTCAATTTAAGGGCTAAAATTGAAATGAAATGGGGCTGTAATTGAAATGAAATGAGGCTAAATGTTAAATAGCCAGTTTTCCCTTTTATTTTATAAAAAATAGTAAAAATAATTTTAAAAGAAAATTAAAAGTACAGAGACAATTAATAATATATAAATATCAATTTTAAAATACTGGAACCAATTTTACAATTATAAAATGCTATTAATCTTAAAGAAGGCTAGAATTGCAATTATATGCAATTTAGTCTTTTAAATACCAAATAAATTTGTAAAAATGTACAAAAATTATTTTAACTATATTTTGGTATAAATATGGGAATAAAATAAATTATTCACCAAAATTGATGATTTTGGGAATAATTACGGATTTTGTACTGCTAAAATGGATAGTAAATTGATTTTAAAACTCTTCAAAAGATTGGAAAAATACTAAAGCACTTGGGTATGCTTATGTATGCATATATATGCAATTTTGAAAGTATTTTGTATATAAAAATACATAGGAAAATATTGGGTATCAACAAAAGGCCAAAGTCATCATCGCCAATCCCGGGGTGGTACCCAACCTTGAGGATCTCCGTCAAACAGAAATAAGGCTTTAAGAAGCCAACAATATCATCGCTAGACCCGAGGTGGTACCCGAGCTCGAGGGTCTCCATCTAAAAGAAGTTAGTCACCAGGGAGCTATTGGAAGCCTTTAACAGCATTGCAAGACGATACCCGGTTACCAAGGCTCCTCTCAAGAAAAAGAATAGGAACTTCAATCTCCGCCCATAAGGTTTTGACCTCAGGATATTAGCTAAAACCCTGCAGTCCCTCATCCAGGACCTATCTACAATGCCTTAAGGTTACATACACTAAGTTCAAAGCAAGTTTTCAGGTGGCCCGGATTTGAACAAAACTTCCACTCGGAGACTGCCCTCGAAAGATCAAAGGCAGTCCCTGTCCACGGGCCTGTAAAAATATTTCTTCTCAAAGGTTACCGCCGAGCCTAAGTAATAAACCACATTTTCAAAGCCCAAAGCGTTACTTCAATTCTACTCAAAATAAGGATCCTGACGACCCGAGTTTATCGGATCAATCCAGGTTTGGCCCGAATGACAAAGGATTCCACGGGAAGCCATTTTTATCAATCGAAAGTCAGAAAGAATACTCACACCCGGGTTTGATATTAGCAACAACAAACAGAGTCATGCATGCAGAATCTCCACAAACGTAAAAAGATAAAGCAAGCATCAAAGATAAAGGTTGAAGAAACGTCTTTATATTCATAAACACTCAATTACAACAGCCCCGCGAGTGGTCCTTACATATGATTACAAAAGCCCACGAGGGGTCCTTACACATAAATAAAAAGCGAAAGGGTACACATGTAGTAAAAGCCTAGAACCTAATTGTTTACCATGAAAATGGTAACAATAATTAAATTTGTAAATAGGATTCTAAAAATACGTGATCTATTCTCGATTAGTTATTAGAGCAGATGATGCTAAGAACGTAAAGTTTAATGATGAAGCGCAAGCTAAAATGGGGCAGTAATCAAACTGAAGGGGCCTGTTGCCCGAATGCATAATCGGTCGATGGGAACCTCAGGGTCGAGATTTGAGTCCAGCTCGAGTTATTGGGGGCAGCCGGGAATGGGATAACAATTAAGGATACGACTAAGCAAGGCTCCTTACGACCGATATTGAGCAATGTAATGAAGAACAAGTAAAAAGGCAATGGATAAAAGGCGGCTTCGGGCTAGTACCAAGTGATAAACAAAGAACAAACAAGAAAGTAATCAAAGATAAGTGGCTTCGAGCCAATGGGGACAAGCAAATTAGAGAAGAAAAGAGAGAGAAGATATTATTGCACTTGAGTAGGATAATTGGATCTTTGTCTTTACAAGGCATTAGTGACCCCTCTTTTATAGAAAGGGGAAGACCAAGCTTAGTACAAAATATGTTGTGTGATGAAAGAGAATCGGATGTGATAGCCGGTTAGTTTTATGTCGTATGTGAGCTGACGTCGAGCTGCTCGAATAGACTTGATCAAAATACGTCGAGTTTTATGTCGTATGTGAGCTGACGTCGAGCTCGAATAGGCTCCGGCCAATATTATCCATGGTAGAGCATCGACAGACTTTCAGGGAAGCGACTGACTCAAGATCCTGTGCTTTCGGGATCACCCCTCGGAGTATTATGTCAAGGGGAAATCGACCCCCCAGATTTCACCACACACAGATAGTCTCTGCGTTTCTTAGAGGGAAGTGATAAGAATTGATATTGACATACAATTTCCCGATCTCCTGTAATGGCGTTGTGCCGACGGTGCATCCCTCCTTTTTGCATGTATCGAGGCGCCTCGCCTTTTTGCTTTTTTAGGATAACCCAAAATGTTACGACTCTTCGTTCTTTGGAGTTGTGTTGTTGCTATAGGTTCAGCTTATATGAACTCATTAATTGCGCCTGCTGTTACATTTTTCGAGGGCGGTGATGGCATCGTCGGTTACTTTTCCCTCCATATAAATGGTGCTTCTTGTGGCTGGCTTTTTTAATTCAAACTCCCTTCGATATCTATCTCTTTTTCCTTTCCTGTTGTCTTGAATCTCTTTCATCTTGCCATTTTTTAGGCACGTGGCTTCAAGATTTTATTCCATATGCGCCTTGACTCCTCTCTTGATCTCTTTTTGGTCGGAAGAAGTTGTGTCGCTGTTATGCTGCTGTTGTTGTTGTTGTTATTGCTGTCGTTCTTGTTGCTGTCATCGTCAGCTCGGGACAATGAGACAGAGGGCCGATTCTTTCCGACCCCGGGGGATACTTTGGATTATGCACCGCTGCTCAAGAAGTGGCTCGGATTATACACCGCTGCTCACTCTCCTCTCTCGGCTCGGCGTGTTACACCTTTTTGGGTTCCTGGGGGGGGGGGTGGCAGCGGTTCCTACTGGCGGTCACCTTCCGGGCCCAGACAACATCTCAAGAAGTGGCTTGGTGGGATTGATACTAGCGAGGTTCGTGATAGCCAGATTTTTCACCCAGCCAATTGTTGTCTCCTTTCCTCATCTCTTTTCTTTTGAATATGCCATTCTAAGGAATCGAGATGAGCTCCCTGAGGGCCTCGTACTTGGATGATATTGTCTTTGAGGTCATATGCCTGAAGGGATGACGACAAAGATGCCGCATATCAAAAAATAGGCTAGACTCTTAGGTTTTTACTGTATGCATATTTTTGGATTTCTTCTACTTTTTGTGTGAGGATCACCTTGCTAGCTTTTGTAATCATATGTAAGGATCCCTTAAGGGCTATTGTTCATGGATTTTATGAATACAAATATACTTTTGTTGGACTTCTGCTTTCGATTCTTGCCTTGCCTTTGTATGTTTTGATGCCCTTCGAGGCCTTTGAATGCCTTCCTCTGTCGTTGGCTACTGATGTTGGGCTCGGATGCGAGCGTTTTTCCCAATCTTCTGCTGATTGATATAGCTCCTTTCCAAGCCTGTCGTCATACCTCGGGCCGAGCCTAAGTTGATCTGATAGGCTCGGGTTGGGGGTCACTTTGGACTGGATGTAGATAACTTTCTAGAGCGTATGTGATTGACTTCTGTTGAGGAGTTGCCTATACTCAGGTGCTATTTCGAGCCTTCCTGGAGCCTTTGATTGATCAAAATGGCTTCTCGTAGGGTCTTTTATGAACTGAACCTGAATAAGGCCAATAACTTTGGGCCGCCGGATCCTTACCATGAATGCGCGGATAATGTCTTCGGACCTTGTAGTAACCTTTTGAGAGGAGTCTTTCCTGAGGGCTAGCGGGTTAGGGATGCCGATGACTTCTCAAAGGTGGTCTCCGGGCAGAGGCCTGCTTGTGCTTGGACCATCCTGACCAGCACCCGGGGCCTATTTCGTAGGTATGTTAAAAACGACTGTTCCTACTAGATGGCTTCCTTCGGCGGAGGAATCTAAGGCCGTGCGCCAATATCGTGCTGGTGAGGGCATTGTTGGCCTTCTGGGGCTTTGTCTTACTATGATGGAGGCCTCCGGGGTTGACTATTACCTTGACGCCAGAGATGGTGCTGATGGTTGGTATCCTTTGTTAGTTTTTAATTGTTGTTGCTCTTTTCATATGCAATGTGCAACTGCTTTCCCTTCCCGGGTGTCTTCGGGATTCGCTGACTTTGTGATGCTGGCAAGTCATGCCCTCAATAGCTGCTTATTCGAGGCACGACAAAGGCCGGGTATGGCAATAGATGAGAGGTGCGCTTCATGATCATGAAGGAGCTTTCATCGGGATGAAGTGGGCCCGTGCTTCTAAGGAGAGTGCACCATTTGAGCCCAGTCTTTCCGAAGTTCTTAGTTTAGGAGCGGCGGTTCCTTTGGCCAACAATGGTTAGGCCATCATGAGGATGCTCGGTCGTTGAGTAGGTTTGTCGGCTTTACATCGTGGTAGGTTTCAGCATTGTCCCCCCCGTATTTCCGGTCTTTGAGCTATCACGTCAAGGGGCTGTGCTTCGGGGGGCCTGGCTTTCGCTTTACAGAAACCTTTTGGCGAGGTAGGAGTCCCTTTGTGGCAAGCGTTTCACCTTTTCAGCCTTGGAGCCAATAGGGATAAGAATACCTAAAGTATCAAAATGCTGGCTTCGAGCTTCGACCCGAGTGGATATAATTGTGAAGCTGTAGCTTGGTTCTTCAAAAGTTCGTGTCGGGAACAACCGGGGTCTAGACTGGTAAAATTTTACGCTGGACCAAGGATGATGAAGGAGTGGCGACTTGTCGCCGACGATTGAGCCGGGTCGGAATGGGCCTTTGAGGGACGCGTTCATCATATTTCTTTGAGACAGGCACTGGAGGGGACCCGCGCCAGGGGTTCCGCCCTCTTATAATAATTCGCATAAGCGAAGATGGTCGAGCGTGATGCTTGGTTGCTTATCGCCGGTGCTACAGAGAGTGGGGCCGGGGTTGATAGGCCGTAATCTTTTGAGGTAGAGCATAAACTTTGCCATCTTGCATTTGCTGTTTCATAGAGCATGCATGTAGATAGAGAAAGCATATTTTCATGCACATATAAAATGAGAGAAACCTTGAAGTTTTACCTCTTTTTTTTGCATTGTCATTGGCCAGGTAGGCCGATTTCCGTTTTTTGACGGGATCCTTGTAGATTCGGAACTAATCGGGCAGGCCAAGAGAAAAACCCTCGAGGAAGATCACGCCAGAGGCTTTGATCTTTTGGGGGAGATTGAACAAGCCAAAGGAGACGAGTTTGATGCCAAGTTCCTTATGTCCGATTCTAAGGACGATGAGGAGGAGATCGCCGGACCATAATTTCCAGGAAAAAGGGGAATGAATATTCCCTGCCTTCTTTGTTGTGTATATATAGCTTTCATTATATGACGCAGGCTGTGATTGCGCCTCATCGTCAATATGTAGCAATAAGAGGGGGAACCCTGCAACTTGTATCTTAAGTATTTCGGCTAGTTGGAGTTCCAATTGGGTTGATTCGATCCCAAATTTTCCCTTAGGCTTGCATGTTTTTACTATCTTCGGGTTCAGTCTCTGAGTCGGGATCGGACTCAAGTTTAATATACCCTCCGTTTACATTTGTTTAGGCTGGCGATCATGGGCTTTTGTGCTTCGGGTCAAAGTGACCTTGCAGGCACGTGGCCCGAAGATTCACTTTGGCTGGCGATAGTGGCATTTATGTCGCGCCCTTGGGTGTGTTGTAATTTACCCATTTCAGGTCCAGTCTCCGAGTCGCATTGCGATTCGAGCTTTAATTTACCCTTATGTTTTCTTCCACCTTCACGGGCGGATGGTGGTGGTCTTTTGGGCTTTGGGACGAAGTGACCTTTTAGGTGCGTGGCCCGGAGGCTTGCTTGACTGGTTGACCATGGCATTTATGCCGTGCTCTTGGGCATGTTGTAATTCAGCCATTTTGGGTCCAATCTACGAGTCGCGTTGCGATTGAAACTTTAATTAACCCTTAAGTTTTCTTCCACCTTTATGGGCGGATGGCGATGGCCTTTTGTGTTGTTTTGGCCGTTGAGACCTTTCAATATGTGGCCTAGAGGCTTGCATAGTTAACTATTTTGGATCCGGTCTTCGAATCGGGTTACGATTCGAGCTCATTTTAATCCTCATAGTTAACTCTTACGCTGTTTGGTCGTAGAGACCTTTTATATTGTTGTCCAGAGGCTTGCTTAGCTGGAGACAATGGCTCTTATGCTGTTTTTGCCCGTGGGCGTTTTGTAGACTTTGTTTTCCGCTCGTTAAGGTCTTTTGAAATATTTTTGCCTGACCCGTCGTCGGTTCTGGAAGAACCTCAATTTCAAGTCATTGTCGGCAATGTTTTGAGCACCTTAGAAGGTTCATAGCTCATAGGTCGAGTAGATCGACATTTATGCGATTTGGAGCCGACGTGGTCGGAGCTCATTTTTGCCTGTTGAGGGAAGCCCGTTTTAACCGGTTCTTTTCGAAGTAGTGGCCTGCGATTTTTGCGACACTCGGGCATCCCAGAGTCGCAGTATTTTGGTTGCATCAGCCGTTTCTACCATAGTCATGTGCGTTTGGCGATAGCCATTTTTGATTCCGAGTGATAGTTTAGGTGTCTACGCCGAGGGTATGCCCTTTAGGGATTCTTACAAATGCCACGTATAACCTAAACTTCGGGATTTTCATGCCTATTGAGGTCTTACAGTTTGTTATACCTGTTGAGGTCTTACAATTTGTCAGGCCTGTTGAGGTCTTACAATTTGTCATGCATGTTGAGGTCTTACAGTTTGTGTGATGTAGAATAAATCTGGATACGCTTAGGGTACCCGCTAGGGGTCTTACAGTTTCGAGTTGTCCAGCGTATGGCGATTGGCAATAAATGATAGTCTTCGAGTCATAAAATTTGTTAAAGCATGAAGACCGCTTTTCGTGAGCTCGGAGTTGCCTTGTAGGGGCTCTATGAGCCCGGAGTTTCGACCTGGGGATGCACTGGTGCTGAATTGCTGGTGCTAAGTCTCCGTGTATCTCGGGATGTGTCTGGCGAAGGGTATTGTTGTGATGCGTTGACCTATATCAGGCCAAAGCCGACTTCTTGGGGATGTGTCGTACCTGAAATTTTTTATGCTTTCAGAGCCTCGAGCTGGAGGTCGTTGGGAATTGTAAGCGCTGGCACCCTTTCCCGAGTTCTTCGAAGCATTCTTTGCGAAAGGATTTGTTACCTTATTTTGAGAAGGATTTCCCTTTCTGCTTTCTTTTTTTGACAAAAGGTATTTTTTGATTGCTTGATATAATAGTACGTGTTTTTGTCGATGGGGCCTGACTCTATCGTCCGTCTTTATGATACCTCGTTTTCCTATAGGACACCTCATTTGGTGTTTTTCAAAACTCCTTCGAGCAGGCAATTTTCCGGGGCCCTTTCCTTGAAAAGTCGGTTGCAGGGATAGTCTTTGAATATTTTTTGCGGAGTTTTCCCTATAAGCGGCTTGCAGACATTGCCTCGTTAAAAATCTTGCCGGTAAAACCCTTCTTCTAGGATAAAAACTCGGTTGAAGGAAAAGAGTGCAACAGGTGTGCCTCTAGGGTCTCGAGGTCTTGCAATAGCACACTCATTTAGCCATCTCTGATCGGGTGCCTGCATGGAGGTTAATATTGAATTTGAAATAACAAAAAAGATTATGGTTGTACCTTGAAACGAGATACGCTGGTGGCGCCTTCAGATTGGCTTATTATGACAGCCCGGGGGCAGGCACGCGACATGGCTTTCTTCTTTGTTTTGTCAAACCCGACCGGGGTCGTGACCCAATTCACCGTTGTCTTATACGGGAGCGGAGGTATCAGCGCTGGTACCACGTCGTGTATTGCAAACATTTCCCTTGCCGCGTGTTGTTCCCCGTAGATGGTTTTGATCCCGTCTTTTGTCGGAATTTTATCATATGGTGGAGGGTAGATGGTATTGCTCTCATGCAATGTATCCACCACCCAAACAAGGCGTTATACCTCATATCTCCCTCGATGACATGGAATTTGGAGTCTTGGGGTTGTGCCGGCCACGATAACTGGGAGGATGATTTCTCCTTTCATCGTTTTGCTAGCCATGTTGTTCTATCACCCTCGACCTGATGATATTGGCCGAGCTACCTGGATCCACGAGTACACGTTTTATCTGAAAAGAATTTACAAGAAAGGGGATTACTAGGGCGTCGTTATGGGTTTGGGACAGGGCCTCGGTGTCCTCTTCACTGAATGTGAAGGCGTCTTCGGGGATGTATCCCCGAGTCCATTTTTCCCTGGCAATGGATATTTTTGTCCTTCTCATTACGGGTTCCTGTGGGGCATCGGCGCCCCCCATGATCATGTGGATGACGTGTTGTGGCTCGTTTGCCTCGTTTTTCTTGGTCGCTTCCCTCTCTTGGAATTGATTTTTGGCCCGATTGCTAAGGAATTCCCGAAGGTACCCTTTGTTGAGTAGTCGAGCCACTTATTCTCGTAGTTCATTGCAATCCTCGGTCCTGTGACCGTGCGTGTTGCGGAACTCGCACGCTAAGTTGTAATTTCTCTGTGAAGGGTCCGACTGTATCGGTTTAGGCCACTTGGCATCTCTGATTTTTCCTATAGCGAACACGAAGTATGATATGTCGACGCTGAAGTTGCATTCCGATAAGTGGGGCACATTTGTCGGCACTATGTTTCGATCGAACCTGGTCCTGTTGACGAATCCCCTAGGATCCCGTCCTCGATCTATCCTCCGATCGTTGCGGGGTCGTTTGTGCCTAGGGGCGTTCCTTCTGTCTTCGAGGTATGGTTGGTACCTTTATTTGCTTGGTTTTGACTCTTTTTCCAGGAGTTTGTTTGGGTACACTGAGCCCGAAGGGGCTCCCAGCTGGTCATCCTCGGCCCTGATCTTTGACTGGTATCGGTTGTGGACGTCTGACCACGTCACGGCTGGATATTCGATTAGGTTCTGCTTCAGCTGTTTTGAAGCCACCGAGCTTTGTTCGTTTGGGCCTTGGGTGAAGGCTTGTACTTCCTAGTTGTTGGAGACTAGCGGCAGCCCCATCCGTTCCATCTAGAAGTGTGATACGAATTCCTGCAGCATCTCATTCTCTCTATACTTGATTTTGAGCACGTCGGATTTCCTCGTTGCTACATTGATGGCTCCGGTATGTGCCTTTACGAAGGAGTATGCTAGCATGGCGAACGAATCTATAGAGTTGGGAGCCAAGTTGTGATACCACATCATGGCCCCTTTCGAAAATGTTTCTCCGAATTTTTTTAGCAATACGGACTCAATCTCATCACTCTTTATGTCGTAGCATTTTACTGCGCAGGTGCAGGAAGTGACGTGTTCTCTAGGGTCAAAGGTGTCGTTGTACTTAGGGAGTTCCGGCATTCTGAACTTTTTTAGGATGGGCTTCGGGGTCGCTTCCTCGGGGAACGACCTCTAAATAATCTTCTTCGAATCCAAACCCTTGAGGATCGGGGGTGCACCTGGGATTTGATCGACCCTACAGTTGTAGGTCTTGACCTTTTTATCATTGGCTGCAATCATTCTCTCCCTTGATTTGATCCTTTTGGTGAGGTCCTCGAGTATCTTTACTATGGCGGGGTCAGCCACTGAACCGTTATTGCTTGACCTTTCGAGTACTCGCTTGACAGGGGGAGCTATCTCTGGTGCCGCTGTGCTGGGGGTTCTCGGATGGCTTTGCAACTGAGCAATGGCCAGTTGCTGTGCCTGCATCATTTCAAAAATAATATGAAGACTAACTTCTTGTTCTTCCCGGGCCGGGGTTTTTTGAGCTTCCTGTTGGTCGCCGTGTCGTATGCTCCTGTTGGTGTGAGAAGTTTTGCCGACTTGTTATGCGTTCTGCGAATCTGCGTCTGTTAGGATCGATCCGGGCGCGATATAAGGATTCTGTGGGGGTGCTCCAGCAGCTGGGACAGCCACGCCGTTATCCCCGTGATTTTCGAGGTTGTCGTTTTCAACTCTATTTACCAAGCCAGACATTTTGACCTGAAATCAAAGGATCTTGGACAAAAAAAATTGTGAAAGATAATGTGTATTTGTATAATGAAACCAGCAAGAAAATAATCACTATTATTTTTAGCCCCACGGTGTGCGCCAAACTATTTACCGTGAAAATAGTAACAACAATTAAATTTGTAAATGGGATTCTAAAAATACGTGATCTATTCTCGAGCTAGTTGTTAGAGTAAATGATGCTAAGAACGTAAAGTTTAATGATGAAGTGTAAGCTAAAACGGGGCAGTTACCAAACTGAAGGGGCCTGTTTCCCCGATGCAGAACCTGTCGATGGGGACATCAGGGTTGAGATTCGAGTCCAGCTCGAGTTATCGGGGGCAGCCGAGAATGGGATAACAATTAAGGATATGATTAAGAAAGGATCCTTGCGACCGATATTGAGCAATGTAATGAAGAACAAGTAAAAACGCAATGGATATGAAGATGGCTTCGGGCTAGTACCAAGTGATAAACAAAGAACAAACAAGAAAGTAATCGAAGATAAGTGGCTTCGAGCCAATGGGGACAAGAAAATTAGAGAAGAAAATAGAGAGAAGATATTATTGCACTTGAGTAGGATAATTGGATCTGTCTTTACAAGGCGTTAGTGACCCTCTTTTATAGAAAGTGGAATATCAAGCTTAGTACAAAATACGTTGTGTGATGAAAGAGAATGGGATGTGACAACAGGGTTAGCTTTATGTCGTATGTGAGCTGATGTCGAGCCGCTCGAATAGACTTGATCGACCCCAGGCGCATTCCTCGGGAGATTTCTACGTTCATCGGGGCTCCGGCCGACATTATCCTTGGTAGAGCATCGACAGACCTTGAGGGAAGCGACTGACTTGAGATATCGTGCTTCCGAGATCACCCCTCGGAGTATTATGTCAAGGGAAAATCGGCCCCCCAAATTTCATCATACACACTAATCTACTCTCGAAGGTTCATATCTGGTAGCATCATCTCCTAGAACCACCCCATCGAGCATGCATCCTCGACGGTGATACCTTTGATCGCCACCTCTTCTAGGTTCCATCTCGATCCTACGAAATAATATCTTCGAAGGAGAAGATGAAGAAGAGAAAGAGGGAAGACAAAGAAGAGGAAGGTGATGCAGAAGAGGCAGAAAAGAGAGACATAGACCGCCGAAGCCAAAGGTTGAATATTCGGCGGTCATCAATCCTACTTGCATGGCCGCTCCAAGTGCACATTCCGGGACATCGTGCCGTGCAAGTTCAGCGCCTGGTTGTTCCATTTTATCCCTTGGGAAAAAAATCGAGGGATAAAGTGCCACACCAGGCCCGGGTAGGAGAGTGAGCAGTGGTGTATAGTCTGAACACTCTCCTGAGCAGCGGGGTAGAGTCCAAACATCCTTCTAAATCGAAAAAAGTCAGCCCCCTATATCATCACTTCAATCCAATAGCAACAGCAATAGCAGTCGTAACAACAACAACAACAACGGCAAGATAGTATAATCTTGTACGCCAAGGGGAAGTTCAGGCAGATGGCCGTCACACAAGCGACCAAAATGCTGCCATGCAACCTTAAGGCCATGAACCCCAAACATGGTGGTTAACAATGAAGGAAAATAGTGAGGAGAAAATGATGGATAGATGTTAAAAGGCACTTGGGTAAGAAGATAGCTTCGGAAGGCCCCCATATATAGGGGAGATAGTATGGCTAGCACTGCCATCAATACCTTTGAAAAACGGATCGGCAGGCGCAATCAATGCGCTATTTAAAACCGAATCTACGGCAATACTGTCGCTTTGGAGAATGGGAATCGATAGTGCATTGAATGATGCTAAGAAGACAAGTCCATGAGATGCCTTGGTTATCACGAAAGCTTACGTCATGAGTTTTCATCATCGGTATGATGCCATCACAGGAATCCCAAAGAATCGGATGTCAAAATCATTTCTTGTCGCTCCTCTCTACGAAACGCGGGGACTATCTGTATACGAAAAAATCGGAGGGGCCAATTTCTTGTTGTTAAGGCGTCATGGAAGATCACCTCGAAGGCTCGAAATCACAGACCGAGTACCCTCCCTCGAGGGTCGTCGATACTCAGACTCAGGATGACAACGACCTCGGTAATGGTAGAAATGGGAACTTCTCTAGGTGCACGACTAGGAGTGACAGAGCCTGGTGGGCTACTCTACGACCCCGAATCAGGGTTCCATCTAGTTATCACTTCTCCCTATCTTTGTAATCAATGTTTATTGTACTTTGATCGGATTCCCCTCCTATATAAAGGGGATCCTTGTCATTTTGTAAAGGTTGGTTGCACCAATTACTCCACACGAAATATACAAGAATATTCTCTGTGCTCTCTAATATACCTTCTCGATATTATTGCTCTCATTTATTATCTTCATATTTGTTCATCATTTGTTGCCTATCATTGGCCATGAAGAGCCTTCATTAATTTTATTGTAACTGTTAGCCCTACCCCGATTACCCTCGATAGCTCGTAGCCGAGCCTTGTGATCGACCTCGAGGCTCAGAATTGACAAGCCCTAGACCCTGAATAACTAGCATATCAGTTTGATTGCAGATCCCTGCTTAGCTTTATTTTACCTTCAAGTCTCACATATTTATCATCAACTGCTTAACAAACTATCATAAAAATAGATTACGTATTTTTAGAGTCCCATAATCAAATTTAATTATTATTACAATTTTCACGGTAAGCAAGTTTAAAATATTAATTTGGGTGAATCTGTGGAATTTTTTAAGAATCGGAGTTCGTTTGTTATAAAACGGACCTATAGTTGAGAAAATAGAAATTTCAATGTTCTTGAGTGATTTCATGAATTTGAGGTTTATTTCATAGTTGTTGATGTTATTTTGATGATTTGATCATACGAGCAAGTCCGTATGATATTTTTGGACTTGTGTGTATGTTTGGTTTGGAGCCCTGGGGGCTCGGTGAGTTTTATTTAGGCCATAGAGTGAATTTGGACTTAGAGAAATGGCTGTTGCAGGTTCAGTTGTGTTGCAGGCTCTGATCTCGCAATTGCCAGGTCAGGCTTCACAATTGCGAGCCCAACAGGCTTGGAAAATGCGAGGATTTGATCGCATTTGCGAAGAAAGCCCAAGCCTGCCATGTTCGCAATTGCGAACCTTCCTTCAAAAATGTGAAGTCATCAGGGTAGGGTAGGTTATTGCAATTGCAACAATTTGTTCGCAATTGCGAGGAAATCAGACAATGCACATGTTCGCAAATGCGAAGCCTGGTTCACATTTGCGAGCTTCACAGCTCCCGTCGCAATTGCGACATTTGCGACCAGTTATATGGGATTTTGATGGGATTTCATTCATTTTTACAACTTTTCATACCCTAAAACATTTTTGGCCGATTTTTCAAGGGCACAAACTCTTACAAACTCTTCAATCTAATCCATCTTTGTTTACCGTGAAAATGGTTATAACAATTAAATTTGTATATGGGACTCTAAAAATACGTGCTCTATTTTTATGCTAGTTTGTTAAGCAGTTGATGCTAAATGTGTGAGACTTAGAGGCAAAGTAAAGTTAAGGAGATAGCTATAATCAAACCGATAGGCTAGTTATTCGGGGCCTCGGGCTTGTCGATTCTGGGCCTCGAGGTCAAATACAGAGCTCGGTTCAGAACGAGGATGTCAAAATATGCTAAGGGAACAAAGACCAAGCGAAAACAATCAATAAATGGCACAAATCCAGAAATTTCCAAAACCTGATCCCCGGGCCCACATCTCGGAATTCAATAATTTTTACATCAATAGGTTCCTTATCTCCCCACGAGTTCATACATATCAAAAGTTTAGAAATCCGACCACAAATGGTCCTTCAAATCGTCAAGCAAAGGTCTCCAACACTAAGCCCTAGTTTCCCCAAATTTCACCCTTAATTTCCATAATTTCTAGCTCTAATCCGTGAAATAATAGCATAGGAACGAGTTTTAGGTCTAAATTCCTTACTCAAAGAAGTTCCCTTGAAATCCCTTTCTCAAATCATCCAAAAAGCTCCAAAGCCAAGATAAAAATGGTGAAATAGCTCAAAATTCGCGAAGGCCACAATTTATACTTTCTGCCCAGAACTTTTTGCATCTACGGCTATATTTCCACTTCTGTGGTACCGCATCTGCGGTCCTCACTTAAACTCCCTTTTCCGCATCTGCAATCAACATTCCGTATCTACACCATCGCAGATGCGATATTCCATCTGCTTCTACTATTCCTGACAACTTCTCCAAATGCCGCTTCTGCGGCGCTGCACCTGTGGTCCCCAATCCGTAGGTGCGAAAATACCAGAAGCAACAATTTTAGCAGCTGCAACAAAGTCTAAACTTCTCTGTTAACCATCCGAAATCACCCCGAGGCCCCTTGGACCTCAAAAAAAGCACAAACACATCCTAATACCTTATTCAAACTTGTCCCAATCATCAAAACACCTCAAACAACATTAAATAGCCCAATACACCTCAGATTCAAGCTAGACTTTTTAAAATCTTCTGAATTCCCGCTTTTGATCAAAACCCAACCAAACCACGTCCGAATGACCTGAAAATTTGCACGCACATCCCAAATGACCCAACGGAACTACTGCAACTCTTGGAATTCCATTCCGACCCCTATATAAAAATCTTTCCTACCAATAGAAAATCGCCAAAATATCAACTTCGCCAACTCAAGCCTAAATCTACTCCTGACCTCCAAAACCCATTCCATTCACACTCCTAAGGCACAAATCACCTCCTGAAGCTAACCGTACCACGGAAACTCACATCCAAGTCCTCTAACATATAAGTCAACATCTGGTTGACTTTTTCAACTTAAACTTCCTTAAAATACACTAAGTGTCTCAAACCTTACCAAAATCATTCCGGATTCGATCCGACCAATCTGATATTACTAAACACGGATAAAAAAGCATAAAGAACTAGAAATGGGGGAAACAGAGTGGTAACTCATGAGACGACTGGTCGGGTCATCACAGCTGGTGGGAACTGGGCTCAAAATTAAGCCCAAGAAAGAGGACAAAGCGGGGCAGAAGGACTGGTTAACTTTGCAATTTCGATTCGGCCAACGGAAATTGGGTCATGGTAGAAGGGACCTAGGTCGAAACTTGACTGGGCTGTCTCATCTGCGCCAATGCCAGGCCCATTTGAGACTCAAATTCCTCCAAATCACATGCAGCCTAGAGTATTAAGAATTTTAACACAAATCAGAGGCATATTTTAAGTCTAACTATTATCATGCTATTAGTATTAACAATAAAAGATTTAAACACTACTTATTCGTAAGTCACGTTAAACTTAAACATGAAATCACTTTAATACTGCTACAATTCGAGAGACATGATAAAATTTCTGACTCTAGACAGGCATAGCATGATTCAATATGATCGTTTAGTTCACATTACTAAATTCACTAGATCAATATAGCAAAAAAACTCAATTTCTGAACTCATTCATGCATTATCCTAGATCTAGACATGCCATTAATCTAACCATATTGAAATTGGGAGGTGATTCAACTAATAATACCCAACAATTTAAATACATACATACTATATACAGTCCACAGTTTTTATCAACGTCCCAAAAAGTTATAATGGCTAAGCCTAGCATGCTGTCAAGCCATACATGAAACAACTATACTAATTTAACCTTAAACACCTAAACATTGTGAATTCACTATAGGGTGGAACATCAATGTCAGCAATACTTAATCAAAACTGAGAAAAGAAATTTCAAAAACAAGAATGAGAGAACAACAAAAAACAACCAGCAAACAAAGAAAAAGAAAAATCTAGATTCATATTCCAAAACAGGATGCTACAATTCCATTTTTATCACTTCAAGGCTCGTGAAGATATATGGATACAACAAAGGACAATGAAAATAACAACTTCAGCAAGGAATGAATAGGAAACAACAACTAATCAACAGCAGTAACAGCTTCAACTTGATCCACACTCAAACCAGAAATTTCAGGGAAGATCTTCTAAGTTTTTGCTAAAAATCAAAGAAAAATCGAACCAACCACCAATGGAATAGTAGCGGAATCTTTTTGTGCCTTTTTTTAGGGTTCTGAAATCTAATGAGTGTGTGTGAGAGTGCAGCTTTTCTTTTCTTTTTATAGAGTGCATATTCAAAACAACATCAAAGAATATTCTACCCTAATTCATTGAATGGTACAACTGCTGTGACAGAGAATAATGTCCAGTTGTCCATTTTTCAGAGAATAATGTCCAACTATCCATGTGACAGAGAATAATGTCCAGAGAACCTTCATCTTCCTAGATATTTTTTCTAAAAATTATCCTAACTTTCTATTAGTTCAGTTAGGACCCTACAGGTTTCTAATGATTTACAAATCAAGGCAAACAAGGACCAGGACATAAGGAATCAGGGTCCAGATTCAAATGACGAACAAAGTTGAAATGATGCAATTTAAACCCTAATATTGACCTAATCAGATAATAAGAATGCTCATCTAATTAACCCTAAGAAAACATTGAATTTAATTGACCAACCATCTAAACAACAATCAAACCAAGATTAAAAAGAAAACTACAAAGAAATCCTAAAATTAAACTACTCAGTTTATAAATCAAAATAGATTAATTAACTAAATTAACATTTGGAAATATGACTAAAACTAACTAATTGCAGAATACAGGAGAGGAAAAATCAAACAAAAAATGGAAGAAAAAACCGAATAGTCATGCAAGCATAAAATCATTCTCAAAAGAAACTTAGGTATTAATCTAGCTGAAATAATAAAAAATAGAGAAAAGAAACAAAGGCGATAATTACAACAGCACTAGATCAAAACATGGGTTCGAACCCCTCCCAAATGACCCGAAATTAACGCTACTCGGTTGTTCTTTCCAAGAACAACCGACTAGCATAAATTTCAGACCAACTCAAGCCTTGAAACTTAACTAATCAGATAGAGAAAGAAAAGAAGAAACTCGATGCTTTTTCTCTCTTCTTTTTAGATTCGATTTTTAGAGCATTTGGCGGGGATTTTGGGGAATAGGGTAATAGCTTGATGACGAGGGGGAGGTTGAGGAGTATAGGGTATCGATTTGGGTTAGTTTGGAGGTGGTTTGAGGCAGCACCGGTGGAGAGAATTTGGGGGCTGTTAGGGTTTAGGTTAAAGATGGGGAATGGAAATTGGTCTCTAGGGTTAGGGGGAGGCTTTCGGACATTTTTATATGGGATTGGGTAACTAATTCCGAGCCATTGGATCAAATGAATCTAATGGCTGAGATAAAAGACGGGGGTAAACAAGGTCGTCTTTGGAGGGTGGGTATTGGACTTGGTTTTGAAAGGTTCTGGTCTTGGGTCTGGACTGATTTGGATATAAGGTTTAGCCCAATTTCAAATTAAACCCCTTTTTTCTTTTCTAATTTCTTTTCTTTTTTTCTTTTTTTCTTTCTTTAATTAAAATCCTAAATTAATCTAATTTATAAAATTAAGCTAATTAGCTAATTATAATATTTATAAAATTAGTTGGTCCTAAATTAAAAAGAGAAAAATTACTAATCTAAAATTAAAGGCTAAAATGTAAAAATGAGCCAATTTTTGTGATTTTCATTTTGATAAAGCAATTAATTAACTAATTAATCCTAAAATATGAACACAAAGTATAATGTGCAATGCATGATATTTTTTGACATCTTTGGGGCATTATTATGATTTTAATAAAAATTAAACGTACACAAAAATGTAAACAATTAATAAAATCCTACAAAAATCCAATAAAATTGCAAATAATTGGGACAAAATCTATTTCTTTAATTTTATAGGAGTATTTTGATTAGGGCAAAAATCACATGCTCACAGCTGCCTCTTTGCTAAGAACACGAAGGGTTTTCGGGCAAAGATAAAATGAGCAATTACGAGCGATTTTTGCCCTTTTGAAACTCCATGGGAAGGAGTTTTTGGAAAAAGTCTGACCGAACCTTGCTTCGGAGGTTGCCTACATATCCTTGGCTATAAAGGAATCAGGTTAGTGTAGTTTTGGAAGTTTTGGTAGCTAGGACTACCGAGAAACTATGATTTCACTACTGTTGCTGTTGTTTCTGCTTGCTGAGCTCCTTATTACACCAAAATGAAAAATGAAAAGCTAAACTAGCTAAGCATATCAACTATGAGTTACAAAATTCCTATCTATAAACCTTCTAAAACTTGATCTTGCGTCTTGGCTGGTTCTTCATGCAGACTTCTGATCTGAATCTTGATGCTCATTAACTGCAATCATTTGTTCATTCTTCTTCAGCTTTTCGCATTAAGGTGGGACATGCAAGGCTTGTGACTTCAATTATATCTTGAGCAGTTTGTATCTTTTTCCGCTTCTACACTTAGAGTTCACTTCTCCTCTTGTTTTTCTTTTCTTTTATTTGGATTGAGACTTCTTCTTTTGGTCATCTCAAACCTCATGCCTTATGGTAAAAACATGTTCAGACACCAAATCAAACAAACGAACGAAATGTTTCTGCCCCAGTTTTCATTAGGAAAAATTCGTGAGTTATTACAGCAAGATCTAAACTATTCCTTTATTGAAAGTAATAAAATCAGGATGGTGTATCCTTGAGAAAAAGAGATTAGGGATTGGAGACCCTATATCTAAAATGAAATCAAATGGGGATCGGAGGCCTTAAGTTGGGAAGATTACCAGGCTATGCTAGAAAAATCACTGGGTTATGCCGGAATAGTCCTCGGGTTACGCCGGGGAAGTCATCGGGTTATGCCGGAAAGGTCATCAGGTTATGCCGGGAAAGCCATCGGGTTATGCCAGAAAGGTCCTCGGATTATGCTAGGAAAGTCATCGGTTTTTGCCGGCAAGGTCAATGGGTTATGTCAATGAATGTCATTGGTTTATGCCGAAAAGGTCCTCAGGTTATGCCGGGGAAGGTCATCGGGTTACGCCTGAAAGGTCCTCGAGTTTTGCTGGGGAAGGTCATCGGGTTATGCCAGAAAGGTCTTGGGGTTATGCCGGGGAAAGTCATCGGGTTATGCCGGAAAGGTCCTCAGGTTATGCTGGGGAAGGTCATCGGGTTATGCCGGAAAGGTCCTCGGGTTAAGCCGGGAAAGTTATCGGGTTAGTCCGAAAAGGTCCTCGGGTTATGCTGGGAAAGTTATCGGGTTATGCCGAAAAGGTCCTGAGGTTATGCCGGGGAAGGTCATCGGGTTATACTTGAAAGGTCATCGGGTTATGCCAGGGAAGGTCATCGGGTTATGCCAGAAAGGACCTCGGGTTATGCCGTCGAAGGTCATCGGGTTATGCCAGACAGGTCCTCGGGTTATGCTAGGGAAATTGATCGGGTTATGCCGGAAAGGTCCTCAGGTTATGCCGGGGAAGGTCATCGGGTTATGCCGGAAAGGTACTCGAGTTATGCTGGGGAAGTCATCGGGTTATGCCATATAGGTCCTAGGGTTATGCCAGGGAAATTCATCGGGTTATGCCTGAAAGGTCCTTGGGTTATGCTGGGGAAGGTCGTCGGGTTATGCCGGAAAGGTGCTCGGGTTATGCCGAAGAAGTCATCGGGTTATGCTTGAAAGGTCCTTGGGTTATGCTAGGGAAGGTCATCGGGTTATGCCGGAATGGTCCTCGGGTTATGCCAGGGAAGTCATCGAGTTATGTCGGGGAAGGTCATCGGGTTATGTCGGAAAGGTCTTCGAGTTATGTCGGGGAAGGTCATCGGGCTATGCCAGAAAGGTGCTCGGGTTATGCCGGGGAAGGTCATCGGGTTATGCCAGAAAAGTCATCGGGTTATGCCGGAAAGGTCCTCGGCTTGTTCCGGAAAGGTACTTGGGTTTTGCCGGGAATGTCATCGGGTTATACTGGAAAGGTCCTCGGGTTATGCCGGGGAAGGTCATCGGGTTATGCCGGAATGGTCCTCGGGTTATGCCGAGTAAGTCATCGGGTTATGCCGGGTAAGGTCATAGGGTTATGCCGGAAAGATCCTCGGGTTATACCGGGGAAGGTCATCGGGCTATGCTGGAAAGGTCCTCGGGTTATGCCGGGGAAGGTCATCGGGTTATACTTGAAAGGTCATCGGGTTATGCCAGGGAAGGTCATCGGGTTATGCCGGAAAGGACCTCGGGTTATGCCGTCGAAGGTCATCGGGTTATGCCAGACAGGTCCTCGGGTTATGCTAGGGAAATTCATCGGGTTATGCCGGAAAGGTCCTCAGGTTATGCCGGGGAAGGTCATCGGGTTATGCCGGAAAGGTACTCGAGTTATGCTGGTAAAGTCATCGGGTTATACCATATAGGTCCTAGGGTTATGCCAGGGAAATTCATCGGGTTATGCCTGAAAGGTCCTTGGGTTATGCTGGGGAAGGTCGTCGGGTTATGCCGGAAAGGTGCTCGGGTTATGCCGGAGAAGTCATCGGGTTATGCTTGAAAGGTCCTTGGGTTATGCTAGGGAAGGTCATCGGGTTATGCCGGAATGGTCCTCGGGTTATGCCAGGGAAGTCATCGAGTTATGCCGGGGAAGGTCATCGGGTTATGTCGGAAAGGTCTTCGAGTTATGTCGGGGAAGGTCATCGGGCTATGCCAGAAAGGTGCTCGGGTTATGCCGGGGAAGGTCATCGGGTTATGCCAGAAAAGTCATCGGGTTATGCCGGAAAGGTCCTCGGCTTGTTCCGGAAAGGTACTTGGGTTTTGCCGGGAATGTCATCGGGTTATACTGGAAAGGTCCTCGGGTTATGCCGGGGAAGGTCATCGGGTTATGCCGGAATGGTCCTCGGGTTATGCCGAGTAAGTCATCGGGTTATGCCGGGTAAGGTCATAGGGTTATGCCGGAAAGATCATCGGGTTATACCGGGGAAGGTCATCGGGCTATGCTGGAAAGGTCCTCGGGTTATGCTAGGGAAGGTCATCGGGTTATGCCGGAAAAGTCCTCGGGTTATGCCGGGATCAACTAGTGAGTGGGACCCTATACTGGAAAAGACTACCAGGTTATGCTGGCAACGACTAGGGAATACGACCCTATGTTGGAAAAACGTAGCTAGAGATTAGAGACCCTAGGCTACCATCGTTTTGAATTTTTCTTCTTCTTTTCTTTCTTTTTTTTTTATTTTTTATTTCACTTTTAATTTTATTTAGGAGAATGACTGAAGAGTTTAAAAATGGACTTCCCTTTTCGGGTTAACTTTTGCTGCAGAACCGTTTTGGTTTCTGCATGCCTTGTTTTTGTTGCACCTTCTTCTTGCAAGGTTCTTTTGGACTGCACCTATTTTCCTGTTTTCAAATCAAAGAGCAATTTGTCAATTTGAAACAATTGTTGGTTTTGTGTCCTTGATTGTTTCAATCACTTGATCTCGACCCAACTTTTTCAATAAAAATCTCCATTGCTCGCTCGCTCTTTAGAAATTGGTTTAATTTCTAAACCTCGGGGGACTTGACTTCCCCAAATTCCACCTAATGTTTAACCCGTGTAGGGCTTGGCCTTTTTCCATCTTATTTTGCCTTTATGGGCACTTGACTTTGATTTCCTTTATTTTCAAGAGTTTTTGATTCTGGAGCATCGGCCAACATGGCTAGTTGATGTCGACTTGATGCACCTGCTAAGGTTGGGTTCTTTTCTTGAATTTTAGCTTTTATCAGCAAAGCCCTGTAAAACCAATCTTGCTATCTTTTCTTTGTATTAGTTTCGGAGGAGAATTAGACCGAAAGGGATTCAAAGAAAAGTAAACAACGGGCAGGATAATGAATTTAAACGAGAAGTGTCCCTTTCAGGGAAAGGAAAGAAGGACTTATCTGGAGTGCATGCAGACTTCAATAGACATGACATGCTTCTTGGACTGGATACCCGATCTGCACTTACCATCCAGCTCTGATAAACCCATCATAACTCATACCTCAAAATCGATAAACCTTGCTAGGACTCTATCAGTGCCGATGGCTGTAAGGAATTCCTTTTTGATCAGTGGCGCCCTTTGCAGGTTTTCACCAACCGACCTCTCTCATTTCTCTTCTCACCGTTGCCTTATAGTGCTCTTTTGTGAGTTTTCACTAACAAGACTCTCTCATTTTCAATTTCTCTGCTCTCCATCGCCTTACGGTTCTCGTGTGGATTTTCACCAATAAGACTCTCTCATTTTATTTCTCTCATTTGATAGTATCATATCCAAGCAACCAACATCCTCCCATTTTGAACGTCATTAATGATTGATCAGAAGGACTTTGAATATGATTTAGGGTTTAAAGAGTTTGGATTGAATTACGACTTTGGAACCTTTCATTCGAACCATCGCCGAACCATAATAAATTCTGCCCCAGTTTCAACTTTGGGGAAATGTGGATTTTTGTTTTGGTGTGACGGAACCCCAGAGAGAGGCTGCTTACGTATCCTTTCGGAATCAAGTCGAACGTAGTTCAGGGAACTTCGTTTTTGATTTTCTTTTTTGTTTTTGTTTTTTTCGTCATTTCTTCTTTTCCTTTTTTTTATTCCAAACATTTTTGGATTCCAAAGAGGGTAGTCAAAGAAAGGTAACCGGCTCAAAGGGTTTACAAAAGGTTAAAAGTGTTTGGGTAGCGAGAATGAAAGCCTTTGTCATCCCAATCGGAGATTATTTGTACAACAGAAGGGTTAAATGTTATACATTTTGACCGCGTCTGCATTGACAGTTGTTTCAGGGTTATTTCATTCAATGTCTCCCAAGTACAGTGCCCCTTTCTGCAACAACTTTCTTATAATGTACGGACCCTTCCAGTTTGGGGCATACTTTCTTTTTGCTTCCTTGTGATGCGGGATAATACGTCTCAAAATGAGTTGCCCCATTTCAAAGTTCCTAGGCTGCATTTTTTTGTTGTAGGCATGGGACATTCTTTGTTGATACAACTGCCCGTGGCAAACTGCGGCCATCCACTTTTCATCAATCAGGGTTAACTGTTCTAGACGGGTCTTGACCCATTCATTGTCCTCAATCTCAGCTTCAACGATGATTCGAAGGGATGGAATTTCCACTTCCGCGGGTATTACAGATTCAGTTCCATAAACCAATAGGTAGGGTGTTGCCCTAACTGATGTGCGCATGGTTGTGCCATATCCCAGCAATGCAAAAGGCAACTTTTCATGCCAATGTCTAGAACTTTGAATCATTTTCCTAAGAATCTTCTGGATGTTTTTGTTCACTGCTTCAACAACACCATTAGTTTTGGGCCGATAAGGGGTAGAATTCCGATGCGTGATCTTAAATTATTCACATACCTCCCTCATCAAATGACTATTCAAATATGTAGCATTGTCCGTAATGATAGTTGTAGGAATACCGAAACGACAGATAATGTTGGAATGCACGAAGTCCACCACCGCTTTCTTGGTGACGGCTTTGAGAGTAACTGCTTCAACCCACTTTGTGAAATAGTCAATGGCAACTAAGATGAATTTGTGCATGTTTGAAGCTTTTGTCTCAATCGGCCCAATGACGTCCATACCCCAAGCAACGAATGGCCACGGTGCTGACATAGGATGCAGTTCTGAAGGCGGTGCATGAATCAAGTCGCCATGTCCCTGGCACTGATGACACTTTCGGAAAAAACTGAAGCAATCCTTTTCCATAGTCATCCAGTAATAACCCGCCCGAAGAATTTTCTTTCCAAGGACATATCCATTCATATGGGGTCCACACACTCCTGCGTGCACTTCATTCATGATCCTTCGGGCCTCTTGGGCATCCACGCATCTTAAAAGGTTCAGATCTGGAGTCTTTTTATACAAGACTTCTCCACTCAAATAGAAACTACTAGCGAGCCATCTAATGGTTTTCTTTTGGTCTCCACTAGCTTGTTCGAGATATTCGTTTGTTTTCGAGAATCTTTTCATATCATGATACCATGGTTGAACATCTAGTTCTATTTCAACTGCATTGCATTAACCATGTCTTTCTCGAATCTGGATTTCCAGTGGGTCAATATGGACATTGCCTGAATATGGCAGCATCGAGGCCAAAGTAACAAGTGCATCAGTTAAATCATTGTGAAACCGAGGAATGCACCTGAACTCGACGGATTTGAACCGCTTGCTAAGATCTTACACATGTTGCATGTATGGGATAAGCTTGATATCTTGAGTTTCCCATTCACCTTGAGCTTGTCGAATAATAAAGTCAGAATCTCCCATGATTAACAATTCATCCACATCCTGATCGACTGCCATGTTTATGCCCATGATGCAGGCTTCATACTCGGCAGTGTTGTTTGTACAGAAAAACCAAAGTCGGGTCGTGGCCAAATAATGCTGACCAGTAGGCAAAATCAAAAGTGCCCCAATCCCGACACCTTTTGCATTCACAACTCCGTCAAAGAACATTTTCCAGGCATTGGCGTCTTCTGGAATTGCCTCAACTAACTTTACTTCCTCGTCCGGAAAGTAAGTACTCAAAGGCTGATATTCATCATCAACATGATTTTCAGCTAAATGATCCGCCAAGGCTCGAGCTTTCATTGTCGTGCGGGTGACATAGACTATGTCAAACTCGGTGAGCAGGATTTTCCATATTGCTAACCTTCCTGTGGGCATTGACTTTTTGAATATGTACTTCAAAGGATCCAATATGGTGATGAGATAGGTGGTGTAGGCCAACAAGTAATGCCTAAGCTTCTGAGCGACCCAAGGTAAGGCGCAACAAGTTATTTCCAACAAAGTGTACTTGGCTTCAAAACTGGTGAACTTTTTGGTCAAACAGTATATGGCTTGTTCATTCATCCCGGTCACATCATCTTGCATGAGAACACATGCAAAAGAGTTTTCTAACACTGTCATGTACAAAGACAAAGGCCTTCCAGTCTCGGATTGAACCAACACTGACAGATTCGACAGATATTCTTTGATTTTGTCGAAAGTTTCCTAACACTCATCTGTCCATCTAATCTTCGCATCTTTCTTCAACAGCTTAAATATGGGCTTACAAGTGGAAGTCAAATAAGCAATGAACCTGCTGATGAAATTCAACCTACCCAGCAGACTCATAGCCTCTTTCTTGGTTTTCAGAGGAGGCAAATCC
Organism: Nicotiana sylvestris; assembly: GCF_000393655.2. Classification (NCBI taxonomy): domain Eukaryota; kingdom Viridiplantae; phylum Streptophyta; class Magnoliopsida; order Solanales; family Solanaceae; genus Nicotiana; species Nicotiana sylvestris. The sequence continues at coordinate 88,103,266 of NC_091064.1, read as the reverse complement.
CGAACAGACTTTATCTTTGTTGGATCTAGATCAGCCCTCTAACTTAGTATAAACCCTAAAAGTTTCCCCGACGAAACTCCCAATGCACATTTAGATGGATTTAATTTCAAGTCATACTTACGTAGACGCTCAAAGAACTTCCTCAGATCCCGCACATGATCATCCTGCGTTCTTGATTTAATGATCACATCATCCACATACACCTCAATTTCCTGGTGCATCATGTCGTGAAATATGGCAGTCATAGCTCTCATGTAAGTTGCCTCAGCATTCTTTAAACCAAACGACATGACCCTGTAACAGTAAGTACCCCAAGGTGTAGTGAAAGCTGTCTTTTTTGCTTCCTCTTCGTCCATTAGAACTTGATGATACCCACCATAACAATCCATGAAAGACTGTATCTCATATTTGGCACAGTTGTCTACAAGGATGTGGATGTTTGGTAATGAAAAGTTGTCCTTAGGGCTGGCTTTGTTCAAATCCTGATAATCAACATGCACTTGGGTTTTCCCATCTTTCTTTGGCACTGGAACCACATTAGCCAACCATGTGGTGTATCGGACCACTCGGATCACACCCAATTTCAACTGTTTGGTGACTTCCTCTTTAATCTTGTCACTGATGTCCGTTATAAACTTTTTCTACTTTTGTTGGACAAGGAATAACTGGGGTAAGTTGGCAATTTCTGCACCACTAAATCAATACTCAGTCCTGCCATATCATAGGACCAGGCAACCACGTCTTTGAATTCGAACAAAAGTTGTATCAATGCATCCCTAGTTCTTTCATTAGTGAGAATGCTTATCATGGTTTCCTGGACCTCTTCCGAACTACCCAAATGAACTGGCTTATTTCATTTAAGTTTGGCTTAGGCTTATTCTCAAATTGATCCACTTCTGGTTTATTTCCCTAAAAGCCTCATCTTCATCATATTCTGGTTCTTAATTCATTATTTCACAGTTAGAAAGAGTGTTAGGATCTGGGCATGAAGTCCGCAAGCATGTCATGTTATTTAAGTCCGCATTATTAGAACTGAAAGAAGAAATAAGAAAAATAACAAAATCAGAAAGAATAAAGAAAGAGATTCATAGACGATGAAATATATTCATTTCATTGAATTTGAAGATAGAAGGGTTTACATTAGAATTTTAAAGACATTAAACTAAAGACATTCGAGTTACACCCTGAAATAACTCGGAATGCAGAAAAAATGGCAAAACCGAACTACAGGGATTCCCGCCTGACTAGGAACGGAGTAGCCTTCCAATTTTGAAGCTTGGCATTGGGCCCCATATATTGCACCTCAGTAGTGCTTGATCCTTCAACCGACTGGACCATATGAGCCTCATATAACATTTGCCTCATTGCCCCACAGATGTCCTAAAATTTTTCGGTCATGAAGGCCTCGTCTTCTTCATCTATATATCTTAGCTTGATGAATGTTTTGGAGAGATACGGGACCGGTTGAGGCAGGACCCACCCATAGTTCTTACATTTTTTAGCCCATGTTACATCAGCTTTTGTGGCCTGGAAACCCACACCGAAGAATTTCTCACTAGTAGTAAAAGTAATAGGCTCTGTAATGCCTTGCAAAGATCCCCCGAGCCCTTTCCCAAGCTTGTAGCCATGTTTGATCATTTCACTGGCGACCATGATTGACGCGTTTGACAATAAGGGTTGAGGACACGGGGTTCCTTCCTCACACAGGTCCGCGACCATGATCTCAAAAGCTTGGTAGACTTTGTGTTCACTACCTTCCCTGGCCTCCAAAGATAGGACTAACGTGTCCTTGTAAATTGATTGCTCATCTTTTTCATGGACCACAATTTCCTGGTTTTCAAGTTCAAACTTAACCATTTGGTGATAGTATATGGTACGACCCCTACCACATTGATCCAAGGCCTTCCTAAGAGAAAATTGCAGGAGATGTCCATGACCAAAACCTAAAATGTTACCTCAAAATCTATAGGGCCAATGGTTAAGATCAAATCAATCTCCCCGATAATATCTCTCTTGACGCCATCAAAAGCAGATATGCAAACTTTGTTGGGTCTAATTCTTTCAGTCTTAATTTACATTATCTGTAAGGTCGAGAGATGGCAGATGTCAACCCCAGATCCGTCATCCAACATAACTTTTCACGTAGTATCCTTCACACTTAACAGTCAAATGAAGAGCTTTATTGTGGTCATCCCCTTCCGAAAGCAAGTCATTTCGGCTTAATGAGATCCGATTGACTTAAAAAAATCATTCCACCATTCTTTCCAATTGCTCAACAGTGGTCTCGACCGGAACATATGCCTCGTTAAGGGTTTTTATCAGCATTTTATGATTCTCATTCAAGATTATCAGTAGAGAAAAAAGTGAGACCTGCGAGGCAGACTTCTGGAGTTGGTGAATTACATCGTTGTCCATAGCTTTCATCTTTCGGAAGAATTCTTCTGCCTCTTCAACACTACCTGGCTTTTTAAACGGAAAATGCTTCTGTTTGGTCTTGTTCAATTCTTCTAGATTGAGGTACTTCACAAACGGGTTTGTTTCATTGACTTCCCCTATGATTTCTTTCCTTTGTACGTTACTACTTCTTTGTTGTAGTTCCAAGGGATGACAGTGGGGTCCTTCATGGTCTTCTATGGTGCACGGCGGATAGCCACGAGCTTATTCAGCTTGGGTGAAATTACCGGCCCCCGTGCCACATAAGTCCCCTTTCGTACGTACATATTAGGTCCCTTCAGTGTAACCTTGTTTAGCTCGAACTTTATGGGGGGCTCAACACAAGCTGTTTCTTTATGGGGGCCCTGGGAACATAAAGAACTGCATCTTTAGGGGTACTGGCCCTATCTTGGTTTCCACAGCCTTTTCTATGCTTTGACAAATGGAGTTGCTCTTCTTCTCATCCTTAGTTTGTTTTGCTGCCGCTTTGGGCTTCTTTTCAACATCAACAATAGCAATGATAGCCTTCAAAGCTAGGTCGAACTCTTTGTCCTCACAAATCATCCCGATAATTGGCCCATTGTTGTGAGCTAGCAATGGGTTATTGGTTACATTGGGGACCTCTTCATCCCTCAGCACTACCCGTTTTTGTTCTATTATATTTTCAACCGCTCTTTTAAGAGTCTAACAATCCTAAGTGTTGTGCGCTTTTTCCCCTGAATGATAAGAACATCGAGTATCGGGTTTGTAGGAAGGTGACTCCGGGTTTTGCCTATTCGGAGGTATGGGCTGTAACAAACCCATTTGGACAAACTTTGGAAAGAGGATGGAATATGATTCACCAATGGGTGTGAAGTTGGTCTTCTAGGCGGCTCACGGTCACGGGCGTTATATAGAAAATTATTCTATGGGGGACGGGGATTGTATGGAGCTTGGTGAGGAGGGTTATTTCTGGGAGGTGGATCTCGGTTCTAGTTATACTATTGTTGTGGCCGAGCGTATGGCTGGGCATTCATCACTGCATAAAGCTGAAGAGTCATGGTATATGCTGCATCTTGGTAAGGGTAATAATGTTTCGGGGGGATTGAAGAGGAACCAAAGTAGCCTCGGGTTTATAGGGGTTTCTCAGACTTGAGGCCATCATGCCACTTCTTCTTTCTTCTTTCTGTTTGCTACACCCCCCGACCCGCTCTGGATTCCTTGAGAAATAGCTCTTATAACCGACTGGCTCAGGATACGACCCATTTTCAAACCATTTTCGACCATCTCCCGTACTTTGATGGTCTCAGCAAACGGCTTTCCCATAGCGGACATCATGTTCTACATGTAATCAGTCTCTTGGGCTTGCAAGAAGACACTGACCATCTCGGTCTCATCCATTGAGGGTTTCACCCTGGTAGCTTGTTCACGCCACTTGACGACGCACTCTCGGAAGCTCTCCGAAGACTTTTCTTGAAATTGGACAAAGAGTTTCTATCTGAAGCTATGTCCATGTTGTACTGGAACTATCTGACAAAGTTTCGGGCCAAGTCATCCCATATGTACCAACGGGAGATGTCTTGGTCCATATACAATTCGGATGCAATTCCGACTAAACTCTCCCTGAAGTAAGCCATTAGGAGCTCTTCATTTCCGCCCGCTCCCCTCAACTGATTATAATACCTCTTCAGGTGAGTTGTGGGGTCGCCATGTCCATCGTACTTTTCAAACATGGGAGTCTTGAAACCGATAGGCAGATGAACATGCGGGAACATGCACAAGTCAGCATAGGAGACAGTCTTCTAGCCACTCAGGCCTTGTATATTCTTGAGACTTTCTTCTAAGCTCTTCATTTTCTGAGTGATCTCCTCTGTCTTAGGATTCTTTATAGTTCTCTCTTGTCCCGCGGTAAACTCATATCGAGGTTGTTGGGGGTAAGAGTTTGTGGTGAAATGAGTCATGTCTGATAGAAATAGTGGTATTTGGAAAGTAAAGGATGACGTCTCAAAGCTTGGCCTGGGCAATGTTGGCTATACCGTAGCCGAGGTTGGTGGTGCGGTGAATATATTAGAAGCCACTCAGGATATCAGTGACTGGGGGCGAACCTTAGAAGGCATTCCGGCGAAATGGGCTGACATGGTGGGGTATCCGAGTGGGGTGTTCGGGTAATTTATAGGGATGTTGGAGGTTCCTCTTGTTTTGTGAATCAGCTCAGGGAAACCAGGTATTGCACTAGGCGACTCTCTACCGTTATACCAAGCATACCATATTTCCAACATGCGGAGGCACAATGCCCTGTTCTCTTTAGCAGTCGCTGACTCTGACATTGGGATAACCAACAACGGGCTATCCTCTGGGATGGGAATTGTTGGTAGATGACTCTCTGACGACATTTTGACACTTCCTTGGATCTTGTAAAGTAAGCGTGTGAAGCCAGGTTACCACAAAACGAACCACTATAAAAACAGAACCTGGTCTCAATAACATACACATCAAACTGGTTAGTTTGAGACAATTAACACATAGGGAGCCGCACAATGGGGAATGCAATGCACCGAGATAGTTAAATGTGTTTCTACATGTCTTGTAGTGGTTGTGTGTCTCATCCCGGCTTTTGTGACCTTCCAGATCTTTAAATCTTTTCTTTTCTTTTGCATTTCTCATTATATCGCTCTCTTTTCCTTGCACTATTTATTGACATTGTTTTCTCTCTTATTATTGTTTTCTATCTTATTCTTGTATTCTCTCTTTTCCTTGTGTTCTCTTTTCATCATCATTTTATTTTATTTTATTTTATTTATGTAAAAACCATGACTGGATCCAATGGGAATTGCCTACGTATAACGACGCTGCGTGAATCAGATCATCACGTAGTTCAAGGGATAAATGCGAAATAAAATAAAAGAAATAAATTTTTTTTGGAGTTTTTCAAATTTTTATGAAAATAAAAACTTCTAATTTTTCTATATAACAAAGACTCCGTCATACATACTTAAGAACTGGAAAACTAAAACAGAGTCAAAAAAGATTCTAAAAGGATACTGAAATACAAACTTGAAAAGAAAAGTCAGGAATACATAAGTACTTCCAAAACTACTCCAGGGGCCTGCGGGACATCAGTTAGTCTCGGCACGGGCCTACACGCAAGATCTCCTTGGAGGCGATCCAGGTCATCCATTTTCTAGAGAACAAAAGTGTCACGCCCCAACCTCGGGAGGCGCGACCAACGCTCAATCGAGTGAACCCAACTGAGCAAGCCTCATCAAGCACTACCCATCCAATTCAATATGAATAGGGAAACCATGCTTTCATTTATTTAGACAAGGAAAGATAGTACATTCAACATTTTAGTTCATTTTATATCACAACATTAAATCGTAGTTAAGTGTCCAAGATTCCATATAGTTATAGTTTAAAAGAAAGCAAGGGTACAAGGTTACAACATGGTTCATTGACCTATCTAATACCCGTACATAACCCACACAAACGTCTACGGAGCCTCTAAGGATACAAAAGACAGTGATAACAACGCTGACAATAAGGCCCCGGCTATACCTCAAAATGGATGTCTATAACAAAAGGTGTACCACATGACCCCTTGAGGGAGGAAGGGGCTCACCAAAATTTTGAGACAAGGATGCTCTACTACACATGATCGGCACTATCTGCTATGGAGTCACCGACATTCATTTAAAAATGTAGCGCCCCCGGCAAAAGGGACGTTAGTACCATGGAATAGTACTAGTATGCATAACTAAACACCATCAAATTAGAAAGAACTTTCATACACAAAAAAAGGAAATCATAGGTATCACTCCAAAGATTTAAACGATCACAACATTATCAATACGAAATAATTACACAACCTTCACATCATGTTTCCATAGCCATTAGTTGGGCATAACATATTGTTCCACATCATTCACATTACCACCGCTATCTTGAGTGGAGTCCGATCTCGACCCGATCAGCTAGGCCATCTCCCAAACACGTTACCAATATTCTATTCACACTTTCTAGTTTCAATCTTCAATGCATAATCTCCATGTGTATATGTCATGGCATCCGTTCACAGCCCGATCGGCTAGGCTGCCTTACCGAGGCGTTACTATTTTCCATTATTCATCCCACTCCAATCTTTGGTTACACATGTATTAGTTTACCGACACTTGGGCCACAATTTTCACATTCCACAATTCACGTTTCACATTGTTCCCATTTTAAACATTAGGTTTGTAATTCAAGAGAGTATGGCACACAAAAGCAAATAAGGTTGTAGGCGTTGATGAGACTCCATGTAAATGGCACAACAACGCACTTCAATTTCAATCTAAGGTCTAAGAATTTCGATACATGATTCATAGTCCTTGCACCTTTTCAAATTATCAAGAATAGCACGTTGATCAATTTGAGACACAGTCTCCACGCATATAAGGTTGCAACACCAAGTCATGTGAAATAGCAATCAATACAACAATTCAATTTAATCTTACCGTACTCACACAACCAACGATGAAGTTCAATTTCTAAAAGACGGGGTTTTAGCCATACATAACTCAATAAAAGTTTCCTTATTCCTTACAAAATTCTGGAACTTTAGCACTTCGATCTATTGTGTAAGAATTACAAATTAAACCGAGAATTAGAGACAAGATTGAGATTCTAGCTTGTTTTGAGCATACTATCAAACACTAAAGGTGCATTGTGATCTTAGGCCCTTTTGAGAGAAATTTCTATCATTTTATATCCCTCTTGCTTTCTTTTTAGTTCACTACCTCTCAATATTCTATGGTGTGATATGCATGCAAGAAATTCATTCTTATACCCATGAATTACTTCACTAGTGATCCCTTATAGCTAATCATAGGAACAAGAGCTGAGGTAATGAAGTCTTACCTCATGGGATGAAGATTCAGGTGCCCTCACTTCATTATCTTCAAAGATTTAGCAAGGTTTCATGGAGTAATTTGATGGGAAGCACTTCCCTCTCTACGACCCTCTCTCTCTCTCTCTAAAAGCATTAGGAAATATGCTTAAATGAGCTATAACACCGAATATATCAATAAGGAGTCGAGTTTAAAATTTAGAAAATTGGAGCCCCGAGTCAGGTCTGCGATCGCATTTGCGATCGCAAAGTGGAAATTTAGCCCGCATAATGGACCACAAAAGTGTTCCCAAAATTTGAACATTCTGTCTGGGTATGCGGCAGAAATGCGGTCCGCATACCCGTTATGCGGTCGCATAATGCACCGCAGAACTGCTCCTTACAAAATCCTAAGGAAATTATGCGACGACTATGCGGTCCGCATATCGGTTATGCGATCGCATAATGGACCGTATATTTAACCTCAAATTTGACCAACACACTGACTCACTTTGCGGCAATTATGCGGTCCGCATACCTAATATGCGACCACATTCTCGACCACAAAATTGAATTTTTGGAAAACATTATTTGTTGACTTTTTATAGCATAGATCAGTCCAAAATGGTCCAAACCTCGGCGAGCAAGCTCGCCACGAAGATTTTTCCAAATCTCTAACGCATGATCCTAATTCCACTATGAGCTTTTGGGTTTAGGGTGGAAATTTTTCACGGGGCCTCACAAAGTCATCACGCCGTGAAGAAAGTGGATCTAGTCATATCCTCACACTCATGGCATTTCATGACAATGTAGTCAGCAATTCCTCTAATCCTCTCTCTAATGATGCCTTTTTCTTGGAGCAGGCGACCAATATTTTGAGACCTAGCTTCCGGAACTTGGGTGTCATTATGGTTTTGCTCTTGCAACTGATGCATGTCCTCTTCCAGACGAGCAATTAATGCATAACAATGTTCCCTTTCTGCCTTGAAGTTCTTTGTCTATTTAGCCATTTCATTCTCGAGGACAGCTAGATTCTTCTTTAGATTTGTGACCTCTCTATCATATCTTCCTTTTAATTTCTAAACAAATTCTGCCCGTCCTTCTGTGTTCTTCACCAACTTTGCTCAGGCTCTTTCCTGTCTACCTTCAGACTTTTCCAAATTATCCCTATACTCACGTACTTTCCGCCTAAGACTGTTTATATTTCTTTAGTCTGCTTGGCTCCTCCCCGGTTTTTCGGCAGCTATCTTTATTCTTTGAATCTGGGCTCGAAGGGCTTCATTTTCTCGGACCAGCTTTTTTTTCTCCCCTTCATCAGCAACATCATGTACACTACTATCAAATTTAAGATCACTGATTTGCCCTTCCAATTTGCTTGTTCTAACCCTGTAGCTTTTCTCCTTTGTTAACCAATCCCATTGTTCTTGTGCCCCATCAGTGAACTGTTGGACGTGGGGCCTTTTGGGAGGTCGTTCGGGCTCTTGATGGACTTGAACCCTTTTACCATACCAGGCCATGTAACTAGGCTCTAACTCACCCTTGGACAAATTCCGTACCCCAGTACGTGGTTCCAAGAACCTATACTGATGCTAAATCTGGCGAACCTTTTCTTTCGGGAATGCAACTTTTGGACCTAGTTTAATGACTTGTCGACTCAAATCTTCATCACGAGGGACAGTTTGGTACCTACCCAGCTAGTGCAAAACCATGTGTGGAGCATACGGCTGAATACTCCGAAGACCCATTAATAATAGAAAGCACACTCCGGCCGACATATAAATGACTTCAGTGACAGGGAGCCAACCGAATGTCTACTAAATTTTGCTTGCAGTCAAGGAACTCAAATGTGCGAACCATGCCTACGTAGCTTCTCGAAACTCATGACCCTCCAACCGGTTTTCATGTTCTTCAATGTAGTCAAGACTAGTCATACAATAGTTCATGTACCCCGGACGATGGAAAAGGTGTTCTTCCATCTAGAGTTGTAAAAGCATGTTGCAGCCCTCCAAAAAAAATTCCCCTGCTCAGCAAATAGCTAGAGCTCGATAAATTTCTGCTAGGATCATTGGTATGATAGTGCCATTAGCCTTTTTGATCATGAAGTCAGCCATTCCTACGAGCCCCAACTCTATATGTCCATATTTCCTCGGGCAGATTAAGGTGCCTAAAAATGTCACTACAAAGGCCAGTCCCCGACGTGCTTCCCATTTGACTTTGTTCCCTGGATGACTTAGACCGGTATCCGGAGCCTCAAAATCGTGGGGGTCTCCATAACGGCGGAATAGGAAGTAGAATTTGCAAAATCCTTCAGCCAGATTTCCATCTTTGACTTCCCGACTAATACTTAGAAGATCCAAAAATTTGTGAGGGGTTACATCCCTTGGTGCCACTGGGTATCGGCTCGTGAGATTGCCACTAAGGCCAGCATAGCCCGCTATCTCCTCAAGTGTAGGGGTTAGCTCAAAATCAAAGAAATGGAACACATTATGCGTCGGGTCCCAAAAAGGTATTAAGGCTTCAATTATGTCCAACCTTGGTTTAATCTTCAAAAGACCAATGAGCCCGCCTAAAGCTTTTATCACAGCACCTCTGTTGACCTCCCCTAGGTCATTCTACCACATATGGAGTTCTAACGGGATTTTCTCTAGAACGTTGAAAGGTTCATTTTTAATAGTGCTCATCCTGCACATTTATTTAAAGTGATCGGTTAAAAGACCATGATTTATTTTGACCCCAAAGAAGATTATCAATTTTTCAAAATTGCAACTCAAAACAAAACACCTTTGCAAATACGGCCCTTCAGCACCTCAGGAAAGAAGATTTTAGGGTTGTGTTTGCTAATTGACCAAAAAATTTTAAAAAAAGACCATAGGTGGCTATTTTTGCAAAAACAGCCTTCCGGCGCCCTATTGGGACATTTTGGCTATTCCGACAAAATTAGGATCACGTAACTTTATTTATGACAAAATGACAACATTTTATATTTTTGGGTTATTATTTGCAAAAATGGGGTTGGATCCGATAAGGGTTGCCTACGTATCCCACATCCGGTGAGAATCAAACTTGCATAGTTCGGGAAGTTTTGAAGCAACAGAAAAACATGAAATAGTTTTTGAAACAATTTTCCCTTTTTCTCTTTTTCTTTTCTCTCTTTTTTTCAAAGATTTCGTCAGAGTTTCGGTATATTTTGGACACTAGATATTTCAAAGGCGGGTAATTATCTCTCAACTTGATTTATCCAACTTTTCTCCCTTATTCTAGAAGATGGTCAACATGCAATCCTAAGCAAATAAGTGTACAAGTAGCAAGTAAAATGCATCAGGATGGTCTTTTGATTTCGGGTGCACCTATCCTAGATGGACCCAACCCCTATATTGAGTCCCCAGAGTCAAATGCACGTGATACAAACAAACGTTCCTACTAGGGATCCGGCATGAGGCTATGTTATACTAGGTTTAAAAACCTGGGAGTATTGTTCTAGACCTGGTTTACCCAAACGGACAACTCGAGCCGAGGGGAGGTAGCGTACCGAGAATACAGAAGCTTCACCAGCTTTGCAACTTGTCCGAACCTCGTTCTAAAATTGGGATATGACTTTAATAGAAAAGAAGTCACACGAAGTGCACACTTCCCAGATGATTTATAAGACTTAGAGAGAAGAAGGTTTCGTAATAATTTATATACAACCCAAACAATATCAAAGCGGTAAAAAGCGGCATTTAGCACATAAGACTCAAACATGTAAAAAACTGATAATAAATAAAGCCAACTATAACAGTTATTCTAAGATTAAATTCTTAAACCCTAAAGCAGACTCTAATATTAATCAAAATGGGATTGTTTTATTTACTTTTCAGAGTCGCCACTTGGGATAGTTTATTTGGTGTCCCAAGTCACTAGTTTATTTTAAATCTCAAATCGAGGAGAATTTTGACTTTATTTAAAAGTCTGCGAAACCAGAAATTCAAGATAAGGAATTCTGTTAACCCTGAACAAGGTGTTAGGCATTTCCGGGTTCCGTGGTTTGAGCACAGTCGCTTAAACTATTAATAATTGGCCTATTATCTGATTTAATACATGTTTTAAACCTATTGTGCATTTTTAGTTTTATAACCGCTTTTTAATTATTTTTAACCACTTTTAGGATTTATGGAATTATTTCTTTAACAAGTTACGATTGTCTTGCACTTGCCATTTTGGAACACACCACAAATCACGATACATGAAATGCACCCGCGATTCTCGATATGTTTATATTTTATTTTTTTAGAGTAAATGCATACGAAATCTCGGAATTAGGTATTATGACTATGCCATGGGAACCTTACCCATAGTCACGATATTTATTACAAATGCGCCTAAAGCAAACTAATAATGCTCAAAGTATTTTCTATACTAGTTATGATATTAATGTGAGGGCCATGGGTTATGAATCTTATTTGTGTATGGTACACCTCAATTTATTATAAAGGATTGTATATCAACTAAAACAAACTACAAATACTCATTTTTTAAAAAAACTAATTTTAAGTTCAATGTAAAGCTATTAATTATATACATGCTTTGGGTAGTACACTAGGGCTTTAACCATTTGAGAGGAAATGGGTCAACGACAGGCCTAGTTCGTTATCTAATAATATCTCGAAGGCAAATGGGGCTGGTGGGAACTGGGCTCAAAATTAAGCCTAAGAAAGAGGACAAAGGGGAAGAGGGGGGAGACGGCCTGGTTAACTTGGCAATTTTGATTGGGCCAACATCAGGCCCAGCCCTTCAAAGACAAGTTCTCAACATTTAAAACCTGTTCCGATCATATTAGAAGTAAACTTAATGAAGTTGATTAGGGCTCTGAATCAAGCCCAAAATGGAAATTGGGTAATGGCAGAAGGGCCCTAGGTCGAAACTTGATTGGACTGTCTCATCTGGGCCAATGCCAGGCCCAATTGAGACTCAAATTCCTCTAAATTACATGTGTCCAAGAGCATTAAGAATTTCAACACAAATCAGAGTCATATTTTAAGTCTAACTATTAACATGCTATTAGTATTAATAATAAAAGATTTAAACCCTACTTATTCGTAAGTCATATTAAACTTAAACATGCAATCACTTTAATACTGCTACAATTCGAGAGGCATGATAAATTTTCTGACACTAGACAGGCATGGCATATTTCAATATGAGTGTTTATTTCACATTACTAAACTCACTAGATCAATACAGCAAAAGACTCAATTCCTAAAGTAGTTCATGCATTATCTGTGACGACCCGAGTAGTCATCTAATGAGTTTCCGCTCCATTTCCCTCATTTCTACTTCTTTATGCTTTGTTTATCTGTTTTATGTGGTATCGGGTTGGTCGGATCGAATCCGAAATGATTTTGGTAAAGTTTGAGACACTTAGTCTGTTTTACAGAAGTTTGAGTTGGAAAAGTCAACTGGATATTGACTTATGTGTTATATGGATCAGATGTGAATTCCGGTGGTTCATTTAGCTTTGGGAGGTGATTTGGTACTTAGGAGTGTGATCAGAATGAGTTTTGGAGGTTCGAAGCAGATTTAGGCTTGAATTGGCGAAGTTGATATTTTGGCGATTTCCGGTTGGTAGGTGGTATTTTGATATAGGGGTCAGAATGGAATTCCAAGAGTTGCAGTAGCTCCATTTTGTCATTTGGGATGTGTGTGCAAAATTTCAGGTCATTCGGACGTGGTTTGGTTGGGTTTTTGATCAAAAGAGGAATTCAGAAGATTTTGGAAACTTAGGCTTGAATCCGATGTGTTTTGGTTGGTTTGATGTTGTTTGAGGTGTTTTAAAGATTGGTACAAGTTTGAATAAGGCTTTGGGATATGTTGGTGCCTTTGGTTGAGGTCCCGGGGGCCTCAGGTGAGTTTCGAGGTGTTGAATGGATCATTTTTATGTTAAGAAAGTTGTAGATGGGTTCCAGCAGTTGCAGGAATTTTTGTCTTCGCGTTCACGAGTGGACCCTCGTGTTCGCAAAGGATCAGGAAGGGAGGCGTCATATTTAGCTTCCGCATTCGCGAAGGGGAGTCACGCGTTAGCAAAGGGCCGGAATAGTAAGCATCGCGTTCGCGAGAGCCTTGGTCGCGTTCCCGTAAGTTTGTGAGGCTGAGGCATCACGTTCGCGAAGAAGAATTTTGGTCAGTGGAATATTTGTGCTTCGCGAATGTGAGGTTTTGACAACGTTCGCGAAGAAGGAATTAAGGACTGGGCGGAAGGTTTAAAAGGTCATCTTGTCCGCGAATGTAGGGTTTATTTCTTCCATTGTTGGTCGTTTTTGGAGCTTTTTGAAGGCGATTGAAGAGGGATTCGAGGGGAAACACTTGGAGGTAAGATTATTGGACTAAAAACTCGATTATTATGTCAATTCCACCTAGTAAATCATGGAAATTAAGCCAAAAATTGAAGATCTAGGGCTTGGAAATTTAGACCTTTGATTGAGGATTTGAAGGACCATTTGAGGTCGGATTTCAAAACTTTAGATATGTATGAACTCGTGGGGGGATAAGGAATCTATTGAGGTAAAAATTATTGAATTCCGAGATGTGGGCCCGGGGTCGGGTTTTGGTAATTTCGGGATTTGTTTCCTTTGTTAATTGTTTTCGCTTGGGCTTCGTTCCCTTAGCATATTTTGACGTCCTCGTTTTGATTTTTGATAGATTCGACGCGAGTGGAGGCCGATTCGAGGGGAAAAAGTGTCGCGAGCTAGAGATTTGACCGGTTCGAGGTGAGTAATGATTGTAAATTATGTTTTGAGGGTTTGAATCCACGGGTTGCACATCATAGTGCTATATTAAGGTGAGACACACACTTGATGATGAGTCTGGGGTCGTGCACTATTGGGGATTGTGACTTGGTCCATCCCGACTGATGATTTTACCGCGTATTTGACTGAAATCTATTTGGTATCATCGTTATTTGGGCTGAATGCCATATTTGGGCTTTGTGCAAACTATTTGAACCCTTCGGGGATTTTTATTAATATTTCCTCACTATTTTGACATTATACTTGAACTCAGTCATGTTATTTTCCACTATTTTACATACTCAGCCATGTTTACTCAGTTTTAATACTTAAATGATATTTTAAATGATGTTTGGGCTGAGAAACACTCTTTTACTATTGCCCGAATGGCTAGTGAGTACTTTGACTGAGTAAGGCCGAGGGCCTATGTTGTGAGGAAACACAGATATTGATTTGAGGTCGAGGGCCTGAGATATGTACGCCACGAGGTGGCTTCATTGATATGAGGTCGAGAGCCTAGTGTTGATGCCACGAGATGGCTTGTTATTACGCTTGGGACGTAAGGGGTCCCTACAGGAGTCTGCACACCCCATAGTGAGCCTGGGTACCCATTGTGATATGAGATTTGAGCCTGAGGGTCTGGTATTGTTCGGAGATGTTGCCCGAGGGACAGTTTTGTTGATACAATGCTCGAGGGGCGAACCTTTAAGTGTTAATTTTTCTTTAATTTCCTATCAATTATATGCTTACTTGTTAAAAAAGTATTTTACTTATCTTTTAACTAGTTTACTGTTTTAAGAGGTTTTACTGCGTCATTATAGAATGCCTTGTTTCTTACGTGTTTTCTCGCTTTCAGTCTTTATTTGCATTTGTTACTCACTGAGTTTTAGTATTCACTTTACTCCCTACACCCTGTGTGCAGATTCAGGCATAGCTGGTTCCGCTCCCGAGTGCTGATCTCTCCAGCTTCAGGCGGACATTCGGAGTTAACAAGGTAGCTACTTGGCGTCCGCAGTCCTGTGTTTCTCCTCCTTTGTCAATTCTATCTCTTTTCAGACAGTTGTACTAGTTTATAGCCTTAGCAGATTTGTATTATGACTTTTAGATGCTCATGACTAGTGACACCCCGGTTAGGACTGCGTTCGGTTGTACTTCCATATTTTTATGATATTATCTGCTACTTAGTATTATTAAATCATGTTTTAGACTGTTTTCATGTTCTTTAACTATTTAACATTGAATTAGGAATATCTGGCTGGCCTTGTCTTCACGAGAGGTGTCGTCATGACCGGGTCCGGGTTTAGAGTCATGACAAGTTGGTATTAGAGCCTAGGTTACATAGGTTTCATGAGTCATGAGGAGGTTTAGTAGAGTATAGCGGATCGGTACGAAGACGTCTGTATTTATCCTTGAGAGGCTGCAAAACCTTTAGGAAAAACTTCATATTCTTGAAATTCTTGTCTGGTGAACTTGTTGATCCGAGTGCTAAACTTCAGTTATTCTATTTTCTCACAGATGGTGAGGACACGCTCTACCGGACAGGATGGACGACCACCAGTTCCACTAGCTGTGGCCACCAGAGCCCGAGGACGTGGCTGTGGTCATGGTAGAGGCAGGGCAACTAGGGCAGCACCTGCAGATCCACATATGCCCATTATGATACCCGGTCTTCAAGAGGCCTTGGCTCAGATCTTATCAGTTTGCACTAACCTAGCTCAGGTAGTTTCAGCCACTACAGCCGCAGCTACTTCTCAAGTCGGGGGAGGCAACCAGACTCCCACCGCTCGCACACCTGAGCAGGTCGTGCAGGGACTTCAGACGCCAGGGCCACATTCATCCCAGCCGTTTGTAGCTGCTCAAGACTATGTAGTTCCTTCCATGCCAGAGGATGAGTAGCATAGGTTGGAGAGATTTGGTAGACTTCAACCTCCGACCTTTAGTGGTGCAGAGGGCGAGGATGCCCAGGGCTTTTTGGACAAGAGTCAGAGGATGCTTCATACAATAGGTATTCTAGAGACCAGCGGGGTCGCTTTCACCACATATTAGTTTTTAGGAGCTGCTTTCACTTAGTGGGAGGATTTTGAGAGGCGTATGCCTGTTGGTGCAGCACCCCTTTCCTGGCAGTAGTTCTCTGTTCTCTTTCTGGAGAAGTATGTGCTGCAGTCTCGCAAAGAGGAGCTGCCTAGTCAGTATGAGTGGTTGCGTCAGGGGGAGATGACCGTGTCGTAGTATGAGTTGACGTTCTCTAAGTTGGCTCATTATGCCATCTAGCTGGTTGAGACAGATAGAGAGATGATTAGGAGATTTGTTAATGGTAGTACTTATCAGCTCTATATTCTCATGACCAGGGAGAGGGCAACTGGTGCTACTTTTGAGGAGGTTGTGGATATTACCCATGAGATTGAGTTTGTTTATCGCCAGGACCGAGAGGAGAGGGAGGCCAATAGGCCATCTGGTAGCTATAGTGGTGCTCCTTTGAGGGGTCAGTTTGAGCACGGCAGAAGCCACCCATTCAGATTTACTCAACCAGCTCGCCCAGGTTATCGTGGGGCACCATCAGGTCATGGTTCTCACAGTTCTCATCAGGGCCAGTCATCACTTAGTGCCTTTCTAGCTTAGAGTTCCTCCCATGCTCCATCAGTTCAGGGATATTCTATACCGAGTGCATATGCTAGTCACTCCGGTGCGAGGGTTCCCTTCAGTCCCCTTCTCTAGCACTTGGGATTTGTTATGAGTATGGAGAGATAGGTCACATGTGGGGGCAGTATCCACGTCATTTTGCTAGTTCATCCCAGTAGAGGAGTCAGTCATCGGCTTTAGCGCCAGTTGCTTCATCACCACCCACCTAGCCAGCTAGGGGTGGGGGTCAGTCAGTTAGAGGCCATCTTAGAGGGGGAGGTCGATCAGGTGGCGGTCGGCCCGTTTCTATGCACTTCTAGGAAGACCCGATTCTATTGCTTCAGATACTGTCATTACAGGTATTGTTTCAGTCTGCCACAGAGATGCCTCTATACTATTTGATCACGTTCAACATTTTCTTATGTGTTATCATACTTTGCTCGTTATTTGGGTACACCTTGTGAGTTTCTTGCTTTACCTATTCATGTATCTACCCCAGTGGGCGATACTATTGTTGTAGACCGCATGTACCAGTCATTTGTGGAGACTATTTGGGGTCTGGAGACCCGAGTGGATTTATTATTATTGCGCATAGTGGATTTTGATGTCATTTTGGGCATAGATTGGTTATCTCCATGTCGTGTTATACTGGACTGTCATGCTACGACAGTCACCTTGGCTATGTCGGATGTGCCCCGGATCGAGTGGCGAGGGGTGACTGATATGTTCGTAGTAGAGTGATCTCTTTCTTGAAGGCCCAGCGTATGGTTGGGAAGGGTTGTCTTTCGTATCTAGCGTTTGTGAGGGATGTCGGTGCTGAGTCTCCTAGTATTGATTTTGTTCCAGTTGTGAGGGATTTTTCCGATGTGTTTCCTGCAGACCTATTAGGCATGCCACCGGATAGGGATATTGATTTTGGTATTGGCCTAGTGCTGGGCACTCAACCTATTTCTATTCCGCCATATCATATGGCACCAGCGAAGCTGAAGGAGTTAAAGGAGCAACTTCAGGAACTCCTTGATAAGGGGTTCATTTGGCCTAGTGTGTCACCTTGGGGTGCGCCGGTTCTATTTGTGAAGAAGAAGGATGGCCCAATGAGGATGTGTATTGATTATAGGCAATTGAACAAGGTAACAATTAAGAACAAGTATCCCTTGCCTCGCATTGATGATCTATTTGACCAGCTTCAGGAAGTGAGAGTGTTCTCCAAGATTGATCTCCGTTCAGGTTATCACCAGTTGAAGATCAGGGACTCGAATATTCTTAAGATGGCTTTCGGGACCCGATATGGTCATTATGAGTTCTTGGTGATGTCTTTTCGGCTGACCAATGCCCCAGCAACATTCATGCATTTGATGAACAGTGTGTTCCGACCTTATCTCGACTCGTTTGTCATAGTCTTCATTGATGATTTTCTGGTGCACTCACGTAGTCAGGAGGAGCATGCGGAGCATTTGAGAGTTGTGTTTCAGATATTGAGGGAGGAGAAGCTTTATGCAAAATTCTCCAAGTGTGAGTTTTGGCTTAGTTCAGTGGCTTTCCTGGGGAACGTGGTGTCCAGTGAGGGTATTTAGGTTGATCCGAAGAAGATAGAGGTGGTTTAGAGTTAACCCAGACCGTCCTCAGCCACAGAGATTCACAGTTTTCTGGGTTTGGCAAGCTATTATTGCCGGTTTGTTCATGGATTATTATCTATTACCTCGCCCTTGACCAAGTTGACTCAGAAGGGTGTTTCATTGTATGGTCGGACGAGTATGAGGAGAGCTTTCAGAAGCTCAAGACAGCTTTGACCACATCTCTAGTGTTGGTTTTGCCATCTGCTTCAGGTTCATATACCGTGTATTGTGATGATTCGAGAGTTGGGATTAGTTGTGTTTTGATGTAGGAGGGTAGAGTTATTACTTATGCTTCTCGTCAATTGAATACCCATGAGAAGAACTACCCCGTTCATGATTTAGAGTTGGCTTCCATAGTTCACGCATTAAATATTTGGAGGCATTACTTGTATGGCGTATCTTGTGAGGTGTTCACTGATCATCGCAATCTTCAGCATTTGTTCAAGCAAAAGGATCTTTATTTGAGGCAGCGGAGATGGTTGGAGTTGCTTAAGGATTATGGTATCACTATATTGTATCATCCGGGAAAGGCCAATGTGGTGGTCAATGCTTTGAGCCGAAAGGCAGTGAGTATGGGGAGTTTGGCATATATTCCAGTTGGAGAGAGATCTCTTGTAGTTGATGTTTAGGCCTTGGCCAATCGGTTCGTGAGGTTAGATATTGCGGAGCCCAGTCGGGTATTAGCTCGTGTGGTTTCTCGGTCTTCCTTATATGATCGCATCAGAGAGCACCATTATGATGATTCGCATTTGCTTGTCCTTAAGGACAGAGTTCAGCACGATGATGCTAGAGACGTGACCATTGGTGATGATGGGGTGTTGAGGACGCAGGGCTGGATTTGTGTGCCCAATATGGATGGGCTTCGGGAGTCGATTATGGAAGAAGCCCATAGCTCGCGGTATTCCATTCATCCGGGTGCCGCAAAGATGTTTCAGGATTTGAGGCAGCAATATTGGTGGAGAAGAATGAAGAAAGATATTGTGGGATTTATGGCTCGGTGTCTCAATTGTCAGCAGGTGAAATATGAGCATCAGAGACTGGGTGGCTTGCTTCAGCAGATGGATATTCCAGAGTGGAAGTTGGAGAGGATCACCATGGACTTTATTGTTGGACCTCCACGGACTTTGAGGAAGTTCTATGCTATTTGGGTGATTGTGGATCGGCTGACCAAGTTCGTGCACTTCATTCCTATATGTAATACCTATTCTTCAGAGTGGTTGGTAGAGATCTATATCCGGGAGATTGTTCGTTTGCATGGTGTCCTAGTTTCCATCATTTCAGATAGGGGCACTCAATTTACATCGCAGTTTTGGAGGTCTGTGCAGCGAGAGTTGGGTACTTAGGTTGAGTTGAGCACAAATTTTTACCCTGAGACAGACGGGCAGTCCGAGCGCACTATTCAGATATTGGATGACATGTTGTGTGCTTGTGTCATTGATTTTGGAGGGTCATGGGATTAGTTTCTACCGCTTGAAGAGTTTGCTTATAACAACAGCAACCAGTCAAGTATTCATATGGCTCCATACGAGGCTTTGTATGGGAGGTAGTGTAGATCTCTAGTTGGTTGGTTTGAGCCCGGTGAGGTTAGGCTATTAGGGACTGATATGGTGCAGGATGTTTTGGAGAAGGTGAAGGTGATTCAAAAGAGGTTTTGTACAGCGCAGTCAAGGCAAAAGAGTTATGCTGGTAGGAAGGTTCGAGATGTGTCCTACATGGCTGGCGAGAAGGTGTTTCACCCGTGAAGGGTGTTATGAGATTTGGGAAGAAAGGGAAATTGAGTCCGCGATTTATTGGGCCTTTTGAGGTGCTTCGGAGGATTGGGGAGGTGGCTTATTAGCGTGCTTTGCCACCCAGCTTGTCGAGCGTGCATCCGGTATTTCATGTTTCTATGCTCCGGAAGTATATTGGGGATCCGTCTCATGTTCTGTATTTTAGCACGGTTCAGTTGGATGATGATTTAACCTATGATGTGGAGCCAATAACTATTTTGGATCGTTAGGTTCGGAAGTTGAGGTCAAAGGATATAGCTTCAGTGAAGGTGTAGTGGAGATGTTGGCTTGAGGAGGAGGCTACCTGGGAGACCGAGCGGGAGATGCGGAACATATACCCTCACTTATTTGAGGTTTCAGGTATGTTTCTTGACTCATTCGAGGACGAACGTGTCACACCTCCTTTTTCCGCGCCCGCGAGGGTGCAAGGGAGTTTTTTCCAATTAAAGGATAGTCGAAACGGGATTTATTTCTTTATTTCAGAGTCGCCACTTGGGAGATTTAGGGTGTCCCAAGTCACCTATTTTAATCCCTAACCGAGGAAAAGAATGACTCTGTATTACAGTCTGCGTACCAGAAATCCGGATAAGGAATTCTGTTAACCCGGGAGAAGGTGTTAGGCATTCTCGAGTTCCGTGGTTCTAGCACGGTCGCTCAACTGTTATATTTGGCTTGATTATCTGATTTTATACAAATATGGACTCATGTGCAAGTTTTATTTTTTTACCGCTTTCATTATTATATTTTTTAAAGAATGTGAACATCGTTTAAAAACATGTCTTTGGATTGGGTCACATAAAATGCATCCACGATCCGGAACGTATTTTTATTCAATGTTTTGGGATTTGGATTTGGGTCGCATAAATGCATACCCGTGTTTAAGAATGTATTATTATTATATCGCGCCTAAAGCAATTAGCGATTTATTACTTTGGGGTAGAGCCGTGAAATTTGCTAAAACGACTCCTCCTTAATTCTAAGCAATTAAATGTACATTTATTGAGGGCCCCGCAATCTATACATTTTATTAAGCGAGGCTCAAATCATTTATTTTCCTAAATGGGTAAATCTTAAAGCGACTACATTTTGCTATTTAAAATTAGTCTCTAAAATGAATAAAGAAAATCCTAATTAATTACGTTTTTTTATTATTATTATTATTTAAGAAAACATGACACGCTAATTGCTTGATTCATACAAATATTGATGAAAAAGGAATTTTATTCTTAATTTCGAAAATTATAAATTAAATAAAAATTCAACAACTAATATTCAAAATAAACAAATATAGCTAGATTAAAACTCAGCATTGTTATTTTTTTAAAAAAATATTATTGAGATTAATTATTCACAATCATTTGAAACTAAATTTAACCATAATTACTAAAGCTTATTAGAAAGTTTATTAGACTTAAACGTTCTTCTAATCTTGCTTAAGCTCAAGTCATGCCTTAATGCCTAATTTACGATGTTTAATTTAAATTCGTGTCTTAGCTAAATTTAGCTACTTGTTCATGATCAACCTATAATCTTGAAGCCTTCATAACTAGTGAATTAACCTATTTTGCCGAACCGATTTATTACAGACTAACTTATGATATTATTTTCTTATTCCAGTCATTATTTAGTAATTCATGAAATAGCTTAAATACAATCAACAAAAGGAACAAAGAAAAAAAACGAAATTAAAACTTCAAATTTTCATTCTTCATATGTATTCACGCTTCATATTTCGGATTACAATAACCAGCTTTTCAGTTGTGTACCTGATATTGGAAGCAAAAGAAAATGAATATGAGAATCAGCAGCAGCAGTAAAATCAATACAACACAGCAACAATAGCCCAGCAACAGTAACAACCCAGTAACAGACCGGTGGAGTAGTAATCCCAAAAAAACAAAAGCCTCCAACTTTGATGAAACAACAATTAATTCTAATTTCAAACAACAAAAGAAAGCAGAATGTTTTTTCTTAGGTTTTTATTTTATTTGAAAGCTTAAATATTTTTCGGAATTTTCTATCTCTTAAATGTTCAGCCCTTTTCTCTCTCTTATTTTCAGATTTGTTTCTCTCTCTCGTATCTGTGTATTTTTCTCTATCTCTCTCTATTTTTTTCTCTCTTGTCTTGTGTTCAAGACTTCATATATATAATCTCATCCCATAAATCTTTTAATCAATTAAATCAATACTTTTTCTCTACCCAACCCATTATCTTTCCACTCATCCCCATTACATTAAATAAACATATCACACCACCCCATTATATTTTGTCCCCCATGCTTCATTTAAAATAATGCAAGATTCCCCCTTTAAATTAAATCTTGTCCCCCCTTTATATTAAACAACTATATCACAACCCACCCCATTTCATTTTGTCCCCCATGCTTCAAATAAACAATTTCAAAATGTACAATTCCTAAACTACCCCTCACGACCTTACTGAAATTACCAAACTACCCCTGAACGTACTACAAATTTACCAAACTACCCATCAGCTATAACACATCAATTAATCAAACTTAACCAAAATATAGACAATATGATCAATTTCTAACAATGTTCAAACAACAATATGAACACGGATGAACATCATAACAACAATATCACATGAACACGATTTTAACAACAAATCACATGAACACAAATTGAACAACAAAGAACAACTAAAATTTGATTGAACAATATTTTAGCAACAAACAATCCTATTTTCGGATTCAACAACTACAACAAACAAGTATATTTAGATTTCTAAATTCAATCATATTGAACTTAAAATCGACTCTAACAACATTACAACAAACAATTCTTATATTAAACTTTAAACAAAATTATGAGAACAATTCAAGAAATAATCATAAATGGTAAACAAGAAATCAAGCTATACAAAATTCGGATTCAAGATCATCCAAACAAAGTATGAACATGAATGAATCTATTGTAAACAACAAACATGATGGATTTAAACGATTAAACCAACATATTTCTCCAACACAACTAAATTCTTTTAGACAAATAACAAGATCGACGAATAAACAATTATGAACTTAAGCTTAAACTTAACAATATTAACAACTTCTAACAGTACATAAACTCATGAAACAAATTGAAGAAATAGTTAATTAAATTTCAATTTGAATCTAACAAACATCAAACTAACAAATATTCACTTAAACAATAATATAAACATGAAATGAATATGAAAACAACTAATTAAACTTCTACTTTGAAATCTGAAAATTAATTTAACAAACAACACATGAACATGAACTAAAAATTAATTCAAACGATAAACAAAACAAATATTTGCCGATTTTAGATTCGAAAATATCAAAACAAAATACGGACATAATAAAACTCAAAAATCTACTAACCGGACTGACATGAAATATGTATGGACTAACTCGACGAACCTCGACCAAAGCTCGAACAAACGGCGACGAACACGTCGAAACAGTAGCAGCAGTGAGGCGATGCAAACGGCAGCCCTTTTATTTTCCGTTTGGACGTAGCAGCAGCCGCATACCTGAGCTGGAAACGAGTGGTCGCAGGAAGGAGTGGTTGTTCGAATGGGGGAGATGAAGCAAAAGGAAAAAACGGGCAGCAGCTGCGGAAGAAAGTTGAAGCAGTAGTGGCGTCAACCATGGCAGCGGCACGACGGAGGAAGACGAAGTAGCTGCGGCACAGTAGCAGCTGAAGACGTGAGCAGCAGCAGTAGTGTCGAGAAGTAGCAGTGTCGACGTGGACGACTCAGAGGCAGCAAGAAGAAGCAACAAACATGGCGTCTCGACGACGAAGACGCAGCCATGGACGAGCCTTTTGAGCTCGACATGGAGAAGATGGGCTTCTTGGTGGTGTGTGCGCTTGTGTCGAAGGAGATGAAGCTGCTGGAGCTTAGCCATGGCAGCCATGGATGTGTGTTTTAGAGTTTGGAGAAGAAAGAAGAAAAGAAGAAGAAGAATGATAGGGGGGGGGGCGGATGACTTAGGGTTTTTTCTTCTTTTTTCTTTTGTTTTGTGTCTTTGAAATGCAAGATAGGGGTATTGGGTCTTTTGGGTTATGGACTGGGTCGACCCAGTTCGAAATGGACTGGGTCGTAGGGAAGATTGGGCCATTTTTTGGGCCTATGGCTTGAAATCGAAGAAGAGGCCCAATTCCGACTTTCTTTATATTTTCGCTCTCTTTTCTTCTTTTATTTTTCTAAAACTAAATTATAAAAATACTTAAACTATTATTAAGAACTAAATTAAGTTATAAAAGCGCAAATTAACTCCCAATAACAATTAACGCACAATTAAGTATTAATTAAGCATAAAATTGTATATTTGGACATTAAATGCTAAAAATGCAAACGATGCCTATTTTTGTAATTTTTAATTTTTGTAAAACAAATTTAATTACTAACAATTGTAGAATTAAATCCTATATGCAAAATGCGACATATTTTTGTATTTTTTATTAATTTAGCAAATAAACATGCACAGATAAATACAAATAATTATTCAAAATATCACAAAATATCACAAAATTGCACACCAAGAAAAATTACTTTATTTTTTGAATTTTTTGGGAGTAATTCTCATATTGGGCAAAAATCACGTGCTTACAGCTGCCCCTCTTTGCCCGAAGACACGAAGGGTTTTCGTGCAAAGATAAAGCGAGCGATTTTTGCCCATCCGAGTACTCCGTGTGAAGCATTTTTTTTTTTTGAAAAAGATTTGACCGAACCTTTGCTTCAAAGGTTTCCTACATATCCTGGGCTAAACAGGAATCAGGTCAATGTAGTTCGGGAAATTTTGGTAGCTGGGACTACCGTTGGACTGCAATGTTACTGTTGTTGCATGCTATTACTACTGCTTACCGATCTCCTTGTTACACCGTGCTTAAAAGAAAACAAGAAGCTAAGCTATACTGCAATTTTTCTTGTTGCCTTGCTTTCTTGTCTGCTTGCATTTTTTTTTCCGGTGTTTTTCTTCTTTTTGACACATGCACTTGAGTTTGTGCTGTGACCTCTTGTTGCAACCTTCTGTTTCCCGGTGCCGGGGAATTTTATTGTTTCATGCTGGGGATTCCTATTGTAACCCTCTGTTTTATTGTCCTCTGACTTGATCTTGAAATATATGCCTCTGTTTTATGGGCGGGCTCCCAACTTCAATACTTGAAATTAAAGACTGAATGTATGCCTCTATTATCTGGGCGGGCTCCCAACTTCAATGCTTGAAATGTATAGACTGAATGTATGCCTCTGTTATCTGGGCGGGCTCCCAACTTTAACACTTGAAAATTAAAGACTGAAATGTATGCCTCTGTTATTTGGGCGGGCTCCCAACTTCAATGCTTGAAATATAAAGACTGAATGTATGCCTCTGTTATTATGGGCGGGCTCCCAACTTCAACACTTGAAAAGTAAAGACTGAATGTATTCCTCTGTTATTATGGGCGGGCTCCCAACTTCAACACTTGAAATGTAATCGCCATTCCTCTCTTCAGGCGGGCTCCTGACTTCAAACCATACATCGCCATTCCTTTCTTTAGGTTGGCAAGATTTCAACAACTTTTAAAAATGCCTTTCCTCTCTTCAGGCGGGCTCCTGACAACAACTTTGAAAATAATCGCCATTCCTCTCTTCAGGCGGGCTCCTGACTTCAAACAATACATCGCCATTCCTTTCTTTAGGTTGGCAAGATTTCAACAACTTTTAAAAATGCCTTTCCTCTCTTCAGGCGGGCTCCTGACAACAACTTTGAAAATAATCGCCATTCCTCTCTTCAGGCGGGCTCCTGACTTCAAACAATACATCGCCATTCCTTTCTTTAGGTTGGCAAGATTTCAACAACTTTTAAAAATGCCTTTCCTCTCTTCAGGCGGGCTCCTGACAACAACTTTGAAAATAATCGCCATTCCTCTCTTCAGGCGGGCTCCTGACTTCAAACCATACATCGCCATTCCTTTCTTTAGGTTGGCAAGATTTCAACAACTTTTAAAAACGCCTTTCCTCTCTTCAGGCGGGCTCCTGACAACAACTTTGAAAATAATCGCCATTCCTCTCTTCAGGCGGGCTCCTGACTTCAAACCATACATCGCCATTCCTTTCTTTAGGTTGACAAGATTTCAACAACTTTTTAAAATGCCTTTCCTCTCTTCAGGCGGGCTCCTGACAACAACTTTGAAAATAATCGCCATTCCTCTCTTCAGGCGGGCTCCTGACTTCAAACCATACATCGCCATTCCTTTCTTTAGTTTGGCAAGATTTCAACAACTCTTTAAAACGCCTTTCCTCTCTTCAGGCGGGCTCCTGACTTCAACAACAACTTTGAAAATAATCGCCATTCCTCTCTTCAGGCGGGCTCCTGACTTCAAACCATACATCGCCATTCCTTTCTTTAGGTTGGCAAGATTTCAACAACTTTTTAAAACGCCTTTCCTCTCTTCAGGCGGGCTCCTGACTTCAACAACAACTTTGAAAATAATCGCCATTCCTCTCTTCAGGCGGGCTCCTGACTTCAACCAATATATCGTCATTCTGTTCTTCAGGGGGGCTCCTGACTTCTTCTTAAATTCTTCATCCTCGTTCTCCAGGTGGACACCTGACTTCTTCTTAAATTCTTCATCCTCATTCTCCAGGTGGACGCCTGACTTCTTCTTCAATTTTTTCATCCTCGTTCTCCAGGTGGATGCGTGATTGCTATTTCTTTTCTTCATCCTTGTTCTCCAGGTGGACGCCTGATTGATGTTTCTTTCATTGCTCTTCCTTGTTCTCTAGGTGGACGCCTGATTTCTGATATTTCATTGCTCTTCCTTGTTCTCCAGGTGGATGTCTGATTACTAATACTTCAACTACTCATCCTTGTTCTCCAGGTGGATGCCTGATTGCTGTTTCTTTCATTGCTCTTCCTTGTTCTCCAGGTGGACGCCTGATTGCTAATACTTCCATTACTCATCCTTGTTCTCCAGGTGGACGCCTGACTTCTAATACTTCCGTTTCTCTTCCTTGTTCTCCAGGTGGACGCCTGATTGCTGGGGATAATACCACTGGGGGAGTCTCCTTTCTTTCCTTCCTTCAAATTCAATTTTTTTTCTTTTTTCTTTTTTTTTCTTTCTTAACACTGTTGGGGATAAAAGTGTTATCTTCTTGTGATAACGTTGTTGAGGATAACGCTGCTGGGGAATTTTATCCCTTCAAATCGATGCTTCATTCTTCTGGAAGCTGCTGGGGAGGATAATGGCTCTTTGCTTTTCTGAGCACAAATGTCATCTCTTTGTTTTGTCTGCTGGGGATCAACTTCCTCCATTGGAAGCTTATTATGTTGGGGGAAACCCTGGTTCAAAGACCACTTCCTTGGTGCTATCTTTATTCTTCCCCAAATGGGTACCTGATTTCCAGAAAATTTTCTAACTGAAAAGAAAATTTTCTGCCCCAGTTTGCATTTTCCCTTATGGTCTTCACTGCCATTCCATTTACCTGTTTCAAACCAAACAAAATTTGTTAGTTTAAAAACCCGGTGGTTGGTTATGATACTCCTACTGGGATGGTTTTTTCCCTTTCTCCCTTCCCCACTCTATGTTGTCCGACCCTCTTGGAACTTGGTCGAAAATCTGTCGGGGATGCTCCTACATCTCGATGATCTGCCGGGGGCCCTCTTGGAATTAGGTCCACAATTTTCTCAACTGTTGTTTTCCTGTTTTTCTCCAACTTCCCCTGGAAATTTGGTCTTATTGGGATCTAGGCCCCTTTCATCATTTGGTCTTGCGACCAACTTCTTTTCTCTTTATCGCCTTATCTTTGGCGTGTCCTATTCGCATTTTGCTTTGCATCATTTTGGCAACTGGTAGTAAGCTCTGAAAATCCTTTTCAAAAACAAACTGCTGGGAAGGTAAGTCTTTTAAACCAAGAAATGAAAAAGTGATGATTTCAAAA
The DNA here is from genome assembly GCF_000393655.2 of Nicotiana sylvestris. Taxonomy (NCBI): domain Eukaryota; kingdom Viridiplantae; phylum Streptophyta; class Magnoliopsida; order Solanales; family Solanaceae; genus Nicotiana; species Nicotiana sylvestris. Next base: position 88,075,310 of record NC_091064.1, on the reverse strand, counting down.
AATAGAAAAAAGAAGAAGTCTTTCTGAACAAATGCTAGGGAAAAGGAAAGAAAAGAACTTATCTGAATGATATAACCGATTCCAACGATCATGTCGCGCATTCCGGATTAATCAACCCAGTCTATTTGTATCAATCAACCTTCCAGACGGCCTCATGTTGCTGGGGATAAACAGGCACTCAACTCTTTGCGGATCCTTCCCGCCAATCTTGTTTTGTCGCCTCATAGTGCCCTTCGAGGGGTTTTCACTAATAAGACTCTCTCATTTCTCTCAACTCCCGTCGCCTTATGGTGCCTGTGAAGGTTTTCACCGATAAGACTCTCTCATTTTATTTTATTTTTCAGCTGGGAATTGGAGTGTTGCCGATATGACTCTCTCTGTTGGGGATTCTTTCGGCTATCAATTCAGTTCCAGCTTATGATCTTCTTCTTTGCTGGGGATCAGAGTGTTATTCCCGACTTCCATTTGCATTGACTTAGCACTTCTCAGATACTGATCGGGAGGTCTTTTTTGGACATCAATAGGGATTTTTGTGTATGGCTGAAAGGAGAAGGGGGTATCAAAAGTTCAAAAATAATTTTTAGGGGTAAAATAGTACAACTCTTGGAATCAAACTTTCTTGCCAAAATTACAAGCGCCAACTTCTGCCCCAGTTTTTCTTGCTTGGGGATTTTTATTTTGTCACAATATGTTACCTTATGCACACTATGTTACACTATGACCGAGCCGTGAGGCGCCTACGTATCCTTCTTTGAGGAATCAGGTCAAACGTAGTTCCCATTCCTTTGTTTTTTTTTCTTGACTTTTCTTTTATTCTTATTATCATTACTTTTTCCGTTTTCATTACTGATTCCAAAAGAGGGGTATGAAAGAGTAAATAAGGCTCAAAAGGGGAAGCAAAGGTCAAAGTGTTTGGATAGAAGAAAGAATTGCCTCCGTCATTTCATTCTCTGATAAATGCTAAGTACAAACAAACAACAATTACAATTACCAGAAATCATAATATCTCTTAACTGCGTCAGAATTGATAGCCATGTCGACGCATTTCCCTTCGATATCTGTGGATCATAAAGCGTCATCGGGCTTGCTCTGTTTAGATTGCGATGATCAACACATACCTCGGATTTTTCGTTTTTTTTTGATTTTTTCTTTACCTTCCAGACTCGTATTTCCTAGTCGTTGCTATTGATTCCGAACGAGGGGTATGAAAGAAAATAAATAAGGCTCAAAAGGGGTAACGAAGGATAAAGTGTTTAGGTAGCAGAATAAAATGCCTTCGTCATTCCAGTCTTCAAAACATGCCAAGTGCAAACAACACAATTGAACATAGATTTATAGTCTCTTCCGATGGTGCTGGACTTGACAATTATGTTAAACACTTGCTTTTTCATTTGTCATTTCTAAAGCACTGCTGGGCGACACTCTCACTCTCATGCACGACCCTCATGCCAATTTGGCGAATCTTGCATTTAACGGTTTTCTTTATGTTTAACTTGCCCCAGTTCCACATGACTCGGGCTTCAAATAATCTCAAACCGTTCTTATTTCCTTTAAATGCTTTAATCACCTTCCGAGGGTTTTATGATTAACTTTTAAGATTAGGCCCAATATGTGCGCATGTCATGTCACGAGAATCGGCGCTGAACAAAAAATGATAAAAGGACTAAACAAAAGATGACTGGAAACAACAAAAGACCGACTTTTGTATTAGACTACCGGCGAAATGGTTTGAATAATAAAACAAACAAAACAACCAGAATAAAATCCTAACACAGCCTTGACAAAACTTAAACAAATTGATATGACAAACTGGAAAGATAAGAAGGTTTGACACAAGACAATATTCGGATTACAACCCTAAGAATAATCCGGACAACAGAAATGACAACAAAATAAGACACCACAAGCTTCTCTCTTGCTAACCAAGGAACGGAGCGTCCTCCCACTTTATCAAAATTGGCATCTTAGCCACTGAGCTTTGCATTAATATTGTCGAGACCATTGCCAACTTCAATATCATCAACCTTAGTCAACAAGTCCCAATAGGATTCGAGTGTTTCTGTTATCAAGCCTGATCCCCGCAAAGTGTGCTTCTGGGTCTTGTAGTTCCGGCTTACCACAAACCAACCACCTAACTTTCTTTGTGATTCAAAGCAAAACAGGTTAGAATGGACTCAGTCGGTCCCCATTATTAATAACATCTTTTCCTCTTTTTTTTTCTTTTTCTTTTTTTCATTTTTCTTCTTTTTTCAATTTTTTTTTCATTTTTTTTTCGATTTTTTTTTTTCGATTTTTGTTTTCATTTTTTTTTCATTTTTTGTTGTGGTCGAATATTATGGAGATTGCCTACGTATCATGACCCCGCATGAATCAGACCTTGCGTAGTTCGGACCAATAAAGATAAACAATACCCAACATTTTTTTTTTAAATTTTCATATTAAAACAAACTGGGTTTCAAAGGTTTAAAGATGACCTACAAACTTGAAAATCAAACAAACCGCATATTCTAATCAAAAGATTCAAAAACAAACGGCCAGCTTCCTTTCCCCGTTTGTCAAATGCAACCAAACGGCTATTTTTGCAAATGTGGCCCCTTCCAATTCTCACATGAATTTTGAGGTCGGGGAGGATTATTTTATGACACTTTACCAACTTGTCCATTCTTTTACGAAAATAACCTTTCGACAACTGAAAGATACTCTGAGGCTATTTCGGCAAGAACAGTTTAAGATGCGGCCGAAGCTGGCTCGGCTTATTTTGACCAAAAACCTAAACGGTATTCACCTGACCGTTGACTCTTTGTTTTTTTTTTCAAATTACAATATAAACCAGGTGTTGCAACACGGCCCTTCAGCGCCTCGGGGACGAAGATTTTTTAAGGCTATGTGGGTCAACTGAACCAAATTTTTAAAAAATGACCCAAAGGTGGCTGTTTATGCAAAGTCAGCCTTCCGGCGTCCCTTTCGGGAACATTCGGCTATGTCTTGATAAAACAGCGTCACCCGACTTCTTTATGACAAAATTAAAATTTGACATATTTTTTTTTGGCTATTTATTTTTTGGCAAAAGGGGAGGCTAGACACCGTCCGACTTATTTATGACAAAATTAAAATTTTGACACGTTTTTTTATTTATTTATTGGTTTTTGGCTATTTTAGCAAAAAGGGGGTTGGACCCGATGAGGGTTGCCTACGTATCTCACATCCGGTGAGAATCAAACCCGCGTAGTTAGGGCAGGTCATGAATAAAGTAAGTAAACTAATTTTAAATTATTAATATTTTGAATTTGTAAAAGAACTGCTTTGAAAGAAGAAATGAAGTATATATATTTATTTTTTTGAATTTTTGATTGATTTTCTTTTTGAAAGAAAGACTTCTAAGAATTTCTTTTCTTTTGATTTGAACTTTGAGAATTTCAAAAGTAAAAGGAAGATTTTTTTTCTTATTCTAAGAAGAAAGAAAATATTTTTTTGGAATTTTACCTTTAATAAAAGAAATGCTTTCTAAATTTTTTTTTTTTAATTTTGAATTTTATTTTCAATTTTTAAAGAAGAAGGAAAATATTTTCGAATTTGTTTTATTTTATTATATATATATATTTTTTTATAATTAAAAAGACTTTCTTAAAGAAGTCAATATTGGACAATATTTTTGGATTTTTTGTTTTGAAAATTGGGAGTGTAAAAAAAACTTTTCTAGACTTTTTGGCAGGACAACAAATAAAGATATATATACATTTTTTGGAAATAAAGATATATATACATTTTTTGGAAATAAAGAAAAACTTTTTGAATTTTTATATATATATATATTTGCAACAAATAATAAATCCACTTTCAACGCGACTCTTTTTATTTTATTATTTTTATTTTTATTTTGGTATCTAAACAAATAAATAAATAAAAACCCATTTTAACAACAAGACTCTTTTTCATTTTCATTTTTTATGGCAAGACAAACTATTTTTTTTAAAAAAAAAACAAGAAAGAACAACGACTCTTTTTTTTTTTACTATTTTTCCTTTGCTTTTAATAAAACAAACTAATAAAACAGTTTTTTTTCATTTTCTCAAAATTTCGGCAGAGTTTTGACAGTTATTTGGGTATTGGTTTTTTTTTTCAAAAATAAACAATCAATTCCCTAACCGCTATTTCTTTTTTTTTTCAATTTTAAAATATTATTCCTGATATTCAAAAGTCAGTCAGCACACAAGTACGAATCAAATAAATTGCGCAAGTAGGAGCAAGTAAGATGCATCAGGATGGTCATTTTCATTTTTTGGTACACCTGTCCTAGACAGACCCAACCCCTGTGTTGAGCCTCCAAAGTCAAATGCACGTGATGCAAACAAACTTTCCTACTAGGGATCCGGCATGAAGCTGAGTTATTCTAAGTGAAAAAACCTGAGGCATATTGTTCTAGCCCTGGCTTACCCAAGTGGACAGCTTGAGCCGAAATGGGGGCAACGTACCGGGAGCACGAAAGTCTACCCGGCCTAGTTACTTGTCCCAACTTCGTCTTATTTGGTATGACTTCTAACAGAAAGGTGGGTCACGCGCACGTGTACACCATAAATTTAGAAGACTCAGAAAGAAGAAGGGTTTCGCAACAGTTTTATACACAATTCAGATAATATTAAAGCGGTAAAAGCATCATTTAGCATATTAAGCATAAACATGTAAAAATCAGATAATAAATAAAGCCAACTATAACAGTTATTTTAAGCTCGAATTTCTAACCCTGAACCAGTGGTTCTGGATTAATCCCCAGCAGTGTCGCCAGAGCTGTCACACCTCCTTTTTCCGCGCCCGCGAGGGTGCAAGGGAGTTTTTTCCAATTAAAGGACAGTCGAAACGGGATTTATTTCTTTATTCCATAGTCGCCACTTGGGAGATTTAGGGTGTCCCAAGTCACCTATTTTAATCCCGAACCGAGGAAAAGAATGACTATGTATTACAATCTGCGCACCAGAAATCCGAATAAGGAATTCTGTTAACCCGGGAGAAGGTGTTAGGAATTCCCGAGTTCCGTGGTTCTAGCACGGTCGCTCAACTGTTATATTTGGCTTGATTATCTGATTTTATACAAATATGGACTCATGTGCAAGTTTTATTTTTTTACCGCTTTCATTATTATATTTTTTAAAGAATGTGAACATCGTTTAAAAACATGTCTTTGGATTGGGTCACATAAAATGCATCCACGATCCGGAACGTATTTTTATTCAATGTTTTGGGATTTGGATTTGGGTCGCATAAATGCATACCCGTGTTTAAGAATGTATTATTATTATATCGCGCCTAAAGCAATTAGCGATTTATTACTTTGGGGTAGGGCCGTGGAAATTTGCTAAAACGACTCCTCCTTAATTCTAAGCAATTAAATGTACATTTATTGAGGGCCCCGCAATCTATACATTTTATTAAGCGAGGCTCATCTCATTTATTTTCCTAAATGGATAAATCTTAAAGCGACTACATTTTGCTATTTAAAATTAGTCTCTAAAATGAATAAAGAAAATCCTAATTAATTACATTTTTTTATTATTATTATTATTTAAGAAAACATGACACGCTAATTGCTTGATTCATACAAATATTGATGAAAAAGGAATTTTATTCTTAATTTCGAAAATTATAAATTAAATAAAAATTCAACAACTAATATTCAAAATAAACAAATATAGCTAGATTAAAACTCAGCATTGTTATTTTTTTAAAAAAATATTATTGAGATTAATTATTCACAATCATTTGAAACTAAATTTAACCATAATTACTAAAGCTTATTAGAAAGTTTATTAGACTTAAACGTTCTTCTAATCTTGCTTAAGCTCAAGTCATGCCTTAATGCCTAATTTACGATGTTTAATTTAAATTCGTGTCTTAGCTAAATTTAGCTACTTGTTCATGATCAACCTATAATCTTGAAGCCTTCATAACTAGTGAATTAACCTATTTTGCCGAACCGATTTATTACAGACTAACTTATGATATTATTTTCTTATTCCAGTCATTATTTAGTAATTCATGAAATAGCTTAAATACAATCAACAAAAGGAACAAAGAAAAAAAACGAAATTAAAACTTCAAATTTTCATTCTTCATATGTATTCACGCTTCATATTTCGGATTACAATAACCAGCTTTTCAGTTGTGTACCTGATATTGGAAGCAAAAGAAAATGAATATGAGAATCAGCAGCAGCAGTAAAATCAATACAACACAGCAACAATAGCCCAGCAACAGTAACAACCCAGTAACAGACTGGTGGAGTAGTAATCCCAAAAAAACAAAAGCCTCCAGCTTTGATGAAACAACAATTAATTCTAATTTCAAACAACAAAAGAAAGCAGAATGTTTTTTCTTAGGTTTTTATTTTATTTGAAAGCTTAAATATTTTTCGGAATTTTCTATCTCTTAAATGTTCAGCCCTTTTCTCTCTCTTATTTTCAGATTTGTTTCTCTCTCTCGTATCTGTGTATTTTTCTCTATCTCTCTCTATTTTTTTCTCTCTTGTCTTGTGTTCAAGACTTCATATATATAATCCCATCCCATAAATCTTTTAATCAATTAAATCAATACTTTTTCTCTACCCAACCCATTATCTTTCCACTCATCCCCATTACATTAAATAAACATATCACACCACTCCATTATATTTTATCTCCCATGCATCATTTAAAATAATGCAAGATTCCACCTTTAAATTAAATCTTGTCCCCCCTTTATATTAAACAACTATATCACAACCCACCTCATTTCATTTTGTCCCCCATGCTTCAAATAAACAATTTCAAAATGTACAATTCCTAAATTACCCCTCACGACCTTACTGAAATTACCAAACTACCCCTGAACGTACTACAAATTTACCAAACTACCCATCAGCTATAACACATCAATTAATCAAACTTAACCAAAATATAGACTATATGATCAATTTCTAACAATGTTCAAACAACAATATGAACACGGATGAACATCATAACAACAATATCACATGAACACGATTTTAACAACAAATCACATGAATACAAATTGAACAACAAAGAACAACTAAAATTTGATTGAACAATATTTTAGCAACAAACAATCCTATTTTCGGATTCAACAACTACAACAAACAAGTATATTTAGATTTCTAAATTCAATCATATTGAACTTAAAATCCACTCTAACAACATTACAACAAACAATTCTTATATTAAACTTTAAACAAGATTATGAGAACAATTCAAGAAATAATCATAAATGGTAAACAAGAAATCAAACTATACAAAATTCGGATTCAAGATCATCCAAACAAAGTATGAACATGAATGAATCTATTTTAACACAACAAACATGACGGATTAAACGATTAAATCAATATATTCCTTTAACACAACTAAATTCTTTTTAGACAAATAACAAGATCGACGAATAAACAATTATGAACTTAAGCTTGAACTTAACAATATTAACAATTTCTAACAATACATAAACACATGAAACAAATTGAAGAAATAGTTAATTAAATTTCAATTTGAATCTAACAAACATCAAACTAACAAATATTCATTTAAACAATAATACAAACATGAAATGAATATGAAAACAACTAATTAAACTTCTATTTTGAAATCTGAAAATTAATTTAACAAACAACATGAACATGAACAAAACCAAAAATCAAATATCTAACCATAGACATGAATAAAACAAACATTCGCCGATTTTAGATTCGAAAAATATCAAAACAAAATACGGACAAAAATAAAAATTCAAAAACTCTACTAACCGGACTGACATGAAATATGTATGGACTAACTCGACGAACCTCGACCAAAGCTCGAACAAACGGCGATGAACACGTCGAAACAGTAGCAGCAGTGAGGCGATGCAAACGGCAGCCCTTTTATTTTCCGTTTGGACGTAGCAGCAGCCGCATACCTGAGCTGGAAACGAGTGGTCGCAGGAAGGAGTGGTTGGTCGAATGGGGGAGATGAAGCAAAAGGCAAAAACGGGCAGCAGCTGCGGAAGAAAGTTGAAGCAGTAGTGGCGTCAACCATGGCAGCGGCACGACGGAGGAAGACGAAGTAGCTGCGGCACAGTAGCAGCTGAAGACGTGAGCAGCAGCAGTAGTGTCGAGCATCAGCAGTGTCGACGCGGACGACTCAGAGGCAGCAAGAAGAAGCAACAAACATGGCGTCTCGACGACGAAGACGCAGCCATGGACGAGCCTTTTGAGCTCGACATGGAGAAGATGGGCTTCTTGGTGGTGTGTGCGCTTGTGTCGAAGGAGATGAAGCTGCTGGAGCTTAGCCATGGCAGCCATGGATGTGTGTTTTAGAGTTTGGAGAAGAAAAAAGAAAAGAAGAAGAAGAATGATAGGGGGGGGGCGGATGACTTAGGTCAGTTTTAGGGTTTTTTTTTTCTTTTTTCTTTTGTTTTGTGTCTTTGAAATGCAAGATAGGGGTATTGGGTCTTTTGGGTTATGGACTGGGTCGACCCAGTTCGAAATGGACTGGGTCGTAGGGAAGATTGGGCCATTTTTTGGGCCTGTGGCTTGAAATTGAAGAAGAGGCCTAATTCCGACTTTCTTTATATTTTCGCTCTCTTTTCTTCTTTTATTTTTTCTAAAACTAAATTATAAAAATACTTAAACTATTATTAAGAACTAAATTAAGTTATAAAAGTGCAAATTAACTCCCAATAACAATTAACGCACAATTAAGTATTAATTAAGCATAAAATTGTATATTTGGACATTAAATGCTAAAAATGCAAACGATGCCTATTTTTGTAATTTTTAATTTTTGTAAAACAAATTTAATTACTAACAATTGTAGAATTAAATCCTATATGCAAAATGCGACATATTTTTGTATTTTTTATTAATTTAGCAAATAAACATGCACAGATAAATACAAATAATTATTCAAAATATCACAAAATTGCACACCAAGAAAAATTACTTTATTTTTTGAATTTTTTGGGAGTAATTCTCATATTGGGCAAATATCACGTGCTTACAGAACGTTTGTTTAATCAAGGAGGATATGACGACCGGGCCAGTCGTCTCATGAGTTACTACACCGTTTCCCCCATTTTTGCTTCTTTGTGCTTTGTTTATTCGTGTTATGTTGTATCGGGTTGGTCGGATCGAATCCGGAATGATTTTGGTAAGGTTTGTGACACTTAGTCTCTTTTATGGAAGTTTAAGTTGGAAAAGTCAGCCGAATGTTAACTTATGTGTTAAAGGGCTCGGATGTGAGTTCTGGTGGTTCGGTTTGCTTCGGGAGGTGATTTAGGACTTAGGAGTGTGATCGGAGTGAGTTTTGAAGGTTCAGAGTAGATTTAGGCTTGAATTGGCGAAGTTGATATTTTGGCGATTTCCGGTTGGTAGGTGAGATTTTGATATAGGGGTCAGAATGGAATTCCGAGAGTTGCAGTAGCTCTGTTGTATCATTTGGGATGTGTGTGCAAAATTTCAGGTCATACTGATGTGGTTTTGTTGGGTTTTTGATCAAAAGCAAAATTCGGAAGATTTTGGAAACTTAGGCTAATCCGATGTGTTTTGGTTGATTTGATGTTGTTTGAGGTGTTTTGAACATTGGTACAAGTTTGAATAAGGTTTTGGGATATGTTGGTGCCTTTGGTTGAGGTCCAGGGGGGCTCGGGTTAGTTTTGAGGGGTTGAACAGATCATTTTAAGTTAAGAAAGTTGCAGATTTTGGGTTCTAGCAGTTGCAGGCAATTTTGTCTTCGCGTTCGTGAAGTGTAAGGAAGGGAGGCGTCAGATTTGGCCTTCGCGTTCGCGAAGGGCCGAAATAGTAAGCATCGCGTTCGCGAGAGGCTTGGTCGCGTTCACGTAGGTTTGTGAGGTTGAGGCATCACGTTCGCGATTGTAGGATTGCATTCTTGAAGAAGGCTTCTTCTTAGCGGAATTTTTGTGCTTCCCGAACGCGAGGCTTTGACCGCGTTCGTGAAGAAGAAATTAAGGCCTGGGCAGAAGGTTTAAAAGGTCATCTAGTCCGCGAATGTGAGGCTTATTTCTTCTATTGTTGGTCGTTTTTGGAGCTTTTTGAAGGTGATTGAAGAGGGGTTCGAGGGGAATCACTTGGAGGTAAGATTGTTAGACTAAAAACACGATTATTATGTGAATTACACCTAGTAAATCATGGTAATTAAGCCTAAAATTGAATAACTAGGGCTTTGAAATTTAGACCTTTGATTGAGGATTTGAAGGACCATTTGAGGTCGGATTTTAGAACTTTTGATATGTATGAGCTCGTGGGGAGATAAGGAATCTATTGATGTAAAAATTATCGAATTATGAGACTTGGGCCCGGGGGTCAGGTTTTGGTAATTTCGGGATTTGTGTCCTTTGTTGATTGTTTTCACTTGGGCTTCGTTCCCTTAGCATATTTTGACATCCTTGTTCTGATTTTGGATAGATTCGATGCAAGTGGGGGCCGATTCGACGGGCAAAGGCATTGGGAGCTAGAGATTTGACCGGTTCGAGGTGAGTAATGTTTGTAAATGATGTTTTGAGGATTTGAAACCCCGGATTGCACATCGTAATGATATATTGAGGCGATACAAATGCTTGATGACGAGTGTGGGGTCGTGAACTATTGGGGATTGTGACTTGGTCTGTCCCGATTGATTATTTTACCGCGTATTTGACTGAAATCTATTTGCTATCATCATTATTTGGGCTGAATGCCATATTTGGGCTTTGTGCCAACTATTTGAACCCTTCGCAGATTTTTATTAATATTTCCTCACTGTTTTGACTTTATACTTCAACTCAGTCATGTTATTTTTCTATTGTTTTTCATACTCAACCATGTGTACTCAGTTTTAATACTTAAATGATATTTAAATGATTTTTGGTTGAGAAACACTATTTTACTATTGCCCGAGTGTCTTCTGAAGATTTTGACTAAGTAAGGCCGAGGGCCTATGTTGTGAGGAAACACCGATAAAGATTTGAGGCCGAGGGCCTGAGATATGTATGCCACGATGTGGCTTGATTGATATGATGCCGAGAGCCTGGTGTTGATGCCATGAGATGGCTAATTGTTGTGCTTGGACCGTAAGGGGCCCCTCTAGGAGTCTGCACACCCCCAGTGAGCGCGAGTACCCATTGTGATATGAGATTTGAGCCCGAGGGGCTGGTATTGTTCTGAGATATTGCCCGAGGGGCGGTTTTGTTTATATAGTGCCTGAGGGGCGAACCTTTACGTGTTTATTTTTCTTTAATTTCTTGCCAATTATATGCTTACTTGTTGAAGAAGGATTTTACTTATATTTTAATTGGTTTACTATTTTTAAACGGTTTTACTGCTTCATTATAGAATGCCTTGTGTCTTACATGTTTTCTTGCTTTCAGTCTTTATTTACATTTGTTACTCACTGAGTTGGAGTACTCACTCTACTCCTTGCACCCTGTGTGCAGATTCAGGCGTAACTGGTTTCGCTCCCGAGTGCTGATCCCTCCAGCTTCAGGTGGACATTCGGAGTTCACGAGGTAGCAGCTTGGCGTCCGCAGTCCCGTGTTTCTCCTCCTTTGTCATTTCTATCTCTTTTCAGACAGTTGTATTAGTTTATAGCCTTCGCAGATTTGTATTATGACTTATAAATGCTCATGACTAGTGACACCCCAGTTAGGGCTACGTTGGGTTGTACTTCCGCATTTTTATGATATTATCTGCTACTTAGTATTATTAAATCATGTTTTAGAATGTTTTAATGTTGTTTAACTATTTAACATCAAATTGGGAATAGTTGACTGACCTTGTCTTCACGAGAGGCGCCATCACGACTGGGACCGGGTCCGGGTTTAGGGTCGTGACATTATCCTAGATCTAGACATGCCATTAATCTAACCATATTGAAATTCGAGGTGATTCAACTGATAATACCCATCAATTTCAACACATATATACTATATACAGTCCACAATTTTTATCAAAGTCTCAATAAGTTACAATTGCTAAGCCTAGCCGACTGTCAAGCCAAACATGAAACAGCTATACTAATTTAAACCGTAAATACCTAAACATTGTGAATGCACTATAGGGTGGACCATCAATGTCAGCAATACTTAATCAAAATTGAGAAAAGAAATTTCAAATCCAAGAATGGGAGAATAACAGAAAACAACCAGCAAACAAGGAAAAAGAAAAATCTGGATTCATATTCCAAAACAACATGCTATTATTCCATTTTTATCACTTTAAGGCTCGTGAAGATACCTGGATATAGTAAAGGACAATGAAAATAAGAACTTCAGCAAGGAATGAATAGGAAACAACAACCAATCAACAGCAGTAACAACATCAACTTGACCCACACTCAACCCAGAAATTTCAGGAAAGATTTTCTAAGTTTTTGCTAAAAATCAAAGGAAAATCGAACCAGCCACCAATGGAATAGTAGCTGAATCTTTTTGTGCCTTTTTTAGGGTTTTGAAATCTAATAAGTGTGTGTCTGAGTGCAACTTTTCTTTTCTTTTTATGGAGTGTATATTCAAAACAGCATAAAAGAATATTCTACCCTAATTCATTGGATGGTACAACTGCTATGACATAGAATAATGTCCAGTTGTCCATTTTTCAGCATCTTTTAAAAGAAATTTTGGACAGCTGGTACTTCTAGAAGCTTCCTCTTCCTAGATATTTTTTCTAAAAATTATCCTAAGTTTCTGTTAGTTCAATTAAGACCCTACAGGTTTCTAATGATTTATAAATCAAGGTAAACAAGGACCAGACCATAAGGAATCAGGGTCCCCATTCAAATGACAAACAATGTTGAAATGATTCAATTTGAACCATAATATTAACCTAATCAGCAAATAAGAATGCTCATCTAATTAACCATAAGCAAATACTGGATTTAAACGACTAACCATCTAAACAACAATCAAACCAAGATTAAAAAGAAAACCGCAATAAAATACTAGAAATTAAATTACTCAGTTTATAAATCAAAATAAATTAATTAACTAAATTAACATTTGGAAATCTGACTAAAACTAACTAATTGTAGAATATAGGAGAGCAACAATCAAACAAAAAATGGAAGTAAAAACAGAATAGTGGTGCAAGCATAAAATCATTCTCAAAAGAAACTTAGGTATTAGTCTAGCCGAAATAACAAAAAATAGAGAAAAGAAACAAAGCGATAATTATAACATTTTTTTTATCAAAAAGTCAGACAATTAAACCATGCAAAGCAAAGAATGTTTTAAAAACCTAAATATGCTGATCCACAGATATTTTAAGAAAAGAAGAACAAAGAGGAGGGTTATTACCTAAAAATTGACAAGAAAGTCTTCAAATAGCACTTGATCAAAACATGATTTTTCTTGCCAACAAAAATCGACTAGCATAAATTTCAGGCCAACTCGAGCCTCGAAACTTAACGAATCAGACAGGGAAAGAAAAGAAGAAACTCGATTCTTTTTCTCTCTTCTTTTTATATCCGATTTTGAGAGCATTTGGTGGGATTTTGGGGAATAGGGTAATAGTTTGATGACGAGGGGAGGTTGAGGAGTATAGGGTATCGATTTGGGTTAGTTTGGAGGTGGTTTGAGGCGTCACCGGTGGAGATCATTTGGGGGCGGCTACGGTTTAGGTTAGAGATGGGGAATGGGAATTGGTCTCTAGGGTTGGGGGGGGGAGGTTTTCGGACTATTTTATAGGGGATTGGGTAAGCAGTTCCGAGCCGTTGGATCAAATGAATCCAACGGCTGAGATGAAAGACGGGGATAAACGGGGTCGTCTTTGAAGGGTGGGGATAGGACCGGGTTTTGAAAGGTTTTGGGCTTGGGTCTGGATTGATTTGGGTATAAGGTTTAGCCCAATTTCAAATTAAACCACCCTTTTTTTCTTTTCCAATTTCTTTTCTTATTTTTTTTCTTTTTTTTTCTTACTTTAATTAAAATCATAAATTAATCTAATTTTTAAAATTGAGCTAATTATCTAATTATAATATTTATGAAAATTAGTTGATCCTAAATTAAAAATAGAAAAATTACTAATCTAAAATTAAAAGCTAAAATGTAAAAAAGAGCCAATTTTTGCGATTTTCATTTTGATAAAGCAATTAATTAACTAATTAATCCTAAAATATGAACATAAAGTCTAATATGAAATGCATGATATTTTTTGACATTTTGTGGCATTCTTTAAGATCTCAATAAAAATTAAACGTGCACAAAAATGCAAACACTTATTAAAATCATACATAAATCCTATAAAAATTGCAAATAATTGGGAAAAAATCTATTTCTTTAATTTTATAGGAGTATTTTGAATAGGGCAAAAATCACATGTTCACAACAACTAGTGCAGGGGTTATAAACTGCCCTCCCTACTACACTAGATCTCTGTAGTGATGGGGACAACACTTCCTCATATGCTCTAACTCTCCACAATCATAAAAACCTCGAGATGGAAATGGCGGCAGGGCCTACATCGGACCTCTAGAACTAGAATAACCATTGGAAGAATCTGGTACTTACAAACCCTGAGCTGATAGAGCATGAGATGAACTCTAAGCTGGGAGGGAACTAAAAGGTGGCTGACTCGGACGAGCACTGTATGAACCATGACTAGCTGATGAACCATGATGAATCGGACGAGCCATCTGAGTGGGCCTGTAACGACGAACTCTATTGTTATGTGACTGCACTTCAGATGAGGTACCATTGAAACCACCATAACTATAGGGCATCTTTCTGTCACGCTCAAGCCTGCGAACAAACTCCAAACGCCTAGCAATCTCAACCACCCAGTCAAACCTAGCATTGGTCTCGACCTCTCGGGCCAAGAAAGTGATGGTTTGGTAGCCTCTCAGAGATAAGTACAGACGTCTCTGTACCAATCTGCAAGACTCTACTAAACTTTCTCATGACTGATGAGACCAAGGCAACCTAGGGCTCTAGTACCAACTTGTCACGATCCAAAATCCACAAGTCATGATGGCACCTAACGCAACCCTCTAGGTAAGTCAATATTCACATGATTAACAATGAAAATGAAATAACATAGTCTAAAAACTCAACAACATTAGGAATACCAAAAAATATCTTAGAATAAGGCAAAAGTGGTACTACAACCAACCCCCAAGTTTGGTGTTAGCTAGTACACGAGCACTACTGAATAACGAGGTACAAAATAAATCCTCTAATACAACTGTCTGAACATGATAAACAATAAAGATAAAGATAATGGGAAGAGAACTTCAAGGACTACATAGAGTATGGCAATTACCCCATAGTCTCCAAAATAGCTGGCATGACTCAAGCAGTAAAATCAGCTCGACCGGATATACCTGGATCTGCACACGAAGTGCAGAGTGTAGTATTATTACGACCCACCCAATGTACTCAATAAGTAACAACACTAACCTTGGGTTAAAAGAAGTGACAAGCTCAGAACAACATTCAAATTATAGTGCCAACAACTGATAACAGTCAAGAAAATACATGATAAATAGAAACAATAAATCAATGATATCAAGTTCATCTCATCCTCATTCCATGAATTTAGGCACGCTTTCAAGTATAACAGTTTAAAATCCAACATGGTAAAGCAGGTCAATTACCAATTAACATGAGGAAACTATATCTCTATGCCTACATGTCAAGTATACACGTAAATCAACAGTATAACAGTAGATCCATCAAGAGTATTTACACTTAGCATTGTATGGGTGCTTGGTATATCTGCCCATCATCAAGTACGTATATGTTACACTATGGCTGCGCCCACTGCTTGCATGTCAGACTTCGGAGGGGCGGATCCTGCCCAAGTGCTAATTATAATCACTTAGCTGAATGATGAGGCCCGGTGCACGCGTCGTCTCAAAATAATAGCACTAATCCTAATATGGGCCTTGCGCACGCGCCACTTCAAAATCAGTTTCAAACTGGCTCTAAGGCCCAAACTCAATCATTTACCATTCAAGTCTTAGATGAACACTCCTGAATTATTAACTTAAACAGTTTTTACTCTTAAGCGATATTAGCAGCATGTGAAGAGTCAAATAGGAAGTACTAAGACAGAGATATCATACACAGATATAGTAGCATGACTTAGAGCATATGTACAAATAAGGTGTGTAACTCAAAAATAGCAAGAATAGCCCTATCAAGTCTCAACCGATTGGAATATAGAATAGACATAATGTCTAACATGATTCATTGTTCAACTAATCAAACAAGTAGAAGGCATGTTGGGATAACACGATAAGATAGCAAAACAAGTCCGGTATTATCCTAAATGCCTTCCTAAACCATGAACAAACTGGTGCACGCACACACGCCCATCACCAAGCGCGTGCATCACCCCAATATCTTTCACATAACATAGTCCTTAGAGTGAAATACCCTTAAATACAAGTTTAGAAGTGTTACTTACCGCAAATTACGCACAACTCCAATAACCCTTCTCACGCGTATCGGCCTCCAAACGACTCGAATCTAGTCACAAATAACTCAATATCAACAAATAATGCTGTAGCAAACAACAGTAAACAAGAAAATTTCAATTTTAACAAAATCGAGAAGTCAACCCTGGGCCTACGCCTTGCAACCCGACAAAATTAACAACATACGAACACCCATTTAATTACGAGTCCAACTGTAATGACCCGACCAATCGTTTTGAGTATTTTAGCCCTGATCCACTATTTATAGCCTCCACCTTGTTTTATTATGGATATGTGATTTGACTGGGTGTTTGGTTTTGTTTCGGGTGAGTTTCAGGGTGTAATGGGACACATAGTCCCTAAGTTAGAGGTTTAAGTTGAAAGTGTTGACCGTAGTTTGACTTTTGCATAGATGACTCTGGAATGGAGTTTTTATGGTTCCAATAGCTCTTTGTGGTGATTTTGAACTTAGAAGCGTGTCCGTATGTTGATTTGGAGGTCCGTAGGTTGTTTCTGCTTGAATTGGCAAAAGTTAGAAAGTTGAAGGTTTGGAAGGTTGAGAAGTTTGACCGTGAGTTGACTTTATTTATATCAAGGTCTGATTTTGATTTTGGAAGTTTTAATAGACCTGGCATGTCATTTATGACTTGTGTGCAAAATTTGAGGTCAATCAGGGTTGATTTGCTATGATTCGGCATTAGTTTTGGAACTCGGATTTTCGTAGTTTCAATAGGCTTGAATTGGGTTGTGATTCATAGAATCGATGTTGTTTTGGCATGATTTTTGGCCTCGAGTAAGTCCGTTATGTGTTATTGAACTTGTTGGTATATTCGGACGGGGTCCCGGGTGAGAGTCAGATTGAAATCAGATCATTTTTGGACTTGTGAATTGTTGAAGCTGCTGGTTTTTCTGTTCTGATTTCCTTCTACCTGTTCGCGAAGGTTCTCCCGCGATCGCATAGAGTGATCAGGGATTGCTGTGATTTTTCTCTTCACATTAGCGAAGGTAAGGGCGCGATCGTGAAGTTTGCTAAGATTTTTTCATTGGGAACACGTGAGGTATGTCGTGTTCGCATATAAGGAAGGTGAGGCTAGGAGCTGAGGCATGTTTGTACATCGCACTCGCGTGACCTGGACACGATCGCGTGGGTAGAGGAAGCTGGTGATCACATTCGTGACTGGCTTCACGTGATTATGAAGAGTATTTTATTAAGCTGGGGATAATTGTTCTACGCGATCGTGAGTCTTCGTCCGCGATAGCGATAGAGGATGATTGGGCAGCAATATTAAAATTTCAAAACGAGGATTTCATCTCATTTTTTATTTATGGACTGAGAGAGCTCGGTTTTTGGCAGCGATGTTTTGATGGATTTTCAAGGAAATCATTAGGATAAGAGATTTTAATTGGGTTTTGGCTATATAACATGAATCCATTGTTATTTCAACATTTAATTTGTGATTTGAGTTGGAAATTTGGGAAAAAATTGTCAAAACTTCTTGGACTAAATTTTTTGGATTTGAAAGGCGATTTGAGGTCGAATTTGAGTAATTTTTGTATGGTTGGACTCGTTATTCAATGGGTGTTCGAATTTTGTAATTTTTGTTGGGTTTCAAGACGCGAGCGTGGGGTTGACTTTTTAGTTGACTTTTTATTTTTCTTTAAAGATCGTAACATTTAATGTTCGGAATAGTTTCCTATAGTTTATATTTATGGTATGAAGTTGTTTTGGCTAGATTCGAGCCGTTTAGAGTTGGATAATTGAGGAAAAGGCATACTAGTGGTTTGAGGTAAGTGTATTGCCTAACTTTGTGTGGGAGAATTACCCCTTAGGATTGATATTATTTTTGTGTTAATTGTGATGTGTGGAAGCCATGTACATAAAGTGATGAGTGTGTACATGGGCTAAATGGGAAAAAGATAAAATACATATAAAGAAAATCAAAAATATGTGTAAACAATTACCAAAACTATATTTTCCAGATGAAAAAAGACAGTTCACGTACGTAGTAGAAACTGATTCTAGTGACCACAACTATGGAGGAGTTCTAAAATATAAATATGATAATGAAAAGATTGAACACCATTGTAGATATTATTCAGGATCATACACAGAACCACAATTAAAATGGGAGATAAATAGGAAAGAACTATTTGGATTATATAAATGTTTGTTAGCATTTGAGCCATATATTGTTTATAACAAGTTTATTGTAAGAACAGATAATACACAAGTAAAATGGTGGATAACACGGAAAGTACAAGATTCAGTAACTACGAAGGAAATAAGAAGGCTTGTATTAAATATACAAAATTTTACATTTACAATTGAAGTAATAAGGACTGACAAATATGTTATTGCAGACTACCTATCAAGACAAAGGTACCCAAACTGATGAAAGCCAAGAAACAAATGATTTATTTGCAATCCTTACTACTTTATCTTTACAGATGGATGGTATGGGAAAAGATTACAACAGCTAGAGAAAAGCCAGCCAAGTCAGCAGCATGACTATAAAGATGCGGAGCTAAGTCGATCGGAAGATTCAAAACTTCCAGAGTTAGAAGGAGACGTTGGGAAACTCCAAAAAACCCATAACAAAGTTTGCTTATATACAGCTGCAGGTACAAGTAAACAAGTTAACAAAAAGCCACATACCAATGTCAATTTAAACAACATATTTGATAAACCAATTACTCCGAAAAGGCCAAAAGAAACAATAGTTACGACACCACAAACCTCAACCTATGCCAACAACCTACACCAAAATAAAAAAAAAATATAACCATATTACCCAGACCTATATTGAAAATATATACAAAATCCAAAAATTTCTAAACCTTAACCCCAGAGCAACTACTACAACAGATCCAACACAGGACTATATAACCCAAAAACTCCAAGGATATAATAGACTTATTGCACAGCCAAAAACTAAAGCCAATTTAGTAAAAACATGTTACAATTATGGATTACTTAGCACTGTATATACCTATGATGGAGAAGAGATAAGTGGAATACCGGAACTATATAAAGCATTTATTACATTTAAAAGAATTACAAAAGGAAACCTATTTTTTATAAAATTCTATACAGCACCAGCTGAGATACTATACGATGAAATAAAACCTATTATACAGGTTGTAAAAATAGGATTGACGTGAGATATGATAATACCAGAAGAAATAGAACAACAACCAGAAATACCAAAAATCGAGATACCAGGTTTTTACGCCAACAAAAGAATAATTGGAATAGCAACTATTATCCAAGAATTAGCCAACAATTATTTACAAGAAAATGCTATCTGGAGCTACTACTCAAGAGATCAACTAATGATATATACGAATTCAAGAGAACTACGTCAAGGAGATATGGATGAAGTCCAAAAATGGATTTTATCATTACTAAAACCAGAGATACAACCAACTACAAGAGCACTAAAGAAAGGATTTATTTCCAATGAATTATTGACAAGATACTGCAAATTAGTAGGGCACAAATACCCAGATCATATATGTTCAAAATGCAACGGAGAACATAATCATGTACCAGAAGTACAACTGGAATGAACCGTACCTATGCATGAAAATGCGAATGACCTATGCAAGAGATCAACTAATGATATATGCGAATTCAAGAGAACTACGAAAAGGAGATATGGATGAAGTCCAAAAATGGATTTTATCATTACTAAAACCAGAGATACAACCAACTACAAGAGCAATAAAGAAAAGATTTATTTCCAATAAATTATTGACAAGATACTGCAAATTAATAGGGCACAAATACCCAGATCATATATGTTCAAAATGAAACGGAGAAGATAATCATGTACCAGAAGTACAATTAGTAGACTCGTACCTATGCATGACACAATATTTACACGTGCATGACATTATAAATGTTTCAGAAGTTACAAAGTTGTTCAGATATAGAGATGGATTTCTTTATTCCATGTTTCATTGTTGTCCTTTACGTACTGATTTTCATACCTTACATACTCAGTACAATTTTCGTACTGATGCCCTATTTCATGGGGCCTGCATTTCATGGCTACAAGTGCAGGTAGGCAACTGACATTCCCCCTTATTAGCGTGTTCCACTTGATCCGGAGCTGCTTTTGATTTTGATATGATATGCCTGTACTATATATATAGGTATGACGTGGATCAGTCCCGTCTTTGTACAGTTGTATTTCTATTAAAGGTCTATAGACAATGATGTACAGTTGGATAGTATGTGGCCTTGTTGGCTTTTAGTTTTGGGTATATACTAGTCTATAGTAGCCTTGCCGGCTCGCCCACTATACTCCGCATGTACATGTACATATGCCTTTATGGAAGGTTCCCTTAATGTATGTTATCCTCGTAATTCAGCAGACATCATTCAGGTTTATATATTAGACGCAAACTTAGGGGTGTTCGATAGGTAGGACTCGTGTGCCCGTCGCGGCCCATCGGTTTGGGTCGTGACAAAAGTTGTATCAAAGCAGTCCTGTCTTAGGGTTGTCTACAGACCACATCTAGTAGAGTCTTATTTATGGGTGTGTTGTGCACCACACTTATAGTTAGAAGGCTATAGGATATATAGGATGTTATCTTCTCTTTTTATCTTAGATCGTGCAATATAAGAATTCATGTTCCAAAGATTATGTTATATTTTCAGCGATGCCTCCAAGGACTACAACCACCCAGAAGGGAAAGTCCGTGGCTGGTGAGACTACTAATCGAGCACCAAGAGTTACGAGGGCTCGGGGAGAGTCTCAGAGTGAGATTCCATCTCAGACTTCACATACCCCACCCTTTCCAGAAGAGCTCTGAGGGGCACTAGCTCCAGCACCCGTCCCTGTACTTCCAGCTCCTCAGCCAGATGCACCGGGACAGGAGATGAGAGATGTTATTCAGCTATTAACCCGATTAGTAGTTGCACAAGCTCGGCGTCAGGAAGTAGGTATTAGTCATATAGATAGGTCCCTCGGTGCAAGGGTTCATGACTTCATTAATTTAGACCCTCCGGTATTCACTGGGCCAGATCCAAATGAGGACCCTCAGGTATTTATTGATAGGATGTAGATGACGTTAAGGGTAATGAAGGCCACTACGACTAAGTTAGTTGAGCTAGCTTCCTATAGACTCCAAGATGTCGCAATTATTAGTACGAGTCTTGGGAATGGTCTAGAGATGAGGATGCCCCTCCAGCAGTATGGGAGGAGTTTACAGAAGCTTTTCTTCGTCATAATCTGCCACCCGAACTTAGGCAGGCTAGAGTTGATAAGTTCTTGACCCTTCAGCAAGGTAATATGAGTGTACGTGAGTACAGTCTTCAGTTTGATTCATTGGCTAGGTATGCTCCCACTATTGTATCTAAGATAGAGGATCGGGTTTACCAGTTCGTGATGGGATTAGAGCCTCACTTTCTTAACGATTGTATGTCGGTGTCACTTCATTCGTACATGGATATTTCTCGTATTCAGGCATTTACACAGGGTGTAGAGGAGCGTAAGAAGAAACAGAGGGCCGATCGTGAGCATGATAGGATCATAATAAGAGAGCAAGGTTTTCAAGTCCTTTTGGTGAGTTTTGAGGTGGTTAGAGGCAACAATACTCAAGGTATCCAGCCCAACCATCGGATAGCATGCCCCCTCAGTTTGGCGGTAAGAGATTTGATCTTTACATATATTCAGGGCATGGTCCAAATTCCAGGGCCTCAGGTTCTCAGTATAGGGGTGATTCAAGTCAGATGAGGCCGCCCTTGCCATGATGTGCTCAGTGTGGTAAGCAACATGCTGGGTAGTGCCGTATGGGACTGGGTATTTGTTATGCTTGTGGCTATCCAGGCCACGTTATGAGGGATTGTCCGACGAGAGGTGATGCAAGCATAGCTCAGCTAGTGGGATCTGTAGCTGGTTTGCCATCATTAATACGCCCCCTGGGCAAGGTCCACAAGAACCAATGGGTCGTGGTAGATTCAAAGGTGGAGCATCTAGTTGGAGCAGTCCTCAAAACTACATTTATGCGTTGGTAGGATGACACGATCATGAGTCATTACCTGATGTTGTTACAGGTATATTATCAGTCTCCTCATATGATTTATATGCACTAATTGACCTAGGTTCCACCTTATCATATGTTACTTTTGTTGGTTGCTAGTAAGTTTGGAATAAAACCTGAATTTGCTAAACCTTTTGAGGTGTCTACACCTGTTGGGGACTTAGTGATACCCAAGAGAGTATATAGGGGTTGTATAATAATAGTTCATGATTAATCTACCGTAGCAGACCTAGTTGAGTTTGATATGGTAGAATTTGATATTATAATGGGTATGGATTGGTTGGCTTCGTGTCATGAAATCGTTGATTATAGAGAAAAGATAGTTCGACTTCAATTTCTAGGGGAGCCTGTTTTGGAGTGGAAAGGTAATACAGTGTCGCCGAGAGGAAGATTTATTTCTTATATCAAGGCAAGGAAGATGATCAGTAAGGGTTGTATTTATCACTTAGTGCGGGCTCAGGATATGGAAGTGGAGTCACCAACCATTCAGTTCATCGCTCTGGTTAATGAGTTTCCCAATTTTTTTCTTGATGAGCTCCGGGTCTTCCGCCAGACAAGAAATTGAGTTTGCCATTGACCTACTAATTTGGGAGAATGATCAACTAGCTCATTTGGGAGTTTAGTTAGTAGACTCTAACAATGGTGGAGTTGTACTCTAGAATACTGTAAAATCATCTCTCATAGCTAAAGTAAAGGAGAGGCAGTACGATGACCCGGAGTTGGTCAAGTTGAGAGAGCGAGTTCCGCAGTAGAAGAAGCCATTGTTAGAACTCAAAGGAGATGGAGTTCTTAGATACAAGTGTCGTTTGTGTGTTCCAGATGTAGTAGAGCTACGAGACATGATTATGTCAGACGCACATTATTCGTGGTACTCCATTCACCTTGGGTCAACTTTCCTTGTTCGCAGAAAGCTCTTCGGATTATATACCGCTGCTCAAAAGTGGGCCTGGATTATACACCGCTGCCTACCCTTATACTCCAGCTCGACGTGGTGCTCTGCCCCGAGCTAGGAGCTTGCACGGCTAGACATTCCAAGAAGCGGATTCTAAGTAGTCGTGTAACGGGGACCGAGGCTTTTTCGGTCCGCTGTCTCTCCGAGGTTCTCTTGGCGAGTGAGGGTCCTCGAGCTTCGGAGAGCTATGGCATTTTTTCATCCCTCCCTACTCTTCGCTGTATCCCTTGGGGATATTAGTATGGAAGGCTAGGATAAAAATTCTGAGGATGTGCGTCCGAAGGCACCTGTTGTTGGAGGCAGACCTTCGATGGTGGACCGGTCTTCGGGCTTTTACTTCGCGTGTGCATCCCTTTGTTTCTTCCTTTATGCGTAGAGATCTTTTGTAGGATTTTGTAATTGTATGTAATGACCCCTCGAGGGCTGTTGTACGTGGATCTTTATGAATATGAATATACCCCATTGACTTCTGCTTTTGATTCTTGCCTTGTAATTGCATGTTCTCGTGCCCTTCGAGTCCTTTTGAATGTCTTCCTTTACTATTGACCACTGCTATCTAACTCGGGTGGGATCGTTCTTTCCGATCCTCTGCTGATCGACGTGGCTTTTTTCCAAGCCCCTCGCCTTACCTCGGACCAAGCCTGAATAGATCTGATAGGTTCAGGCTATCGGGATCTCCTAGTTGTGTTGAGATAATATGTTGAGTTTCGGAGCTTTCGAGAATGTTATCCTGAATGAAGGTCAACTTTAGGTACCTGGGGGTCCCTTTTGATATTGATGCAGATAGCTTTTTAAAGCGTATATGATAGACTTCTGTTGAGGAGTTGCCTGTACTCAGGAACTACCTCGAGCTTTCATGGAGCTTTCGTGATCGGAACTTCCCGTGCTTATTCCTCTTTTTTAGAAAATCAAACCATGAGACTGGGTACTGCCTTGAGTCGAGTGATGGCGTTGAAAGCTTCCCAAAGTCCGACTTCGTTTTGGCGGGAATCCTCGAGGTAGAATGCTGCATCAAAATTCGAGATAATATGGCTGACTCCTGAGTCCTGGATTCTCGTCAAAGGATGCTTTTGGGATCGGGTATCACCCAATCGATCTGTATCGAGGCTGTTGGCTTCCCAGGGCTCACTCCGGGTAGGCTAGTCATCGCCGCTTCTCGCATATATGTGGGACGGTTTCGGGTTCTTTGAAAGACCTCACTATTTTAGATAGTTGCCCTTCCGCTTTGGCATAGGGTTCTTCATTTCTTCAGATGCAAAAAGCTGGAGCATGTCCTTGCTTTGATCTGTTAGTTTTACCATAGTCATGGCAACCACTTCGGGGTCGGCCCGGCGGGGAGTGGGGAGTGTTGCTCCCGGCGCTCAAGAACCACGGGAGTTCGCTCTGAAGACCGTGTCTTTGATGACAGAGGAACTTCTGGAGATGGTGAGGAGATACTGTGGATGGAACGATGGGATAACGCTGCAGGTGCTTTCCCCGGATGAGAGTATTATGGACTCCCCTGATGGATTCTTGAGTGTATACCTATATCCTTTCGCATTCCCCCCCCCTTGATAGGGTCGTGCTTGATTTTTTCTTAAAGTATCGGGTTACTTTGGTGCAGATACATCCATTGTTTTGGTGAGTGGTGCTAATGATGAGGCTCTTTATGGAGAGGGCTAGGCTTGAATTCATGCTTAGCCACCTCGTCAGGCTATTTCGGCCCTTTCATCACCAAGGCCTACTAACCCTGAGGTGTCATTCGTCCATGCCTTTTGTTGTCGATGACGAAGAATAGGGGGATCGAGAGAGGGCCAGTTGGTTTGTCCTGGTCCAAACGGCCGACATTATCCCTGTGGAGCTTTTGCCATTTCCCGAGGGATGGAATTATGCACGTGAACATAGCGTCTTGTGCTTTTTCAGATTTCGCTTATAGCAAAAATCAGTTGAGTAATCGTGTTTTTTCCACTTTTGTAGCAGCTTTATAGATGCCAGGCAAAGTTCTTGACCTGCCCGACTGGGTCCGGAGGCTGGTGACCCATTCTACCTGCGATAAGCGTAGGTGGCAAGCTGTATTCCGCATCAGATGGGGAGCGAAATACCAAGGTATGCGCGAGCTTCCTTTGCCTTGGCCTTCATACATTTGAGGTAACATTTCTCCCTCTTTCTTTTGTACTGGCTTCACCATTTGCAAGCATCAGGTGGTTCTTTGGGATGATGCAGTGCTCTTCCGAAGGGGGGAAGGAGGCGTCGTCCTCCGAGCTGGGGGACGATGGCAATAAATGGGGTTGGAACCCGCAGTATGATGGAGCTTTTAGTGGCATTCGATGAGCCCATGCCTTTGAGGAGAGGGCATTGTTCGAGCCTGCTGTACCCGGAGTATCTGATTCCCGTACGGCGGTTCATCCGAGTGAATATGCTTTGCCCGAGGTTGGTTCTCCTGGGGTCGAAAAGGCAGGATCAACAGGATTGTGCTTTGACTTCGAGGAAGTCCGCCAGCTTCACTTAATGGTGAGTTTAGGCAAAAAATTTCTGTATTGCGCATCGTCATATCTTTATCGAGTTTTCCTTTTGTAGGCCTATGATAGGCTCAGGTTTGAGCTGCTTCGTCAAGGAGCCAGGCTTCGGAAAGTTCTAGATGAGGGCGAGTCCCTTAGGCTCCTTAGCGAGGATAAGGAGGTTGAGTCGCTGCATTGGCAATATGAGGCGTACCAGAGCTTGAATTACGAGAGCTACTTTTAGACCTTAAGTTTAAGCCCCTTTTTGTTCTATTAGCTACAAAAAAAGGACGGAGGCCTTGGAGTACCTTAAGGGCGACATCGACCGCGTCAGAAATGCGTGCGGTGAGCTAAGGGCTCAGGTGCAAGCTCAAGATTTAAAAGAGACAGGCGCTTTGGCGAAGGTCCTTAGCTTCAAAGCCCAACTCCGCTTGGCTCATGACAATTCCACATTTCAAGCGGATATGATCGGGAAACTCAGGTCTGATCTCTCGAAGATCAAAGCTGAGATAATCGTTGCCTAGTCTAAAGTGGCATTAAGCCAGACCAAGGCTGATCATGAAATGGTGATTTGTATGAAGGATGCTGCTAATGCCCAAGCCGAGCTGAAGCGAGCCCTCGATCGAGAGTAGAGGATCAAGGAATAAGTTCGTTGCGTATCCTGAAGATAGGAACTTGAGGAGATCGGTGTAAGAGGCTTCGTTCTCTCAGAGGAATTGGCTCGAGCAAGGGCAGACGAGCATGACGCTCGCTCACTTCTTGCTAACATCGCAGAGAGCGAATCTGGTAGGTTGTAGCTCTTTGGAGCGGAGTGTAGATTTTGTTGTTTTTCCGATTTGTATTTGATACTTGTAGAGCATGTTTGTAGATGGAGAGTGCGCCTTCTTCGCGTATGTAAGATATGAGGAAACTTGAAGCTTTATTTCTTCTACATCTCTTTTTGTATTGCTTTTGACCAGGCGGGCTTATCTCCGTGTTTGGCGGGATCCTCGTAGGTCCAGAACTGATCATGTAGGCTCGAAGGCTTTTAATTATGATCCTTGACGTGAGCAAGCATTGGGGCCTCCGTGTTTTGCCTAGCTGTTTAGGCTTAGTCTCCGAGTCAGGCCTTGACTAGAGCTTGTTCGACCTTCAATCTTCTGTGTCCGTGCGGGCAGATAGTGTTTGTTCTTATTTTTTGCCCTTGGGCATTTGCCGTTTCAACTATTTTGGGTCCAATCTCTGAGTCGTATTGTTATTCGAGCTTTAATTGACTCTCAAGGTCTTTCCTGCCTACATGGGTGGATGACAATGGCCTTGTGTGCTTTGGGTCAAAGTGACCTTACACGCTCGTGGCCCGAAGGCTCACTCGGCTGGCGACAGTGGCATTTATGTCGTGCCCTTATGCATATTGCAGTTTAACTATTTTGGGTCCAGTCTCTGAGTCGCGTTGCGATTCCAGCTTTAATTGACCCTTAAGTTCTTTCGATTTTCAGACTGGCAATAGTGCCTCTTACACTATTTTGGTCATTGATACCTTTTAATATGTGTCCTGGAGGCTTATATAGTTAACTATTTTGGATTCGGTCTCCGAATCGGGTTACGATTAAAGCTCATTTTAATCCTCAAGTTGTCAAATTTCAAGTTGGCGATGATGGCTCTTATGTTGTTTGGTCGTAGAGACCTTTTAGTGTGCGGCCTGGAGTCTCGTTTGGCTGGCAACAATGGATCTTACGCTGTTTTGCCCGTGGGCTTTTTGTAGGCTTTGTTTTTTGCTCGTTAAGGTCTTTTGAAATAATTTTGCTTGACCCGTCGTCGGTTCCGGAAGAACCTCGATTTCAAGTCGTTATCGGCGATGTTTGAGCACCTCGAAAGGTTTTTCGCTCGTAGGTCAAGTAGATCGACGCCTTGTGATTTTGAGCTGACATGGTCAAAGCTCGTTTTTGCCTATTGAGGGAAGCCTATTTTAACCAGTTCTTTCAAAAGTATATTCGAAGTAGTGGCGTGCTATTTTTGTTTAGCAACGGTCGGGCGTCCCCGAGTCGCGTTAATTTGGTTGTATCAGCCATTTTGACCATAGTCATATGTGTTTGGCCAGAGCCATTTTTGATCCCGAGTGATAGTTTATGCATCTACACCGAGGTTATGCCCTTTCGGGACTCTTACAAATGCGACATATAGCATAAACTTCTGGATTTTTGAGTTTCATGCCTGTTGAGGTTTTATAGTTTGTCATGCCTATTGAGGTCTTACAGTTTGTCATGCCTGTTGAGGTCTTACATTTGTTGTTGCTTTGTATATTAGATCTGGTTACATCGAGTCTGTCCGCTCGGGGTCTTACAATTTCGGGTTTTCTAGTGCATGGCGATTGACGACAGTCTCTGAGTTATTGAGTTTGCTTAGGCTCGAAGGCCACTGTTTGTGTGCTCGGAGCTACCTTGTTGGGGCTTCATGAGCCCGAAGTTCCGACCCTGAGGTCATGCGGGTGCCAAATTATTGACGCTAAGCCCCCGAGCATTACGTGATGCATTTGGTTGAAGGGTTCCTTCCAATAGTACACTACGATTTCCTTGTTTGGAGAATAATATGCTGAAAAGATATCCTTTTATTGCTTGGCATAAACACACATTGTTTCACTGTCGTGAGCCCGGCCCGCGCAGGCGCGGTTCCTTGGACCATTCGATCTGGTACATGATTCACTATTGAAACTCAGTCTAACATATTTGGGTCCTTCCGAGGGGATGGTGCCCTTAAAAGAAGATCATCTCTCGTCGTTTGACTGCAGAAGAAAGCCTATGATCTTGTCGAATCCTCCTCTGGGTGTACGTTACTCTGCTAATAATCTTGTTGGCGAGACCCTCTTTGGGGCGGAAGTTCGATCGAGGGAAGAGAGTGTGGTGGGCCCTGCTAAGGCCTTGGGATTTACGAGTGGAGTAAGAACTTCAGAATGTCTCGGTCGATTGTCTACATACAGGTTAGTGAAAAGATAACAAAGGAGTGAAGCAGTTCTTCCTCACCGCGGGATGTGCAGGCAACGTTTTGAGATTTGGTATGTTCCTGCCCTTTCGAGGTGTGAGCCCTAATATAGCCCTCCGCTGTGTTTAATCAGGCTTGGCCGAAGATGCAGTTGGTTTACCCTTTGATCCTTCGGAGGGTGGAGGTATTGATGCCGGCGATTTTCCATATGTTAGGGAATTTCCCCTCGTCGCGTATTGCTCCCTGTCGACTTATTTTAATTACGCCCTTTGCGTGGGATTTCATTCTTTTGGAGAAATGGGGCCGACGCTGTCTCCGGGCATTGTGCCCGCGGCTATCCGAATAAGACGTCCGTACCTTGCACCTTCTTTGATGGTACAGAGCCCAGCATCCCAGCTCAAGCTTAGATGGGCTGTATTGAGAGAATGGTCTTCCTGCTTGCTGTGGTGATCGTTGTTTGGAATCCGTCAAAGATTCGAGGTGCGGGAGCAATTTAGTTCTTTAGTCCGAAACGCCCCATCGACTTTGGTCCGACATCATTGGTATGCTTGATCGAACCACCTGTATTCATGAACACATGTCATATTTGGAATAGATCAAATGAGGGAGAGGGTTACCAATGCATCAGTGTGAGGCCAAGGCGAAGTCTCAGTGTCCTTTTCTTTGGATGTAAGGATGTCTTCTGGAATATATCCCTGGACCCGTTCTTCCCTAGCAATGAACATTTTTACTTTCCATTTTATGAGTCCTCAAAGGGTGTCGCCACTCCTCCACAGTCGTGGTAACACGCCGCAGCTTGTTTGCTTCGTTCTTTCTGGTTGCCTTCGTCCATTGGGGCTAGATTCGATCCTGACCGCTCGACAGTACTCAGTGGTGATTTTTATTGAGCAGTGCGGCTGTTATCCTCCTGAGCTGGTGGCCATTTTTGACCCCATGGTCGTGCACACCTTGCGGTTCCCGCGCCGTGTTGTAGTTCTTTTGAAGGGGACTTGGTCGAATAGGTCTGAGTCGTTTGGCGTCCCTAGTTTCACTTATGGTGATCACGATGTTTGGTATAAAAATGCTGAAACAATATTCTGTTGGGTGGGGTGCCCCTACCGGCTATGCCTCATCGAGCCTAACTCTGCTGAAGGTTCCTTGAGGATGTTGCCCTCGAGCAATTACCCGATCGTTGCTAGGTGGGTTGTATCTTGTGGCATTCCTCCCATCCGTGGCTCATTGATGGTACCTCCTTCTATTTGGCATTAGTTTCTTTGTTGGGAGCCTGCTTGGGTATACCGAGCCCGAGGAGGTTCACCGATGGTCGTCCATGGCCGTGATTCATAGCTGGTGATGGGTACGGGCGTCCGACCAGATCTCGACTGGGTATCTGATCAAGCTTCATTTGAAATGTCCTGGAGTTGTCGGGCATGGTTCGTTTAAGCTTAGGGCGAAGGCCGGTGTTGCCCAGTCATCTGAAATTGGGAGCGATCTCATTCGTTCTATCAGGGAATAAGGCGCGACTTCTTGTGGCATTTCATTATTTCTTTATTCGGCCTCATATGTGTCGGGCTCTCCCAATGCTGCTTCAATGGCATCGGCGTATGCCTCTACGGAGGAATCTGTTGTAACGGTAAGCGAGTTTGTGAGGTCAGGCGCTAGGCTACATTGCCATATCATGGTTCCTTTTGAGAGTGTTCCCTGGACTTCTTCAACGAGACGGGCTCGAACTCGTCATCTTGAAGGTCGCTGACTTTCCCCGCGCACGTGTAAGCAGTGGTGCACTCGTCGGGATCCGAGGTCCTGTCGCACTTAGGGAGTTCTGACGTTCTGGATTTTCATGAAACGGGTTCTGGGACAGCTTCCTCGGGGGACAACTATTGCATGAACCTCCACGAACTTAACTCGATCCTCTTGGAGAGATCCCCAAGAATCTTCGTTATGGCAGGGTCTGTTATCGATCCATTGTTGCTTGATCTTTCAGGTACTCGTTCGGCGCGGGGAGTTATTTCCGGCGCTACTGTGCTGGGAGTCTTCGGATGGCTCTGCAACTGAGCGATAGCTAACTACTGTGCCTGCAACATTTCAAAAATGTCGTGAAGACCAACTTCCTATGTTTCCTGAGCCGGGGTTTGTTGGGCTTCCTGTTGGTCGATATGCTGTATGCTCCCATTGGTGTGCGAGACTTTGTCGACCTGCTGCGCGCCTTGCGAACCCGCATCCGCTGGAATTGGCCCAAATGCATTATCGGGGTTCTGCGGCATCACGCCAACCACTGGAACAGCCACACCGTTTCCTCCGTGATTTTCGGGGTAGTCGTTCTCGACACTGTTTACCGAGCTAGACATGACCTGAAATCAAGAGATCTTTGGACAAGAAAAAGTGTGAAAGATAACGTACTTTTGTGCAATAGAACCAGCAAGAAAATAATCACTATCCTTTTTAGCCCCACGGTGGGCGCCAAACTGTTTACCGTAAAAATGGTAACAACAATTAAATTTGTAAATGGGATTCTAAAATTACGTGATCTATTCTCGAGCTAGTTGTTTAGAGCAATTGATGCTAGGAATGTGAAGTTTAATGATGAAATGCATGCTAGGAACGGGGCAATAACCAAACCTAAAGGCTTACTGTCCGGGCGTGTTTTACCGTGGGGATACGGGCTAAAATGGGGGATTGGACCGACAAAGAAACCTACTTCCCGGGTGTAATACTGGTCGATGGGGGACCTCAGGGTCGACGTCAGTGCTGAGCTTGTGGTATCAGGGGTAGTCGGGAATAGGATAACGGTTATGATATAATCAAACAAGGCTCTTTATATCCAATATCAAGCGATAAAATGAAGAACAAGTAGGAAAGCGATAAATATTAAAGTGGCCTCGGGACAGTGAGAACGAGCAAGTTAGAAAGAAGAGAGAGAGAGAGAGATATTATTGCACTCGTGGAGAAATGGTTGGAGCAACATCAGCCTTTTACAAGGTAGTGCGAGTTCCCTTTATAGGAGGGTAACTCTGCCATAGTACACCATTTATTAATAATAAAGTATGGAGATGGGATGGCTTGACGCGACGCCTCAGCATAGGCTCTGGATAGTCGGCCCTGTCAGACATAGCCATGTGCCTTAAGAGCTTCCCCCTCTATCCTAGCTTGGATCTCCATTTTCTCTGAGTCGGGGCTCGACGAGGCCCGAGGGAGGAGACTTGGTTGTGGCTCCACGCCCTCGGGGTCTCGAGGCATTCCTCCGAAATGGCTTGATAGCGCGAAAATATGTCTTCTGATTTTCGCCGCATACTGGAATCAATAAAATCACAATAGAATCCCAGCAAAGGAACAATAGTATAACAATAATATCCCGGCAAGGGAAACAATATCATAAGCATTAACATTCCGGCAAGGGAAACAATATCATAAATCTCTTCTCGTTCCCACAATCACATCACAACATAAATCTCAACTTGATCCAATACTCAAAAAATTTCAATTACAATGAATACTTCTATAAGCCTTGTTCAACATTGATAATCATCATATTAAGTATGGATAATACATAACGGAGTCACAACAATCATAGTATAAGACTCACGGGTGTACTTGACACCAACGTATAGATACTCGTCACCACACCTATACGTCGTACTCAACAATTAACACATAAAAAATAAGACCACAACTCCTATTCCCTCAAGCTAAGGTTAGACCAAATGCTTACCTTAATTCCATGAACACAATCAGGCCTCAACTACCACTTTACCTCTCGATTCCACTTCCAATTCACTTGTATCTAGTCACAATTTACTTAACGATATCAATAAATGCTAAATAAACCACTTCTAATTCATGAAAATAGGTTTTCTAATGATTTCCCGAAAAAGTCAAAACCCGAGCCCGACCCACTTAGTCAAAACTCAAATTTAGAACCAAAATCCGATCACCCATTCACCCACGAACTCAAATATATAAATTTTTTTTAAATCAGACCTCAAATCAAGGTCCAAATCCCCAAAATTTGAAAATCTTAAGTTCTACCCAACAATACCCAAATTCTCATGAAAATCCCTAGATTTTGTGATGAAATCTGGTTAGAAGATTTTATACGGCAAAATTGGAGGGTCCAATTTCTTGTCATTAAAGCATTCCAGGAAATCATCTCGAGACCTCGACGCGACGAGGTTGTGGTCGAGCTCCCTCCATCGAGGTCTGTTGATGCCCAACCTAACGACATTGTTGGTCGCGGTCATGATGGGAATGGGGAGTTCCCATGGCATACAACTAGTACTGGCAAAGCCTGGTGCCATCTAGTTGTCCCATCCCCCTATTTTTGTAATTAATGCTTTTGTACTATGCTGGGATTTCTCTCATATATAAAGGGGGTCTTTGACATTTTGTAAACTCTCTGTTGCTCCAGCCGCTCCATAAGAAATATAGAAGAACATTCTCTTTGCTCTCTCATATACTCTCTTGATATTATTATCATCATATTTGTTCATCATTTATTGCTTATTGTTGGCCATAAAGAGCCTCCATTAATTTTATTATAACTGTTAGCCATACTTCGACCACCTTCGATAGCTCCGACAGTCATTGCCATTAAAGTTGTTCAATTACTCAATTGTTTCACTTTATGCAATTCTCCTCTTCTCCGAATGTCGACAGCATCTTTATCCAAAACCGACGACGCCGAAGCTCTACGCCTGCATCGTATTCTCTCTAGAAAGCTCTATTTGGATGTACCTCCTTCTAAGGTATATAACTGAAACTTGTTCCTTTTTAGTTCAATTTTTATTTAAAAATTTAAAGTAAGAGTTTTACAGGAACCTCTCAGATTTTAATTTTGTCGTTTTTTTGTACGATCAGGTTCCGTTAATATACTCGTCATCCTACGACATTTCTTTTCTCGGGATCGAAAAACTGTAAGAACTGCAGTTTATGCTACCTGCAAATGAAATTTGTTTAGCCAAAAAAAAAATATTGCAGGATTAAATAGTGAAATATATTGCCGAAATGAGTTTATATCGTTTAATGCTTAAAATTTTTGATTCCTAAATTCCTTATGTCTACCTAAAAACGGAAGCATAATTATCATCGCGGAAAGTTCTAGGAATGATTAGTTCGAAGGTATATGTAGTTCTGGATGAAAGGAAAAAAATTTGGTGAAACTCTAGAAGTGCAATAGAAGTACTAAAGCTGGTTATCTTAACTTTGTATTTTATGATATAAGTTTAATGATATTGAGTTTGGAAGTAATTGGCATCTGTTCCTGGTAAATCATGACAATTTGAAATAGGAAGTTTTATATTATGGGAATGTGGTGGATATTGGAAGATGATAACTAACTTTTTCTATGTACATGGCTGGAAGAAAATTTGAACGTTGTGAAAGGTTGGATGGAGTGTTGATAAATAAAGAAGATGAAATAATGGAAGTATAGTCCAATTCAATCTGAATGAACAACATATCACTATTCATATATCTATTCTAGATACATTCCTCCGGCTACTTAAATCCATTCCATTCAATACTAAACAAACAGATTAGGGGTTCTTTACTTTTTTATCGAAAAAAGAATAGCAATATTCATAAAGAAACACCGGACTAACATACGTATAACAACAATAACTAAGTTTTAATCCCAAATAGATTGTAACGACCTGGGACCAACTGCTGATGTATTAGCCATTCTAGCCTAACTTTTGGTGGCTTGTGATGTTGTTACCTTGAGCTTTAACTAAAAGGCACTTCAATAATTGGATTCCTGATCCTACTTGGCCTCTTAACTTTTTTCTCCTATTCCGATGTGGGATATGCGTAAGACAAGATTCAAAGTGAATTACCTTCACCTCCCTCCCCCTCCCCACCCCATCGCCCCCCCCCCCAAAAAAAGAAAAATCCATAGGTTGTTACATTCAACCCTTATAGACTTAACATCCTCGCTCATATTTGCCCCACCCTCGTACTAGGAGTGATATTGTGTTGAAAATGTCAAAAGTCCCACATCGGTGGGTGACATATTTGGTTGAGATTTTTTCCTTATAAAAGGAGGCCTAATGTTTAGGATTTAGACACACCTCTCATTTGCCTTTTAAGTCATTTGTATCTTCTCTCTTTAGTATTATTTCACTTGTATTTTTGGAGTGGAATAAAATATTGGTTGTGTCCGAGGAAGTAGTCAAAATTGGCCAAACCTCATAAATTCTGGTGTTCCTTTTATTGTTGCTTTATTGTCTTATTTATTATTTGGTGGCTGTCATAATTTTTGGTATAGTAGTTGTGACTCATTCACACTATATACATTTGGCTTCCCCAACAATTGGTATCAGAGCCAAGGTACTGTCTAAGTATGCTCTGTGGTTGCAACATAGTCTGATCTTCCACATCAGAAAAGATTTATCTTGGTAACTGAGTCAAGGTTCTATCTGAGTATGCTCTGTGGTTGCAACTTAGTCTGATCTTCCACACCAGAAAGGAAATAATCTTGATTTGTGTCGTCAGCTATTAAATAATATTTGTGTCAAAGATGGGAGACAATAAACAAGAAGAATCTACATTAAGTGTCAACAATACGTCATCATTGGCATCTTCGCTTATGACAATGAATTGTGTCAAATGTGAAATTTGCGGTAAAAATTTTTGACGGGTCAGGACATTTTGGTATGTGGCAAGGCGAGGTTGTA
The DNA here is from genome assembly GCF_000393655.2 of Nicotiana sylvestris. Classification (NCBI taxonomy): domain Eukaryota; kingdom Viridiplantae; phylum Streptophyta; class Magnoliopsida; order Solanales; family Solanaceae; genus Nicotiana; species Nicotiana sylvestris. Next base: position 88,039,798 of record NC_091064.1, on the reverse strand, counting down.
GATGTACTTTTTCAATAAGGGCTATATCTTGCTATTGAAAAAAAGAGACCAGATGTTATTAGAGAAGAAGATTGGAGAATTATCAACCGTGTTGCTTGCGGTACCATTCGATCCTACCTTGCTAAAGAGCAGAAATATCCATACACAAAGGAAACTTCTGCAAGTAAATTGTGGAAAGCACTGGAGGATAAATTTTCGAAGCAAAACAGTCAAAATAAATTCTACATGAAGAAGAGACTATTTCGCTTCACCCATGTTCCTGGTACCACGATAAATGAACATATCACCAGTTTCAATAAGTTGATCACAAATTTGCAAAATATGGATGAAACTTTTGATGATGGTGACTTGGCCTTGATGTTGTTGGGGTCACTTCCTGATGAGTACGAGCACCTTGAAACTACTCTACTCCATAGGAATGACGAAATTTCTCTCAGAGAAGTTTGTTCGACTTTGTACAGCTATGAACAAAGAAAGGGAGAAAAATAGAAGGGCAGAGAAGGAGAAGCACTGGTTGTGAGGGGTCGTCCTCAAAATCAAACGAGGACAAAGAAAGAAAGATCCAAGTCAAGATCTAGACCCAGCAAAGATGAATGTGACTTTTGTCGAGAAAAAGGGCACTGGAAGAAAGACTGTCCGAAGTTGAAGAATACGTCCAAACATAACAATGGAAAGGCCATTATGGATTCAAATGTAGCTGATGGTGATGATTCAGACTTCTCATTAGTTACAACTGAGCCATCAATATTATTAGACATATGGTTGATGGACTAGACTTGTAGCTATCATATGTGTTCCAACAGGGACTAGTTCGTGGATTTTCAAGAAGGAGAATATGGAGTCGTCCACACAGCGGATAACAACCCTCTTACCTCATATGACATTGGTTTAATACGATTAAGGAACCATGACGGAATGATCAGAACATTAACAGATGTTCGATATGAACCGGGTTTGAAGAAAAATCTCATCTCTGTGGGAGCCCTAGAATCAAAAGGGTTCAAATTCATTACCGAAAATGGAGTGATGAGAGTATGCTCTGGTGCACTAATGGTAATGAAGGTCAATCGGAAAAACAATAACATGTACCGTTATCGCGGTAGTACAGTTATTGGGACACCGACAGTAACATCCAGTGACGAAAAAAAGGCAGAAGCAACCAGGCTATGACATATGCGCTTGGGACATGCTGGAGGAAAATCCTTGAAAACTTATCAGATCAAAGATTGTTAAAAGGAGTAAAGGCTTGCAACTTGGAGTTTTGCGAGCATTGTGTCAAACGGAAATAGACAAGGGTTAAATTTGGTACAGCGATCCATAATACTAAAGGCATTTTGGATTATGTACACTCTGATGTTTGGGGCCCTTCCAACACACCTTTATTGGGTAGGAAACACTATTTTGTAACCTTTGGCTAGATTTGACGCGAGTGGAGGCCAATTTGAGGGGCAAAGGCATCGCAAGCTAGAGATTTGACCGGTTCGAGGTGAGTAATGATTTTAAATGATGTTCTGAGGGTTTGAAACCCCTGATTGCACATCGTAGTGCTATATTGAGGTGAGGCACACGCTTGATGACGGCATGGGGTCGTGCAGTATTGGGGATTGTGACTTGGTCCGTCCTGATTGATGGTTTTACTACGTATTTGATTGAAATATATTTGCAATCATCATTACTTGGGTTGAATGCCATATTTGTGCTTCGTGCCAACTATTTGAACCCTTCGGGGATTTTTATTGATATTTCCTCACTGTTTTTGACTTTATACTTGAACTCAGTCATGTTATTTTTCACTGTTTTCATACTCATCTATGTTTAATCAGTTTTAATACTTAAATGATATTTTTAAATGATGTTTGGGGCTGAGGAATACTGTTTTACTATTGCCCGAGTGGCTTGTGAGGATTTTTGACTGAGTAAGGCCGAGGGCCTATATTGTGAGGAAACAATTATATTGATTTGAGGCCGAGGGCCTGAGATATGTACGCCACAAGGTGGCTTGATTGATATGAGGCTGAGATCCTAGTGATGACGCCACAAGATGGCTTGATATTGTGCTTGGGTCGTAAGGGGCCCCTTCAGGAATCAGCATACCCTAGTGAGCGCGATGATCCATTATGATGTAAGATTGAGCCCGAGGGGCTGGTATTGTTCTGAGATGTTTCCCGAGAGGCAGTTTTGTTGATACAGTGCCTAAGGGGAGAACCTTTACGTGTTTATTTTTCCTTAATTGCCTATCAATTATATGCTTACTTGTTGAAAAAGGATTTTACTTATCTTTTAACTGGTTTACTATTTTTTAAATGGTTTTAGTGCTTTATTATAGAATGTCTTGTTCCTTACATGTTTTCTCGCTTTCAGTCTTTATTTACATTTGTTACTCACTGAGTTGGAGTACTCACTTTACTCCCTGCACTGTGTGTGTAGATTCAGGCGTAGCTGGTTCCGTTCCTAAGTGCTGATCCCTCCATCTTCAGGCGAACATTCGGAGTTCACTAGGTAGCTGTTTGGCATCCGCAATCCCGTGTTTCTCCTCCTTTATCACTTTTATCTCTTTTCAGACATTTGTAATAGCTTATAGACTTAGTAGACTTATATTATGACTTATAGATGCTCATGACTAGTGACACCCCGGTTAGGGCTGTGTTAGGCTATACTTTCGCATTTTTATGATATTATCTGCTACTTAATATTATTAAATCATGTTTTAGACTGCTTTCTTGTTGTTTAACTATCTAACATCGAATTAAGAATAGTTGGCTGGCCTTGTCCTCACTAGAGGCGCCATCATGACCGGGTCCGGGTTTAGGGTCGTGACACCATCCACATTTGCCTTCCAGATTTTCTTAGTTAACGAATTGGGCCTGTCGTTGGCCTATTTCTTCTCAAATGATTAAAGGCCTAGTGTACTACCCTAAGCATGTATATAATTAATAGCTTTACATTGAACTTCAAATTGGTTTTTAAAAAAAATGAGCATCTATAGTTTATTTTAGTTGATATACAATCCTTTAAAATAAATTGAGGCGTGCCATACACAAATAAAATCCATAACCCATGGCCCTCACATTAATATCATAACTAGTGTAGAAAACACTTTGAACATTCATAGTTCGCTTTAGGCGCGTTTGTAATAAATTATCGTGACTATGGGTACGGTTCCCGTGGCATAGTCATGATACCTAATTTTAAATTCTGGTGTGCATTTCATGTGACCCGACCATAACAACTTCGAACTTTAAAAAAAATATATCATGAATCGCGGGTGCATTTCTTGTAGCGTGGTTTGCGGTGTGTTCCAAAATGGCAAGTGCACGACAATCGTAACTTTTTCAATAAATAATTACATAAATCCTAAAAGTGGTTAAAAATAATTAAAAAGCGCTTATAAAACTAAAAATGCACAATAGGTTTAAAACATGTAGCAAATCAGATAATAGGCCAATTATTAATAGTTTAAGCGACCGTGCTCGAACCACGAAACTCGGGAATGACTAACACCTTCTCTTGGGTTAACATAATTCCTTATCTAGAATTTCTAGCTTCGCATACTTTTAAATAAAGTCAAAATTCTCCTCGATTTGGGGATTAAAATAAACTGGTGACTTGGAATACCAAATAAACTATCCCAAGTGGCGACTCTGAAAAGTAAATAAAATAATCTCATTTCGATTAATGTCACTTTAATTGGAAAAACTCCCTATATCGCTCTCGGGTGGTAAAAAGGAGGTGTGACAGTTGCTACACCACCCGCTCATTTAGCTTAGGGTAGAGATCGTACGGGTCGAGGCCGCCCCAGAGGGGGAGGTCAGATAGGTGGTGGTCAGGCTCGATGTTATGCTTTCCCACCAGGTCAGAGGCATTTTCATTAGATACAGTGATCACATGTATTGTTTCAGTGTTCCACAAGGATGCTCCCAAATTATTTTATCCTTGTTCCACTTATTCATATGTATCATCGTACTTTGCTCGTTATTTGGATATTCCCCATGATTCCTTAGTTACATATGTTCATGTATCTACGTCGGTAGGTGATTCTATTAGTATGGGTCGCGTATATCGACCGTGAGTGGTGAATATTGGGGGATTGGAGATGAGAATTGATCTTTTACTGCTTAGTATGGTTGATTTTGACGTGATTCTAGGCATGGCTTGGTTGTCACCATGTCATACTATTCTTGATTGTCACGTTAAGACTATGACGGTGGCGATGCCAAGATTGCCTAGGATTGAGTGAAGAGGTTCTCCAGACCATGTTCCCGTTAGAGTAATTTCATATTTGAAGTCCCAACGGATGGTTGGGAAGGGATGTATGGCATATTTGTCCTTTATGAGGGGTGTTCTTGCTGATACTCCTACCATTGAGTTTGTTCCGCTATTAAGAGACTTTTTGGATGTGTTTCCTACAAAATTGTCGGGCATGCCACCCGATAGGGACATTGATTTTTGTATTGACCTTGTGTCAGGAACTCAGCATATCTATTCCTCCGTATCGTATGGCACCAGCATAGTTAAAGGAATTGAAAGAACAACTTCGGGATCTACTTAATAAGGGATTCATTCAGCCTAGTGTGTCGTGTTGGGGTGCACCAATTCTGTATTCGAAGAAGAAGGATGGTACGATGCAAATGTGCATCGATTATAGGCAGTTGAGAAAAGTTACAATTCAGAACAAGTACCCACTGTCGCACATTAATGACTTATTTGACCATCTTTAGGGTGTGAGGGTGTTCTCTAAGATTGATTTGAGGTCTGGGTATCACTAGTTGAAGATTCGGGATTCTGATATCCCGAAGACGGCATTAAGGACCCACTATGGTCATTACGAGTTCCTTGTGATGTCTTTTGGGCTGACCACTGCCCCATCAACATTTATACATCTGACTAACAGTGTATTCCAGCCATATTTTGATTTTTTTTTTCATAGTATCTGTTGATGCCCAATTTTGCACTCATATTTTTTAAATATAATATATATTTTCAAAATGTCATTTTGCATAATTTAATTTACAGGATTTATACAAGCATTTATATAATTTTCCATAATTTTTTAGAACGTTAAAATTAATTTTCTTGCATTTAAATTACTTGAATATTTATTAATTATTCCTTAAATTATTTTGTGATTATTTAATTACCCAAAGCTATTATTTGCATAAACATTTATGTTTCAGAATATTTTACTTTATTTTATATAAAGCATATTTTTATTTTTAAGGTATTTACACAATTTTGCAGTAATAGCCTATATGATGTGCATAATTACACCCTATTACATTATATGCACCCAAATAGTAGTTTATAATCTTATAATGTTAAATTATTATGTTCAGGCATCTTACCACACAAACAATATTTTTATTATTTTGTTAATTACTTTTTTATAAATATTTTTATAACTTTTCATGTATTTAATTTGTATCTTAATTTGGAGTCAATTGGGGACCAATTTAATGGCCTAAATTACCAAAACCTCTAAGCCTAACCTCCTTTGGCCCAAAACCAGACAACCCCTCGCTCAAACCTGGCTGGGACCCGTTAAAACAACCTGCTCCAATCCTAGCCGTTGATCTCTCAAGATCAATGGCCCACAATCACCCCACTACTTTTAATTAACCAAACCCCCAAAACCCTAACCCATTTCCCATAAGCCACCGCCCCAAAGGACTCTCAATCCTCCTCTTCTTTCTTCTCAAAAAACCTAATAGACGCCTCCCTTAAATCTCTCTGATTCCTACCCCAAAATGGAATCAATCCCATATTCCCTTACCTTATATGTTCTATCATCTTGTTACTTGCACGATTTTGGCATCACCCGGTACTTGTCTAATTTTGCCAAGTACCCGGCCTTGAGTTATGAGTAACCGTACTCAATCTTTGAGACTTAGACGGTATTTCATCTATATATACTCACCACCGGTTTGTATGGGTCTGATTTACCAAGATCCTCGGCTAATCATTGATTTCCGTCGAACTAGGGTTTGAAATTTTAATTTTTCGTTTACTGGTTCTATTATCGATTGCATGTGATTTAGTTTCTTTATTTTGTGTTTGATTAATTGTTTTCCATGTTTATTCGCTTGATTCTGCCTCTATATAACCCCTCCCTAGTTTCCCCTTTAGGGGCACCAAATTACTTCTATTACTCACACTATTCTCTTCTTTCACTCGTTCACTCATTCTGATACACTCGAATATTTTCTGAAACTATTGAATTCTTGGCTGGCTGTAACCCAAGTACATAATACTATTGAAAAGACCTCCTCTGGTACAAGCACTGCTCGAAGTCCTTCTCGAGGCTCTTGTGAACTCTGAAGCATAGGGGATTTGGGGTTCCATTATTTTCTTTCAATTTATGCTACTGAATCACTACCGTTATTCTAAATTCCTCACTCTTTTTCTCATTTAACTTTGCTATTGGTTAGTGTCCTTGACTCTTACAATTTTAACTATCTCCCTTTTAGTTGAATTCAATAGGCTTCAGCATATGTAATATGATTTCATTATGGGAATGGATTCTAGTCTTCCTAAGTGCTACTAAACTAATGTGTCTTCCCTACCTCGTCTTGTATCTCTGTGACTGTGTTCAGATCTTGTTGAGTTATTCTTTCCCACCATGATAAATTTCTGAGGCTTTATTGATTAGATAAAGCATGTTTCCACGCCATTAATGTTTTAATGTATGTTTGATTTGTTAATCTTATGTCTTTAGAATTGCTTCTAGGCCAAATTTATATGTCAGCTCCTCTTATGTCTGGTAATTGGTATGAGTGGTTATGCTTGCCTGTCCTTTTTCTCTTAAGAGATATATATTCTCATGAGTTCTGGCACTGTTGTAGTCTGTTGTAGACCATGCTACTAGCTTGTTGTTGTACTGCTTGTGAGCATGTTAGGCTTCTACGTTAGATATCTTCATGTGAAATTTCTATCCCTCTGCCTATAATTACTATAAATAAGGCTCACTTGTCTAAAGTCTTTCTGACTAATTCGGACTCATATCTCGTGCTAATCTTTATTTCTGGAAACTTAGCATGTGTATGTGTGTTTACCATGTTAACTCAATAGACCTGCTTCTTAAGCCCTCCTAATGTGTGACCGTGTTCAACATGATGCACCCTTTCCTTTGTTGAATGATTTCTCAATATGGTGTTAGTCAAACTTGCTCTGTTAAAGTTGTCTACCTAGTTGGCATGTTCAATCCCTCTTGTTGGACCAATCTTGTTCCCTTAGCTTCTAAAAAGTGATGGTATGTTTATGTAATCATATTCCTATGAGGTATCATTGTTAATATAACTTAGAGTTGTCAATTAGTTGCCATGTATGGTTCCTCCATCTAAGCTTGGTACGAGTTCATGTATGGCCTCAGGTTGTGCAATTGTTACACTCTCACGTTTGAGGTGTGCTTGGATCTGTGTCTACTGTTCGTGTGAAATGTGAGCTTGTTGAAGGCCCAGGTGTTACTCGGTTATTTCTCTTTTGGGCCTGCTCTGTTTATTAGGCCTGTAGTCTTTTAGTATGTAATACAGTTAGACCTCTATATAACAGCATTCTTATATAACAACACCTCACTATAAAAGCCAAGCTTTTCCAAAACAAATTTTTCTGTTATGTTATAATATATGTTCTCAATAACAGCACTTTGCTATAACATCCAAAAATATTCGGAATAAATGAGACTGTTATAGAGAGGTTTGACTATATTTGCACTTGTATTCATTATTTGGGTCTGTAATAATTTACAAACAAAGCATATGGGGAAATATGTAAAAGGGGGGGATATGATACTCTAATTCACACATGAATGGGTAGAAAACATACCTATAGGATCTATGTGGTCTATTTGCTATTTTCTTTACATACTTTTAGTTTCATGTGTAGAAAGCATGCCTATAGGAGTCACATGCACACACCTCACTTAACTTGTCAAGACATGTTAGTTCAAGTATTTGCTATACCTGTTTCCATGTCTACTACTGTGCACACTTAGACAACATACATATAGGATGTACAAGCACATGCCTTACTAATCAAGATACCAAGTTCATAGGATTTCAAATAACCAATTGGTCAAATTGCTTCTATTACTTTAGTATACTACCCCTCCTAGATAGCATGTCTATAGAAATAAAGTGTTATAAGATCAACTTAATTGTCAATTATTAGAAATCATGCCTTGTCATGACCTAAATCAGAGGGCCGCGACAGGCACCTGATATATTACTAAACCGAGTACAAACGTAACGTATCTTTATTATCACACCATTATGGGTAAATGGTCCAGAATGGCTATCATATCACGACCCAAACTGATAGGGCGTGACGAGTGCTCGAGTTATACCTATCGAACACACCTAAGCATACATCTAAGATATAAAGATGAAATAAGTGTAGGTCATGCATAACGTCTAGTAATAAAATACTTAATCATGTTAATAACATATGCGGAAAAACATGCCCAATATATATATATATACAGAATACGGTAGGGCGAGCCGACAAGGACACGTACTATCTAACTACCCATGACTGTCTACAAACCTCTAATAGAGTGTACACTATATAAAGGACGGGACTGGGCCCCGTCATACCCATATGTATATAAAAGTATCGTACCAAAACTCAATAATAGCTCCGGATCAAATGGAGCACACCAACTCTCGCTGAGCAAGGATTCTAAGAAGGAGGACCGCCAGCCTGTCTAGCTGCACCTGCGGGCATGAAACGCATTTCCCCAGGAAATAGGGTCGTCAGTACAAATAATGTACCGACTATGTAAGGCATAAAAATCAATATATAAAATATATGAAAGAAACATGGAGTAAAGGCTCAACCTGTAAGTCTGAATCGCTTTGTGAATCATGAAACATTTATAATGTCATGCATATGCGTATAAATGTCATGACATGCCTAGGTATGTGCGTCGATAATATCATCAAACCTCTGAGGGCATCCCATCATATCATCTTAACCTCTGTGGGCGAAATCTTAAACGTATACCAGCTGATTAGATGGTGGTGTGTATATAACGCCATAACCTTTTCCCATACCCCATATACATATACTATACGCGCATATAACGCCATCTGGTCATGGGTCAATATACATATGTAAATTGATGCATTGCATAATGAAGTAAGTCAATAAGATCTCTCGGAACGTCATGAGACCCATGAACAGACGATATGATATTAGGACATATGGAGAATCCAGAACATAGGCAGCCCTAGTACTTCTAAGAATAGAATCATTTGTGAAAGTTGCGTGCTTGCTCGTTTCGTTGTATCATATGGATCATGCCAAAAGGAAAAGAGGGATAGCCTTCACATACCGCATGTCTTCAAAACTCCACAACAAGCTTATGATAACTAGCGCGCCAACCCTATAACAAAGAAGTACCTGTACGACTAGATGACGCTAGTATATTACGTATCTCAAATGATAACTCGATTCTAAAATAATATGGGCAGCATCTCCCCAGATTTTACTTCTCCCTCAAGCCTACTATAGGAGAGATACAAACACAACACAATCCGCAACTCAAAACCAACCTAATTACAATTCGGGACCTTCAATAAAACAAAAACCCCAAATATACCATAGCACAATCAATCAACAACTTATCAATTAGCCTGAAAATGCAACGACGAGCGACCAACCTACTACCCGACAAGATTTATTGTTTCTCCACGCCATTTTATCCTTCCAGAATCCATAAATTAGCATCAAAATATGCCAACACAAATGGACTACAAAATTGTCCACTAAAGTGGAACAAAATCGAACTCACGGCTTCTAATCACCATCCCGTGAGTTCTAACTATTAGGAAACCAATTTAACAACCTTCCTTGATATTTAAACACTTAATTACAGAAATTAGACATTTCTTAACAATGAAGTACCTTTCAAAAATCGAACTACAAAGAGAAAACAGAGGCGGTATAATGATACTTATGTCGCAGGGATCGTTCTTATGTTATCGTTTCTCGATTTCATACCCTTGATGTTAGTATTCTTTTAAACCCTTTGGAGAGATTAAGGAAAGGTTTTATGGTGTCCTATGGTCGGTCTCTATGTAAAAGTGAAGAGATAAAGGCGAGCTATATCGTAAATATAAACTTTTGAAAGTCAAGGAGGTGCTAGCTTGTCACTCTCGCATTGGCCCATCTTCCGACGCTTATATCTTTTTTTCTCGATATCGTATAAATGAATGGTTAAGTTAATTGGAAACAACATTCCAAAACATTAAATTTGATATATAATATGTCCCAAAAAGACCTCATATCGCACACGAAATATATTTCTCAAAAAGCTCCAATACAAGACAAATCCCTAGTCGGTGTTTCCGCAACTTAAATTTGATTTTTCCAAAACTTTATATTTTCTATAAAAATATCACATATAGTCATATTATGACTTTAACTCGTTTAAATTGTCATTAAAAAATCTCATATTCATTATACATCGCCTTGGGACGCACATGGTGTAACAATCTTCCTCCCTTAGAAACATTCGTCCTCGAATGTTAAACGATCAAACCTGCAATCAAGCACAACTTGTGAGCATTTAGGAACTAATTTGTAGCAATTTATATTAAAAGCATAGGCAAGAAGGGGCAATATCACGTTAAAATCCTAACTTATCAACTCCCCCAAACTTAAACCTTTGCTTGTCCTCAAGCAAACAAAATAAGACCCACCCCTTAAAAGAACATCCAAGTAAATACAACTATCCTAAAATGACCTCAACAAGCATCAATTGGGACTAACAATTTCCCTCAATACGTTGCATCATTAACACATTTAAAACTTTGAAAACTATGGATCGAGTGTAACATAAGAGCATCAAGAGTTGACACGTTTCATCAACGAGCTTTTTACTTACTTTGGTCATTGTGGAACCCAAACTCTCACATCCTCAACTCTCCCTCAGCGAACCTCACCTTTTAAGTATTGACACACAAATCAAGGTTAATGGAATTTAACCCATCTCTCTCAAAAAGAAGGTCACAAGTCCGACTCCGAGTACCATATGCTTGCCCCTTATGTAAGTATCCACTAATGTAAGCTCCCTTCAACTTGAGATCAAATAGGGCTTTTGTGGAGTCATTGTGAAGGCTTTTAGGTAAGGGTAGGACATATTTTTATTCAAATGGGTTTAATCTTCCCTTAAGCACTTCTTTTGATTCATTTTGGCACAACTCTCTTGACTCTTTTGAGTATTTCACTTCTTCACAAGGGGTTAGAGAGACACATTGTCACTCTTTCTTGTACAATTCAAAACATTTCTCCTTTTTCTACTTTTTCCACACCTTTTTCACTTTTGTTTTCCTTAAATCCCTTTTTATTCTTGTTCACATGTGACTTTCTTTTTGTCCTTTTTCTTTTCTTACTTTTTCATTGCCTTCTTTTCTTTCTTTTGTACCTTACTGCTTTGCTTCCTTTCTTGTCTCTCCCCCCAAACTTAGATTTTTGTCATTACTCAAGGGAAGATTTGGGTGCCAAGAGAGGGTAATCATTTAGAACGGGTATAGGCTTGTAGCATTGGTTCTTGAAAGAAAAAGGTTTAAGGCTCAAAAGGGTTAACTGGGGATCATCTCATTGGTAGGCTATTGAATTGTTCAATTTAACATTTGGATCAAGGAGAGCCTATAATCATTTCTCAAGTCAAATTTCACCTAGGATTTTGCCTCAACAAACATTCAAGACAAGTTCTAGACCATTGGCTCGGGACTTGGGCTCATATTTCGATTCCTCACCACACACGCTAGGGATTTGCTAAAGACATCGAGTCGAGGGCCCACAACAACCTTAGTTATGATTTAAGCACATAATGGTCCAAAAAGACCACATGATGATTGTTTGGTCAATGCAAGAGTCTCAAAGCCACGACTTTCCCCATCCTGAACACAACATTATGTCTTTGACCATGGGATCAAAGGCAAATGTGCTAGGCCCAAGTGAAGCTTTGCTTGAGATACCTTTAACTACAACTATCAAAAATAAAAGAAAAATCAAAGAAACGTACTCAAACCCTTAAGAAGGTAGTCACACCATCTATCATTAGGAAGAGCTACCCGGTACACACAATACTCTACCATTGGAAAGAAACGTGGCATTAAGAAAACCAAGGGCTTATTGGAGGAGTCAAAAACAAAACAAGAGGCTGCGAGCCTAACTACAAAGCTAAAAACGAATTTTTTTTTTGCGAAAATAGAAAATAGAATGAATATATACAATAAGGGAGTAGAATATACAATGTGGATGAATACATACAGAAATGTAAAGTTATATATAGCCCAAAATAAAAAAATATCAACAAAAACATAAACTAAGAATCTATATATACAATCATCCAGATAAAAGTAGGGCGCACCCCCACGAATAAAAGTTGGCATTGTCCTCAATGCCAACTATCAAATAAGCATCAAAAACAAAGTAGAGGATATAGGAGCTCCCTAGGCCTAGTCCGTCTGCATGAGATCATCAGTGGTCCCCAAGTCCTCTGTATGTACGGGAACCTCAGACTAGTTCCCGATCTCCTGCTGCTCAGCTGCTGGGACTGGGGCCTGCTCCTTGACCGGCTGGATGATAGGTGCATCACTGGAGGGGGTCTCCTGTGGGTCTGCTAGCTTAATAACTGTACCAACTGAATTGGGGAGCTTCCTCTTCTTCCTTGGAGGCCTGGGTGCCTACTGCTGCTGTGGCTGTGGCACTGGTGCTGCTGCTGGGGCTGCATCCCCGAATAGCAAGTCTAAAGGCATCTGGTCCGCCAATAGATTGTCCACATCAGTCCTTAGCACTCTCACTGACTCCTTGGAAGCCCTTGACTTCCTCATCTTCTTGTGCTCCTTGGCAAGCTCCCTCAAAGCCTTGCCATGTGAATCCACCGCCTTAGTCAAGGTGTCCTGAGTCCTCATAATCTTCTCCTAATTGTTCAAGAGCTTCTTCAGTGTATCCTCAATAGACTAAGGAATCTGAGTTGTGGAAGGTGCTGAGTGAGCCTCAACTGTAGCAGACAATGTAGACAATTTGGATGTCGCAGCTGACATCCAGTTGTTCAAACTGGCTAGTGTCCGGCTCAATTGATGGGCCGTGAAAGAATGAGTCCGGGAAGAAGGAACCCCCGGGTCAGCTGAAGTATTGGGGCCAGTAGAAGAGGAGGGTCCTGGAGGCAAATCATCAACAGTGGTGGCAGCAGGCATGGTAGAAGGCTCTGTGGAGGGCTCAACAGAAGACTCTACCGCAACTAGCTCCTCAAACCGGCCAGCTGGGGTAGAAACAAGCGACTTGTAGTTTTTGTCCTTGGGTTTGTTTGACCCTTTCAAACTGTACCAGGAGAACGGAGCCACAGGTTTGACCTTGATGTCAAACGGTCTCTTCTCCACCTTCATGTCCCGGAAATACATAGTGAGGGTGCTGGGAAAAGGGTAGTTCCGGTCATGCTCAACCCCAGCTGCAGAAATAGTGCGGGATATCACATTTCCCACATTGATAAGATAGTCTGCCATAATAGAAGCAATAAGAACCGCCCGAGTAAGTGGAATAGTCTGATCATGGGTAGTCGGGTCGAGCCGACTGCACACAAAGGTCAACCACCCTCTAGCCTCGAAGTTGAAAGTTTTCCGAAGTATTTTGGCCCCTACTTGTAACCATTCTGGAACCGTAACCGGGATTGCCAGGTATGAAGCTAACCACAAACGAACCTCCTCGCCCATTACTAACCTTTCATTGTAAAGGGACTCATCTTCATTAATGAACCCCAAGTATTCATTCAGTGCCCTCCCGGTGAATACCACAATTTTGTTTCTCACCTTTGTCACCTTAGTGACCTTCAAGATATGGGCCACATTGCTGTAAAATTCCTTGACCATATACTCATTTGCCTTCAAACAATTGTCTTTAAAAAACTCCCAACCCGCTCTAGCCTGAAACTGTCTATGCACATTGGGGTGTTGGGGTAGAAGGTCTTTGTCAATGAAGCTTCTCTCAAGAATCAACTTCCGTGACGGCCACCATTCCCTAAACTTGTGGAATGCTACCTGGCTGACAAATTGATCTTCCTAGACTTTAGGTTTTCTAGTTTGTTCAACACTCCCAACCTGGGGCACACCACCGTCCGGCACCTCATTATCACTATTAGTCCCACCCTCTACACTCTCCCCAGATACCTGAAAATGTGGGGGAGGTGATGTATTCACCGCTGCCTACTACTGAGCCATCAGACGACTCAGACGATACACATTATAGGGCATGAGAAGTATGTGAAGCTGGGACTACAGGAGCTGGCCCTGAATCAGAAGAGAGATCTTGAGAGGGTACGTACTCACTCCCCGATTGGTCATCTATAACAATTTGTTTCCTTGTTTTCAGTTTAGGTCGGGGAGTGAGTTTAACTTGTTTTCCTTTACCTCCCCGGGAGGAGTCACCTCGGCCGGGTAGTTTGGCACCTCTTCCTCATTGTTTTACCATTGTCTGCAAGCAAACACATCTAACGTTGTTAGTTGAAGCACAGGTAGTGAAACAGGTGAATGACTTAAAGTTGCATACAACAAAATGAAAGTTGCAGACAGCAAAATGATTGTTGCAGACACTACTGCAGAACCAGGCACTGCGGACCGCACCATCAGGAGTGCGGCCGCATTGGAGGCATCGCGGACCGCGCTGAACAAAGCTCCAGGAAAGGTCTTCTCTAAATCTCACACCCGATCCGCATAAAATAGGGTCGCGGGCGCGGTGGGCCAGCGCAGACCGCACAAAAGTTATCGCGGCCGCGCTGGACACAAGTTGTTCTTCAGTCAATCGAGCATCACGGACCGCGTAGAAGTATAACGTGGACCGCGTTAGGGTACCGCAGACCGCGCTAAGGCGACCGCAGGCCTCACTAGGTCAGTTTCAGGGACTAAGCTAGGGTTGAAATCTTTGTTCTATTTTTGTTCAAATTTTTACCCCTAATTGTCCCTACTCAGGTACCCAATCCTTAGGTACTTTAAACTAATCACGAAATCTAACCTAGACTAACAATTCGAAGAAAATCATGAATAGAAAGAAGTTACGGACTACTGGCAAGCAAATAAAATAAAAATAAGAAAGTAATTAATCATGAATGCATGAAATGTTACCAGGATTAGGAAGAATGAATGAAATCTATCCACACAAGCAATAATCTCAATCTTGGAAGAAGGTGAACAGTAGAATTAGGGTTCTGGGTTTCCAATTTGGAAAAAGGGTAAAATGAGACCATTGGTCTCTATTTATTGATACCCAGTGGGACCCGTACTTACCTACTAGTGCGGCCACACAAAAGTGACTGTGGACCGCGCTGGGTTTATTTGTGTGACCCTTCATGAAGCACCCTACGCGGACCGCACAAAAGTGGAACGCGGACGCGTAGCTCCTCCACGGACCGCACTAACTTGACCACGGACGCATTGAAAAACATCAGAGAGTCCCCTTTTTGACTCATGCCGGTGCGGACGGCACAAGTGTGCTGCGGCTACCCTGGCAGTCTTCAGAGACTATGCAATTTTCCTAATCTGTTTTGCACTGCTTCAACACAATCCCTGCAACATCTCACAAACAATTAGCTCGAAAATCCAAATCTACAAAGAAAAATCAAAAAGACATGGGTTGCCTCCCAAGAAGCGCCTGATTTAACGTCGCGGTACGACGCATGTTACCACCCCATCACTTTAGATGAAGGAGCGCCACTACGTGGATGCCATCGAACTTTCCAAGATAATGCTTGACCCTGTGGCCATTGACTCTGAAGACTTCACCATTTTTGTTTTTTTAGATCAAGAGTACCAAATGGGGTCACGAACACAACTTCAAATGGCCCACTCCACTTTGACTTGAGCTTACCCAGAAACAGACATAACCGGGAATTTAACAAAAGAACCATATCCCCGACTTTGAACTCCTTGCCCCGAGCATATTTTTCATGAAGGTATTTCATTTTGTCCTTATACAAGGACGAGCTGGAGTATGCATGGAATTTAAACTCATCGAGCTCATTGAGCTGTTCAACCCTCAGATTTGCAGCAACATCCCATTCTAAGTTCAACTTCCTCAAGGCCCACATAGCCTTGTGCTCCAATTCCACCGAAAGATGGAAAGCTTTCCCAAACACCAACCGGTACAGAGACATACCAATCGGGGTCTTGTAAGCTGTCTGATAGGCCCAAAGAGCATCATCCAATTTTTTCGACCAATCGATCCTATTTGCATTTACAGTTTTAGACAAGATACTCTTAATTTCTCGGTTGGAGACTTCCACTTGACCGCTAGCTTGAGGATGATAGGGGGTGGTTACTTTGTGATTAACTCCATATTTGGCTAGCAATGAATCAAAAGCCTTGTTGCAAAAGTGAGATCCCCTGTCACTAATGATAGCACGGGGAGTGCCAAACCTCGTGAAGATGCTCTTTTTAAGAAATGCCACAACTCTCCGGGCTTCATTGTTGGGCAAAGGCACGGCTTCAACCCACTTGGAGACATAATCCACCACTACAAGAATGTAAGTGTTTCCACAAGAGCTCACGAAAGGACCCATGAAATCTATGCCCCAAATATTAAAAATATCTACCTCGAGAATCGTATTGAGGGGCATCTCATCCCTTTTTGAAATTCCGCCGGCTCGTTGGCTTTCATCACATCTTTTGACCACATCACCGGCATCTTTAAACAAAGTAGGCCAATAAAATCCATAACTAAGCACTTTAGAAACCGTTCTCGCCCTGCCATGATGGCCACCATAGGATGAGGAATGGCAAGCTTCCAAAATACCCAATTGCTCCTCCTCCGGGACACATCGTCGAATCACACCATCGGTGCAAATCTTAAACAAATGGGGCTCGTTCTAATAATAATCCAAGCTATCCCGCTTGAGCTTATTCCTTTGGTTAGAAGAGATCTTAAACGGGATGATTCCGGTAACAAGATAATTTGCAACATCGGCGAACCACGACATTCCACTCATTGACACCGCAAGGAGTTGCTCGTCGGGAAATGTATCATTGATCTCAAGGCCATTACAAGGCCTCCCCTCCTCTCCAAACGGGACAAGTAGTCCGCCACTCGATTCTCACTACCCTTCCTGTCAACAATTTCTATATCAAACTCTTGAAGAAGAAGAACCCATCTCATCAATCTTTCCTTTGAATCTTTCTTGGTCATCAAATACCTAAGGGCGGCATGGTCAGTGTGCACAATAACTTTGGCCCCCATAAGGTAAGGACTGAACTTTTCCATAGCAAAAACAATAGCCAATAACTCCTTTTCGGTGACTATGTAGTTCCTTTGAGCCTCATTCATGGTCTTGCTAGAGTACTATACCGGATGGAACATCTTGTTGATCCTTTGGCCTAAAACCGCCCCCACCGCAATGTCACTAGCATCGCACGTGAGCTCAAATGGTAAGATTCAATTTGGTGTGGTGATGATGGGGGTAATTGTCAACTTTTGTTTAAGAAGCTCAAAAGCCTCCATGCATTTCTCATCAAAAACAAACTTGGCATCTTTCTCTAGCAACTTGCACAGCGGGTTAACTAGCTTAGAAAAATCTTTGATGAACCTCCGGTAGAAATCCGCGTGCCCAAGAAAACTCCTCACCCCTTTGACAGAAGTAGGGGGAGGAAGCCTTGAAATAACCTTGATTTTGGCCTTATCCACTTCAATTCCTCGCTTCAAGATCTTGTGACCCAACACTATTCCTTCTTCTACCATAAAATGACACTTTTCCCAATTTAGAACAAGGTTGGTATCTTCACACCGAGCCAACACTCTATCTAAGTTTACCAAGCATTCCTTAAAAGAATCCCCAACCACACTGAAATCATCCATGAAGACCTCCAAGATATCTTCCACCATGTCAGTGAAAATAGCCATCATGCAACGTTGGAAGGTCGCCGGAGCATTACATAATCCAAATGACATTCTAGAGAAAGAGAATGTGCCATAAGGACATGTAAAAGTCGTCTTTTCTTGGTCCTCTAGGGCGATGATAATTTGATTGTATCCCGAGTAACCATCCAAAAAATAATAGAAAGCCCAGCCCGCAAGACGATCAAACATTTGGTCAAGGAATGGCAATGGAAAATGATCTTTTCTAGTTACCTTGTTCAGCTTTCGGTAATCCATACAAACTCTCCAACCCGTCACTGTCCAAGTCGGAATAAGCTCATTGTTGTCATTGGTCACTACAGTCATTCCACCTTTTTTCGGTACACATTGCACCGGAGAAGTCCATGAACTGTCATAAATGGGATAAACCACACCTGCGTCAAGCCACTTGATGACCTCTTTCTTTACTACTTCTTGCATAGCCTCATTTTGTCTTCTTTGATGCTCAAGTGAATGCCTCGCATACTCCTCCAATATGATTTTATGTATGCAAAAGGTGAGGCTTATACCCCGAATATCATCTAAAGTCCATCTGATTGCCCTTTTTTGCTTTTGAAGAACCGCCAAGGTGGCCTCAACCTGCATGTTAGTAAGGCAAGAAGAAATAATAACGGGTAAAGTATAATTTGAACCCAAGAATTCATACTCGAGGTGTGGAAGAAGTGGCTTCAACTCCAACACTGGTGGCTCCTCAATCGATGGCTTTGTTGGTGGAGTTTTGCGGTTTTCTAGATCTAAAGATAGCCTTCTAGGCTCATAAGAATATGAACCCATACCGTGCAATGCATTCACGCACTCCACTCTACTAGCATCATCATTGACATCCATATTAAGAAGCACAGCCTCGAAAGGATCTTCAACATTGATCATGGAACTTGTGTCATCTATTATCACAACTGTGACAATGTCCACAAATGAACACACCTCTGTGCTATTGTGTTGTCTCATTGATTTGCAAACATGGAATACCACCTTCTCATCTCCCACTCTGAATGTCAACTCACCCGCTTCAACATCAACCAATGCCTTCCTCGTAGCCAGGAAACGCCTACCAAGAATAATCGGCACTTCAAAGTCCACCTCACAATCTAATATGACAAAGTCAGTCGGCAGTATGAATTTATCAACACAGACAAGAACATCATCTATTATGCCCAAGGGTCGCTTCATCGATCGATCCGCCATTTGAAGTCTCATTGAGGTAGGTCGAGGTTGCCCAATTCCCAAAGTCTTGAAGACCGAGTACTGCATCAAATTAATACTAGCCCCCAAGTCACACAGGGCCTTAGCAAAATCCGCACTTCCGATAGTGCATGGGATAGTAAAAGCTCTGGGATTCTCAAGCTTGGGTGCAATTGAATGCACTATGGCACTCACTTGATGAGTCATCTTAATTATTTCACACACCATCGACCTCTTCTTTGTAATTTAATCTTTCATGAACTTCGCATACCCCGGCATTTGCTCAAGTGCCTCAACCAAAGGGACATTAATTATGAGGCTCTTCATCATGTCAATGAATTTTTTGAATTACTTGTCACTCTTTTGCTTTGCTAACCGTTGAGGATAAAGTGGAGGTGGCCTAGGCAAAGTTGCCTTGGCCTTTTGTATAACCGGCTCGGGCATGTCAATCACATGTTTCCTAGACGGGTTCACGACATCTTGAGTCTCCACCTCGGCTTCATCATCAATATCAATCCACACATCATTGTTCACATTTTGAGTAACCATATCATCAACAATCAAAGATACATCATCATCTCTCAACTCAACATCTTCATCCATAGCTTGCTTTTGCATCGAGGCATTCACATCACCACCTCTTCCACTTCTTGTTGTAACTGCCATCACATGATTATTATTCCCACCCTTCGGGTTCACCACCATATCACTTGGTAGAGCACCCTTGGGATGAGTATTCAATGCTTGAGAGATTTGGCCTAATTGCACCTCCAAGTTCGGGGTAGATGTGTTATGTGAAGCTAATTGGGCCTTGAAATATTGGTTCTTTTTCATCATTTGCTCGAACATGCTTTCAATTCTCCCCATATCACTTCCGGACGAACTCGGACCTTGAGAAGGAAAGGGAGGTAGATTGTTCGGTTGTTGGTACATGGGGGCCTTTGAAAGCCTTGCCCCCGGTTGCCTTGGTTCCCGCTATTGTTCCACCCTCCTTGATTGTTGTTGTTGCCCCAGTTATTGGTACTACCATTCCAATTTCCTTGGTTGCTATGATTACCTTAATTGTTGTTTTGGTTGTTGTTATTCCAATTACCTCTGCCTTGTTGTTGATTGTTGTTATTCCAATTACCGCCGCCTTGTTGTTGATTGCCACAATTTCCTTTAGGACGTCATTGTTGATTCGAAGAGGTACCTCTGTTCCCTTGGTAGTTGCTGATATATTGGACCTCTTCGCTTTGATCATCATAGCACTCATTTGAATAACCACCACTATCATTGTTGTTGTCATGTTGTTCACAATTACCTTGAGGTTGATGTCCTCTTTGCCTCCTTTTTAACATAGAAACACCTTCCATTGCATTGACTTTGCGCGGGTTTTGGACTTGTTGCAATTGCGCCTTTGCTAATTGATTCATAGTTTTTGTAAGCTCGGCGATGGCTTGGTTCCGTTGGCTCTTGCTTGAAAGCTAGAATTTCATCCCGAAGAGCTGCCATATGACTTGGAGAAAAGAACTTGGAAATAAATTTGTCCGCCAATTCATCCCATGTTGTAATAGAATGATTGGGGAGCCTTTCTAACCAATCCAATGCTTTACCCCGAAGGGAGAACGGGAAAAGCCTCAACCTCAATGCATCCTCGGATACGTTTATCTGCTTGCTACACCAGCATGTATCCACGAACCCCTTCAAGTGCTTGTAGGCATTTTGATTGGAGGCACCCGTGAAATACCCTCTTTGCTCGAGCAAGGTCAACATAACATTTGTGATTTGAAAGTTCCCCGCCCGAATTCGGGAGGAACAATAGCACTGGTGTATCCTTGATTTGTAGAACTCTGGGAGCCACTATCGGCGATGGCGGAGGAGGATCTGGAATATTGTTGTTCTCATTTGCATTTACATTGGCATTTAGGCCTCTCCATGGAACTTGAGGTAAGACCTCATCTTGTTTTAGATCCTCTACCTCCTCCCCCGCCATCACATTGTCGAGAGGGTCATTTGCATTAAGAGCCATGGTACCTGATTGATCGACACAAACAATATTAGTAAACAAGAAGGAAAGAGAAGCAAAACACAAAACTAACTAAACAGATAGTCAACACTGTAAGCTCCCCGGCAACGGCGCCAAAACGTGATCACTGCCGACTCGACACTACGCTGTGGTAGGAAGAGCGGGTTGCAATAGCTTTTACCCAAATAGAGGTCCGGGATTGAATTTCCAAAGGGAGCTAGTCGTGGAGTTGTATTTTCTATTTAGCCTAGAGTTGCGATTGTGCTTCTCATGTCACTTCAAACATTTTTGGGTTTTTGATTTATAACTATTTTTATAAGACTATTGGTTAACACTAAATTATACTACAAGAATATTGCTAAGTTGTATCTAATGGGAAGAAGGGCACTAGGGTCGTGACACTACCTAGGTGGCTAATTGACGGGTAGATGTTACTTAGGTTCGATTGACATATTTGGGGCTTATACTATAACCATTGCACAATCTTACCCACTCTCACACCTCTCGGTAATGAGAGTGATTTTTTGCCCAATTGACTCTCTAGAGACCAAATGGGTAGGCAAATTAGACCAAGCAACTAGTGTTCAAGTAGAGTGATTACTGTATCGAGATTTAACCCGTTAATTGGGACTATAATTTCTCATGAGTCCATCCCAATTCCTTGTTGGGTCAATTTTGGGGTCATAGACTCTCTTTCTCAAGAAGAGTTAAACTTACAAAGCTTGAATCAGTGTTTGCAACCACCAATTCTAAATTAAATCATAAATTCAACCCAAATAACAAACACCCATAGTCAATCTAACATTAGATGGCAACACCCATCAATTACCCACACTAGGGTTGAGCCACAACCCTAGCTAATGGGTTTAGCCACTCATGCTAGATACAGAAATTGAAGAAATAAATGAAGAACTAAATATATTAATTAATTACTCAGAAGAAACTACAGTAATCTATATTTAATTGAAAGAAAAATATGCCAAAAATGGCTACAACACCAAGCGCAACTTTTTGTCTCTCGTTCCCAGATAAATCGATCCCTAAAAAAAATAGTAAAATGTTCTATTTATACTAGGCTGGAAAAACTGGACAAAAATACCCCTGCAGGGTCAGTGCGGGCCGTACAAAACGGACAGTGGCTGCACTCGCTCTTGAACTTCAACTGTTTGATGACTTGAGCTGGGGAACGTGGATCGCGTGGTAGTGTACCGCGGCCGCGATGGCAACTGGCGTGGTCCGCGTAGTCGTGACCGCGGACCGCGTGATCAAAAACGCCCTTTCCTGAATCTTATGAATGCAGACCGCATAGTGCAGGAGTGCGGCCGCGATGCTCCACCGCGGACCGCGAAGATCCTACCGCGGCTGCGTGCCTTTTAGCCTGAATATGTCAAGTCTCTGAACCTCCTAGTGCGGCCGCGGTCACTGTTGCGCGGTCCGCACTAGGCACTTTCTTCTTCAATTCTCTTGGTCTTTTGTACTTGAGCAGGTTTATCTCCTTTTTGAGCTGATCTTTGACATTTCGTCACTTTGTCAATCAAACCTGCAATCAAGCGCAACTTGTGAGCATTTAGGAACTAATTTGTAGCAATTTATATTAAAAGCATAGGCAAGCAGGGGCAATAACACGTTAAAATCCTAACTTATCACCGATCTCGGTGGCGATGTCGACCATGACACCATTCCATACAGAGGCTGTACCTTGGGACTATACAGCTGAGGCAAGGAGGAAAGGCAATGTTATGTTTGAAGAAACTATTGCCGCACATGGTATGACAAGAACTGGTAGTCTATTCCCCGAAACATCTAGCTGAGTCAAGCAAGGAGGCCTCCAATCGGCCACCCATCATTAAGACAGGTCCAGACGATCTTTGGAGAAAGATACAGGCCAAGGAATACTCAGTCATCGACCAATTGAACAAAACACTAGTGCAAATCTCCATTCTTGCTTTGTTACAAAATTCCGAGGCGTATAAGAATGCTCTGCTAAGGGTGCTGAGTGAAGCATACGTACCAAGAACATCACCGGCAGAGAAATGGCTAACATGGTAGGACAGATGTTGGAGAGCCATAAGATCACTTTTCATGAGGATGAGCTGCCACCTGAAGGGTTGGGGCACAACAAAGCACTGCACATCACCGTGCAATGCGAGGACTATTTTATCACTAGAATCCTGATCGATGGAGGTTCCAGTCTCAATATTTGTCCACTGGTAACACTCAAGAAGTTGGGTAAATAACTACACGAGATAAAGAACAGAGCTATCAATGTGAAAGCCTTCGACGGTTCCCAAAGGTCTACCATTGGGGAGATTAGTCTGTGCTTACAAATGGGGCCAATCTGGTTCGATATTGATTTTCAGGTGATAGATGTGCTAGCATCTTACAATCAACTATTGGGACGGCCATGGATTCATATTGCTGGAGCCGTAGCATCAACACTGCATCAGGCAGTAAAATTTGAATGGAACCACCAAGAGGTGATCATTCACGGTGATGGTAGCAACCCTATATACAGTCGCCAGACCATTCCGTCGATCAAAGGAAGAAGGAAACTAGGTGGAGAGACATACCATCATATCGAACGGGTAAATGCTGTTGACAAAGACAAATGGTGGGATAATAAAATTGAGAGTATACTGAATTGGAGTGGGTACGAACCTAGCAAGGGGCTCGGCAAGAACCTCCAAGGAATCTCTAAGCCCATAAAGCTCAAGAAACATGGCACTACTTTCGGTCTAGGATATGAGTACACCTGGGAAGAAGTTAACAACTTGTCACCACCATGGCGCAGTCCTTACTATCCACTGGAGCAGCCAATACCACGTCCAGAGCAGACTTTCCAACATGCCGACATTGTTTATGGGCCAGACGAAGAATAAGCACTGGCAGCGGTGAAGAACTTGTTCTTAGAAGACAATGACATGGACTGCTGTGTTGTTCTCGAGGAGGAGGGGGAGGAAGGCCCTTCCATACAGGCTGTAAGCAGAGGGGCACACCTCAATAACTGGACCATCAGGACAACCAGAGCTTGACGAGCCTCGGGGTAGCAAGGCTAAAACAAGCATCATGCACTGTTTTATTTACTAAATAATTTTCTTTTTACATTTTTATTCCCACAATAAGATATTCAATGTTTAAAACAGTTATGCGATTTATCAAAGCATTTTGACTTTCTTATGAATCAACATTCATTATTATCTTTTCTCTCATTACTTTACTTATACAACATTAATATTACTTATCTTGATGAACCAATGACTGTGACATGCAATGAGACAACGCAACAAGCGGACATTGATTTAGAGGAAGATGACATACCATATGAGATTGTCAAAAAAGTTGAGAACTTTGAGAATAGACCTAAGTCCAACCTGGACGAGACAGAAATTGTTAACCTGGGAGATACAGAAAACGTCAAAGAAACACGAATCAACATTCACTTATCACTATCAGAAAATAAGGAATACATAGAATTTTTAAAGGAATATGAGGACATATTCGCCTGGTCGTATGATGACATTACTGGTCTGAGTACGTCTATTGTGGCTCACAAACTACCAGCCGATCCAACATGTCCACCGGTAAACCGAAAGCTCCGAAAGTTCAAGCCTGATATGAGTTTGAAAATCAAGGAAGAAGTCACTAAGCAAGTCAATGCTAAGGTTCTCAGGGTAGTAAAATACCCGACATGGTTAGCCAACATTGTGCCAGTAACAAAGAAGGATGGGAAGGTCAGGGTCTGTGTCGACTATCGCGATCTCAACCGGGCCAGTCCAAAAGATGACTTCCTTTTGCCAAATATACACATCCTGATTGACAATTGCGCCAAACATGAGTTGCAATCATTTGTAGATTGTTTCGCTGGTTATCATCAGATTCGGATGGATGAAGAAGATGCTGAGAAAACGACTTTCATTACGCCATGGGGAATGTACTGTTACAAGATGATGTCGTTCGGCCTGAAGAATGCAGGGGCCACCTACACGAGGGCCATGACTACTATTTTTCATGATAAGATACACAATGAGGTAGAGGTATATGTGGATGATGTTATCATCAAGTCCAAGAAGGCTACTAATCACATGGGAGATTTGAGGAAGTTCTTCAATAGATTGTTGAGGTACAACCTAAAATTGAATCCCGCGAAGCGCGCATTTGGGGTTCCCACTGGAAAATTGCTGGGGTTTATTGTGAGTCGCTGAGGAATAGAATTGGATCTATAGAAAGTCAAAGCTATACAAGAATTGCCACTGCCAAGAAACAAGAAGGACGTGCTGTGTTTTTGGGAAGACTTAACTACATCAGCCAGTTCATAGCACAGTCTACAGTTATCTGTGAGCCAATCTTTAAGATGTTGAGAAGGACGTCGCTACCAAATGGACGAATGAATGCTAAAAGCCTTCGACAGAATCAAAGTGTATTTGTCAACACCAACAGTATTGGTCCCGCCCGAGCCAGGTAGACCTTTATTACTCTACCTCGTAGTATTGGATGGAGCGTTCGGTTTTGTTTTGGGGCAGCATGATGAAACGGGGAGGAAAGAGCAGACCATCTATTACCTCAGTAAGAAGTTCACCCCGTACAAGGACTGGTATTCTCTGTTAGAGTGTAGCTATTATTCTTTGACTTGGGTAGCTCAGAAGCTGAGGCACTATTTCTGTGCCAATACAACATATCTCATATCAAGGATGGATCCTTTGTAGTACATCTTTCAGAAGCCCATGCCCACTAGCAAGCTAGCCAAATGGAAAATCCTGTTGAGTGAGTTCGACATCATCTATGTGACTTAGAAAGCAATCAAGGGACAAGAACTAGCAGATAACCTTGCTGAAAATCCCGTGGATGGAGAATACGAACCCTTGAAAACGTATTTTCCTGACGAAGAGGTATCATTCATAGGAGAAGACATTGCAGAATCCTGTGATGGTTGGAGAATGTTTTTCGATGGAGCAGCAAATTTCAAAGGAGTTGGCATAGGAGCAATCCTAGTATTAGAAACCGGCCAGCATTATCCGGTATCTGCCAAACTCAGGTTCCCTTGCACCAACAATATGGCCAAATACGAAGCCTGCATCTTAGGGCTCAAGATGGCCATTGACATGAACATTCAGGAGTTGCTAGTGATTGGAGATTCGGATACATCAGGTCCGAGAAGAATGGGCAACCAAGAACTCCAAGATACTCCCGTATCTACATCATGTACAGGAATTGAGAAAGAGGTTCACAAAGACAAAATTCCAGCATGTCCCCAGAATCCAGAATGAGTTTGCCGATGCGTTGGCTAACCTATCATTTATGATACAACATCCATACAAAATTTTTATTGATCCCATTCTAGTAAAGATCTATGATCAGCCGGCTTACTGTGCCCATGTCGAAGAAGAAGTAGATGGAAAGCTTTGGTTTCATGATATCAAGGAATATTTGGCAAAAGGCGAATAACCAGAACTTGTAATTCCTACTCAGAAATGCACACTTCAGAGGTTGTCCAATAATTTCTTTCACATCGGAGAAATCCTGTATTGGAGGACTCCTGATTTGGGATTATTAAGGTGTGTCGACGCAAAGGAAGCATCCAGGCTACTAGAGAAAATTCATGCTGGGACCTGCGGTCCACATATGAATGATTTTGTCTTAGCAAAGAAGATACTCCGAGCTGGTTACTTTTGGATGACTATGGAAACGGACAACATCTAGTATGTCCGAAAATGCCACCGCTGTCAAATACATGCAGACATGATAAAAGTGCCTCCAAATAAGCTTAATGCAACGGACTCACCATTGTCGTTCGCCACCTGGGGAATGGATGTCATTGGACCAATTGAACATGCTGAATCCAACGGACACATGTTTATCCTAGTTACCATCGACTATTTCACTAAATGGGTCGAAGCAGCATCCTACAAGGCAGTGACTAAGAAAGTCGTGGTAGACTTTGTCTGCGACCGCATTATTTGTCGATTCGGGATTCTAGAGTCAATCATTACTGATAATGGCTCCAAACTCAATAGCGACTTGATGAAAGCTATATGTGAAACCTTCAGGATCAAGCACAAGAATTCGACAGCATATAGGCCGTAAATGAATGGAGCCGTAGAGGCCACCAATAAGAACATCAAGAAGATATTGAGGAAAATGATAGAGAAGCATAAGTAGTGGCACGAGAAGTTATCATTCGCTTTATTGGGGTATCGTACCACAGTCTGCACATCAACCGGAGCAACCCCCTATATGCTGGTTTATTGTTCAGAGGCTGTCATTCCCGTCGAGGTAGAAATCCCTTCCGTAAGGATTATACAAGAAGCTGAGCTCGACGACGCAGAATGGGTGAAAAGTCATTATGAGCAACTTACCCTTATCGACATAAAGAGAATGAATGTGGTTTGGCATGGTAAACTTTATTAAAACAGAATGTCCAGAGCCTTCAACAAAAGAGTCAAGCCGAGACAGTTCACACCGGGGCAGCTGGTGTTAAAGAAAAATTTTCTGCATCAAGATGAAGCTAAGGGGAAGATCTCTCCCAACTGGCAGGGTCCATACATTGTCCACCTGGTTCTGACAGGAGGAGCCGTCATACTTGCAGAAATGAACGGAGAAGTCTGGCCAAAACTAATCAATTCAGATATAGTCAAGCGTTAATATGTGTAATATTTATGCTTCCCTTATATGATGTAATTTAAACTACGCCTCACCTGATTCCCGTTTAAGAGGGGACACGTAGACAACCCAATG
Organism: Nicotiana sylvestris; assembly: GCF_000393655.2. Classification (NCBI taxonomy): domain Eukaryota; kingdom Viridiplantae; phylum Streptophyta; class Magnoliopsida; order Solanales; family Solanaceae; genus Nicotiana; species Nicotiana sylvestris. Next base: position 88,011,975 of record NC_091064.1, on the reverse strand, counting down.
GGTTCGGTCACAATTCAATAAAATTTCATTTCCCTTCGAAATTGGAAACTGGGGCAGAATTTTGAGGAGGACCCTCAAAATTCAAAAGCAATTTCAGCCGAGTCATCGCAAGCAACAGTCAAAAACATCAACCCATTAAACTGGGGCAGAATTTTGAGAAGGAACATCAAAATTCCGTAGCCAGATAGGTTGCAATGTCCTGAACCACGTCACAGTCGTCGGTTCATCTAAAGTTATTCTTAATTATATACTTATGTCATATTTTTACGAAATCATGCATGTTTATTACTGAAAATGCCTTGTTTAGCAACTCTACCCCCATGATACATATAGTATCACCAGATCAAAGCCAAGCATGTCAAGCAGAGCCAGCGGGGACACGAACTAACCTCCCCATTTACAAAACTCACGATTTTTCTTTGGATGCAGGAACTTGGATTGCGAAATCATCAAACATACTATACACTCACGAGACGAACATTGTTCAGGAATACAACTCTCAGAACCGTTGCAATTACCCACATTTGCTATCCATACACACCAGTGACATTCCATGTGACAATGTCCCTAGCGGTCACAATATCACAACCTGCTATCAGCTAAGAAAGCTCTATTACCATTTGCCATTTTATTTCTAGCATAAGGCTACCATTCTACCTTCTGAGACTAAACGTTGTCTCCATCTGCATTTCTGCATTGCATAAGGCTACCATTCTTCCTTCCGAGACTAAACATTGTCTCCATTTGCGTTTCTGCATTGCATAAGGCTACCATTCTGCCTTCCGAGACTAAATGTTGTCTCCATCTACATTTATGCATTGCATAAGGCTACCATTCTGCATTCCGAGACTAAACGCTATCTCAATCTGCATTTCTGCATTGCGTAAGGCTACCAATCTGCCTTTTGGGGTTAAGCTCTACCTCCATATTGCATCTTATGGGCTGAAAGATCACCACATACTGCATCTCATGGGCTGAAAGATCGCCAAATTATCCAAAGGCGTCGTCGTTCGAAAGCACCATTTTCATAGCCCGAGAACACCACGTCATGGCCCGAGGATCCCTTTTACTTTCTGCATATCATTATTCAAAGGCGTCATCATTCGAAGTCACCATCCTCATAGCCCGAGAGCATCATTTCATAGCCTGCAAATCCTTTATTGCACGCTTCATGGCCCAATGCGGCATGGTCTAAGGATGTCATCCTAACCGTCCAAAGACAACATTCATGGTCCGATGGAAATTTGCATCATGTTTAAATTTATGCACGGTATATGCTGGTATTGTTTCTAATCGTAGATACACTGGCGAGCAACGGCCACCTCGGTAGGAGAGTTCCTGCTCCAGTTCCCGCAGCCATATCAAACCTAAACATTCCCACAAACATACCACGCATTGCGTCCGTTATTGAAAAGTCTCCATCGGCATACTCTACTAACGGATCCTGAACTACATATGGCCTGATTCCTGTAAAACCAGGGATATGTAGGCATCTCAAAAGCCAGGGCGCGGCCTAATTTCTTCGAACCGTTTCGTTCGGTCATAATTGACCATCATATCTTTACCCGACAACTCTTTCATCCTTCCCGGGTAAAGATGGGCAGCTGTTTATACCCAATTTTTTCCTATATATATTTTAATATGCAAAATACCTTCACAATAACATATGTATGTGTATATAAGTATATCCAAATGATTTATTATTTTTTCTTAATTTTTAAAGGTTTTTAAATCAATTTATTTCCCTATTTTATCCATAAAAACCCAAAACTAATTTTGAAAATTATTAATTTTAGTAATTCATTTATTGGACTCTCATATTTATGCTAAAATATAGATAATATAATTTTTGCATATTTTTAAAAATTTATTTAGTATTTTTAAAGCTAAATTGCATATAATTGCAATATTAGCCTCTTTTAGGAGTTAATTGCGTTTATATTTATAAAAATTAAGTCCAGTATTTTTAAAATGATAATTATATGTTATAAATCATTTTAGTACTTTAAATTTATTTCTAGAAATTAATTTTCTATTTTTATAAAATAAATAGGGAAAATTGCGTATTTAAAATCTAGCCAGATTTCATTTCAATTATAGCCTGAAATTCACCCCAATTTGAACCCAATATTCAGCCCAATTCCCACTCAAAATCGACCCCCTAACCCAATTTGCACAACCCAACCCGGTCTCCCACCTAACCCCTTTAATCCCAGGCGTTGATCGTTTAGATCAACGACTCCCCGTATCCCTTTCTTTTTTTAACCCAAATGACCCCTTTACCCTACCTCATTTCTCACCAACCGCCACCTCTGAATCCCTCTTTTTTTTCAACTCTCTCTGAAAATCTTACAAATGCTAGCCGCCGCCCTCTCACCCCACTCTAATCCACCCTAATACCTACCTAATCCATGGCCTTCCGTGGTCATTTGAGACCTGTACCAGCCTTCCATGGCTTCTATGTGTTTGATTCTATTGTTTCAGGACCATACCTCGAAGGAGTTTGGCCCAATCCTTAATCGACTTGTGTTCATGGCCTTTCTCCGGTCATCCCTGACCTTTCTCCGGCCAGCCATGGCTGCTCGAGTCAGATCCTTGACTCTCCTGGTTAGATCGGTAACTTTCAGGGTCTTTCTCACCTTTTCTGGGTTTCTCGAAACCATAATCTTTGAAATATTTCAACTTTCTTGCAGATCTGCTTTAGATCTGTACTTGTTATGACTTTCTTAAGTGTTTCTCGAAGGTTCTTTAACTTTGCTTTCAAAACGACTCTTCATTTTTTGATTAGGGTTTTCCTTTAAGTTATTTCAAAATCCCTTCTTTGATTTTAATGTGTCTGTGGTTTTATTATGTTTTACTCATGTTGTTCTTCTATCTGAGTTAGCATGTTGAAAACCCTAATTTCTTTTGGGTCTCATTCGAGTTCTGAAGTTGTTTGTTAGATGAGTGCTTGTTTGGTTAAGTTCTTGTTTGATTTATTTGTTTATCATCTTTTAAGCTCGACTATTGTTGAAAGCCCTAGGTATTCTTTGTTTGAAACTGTTTGTTTGAGCATGAACTTGATTCGATTAAAGTTCTTTGTTTCTGGATCCCTCTTCTTTATGTGACTTATCCGATTCCGAGTTTTACTATCCTTTAAACTCAACTGTTATTGAATCCCTAACTTTTTCAAAAGGTTTCCTCACTTGTTACTGTGAGACATTTACTCGCTTTTGACTCACTTTTTTTCTTTGGCTATATGTGAGAGCCATGACTATCTACTGGACCTTATGCTTAATACTGTTGTTATTGTATGCTATTTCTTTTGGCAATGGGTTTGGCCTCACATGTCTGATGTCTTGTTCACTCTATTTATATGCTGAAGTTTCTTCCTTGATCGACCTTCATCTTGTGACTGATTTCTAAAGCTTTTCCTTTATGAACCCTAATTTCACTCGCCTGTTCAAAGTTGATTGATTCTTTTCCCTTTATTGTAATATTTACCTTTCTGATTTCTTTCCCAAAATAAGCATATTTCTGTACTTAGACTTGATTGCTTACTTAATGCTTTTACTACTCCTTTTATGGCAATAATCAGTCTGCTTACAAACTGATTTTCTTTCCTTATTTTTGAACCCATTAATACCCGTTAAACAGTGATTCCTTAATTAAAAGAAATCACTTGTATAATTGATTGTAACATGTGATTGTTTCCATGTTTGTATCTTATTACTTCTCCTTCACTCGTTTTCAAAAAACTATAAATATCCTGCACCTCTCTTCTTTCAAAAACACGAACCACTCAAGTTTAGAACACACACTTCACTCAAAACTCTCTCTTTCCTCTGTTACTACTTGTGTTACTGCTTTGTCTAGCCGGCCGAAAGCCAAGGCTAGGCTGTGGAAATTTGCTTACTTTTCCTTTTCTACAATTGCTTCTTACTGGTATGTCGTAATTAATTTTCCAGCACCAACAACAACATGTTTCTTTACTATTTCCTTCACTCTTGTCTGCTGCCTGCTTCTGTTTAATCAAGTTTCACTCCTAAGCATGCTGTAATCTGCCCCTTCCTCTTCGGAATTAACGTTTTTCCTTATGTATGCACTCTGTCAGTCACTTATTATGACTTATGAATCCCAAACCCCCATATCTCCTATGTGTTTGTATTCTTTGGTTGGTTTGAGGTCATGTCTGCATTAGACATTGTTGTGCATGACCCAAACCTGACCCTCCCTGGGGTCATATGCTCCATATCTGTTGTGTTCTATGGCTAGTTTATGGCATGCCAGCACCACCTATTGTTGTGCATGTCCAAACCTGACCCCTCCCAGGGTCATATGCTCCTTGCAATGTATTCCCAAACCCCTGACCCCTTTGTGTAAAATGATGATTTTATGTAGTGTTAACTTTACTACTACTGTTTTCAAATTACCTTAACCCCTTACTATTCTCAACCCAGTTTCAAACAAATCTTGTTTCTGCACCTCCACTATACTCTTAGACTTAGGTTCTGCCCCTCTTGTGTGAGCCTTGCCTGGGGACCCATGAGCTCTCTATAAACTTGGACACATAAGGGTCGGCCCTTCCACACTGCACTCATCTCTATCTGGTTATGCAAACTTGGGTGTAAACACTGCCCGGGGTCCCTTGAGACCCTTAGGGAACTTTGACACACTCAAGTCCAAGAAAGGCTTTGAAACAAAAAGCATTTGAGTTGGTTTATCTCATAACTCATACAGGAAGTCAAAAATCGGGCTTCCTCTGGTTGTAACTTCTTCTTTTACGCTTTTCTAATGTAATTCATTATCTGGTCTGTAATAAGTTGTAATAAACATTGGGCTGAAAAGGGTTGGGTAATTGTGCATGCTTAACTATTAGAAGGGTATAGAATATTCCTATAGGACCTATTTTCTGCATGATTAATTCTGCATTTAGATAATATGCCTATAGGACCTTTTTAATCTGCATGTTTAACTCTGCATATAGAGAACCTGTCTATAGGGCCTATTTTAAATTCTGCATTTAGATAACATGCCTATAGGATTTGTCTTAAATTCTGCATGTTTATTACCAGACTTAGACACCATGCTCTTAGGATCTAAAGGGTTATAATTCGGCATCATGTCCAATAATTTAAAAATCAGTACCTTTTTTCATAGAAATCATGCCTATAGGAATCTCAAGTAAATCACGTCTGCTTCATTTCACGTTCAACTAGATATTACGTCTATAGGAATTAAAATGAGCAATACTAGATATCATGTCTGTATGAATTAAAATTAGCAATAATCAGTGTCTATAGAATCTGAAACCAGTCTAGTCATTCAACCCATACTGTTCTGAACTAGTTTTTTTAAAACAACTCTCTCTTTTCTTATTAATACGGTTTAGAAAGCATTCCTATAGGATCTCAAATCACTCATCTTAAACTGTTACTGCTTTGCTACATTCTGAATCAGTAATAGATACCATGTTTATAGGATCTCACCCAAACATTTAGGCAAGCCTTAGGTGATAATGGCAATAAAATTGAATCTGCCTTTGTTAATTAATAACCTTTACAACTAGCAGGCAGGCCTGATTCAGATTTCTTATCTGAGTTATGTAATAAACTGGTCTGCCTCAACAATTAAAACTCTCCATTGCCTTAGTACTTTAAATTCAGACCCTGACTGTGTTTAAGTCATGCTATTTATGTTCTTTGCTTGAGGAGGTATACATAAGACTTTTATTTATTTACATGTTTCCCCTAATGTGCAGTCCTATATGTTTTTGTATGTCGCCTTAGCTTTTTCACTTTTTCGAAACCTAAAAGTCAGCCTAATATCACTCCCCTTTAGGAATATTAATCCTAAGTTCTCCCTGACTGATAGGAATAGGACGGGTAGTAGCATGCAATAGAGGTCAAGAACAATCTACGCTTTAATACCTTAACGGGGTACGAAATGTAGATATGGATATGATGACCGGTGCACTAATACCACGTGTATTCCCTCTTTTGAGGAGTATCATACCGGATATCGCATTGATGTGATCCATATTATAAATAAACCTAGGACCCCTTTCCTTTTCATTTGCAATTTCTTTTCAAAATTCGTCTTTTAATAATTGTTCTTTCAATCTCTTATGTGTTTAAGTTTAAATCCCCTACTATTCGAACCTATACTTGTCTATTTGCTAAATTGTACAAATTCACAAAACTGTCTGGTCGGGAACCACACTAGTGGATCCTGAGGGTTGCCTAACACCTTCCCCTTACGATAATTTCAAGCCCTTACCCTATCTCTGGTTATCAAACAAACTTAGAAGTGAACCCTATAGGTGTCCTAATGCACCTTAAATCATTAGGTGGCGACTCTTAAAATGCAAAACCCAGTTCTAAAAAGGAATGAGTTGTCCTATATCCAAAATGTCATAAACCCGATTTTCCGATGCAAAAAGGGAAAAACGGGGCGCGACACGTGCGAGTAGGGTTAAGGCCCACTGAATCTTCAACCTTTGACTTCGGCGGTCTATGTCTCTTTTTTTTGCCTCTTCTACATCACCATCCTCTTCTTTGCCTTCCCGTTTTCCCCTTCTTCATCTTCGCCCTCAGAGATATTGCTCCGTAGGATTGAGATGGGTACCTAGAGGAGATGGCGGTCAAAGGTATCATCGTTGAGGATGCATGCTTGAGGAGGTGGTGCTCGTAGATGAACCTTCGAGAGTAGACTAGGTTCTAGGCTTTTACTACATATGTACACCTTCTTGCTTCTTTGTTTTTGTGTAAGGACCCCTCGTTGGTTTTTGTAATCATATGTAAGGACCCTTTGCGGGCTGTTGTAATCAGATGTTCATGAATATAAAGACGTTTCCTCAACTTTTATCTTTGATGCTTGCTATATTCTTTTACACATGTGGAGACTCTGAATGCATGACTCTATCGGCTACTTCCAATATCAAACCCGGTGCAAGTATTTTTTCCGGCCTTCGGTTGACAGACACGTCTTCTCGTGGAATCTTTTTCCATTTCTCGAGCCAAACCTGGACTGATCCGATAAACTCGGGTCGTCGAGATTCTTACTTTGAGTCAAATAAAAGTAGGGTTTCGAACCCCTAAAATGAGACTTAGTCTTTAAACCGTCGAGAGCGGTCCCGAGTAAGGGTTGACTCGGGGCATTTGGAGACTTGTCTTGAGCTTAATGTATGAAACCTTATGGCGTTGTAGATATGTACCTGATGAGGGACTACCCGGTTTTAGATAGTATTTGCAATGCCGTTAAAGGCCTTCTAGAGCCCAACCTTGTTCTGATGGAGGTCCTCAAGGTCGGGTGCCACCTCGGGGACTAGTGAAGGTGTTATTGGCTTCCTGGAGCCTAACATTGTTCTGATGGAGGTCCTCGAGCTTGGGTACCACCTCGGGACTAGTGAAGGTGTTATTGTCTTCTTAGATCCTAACCTTGTTCTGATGGAGGTCCTCGAGGTTGGGTACCACCTCTGAACTGGATATGATGCCATCGGTAAGCGTTTCTAATCGGCTTTGAGGCCGGCGGATCATCGCCGTTTCATCCATGTATAAATAGGGTTGTTTTTTCTCTTTCGGAGATCCCACCATCTTAGATAGTTGTCCTTCTTTTCCTATGCTAGCCTTTCATTACTTCAACACTAACACACCTACACATATTCCCGCTTTAGTTCTCTAATTTCATCATAGCCATGGCTGTTATGTCGGGGTCTGTCCAACAAGGAGGGGAGAGCTCCGCCTCCGGCATTCAGGACCAATGAGAGTACATCTTGAAGAGTACTTCTTTGATAGAAGAAGATCATCTTGAGTTAGTGAGAAAAGACTACGGATGGCGGGAGAAAGTGGTGTTGCAAGCATTTTCCCCGGGTGAGGGCATCACGGATCGTGCAGATCGGTTCCTGAATGTATACACGTATCCTTTCATACTGGGCCCCCTTGATAGGGTTGTGCTCGACTTCTGCTTAGAGTATCAGGTTACCTTGGCATAGATCGACCCGTCATTTTGGCGAACAATATTGATGGTGAGATTTTTTGCGGAGAAAGCGGGGCTCAAATTTACGCTCAGTCATCTTATTAGGTTGTACTGGCCCTTTCACCATCGAGATCTGCTAACCTTGCGATGTCGATAGACCATTCCCTTCGTTGTTGATGATGAGGAAGATGGATACCGGGGGTGGATGAGTCGCTTCGTGCGAATGCAAACTGCTGACATTATCCTCGTGGAGCTTATGTCATTCCCTGAGGAATGGAATTATACGCGTAAGTGGTGCATTTTGTGCCTTCTCAATTTTGCCTATGGCGAGAACTGATTTCGTAACCGTGCTCTCCTTTCTTTTTCTGCAGCGATTTCATGGTTGCCGGACAGTGTTCCTTATCTTCCGGATTGGGTCCGAAAATTGGTGACCCGCTCGACCTGTGATGAGCGCAAGTGGGGAGCTTTGTCCCGGGGCAGATGGGAAGCAAAACATCATGGTATGCATTGTGCTATTTTATCATTTCCCTTCTTTCATACAGAGAAGCATATTCCCTTTATGTGTATTAATCTTGCTGTTGTAGGCATTGGAGAGCCTTTCGTGGCGAGGCCGCACTTCTCTGGAGAGGGGGAAGGGTCGCCAACTCTCGAGCTGAAGAACAACAACCGTAAATGAGAGATGCTTTTACAGGGTGATGGCGCTCAAAGTAGGGCAAAACGGGATCGGGGCTTCGGAGCATAAGCATCGTCTGAGCCTTCGCGTCCAAAGTTCCTAGTTCCGGAAAGAGGGTTTCACTATTGCTGGCGCCTTTCATTTCCGTCGACAGTACTTCGGGAGATACTAGAAAGTAGGGGTTACATACACCGAACGACCGTGCTTCGACCAGAATCGACTCCTTCATGGATGGAGGAACTAGATTGGTAGGTGTGCGCTCGGCCTTCGAGGAAGCCCAGCGGGTTCACTTTGTGGTGAGTTTCGGCATGGGTCTTTAGAGCTTCACGCCTTCCCTTCCTTATTGGGTTTTCCTTTTGTAGGCATTCGACAAGCTTAAGTACGGGTTGATTTGTTGTGAAGTCAGGCTACGGAAAGCTCTGGATGAGGAGAGATCCCTTAGGCTCCTTTGTGATGAAAAGGAAGCCGAGTTGGTACACTTGCGGTATTAGGTGGGCCGGAGCTTGAATTATGAGAACCACCTGAAGGAGTAGGTAATTTTCTGTCCCGGGTGAGAAAACCTCCTGGTTCTTGAGGCTAACGCTTGGTTTATTTCAGTTGCAGAAAATGACGGAGGCCCTAAAGTGCCTTCGAGATGAAGTTGGCTGGGTCAGGCACGAGCATGATGAACTGAAAGCTCGGGAGGAGGCTCAGGCTTTAGAGGGGAAGGATGCTCTGGTTAAAGTTCCTTCTTTTGAAGCTCAACTTTGCTTAGCTCATGATAATTCTTCGGTTTAGACAGAAATAATTGTGAAGCTCAAGTCCGAGCTTTTGAAGGTCGGTGTTGTGATCGTTGATTCCCAGGTAGAAGCTGCAATGAGTCGGATTAAGGCTGACCAGGAGATGACGATCTATTCAAATGATGCTTCCGATGCACAAGCTTAGCTGAGAAGGATCCTCGACCGTGAAGGGAGGATTGAAGAATATGCTCACTGCAAATCTCGAAGAAAGACCCTCGAGGATATCTGAGCTAGGAATTTCGCCCTCTTAGAAGAATTGGCGCTAGCAAGGGCGGACGAGCGTGATGCTCGTTTGCTTTTGCCCGATGCCGAAGAAAGCGAAGATGAGGTCGGCAGGCCATAGCCCACCCCCCCCCCCCTGGGGGGGGGGAGAGGGGGGGCAGCATAGATTTTGTCATTTGTATGTAGCACTTTCGTAGATGGAGATTGCGCTTTTTTGCACATGTGTATGAAAGAAAACCTCGCAGCTTTATTTCCTTTGTATCTCTTACTATCTTGAATTTGGCCAGGTGGGCTGCTCTTTGATTTGGTAGGAATCATTAGAGTCGTGATATGGACATGGGGCTCATTAGACTAGCCCGTAGGCGTTTACGTACTTTTGCTCTTTGGCATATTTAGGCCATCTATTATGGGCTCAGTCCCCGAGTCGGGCATCGACTTGAGCTTATTTGACCTTTGAATGGCCAAAATTTAGGCTTGCGACAGTGGATCTTTATGCTTTGGGCCGATGAGGCCTTTTAGTATATGTGGGCTGGCGATAGTGGCTCTTATGCCTTGGGCCGATGCGGCCATTTAGTGTACGTGGGCTGGCAACAATGGCTCTTATGACTTGGGCCGATGCGGCCATTTAGTGTATGTGGGATAGCGACAATGGCTCTTACACTTTTGCCCTTAGTCATATTTGGTTAGTTGTTTGAGGTCCTGCCTCCGAATTGGGTTACGACTCGAGCTCATTTTAACCCTCAAGTTTTCATATTTCAGGTTGGCGATAGTGGCTCTTACACTCTTGGTCTATGCGACCTTTTGTATGTGTGTCCTGAGGCTCATTAGGCTGGCAACAATGGCTCTTATGCACTTGGTCGATGCGACAGTTTATGTAGGTTTATTCTTCCCTCGATAAGGATGAATAGTGTTTTCTTGACTCTTTGATGGCTTAAAAAGCCTCGATTGTGAGTCATTATATGGTGATGATTGAGCACCTTGGGAGGTTTAGCTCGGAGGCTGAGTGTATCGAAGCCGATGTTTAGGAGCTGACGTGGTTGAAGCTCTTTTGCCTGTATCGAGGGTAGCCTGTTTAACCGGTTCTTTTTGAAGTAGATTCGAAGTAATGGCCTGTGATTTTATAACGATGGTCGGGCATCCCCAAGTCGCGTTAGTTCGGCCGGTACAGTCGTGTGACTAGAGTCACTTGTTTTTGGCCGGAGCCTTTGAATCCCGAGTGAAGTAGTTTCGACATCTATATCAATGGTATGCCTTTTTAGGGGTCTTACAAGTTCGATATATAGCCGAAACTTTGGGATCAGGTTCATGCCTTTAGTAAGGTCTTACAAGTCTTACATGCGTTGAGGTCTTACAGTTTTGGATACTTGGTACAAGTATTGTTCATGCCTTTCTTGAGATCTTATAGATTTTACATGCCGTTGAGGTCTTACAGTTTTGGATACTTGGTACAAGTATTGTTCATGACTTGCTTGAGGTCTTACAGATATTGTCACTCGGTACAAGTGTTGTTCATGCCTTGCTTGAGGTGTTACAGATAGTATCATTTGGTACAAGTGTTGTTCATGCCTTGCTTGAGGTCTTACAGATATAGTTGTTTCCTTACGTAGGTCTTACGAGACCGAGACTTCCCTCTCAAGGTCTTACGGTCTCGGGTTTTTTAATGTATGGTGGTTGGCGATAGTCCCCGAGTCATCGAGGATACCTTGGCTCGGAAGCCGTTACCTGTAAATTTTGTGTTGCCTCATCGAGGGCTTACAATTTCGGAGATCCTGACCATGAGATCATGCGCTTTATGAGCTTTTGATGCTAGTCCCCAAGTACTCGGGGAACTTTCGGCCTTGGAGACATTTCATGATTTTCATGTTGCCTCATTGAGGGATTATGAGCTTGGAGTCCCAACCCGGAGGTCATTTATGTGTTGAGTTGTTGACGCTAGTCCCCGAGTGTTCGGGACGTTTTTGGCGGAGAAGTCATTTTTGCGGAGGTGCTGAGCTTCTTTTGGAGTGTGAGATTCTTTGATAAAAGATATTCTTCAATTATTCGGTAAAAGTGTACATGTTTTCACTGTCGGGGGTCCGGCTATACAGACACAGTTCGTTCAACCATTTGGCCCGGTACATCGTTTTCCTATTGGGACCCCATTTGGCATTTCTTAGCTTTTCTGAGTGTATGACCCTCCGGAGGGATGCCCCCTAGTGTTCAAGGATGATTGTAAAAGAACCCTTGAACACTCGTTGGATCTTCCTTAGGCAGCATATAAGTGTTGTCTCGTTAAAAACCTTGCCGGTAAAAACCCTTTTTGGTATAAAAACTCGATCGAAGGAAAAGAGTGCAACGGATGCTTTAAAACCTTAAGGTCTTCGAGCTGGGTTAGCGCTTTGACTGCTTTGGTCGGGCTTCTGCATAAGGGGTGGTATGAAATATGAAATGAAATGGAAGATGGTTATACTTTGATGTGGGATGTGCCGGCAATGTTCCGTTGACCGATATATCCTGGTTACTTGAGATGAGGATGTCATACAGTCATTTACTTTGTTTAATCAAGCTTAATCGAAGGTGTAGTATGACACCCTTCGGCTCTTTTACTGGTGGATGTGTTGGTTCCAGTGCCACGTCGTGCACCGCAAACATTTCCCTTGCCACATGCTTCTCCCCGTAGATGGTTTTAATCCCATAATTTGCCGAGAATTTCATCATTTGGTGGAGAGTGGACGGTACTGCTCTCATGCAGTGTATCCACGGTCGTCCGAACAAGGCGTTGTACCTCATGTCTCCTTCGGTGACATGGAATTTAGCATTTTGGGTTGTGCCGGTCACGGTGACTAGGAGGGTGATTTCTTCTTTCGTTGTTTCACTTGCCATGTTGAATCTATTGAGGACTCGAGTGGCAGGCATGATTTGGTCAAGCAGTCTAAGCTGCTCTATCACCCTCGACCTGATGATGTTAGCCGAGCTACCTGGATCCATGAGTACACATTTTATTTGAAAAGAATTTACAAGGAAAGAGATTACCAGTGCGTCATTGTGAGGATGAGACAAGGTCTCGGTGTCCTCTTTGCTGAACGTGAGGGCATCTTCGGGTATATACCCTCGGGTCTCGCTTTTCTCTTGTAAATGACCCTTGTTAAGTAGTCGAGATACCTTTTCTCGGAGTTGGTGGCGATCCTCGATCTTGTGGCCCTGCGTGTTGTGAAACTCGCACACTAAGTTATGATTCCTTTGGGAAGTATCTGATTGTAGAGGCATGGGCCACCCAGCGTCTCTGATTTTATTAAAGGCGAATACGATGTCTGATACGTCGACATTGAAGTTGTATTCTGATAAGTGAGGTTCCCTCGTTGGCCCTACGTTCTTGTCGAATTTGGCTCTATTGATGAGTCCCCGAGGATCCTACCCTAGTTCTATCCTTCGATCATTGCGAGGTGGGTTGCACCTCGGCGTTCCTCCTGTCTTCGATATATGGCTGATATCTCTCTTTGTTTGGCTTTGATTCCTTCATCGGGAGCCTGCTTGGGTATACAGAGCCAGAAGGGGCTCCCAGATGGTCGTATTCGGCCTGGATCTTCGACTGGTATCGGTTGTGGACGTCCGACCAGGTCACAGTGGGATATTCGATCATATTCTGTTTCAACTGTTTTGAAGCCACCGAGCTTCGTTCATTCAGACCTTGAGTGAAAGCCTGCGCTGTCCAGTTGTCAAAGACTGGCGGTAGTTCCATCCGTTCTATTTGGAAGCGAGATACGAATTTTCACAGCATCTCGTTCTCCCTTTGCTTGATCTTGAAGACGTCGGATTTCCTCGTTGCTACTTTGATGGCACCGGTATGTGCCTTTGTGAAGGAGTCTGCCTGCATGGCAAATGAGTCTATGGAGTTAGGAGCTAGGTTGTGATACCACATCATGGCCCCATTCAAGAGTGTTTACCCGAACTTCTTCAATAGTACAGACTCAATCTCGTCGTTCTTTAAGTCGTTGCCCTTTACTGCGCAAGTGTAAGCAGTAACGTGCTCGTTGGGTTCTGAGGTCCCATTGTATTTTGGGAGTTCCGACATTCTAAACTTCTTTCGAATGGGTTTCGGGTCCACTTCCTCGGGGAACGACCTTTGTATAAGCTTCTTCGAGTCCACACCTTTCAGAACCGGGGATGCGCCCGGAATTTGGTCGACCCTGGAGTTGTAGGTCTCAACATTCTTGTCGTTGGCTTCTATCATTTTCTCCCCCAATTCGATCCTTTTGTTGAGGTCCTCGAGCATTTTTACGATGACAGGGTTGGCTATCGATCCGTTATTGCTCGATCTCTCTGGTACATGTTCGGCTAGGGGAGTTGTCCCCGTCATTACCATTGTAGGAGTTTTCTTGTGAATTTGCAGCTGAGCAATAGCTAGTTGTTATGCCTAAAACATTTCAAAATAACATGAAGGCTAACCTCTGTTCTTCCATAGTTGGGGTTTTCCAAGCTTCTTGTTGATCCCCTTGGTGCACGCTTATGTCAGTGTGGGAGATTATGTCAATGTGTTGGGCGTCGCGTGAGACCGCATCCACAGGGACCGGCACTAGTGCATTCCCAAGGTTTTGTGGTGGCACACCAGCACCTAAAATGGCCACACCGTTTTTCCCGTGGTCCTCAAGATTATTATTTTCACCTCCATTTACCAAGTTAGACATTTTGACCTGAGATTGAAGATCTTGGACAAGAAAAAGCGTGAAAGATAACTTGTGTTATGTGACAAAACCAGCAAGAAAATAATCACTATTATTTTTAGCCCCACGGTGGGCGCCAAACTATTTATAGTGAAAATGTTAATAACAATTAAATTTATTGATGGGACTCTAAAAATACATGATCTATTTTTATACTAGTTTTTTAAGCAGTTTATGCTAGATACGTGAGACTTAAAGTCAATGTAAAGTTAAGGAGAGAGCTATAATCAAACTGATAGGCTAGTTATCCTGGGCCTCGGGCTTGTCGATTCTGGGCCTCGAGGTTGATCCTGAGGCTCGATTATGAGCTATCAAAGGCAGTTTCTAGGTGATTAACAGTTATAGTGAAATTAATGTAGGCTCTTTATGGCCAATGATAAGCAATGAATGATGAAAAAGTATGAAGATAATAAATGAAAGCAATAATATCGAGAGAATATGTTTAGAGAGTAAAATAGAATGTTCTTATTTATTTTGTGTGGAGTAACTGAAGCAACAACCCCTTACAAAGTGACATGGATCCCATTTATATAGGAGGGAAATCCCATCATATTATAACAAGCATTAATTACAAAGATACGGAAATGTGACAACTAGATGACACCCTGATTAGGGTCTCAGAGTAGTTCACTAGGCCTTTCAGTCCTAGCCATGCGCCTAGGGAGCTCCCATTTCTACCATTACTGAGGTCGTCATTATCTGAGTTCGAGTGTCAACGACACTCGAAGTAGGGTACTCTGTCCGTGGTCTCGAGCCTTCGATGTAACCCTTCGAGATGCTTTATCAACAAGAAATCGGCCACTCTGATTTCGCCATATACATGGGATAATGTCAAAAATCTGCACTCGGACAAATTGACTCATACATCCTCAGTCCCCATCTTCTTCATTACTGCCAACAAAGGGCCGGGTGGATTGATGTTGTAGAGTGATCAGGCCTTGGTAATGCAAGGGCCGGTACAATCTAATAAGATGGTCGAGGGTGAACTGGAGCCCAGCTTTATCTGCAAAGAACCTTATCATCAGCACTATCCTCCAAAATGACGGGTGAACATGTGCCAGGGTAACCCAATATCTTCTACAAAACTTGAGCACGACTCTATCGAGAGGGCCCAATGTAAAGGTGTACATGTATACGTTCAAAAACCCCTCTACATGTGCCATGATGCTCTCTTCCGGGAAAGGGACCTGCAATACCACCTTTTCTCCCCATCCGCAGTCTCTCCTTACCGCCTCGAGGTGTTTGTATGCGGAAAATCCGGGGGCCCGAATTCCCCGTCATAAGGTTATCTCGCGGTTGTGCCCTTCGAAGCTCGAGGCCAAGGTTGAGATTCGTCCTCGGGCTGGTCCGAAGAGTATTGCATTCCGGCTAATGCAACAGGCTGTAGCAAGCAATGGGAAAACTCCCAAGTCAAATGACTTGACCTGACAAGGCTGGCCTATCCAGAACCTATGCTGAGGCGTCACGTCAAGCCATCCTATCTACGTGCTTTACGTTTTTGTCTCCACATGTTTATAGTCGAGTCACATCTCCTATATAAAAGGGACTCGCCCCACCTTGTCAGGCAGAGCTCCACTTCTCTACAAAAGCAATAATCTCTCTCTCTCTCTCTCTTTCTCTCTCTCTATCTCTCTTTTCTTCTAAGTCATTTGTTCTCATAGGCCCGAGGCCGCCCTTAGCATTCACAGTTCTCTTATTTGTTCTTCACCACCTAGCTCAATATTGGCCGTAAAGAGCCTTACTTAATCATATTTCTAATTGTTATCCCCTTCCCGACTGTTCCGGATAGCTCGAACTTGGCCTGAGTCTCGGCCCCGAGGCCTCCATCGACCTGCTTCGCATTCGGACAACAAGCTCTTCAGTTTGCTTACTGTCTCGTTTTAGCTCGCATTTGTTCATTACACTTAGCATTTTTAGCATCAACTGCTCTAACAACTAGCTTAGGAATAGATCATGTATTTTTAGAATCCCATTTACAAATTAAATTGTTGTTATCATTTTCATGATAAACAGTTTGGCGCCCACTGTAGGGCTAAAAGTAATAGTGATTATTTTCTTGCTGGTTTTGTTGCAAAACCGCAAGTTATCTTTCACACTTCTTCTTGCCTGATATCTTCTCTTTCAGGGAAGGACGCTCGGCTCAGCTGGTGAAATGGGAAACTGAGACCTCAAAAGTGACAGGAAAATGGGCGCGACCAACCCAGAGTCCGGTGCGCCTCCGGTTTCAATCCGAGAAAAATGGAGGGGTCCCCAGCATAGCGTCCACATGATTATTGGAGGAATTAACGATCTTTGAGGACTCATGTCCAAACGAACGAAAACATCCGCTACAGGAGAGGAAACCCTCATATTCGCCAAGGAAGATCTCGAGGCCATGGGGGAACCACATAACGATGCACTGGTGATCTCATTTCTCTTAAACAACACAAGGATATAGCATGTGCTCATGGACCCGGGAAGTTTGGCTAACATAATTAGGTCAGATGTGGTAGAACAACTGGGGTTGCTCAATCGAGTTGTCCCCATCCCTCGAGTCCTCCACGGTTTCAACATGGTCGGGGAAGAAACGAAAGGAGAAATCACCCTCCTGATCAACACATCTGGCACAACCCATAGCACCGAGTTTCAGGTCATCGATGGCAACATAAGGTACAACGCCCTACTTGGCAGACCTTAGATACACAGCATAAAGGTAGTACCCTCAACTTTTCACCAAGTAATAAGGTTCCCCACAAGGGATGGCATCACAACGATACATGGAGAGCAACGAGCAGCAAGGTAAATATTTGCGGTCCACCATGAGACACCAACCCCCCCCCATACTCGGCTTTAAATGAGGAAAGCGGTATACAGACTCTAGGAGACGACGAGGAAGATTTCTTCGCCCCGCGAACTTTCGTCACCCCCAAAGAATCAGATGCGACCAAGTCAACGGTAGAAGATCTAGAGCAAACGGTCCTGATCGAGAACCTCCCGGATCACAAGGTATACATGGGAACGGGGCTAACCCCGAAACTCAGGATAGGCTTATTCAATTTCTTAGTAACAATATCGACTGGTTTGCCTAGTACCACCTAGATATGACAGGTATCCCTCCGGAAATCACCTCTCATCGGCTGAGCGTCGATCCTAAATTCAAACCAGTAAAGCAGAAGAGAAGACCACAGTCCGAGGTAAAGCACACCTTCATCAAAGAGGAGGTAGCGAAACTTCTTTAAATCGGATCCATTAGGGAGGTAAAGTATCCCGAATGGCTAGCCAACGTAGTAATAGTACCAAAAAGGGGAATAAGCTAAGAATGTGCATAGATTATAAAGATTTAAATTTAGCATGCCCCAAAGATTCCTTCCTGCCGCCTAATATCAATCATCTGATCGATTCCACGGCAGGCCACGAGACCCTCACCTTCCTCGATGCCTACTCGAGGTACAATCAGATCCAGATGAACCCCGAGGATAGGGAAAATATCTCTTTCATCACAAAATATGGTACATATTGCTATAACGTGATGCCCTTCGGGCTGAAAAACACAGGAGCGACATACCAACGCCTAGTTAATAAAATGTTCGAACATAAAATAAGTAAATCAATGGAAGTATACATTGATGATATGCTAGTTAAATCCCTACGCACAGAGGACCATCTGACCTATTTGCAGGAAACTTTCAACATCCTCAGAAACTACAACATGAAGCTCAATCCCGAAAAGTGTGCCTTCGGAGTGGGCTCGGGCAAATTCCTGGGCTTCATGGTCTCAAATAGGGGGATCGAGATCAACCCTGACAAAATAAGGGCCATCGAAGAAATCACAGTGATGAACAACGTAAAAGCCATCCAACGGCTGACTGGGCGGATCGCGGCCTTGGGCAGATTTATATCAAGGTTGTCAGACAAAAGCCACCACTTTTTCACCCTACTCAAAAGGAAGAGCAACTTGAAATGGACTCCGTAATGCCAACACGCATTTACTACACACGCCCAAGGAGGATGAAAAGTTGTATCTGTGCCTGGCCGTGTCCGAAATAGCGGTGAGCAGTGTTTTAGTCCGAGAAGAGAAAGGTACACAATTTCCTGTATATTATGTAAGTCAAAGCTTGGGGGACGCCAAAGCCCGGCACCCCCATCTAGAAAAATTGGCACTCACACTAATAAGCGTCTCGTGAAAACTGAAGCCTTACTTTCAGTGCCACCGTATTTGCTTCCTATCGACTTATCCCTCCAGATCGTACTACACAAAATGGAGTTGTCGGGCCGACTGGCCAAATTGGCCATTGAACTCGGAGGGTACGATATCGAGTGTCAACCTCGAACGGCTATTAAATCCCAAATCTTAGCGGATTTTGTGGCCGATTTCTCGCTATCCCTCGTCCCCTAGGTAGAGAAGGAACTTTTACTAAAATCAGGCACGTCCTCCAGGGTATGGACCTTGTTAACGGATGGTGCCACAAATGTCAGAGGATCCGCACTCAGTATAGTCCTCAAGCCGCCCATCGGCAGCATAATCCGACAGCCCATAAAGACTACAAAGCCAACTAACAACGAAGCCGAGTATGAGGCTATGATTGTAGGTTTGGAGTTGGCCAAGGGCTTGGGGGCCGATGTCATCGAGGCAAAATGCGATTCTCTCCTCGTGGTCAGTCAGGTAAACGAGAGCTACAAAGCCCGGGAAGACAGGATGCAGATGTATCTGGATAACATCCAAGTCACATTGCACCGCTTCAAAGAATGGACCTTAGTCCATATACCTCGAGAGAAGAACAGTGAGGCCGATGCCCTGGCAAACCTGGGATTGTCTGGTGAGGAGGAAGACCTACTCCCTGGTGCTGTTGTCCAATTAATCAGGTCCGTGGTCGAGGAAGGTCACGCAAAAATCAACTCTAACATCCTGACGTGGCATTGGATAAACAAATACATCGTTTATCTGAAGGACGGGAAGCTGCCCGCTGACCCAAAAGAATCTAGGGCCTTGCAAACTAGAGTGGCCCGGTTCTCGATCGACGAAAACAGGGCCATGTATAGGAGAACGTTTGACAGCCCACTTGCAGTAAGTCTAAGACCGGGCGACACAAATTATGTGCTCTGAGAGGTCCACGAAGGCACATGCGGAAACCATTCCAGGGTAGAATCCTTGGTCTGAAAGGTAATCAGGGCATGCTACAACTGTGATAGCATGGAAATGGACGCCAATGAGTTCGCCCAGAGATGCGACAAGTGTCAAAGATTCGCCCCCATGATTCACCAACCCAACGAACAACTGCATTCCGTTTTATCACCATGGCCGTTTATGAAATGGGGAATGGACATCGTCGGCCCTTTGCCAACGGCACCTGGTAAAGCTAGATTCATTTTGTTTATGACTGATTACTTTTCAAAATGGGTAGAAGCACAGGCCTTTGAAAATATAAGAGTAAAGTAAGTCATCAACTTTATATGGGAACACATCATATGCCGGTTTGGGATCCCATCCGAAATAACATGCCACAACGGGAGACAATTCATTTGGAGCAAGGTAACACAGTTCCTTGATGACAACAAAATCAAAAGGATCCTTTCAACATAGTACCATCCATATGCGAATGGCCAGGCCGAATCCACAAATAAGACCATCATTCAAAACCTAGAGAAGAAATTAGAAAGCGCCAAGGGAAAATGGCGAGAAACACTACCCGAGGTACTATGGGCATATCGGACAACTCCAAAATCAAGCACAGGGGAGACTCCTTTCTCTATAGTGTATGGTGATGTAGCACTAATACCTGTAGAGGTCGGGGAACCAAGCGCCAGATTCCAGCACGCCAGTGAAGAATTGAATCACGAGGCCATGACAACGGCCCTCGAGCTACTCGATGAAAGACAGGAGGCCTCGCTGGTTCGGATGGCTGCCCAGAAGCAGAAAATCAAAAGGTACTACAATAGGAGAACGAACCTCTGATATTTCAGAATCGGAGACTTAGTCCTAAGGAAGGTTACTCTCAACACCCGAAACCCTAATGAAGGGAAACAAGGCCAGAATTGGGAAGGGTCGTACCTTGTCCTCGTGATAGTTGGCAAAGGCTCCTATAAGCTTGGCACCATGTAAGGTGAGCAACTCCCGAGCAACTGGAATGTGTCAATGCTCAAGCGATATTACTGTTAAGATATCCGATCATGAAATCCCACTGGATCCCCGAGCAACCGTCACACTCTTTTCCCGCAATCAGGGTTGTATCCCGAAACACGTTCCTTGCCAACAGGACTTTCCAACGAGGTGAATCCCGCGCATTCAAAGGGGGTCTACGAGATGGCGAACAAGACTCCAACAGGAGGCAACACACCGGGCCAAGCAACCCAAGGAGTCGTACCTACACAGGCTGAGCTCAGATCAACCAGACAATATATATTCATGACCTATATCTACGCCAAGCAATAAATAATATCTTTTCGGCATTTCATACTTCGAAAGAGATTATTTCGGCATATTCACGACAAATGCTTCTCCATCAAATGAGTCCCGATGTACTCGGAGACTCAGTACAAAGCAACTCGACAACTTGCATGACCTCAAGGTCGGAACTCCGGGATCATCAAGCCCCTGGAAGGCAACTCCGAGCTCGTGAGAAGCTGTCTTCCAGCTTAAACAAACTCGATGCTCGGAGGCTGCTATCAATCGCCATATGACTGGAAAACCCGAAACTATACCCTTAGCGGGCAGCCTTGGCATAACCAGATATATTCTACAAATTGTAAGACCTCAACAGTCATGAAAAACAATAAGACCTCAATAGGCATGACAAAACTATAAGACCTCAACAGGCATGAAAAACCCCGAAGTTTAGGCTATACATCGCATTTGTAAGAATCCCTAAAGGGCATACCCTTGATGTAGATGCCTAAACTATCGCTAGGGATCAAAAATGGACACGGCCAAAGGCATATGACTACGGTCAAAATGGCTGATGCAGCCAAAATAAAATGGCTCGAGGACACCCGGTTGTCGCTAATAAATTGCAGGCCACTACTCCGAATATACTTCAGAAAGAACCGGTTAAAATAGGCTTCCCTTCACAGGCAAAAACATGCTCCGACAATGTCGTCTCTAAAATGAAAGAGCATTGATCTACTCCACCTATGAGATCGAGGTGCTCGAAACACCGCCGACAATGACTTGAGATCGAGGTTCCTCTGGAACCGACGACGGGTCAGGCAAAATACTACAAAAAGACATTAATGAGTGGATACAAAGCCTACAAAAAGCCCACAGGCAAAAAACAGCGTAAGTGCCATTGTCGCCAGCTAAGCAAGCCTATGGGCCACATATTAAAAGGTCTCTACGACCAAACAACGTAAGAGCCATTGTCGCCAGCTTGAAAATCTTGACAACTTGAGGATTAAAATGAGGTCGAATTGTAATCCGATTCGGATACCGGATCCAAAATAGTTAAACTATGCAAGCCTACGGGCCACATACTAAAAAGTCTCTATGACCAGACGACATAAGTGCCCCCATCGCCAGAAACTCAAATGCCACCATTTTTAACACCACTCGAGCTACCTTCCAATGCGCCCTCGATGGTTAACTTTCGGGGGTCCGGCCAAACATGATTTGCGACTCGAGGCAAAACTGGGTCTGCCCCCTCAAAGGTCCTCTCAGAAACCACCTCGTCCACACGATGGCCGAGCTCGAAGATTTCAGCCTCCTTGGCCCGAAGCTCCCCTCTTAGTGAACGTTTCTCCTTCTCAAACTGCATGAATCTGGGCCCAAAGGGTTAAAAATAATAAAATCCCACAGAAACTCAAGCATTAATGAGAACGGGGGATGAATAACCTGTTTGGTTAAAAGGGCTTTCTCGTGTTCACGACAGCTCACCTCATCCTGATACTTGGTGAGGGCCTGATTATAAAGTGCTTCTGCCTGAAATCACGAAAAAGGGTTAAAGGAATGAAGATCGGAGCAGCCCGAAACAGCAAATGAGGATAGAAGAAGTTATCCGCTCACAAAGCCTGCCCATCTCGCCAAAGATAAAGGAGGTGGTGATCCCGGAGCTACCCTAAATAATGACCGCCGGTCTCTCGAATGAGTCTCCACCTTCGATCAGCACTCCTTCCATGGAAAGATCCCGGCGAGGCTCGTCTTGCAAGCTGGGGGATGGAAGAATTTCTCCCTTTGAAGAATGAACAATAACCAACGGGCCTACAGGGTCGGGCAGAATGTCCGCACCCCGCTCATCCCAGTTCTCCAATCGATCCTCCTTCAAATCGCCTGCTAAGGGCATCCCGGATCGAGAAGGATTTTGGCCACCCACCGAGTCAAGGACAGTGCCCGATATCCCACTCATTGCCTCACTACCATGAGGATGGGCCGCGTCAGCATCAAACTCCTGCCTAGAAGCATTTCTCCCTTCAACCTGAGGAGCGATCAAACGATCCTTGGAGGGTGCTGAGAAGATACTTTCCCCCTCACCTTAAGCATGAATATATCTTGCCACCTCAGAAGATAGAACTGATGAATCGACCATGGACTTCTCCACTTTGGTCCTTTTGATCTTTGGTGGTTCGGCCAGCACACCCCTTTGCCTTTTCTTCTCCTCTCCAGGTACCGGGATGCCCCCTCCAATGGGCGGCACCTCCCTTGTCAGTAAGATTCCTCCCAAACCTACATATATAAGATGATCAAATGCGCAGAAAGAATAGGACCCCTAGCAGCAAGTTGTGCTAAAATGCACAGATACATCAAAGCTCAGAACTTACCATGGTCTTTTGCTTCCCATTGGGCCCGCGATAAATCCTTCCATGTACGATCATTGTACGGGCAGATTGAGTATATGCGGCCAACCCAACTCTGAAGATTCAACAACGCTACAGATTAGACCGCTACGGCTGAAAAGACAAAGAAAAAATGACAAAATCAGGGACATAAGGAGAAATCATCAAAAGGAAGCAGAGGCTTCGCATTCACTTACGCCCGGCGTTCCACTTCCCAGGGAACGACGTCCCTTCCAACGGGATCAGATCAGACGTCCTCATCTGAACGAAGCGGCTCAACCACCCGTCATCCCCAAATTCCTCAGTACATGCAAAAAGGCATCTCGGAGCTCGACAACGAAGCTTGATTAATCCCCCGCAAAGGAGACGAGGACTGTACATATGGATCAAATGATTCAGAGTGAAGCGCATTCCCTCTGTCATACCCGAGTAATATCTGATCATATATACCACGCGCCAGAAAAAAGTATGAATCTGACCCAAAGTCACCTGGTAACTACGGTAGAAATCAAGAATCACAGGGTCGATCGGAGGCGAATACGGTCCCACCGGCCCCAAAGTAATTGGATAGGAGTACACGCTCAGAAAACCGCCCTGGAATAGTAATGTCTTCGTCCTGAGCAGGAATCTCCACAAGCACGGCATCCTCCCAACAAATATCGGCCCTCACTCTCTCAGTATTTGTTATGGAGCTAACGTATCGAGTTACTGGCTTGCGGCATCCCGACTTCGAGGAGGGCCTCTCGACCCTGAAATCTGAAGTCATTGCAAAAGGTCCTGGGATGCACTCCTCGACACGAGGCGGAGCGGTCACTTCGCCTTAGGAAAGGAACAAAGAAGATGAGCCCTCGACCTCCTGAGAAGCAGCAGTGGAAGTGTTCGCCATTCATGAGAAAGTCCAAGAGAAGAAGAAGAAAAGGAGGGTAGTCGTGTACCTAAAAAGAAAAGTAAGGAGCAAGGGAAAAACAAACTCTGGGCGCGAAATAAGATCCGAAAGGAAAGAGGCAAATATTTATAAGAGCATCAAGGGTACATTAAAGGAGGCCAACTGCCGCAGTTAATGCTGGAATCCGTAGTATTGGCGCTCATAGCATGCCTTGGCAGCCTGTAACCATTCACAGGGACGCCGGAGGAAGCAAGAAGTTTAGAACCGTTTCTCATCGCTTCTCGTCGCCTTTACTATGAGAAACGCGGAGACTATCTATATACGGCAAATTCGGGGGCCCGAATTCCCCATCATAGGGTTATCTCGCGATTGTGCCCTTCGAAGCTCGAGGACAAGGTTGAGATTTATCCTTGGGGTTCGCCTCGGGCTGGTCCGAAGAGTAATGCATTCCGGCTAATGCAGCAGGATGTAGCAAGTGAGGGGAAAGCTCCCAAGTCACATGACTCAACCTGAGAAGGCCGACCTATCCAGAACCTATGCTGAGGCGTCACGTCAAGCCATCCCATCTACGTGCTTTACGTTCTTGTCTCCACATGTTTATAGTCGAGTCTCTTCTCCTATATAAAAAGGACTCGCTCCACCTTGTAAGGCGGAGCTCTACTTCTCTACAAAAGCAATAATCTGTCTCTCTCTCTCTCTCTCTCTTTCTTTTCTTCTAAGTCATTTGTTCTCATAGGCCAGAGGCCGCCCTTAGCATTCACATTTCTCTTATTTGTTCTTCACCTCCTAGCTCAATATTGGCCGTAAATAGCCTTACTTAATCATATTTCTGCTTGTTATCCCCTTCTCAACTGTCCCCGATAGCTCAAACTCAGCCTGAGTCTCGGCCCTGAGGCCTCCATCGACCTACTCCGCACTCGAACAACAAGCCCTTTGGTTTGCTTATTGTGTCGTTTTAGCTCGCATTTTATCATTACACTTAGCATTTTTAGCATCAACTGCTCTAACAACTAGATCGGGAATAAATCATGTATTTTTAGAATCTCATTTACAAATTTAATTGTTGTTACCATTTTCACGGTGAACAGTGTTCCTCCCCTATTGATGAGATGAACCTCGATGCATTCTCCCAATGACCCTGAACGTTGGGTGGTATCTTAAATATAAAATCCCTCCTCGAGACAAAGCACCTCGAGGTCAGCTCACCGGACGTCGGCAGTGTACCACCGACTGAGCGAGAAGCAGAAGCGAAACTCTCTTCTTCTTGGTGTACGGATGTTGGCGCAACAACCATAACTATAGTGAAACAAGAGAAGGGAAATGAAAACTTAGGCGAAGCTTTGAATTAAAATGGTGAATGAGCCGATACAAGGAAGAAAAGCTCTACAAGAAGGATAGTTTGTCAAAATAGCAAAGTCCTCAAATGAGAGGATAAGAAACTCATATATAGGCCAAATAATTATGACTAGGCCATTATCACTTTCGGGGAAGTGTACCATTGGGACCACCTCGGCCACTTGATGGTTGTGTCATATGAATTATGCTGTCATACAATGTTTGAGGGGTCAAAGATTCCCATATCAACCTAGCCTTGAGAAGGTGCCCGATCTCAAGGATCTCTGCTACTATAACGATGGGCTCTAGGGAGATATCAATAACAATCTAGCCTCGAGATGGTGTCCGATATCGAGGATATTTGTCAACATATAAATGGGCTCTAAGGAGCTATCCACATAAACCTAGCCTCGAGATGGTGCCTGATCTTGAGGATCTCCATTATTACAAGTATGGGCCTCAAAAGAGCTATCAAATCTAGCCTCGAGACGGTGCCGGATCTCGTGGATCTTTGCTATTACAAGTATGGGTCATTCACCCGATTCTCTGGCCCCCGGGCTACTCGAGTCCGAGTCAGTTCTCACTCAAGGGTTATTAATAAATCCTTAGGACTATCTTCACCTTCAATTCAATTTACACGCTATCTCGATTACTTTAGCCCAGGGGCCATCTGAGTTCGATTGGGCCATCCGAGTTCGAGTATATCCTCGCTCAGGGACTATCTATAATGCCTTAGGGCTATCTTCTTTTTAAGTTCAGAGCAAGTTTTCGAGGCCGCCTGGGTTCAAGCAAACTCTCACTCGGGGACTATTTGTAAAGTCCTAAAAGGGCTAAGCATTATTTCAAACAAATTGGGACCCTGCTCTCGCTCAACTCGAACTCGCGATATTGATAAAAGACGATTACAAAAGTTCACGAGGGGTCCTTACACAAAAATAAAGAAGTAGAAAACAACAGCCAAAAAGCCTAATCTACTTTCGGAGGTACATCCTTGGGAGCGACATCTGTGAGAACCGTTTCCTCGGGGAGCCATTTCGATCTTCAGAACAACGTCTTCGAGAATCTCCTCCGAATAAGCAATAGATGAGGAATAGGATATAGCCTATCAAATAGCAAAAGCTTTTAACATGCAGGGAAAATTAAGGCTTAATAAAAAATTTGGCGAGTATGTGTCTCTCCAACACTACTATTGAGAAGCCACTTCTTGAGACATTGCACCGATGTAGGATGCAAAAGTTAGTAGATGGCACCACCTCACTCCATGGAAAGAAAAAGGAGTGAAGCGCCCCACCAGGTTGAAGTTAAGAGAGATGAGTAGCAATTCACGGTCCACATATTCTCTGATATGCGAATAATTTGAAGCCCCTTTCTCATTATTTCGGGCCAACAACAACAACAAACCAGCACGATTCCACTCAGTGGGGAAAAGCTATGAAAAAAGCCATGGCATAACTGGCAAAACTACTGCCGTGTGACCTTACGGTCACGGGCTTGAACCATAGAAATTAGAGTTTGGATGATGATGAAGAGAATGAAAGGGTTAAAGGCTGTTGAAGAGTGACTGGGTGGAATTTTGGTTCAAGTAACCTCCCATT
Source organism: Nicotiana sylvestris (assembly GCF_000393655.2). Taxonomy (NCBI): domain Eukaryota; kingdom Viridiplantae; phylum Streptophyta; class Magnoliopsida; order Solanales; family Solanaceae; genus Nicotiana; species Nicotiana sylvestris. The sequence goes on along the minus strand of NC_091064.1, from coordinate 87,985,087 downwards.
TATAGAAAGATAGTAACGTAAGCAATGGCCAATTAATGCCTTTGCGAAACATATCAATAGGAGCAATCAATGCTTTTTGGGAAATAGATCAGTGGCGATATCACCACTTTTGGGAAAATAAACCAATATTGTATTGAATGTTTCTGTGAAGATGAACCGATGGGATGTTTCAGTCATCACGAAAGCTTACGAAATAAGCATGACGTCATCGCTAGAGGCTCGAGGAAATCCATTTCAAAGTCATTTTATATCATCCTATTCTAAGAAACATGGGGACTATCTGCACACGGCTAAAATCAGAGAGTCCAATTTTATGATCATGATGACATTCCATAGCCCGTCTTCCGAAGGCCCGAGGCACAGCTCGAGGTTCGACCCTGAGGTATCCCTATGCTCGACCTCGGGACAGCACAAATCGATTGCCACTACGGATAAGCGAGAAATTCCAAAGGCACGTGATTAAAGCTGCCAACGCCTGCAACAATAGTAAAAGTCCGTACTGGACCATTAAGTAGTTGTACCAGCTATGTTTCTTTGTAATAATTATACATGTACCATGTTGGGATCCCCCCTCTTATATAAAGGGGCCCTTGCTATTTCTTGCACATTGGATATTCAATACAAGAATAAGAACATTCTCTATTGTCTTCCCTTCGATTTATTGCTTATATTTATTATGTTTCATTGATTGTTCTTCATTTATTATTCATCATTGATCATAAAGATCCATTATTGAGGCCCTTGAAACTGTTAGTCCTTCATCGATCACCCCAGTCAAGCTTATCAGCTCAACCTGGAGGCCCAGCGTAGGCCAGCTCAAGGCCCCGATTCGCGGTCACTCGGTTTGCATAGCATTCTACCTTCAAGCTCTTATCTCATTTTCTTAACTCACACTTAGCATCTATTGCTTAAAACTAGCATTAAAATAAATCGCATATTTTTAGAACCATAAAATCAAATCTAATTGTAATTACCATTTTCAAGGTAAAAAAGAAATAGCGCAGTAACAAGCCAAGTAAAGGCAAATGAGAAAGAAATGAGGCTCAACTATGCAAGTGACAGCAATATCAACAACATTTGATCAACACAAAGTTCAAAAACCCGGAAAAAATGAAAACCAAAGCAGCAACAACTTCAAACAACTTTTCTATTTTTTTCTTTTATTTTTATTTTGAGATTCTTTTATTTCAGATCTGAAATTCAAATTTTGAGTTCAGAACTTGTTTTCAGCCCTCTTTGAGTGTGCAATGTGCGTGTGTAAATATGTGAGTGAGGTGAAGATGAATGAGTGAGGAAAGTTTGTGGGGAGGGTCTTTTTATAGCCACTTTCAGGCCGCACATTCAGTTATTTTCTCTTTCTTTTAATCCCTCTTCTTTTCTATTTTTGATCTTCTAATCCACATATACCCGACCTCCTTGTATTTTTCTTTTGCTAAACAACCCTTTTACTCACTTCTAGAAGGTTCCTAATTAGCTACATGAAAGATTCCCTCGATTTTAAGTCCTAGACAAACCCTTAGAATCCATGTATTTACCTAGAATAAATGGGCTTAGACCCATTCCCGACCCTAAAAGTGCTTACCCACTAAACTCCCCACATGGCTCGACACCTACTGAGAACATGCCCAACTCACCGGATCCTCACAATTACACAACAATAATTGACACTAAATCAAACTAAATAGTAATTACGTTTTGATAAACTGAGACACTTTATCTCAAACACATAGCCAATCATATAGCAAACAAATCGATCTTAACAAATAATCATGAATCAAAATATTGATAAATGGAAGTAATTCTATTAACTACTATGCAAACACAAGAAAACAAATATGAATCATGCAGAGATTAGAAAATTTTAATCTAACTACACTACTAAAGTAACTTAACTGCAAGTAGGAGTAGGAGAGGCCAAAATAAGAGAGTTACCTTTCAAAATCCTGAGCCAAATGGAAGAAAATGGATTATGGTCGGTCATGACCGGTATCGGCTGCTATGGAACCTAACGAATTTGACATCAACCGACAGAATTTATCACGATCTATTGAATGATCTCGGTTCCAGCTGGTTACAACCACACGTTGAGTTAAGAATCAAAAGGGGACATGTGGTGCTAGGGTTCTGATTCTAGTGGTGATAAGACAAGAATGGAGGCTTGATCTTAGAATAATGGGGTAGAGAAGGAGGAGAGGAGTCGATTGACCTTGATTTGAGGTGATTTGGTTGTCTCCGGCAGGCAGAGATGATTTCTGGTCGGCGGTTCATGGCGGAGAAAGAATTAGGGTAATTGAGAGAGAAGGGAAAGGGTTCTAGAGAAGAGTTTGGCGGGTAGGGGTCATGCGTTAAGACAACATTAAGGGGAGGACTGATGAGTTCCTGGCCATCGGATAGTGATCAATGGACGGTGGAGATCAATTAAACCAAAGGCGTCGTTTAGGAGTCTCTTGAAGACCAACCGAAATGGATCGGGTATGGGCTAATCGAAAAGCGTCGTTTAGGAGTCTCAAAGTCACATCCCCCCTCAAAATAGATTTAGGTTGGCTTTTATATGAGTTGGGGGCGTCTTGGGGCCGAAATAACCGAGTCCTAGTTGAAACAGGACATCTTCATATTTTGAGCATCCAGGGCAACGTGGGGCGCTGGCCCTGGCGCTCAGCTTCCTAAACATTCTGTAAATTGCGCCACAGGCTGCCAGTGGCCCTCAAATTTCACTTTCACCTTTTCTTCCCAAATTCGCTCAAATTCATGCCCTTTCGTCCCAAATTGCATCCGAATGATTCCTATACATAAAAATACCATAAATTAGCACAAATCATCATATTATACATCTCCAATTTTTGATACATGAGCAAAATGTGAGGCAATATATATTAAAATATGCATACATTAAGTCAATTATCAATACTCCATACTTAGACTCTTGCTCGTCCTCGAGCAATGGAACTATATTAACAACCGAAAATGTACTTATCACTGTGAAAGAGCACTTCACGAGTAATTCAATCAAACACCCTACCTTTGGACTATGATTAATATCGTCAATAAAGCAGAACATACAATTTCACATTCTTCTCGTTTTTAAACTAGCCCAAGTATACTTGATTATAGGCTAAAAACTCGTATTTTAATCGTTGTAACAACACTTTAATTATTGTATTTTACAAAGGTTTGAGATTAAATGATAATGAATTGTACTAAATTCATGCTTTATGCCTTGCAGGAAGCTAATCCGATTAAGAAATAAATTTCGGATGAATTTGATTGATTTGGGGCTTTGAAGTCTGATTAAAAGCTAAATAAATCAAGTCGGGATCGTGTTCGGAGGTCGCAAAGCAAGCCCGGATAGCAAAATAAATGAAAAAATGAAGCAGCGCAAATATTTGCACTGTTGCGCCGCGTGGGGCGCCGCGGCAGTGCAAAGTTTTGTGCTGCATTGTTTTGCTCCTTTAAAATGTATTCTGCCTTTGTCCAATCAATGTACGCGTCTCACGAGGCATCGTGTGGGGCGCCGCGGACGTGTAAAAATCGTAGAACTACTCTATTTCGGGCTTAAAAGGGCATAATTATCCCCTTCATACACGATTAAAAAGGCAAAAGCAGTGCCATTATTGAGGACTAGACCTATTTTGAGGGAGAAAAAGAAGAGGAAATCCATGGGGGAAGATCAAAATCAAGAGGATACAACACTTTGGAGCAAGGATTGAAAGAGTTTTTCTAAACCTTCTTCTAGTAGTTATTTATTTTATGTTTAAGACTTATATTGTTGATGTTTCTATAGTTATGAGTAGCTAAAAACCCAAATATTCTGGGGTTATGGGTGTTAGATGATTATGTTGTTTGAAGCTTAAGTTGATGATCTTGAATCTATCGTTAAGGGTTGTTTATTTGATTTTGCTGTTAATTATTTTACTGTGTAGCTAACAGTGAAATACTATTTACGAATCTTGAGTTAAACTTGGAAAAGGAATTTTTTGATTGCATATAGAATCAAATAGAACAAGATCTGAATCCTGGGCATCAGGTGAAAGATTCACGATTAAGATAGAACTATACTTAATTGCCTTGTTTGGTTGAAAAATAGGAATTGTAAATGCATTTGAGTTAATATTGATGCCATAGAAATATAGGTGTTAATTTAACTTGAATAGGTGCATAAGAATTCGACAGATTCTTATGGATATTATCAACCCTATAATCAATAACCCGGATAATTCAATAAATCATTTTTAAGCTAAAAACGTAGCATGATCTCTAGCAAGCCCATAAGCCCGAAATATCTCTTTTATTAATTGTTAAAAGAAAATTGCATAAGTGGCGTAGCAACTTTGTGTGGTATTATTGTTTGATTACTAATTAAATTGTAAATCGGTTAGTTAAAGTGTTTTGTGATGAATTAGCTTGAATCGATAATTGTTTGAGTTTGCATCAGTAGATAAGTTGAACACAAGTCCTCGTGGGAACGATACTTTACTTATTACTATATTACTTGAAGATCGCGTACACTTGCGTAAGTGTTTTGGTTGCAACAAGTTTTTGGCGCTGTTGCTGGGGACTTGAAAATTAGCTACTTGACTGAGTTAAGCTTTTATCAGCTATTGGTTTAAGTATTAATTTTCAGTTCACTTTGTTTGTGTCACACAGGCTCTTCTCTTGAATGCGGAGGAGTAGAAGCACAAGCAATGTCTTCCATCTTGATCCTGAAACTGAAAGAACACTTCATAGAGCGAGGAATGAGTTGGAAGCTAGATACAAAACAGAAAGAGAGTTGGACATTTTAGTTCAACCACAACCAACAATGATGGCAGGTAATGGAGGGAGTCCGGTGATAGAAGCTGCAAGGCTAAATCTTGCTAATATGACCCAGGATATTGTCAAGCCTGATATCACTAGTCACTTTGAGCTTAAACAATACATGGTACAACTGATTCAGTCCACTAGGCAATATGTAGGTCTATCTCATGATGACCCGCAGAGACACATTCAGAATTTTTTGGAAATTACGGATACTTACAACTATCCAAATGTTTCCAAGGACTATGTTAGGCTGACCTTGTTTCCTTTTTCATTGTTGGGAGAAATTAAAGAATGGTTGCAGAAGGAGCCTGCTAATTCAATCCATACTTGGGATGATTTAGCAAAGAAATTCTTAATCAAATTTTTCCCCACTAAAAAGACAAAGTCTTTGCGAAGCCAAATTCTTGGGTTTCAACAACGAGATGGTGAAACTCTTTGCCAAGCTTGGGAAAGATACAAGAAACTACTCCGAGACTGTCCACATCATTGTCAAACTGATGAGGTATTTGGCCATACTTTTGTTGATGGATTAGATGAGACTTCAAAAATGAATCTTAATTCAGCTTGTGGAGGTAGTTGCCTGGCGAGACCATATAGTGAAATACTACTTCTGCTAAACAACTTCACTGCTAATGATAAAAATTGGCAAGGTGAGGGAGAACCAAGGAGAGCAATGAAACAGAAAGTAGTAGGGGTACTTGATTTTGATGACTTATCCGCCATAAGAGTAGATATAGCAAAATTGGCAAATCAAATGAATTGAATGACACTGAACCAGACACAAAAAATGCAACATGTTCAGCAAATGTCGATTTGTTGTGAAATGTGTGGTGACAATCACATGAGTGACATGTGCCCAACGAATCCTGAATCTATTTATTATGTGGGCCAACAAAGCAGAGGTTCGATGAACCAACATGCACAATATGGGAACACTTACAATGAAAATTGGAGGAATCATCCTAATTTCTCTTGGGGTGGAAATCAATCAAATCAGAATCAATATAGACCCCAAGGAAATTTTAATCAACCTCAAAGGCCACCCCAGTAGGTAGAAGAAAGTACAAATGATTTGTTGAAGAAATTGTTGCATGACAATTAACAACTCCGAACTGATTTCAGAAATCTTGAGAGACAAATGGGACAGCTAGCTGCAAATTAAAACACTAGACCTGCAAATGCTCTTCCAAGTGATACATAGAAAAATCCGCAAGTTAGTGCAATTACACTTAGAACTGGAAGGGAATTAGAAGAAGTTCCAATGAAGAGAAAAGACAAGCCTATACCTGAGGGTGAATTGATTCCCAAATCAACACAGGAAGCAAAGAAAGATGATACAGTTTCAGTGCCTGTGAATGTTCCAAGGACACCACCACCTTTTCCACAAAGATTGCAGAAAAAGAATGATGATCGCATGTTTAACAAATTTCTCTCTATGTTGAGTCAGATTTAATTGAATATTCCGTTGGTAGATGCGATTCGTGATATTCCAAAGTATGCCAAGTACATAAAAGATATTGTGGCTAACAAGAGTAGATTGACTGAATTCGAAACTATTGCACTTACTGAGGAGTGCACTTCAAGGGTCCAAAATAAGCTTTCTCAAAAGCTTAAGGATCTTGGCAGCTTTACTATCCCTGTGAGAATAGGAAATGTTGATGTAGGCCATGCACTTTGTGATTTGGGACCAAGCATAAATTTGATGTCATTGTCTTTGTACAAAAAATTGGGTTTGGGACTCCAAAACCCACCACTGTGATGTTGCAATTAGCAGACAGGTTCATAGCTTACCCGGAAGGGGTGATTGAAGATGTGCTGCTGAAAATTAGGAAATTTATTTTCTCGGCTGATTTCATTATCTTGGATTTCGAAGCAGATGAAAAAGTTCCTATTATATTGAGAAGACCTCTCTTGGCTACAGGTGATGCTATAATTAAGGTAAGAGAAGGAAAAATGATCATGAGAGTTGACAATGAGGAAGCTGTATTTAATGTATACAAAGCAATTCAACTTCCTCGCCATTATGAAGAATTGTTTATGATATCTGTCATGGAGATGGATGAGCAATTTATTGGCCCAAGTGTATATTTGAAGGATTCTTTAGAGAAAGCAATCATGTTGTTCGAGAGTTTGGAGATTAATGATGAGGTTTAAGAGATGAAGCATATTTTGAATGCATCATGCGAATATATGAAAGGTTTACATCCCTTTGAACCTTTGAACATGCCAAATGGTCCTCCTCCAAAGCCATCAATTGAAGAAGTTCCAAAATTATAATTAGAGCCTTTACCTTCTCACCTTCATTACGCTTATTTGGGTAGTTCTGATACGTTACCTATTATTATTTCTTCTGACTTGTCTGAATTGTAGGAGCAAAAATTGTTGAGAGTACTACATGAGCATAAAAGAGCAATTGGGTGGAAATGTCTAACATAAGAGGTATTAGTCCAGCTTTTTGCATGCATAAAATTCTCATGGATGAGGGACACAAGCCAAGCATAGAACAACAACGCCGCCTGAATCCCAACATGAAAGAGGTGGTAAGAAAATAAGTGATTAAATGGCTTGATGCAGGTATTGTATTTCCAATCTCTGATAGCAAATGGGTAAGTCCAGTCCAATGTGTTCCAAAGAGGGGAGGAATGACTGTAGTGACAAATGAAAACAATGATCGAATTCCCATTCGAACTGTTACTGGGTGGAGGATTTGCATAGATTATAAAAAATTGAATAATGCCACCCAAAAAGACCATTTTCCTCTCCCCTTTATTGACCAAATGCTTGATAGATTAGCTGGGCAAGAATACTACCGTTTCTTGGATGGCTACTCGGGATATAATCAGATTGTTATAGCCCTAGAGGACCAAGAGAAGACCACATTTACATGTCTTTATGGGACATATGCATTTAAAAGAATGCCATTTGGTCTTTGCAATGCACCTACAACTTTTCAAAGGTGTATGATGGCTATTACTACTTATATGGTTGAAATATTTGTGGAAGTATTTATGGATGATTTTTCTGTATTTGGATGTTTTTTTGATGAATGTTTAATGAATCTTGACAAGGTGCTTGCTAGGTGCGAAGAAACAAATTTGGTACTATATTGGGAAAAATGTCATTTCATGGTAAGAGAAGTCATAGTCCTAGGACACAAAGTGTCCAAGAATGGATTGCAGGTGGATAAAGCAAAGGTGGAAGCAATTGAAAAATTACCTCCACCAACATCAGTTAAAGGCATTAGCTGTTTCTTGGGCCATGCAGGTTTTTATCATCGTTTCATTAAAGATTTTTCAAAAATTTCATCTTCTTTGTGCAGGCTTCTTGAGAAAGATACATCATTCAAGTTTGATGATGCTTGTCTAAAAGCATTTGATGAGCTGAAAAGAAGATTAGTTACTGCACCAATTATCATTCCTCCAGATTGAAAACTTCCATTTGAGTTGATGTGTGATGCAAGTGATATAGCCATTGAAGCTGTTTTGGGGCAGCGGAAGGAGAAAATCTTTTATTCCATTCACTATGCGAGCAGAACTCTTAATCCAGCTCAAATGAATTACACCGTTACTGAAAAAGAGTTACTCGCAGTAGTATGGGCATTTGATAAGTTCAGGTCCTATCTAGTGGGAACCAAATTCATAATTTACACAGATCACTCAACGATCATGTATTTATTTGTAAAGAAATATGCCAAGCCGAGGTTAATCCGATGGGTTCTTCTTTTGCAGGAATTTGATTTAGGGATTCGAGATCGAAAAGGGATAGAGAATCAGGTTGCAGATCACTTATTGAGGTTGGAAAATCGAGGCCATGTCACTGAAGGAGAATCAATCAAAGAAACATTTCCTGACGAATATTTGCTCGCCATCATTTCGGGTGAAACCCCATGGTATGCTGATTATGTGAATTTTATTGCAAGTGGGGGTGACTCCACCAGAATTCACAGCTGATCATAGAAGAAGATTCTTACATGATGTGAGATTCTACATATGGGACGAGCCTTTTCTATACAAATAATGCGCAGATCAATTGGTAAGAAGGTGTGTCCCTGAGGAGGAAATGAATGCAATATTGCATGACTGTCATTGTTCTCTTTATGGAGGTCGTCATGGTAGAGATAGAACTGCACAAACGGTTTTGCAATCAGGTTTTTAATGGCCAAAATTGTTTAAAGATGCACATGCTTTTGTTAAAAATTATGACAGGTGTCAAAGAACAGGTACAATTAGGAAGAGGAACGAGATGCCTTTGCAAAATATTTTGGCATTAGAGCTCTTTGATGTTTGGGGAATTGATTTCATGGGATCATTTCTATATTCTAATGGGCACAGATACATTTTATTTGCAGTCGATTATGTGTCTAAGTGGGTTGAGGCCATTGCTCTTCCTACTAATGATGCGAAGGTAGTGGTAAGTTTCGTAAAGAAGCACATTTTCACACGTTTTGGAACTCCAAGGGTGTTGATAAGTGATGGAGGAACACACTTTTGCAATAAATTGTTGAAAAATATTCTAGCAAAATATGGGGTAAGACACAAGGTTGCCACTGCATACCACCCTCAAATGAGTGGTCAAGTTGAAGTGTCAAACAGGGAGGTAAAACAGATTTTGGAGAAAACAGTGAGTGCAAATAGAAAAGATTGGTCCGGTAAGTTAGAAGATGCATTGTGGGCTTACCGAACTGCATACAAGACTCCAATAGGTACTTCTCCGTACAGGTTGGTTTATGGAAAGGCATCTCATTTGCCTGTTGAGCTAGAACACAAAGCTTATTGGGAAATCAAAAATCTAAATATGGATATGGACTTAGCCGGTGAAAAAAGGATGCTATAACTCAATGAACTTGATGAGTTTCGATTGCATGCTTATGAAAATGCCAAGTTATATAAAGAAAAGACCAATAGGTGGCATGACAAGCACATCCAACATTGTGAGTTTGAGCCGGGTCAAGAAGTTCTCTTGTTTAATTAAAGTCTAAAGCTTTTTCCTGGAAAGCTTAAGTCCCAATGGGCAGGCCCTTTCGTTGTGGTAAGTGTAACTCCTCATGGAACAGTTGAATTGCGGGACATAAATTCAAGTGGTACATTCTTGGTGAATGGGCAGCGAGTAAAATACTATTGGGGTGGTGATATTAAACGTCACAAGACCTCGATAGATTTGGTTGATGCATGATGAAGTGTTGAGTCGTGCCGCGACGTTAAATTAGGCACTTGTTGGGAGATAACCCAATGACTAACATCACTAACTTTTAATTGTAGTTTAGAAATATTAGATTTTAGATGTTATAATGTTTTTAGTCAGCTGAAAGCATGAATTTGGCATAAAATCAGTGTACATTGATGTAGAGGGTGAATTGTGAGCTAAAAAATCGAAAAATGGGCTAACTCTGTGAAAAATTAGCCTACTGTTTCGCATGGGGCATCGTGCCACACACCGCGCCAGGTAAAATTGCACAGACGAGCCAGAATGCAAAATTGTCGGAGCAGTTGGAAATTTTGGCCTGCCGTGACGCGGGGGGCCATTTTATTTTAAAAAATTAATTTTTTTAATAAACCTTTTAATATCTGAAACCCCTTCCCCTTATTTCATTATTTCACTTCCCAAACTCTCTTCTCCTCCAAAACTAAACTCAAAAACCCTAACCAACTAATTTCACTCAAAAATCCATCCACAAATTCTTCTTCTTCTTGCAAGGTAAGTAGTCTCTTCTCCCTTTTCCTTCAAACTAGTAGTATTTCATTTATTTATTTCCTTCTACTTTCAAATATATTTGTATAAACCCTAGCAAGAATTGTGTTCATAGTTTTCTTTTAGTTTCTTATGTTAATATTATTAAAAATAGCATTAGAAACTTAGAATGTATATTCTTTTTGTGGTTATGGAGGACTTGAAGGTGTGTTGAGGTGAAATGAGTTGAATTTCTTGTTGAAGATTGTTAAAGGGTGTACTAATCTGAAAGTGCATATTGGTAAGATTTGAATTTCTTGTTGAAGATTGTCAAATTCTTCTTATAGTTATGATGAGAGGCATATTGGTGTTGTTGATATGGTGATTATGCCTCTTATGAAGTTGAAATTCTAAGAATAAAAGCCATGCTTACAATGTTTTTGTTAAAATGTCCAAGTGACATAAAATTGAACAATGTTGCAAATTGAGAAACAAATTGCATTGTGAGATGTTATTATTAATAACAACTATAACATTAGGCCAATCCATGATTTTTCGCTTTCTTTATGTAAAAATGAAATGTAAGATTCATGCTAATGTGCCTATGTAGTATATTTTGTATATAAATTTTGAATTTTGTAAAATAGACTAATTTCTTTTTATGTTTATGATTAATATTAATTTAGCTTAATTTTGTTTTAATTTTTTTTATGTTTAATATTAATATAGCTTGTAAAATCTAGCTTAGTTTTTGATTTTTAATTTATTTTTAAATTATTGTAATTGTCTCTAATGTTGGGTAAGTCGATAAACATTATATCATTTTAAATGAAGAATAGGGTAGTCTGGATCCCTGTTACATGCTAAGTGTCAACATAATGATACCATAAGTGTGGGGTATTTACTCCACTTGCTATTAAACTGATTTTGTGTCTTTTTAACTAATATATCATGTTGTGTAGGTATAATGTCTCGGCGCCCAAGCAAAAGATCAAATGCTAGCCTATCTGAGGCTGCATCTACTAGCCGACGTGGAGGTAGCAAGGCACCACCTCCGGCACCAGTTGAGGAGGAAGAGGAACACTTTGACCCTGATGTAGATGAGGTGCCAGAGTGCAAATATGGCATCAGGGCTATTCCAGCCCATACAATACAATGGTTCCAATCCTTTGTCCCTGCTGTGCCACCAACCCCAGAAGTTGCTATAGATGAAGCAAAGCTTTCCCCTAAGTATAATGCCATATATACTAACATTCGAGCTTTAGGTTTTGAAGGGTTGTTTCGCCAAGGTGATAGTGTGAACATCAACTTGGTAAAAGAATTTTATGCCAATTGGCAACCAGGCGGTGATTTAGATGCCATCTATCAAGTCAGGGTCAGAAATAGAGTGAACCCATTTTCATCAAAAGTCATAAATCAAATAATGGGTTTCACTGAACATTCACATAAGCTGTTCCAGAGGTTTGTGCATAGACCAGATTACCCAAACATATGCAGACAGCTATGTGGTGAAGATTCCTTTGCCTTGTGGACTAGAGACTCAAATGAGTGTCACAAGGAAATGAAAAAAGGAACATTCCAGTGTCCTACATGAGTCATTTTGAAGATAATAAATGCCAAAATCATGCCATCACAAAGTGATACAGACTTATCAAAACTAAAGGTTTGCTTGATTTATGCATTTTTAACAAGAATGCAGGTGGATATTGGGAAAATTATGCTGGAACACATGTCAAAGGTGAGACCTTTTCGGGGACGCCGCCTACACTATCCGAGTATGATTACTCGGTTATTACGAACACACTTCATTGAAGAAAAGTATCACTATTATCGGCGGATAGAAGTAACATATCCTATTTGGGCGCTTGATGTCACGACTATGATAGATCCGCCTACAGCTACACTTAATCCCGATCAAAGGTTTGTCCAGGTGGAAGAGACTTTGCAGATATTATTTGCTGACCTTCGCCTTCACTCTTCTAGAGGGGAAGTGAACTTGGAAGAGTTACAACAAAATCACCCTCTATCTCCTTTCACACAACAGTGGTTAGGAATGGCTCAGCATGGACAAATCCCACCGGATGAAGATGTGAACTCTATTCCCTCAGATGACGAGGAATATTTGTGCACCTTTGAGGATGACGATGCTCAGGCCAATGGCCTTAGGGAGTCTTTTATGATCTTTTTGCATTAGGGACAATGTTAGTTTTTAAGTGTGGGGTGACTTGCCCCTATTGTAATGTACTTACTTTTGTATTTTTTAGTATTTTTGGTTGTTTGATTTTTTTTTTGACTGTTAAACCTTTTGGTTTGGTAGACTATAGTGTTTGTAGGTAAGGAATAGTACTAATTTTGATTTTGGTTCCCTACGATGGATTTTCTTGAGGGAAATAAAGTTGAAATTTGAAAAAAATTGCATTTTATTTCAGTTTAGTATATGCTAGTTTTGGTTTAATTTAAAAATTTCCCCTTGGTTTTTCTTTATGCCACGGTTCTTTTCCAGGGGTGTATTTGAACCGGGTGTAGTGTAATTTCTTTTTTATTTCAATTGAATAAAAAGTTCCTAACTTACAGAGTTAATCTCTTCAAATGCACATGCTTTAGAAGTTATATGTACCTTATTTGTCATGTTCAAATCTCAGTTCCTGATTCTAAAGTAAGTGCCTTAAATTGTGTATTTATAACTATGCTTAACTTCTTTGACTAGAGAGTCGAGAAAGATCCAAGCTTGAGTGAGTTGTGTGCCAATGTGTGAGTAAGGATTGCTAAAATATTCTGTGTATAATAGTTGATATCTAGAACTTGCCCTCAAGTGTTTGCAAAGCGAAATAGTAGCATTATTCAGTTTAGGAGATGATATAGGCATTTCTTTGTTGAACCAGTTTGATAATTATTTCCACCTAATTGTATATAACTTAGTCAAACCTTTTGAGTCGTTAATCCTATTTCTTTGGCACCCACGTTATAAACCTTATCAATTTATGTAAATATATCAGTTGTTTGAACCTCTATCTCTCATGAGCACTTAATGTTGTTTTAATGTTGAAGAAGTTGAGAAGAGATTGGTTGGTTTATTTTAAAAAAAGAGTGATGTATATAATTCATATATATATATATATATATATATATATATATATATATAGGGGATGAATTTTCATTAGTAACATTCCCTAACTTGTGGTGCTTAAAGAGAATGGGATTTCTTGTTATTATGTAAAACCTTAAAAAAGTTTGGAGATGGTTTAACACAAGAGTAATGCTGAAATTGTAAAATGAAATGGTATATGTATGAAGTGCTCAAAGAGATGTAGCTACTACATTCTATATTTATCACACTCTTCCTCAACCTGCATTACAACCAATTAAAGTCTTATTTGATATTTGATTGAATAAGCTCAATTAGTAGAGTATTACACTAGGGGCAAGTATATGGTATGTCAGCTGTTGCACATGAATTTCAATTTTGAGAGTGAGTTAATTCTTCCTATTTTGAGTTCCTAAATATTTGTGAATACTATGTTGAGAGGAACTAGTCTATATTAGTTGTGGGAGGGCACATGATTTGTGAAAGCAAGGAAACATTTTGACCTTTGTGTTAGACTAAGTAAGCAAGTTATGAAAATGCGCGGCACTTATGAGTCATGTCTTGAGGTTGAACTATTATGAATTTGTACTTAAGTGTCGGCATGTGTTGTTAGAGAAATTGTTTAATAAAAAGTTCGTCCTTATGTGAAATGTAGGTCAATTGCTCGAGGACGAACAATGGTTTAAGTGTGGGGTGTTGATCATAGGCTAGAAACTCGTGTTTTAGTCGTTGTAACAATACTTTAATTATTGCATTTTACAAAGGTTTGAGCTTAAATGATAATGAATTGTACTAAATTCATGCTTTATGCCATGCAGGAAGCTAATCCGACTTAAGAAATAAATTTGGGATGAATTTGATTGATTTGGGGCTTTGAAGTCTGAGTAAAAGCTAAATAAATCATGTCAGGATCGTGTTCGGGGGTCGCAAAGCAAGCCCAGATAGCAAAACAAATGAAAAAACGAAGCAGCGCAATTATTTGCACTGTCGCGCCGCGACAGTGCAAAGTTTTTTGCTGCATTGTTTTGCTCCGTTAAAATGTATTCTGCCTCTGTCCAATCCATATATGCGTCGCACGAGGCATCGTGTGGGGCACCGCAGACGTGTAAAAATTGCATAACTACTCTACTTCAGTCTAAAAGGGCATATTTGTCAAAACCCCTTCCTACATGAATAAAAAGGCAAAAGCAGTGCCATTATTGAGGACCAAACCTGTTTTGAGGGAGAAAAAGAAGAGGAAATTCATTGGGGAAGATCAAAATCAAGAGGAGACAACACTTTGGAGCAAGGATTGAAAGAGTTTTTCTAAACCTTCTTCTAGTAGTTATTTATTTTATGTTTAAGACTTATATTGTTTATGTTTGTATAGTTATGAGTAGCTAAAAGCCCAAATATTCTGGGGTTATGGGTTTTAGATGAGTATGTTGTTTGAAGCTTAAGTTGATGATCTTGAATTTATCGTTAAGGGTTGTTTATTTGATTCTGCTGTTAATTATTTTACTACGTAGCTAACAGTGAAATACTATTTATGAATCTTGAGTTAAACTTGAAAAAGGAAATTCTTGATTGCATACAGAATCAAATAGAACAAGATCTGAATCCTGAGCATCGGGTGAAAGATTCGCGATTAAGATAGAACTATACTTAATTGCCTTGTTTGGTTGAAAAATAGGAATTGTAAATGAATTTGAGTTAATATTGATGCCATAGAAATACAGGTGTTAATTTAACTTGAATAGGTGCATAAGAATTCGACAGATTCTTATGGATATTGTAAACCCTATAATCAATAACCCGGATAATTCAATAAATCATTTTTAAGCTAAAAACGTAGCATGATCTCTAGCAAGCCCATAGCCCCGGAATATCTCTCTTATTAATTGTTAAAAGAAAATTGCATAAGTGGCGTAATAACTTTGTGTGGTATTATTGTTTAATTACTAATTAAATTATAAATTGGTTATTTAAAGTGTTTTGTGATGAATTAGCTTGAATCGATAATTGTTTGAGTTTGCATCAGTCGATAAGTTGATCACAAGTCCTCGTGGGAATGATACTTTACTTATTACTATATTACTTGAAGATTGAGTACACTTGCGTGAGTGTTTTGGTCGCAACAATACTCAATGTTATTCAACCAACTCAAGCAACCTCTTCACAACCACCTTACTTCAAGTGATGACTCGTTGTCACTAAGCATCCTGAACTCACGCACTCACCCAACAAAAGAAAGTGTATAACATCACTAATTCGTCATGAGACCAAGCACTCTCACCACAAACAAAAGAGTGAATATAAAAGTAGTCCATACATTCAAATATGTCATTGAACATAAATTAAGGACATCACACAATTGAACAACTTTCACTCACTCTCACAAAAAATTCATGTGCATCCCGTGGTCTTACCATAAGCTTATCTGTAGTGTACATCTCTACTAATCTAAGCTAGCTAAATCTAGGATCAATTGGGACTTTAAGGTTGTAGTGTTAGGCTAAGGGACGGATAGGATTCATTTAGCATAGTGACTAACCCGCCTAAGCACTTTAATACACTACACCCATAATCAAGCACATTTTATTTTCAACCCATTCACTTGTCATGCATCATATATAAAATAACATTCTTTTCAATTAAGCACCTTTGTGGTCTCACTAGCACGCGTTAGAAGGATTAGGAGGTGTGTGTCTTTCTACATTATTTTAACTTTTATTTGCTTTTTCTTGCAAAAATTTTCCTCTCTTTGGCTTTTTTTCACACACTCCATACATTGAAGTTCATAGGCTAGTGACCTTCTTTCACAATATTAGTGCACCTTAAGGGCCCTTCCATGATACTTTACTTATTACTATATTACTTGAAGATTGAGTACACTTGCGTGAGTGTTTTGGTCGCAACAATACTCAATGTTATTCAACCAACTCAAGCAACCTCTTCACAACCACCTTACTTCAAGTGATAACTCGTTGTCACTAAGCATCCTGAACTCACGCACTCACCCAACAAAAGAAAGTGTATAACATCACTAATTCGTCATGAGAACAAGCGCTCTCACCACAAACAAAAGAGTGAATATAAAAGTAGTCCATACATTCAAATATGTCATTGAACATAAATTAAGGACATCACACAATTGAACAACCTTCACTCACTCTCACAAAAAATTCATGTGCATCCCGTGGTCTTACCATAAGCTTATCTGTAGTGTACATCTCTACTAATCTAAGCTAGCTAAATCTAGGATCAATTGGGACTTTAAGGTTGTAGTGTTAGGCTAAGGGATGGATAGGAATTATTTAGCATAGTGACTAACCCGCCTAAGCACTTTAATACACTACACCCATAATCAAGCACATTTTATTTTCAACCCATTCACTTGTCATGCATCATATATAAAATAACCTTCTTTTCAATTAAGCACCTTTGTGGTCTCACTAGCACTCGTTAGAAGGATTAGGAGGTGTGTGTCTTTCTACATTATTTTAACTTTTATTTACTTTTTCTTGCAAAATTTTTCCTCTCTTTGGCTTTTTTTCACACACTCCATACATTGAAGTTCATAGGCTAGTGACCTTCTTTCACAATATTAGTGCACCTTAAGGGCCCTTCCATGGTTCCACTAGAAATACACTCCCCAATCTCTCACCTTTCCTCTTTTACTTAGGAGGTAAAGGTTCAACAATGTTGAATTAAGAACAAAGTAGGAATACAACTGGTATTGTGGGTGCCAAGGAAGTGGTCATTAGGCTCTAAGGGGCTAGAAACAAGAAAATTGTATTTGTCAATGACAAGAACCTTTATGGTCAAGCATGAAGCGCCTATGTTATTTCCTAGACTATCACAACTTAATGATTTCGCATTGTCACACGGGGAAAGTTCTAGACTACACAGGATAGCACAAAATATCAACAATCCTTACACACGTGGCACTTGACTCACTCAAGACGGTTATGTGCGACTCTCAAGTCAAGCAAGCATAACAAGTTGAGAATTTTTAAGCAACAATGCACTTGGTGGCATACAAGTCAACTAACTTAGAAAAAAAGTGTCAAAGAGTAGGCTACTTACTTTACTTGGGCATTACAGTTTAAATTAAATATGCAGTAAGATAGAGTGCATGCCATAATTTAGCTAATTAGACCATGTTAGTGTTAAACTAAGCTAAAAATTAATTAAAAAAAACAAAACAATAACACTAATTTTTTTTTATACAATTACAATTCAAGGAGTATTCTCCCACCCCACACTTAAATAATGCATAGTCCCCGATGCATAATAAATTCGAAACAGAGTAAGGTGAAAAGAAAGAACTCCTTGCTAGTCGGAGTCTGCCTCCTCAGGATGCCCCACCAGTTGTGGCTATGGGCTCATTATCATCACCTAAGGGTAGCAAAGACATTGGCCCCGTAACTTCATCATCATCTACATCCTCATCATCTGATCCCTTGTGAGTGTTTTCATACTCAGACGGATGAATGGGACTGCCTGGTGTTATTCCCGACATCTCCTTGGAAGAAATGGAGAGGTCATTTCACAAGTGCATGCGCTCCTCATTAGATACCCCTAGTATGATCATTATAACATTGAGGGAATTGTAAAGGTACCTGTTGAAATTTTTGTCCCTCTCATTCCTAGCAGCCTGGGTAAGCTTGGATGTGGACTCTTGTAGGGATGTGACGTCTAGCAATGTCGTGGGTGCCTCCACTACCTAATCAAAGCTAGGGTACTCCAGTACCCCACGAGATAGCCTGTACTGTGTCAGGATGTTTCCAAAAAAGGAACCTTTTGTTCCTCCCTCCGAAACAGGTGCGGGCCATTTCCCCAAGCATGAGCTCACCCATATTTAGGGGTTGCCTAGTCATTAGAAAGTAGATCATGCACACTCGAGCTCAAGTTCACTCGTTGTTATGCTTAACGGGCATTAATCTAGCTTGCACAAAGTTCTACCATACCTTGGTCGTCTTGTTGAAGTCGAACTGGAGCATTTCAAGGTTAGAGTTTTGCTTAGTTTGTGTCCACTTTGCATTTGAATCAATGTCACAAAGTATGTGACGTACTACTTGGTAGCGTGGATTAGGGCTATCAACTCCCAAGAAATGACACAAGGCTTGCCTATCCATTGGAATTTTCTTTCCTCTGACCCATGACTTGTCCAAGGCCTTGTTCCAGTTGGCATATAACTCCCATTCCATGCTCTCATTTGCAGGGCTCAGACATTTGAGGAGCTTATCCATCTTCTTTTCTACTAATCTAGAAAGTACATATGGGAAGTTTCGTTCTAAGGCCTTTATATTAATCCCCATTTCTGAGACATATCTCCCATATGGAACAAAAGTAGCATGCCATTTGATGGTGTCATTTTGAACTAGTTCCACCCGAGGCCTTTGTGGCCTCGTCGACTCGCTAGCAACTTTCTTTCCCTTAGCTTGCCGGGAAGAACTCTCGCCTTGCTTGCATTTATTTGGAGGGGGGGCAGTAGTGGAGGACTTTCCAACTTCTTTTCCTTTAGCGGCATCGTCACAAGTCATAACAACCTACACATGATAAACATATAGATGAGAATGAATAAAGAAATTTCGCCTATGGTCATTGTGAGAGGAGAAAATGACTCCACACTTAAAACCGAATGCTATGTATAATCGAATCACAATATTGATTCAATGTGCACCAATGTGTCATCACAAGGCTATAGTTACTCAGACTTTGCTATGCCATACAATTAAAGTAGTCTAACATGGACGTAACATAACTATGGTGCAAGCAAGCAAAGCTATTGTTCACACTACTACACTAATATAATACACTAACTACAACTTACAAGAGTTTACAACAAGATACAATTCCCCCAAACACCCCACTCTCCGCCCAACCTCATATACAATTACACTCGGCTACTCAGACTTCACCGGTGTTCAATTTATTCTCTTAGGTATTTTAGCAAACACCTTATGGGCATCAATTTTGCTTCTTTCATTTAACAAATGATGGAACAAGGTGGTCCTCCCAAATTTCATGAAGTAGAGGGAATTATAGCGTAGTACTTAAAACCAAAATTCACAACCAATTTTTTTTGCACCAAATTTCGTGTTTAATAAGGACACCCACAATAACAATAAAGCATATTTAAGAGACTTAGGGGATTGGGGGTTGTTGGAGAAGGAAGACTAATATTACCCTAAGAAGTTTCAAAATGCAAAAAAAGAAATACATAGAAGAACGTACCTTTGAGTCTTGAGATGGAAGTGAGTAAGAAAGATTTATGAATTTGAAAACTTGATAGAAACCAAAGTCACAAGGAAGCAAAAGAGAGAGACGATGCTTGAGATTCTTTTCTGAGAAAAAGGGGTTATGGGTTTTAGCTATTTTAATTTAGGTGGGGGATGCGTTTAGGTAATTTGGTATGGGTTAGGTTGTGTATGTATATGGGTCATTAGGTTGGGTTATTTTGGTTAGGTAATTTACTTAAATACATAATCAAAAATAAAAATTGAAAAAATGAAATAAAATAAAATACACTTACCTAACCCCCCCGCCCAGCGCCCCACGCCGGGGCTGGCGTTGGGGATTTCAAACTTTCTGTAAAGTGTGCCCCCGGCAACATGGGGCGCTGACCTGGGTGCTTGTTTCTGCTATTTTTTCTATAAATAAAATCCTGACTGCTCGAGCACTCAATATATACATTACACACACCCCACACCATTCCCACATAGGATTTTTGAAACTACAAAGAAAATAAAAAAATTAGTCCACTCTAACTAGAAGAAAACAAAAAAAAAACTAAGCTACGAAAGTAGTAAAAATTGGTTTGCCTCCCAACGAGCACCTGATTTAATGTCGCGACACGACTCAACACGTTTTTAAGCATCGCCCAAGTCCATCGAGGTCTTTTGACATGCAATGTCACCACCCCAATAATGTTTTATTCTTTGGCCATATACCAAGAATTAAGGTACCACTTGAGCTCGTATCACACAGTTTCATAGCTCCATCAGGTCTAACACTTACCACAACGAAAGGACCTGTGCAACAAGACTTAAGATTTTCGGGGAAAAGCTTCAACCTCGAATTGAACAAGAGTACTTCTTGACCTGGCTCAAACTCTCGATGTTCGATGTGCTTGTCATGCCACCTCTTCATTTTTTCTTTATATAATTTGGCATTATCATATGCATGCAATCGAAACTCATCAAGCTCGTTGAGTTGCAACAACCTCTTCTCACCAGCTAAGTCCAAATCCATATTCAGCTTTTTAAGTGCCCAATAGGCTTTGTGTTCAAGATCGAAAGGGAAGTAGCACTCCTTTCTATAAACTAACTTATACGCAGAAGTACCTATGGGAGTCTTGTATGCAGTTCAATATGCCCATATTACGTCGTCCAACTTTCCGGCCCAGTCCTTTCTATTTCCACTTACTATTTTCTCCAGAATCTGCTTCACCTCTCTATTTGACACTTCAACTTGACCACTTGATAGGCAGTGGAAACCTTGTACTTAACTCCATACTTTGCTAGAACATTATTCAACAATTTGTCACAGAAATGAGTTCCTCCGTCGCTTATCAACACTTTTGGAGTCCCAAAGCGTGTGAAGATGTGCTTCTTTACAAAGTTTACCACTACCTTTACGTTATTAGTAGGAAGAGAAATGGCCTCCACCCACTTATAAACATAGTCTATGGCCACCAAGATGTACCTATGACAATTAGAGTATGGGAGAGGTCCCATGAAATCAATCCCTCAAACATTAAAGAGCTCTACCGCTAGAATGTTTTGCAAATGCATCTCGTGCTTCTTCATGATTGTTGCGGTTCTTTGGCACCTTTCACATTTTTTAACAAAGGTATGTTCATCCTTAAATAATTTCGGCCAATATAAATTTGATTGTAACACTTTTGGGCGTTTCTATCCCCTCCCTCCCCCCTCCCCCCCGTGATGACCTCCATATGGTGAAGTAATGCAATATTGCATTCATCTCTTCCTCAGGGATACACCTTCGTACCAACTGATCTGCATACTGCCTATATAGGAATGGATCATCCCACATGTAGAGCCTCACATCATGTACAAAGATTCTTTTATTATCAGGTATCAATTCTGGTGGCGTCACCCTACTTGCAATAAAATTTACATAATCTTCATACCATGGGGCTTCATTTGAGGTAATTTCTAATAAATGCTCATTCATATACGTTTCTTTGATTGAGCCTCCATCAGCTACACGGTCCCTATTTTCTAATCTGGATAAGTGATCAGCCACTTGATTCTCTGTTCCTTTTCAATCTCGGATTTCTAAGTCAATTTCTTTCAAGAGGAGGACCCAATGAATCAGCCTCGCCTTGGCGTCTCTCTTTTCAAACAAGTATCTGATACCTGAATGGTATGTGTAGACGATGACTTTTGTTCCCACTAGATAGGATCTGAACTTTTCAAATGCCCACACCACTGCAAGCAACTCTTTTTCAGCAACGGTGTAATTCATCAAATAGGTGCGCCCAATCCGGTGTAATGATAATTGGTGTAGTTACCAACCTTCCCTTCAGCTTCTCAAATTCTTTCAGACAGGCATCATCAAACTTGAAGGAGAAATCTTTATCAAGAAACTTGAGCAAAGGTGAAGAAATTTTTGAAAAATCTTTAATGAAACAACGATAAAAACTTGCACGGCCCAAGAAACTGCGAATGCCTTTGACGAATGTCAGTGGGGGCAATTTTTCAATCGCTTCCACCTTTGATTTGTCCACCTCCAAACCATTTTTGGTCACCTTGTGTCCCAATATTATAACTTCACGCACCATGTAATGCCACTTTTCCCAGTTTAGTACCAATTTTGTCTCTTCACACCTAGGAAGGACTTTATCAAGGTCATTAAACAATAATCAAAAGAGCACCCAAACACATGACAATAATTCATGTACACTCCTACAAATATTTCAACTATGTCAGTAAAAATAGCAATTATACACCTTTGAAAAGCCACAAGTGCATTACAGAGACTAAAGGGCATTTTTTTAAACGCATACATGCTATAGGGACACGTAAATGTAGTTTTCTCTTGGTCCTATAGGGCTATTGCAATCTGATTATACCCCAAATAACCATCTAGAAAATAGTAGTATTCCAAGCTAGCTAATCTATCAAGCATTTGGTCAATAAAGGGGAGGGAAAAGTGGTCCTTTCGCATGGCATTGTTCAAGTTTCTCTAATCTATGCAAATTCTCCACTCAGTGACAGTTCTTGTGGGAATTAAGTCATTATTTTCATTGACCACTACAGTCTTCCCCCATTTCTTAGGCACACATTGGACGAGGCTTACCCATTTGCTATCAGAGATTGGAAATACAATACCTCACATCAAGCCACTTAATCACTTCTTTTCTTACCACCTCTTTCATGATTGGATTTAGTCGGCGTTGTTGCTCTACACATGACTTATGTTCGTCCTCCATGAGGATTTTATCCATGCAAAAAGCTGGACTACTGCCTTTAATGTTAGACATCATCCACCCAATTGCTTGTTTGTGCTCATGTAGCACTCTTAACAGCTTTTCTTCCTGCAATTTAGACAAGTCAGAAGAAACAATAATAGGTAAAGTGTCAGAACCACCCAAATAACCATATTGAAGTTTCTCATCCAACTCCACAATAGATATCATAGAGAGCTCATCATATTGGCAGGGAAGTTGGATCGCTTTGTACACATTAAAGACTATTTCCTCGTTTTCCATCATCTAATCATTTTTACCTCTACCACTTTAATAATTTCATCACCAGTAGCCAAGAGAGGTCGTCCCAATATGATTGGAACCTGTTCATCAGCCTCATAATCTAGGATAATGAAGTCCACTAGGAATATGAATTTTCCAATTTGCAGCAATACATCTTCAATCACTCCTTCAAGGTATGCTATGGACCTATCAGCTAGCTGCAACATCACAGGGGTTGGTCTTGGAGCTCCCAGACCCAATTACTTAAACAAAGACAATGGCATCAGATTTATACTCGCTTCCAAATCACAATGAGCACGACCCACATTAATATTACCAATTCGCACATGGATAATGAAGCTACCAGGATCCTTAAGCTTTTAAGGAAGCTTGTTTTGGAAACTTGAAGTGCACTCTTTAGTAAGTGTAACTGTCTGAAATTCAGTCAATATCCTCTTGTGAGACACTATATCTTTTATGTACTTAGCATACTTTGGAATTTTACGAAGTACATCTACCAATGGAATATTCAATTGAACCTGGCTCAACATAGAGAGAATTTGTTGAACATGCGATCATCATTCTTTTTCTGCAATCTCTAGGGGGTAAGGTGGTGGTGGCTTTGCAGCCTCCACTAGCTCTGAACTTGCACATGTTTATTTGAATCGTATGTTGCCTTAGGAATCAATTCCCCGTCAGGTATAAGATTGTCTTTCTATTCTTTGGCACTTTCTCTAGTTCCCTCCCATTTTTGAGTGTAACTGCATTAACTTAAGGGTTCTTCTTTGTATCACTAGGACGAGCGCCTGTAGGTCTGGTATTTTGATTTGTTGCTAACTGCCCCATTTTCCTCTTAAGATTTCTGAAATCAGTCCTGAACTATTGATTGTAAAGCAATAGCTTCTTCAACAAGTCATTTGTACTCTCTTCTATTTGTTGGGGTGGCTTCTGAGGTTGATTGAAATTTCCTTGGGGCCTAAAATTATTCTGATTCATCTTATTTCTGCCCCATGAGAAGTTAGGATGATTCTTCCAATTTGGATTGTAAGTGTTCCTATATTGTGCATGCTGATTCATCGGACCTCTACTCTGTTGCCCCACATATTATATAGATTCAGGATTTGTGGGGCACATGTCACTCGTGTGACTATAACCACATAGTTTGCAGCAAATAAACATCTATTGTACATGTTGCATCTGCTGTGTTTGTTGCATTGTCATTCTATCCATCTGATTTGCCAATTTTGCTATATCGGCTCTCATGGCTGAGAAGTCATCAAGCTCATTCACCCTGGCTGTTTTCTGTTTAGTTGATCTTCATGAGTCCCCATCTCCTTGCCAATTATGATTATTAGTGGTGAAGTTATTTAGTAAAAGTTGGATTTCACTATACGGCCTCGCCATGCAACTACCCCCACAAGCAGAATCAAGATTTATCTTTGATGCCTCGTCTAGCCCATTAACAAAAATGTGACCCAACACCTCATCAGTATGATAATGATGCGGACAGTCTCTGAGTAGCTTCTTGTATCTTTCCCAAGCTTTACGAAGTGTCTCTCTATCCCGTTGTTCGAACCCAAGAATTTGGTTCCTCGGCGACTTTGTCTTCTTAGTGGGGAAAAACTTGATTAAGAATTTCCTTGCTAGACTATCCCAAGTGTGGATTGAGCTCGCGAGCTCCTTTTACAACCATTCCTTAGCTTCACCCAGCAGTGAAAAGGGAAATAGTGTCATCCTAACATAATCTTTGAAAACGTTCGGATAATTGTAAGTGCCCGTAATTTCCCGAAAATTCTGAATGTCCCTCTGCGGGTCATTATGAGATAGACCCACGTATTTCCCTATGGACTGAATAAGTTGTACCATGTACTTTTTTAGTTAATGCCCCGTAATATCAGGCTTCAGAATATCCTGGGTCATATTAGCAAGATTGGGTCTTGCGGCTTCTATCACCGCACGCTCTTCATTATCTGCCATCTCTATTAGCTGTGGTTGAACTATGATGTCCAACTCTCTTTCTATTCTAGTTATAGCTTCGACTTCCTTCCTCATTATGTAAAGTGTTCTTTCAATTTCAGAATCAAAAGGAAGTAGGTTGTTTATGCTTTTACTCCTCTACATACGACATAAGAGCATGCATTAACACAAACAAGACAAACTGAAAATTAAAACTTGAACAAATAATTAATAAAAGCTTAACTCAGTCAAGTAGCCAAAAACTTGTTGCGACCAAATACACTCACCCAAGTATACGTGGTCGTCATGTAATAGAGTAATGAGCAGAGTATCGTTCCCACGAAGTCTTATGATTAACTTTTGACTGATTCAAAAGATTTCTCACAAAGCATATAATTGACTAATTTACCACCTAAAACTATCAAGCACTGAAATAACTGGAAATCAACCACAACACTTAAGCAATTTCGGATAACAATCAATAGGAGATGATACTCCAGGCTCATGGATTAGCTAACAATCATGTTGCGTTCTTAGCTTAAAATAACTAATTGATTTATTTGGATTATTGATTGACATGATTGATATTACTCATGAGAATCTGTCGAATTCTTACTCGCCTATTCAAGCTAACTTAATGCCTATATGTCTACGACATTAAGATTAACAATAATGCATTACACACTTCCTATATTTCAACCAAGCAAGCCAATTAGGTATTTTTCTATCCTAATTGTGAATCTGTTCCTCGATGCCCGGGTTCAAGAACTTGCTCTTTTTAATTCTGTATGCATCCTAGAGTTTCCACTTTCGAGTTTAATTCTAGATTCGTAGATAGTATTTCACTGTTAGCTACTTATCAAAATAATTAAAAATATAATTAATTAAACAACTCAATATGATAAAATCAGATTCGTCAAGTTAAACTTTAAACATCAACATTCATGTATTACCCATGACCCTAGAACAATAGGGTTCTTAGCCACTCATCTTCATATAATCATCAAAAATAATGTTTTCAAACATAAAATTAATGAATACTAGAGGAAGAATGGAATAATTGCACAAATTCGTGCTCTCGATTGTCTTGTACTTTTATTTCTCTCTCAACGTCACGCCCCCTCTCAAAATAAGTTTAGGTTGGTTTTTATATGAGTTGGGGGCTTCTTGGGGCCAAAATAACCGAGTCCTAGTCGAAACAGGACAACTTCACGTTTTGAGCATCCGGGGCAGCGTGGGGCGCTGACCTAGGCGCTCAGCTTCTTAAACATCCTGTAAACTACGCCACATGCAGCGCCCCGACTGCTTGTGTCCCTCAAATTTCACTTTCACTTTTTCTTCCCAATTTCGCTCCAATTCATGTCCTTTTGTCACAAATTTCATCTCAATGATTCCTACACATAGAAATACCTCAAATTAGCACAAATCATCATATTATACATCTCAAATCTTCGAGACATGAGCAAAATGTGAGGCAATATATATCAAAATATGCATACGTTAAGCCAATTATTGCTCACTCTCTATCATACTGGTCATCCTTTCTACCTGATGATGTTGTTGTTTGGAATGGTGATAACTTTTTAGTGAAGTTTACTTTGAGATATCATAAACTTATATAGGCCTATTCTTATTACACATTTCAAAATTGGTAAAATAGTTAACTATATTTTTATTTTTGCAATAGATATCTCCAACTTTCTTATACTGCCTCACTTTGCTTAATTTTAAACAAAGACTCCTGTTTTTTTGTTTTATTTTAATTTAGTGTATTTATTTTATCAACTTCATTTTAGCTTTTTGCACAAGTTACCTTTTTTTTACCAGGGGTAAATTATCTATCTATCAATATCCAACTTGCACAAACTCTACTTTACACTTAACCCGTAATGGAAGCTTTCATAACCTTATCATATTAAAGATCATAAATTTTAGAAGTCTTTTTGAGGACATGAATGTTATGACATGTTTAAGATTATAAAAGTCTTTCGTTCCTTTTTAAATACCCCAAGTTAAAGAGAAAGCATAGTTCGTCCATGTATTATGTCTTCTTATCGAACTCCAAAGCAGGTCCAACCAACCCCTTCTCTTTCCAAGTGAAGCAACAAATTAAACCCAAAGATAATAAGAAAATCTTGTGGAATCCTAATTCATTGAAGATTTTGCTCAAACACTTACGGAGCAACAGAAAGCAGCGATGGGAACACACAATTCAAATAATAAAAAATTGGAAAAGATAATACTTCGTAGTATTGGAAATAAGTGATGAAGGGAATCAGAACCGAAGGGGCCCAAGTAATGCAAAATAATTAACAGAAAATAATACTAATATAATGCTCACCTGAAGAAGCTGTAAAATCTATGAAGCGCAAAGTTGAGAACAAAGAGGGGCTGTAAAATTTAGAGAGAGAACAGACGTCGTAGAGGAGATGTTACTTTTCAGAAAGTATTAGATTGATTAAGAAGGGATTTCTCGTGTTGTCCTACCAAAATATGAGTCACCCTAGAATTCCTGAAATGGGAAACTAACATCAGACAGATTGTTGGAATAAAAGGTAACGTGATGGCTTTTTTTGGCTCTTTACAAATTTGTTTTTAGTTTTATGATCTTATCTATTATTATATATATGGGAGATTTACTTTTACACGTAAGATATTTGGATTTTAAACATAAGAGATCTAAAAAGGTCATTTTCTTAAATTCAAAATTATAAAGGGGCATGATATATAAACAGCACTCTCTATGTATGTCTTGCATTAAAAATTATGAAACAAGTAACATCCATTTTAATAAAGTGATTATTATTGAGGAATAAGTACAAAGTACAACAAGCAATTCTTAAAGTAATAATAATAATAATAATAATAATAATAATAATAATAATAATAATAATAATATAGGTTAGACATATGCGAATAATATATGGTTTTTGTGGTCTGGGAGAATATATATGTTTTAATTTAATGAAATAAGGAAAGTGCGGTTTATAGACAAATGAATTAATTTGATCCAAAAATAATAGATGAATTAGACAGAAATGTAAATCTTAGCCGAGAAATTAAAATGAAATAACAAATATCTTGATCCTGGGCGCAGAGCTACCGGGGGCAGTAAGAATAGTGTAAATAAGCAAGAAAGTAAAATGTTATTGAGCTTTTGACAGAATATAGTATATGCTTGTCAGAGAACTCGTGTCCTTTGCAATGATAATAAAGTTCACAATTTATAGTTAAACCTACGGAATAAGATCCTAGGATCAAGCCCCTCTTTAATAACAATTATGAGAGCTATTGAAGAATGTGTAACGGCAGGCAGTGAATGTCGTATTCCTTGTAACTTACTGCGTACTTAATGTTGTAGAATATTCCTTATTAAATGCTACTGGGTGGCAGACATTTCATTCTCCTTTATGAGTATCATTCTCTCCTATAACATACGGGATCGTTGCCTCCGGATCCGGCTACCTTCTGTCTTTGGCTCCACGTGTCACTTTCTCATGTGATCATTTAATATAAACACATTTTACCCTATACAGATATTCCGCCTACTTTCCGGTGGCATAACTATGTGTCACCGGAAAGTTGGTAGAAATACCTTTTTGGCGGGGAATATCTGACCCCTTCTGAAAAGTTTCTGAAGGTTGATAAGACGCACGTCTCTCCGCATTTAATTCCCAGAACACACGTCATCTAATGATTTAGCATCACTTTTGCCGGTTATCGAGGTAATTATGGCCACGATTTTAGCCACCTATGCCTTTAATTATATGCATCAAACATCTTCATTTACACTTCGTTATTCTCTAAACCTTCTCAAACTTTGTTTACTCAACTCATACTTTATATTTAACCTTCTTCTTGAGAGAAAAACCTTCCTTTGTCATACCTCTTTTTTACACCCGAGGGGGATATAAGAGAGTTTTTCCAATTAAAGTGACATTATTCGAAATGGGATTATTTAATTCAATTTCAGAGTAGCCACTTGAAATAGTTTATTTGGTGTCCCAAGTCACTGGTTTATTTTAAATTCCAAATCGAGGAAATTTCGAATTTATTCTAAAAGTCTGCGAATCAGAAATTCTAAGTAAGGAATTCTGTTAACCCGGGAGAAGGTGTTAGGCATTCCCGGGTTCCGTGGTTCTAGCACGGTCACTTAAATTATTAATATTGCCCTGTTATCTAATTTATTACATGTTAAAATCCTATTGTGCATTTTAACTTTATAACCACTTTAATTAGCTTAAACCGCTTTTAGGAAGATTCAATGTCATTTAAAACAAATTGTAAACCACGCTACATGAAATGCACCCGTGGTTCGCAACATATTTTATTTAACATTGTTGAGAAATTAAAATTGGGACACATGAAATGTACACCCAGATTTAGTAATTAAGAGTCACGATTACATCACGGGAATCGTACCCGTAGCTATGATAATTATTTAATTAACACGTGTAAAGCAAACTACGAAAATTAAGGCATTTCTATACTAATTTTGTATTTATACGAGAGTCGTAGATTATGGATTTTGTTTGCGTATGGCGCACCTCGACTTATTTTCTAAAAGGATTAGCTCTTGATCTAATTTCGTGATGGCCATGTATTATAAGTTTTAAGCATGGCACACCTCAAATTGTATTAAGAAAAAAGAGGTATATATTTTAAAGGCAAACTAAAGGTACTCCTATTTTTAGTCTAATTTAACACTAGGTATCACAACCACGTCACGGGAACCGTAAGAATGCCTCGAGACCCCGAGGACGTGAATCCACGACCGAGTCCCCTCCCTCGGGGCTCGTCGAGGCCTGAGTCGGAGAAGAGGGAGGTCAAGGCCGGAACAGAAGGGGAAGCTCCCAAGGCACGCAGATAAGTCTGACAAAGCCGGCCTATCCATGGCCTACGCCGAAGCATTGCGTCTAGCCGTCTCATCTCCGTACTTAACAATTAATGCATGTTGTACAATAGCCGAGTTCCCCTCCTATATAAAGGGAACTCGCACTACCTTGTAAAGGGCTGATGTTGCTCTATTTCTCCACAAGATCAATAATATCTCTCTCTCTTCTTTCTAATTTGCTTGTTCTCGCCGGCCCGAGGCCACTTTAATATTCATCGTTCTCTTACTTGTTCTTCTTCTTATCACTTGGCATTGGCCATACAGAGTTTTATTTAATTATGTTTTAACTATTATCCCATTCCCGATTACCCCTGATAGCTCGAGCTCGACCCAAAAACCGACCCGAGGTCCCCCATCGACCAGTCCTACATCCGGGCAACAGGCCCCTTGGTTTGGTTACTGCCCTTGAATTTCATCAATAAACTTCACACTCTTAGCATCATCTGCTCTAACAACTAGCATAAAAATAGATCACGTATATTTAGAATTCCATTTACAAATTTAATTGTTGTTACAATTTTTGCGGTAAACAACTGCGAGATACAAGAATCCAACCAGAAGATGATTGAGGAATGGAAGGACATGGCTATCAGTGCCAACAAAAGGATAGGATACTTGGAGCAGGGCATAGTAGAACTAGAAGGAAAATTTCTCAAAAGGGTTGAAGACTATCAAAAGGCTGAGGGGACCGAAAGCGGACATCTAGCCAGAGCATACCTGTTGCTGGGACTTCGTGAATTGGGGAAACCATTCGACGGAGCCAAGGATGTCGAATCTGGGGAAGGTCCTTTTGCGACCAAATAGATAGGAATTTGCTTTTTCTCTTTATGAATGTAATAAGGCCAACGACCATTAGTGACTTTTATTTCTTGTTTATTTATTGTCATTTTGGGATTCGTCAATTTTTATCAATAAAATGAGGCATTTAGCATTCTAAGTTCTCCAAATCAATTTGTCTCTAGGCCTACCTCAGGCACAAAGAGGTTCTCAAATTAGGACACGCTTTACATTCCTACACTATGTGTTTAAATATTGCAATACTTTTTATAATCCTCACTAACTTGATTACCTTTTGCTTTATTTTGGTTATGTTATTCCCCTCCCCAAACGTTAGTTCGTGCACTCTAGCATCATTATATTATTTCACAAGATCCAGGGGTCCTCCACCTACTCCTCCTCTTAGTACTATTAAAAGAAAGAACAAAGGTAATATGGAAGATTTGAACAATATTAGGAAGGAGAACACGGCTGAATGGGTAGAGGCCACTGGTGGACGGGGTATTCGGGTAGAAACTGCTGAAATTCCAGGAAGAGCTCAATCAGGATCGGAATCTGGCAAACCTGTCATTTTCCCTTAACACCCCAGATATCAACTTCCCCAACACTCAAAACCTTACACCTCCTCAAAATATCCCAAAACAATAGAATCATCCTACTTTTCACCATCACGTTTCTCCACCAAAGAACCAATGTAACACCTGCCATACCCCAAACAACACTTCACTACTCATCCCAAAACCTCTAAACTCTGCAAACGACCATTTCCACACCCATACACCACACCACCATAACATACCTATCTACGTGGAGACCATGACACACCCCACCCAACCTATCTCATGCACACCTGAGTCTGATGAAAAGGATCTGCTTATTAGGAACTTGGCCGAGGAACTTAAGAGACTGACCAGCCGGATTCAGGGCGTTGAGGGAAGCAAAGGAATCGAGGGGCTAAACAATGTGGACTTTTGCATACAGCCTGATGTTGAACTGCCTGAGGTGTACAAACCTCCTAAATTCAAAATGTTTGATGGTACGGGTGATCCTAGGTCCATTTGAGGACATATTGCGACAAGCTAGTTTGAGTACGGAAGGACGAAAGGATCTGCATGAAGTTATTCATGAGGAGTTTGAAAGGAGATGCATTATCTTGGTACATCAGTCAAGATCCCAAAAAGTGGTCAAGCTGGGTAGGCATGGCATCTGACTTTATGGACTGATTCAGGTTTAATACAAAGAACACACCAGACGTGTTCTATATCTAGAATTTAAAGAAGAAGCCCACAGAGACATTTCGTGAGTATGCTACTCGTTGGAGGTCCGAAGCTGCTAAGGTAAGTCCCTCCCTAGCAGAGGAGCAAATGAACAAGTTCTTTGTCCGAGATCAGGACCCTCAGTACTATGAACGGATGATGATGATTGATAACCACAAGTTCTCCGACATTATCAAACTAGGTGAAAGAACTGAAGAATGTATCAAAAGTGGTATGGTTACAAACTTCGAAGCCTTGCAGGCTACAAATAAGGCTTTACAGTCCGGTGGTGTGTCCAAGAAAAGGGACGTAGGGGTCGTGATGGTTGCGCAAAGGAATAAGTCTCCCCTAAAATACCAAACTTACCCAACACCCCCGCTCACATACCAACCAACCCCAAATTACCAAGCACCCTCACCCTCTTACCAAGCTCCGCCACCAACTTATCAGTCATCTCCACCTCCTACATATCAACCTACTTCACCCAGATACTCCCAACTCGCTCATGTCTACCAAAATTATAATGCTCAACCATCCCATTATCAATCACCCTCTGCACGCCAAAACTTCCCTACACCTTAACCTAATTTTGATCGTAGACCTCCAAAACAATATACAGCCATCGCTGAACCCATCAACCAGCTGTATGAGAGACTTAAAGCTGCTGGTTATGTCACCCCCATCCCTGCTGCAACCCCTGAGAATCCCTCTTAGTGGGTTAACCCAAACAAGTCCTGTGCATACCACTCCGTCATGAAATAGCACACCATCGATAAATGACTCTCCTTGAAAGACAAGATACAGTCTTTGATTGGTAACAAGATCATTGTGTCAAAGGAACCCACTCGAAACGTCCGCAACAACCCTCTACCAGACCATAAGGGCGGAGGTATCCACATGATTGAAGTAGAAGATGACTGGGATCCCGAGGGATCAATCGGGTTGATCGCAGAAGGTGATGACCCGAAGAAACCGACAATTACTCTCAACCAAATCATAGTCCAAATCCAATTCGAGGACGCTGAGGTAAATATGTCTGTACCTTTTGAGTTTGAAGTAGCATCACCCGCAAAGACACTGGTACCAATTGAGGTTGAATTCGAGTCTCCCGCAAAGACACCCACACCATTTGAGGTTGCAGTCTTGCCACCCAAGGCACATGTTCCATTCGAAGTAAGGATAGCCACGCCAATCCCTATGGCGATGTCTACGATGACACCATTCTATACAAATGTTGTACCCTTGGACTATACAACCGAGTCAAGAAGGAAGGGCAAGGTCAGGATTGAAGAAACTATAGAGCACAGGGTATGACACGAATTGGAAGAGTCTATACCCCTGAACATCTAGTTGAATCAAGCAAGCAGGCCTCCAATCCGCCGCCCCTCATTGAGATAGGTCCGGATGACCTTTGGAGGAAAATACAGGCCAAAGAATATTCGATCATCGTCCAGTTAAACAAGACTCCAGCACAAATATCCATTCTCTCTTTGTTGCAAAATTCTGAGGCGCACAAGAATGATTTGTTAAAGGTGCTAAATGAAGCATACGTACTAAGTAACATCACTAGCGGGGAAGTGGCTAATATGCTAGGGAAAGTTCTGGAAAGCCATAAGATCACCTTTCATAAGGACAAGCTGCCACCTGAAGGGCTGGGGCACAACAAGGCACTATACATCACCGTGCAATGCGAAGATTATTTCATCACTAGAATCCTAGTCGATTGAGGTTCCAGTCTTAACATTTGTCCACCGGTAACACTCAAGAAGCTGGGTAAAGGACTGCATAAGATAAAGGATTGAGCAATAAACGTAAGCCTTCGATGGTTCTCAAAGGTCCACAATTGGTGAGATTAGTCTATGCCTGCAGATGGGACCAACCTGTTTGAGGTCGATTTCCAGGTAATAGATGTACCAGCCTCTTACAACTTGCTGTTTGGACGACCATGGATTTATGCTACTAGGGTCGTAGCATCAACATTGCATCAGGCAGTAAAATTCGAATGGAATCACCAGGAAGTGATAATTTATGGCGACCGTAGCAACCCTATATACAGTCGCCAGACCATTCCGACGATTGAGGGAAGAAGGAAGCTGGGTGGAGAAACTTACCACCACATTGAGCGGGTCAACGCTATCGATAAAGACAAATGGTGGGATAGAAAAATCAAGAGTATACTGAGTTGGAGTGGGTACGGACCTAGCAAAAGGCTCGGTAAGAACCTTCAAGTAATCTCTAAACCCGTAAAGCTCAAGAAACATGGCACTATGATAATTGGCTTAAAGTATGTATATTTTGATATAATATCGCCTTGCATTTTACTCATGTTTCGATGATTTAAGATGTATATTATGATGATTTGTGCTAAATTATGGTGTTTCTATGTGTAGGAATCATTGGGATGCACTTTGGGATGAAAGGGCGCGAATTAGAGTGAAATCGGAGCAAAAAGGCAAAAAGTCAATTTTGAGGGCCACAGCCAGCGTAGGGCGCTAGCTGTGGCGCAGTTTCCAGAACTCAATTATTTTGAGCACCAGGGCCAGCGCCCCACGCTGTCCTGGATGCTCATGTCGCTAGAGTGTCCTATTCCGACGTGGACTCGGTTATTTTCACCCCAAGATGCCTCCAATTGATATAAAAGCCATCCTAAAACCTATTATGAGGGGAGAACGTGATTTTCGAGAGAAAACAAAGAAGCAAGACAGTTAGGAGCACGGATTTGAGCAATTCTTCCATCCCTTTTCTAGCACTCATTGATTTTATATTTGAAAATATTATTTTTGATGCTTGTATAAACATGAGTGGCTAATAACCCTATTGTTCTAGCGTCATGGGTGAAACATGAATTTGTTGTTCGAAGTTTAGTTTGATGAAGTTGATTTTATCATATTGGGTTGTTTATTTAATTCTATTTTTAATTATTTTGCTGAGTAGCTAACAATGAAATACTATCTACGAATTTAGAGTTGAACTCAAAAGTGGGAACTCTAGATTGCTTATAGAATTTAATAGAGCAAGTTCTCGAACTCGGGCATCGGGGAACGGATTCGCAATTAGGATAGACATATACCTAATTACCTTGCTTTGTTGAAATACAGGAATTGTAAATGCATTCGTGTTAATCATAATTCCATAAACATATAGGCATTAAGTTAACTTGAATATGAGAGTAAGGACTCGACAGATTCTTATGAGTAATATCAACCCTGTCAATCAACAATCCAAATAAATCAATTAGTTATTTTATGCCAAGAACGCAACATGATTGTTAGCTAACCCGTGACCCTGGAATATTCTGTCCTATTGATTGTTATTCACAATTGCTATTTGTTTGGTTGATTTTAATAGTTATTTCATTAATTGATATTTTTAGGTAGTAAATTCTTAAATTATCTATTTTGTGATAAATCTCTTGAATCGATAAGTTAATTGAGTTTGAATTAGTCATAAGTCTTCGTGGGAACGATACTCTACTCACTACACTATTACTTGACGATTGCGTTCACTTGCGTGAGTGATTTTGGTCACAACAAGTTTTTGGCGTCGTTGCCGGGGACATAGAAATTATCTTCTTGATTGAATTGATCTTTTATTAGTTATTTATTCAAGTTTTAATTTTCAGTTTACCTTGTTTATGTTAACACAGGCTCTTCTCTTGAATGCGGAGGAGTAGAAGTACAAACAATCTCCTTCCTCTTGATCCTGAAATTGAACGAACACTTCATAGAGTGAGGAGGGAAGTCAAAGCTAGAACTAGAAAAGAAGGAGGGTTTGACATCGTAGTTCAACCACAGCCAATAGAGATGGTAAGTAGCGAAGAGCGTGCAGTGATTGAAGCCACAAGGCCCAGTCTTGCTAATATGACTCAGGCTATTGTGAAGCCTGATATCACAGGGCATTTTGAACTCAAACAGTACATGGTGTAGCTGATTCAGTCTACAGGGCAATATGTGGGTCCATCTCATGAAGACCCGCAAAGGCACATTCAAAATTTCTTGAAAATTACGAACACTTACAATTATCCGAACGTTTCCAAGGACTATGTCAGGCTGACACTTTTCAACTTTTCACTACTCGAGGAAGCTAAGGAATTGTTGCAAAAGGAGCCTGCGAACTCAATCCGCACTTGGGATGATCTAGCAAGGAAATTCTTAATCAAGTTTTTCCCCACTAAGAAGACAAAGTCATTGAGGAGTCAGAATCTTGGGTTCGAACAACGGGATGGCGAGACACTTCGTCAAACGTGGGAAAGATACAAGAAACTACTCAGAGAATGCCCACATCATTGTCAGACTGATGAGGTATTGGGACACACTTTTGTTGAAGGGCTAGATGATGCATCAAAGATAAATCTTGATTCAGCTTGTGGGGGTAGTTGCATGGCTAGACCGTACAGTGAAATCCAACTCTTGCTAAATAACTTCACTTCTAATGATCATAATTGGCAAGGTGATGGTAATTCACGAAGGGCAATTAAACAGAAAGCAGTTGGGTTGATTGAGCTTGATGACTTCTCAGCCATGAGAGCTGATATAGCAAAATTGGAGAATCAGATGAATAGAATGACAATGCAACAAACATAACCGATGCAACATGTACAACAAATGCCTATTTGCTGCGAACTATATGGCGAAAATCATATGAGTGACATGTGCCCCATGAATCCTGAATCTATATACTATGTGGGGCAACAGAGCAGAGGTCCAATGAATCAGCATGCACAATATGGGAACACTTACAATCCAAATTGGAAGAATCATCCCAACTTCTCATGGGGTGGAAATCAGCCGAATCAAAATCATCATAGACCCCAAGGAAATTTATATCAACCTTAGAAGCCACCCCAACAAATGGAAGAGAGTACAAATGATTTGCTAAAGAAGTTGTTACTTGACAATCAACAACTCAGGACCGATTTCAGAAATCTTGAGAGGCAAATGGGGCAGTTAGCAAAAAATCAAAATACTAGACCTGCAGGCACTCTCCCCAGTGATACAGAGAAGAACTCTCAAGCTAATGCAGTTACACTCAGAAATGGGAGGGAACTAGAGGAAGTGCCAAAGAAAAGAAAAGACAAGCCTATACCTGAGGGGGAGTTGATTCATAAGGTGACACATGAATCAAAGAAAAAGGATGCAACTTCAGAGCCAGTGGAGGCTGCAAGGCCACCACCACCTTTCTCTCGGAGATTGCATAAAATGAATGATGATCGCATGTTCAGCAAATTTCTCTCTATGTTAAGCCATGTTCAATTAAATATTCCACTGGTGGATGTACTTTGTGAAATTCCAAAGTATGCTAAGTACATAAAAGATATAGTGGCTCATAAGTGAAGATTGACTAAATTTAAGACAGTTGCACTTACTGAGGAATGCACTTCAAGGGTCCAAAACAAGCTCCCTCAAAAGCTTAAGGATCCTGGCAGCTTCACCATCCCTGTGCGAATTGGTAATATTGATGTGGGTCATGCTCTTTGCGATTTGGGGGCGAGCATAAATCTGATACCTTTATCCTTGTTCAAGAAATTGGGTCTGGGAGCTCCAAGAACAACTACTGTGATGTTGCAACTAGCTGATATGTC
This sequence comes from Nicotiana sylvestris, assembly GCF_000393655.2. Classification (NCBI taxonomy): domain Eukaryota; kingdom Viridiplantae; phylum Streptophyta; class Magnoliopsida; order Solanales; family Solanaceae; genus Nicotiana; species Nicotiana sylvestris. The sequence continues at coordinate 87,947,371 of NC_091064.1, read as the reverse complement.
TATAGCACACCCTGAGGGAGTGATTGAAGATGTATTGCTGCAAATTGGGAAGTTCATATTCCCTGCGGACTTCATTATATTAGATTATGAGGCTGATGAACTAGTTCCAATCATATTGGGGCAACCTCTCTTGGCTACGGGTGATACAATTATTAAAGTGAGAGAGGGAAAAATGATTTTGAGAGTGGATGATGAGGAAGCAGTATTTAATGTGTACAAAGCAATCCAACTTCCCAGCAATTATGAGGAGCTCTCGATGATATCTGTTGTGGAGGTGGATGAGCAACTTCTTGACACGAGTGTATATCTAGACGATTCTCTAGAGAAAGCGCTTATGTTGTTTGATAGCTTGGGGATTGATGAGGAGGTTGAGGAGATGATGCATATCCTAGATGCATCTTGTGCTTACATGCAGAGGATACACCCCTTTGAGCCTTTGAATAGGCCAAGCGGGCCTCCTTCAAAGCCGTCAATTGAAGAAGCTCCAAAATTGGAGCTCAAACCCCTACCGCCTCTCCTTCAATATGCTTATTTGGGCAGTTCCGCTGGCATCTCGCATTCACGCCCCCGTTTGACTGCCGCTCGGGGATGTAGTTGTAGATAGGTTAGTCTTAGTGGGTCGTTGGCTCCACCTGTTATCTGACACTTTACCTATTATTGCTTTTTCTGACTTGTCTAAATTGCAGGAAGAAAAGCTGTTGCGAGTGATACGTGAGCACAAATGAGCAATTAGGTGGATGATGTCTGACATTAGAGGCATTAGTCCAGCATTCTGCATGCATAAAATCCTCATGGAGGACGGACACAAGCCAAGTGTAGAGCAACAATGCCGATTAAATCCAATCATGAAAGAGTGGTAAGAAAAGAAGTGATTAAGTGGCTTAATGCAGGTATTGTATTTCCAATATCTGATAGCAAATGGGTAAGCCTCGTCCAATGTGTACCTAAGAAAGGGGGGATGACTATTGTGGTTAGTGAAAATAATGATTTGATTCCCACAAGAACTGTCACTAGGTGGAGAATTTGTATAAATTGTAAAAAATTGAATGATGCCACCCGCAAGGACCACTTTCCCCTCCCCTTCATTGACCAAATGCTTGATCAATTAGCTGGCGAGGAATACTACTATTTCTTAGATGGTTATTCGGGGTATAATCAGATTGCTATAGCCCTAGAGGACCAAGAGAAAACCACATTTACATGTCCCTATGGCACGTACGCGTTCAAAAGAATGCCATTTGGTCTCTGTAATGCACTTACGACTTTTCAAAGGTGCATGATGGCTATTTTTACTGACATGGTTGAATGATTTGTGGAAGTGTTCATGGATGATTTTTCTGTGTTTGGATGTTCTTTTGATAACTGCTTGATGAATCTTGATAAAGTGCTTGTTAAGTGTGAAGAAACGAACTTGGTACTAAACTAGGAAAATTGTCATTTCATGGTACGTGAAGGTATAGTCCTGGGGCGGAAAGTGTCCAAAAGCAGTTTGCAGGTGGACAAAGCGAAGCTGGAGGCGATTGAAAAGTTGCCCCTACCGACAGTAGTCAAGGGCATTCGTAGTTTCTTGGGCCATGCAGGTTTTTATCGCCGTTTCATTAAAGATTTTTCGAAAATTTCTTCCCCCTTGTGCAGGCTTCTTGAGAAAGATGTCTCTTTCAAATTTGATGATGCCTGTCTGAAAGCATTTGAGGAGCTGAAGGGAAGGTTAATGACTGCACCAATTATCATTGCTCCAGATTGGGAGCAGCCATTTGAGTTGATATATGATGCGAGTGACATAGCTATTGGAGTTGTTTTGGGGCAAAGGAGAAATAAAATCTTTCACTCCATCTACTATGCAAGCAAAACTCTGAATCTAGCCAAGATGAACTACACAGTTATTGAAAAAGAGTTGCTTGTAGTGGTGTGGGCGTTTGACAAGTTCAGATCTTATCTAGTAGGGACCAAAGTCATCGTCTACACAGATTATTCCGCTATCAGATACTTGTTTGAGAAGAAAGACGCCAAGCCGATGCTGATTCGTTGGGTCCTCCTCTTGCAAGAGTTTGACTTAGAGATCCGAGATCGAAAAGGGAAAGAGAACTATGTGGCTGATCACTTGTCCAGATTATAAAATCGGAGCCATATATCTGAATGAGGGTCAATCAAAGAAACATTTCCTGATGAGCAGTTATTGGCAATTACCTCAAGCGAAGCCCCGTGGTATGCAAATTATGTGAATTTTATTGCAAGTGGGGTGACACCACCAGAATTGACACCCAATAATAGAAGAAGGTTCCTACATGATGTAAGGTTCTACATGTGGGATGAGCCATTTTTATACAGGCTATGTGCAGATCAGTTGGTGCGACGATGTGTTCCTGAGGAAGAGATGAATGTCATACTGCATGACTGTCACGGTTCTCCATACGGAGGTCCTCATGGTGGGGATAGAACCGCCCAAAAAGTTCTACAATCAGGTTTCTATTGGCCAAAATTGTTTAAGGATGCACATGCCTTTGTTAAAAAGTGTGACAGATGCCAAAGAACTGTAACTATCACAAAGAAGCACGAGATGCCGCTGCAAATATTCTGGTAGTGGAGCTTTTTGATGTTTGGGGGATTGACTTCATGAGACCGTTACCATACTCTAATGGTCATAGGTACATCTTGATGGCGGTCGACTATGTTTCTAAGTGGATGGAGGCCATTGCTCTTTCCACTAATGATGCAAAGGTTGTGTTAAGCTTTGTAAAGAAGCACATCTTCACACGCTTTGGAACTCCAAGAGTGTTGATAAGCGACGGAGGAACTCACTCTTGCAACAAATTGCTGAATAATGTTCTTGCAAAGTATGGAGTTAAGCACAAGGTTTCCACTACATATCACCCCCAAATGAGTGGTCAAGTGGAAGTTTCAAACAGAGAGGTAAAGCAGATTCCGGAGAAAATAGTAAGTGGAAATAGAAAGGATTTGGCTAGGAAGCTAGACGACGCATTATGGGCATATCGTACTATATACAAGACTCCCATAGGTACTTCTCCATTTAAATTAGTTTATGGGAAGGCGTGTCACTTGCCCGTCGAGCTTTAACACAAAGCCTATTAGGCAATTAAAAAGCTGAATATTGATATGGACTTAGCTAGTGAGAAGAGGTTGTTGCAACTCAACGAGCTTGATGAGTTTCGATTGCACGCATATGAAAATCCCAAATTGTATAAAGAAAAGACTAAGAGGTGTCATGACAAGCACATCCAACATCGAGAGTTTGATCTGGGGCAAGAAGTTCTTTTGTTCAATTCGCGGTTGAAACTTTTCCCAGGAAAGCTTAAGTATCGTTGAGCAGGTCCTTTTGTTGTGGTAAGTGTGAGGCCTCATGGAGCTGTGGAATTGCATGATACGAGCTCGAGTGATACCTTAAATGGCCAAAGAATAAAATATTTTTAGGGTGGTGACATTGCACGTCACAAGAACTCGGTGGACTTGGCCGATGCTTAAAAATCTGTTGAGTCGTGCCGCGACGTTAAATCAAGCGTTTGTTGGGAGGCAACCCAATTGTTAATGTTTTCGTAGCGTAGTTTTTTTTGTTTTCTCTTAGTGAAAGTAGACTAACATTTTTGTTTTGTTGTTGTTGTATAAAATATTAGGTGGGGATGGTGGAGTGTGTGTGAATTATGTATTGAGGTCTCGGGTAGTTTACTTTTAAAAAAAATAAAAAATTATTTCAGCGATTTCAGCGCCCATCCCAGCGCCCCACACTAGCTGGGGCGCACTTTACAATAGCTTAAAATTCCCATCGCCAGCCCCAACGTGTGGCGCTGGGTTGGCCGATCCAGGTAAGTTTTTATTTTTTCTTTTTCATTTTCTTATTGAATTAAATCCCAATCCCCAATTAACCCAACCCAATTACCCATATACACTCACAACCCAACCCATACCCAATACCCAAATATTTCTCCAAACTAAATTAAAACAACAAAAACTCAAAAATACCTCACCTCTCCCAAATGACTCCCTTTGTTTCTCGACTGCCCGTTTTCCCTCTCTCTCACTGTCTCTCTCTCTCAAATTCTTCAACCTTTCTTGCTCAACTTAATCTCAAGACTCAAAGGTATGTTCTTCTTATTCTCTTTTCTTGTATTTTGAAAAAAAAAATTAGTGTAAGTTTAGTCTTCTTTCTCAAACAACCTCAAAATCCCATAATTTACATTGATATATCTTGTTCAATATGGTGATCTTAAGATGTACGAAAATTTGGTGCAAGAATTTGGTTGTGAATGTGTTTGAAGTAGTAAACTATAATTACCTCTACTTCATGTAAATTTGGGAGGGCCACCTTGTTCCACCATTGTTGAAATAAGAGAGAAAAATTGATGCCCACAAGGTGTTTGCTAAAATGCCTAAGAGAGTAAATTTGCACACCGGTGAAGTCTAAGTAGCCGAGTGTAGTTGTATTTGAGTTTGGGTGAAGTGTGGGGCGTTTGGAGGTATTGTATGTTGTTGTAAACGTTTGTAAGTTATAGTTAATGTACTAACTTGGTGTAGTAATGTAGACATAGTTTTCTTATGCTTGTACCATAGTTAAGTTACGGCATGTTAAACTACTTGAATTGTATGGCATAGGGAAGTCTTGAGTACCTATAGCCTTGTGATGACACATTGATGCATGTTGAGTCAATATTGTGATTCGATTATGCATAGCCTTCGGTTCTAAGTGTGGTGTCCTTTTTGCCCCTTACAATGACCTTAGGCAAAATTTCTTGATTTACTCTCATCTTTGTGTTTGTCATGTGTAGGTTGCTATGGCTGGTGATAGTGCCGCTAAAGGAAAAGGGGTGGGGAAATCCTCCACTACCGCTCCCCCTCCAAATAATTGCAAGCAATGTGAGAGCTCTTCCCGACAAGCCAAGGGAAAGCAAGTGGCTAGCGGGTCTATGAAGCAATCACGGCCTCGGTTGTAATTTGTAGATGATGACACCAAGAAATGACATGATACTTTTGTTCCATTGGGGAGATATGTGTCTGAGATGGGGATAAATGTATAGGCTTTAGAACGAAGCTACCCCGATGTACTTGCTACATTGATCGACAAGAAGATGCATAAGTTCCTTGAATGTCCGGGCTCGGCAAATCTCAGCATGGTCCGAGAACAATATGCAAACTAGGGCACAAAAATAATGAGTCATTCGTCAGAGGAAAGACCATTCCAATACATAGGGAGGCCTTGTGTCGTTTTTTGGGAGTTTATAACCCGAACCCGCGACGGCTTATAAAGTTTTTCAAAAGCCCACGATACCAAGCAATACGTCACACACTTTGTGGCGTTGATTCCAATGCCACATGGATGCGGACTAAGGGAGATGTTCACCTTGAAATGCTTAGGTTTGACTTCAACAAGACGGCTAAAGTTTGGCAGAACTTTGTGCAAGCTAGACTAATGCCTATGGAGCATAATAGTGAGTGCGCTCGAGCTCGAGTGTTCTTGATCTACTTTTTGATGACCGGGCGCCCCATAGAGCTCATGCTTGGGGAGATAGCTCGCACCTGTTTTGGAGGGAGGATCAAGAGATTCTTTTATGGCAACATCATAACACAGTCATGCTATCTCTTAAAGTACCGGAATACCAGGCTATGATGAGGTGGTGGAGGAAACCACGACATTGCTAGACATCACATCCTTGTTAGAGTCTACATCAAAGCTCACCCAAGCTGCTAGGAATGAGAGGGACGAAAATTTTAACAGGTATCTCTACAAAACTGTCAATGTTATTATGAGCAGGCTAGGGGTGTCAGAGGAGGAGCGCATGCGATTGCGCAATGAGCGTCCAAGGAGATGTTGGGCATAGCACCGGGTAGTCCTATTCATCCCTCTGAGGATGAAAACACTCACAAGGGGCCTGATGATGAGGATGCAGATGAGGATGAAGTTACGAGGCCCATGGGTTTGGTACCCTTAGGAGATGATGATGAGCCCATTGCCGCAGCTGGTGGGCATTCTGAGAGGGAAGTCTCCGACTTGCAGGGAGTTATTTCTTTCCACCTTACACTATTTTTGAATTTTATTATGCATCGGGGACTATGCATTGTTTAAGTATGGGGTGGGAGAATACTTTTTGAGCTGTAATTGTATAATTTTTTTTAATATTACTGTTTGGTTTTTGGTTTTTGTTTTTGTTTTTTTTCTTTATCACCTTTTAGTTTAGTTTAAGATTAACATAGTTTAAATTAGCTAGATTATAAAAGAAAGAGAGAAAAAAAATAAAAAAAAAACTTGGACTTTTCCCGACGATGGATCTGTTGGACAATTTTCATGAGGGATTAAAGTCCGATTAAAAATACCAAAAAGATTTTTTTTAGGTAGTTAGGTAGCATCCCTTGGTTTTTCTTTCGACATTGGTTCTTTTTCAAGGGTGTAGCTCGAACCGGGTGTTGTAGTTTAGTTTTTTTTATTATTATTTTTTCTTTCTTAAGCGTAGGAAAAGGGAAATTGAGGTGCTTTGAGATACCTATTGACATGGTTGGTGTTAGCAATTTAAGTTATGTCATGCACTCTATCTTTCTGCATAAATGATTTAAATTGTAATGCCCAAGTAAAGTAAATGGCCTACTCTTTGATGCCTTTTTCTCAGTTGATTGACTTGTATGTTACCTAGTGCATTATTTCTTAAAGATTCTCAACTTTCTAGCTTGCTTGACTTGAGAGTTGCACAGAACCGTCTTAAGTGAGTCAAGTGCCATGTGTGTGTAAGGATTTTTGATACTCTGTGCTATCCTGTGTAGTCTTGAACTTGCCCCGTATGTTAATCAACACGAAATTATTAAGTTATGCTAGTCTAGGAGATGATGTAGGCGTTTCTTGCTTGACCATGAAGGTGCTTGTCACTTATAAATAAAAAAATTCGATTGCTAGCCCTTTGAGCCTATAGACCGCTTCCTTGGCACCCATAATACAAGCCATACTCTTACTTTGTTCTTGATTTGAGAATATTGAACCTTTACCTCCTAAGGCACTTAGTCGCTAAAAGAAGTAAGGGGAGAGATTTGGGAGTTACTTTCGAGTGGCACCATGGAAGGGCCCTTAAGGTGCACTAAGATTGTGAATAAAAGTCACTAGCTTAAGAACTTCAATGCATGGAGTGTGTGTAAAAAAAAAGAAAAAAAAAAGTGCAAGAAAAAGCAACTAAAAGTTAAAATAATGTGAAAAGATACACACCTCCTAATATTTTTTCATTCATGCCAGTGAATCCATAGAGGTGCTTAATTAAAAAAAGGGCTATGTTATATATGGTGTATGACAAGTGAATGGGTTGAGAAGAAAAAGATGTTTGATTTGTGAATGTAGCGTACTAAAGTGCTTAGGAGGGTTAGCCACCATACCTAAATATATCTTACCCATCCCTTAACATACATTACAACCTCAACGTCCTAATTGATCCTAGATTTGGCTAGCTTAGATTAGTTGAGATATACACTACGGGCAAGCTTATGGTACGATCACGGGATGCACATGAATTCTTTGTGAGAGTGAGTGAATGTTGTTCAATTGTGTGATGTCCTTAATTTATGTTCAATGACATATTTGAATGTGTGGACTACTTTAATATTCATTCATTTGCTAGTGGTAAAGGCACTTGATCTCATGACGGATTTGTGATGTTGTACACTTTCTTTTGTTGGGTGAGTGTGTAAGTTGAGGATACTTAGTGTAACGAGTCATCTCTTGAGGTAAGGTAGTTGTGGAGAGGTTGCTTGAGTTGGTTGAATAGTATGGTATATACTTGGGCTAATTTGAAAACGGAAAGAATGTGAAATTCGCGTGTTCATACTTAATTGCCGATATCGATCATAGTCCAAAAGTAGGGTGTGTGATTGAATTAATTATGAAGTGCTCTTTCATAGTGATAAGTATGTTTTGGTGGATTGATTTAGTTCCATTGCTTGAGGACGAGCAAGAGTCTAAGTGTGGGGTGTTGATAATCGGCTTAAAGTATGTATATTTTGATATATATCACCTTGCATTTTACTCATGTTTCGATGATTTGAGATGTTTAATATGATGATTTGTGCTAAATTATGGTGTTTCTATGTGTAGGAATCATTCGGATGCAATTTGGGTCGAAACGGCACCAATTGGAGTGAAATCGGAGCAAAAAGGCAAAAAGTCAATTTTGAGGGCCACAGCCAGCGTGGGGCACTGGCTATGGCGCAGATTCATGAACTCAATTATTTTGAGCGACAGGGCCAGCGCCCCATGCTGCCCTGGATGCTCGGGTCGCTATAGTGTCCTATTCCAACTTGGACTCGGATATTTTCACCCCATGATGCCTCCAATTGATATAAAAGTCATCCTAAAACCTATTTTAAGGGGAGAACGTGATTTTGGACAGAAAATGAAGGAGCAAAACACTTGGGAGCACGGATTTGAGAAATTCTTCCATCCCTTTTCTAGTACTCATTGATTTTATATTTGAAAACATTCTTTTTGATGATTGTATGAATATTAGTGGGTAAGAACCCTATTATTCTAGGGTCATGGGTGAAACATGAATGTTGTTGTTCGAAGTTTAATTTGACGAAGTTGATTTTATCATATTGGGTTGTTTATTTAATTCTATTTTTAATTATTTTGCTGAGTAGCTAACAGTGAAATACTATCTACGAATCTAGAGTTGAACTCGAAAGTGGGAACTCTAGATTGCATATAGAATTACATAGAGCAAGTTCTCGAACTCGGGCATCGCGGAACGGAGTCGTAATTAGGATAGACATATACCTAATTGCCTTGCTTGGTTGAAATACAGGAATTGTAAATGCGTTCGTGTTAATCTTAATTCCATAGACATATAGGCATTAAGTTAACTTGAATAGGCGAGTAAGGACTTGACAAATTCTTATGAGTAATATCAACCCTGTAAATCAACAATCCAGATAAATCAATTAGTTATTTTAAGCCAAGAACGCAACATGATCGTTAGCTAACCCGTGACCCTGGAATATTCTGTCCTACTGATTGTTATTCCCAATTGCTATTCGTTTGGTTGATTTTTCTAGTTATTTCATTAATTGATATTTTTAGGTAGTAAATTCTTAAATTATCTATTTTGTGGTAAATCTCTTGAATCGATAAGTTGATTGAGTTTGAATCAGTCAAAAGTTGGTCATAAGTCTTCGTGGGAACGATACTCTACCCACTACTCTATTACTTGACGATCGCGTATACTTGCGTGAGTGTTTTTGGTCACAACACACTACCTTCGGTTTGGGATATTAATACACCTGGGAAGAATTCAATAACTGGTCGCCACCATGTTACAATCCTTATTACCCACTAGAGCAGCCAATACCGCGTTTGGAGCAGACTTTCCAACAGGCCGACATTATTTATGGGTCAGATGAAGAAAAAGTACTTACAGCAGTGAAGAACTTGTTTATAGAAGATAGCGATATGGACTGTTGTGTTATCCTCGAGGAGGAGGGGGATGAAGGCCCTTCCATACAGGCTGTGAGCAGAGGGGCACATCTCAAGAATTAGACCCTCAGGACAACCAAAGCACGACGAGCCTTGGGGTAGCAAGGCTAAAACAAATATTATTCACTGTTTTATTTACTAAATGATTTTCTTTCCCATTTTTCAATTTACGTAATAAGATCTTCGATGTTCAAAACAGTTATTCAATCTATCAAAAGCATGTTTGATTTTTCTTATGATTTAATATTTATTGCTATCTCTCCTTACTTTATCATACATCATTACTATTACTTGTCTTGATGAACCAACGACTGTGACATGCAATGAGACAATGCAACAAACGGACATTGAGTCAGAGGAAGATGAAGTACCTGACGAGATTGTCAAAGAAGTTGAGAACTTTGATAACAGACCTAAGTCCAACCTAGACGAGACCGAAATTATCAACATGGGAGATGCAGAAAACGTCAAGGAAACATGAATCTGCATTCACCTATCGCCATCAGAGAAGAAGGAATACACAGAATTTCTAAAGGAGTATGAGGACATATTTGCCTGGTCATATGATGACATGACTGGTCTAAGTATGTCCATTGTGGCTCACAAACTGCCAACCGATCCAACGTGTCCACCGGTAAATCAAAAGCTCAGAAAGTTCAAGCTTGATATGTGTCTAAAAATCAAGGAAAAAGTCACCAAGCAGGTCAAAGCTAAGGTTCTTAGGGTAGTAGAATACCCAACATGGTTAGTCACCATTATGCTAGTGCCAAAGAAGGATGGGAAGGCTAGAGTCTGTGTCGACTACCGGGATTTCAACCGGGCTAGTCCGAAAGATGACTCCCTTTGCCAAATATACACATCTTGATTGACATTTGTGCCAAACATGAGTTACATTCATTCATAGATTGCTTCGCTGGCTATTATCAGATCTGGATGGATGAGGAAGATGCTGAGAAACGGCTTACATTATGCCATGGGGAGTGTATTGTTACAAGATGATGTCATTCGGCCTGAAGAATGCCGGGGCCACCTACATAAGGGCCATGACTACCAATTTCCATAATCACAAGGAGATAGAGGTATATGTAGATGATGTTATTATCAAATCCAATAAGGCCACTAACCACATAGAAGATCTGAGGAAGTTGTTCAATAGACTGTGGAAATACAACCTGAAACTAAACCCTGCAACGTGCGCATTTGGGGTCCCTAATAAGAAATTGCTTGAGTTTATTGTAAGCCGACAAGGAATAGAACTGTATCCATCAAAAGTCAAAGCCATTCAAGAACTACCACCGCCAAAGAACAAGAAGGATGTGATGAGTTTCTTGGGAAGACTAAACTACATCAGTCGATTCATAGCACAGTCTACGGTTATCTGTGAGTTAATCTTTAAGATGTTAAAGAAGGATGCCGCCACGAAATGGACCGATGACCGCCAAAAGGCCTTCGACAAAATTAAGGAATACCTGTCAACACCACCAATCTTAGTCCCGCATGAGCCAGGTAGACCCTTATTACTCTACCTTGCAGTGTTGGATGGAGCTTTCGATTACGTTCTAGGGCAGCATGATGAAATAGGTAGGAAGGAACAAGCCATTTATTATCTCAGTAAGAAGTTCATCCGTACGAGGCCCGGTATTCTCTATTGGAACGCACCTGTTGTGCTTGACTTGGGTAGCTTAGAAGCTGAGACATTACTTATGTGCCTATACTACATATCTCATATTGAGAATGGATCCCTTGAAGTACATATTTCAGAAGCCCATGCCCACCGACAAGCTAGCCAAGTGGAAAATCCTGCCGAGTGAGTTTGACATTGTTTACGTAACTTAGAAAGCGTTCAAGGGACAGGCACTGGCAGACCACCTTGCTGAAAACCCCGTGGATGGAGGATACGAACCCCTAAAAACGTATTTTCTTGATGAAGAGGTATCATTCATAGGAGAAGACATTGCGGAATCCTATGACGGTTGGAGAATGTTCTTCGATGGAGCAGCAAATGTTAAAGGAGTTGGCATAGGAGTAGTCCTAATATCATAAATTGGTCAGCATTATCTAGTATCTGCTAAACTCAGGTTCCCATGCACCAACAATATGGCCGAGTATGAAGCTTGCATCTTAGGGATCAAAATGACCATTGGCATGAACATTCAGGAGCTACTAGTGATTGGAGATTCGGACATACTTATACATCAGGTACGAGGTGAATGGACAACCAAGAACTCCAAGATACTCTCGTATCTGCATCATGTACAGGAATTGAGAAAGAGGTTCATGAAGACGGAATTCCAGCATATTCCTAGAGTCCAGAATGAGTTCGCCGATGTATTGGCTACCCTATGATCTATGATACAACATCCAGACAAGAATTGATCCAATTCTAGTGAAAATCCATAATTAGCCAGCTTACTGTGCCCATGTCGAAGAGGAAGCAGACAGAAAGCCTTGGTTTCATGTTATCAAGGAATATTTGGCAAAAGGAGAGTACCCGGAGCTTGCAAATCCTACTTACAAATGCACATTTCGGAGATTGCCCAACAACTTCTTTCATAGCAGAGGAATCCTGTATAAGAGGACCCCTAATTTGGGATTATTAAGATGTGTCGACGCAAAGGAAGCATCCAAGCTGCTAGAGGAAATTCATGCTGAGACTTGCGGTCCACATATGAACGGTTTTGTCTTAGCAAAGAAGATACTCCGGGCTGGTTATTTTTTGATGACTATGGAAACGGACTACATCCAGTATGTCCGGAAATGCCACTGCTATCAGATACATGCAAACATAATAAAGGTACCTCCAAGTGAGCTACACAACGAGCTCACTGTGGCCATTTGTCGCCTGGGGATGGATGTTATTGGACCAATTGAGCCTGCTACTTCCAACGGACACAAGTTTATCCTGGTAGCCATAGACTATTTCACCAAATGGGTCGAAGCAGCATCTTACAGAGCAGTGATAAGAAAGTCATGGTAGACTTTATCCGCGACCGTATTGTTTGTCGATTCGGGATTCCAGAGTCAATCATTATTGATAATGGCTCCAACCTCAACATCGACTTGATGAAATCTATGTGTGAAACCTTCAAGATCAGACACAAGAATTCGACAACCTACAGGCTTCAGATGAATGGAGCTGTAGAATCCGCCAATAAGATTATCAAGAAGATATTGACGAAAATGATATAGAAGCATAAACAGTGGCACAAGAAGTTATTATTTGCTCTACCGGGGTATCGCACCACAGTCCGCACATCAACCGGGGCAACCCCCTATATGCTGGTTTACGGTACAGAGGCTGTCATACCCGCTGAAGTAGAAATTCCTTCCCTAAGGATCATATAAAAAGCTGAGCTTGACGACATAGAGTGGGTAAAAAGTCATTATGAGAAACTAGCCCTTATAGACAGAAAGAGAATGAACACAGTTTGCCATGGTCAACTCTACCAGAACAGAATGTCCAAAGCCTTCAACAAAAGAGTCAAGCCAAGACAATTCACACCGGGGCAGCTATTGTTAAAGAAAAATTTTCCGCATCACGATGAAGCCAAAGGGAAGTTCTATCCCAACTAGTAGGTTCCATACATGGTTCACCTGGTTTTGATAGGAGGAGCCCTCATACTTGCAGAAATGGACGGAGAAGTGTGGACAAAGCCTATTAATTCAAGTGCAGTCAAGCGTTACTATGTGTAATCTTTATGCTTTCCTTATATGATGTAAACTGAACTACGCCTGACCTGATTCCCGTTTAAGAGGGGATATGCAGGCAGCCCTACGGGTTTGGTCACAATTCAATAAAAATTTCATTTTCCCTGGCAATTGGAAACTGGGGAAGAATTTTGCGGAGGACCATCAAAATTCGAAAGTAGTTTCAGCCGATCGCCGCACGAGCACCAGTCATAAATGTCAACCCATCAAACTGGGGAAGAATATTGAGGAGGACCTTCAAAATTCCATAGTAGGAGAGGTTTCAATGCCCTGAATTGCGTCACAGTCGCCGGTTCATCTGAAAGCTTTTTTTTTAATTATACATTTATTTCATACTTTTACAAAATCATGCATGTTTATTATTGAAACTGCTTTGTTTAGCAACACTACCCCAATGATACCGACGATATCACAAGATCAAAGCCGAACAAGTTAAGCAAAGCCAGCGGGGATATGAACTAACCTGCCCCCTTACAAAACTCACGATTTTCTTAGGATGCAGGCACTAGGATTACGAAATCTTTAAACATTCTATACGCCCACGGGACAAACATTGTTCAAAATACGATTCTCAGAACTGTTGCACTTGCCAACATTTGCTATCACCACATACCAATGATGTCTCGTATGTCACAATGCTCCCAGTAATCACAGCGCCGCAATTTGCTATCAGCTAAGAAAACTCTATTATCATTTGTTATCTTATTTTTGCATAAGGATACCATTCTGCTTTCCGAGACTAAACGATATCTCCATCTTCATCTGCATTGCATAAAGCTACCATTCTGCCTTTCGATCTGCATAAGGCTACAATTCTGCCTTCTAAGACTAAACGATGTCTCCATCTGCATTTGCATTTCATAAGGCTACCATTCTACCTTCCGACCTGCATAAGGCTACCATTCTGAAGTCTTCTATGGTTGTATATGCTGCATGTATAAAACTCCAAACCCTTAAGTGAGTTCTTAACGCAACAAACTCTGGATCATTTATCGAATAATTTCTTTCCTTCCATCTTAGATTTCTTTCAACGTAAGCTATTAATTTTCCTGGTCTTTCTACCCCCTTGTTGCGTCCATACTTAGCTTATCTTAGTGTCCACACATAAAATAGATTTCATATAATTCATATGATCTCGAATATTACTTCTAACTTTACTTCTCGTTCATTAGCCACAGTAGGTGCCACTTTCCTTTGGAGTGCTGACAATGTTGTTCCGAGACTGTTGTTACACGACCATTTTCTCTTTAGGTCGTTGTGCTTAAGATGAAGCCTTCTTTCTTGTTTCCTCAGCTAGTCTTTCGTTGTATTACTTAGGGGGAACCTTTGACCCTCGTAAAGTTATGAGCTTATTACAGATCTTTTGATGTCCTTCCTTGCCTATAATTATCCGTAGTTGCTTACCTCCGTGCCCTTGTACTTGTAGGATTGCTTCTAAACTGACATTTTGATTGCCTTCCTAGTGAAACTTCCTTTTATCCCCTTACCACTCATATGGAACCTTTAACTACCTAGACTCTTGTTTGAGTATATCTCAAGTATTATAATGATATTCTTTGAGGCTGAATTCTCCACATTGGGTTCTACTATGTTTATGTTACACGATCTGATGACTCGTCTGTAACCTCCTGTTTATCCATAATTGGGGTTTTCCTGACCAATTACTAACTTCTCATTGGCCTATTATCATATCAATATTCCTTGTAATCTTTATTGGGTTATTTCCTTTGTCTTAACTTACGTCTCGCACTGGCTCATTATGTATTAATAACAGCTCGGGCAGGAACCTTTACTTCCTCTCCTTGACATTGTGCTAGCACAATATTTTGGAATTATATCATATCTGTGGGATTTAAATAAGTGCAGTCTTATCCCTTTCATTTTTATCGCATTTTTCCTTTACCATTCCATGGTTACTAGAACCATTTAATAAAGTATTAATGTCACATCCCTCCATATTCCCCCCCTTTAGGGAAGTACTAGGATTTAGTGTTATGATGATCTACTTATAGATGTTTTACTTCTTCCTCTTTGGCGTCTTTTCACATCATCGATGACCCTTACTCGCATTGCGGAAATCCTTCTATACCAAGGATGACAAAATTCCTTACTCGCAAGGGTGACACTTAGTGTAACTGGCACATACAGTCGCTTAAGCTTAACTTTGCTCACATTGCTTGCTTTAGAGTTGCGTCTTACTGAATGACCATTCTCTGAATTTCTCATGAATCTTCTTCTGTTGTTCATTATATTATTCCCGGCACAAAATCAAATCACTAAATCCCTAATTCATGTTTACTTTACCTTGTTCACCAGCCCCGTATTGATCTCTATTATTATGGGGTCTAGCTTTTCCTATTGGTAGTTGAGTTGGAGTCACAAAATCATTTCTCGAAGTGAGGATACACTTTATGGACTATACTCTTTGGTTGTATCAAAACCTGTCACCTCTTGTCTTTTCCTTTACTTGACTCTAGAGCCGGTAATACCGTCATCTTTTTGACCTACCGTTGCCATCAATGTATCACATCTTTATCTTAATGCTTCATTAGATCTTTTCTTATTTCCTGCTAACCTTTCTGTCTATCACTTTATTCTGAAAACTTTAACAAGATATTCTTTTGCTTTTTAGCTCCCCTTTGCTCCATCCACTAGCTCTTCGAGTTGCCTAACAGTATCTCTCTACTAGGGATGGGAGTCATACTAAGGTTATATTTATCCCTTCAAGGCTTATAGTGCATGTCTTAGAAGTACTCGTATCTGGCTGCACTATTTTAGAGTGCACCATCTATGTGCCTCATAAAGAGATCTATTAGCACATTTGCAATATTCTTCGAAAATGTCAACTGACGCAATCAATTCATCCATTATATCTTCTTTACTACTTTTGTTAATCCCCATAGGGCATATCTAGAAAGGGTGTGACCAATTGTATATACCTCTGTTACTAATGAATATAACTCAAAAAGCTTCTATTTCTCTACCTCAATTATAAACGATGTTAACCTTTATTAACTGGGTACCTCGTACCCTTTTTCACCTTGCTCCTTTTACTTGCTAAAACTTATACTTATCATCTTAATCTCTCATTGTCCTGGATAGGCATTCTTGCCTTAAGGCTTCTTATCAGGAAGCTTACACCTTTCAGTACACCCATGATCTGCTAAAGACCTTATATTTACCTATTGTAGGCATCATAAAAAAATACAATTCCTCTGACTCAGCTCTTCCACGACTATCTCTCTTTCCAACCTTCTTTCCGGATGTAGGCATCGTCTTATTACGAATAACATAGATTTTTGGAATTTGAATTCTTATAAGTGAGCTCTACCACACGATCTAGAGTAAGCAGAAAGAGAGACAATCCTATATGCCCTGTAGCCTTCTGCTTATAATTGTGGTGCACGACATACCCATAAAAAAGACTCTACTAGACACGGCTTGTAGACTCCCTAGGACAGAACTACTCTGATCCCACTTTTGTCACGACCCAAATCGATGGGCCGTGATGGGCACCCAGTAACTTACTCAATTAATTGCCAACGTAACGTATCTTTCTTATTACATCATGATATACACATGACATACGAGCCTAATAGGCCGACATGATCATTGATAAATTCAAAACATAGGCCGACAAGGCCATACAATCTTTCACGTACACGACATATGTCTACAAGTCTCTAAGAGTACATAAATATCATAAAGGTCGGGACAAACTCCCGCCAGACAAAACAATACACGTCTAAATCATACTAACCAAACACACAACTCCGAAGCAAATGGAGCGCACCAACATCTTCCGCTGAGCTGATAGCCTACTTGGAGGGCTCTCGACCTATCTGTCTGGACCTGCGGGCATGAAATGCAGCGTCCCTAGGCAAAAGGGACGTTAGTATGAAATAATGTACCGAGTATGTAAGGAAATATACTGAAAGCTGAAACTAAACTGATAATATAATAACTGCAAGTAGCTGGAAGTCAAAGATAATCTGAAGATATGCTTACCTGCTGATACAGACTCAACTCTCTCAATATAGTAAGTAAAATAGTTGTCCGGACCTATAAGGCTTGGTATATATATATATATAACTGCTCTTCCTTAATAAGTTCACTCATAGGCGCTCGGCCATACTAGGCTCTGTATCTCGACCAACTGGGCTCGCTCATAAACGCTCGGCCACAGTAGGCTTGGTATATATATAGCTGCTCTGCCGTAGTAGGCTCGCTCATAGGTGCTCGGCCATACTAGGCTCTGCATCTTGACCAACTGGGCTCGCTCATACACGCTCGGCCACAGTAGGCTTGGTATATAACTTACCATCTGATCAGAGGTTGGCCAATAGGGGCCTGCCCATCGATTGTAGCTCGATGGTAATTAAAATACTTTTGATAATGTATATACGTAAATTCTTTGCTCTCTTGACTGGAAGAAGGAAATACTCAAGTGAATATGAAGTCCCGATAAGGAGAATATTATAACTTACCAAACTAGAAAAATATACGCAATTTACGAGACTAGCAAAATATACGTAAATTCTAGGATATGAATTTTTCTTTATAGATCATTAACAAAATTGTGTAATGACAAGATCATGCAAAATGAAATAAAGGATTAGCCTTAACATACCTGTTCCTCAAACTATTTGATCGAAGTGAAGATTCTGCTTCTGAATTTGGACGAAATTGCTTGGAAAGAAGACTCTTAGCATTTTTCCTTAGCTCCTAATGTTTCAAACTAAGAAAGGTAATTGCTTGGAATGAAATTTCTTTGGAATGGAATATTCTGATTTAAAGTTCTTGGTTTCAAAACCATGAACATATTTGTGGCTTGAATGAAGATAGATTCTAACCTTTTCAATTTAGCAAGAATTTCCTTGTAGTTTTCCTTTTTGATACCTTTCTTTCTAAGACTTTGGACAAGTATCATACTTGTGGATAATAATCACTTCCTAGGTTTCCACGTAGGTTAATTAGTTTCTTAGTCATTTCACGTGTTTCCACATATTTTTTAGAGTATAATTAATTAAGTTTTTATTCACTTATTAGTTAACCGGGTAATGTCATGTTACCCGATAATTAATCAATTACCCGCATTTAAAAATTACCACAAATTACTTAAAATATTACTTACTTTCCACATATCTTATACACCTTACTAGCATGGTCATGTAGTATCTTGTATGACACTAATCCATAAATACTGGGTATTTTAGCTCGGGCCGTATTTTACCCCGAAATGCCAAACTTTGACAAAATTCATTTTCTTCGATATTACTTACCCTCTTACCTTCACAAATTTACTCATTACATATAATCCCCAAATAATCTTTTCCTTGGACTGATGTCAATTACCTTACGACAAATTCAATGTACAATACTGCAGGGTGCAACATCGTCGTTACTTATTACTGCGAAGCGTAACATCACCGTAATGTAATACTATAGGGTACAACACTGTCGTAACTTATTACTGCAAAGCATAACATCACCGTAATGTAATACTACTGGGCACAACATTGTCGTAACTTATTACTGCGAAACATAACATCACCGTAATGTAATACTACTGGGCACAACACTGTCGTAACTTAATACTGCAGGACGTAACATCAATCATAATATATTACTGCAGAGCATAACATAGACGTAAAACGGTGGGGCATAATAGTTAGGCTTGGTCAGAAAATACTTTAACTAACTTTACTTGATGGTGTCTTGCATAGCCAGCTGATAGAGGATCAGGTTCTTCATTAGACTCTTATGTCCCCATCTTCACCTTGTTTGATCCAGAAATTTCTCTACTCAAGGCATTGATACAGATATCTGGAATTTGGTCTTCTGTTCTGCAAGACTTTCCACATATCAACCTTTTCTTCATATTGACCCTCAGAAGATAATCTCACCCCTCACTGTGCTTGGTCCTCTTGTTTTAAGATTCTTCTTCAGTTGTTGACGAGGTAATTGAGTTTTGCTTCCTTGTCTCCCAAATGACGAGGCATGAGTCATTACAAGTGAACCATTCCAGAAGTGCTTTTCTCTTCCACAGAAACAACCTGCATAGTTAACATCATCATACCCAATAGGATTAAAAATATTGTCACCTGAGAGGTAACACAGGACTAGGTCCTCAGTTCCTTTAAGGTATCTCAATCTTCTGCGGGCAGTCTTCAAGTAGGATTCCTATGGACTTACACTTTGGATTCTATTTTGGAGTGGAGATACAGAAGGGGATAAAGTCAAAATAATTGTTTTGAATATTTATCTAACTCTAGAATAAAAGAAGGTGATTGACTTGTCACACAGATGGGAGCCTTTGTGTTCCCAATTTGAGACTGAAGTTTGATTGATAGGGGAGATTTGGAGGTTAATTTTATTTCCCCACACTCTGTGTTCTGTTGCTTGTGGAGTGCCATGAGCTACATCTCTACTCTTCTTTCAGCTTTAGTGGTAGTAGGTGACGTTCCAGGTTCCTTGTCAGACATGGAGGATGATGTTGAATTGTCTTTTGCCTGTCTCCTTCATCTTACTCATTTTATCAGCATCCATATTCAAAGCCTCAGATATTTCCTAGGGACCAGAGTTGGTTCATCATATTGATCATCATCGTTTCTTTCTTGGCTAGAGGAAAAGTCTTGTTGAATACCCCATGAGCACTTACTTCCATTTAGTGTGACCTTTGTTGGAGACTTTGAGACCTTGTTTTGTGGAGTGTACCCCAGAAGAATTCCTTTGCTCGTCTTTTGTATTGAACTTCCCAAGTTGATCCTTCTTATTGTTGAAAACATGGCATTTCCAGTCAATATGGTTCTCAGAAGAGTTGTCTTTTAATCAAGAGGGCATTTTCTTCCATTTGGTAGCTCATGGTGGGTTTTGATTTAGGAGGGACCTGATCAGACACTTTTTCACCAAGTAGAAAACAATATTTACTGCTTTTCCCCGGAATTTCTTGGCGATTCCATAGTCGATGAGCATTGTCCATGCAGTATTTTCTAGTTCTGTTCTTTCTTTCATCCATACCATTTTGTTGTGGAGTCTTTGGTGTTGAAAAATTGTGTGTGATCCCTTCTTCTCCTTTTTTTGTTTTCGCTTGAATTCTTTTGGCAAGAACAATTAACCCTCGAGAGTCTCCTCCTTTGTTTTGTGAACCCGTGTCCCGGTGACTCTTGAGTTTGGCAGACTGTAGACTAGGTCCTGCTGAGTTAATTTATTCAGAGGTGAGAAGCTTGCATATACCAATCCTTCATGCCAAGGTTCCTACTTCACCCATCTCATACCACCAGCTTATGGAGATTCATAGTTAATCGGAGTGAATGTTCTTGTTTCCTTTGTCCACTGAGACCACTTAGCCAGTTATCAGATTGGTGACTCTACTTTTCAGGCCATTCACATAGTACACATTCTCACTTAAGTGCCAAAAGAACCTTTCCATCTTTTCATTCACTGAGAATGTACCTTTTACTTCCTTTTTTAAGGATACATTCCCTTCCTGTAGGGCTTTCAGTGAGAAGAGATTCATGATGTTTTCAGTTGCGTGTTTTTAAGCATCCAAAGTCCATAGTCCATCGCAGTCTGCTTCCTCTCATTGTTCCCTGCTCATGCAAATCAAAGGTTAGATTTAGGAACCCAAACTAGTTTGGGTCCCTTGTTATGATGGAAAGGATGAATGAGGGCTTTGCTAGTCCGTGCAGGCAACATCCGCTTATTGCGAGTTATACCTGGTCCTTTGTTAGCAGTCACTTTATCAGTAAACACTATGTTTTTCTGAGCAAACTGAACCCTGGCCTGGCAATTTTCTTTAAAATGCCCATTGTTCCCACAGTAAGTACATAGCCAGTTATCAGGTACAGTGACATACTTGTTGTGCGGGTTGTAAGGAGTTTTCTCCCTTTGGAACCTGATGCCCTGCCGGTTCCCACTATTGTTAAGATACATGGTAGTGACAGCATCTGAGGACCAGGTCCACTTCAGAGATTTCTCAAGATAAATTCTTACTTTCTCCAATTTAGCTTGAAGTTGCTGATTCTTCTCGAGTTCACTACAGAGATTGGTTCTCACAACAGTTAACTCCTGTTCAAGCATGATATGAGTCTCACTGGCTACTTCCTTCCCTTTCCTAAGACTCACATTCCTATGTTCTCTATTGAGTCCCTCAATGGTTTCCTCTATATTAGTGCATATTACTAACATGTCATCCCTTTCTTCTTCAGTAGTTGCAATTTTTTCTTCTAAGGTGTCTTTCTTATTGTTAAGGCCTTCTATTGTTTCTTTTAGATCAACAACTACTACCATCAGATTATCTCTCTCATTTTTCACACTAGTTATTCTTTCATTCAAGGCTTCCTTTTCTTTTTCAAGATTAGATATGGTCTTATTTAAGTCCACTACACAGATCACTAGATCATCTCTAGATTATTCGGCCTCTCCTAGTTCTATGGTCAGGATCTCTTTATCATTTACAAGGTTATAATAGGCATCAATTAGGACATTAGATAACGACCTTAGCTTTTTAGAAGAGAAGGATTTCAGATTTCTCTGAACATCCCTGAAGTTTACCTCATCGTCTTCATCTTTTTCATCATGATCAGACTGAGCCATCAGCGCGAATAGTGAATCATAGTTCGTTGCTTCATTTTCCACTGCCATCATGGAGATGTTTTCTGCATTTTTTTCCCTTTCGGATTCACTAGAGGAGTCTCCCCAAGCAGCAAAAGCCTGCTTAACAATATTGTCGGCAATACTTTTTTGATTGAATCGTTTATCTGGAACCAGGTTCCTTTTTGCTGCTTTGTCAGGATTTTGCTTGTGTTGCTCTTGTTTCGCGAGTGGGAAATCTTTGATGAAATGCCCTGAATTTCCACATTTGTGACAGAGATCGTTGTTCCTTGTTTTACTTGAACTGCCCCACTTTTGTATACCACCATATCTTCGAACCATCTTTTGAAATCTCTTAGTAAGATAGGCCATGTCACTATCTTCATCACTTGAGTCGCTACTTTCAGCTTTGAGTGTCAGGTTCTTTTCCTTCTTGGGCTCTGTTTTTACACTGTCTTTCTTTCATTTCATCTCGTATGTCTTCAGATTAGCAATCAACTCATACATGGTCAGAGTTTGTAGATCTTTAGCCTCAGTGACGGTATTTACCTTAATTTCCCAAGAACAAGGTAAAACACTGAGAATTTTCCTTACAAGCTTGTTTATGGGAATGACATCTCCAAGTAAGTGAAGGTCATTTATGATAGAGGTGAATCTGGTGTGCATATCTTGAATAGACTCATCATCCTTCATCCTAAAGAGCTCATATTCAGTGGTGAGCATATCAATCTTGGATTGTTTGACCTGAGTAGTTTCTTCGTGTGCGGTTTGTAGAGTTTCCCAAATTTCTTTGGCAGTATCCCAAGCTGAGACTCTGTTGTACTCATCAGGTCCTATGCCACACATCAACATTTTCTTGGCACGATAGTTATTTCTACAGCTTTTCTGTCAATGTTGTTGTATTCTTTTGTGCCTTTTGGTACCATTGGTCCTGTTTCTTCAAACTTTTTCATTGGAACATGTGGACCATCACAAATGATGTCCGACAGTTCTGAATCTTCTACCATCATAAAATCATGCATGCGGGTCTTCCACCTGTCATAGTACTGACCATTGAATCTGGGAGGTCTGTAGGTTGATTGTCCTTCCTCAAAGTTGGGTGGAGCAACCATTGAGATCCTTTCTAGGTGTTAACCTTTTAGAAAGAACCTACTCTGATACCAATTGTTAGTTTATATGAGTCCACCAAACTATAGAGTACCTCGTCCTAGATGAGATGATGCTAAGAATGTTATTAAAACTGAATGTAAAGAAGACAAGGGATTTTTATTTGGAAAAATCCCACACAAGGGGATCAAAAAACCACGACCTACTATTGTAGGCTTTTAACCTCACTAATTTGCAATCTCCCTATTACAAGTCACTTTGCAAAAACCCTATTGTAAAAACTTCAACTAACTTGTGATGCACCCACCACACGCCACTCTATAACTATCCTAGTTACAAAGGCTTTAAACATATGACTATTCCTAGTCACAATATAAACTCGGAAGTTTATCAATTTTTAGTTTGTTCTTAAGATAAAGCTTCTAAGAAAGAAAAATAGGAAATACAATGAAGAACAAATAACAAGATTACAACTCAACTACGGATGTACACAAACTCATTAAGAAATTGATCCTTAGTGGAGTTATATTCTTATTCTTGACACACCAGTGACTTCAATGCTGGATGAATACTGTTATTGCTTGAGAGAATATCATTGAATGCACAAAGAAAGGTGTGTCTTGCACCAGGTTGTTTTATCATAAAAGATATCACAATAGATAGTGATGTCAATTCTTGGTGCACGCTTCTTCCCAATGAGAAGTGACTGTTATACTATCTACATAACCACTTTTGTGCAGTTGCATTCCAACTGGATAGTCGACTTGTACTTCTGCCATAACACACCAACGGACCAGGTACTAGTTGTGTTCCTCTTCTGTAACAGTTGCGAGATGGTCACTTTTTGCTGCTACGTTCCAGCTTGTACATTTGACTTGTACTTTTGTTAGAGAACCCTAAGGGATCAGATCCATGTTGTGTTTCTCTTTATAATGATTGCGTACAGTCACTGACTTGTGTCGGAGAACCCTAAGGGCCCAGGTCACCAGGTCCCTGTTGTGTTCCTCCCTGTGGTCGTTCATTCATTTGCTGATTTTCAGACTTTGACCAGGTCACATGAAATGTATCCCCTGTGTTCCATGTTGTCTATCTCGTTCTTCACAGCAAGTTTGTTAGATCATCAAAACATGAGAAGCATAAGGCCAAGACATTGAAAACCCATCATTGTCCAAATATATTTGCATTCTATCTTCTCAAACTTCGAAGGTTCTGTTTACTTTTTTTACCAACAAGAGAGAGTCACACTTGACCTCGATAACTTCCACTCCCAGGCTTTTGGCTAATTCGAGACCTGCAATCATGGCCTCGTACTCGGCCTCATTGTTAGTTACGCTAGAAGTTTTGATAGATTGTCTAATGACACTGCACGTATGCGGTATAAAACAATACCGAGCTTGGACCTTTTCACATTCGAGACGCCATCTGTGAAGAGGGTCCATACCTTCAATGATGTACCCATCTTCAGTAGAAGTTCCCTTTCTACTTCGTGTATGAGGACAGGTGTTAAATTTGACACGAAGTCTACCAAAATTTGAGATTTGATAGCCATTCGGGGTTGATATTCGATATCGTATCCTCCGAGTTCGATGGCCCACTTGGCCAATCGGCCAAGCAGCTCGAGCTTATGCAAAACATTTCGAAGTGCGTAGGTGGTTAACACACGTATGGGATGACATTAGAAATATGGCTTCAATTTTCTAGATGCGCTTATTAGTGCAAGTGCCAATTTTTCTAAATATGGATACCTGGTTTCAGCATCTCCTAAGGTTCGACTCACAAAATAAATAAGAAATTGTGTACCTTGATCTTCTTAAACCAACACGCCACTTACCTCTACCTCGGACACAGCTAGGTATAAGAAAAGTTTTTCGTCTGCCTTCGGAGTGTGAAGTAGGGGAGGGCTCGACAAGTATCACTTTAACTCCTCCAATGCTTGCTCACATTCCGAAGTCCATGCGAAATCATTCTTCTTTTTAGGAGGGAAAAGAACTGGTGACTCCGATCTTACATCCTCGAGATAAATCGGCCTACAGTGGATATCCGTTCGGTTAGCCGTTGTACAGCTTATACACTGTCCACGATTGTAATTTCTTTGATAGCTTTAATTTTGTTGGGATTGATCTCGATCCCCCTATTCGACACCATGAAACCCAAGAACTTGCTCGAGCCATGAAACTTTCAAACATTTGCCTATTTGTTGTTTGAACATCTTATTAACTAGGTGTTGGTATGTAGCCCCTGCATTTTTTTAGCCCGAAAGGCATTACATTGTAACAATATCTTCCATACATCGTTATAAACAAAGGCTTTTCCTAGTACTCCGGGTTCATTTAAATTTGATTATACCCGGATTAGACATCGAGAAAAGTAAGGATCTCGTGGCTGGCTGTGGCGCCGATCATATGATTGATGTTAGGCAATGGGAAAGAGTCTTTAGGGCATGCCTTGTTTAAATCTTTGTAACTACGCACATTCTAAGTTTATTTACCTTTTTAGGGACTACTACAACATTGGCTAACCATTCGAGGTATTTTATCTCCCTAATGGATCCTATTTTTAGAAGTTTAGTTACCTCGTCCTTTACGAATGCATGCTTCACCTCGGACTTGGGCCTCTTTTTTGCTTCACTGGTTTGAACCTGGGATCGAGGCACAGCCTGTGCATTGTTATTTCTGGTGGATCCCTATCATATCTAAGTGGAACCAAGCAAAATAATCTATGTTATCGATAAGGAATTGAATAGGTTTTTTCCTGAGTTCAGGGGTTAATCCCGTTCCTAAGTATACCTTCTGTTCCGGTAGATGCTCGACCAATATCACTTGCTCTAGTTCCTCAACCGTGGAACTCATTGCATCTGATTCCTCAGGGACGATGAAAGCCCGGGGGTAAGGAAGTCCTCTTCTTCGTCCCCAGGTACATGTTCTTTAGATTCAATAGAAGACGTTGACTATGTTTGCTATTTAACCACCTATTTGTCCTTGATGTTCGACTTCTTCGAGGTAGAGGGTGTTGATGCTGGTGTCAAATCATGAACTGCAAACATCTCCTTTGCTGCGTGTTGCTCTCCATACACTATCTTCACACCATCTTTTGTTGGAAACTTCATCATTTGGTGAAAGGTCGATGGCATTGTCCTCATGCTATGAATCCACGGCCTTCCAAGCAATGCATTGTATCTCATGTCACCTTCAATGACATGAAATTTTGTATCCTGTATAGTCCCAGCCATGTTCACTGGTAGGATTATTTCCCCCTTTGTTGTCTCGCTGGCTATGTTAAAGTTATTCAAGACTCGAGATGTGGGTACAATTTGATCTAGCAGCCCGAGCTGCTCTACAACCCTCGACATGACTATATTTGTCAAGCTACCTGGATCCACAAGAACACGTTTAACTTAAATTTTATTTAACAGAATAGAAATTACCAGTGCGTCATCGTGTGGCTGAGAGAGGCCCTCTGTATCTTCTCCGTTGGATGTAAGGGTGCCTTCGTGCACGTAGTCTCGAGTTCATTTCTCCCTTGTAATTGACATTTTTGTGTGTTTGAAAACAGGATCATGCGTGATGTCGACTCCACCAATGATCATATGGATAACATGTTAAGGCTCCTCTTGTTCACTCTTTCTATTCGCGTCTCTTTCTCTAAAGTGGTTTTTGGCTCTGTCGCTGAGAAACTCTCGGAGGTGCCCCTGGTTGAATAATCGAGCCACCTCTTGTCCTAGCTATCTACATCATCGGTCCTATGTCCATGCGTACTATGGTATTTACATATCAAGTTAGGATTCCTTTCAGAAGCGTCAGTTTGTATAGGTCTGGGCCACCTAGTGTCCTTAATTTTTCCAAAGGCTAAAACGATGCCTGGGACATCAACGCTGAAATTGTGCTCCGCTAATCGAGGTGGCTCTATCATCCCTTTATGTCTATCAAATCCGGTCTTACTCAATGTCCCTGAGGATTCTGTCCTCGATCCAATCTCGATCATCCCGAGGTATATTGTGCCTCGAACTATTTATTCTTCGATCTTCGACATATGGCCGATACCCTTCCTTGATGGGACTCGATTCATTGTTGGTATCCCTTGAATATTTTTCCACCAATCCGCTTGGATACACTGAACCCGAGGAGGCTCCCAACTTGTCATCCTCGACCCTAATCTTTGGCTGATATCGGTTGTACACATCCGCCCAAGTCACAGCGGGGTACTCAATCAAGTTTTGTTTTAGCTGTCGTGAAGCTATCGAGCTCCGCTCGTTTAATCCCTGGGTGAAGGACTGAACAGCCTAATCATCGGAGACCGGTGTTAACCCTATTCATTGCATCTGAAACCAGGACACGAACTCCCTCAGCATTTTATTATCCCTTTGCTTAATTTTGAAGACGTCTGATTTTGTTATTGCAATTTTTATGGCACCAGCATGTTCCTTTACAAATGAATCTGTCAACATGGAGAACGAATCAATAGAGTTTGGGTGTAGATTGTGGTAACAAATCATCGCCCTCTTAGACAAAGTTTCTCCAAATTTTTTAAGTAGAACAGACTTGATCGCATCGTCCTCTAAGTCGTTTCCCTTTATATTACATGTGTATGTAGTGATATGTTCATTAGGATCGGTGGTCCTGTTGCATTTAGGTATGTCGGGCATGCGAAACTTCTTTGGAATAGGCTTCGGGATCGCACATGGGGGAAAAGGCTTTTGCACGAACTTTTTGGAATCAAAACCTTCAACATCGGAGGCGCTCCTAGTATTTGGTCGACTCGTGAGTTGTATGTATCCACTTTTTTGTCATTTTTTTCGATCCTCTTTTCTCCTAACTCGATTCTTTTGGTGAGCTCTTCGAGCATTTTCATGATTCTAGGATCATCCCTGGATCTATTATCGTTCGACCTTTCTGCCATCAGCTCAGCACGTCGAGTAGTCTCTGGCTCAATTGTGCTCAGAGTTTGTTGTTGACTTTGGAGCTGAGCAATAGCAACCTGCTGAGCTTGTAGCATTTCGAAGATTACTTGGAGGCTGACTGCTCCATCTCCCAGACCCTGTGCTATTTGACCGCCAGATCGGTCCTCCCTACGTACACTTCCCCTAGAGTCTCTTCCCAATTCTTTATTTAAAGCAATATGCGAGCTAATATCGACTGGTTCCACATTCAGCACTCCCCCAGGGTTAATCGGTGGTACACCGGCTCCTGGAGCAGTTATATTTTCGATTTCTCCATGAGATCCAAGTCCATCATTGCCATGTGGGAGCATGTTCTGAGAGTTTGACATGTTTTATCCTGAAAGCAAAGAATCTTTGACAAGACCAAGCGTGAAAATAACTTGTGTTACAAAATCAGCACTGAAACAATCATTATTATCTTTAACCTCACGGTGGGAGCCAAACTGTTTACCCTAAAATCTGAGTAATAATTTAAATTTATAATGAGGTCTTAAAGATATGCGATTTAGTCCAATACTAATTGTTTAACAAGAAAATAAGTATGTTAGTTGGGTAAGCAAGTTAAATCAAACAAGTGCATGAGCAAGCCTCGACCTCGAGCCAAGGTGACCTTAATGAATAGTAGAAAAACAAAGGGAGTATAATGAAACTAAAGGACAATTCTGAGAGATGAGCACAAAAGTAACGATGTATATTCTTTGTCGATGATTCAGAGTGATTATAGAATGATTAAGATCCTCTTTATATGCGAGAAGAATCCCAAGTATGGTACATTTCTATTTTCAGTAAAGAATCTAATTAGGACAGTTGTATAACTGCCTAGTACAGATTAGCACTAGATTGTACAAATCTATTCTGAAATATTCGTCATGATTTTGGGGACGTGGCGGTACTCTTGTACTTTTGTAACAAACTCACGACGGCATTATATCGGGGTTGATCATACTCAACGTTGGTGCCTGCTGCCTACTTCGATCCTCGATCCTCCTTCTCTATTATCGGGCTCGGACTCGATTCATCGACCTCGAACTCCGTTTGTAGGCCTCGAGTTCAACCCAATTTGAATTCGGGCTTGAAGTGACCCTTCAAGCCCGTGAAATCGGTCATACCTAATTTAGACCGTATACAAAAGTTTAACTAGAAAAACTCTTAAACTTTACATGGTTAATGTATTCTTACTAAAACTACAAATGAAGAATGATAACTTGTGAAATTGAAGTAACGTTATTATAAAATTTGCAGTAATTTTAACTTAAATATATTGACTATGATTGCGGGCTTATATGGGGTATAGCTTTTAAGGTTATTGTATTAGTCAGATAGGATAAACAAATACTATTTTGAAGAACTCATATTTTTCTAAAACTTTTATTTTATTACTCAAATATAATTTTTAATATAATATTTATATAATTATTTAATAGTTTATACTTCACGCACAACACGCATATCGCAGACTAGTATTTATAAATGGACGAGAAGTGGTGTAAACTCATGGATTAGTTTCACAATCATCACAGAATGTACTAGATAGCGCTATTTCATAGCTTATACAATTTAAAGAAAGAGAAAGCTTTTTCTCGACATGCAAAGATGATAAAAAGATTTGGGGTCTATTACCATTTGCAAAAATTGGCTGATGGATATGATGCCTTCACATTTCCAAGAACCGTCAGTCGTGCCAGTACACTAAGGAGTAAACTGCAAAGCTTCAAATATCATAGATGTAGATCAGAAAAGTAACTTATGTCATAATGTTAAAGCGACCTACAAAATATTTGCAAACAAATGGGAAATGAACAATCAGATGATGGCAAGAATCTGAACCATTGCTGAATTTGATCCTGAGATATGGAGGTAATATCTGAACCTTGACTGAATTTAGTGGTGGCAAAACAAATAAAAAAAATTCCACTAAAAAATGAATTGAATAATAAATTTTTTAAAAGCGAATCAAATATGGATAATAACCATATTACCACATAGAAAATGGATGATCAATAAATAAACAATGGGTAACTAATGAGTTTAACTTTTATATTGTAAAAACTCAAACGGGGGTCCCTCAAGTTTTGGGAAACTAGGAACTCTCCCAAAAGGTGATCATATTCAAGAAGCCACGGATGAAATGCATATTCATATTATTCGCCGTTTAATCCATTTTTTATCCGTATTAAATATGGTCTGTGTCAGATAATTTATCTGATTTTTTGCATTATCCGTTTTCGATCCGCCTATATCAAACCCGACCCGACCTTGCACAATGCTGAATTCTTCTATCACCTGCCATAGATAATTGAAGAATTAAACTACTTCCTCAATTTTAATTTTGATGATACACTTTTTTTATTAGTCTGTTCCAAAACTAATGGCATATTTCTATAATTGGAAATAATTTAACTTTAAACTTTTTATTTTACCTATTTACCCTTAATGAGAAGCTTTTATAATCACATAAATGTCATGACCCTAGTAGTTTCGTCATTCCCGAGATTCCCACTGAGATCTATGGCCGATCAATAATATCTCGCGATACCGTTGCTCGATGTTTGTCATGCCCGATCTCGATCCTTCGATCTTCGTGTCTTTGAACTCGAGCTCACTTCATTATGAGCTTAATCTAGAGACAGTCTCTCGAGCCCATAAAATCGGACATACTCGATTTTAACCGTATACAGATACTCCCCGCATTTCTTAGAATGAAATGATAAGAAACGACTTGAGCCTTGATTCCCTTATACCTCGCTCATGACGTCGCCTTCATGACGAAAGCGATGGATGTGACCATAACATCACGTCTGTTTGGTTCCCCAAATCATCAATATATGTCAGTCGTCGGTCGGCCACTAGTGCCACCGAACGGTCGCCACAAGCCTATAAATATAACCTCTTTTATTGATCCAAACTTTACTTTGGCTTTGATTAAAATTCTGTAACTTTCTAACCCGTCTCATCTTCCTTTTTTGCCGCCTGTTACGCCATCGTTGTCCTCACCAGAGCCGTCAATTTTAATACCTATCTTCGACTTTCTTTGCATACACAAATGGCGATAACCTCCAAGACTGTGCCGCAGAAAGAAAAGTCTTCATCTTCCTCTTCCTGGCCGGCCAGTGATAAAACACCGATAGAACCGGGGGCATAAGTATGTTTCTGGCCCATGCGTTCTAAAATCTGACTTCAAAGTCGAGAACCCCTCATCGGTACCGGGCCGATGCGAACATGTGTTGATATACATGTGTTCGATTACGAAGAGCCACACTAAGGACACGAAGAAGGACTGCAAGTGGGGTCCTAAGGTGGTGGTGTGCATTCCTGCCCCTGAAGAGAGCATCACTACACATGTGAAGGGGTTTTTAAGTGTTTACACTTACCCTTTCACACTGGGTCTCGTCGACCCCGTGTTTTTCGACTTCTGCAGAAGGTAAGAAGTTACCCTCAGTCAGATCCACCCTTCATTATGGTGCATAGTCATCATGCTGCGCTTTTTCTCCAACGAGGTCAGGGGGTTGGAGTTCACTCTGAACCACCTTATACGGTTGTACTAGCCTCGACTCTATTGAGGGTTGATTAAGCTTCAACGCCATGCAACATAAGCCGTATTCTTGAGAATCGACGAGGATAAGGACCGAGGTTGGATGAGCCGATTCATACGGGTGAGGACTTGTAATATAATACCAAATGAGAAGATGTCATTCCATGAGGAATAGAACCTCGATCGTAAGTGAATCTTCATGTCTCGATTTTTGTGTTTCTTTAAACGTTGCCTAATATTTCTCTTTGATATGCAGCTGTCTCTTAGATACCTCAAGCGGTGCCCAATCTCGAAGATTGGGTCCGAAAGCTAGCCTCTACTTCTACTCGCGCCGAACGAGCATCGCAGGATTTGGCAAAGGGCAGGTGGGAGGCCAAGAACCATTTTAAGGGTCTCTTCCTCTGTATTCTGAAGCAACTTCATACTTATTTTTATTACTAATTTTCCTTCATGAGGTTTGACCAAAGATGCCATTCTGAGGCCTTCAAGTGAAGTAGTAGAAGCCAAGTCCCCAGCTCCGAAGCCAAAAAAGGGTAAGAAGAGAAAGAATGCCTCGCAGTCTGAGATCCCCAAACCCAAACCTCGAAGGGTGAGGAGAAAAATGGTCCCTCATTTGGAGGACACGGTCCAAAAACGGAGAGATGAAGACGAAGAAGAAGAGGAAGATACTTTGGAGCTGATGGTCTGCCCTAGGAAGGCCGTCGGAATCACCACTCCTTCTGAGCTGCCACCTGCTGCAACTAAGCCTCGTATCAAGGAGGCTTTGAAGAAAAATTCGGGCATGAACCCTAAGTCTCCAGAGGTTGAGATTGTTTCTCGATCAACAACTTCTACACCGGACAGGGCCGGTTCCAAAACACAAAAAATTGATCTGAGCACCCCGAGTGACTCGTTCGGGGCCATGACAATAGTTGAACTACCTTCACTGTCTTTTCCGAAGAGGCAATAAGGAAGGTCCGAGGACTCAAGACTCCCGAGATTTGTGGTGGCTCTAGCGTAGGTGATACTTTCTAAGATTACTTCGTGGGGTCGATGATGCCTCTGACATCAATGATGCTTCGATCCTCATGGCGGAAGCCCAGCGTCTCTTTTCTCGGGTAAGTACCAGTCGCTTGTTGGTCTTTTTCCTTCGCCTTTTTCTTTATATATCTAACTTGTGCTTTATTCCTTATATAGCATCTACTAAGTTCTGAGCTGACCTTATTCAGTGTGAGATTAAACTCCAGAAGGTCTCGGAAGAGAGAAATGCCCTAAAGATACTTTGTGGCCAAAAGGACGAGGTCATAAAGAACTTTCAAGCGGACCTGGCCAAGGCTCGTGAAGAGGAGGACGAATCAGACAAGCAGGTAACCACTCTTCTAACAAAGTATGGAATCAACTAGACCGTGGAAGCTGATGCTTCACTATCTCAGCTACAGTAGAAGGTAGAAAGGATCGAGTTGTTCCGGACAGAGGTCGATCAGGTCAAGGCTGATTGTGATCGGTGGAAAGGGAGCATGGACTGCCTAGCTGCGGAAAAGGAGGCAGCCTTGGCCAAACTATCCTCTACTAAGGCCCAAATTCGAAGCTTTAAAGAGAAAAGCTCGGCCTAGGCCAAGAGGGTCGAGGAACTTGAAGCCGGGCTTGCTGAGGCCAAGGCATAGATTGAGAAGACCAAGGTCATGGCGGACAAGTTCATTGCCATATACTGGGATGATGGTGAGGTTGTTCAAATACAGCTAAGGCAGGCTTCTGCGGGAGCAATGGAGCGATGATTTGGCAAATTGCCAATCCCGGAGGGTGTCACACCTTTTTTTTCTCGAGGGATGGGATAGGGGAGTTTTTTCAATTAAAGTGGTATTATTCAAAATGAGATTATTTATTTATTTAGAGTCCTCACTTGGGATAATTTATGGTGTCCCATGTCACCGATTTATTTTAAATCCCAAGTCGAGAAAATTTGACTCAGTTTAAAGTCTGCGAAACCAGAAGACTGGGTAAGAAATTTTGTTAACCCGGGAGAAGGTGTTAGGCACTCCCGGATTCCGTGGTTTTAGCACGGTCGCTTTAAAGATACCTGACTTAATTAAATTTTTTAATTACGTATTTTAGAACCTATGTACATTTTACCTTTTACCGCTTTTAATTACTCGATTATTCATGATTAAGGAATTATCTTGAAACGAGTCACGCGTACGTGAACTCGTTTTGTTTGGTGCGTCAAGAATCATGTCATGCGTATGTGTACACAATTTACAACAGTTAATTATTTAAGAAAGCTTGGCCAAAGTCACGGGAACGTGTACCTTGATTTATTTTAGAAATCGTAATTATGTCAAGCGAACGTGTACACAATCACGATGATAGATTAAGTCACGCCTAAAGTATTTTCTTCGAATATTCATTTTTTAAATCGTAGTCGTGTCACGCGAATGTATACACAATTAATAACATGTGTTATTATTAATATTGTTTGGCCAAAGTCGCGCGAACGCTTACTTTGGTCTTAATTTTAGGAATCATAATTATGTCACGCGAACGCGTACTTTAGTCTTAATTTTAGGAATCATAATTATGTCACGCGAACGTGTACCATGTTGATACCCAATTTTTTTCCTATATGTTTTTTAATATCAAAAATACTTTCAAAATAGCATATGTATGCATATATAAGTATGTCCAAATGTTTTATTATTTCTCCTTAATTTTAAAAGATTTTCAAACTAATTTATTTCCCTATTGTATTCATAAAAACCCAATAATAATTCCCAAAATTATCATTTTTGGTGATTCATTATTGGATTCTCATATTTATGCAAAAATATAGCAAATATAATTTTTGCATATTTTTACAAATTTATTTAATATTTTTTAAAACTAAATTGCATATAACTGCAATGTTAGCCCCTTTTAAGATTTAGTTGTGTTTACATTTATAAAATTAGTTTCAGTATTTTTAAATTGATAATTATATATTATAAATTATTTTAGTACTTTTAATTTATTTCCAGAATTTAATTTACTATTTGTTATAAAATAAATGGGAAAAAATGGATATTTAAAATCTAGCCAGATTTCATTCCAATTCCAGACTAATTTGAACCTAATTTACCCCGACCCAATTTCAAATCAAATCGACCCATACCCGGATCCCCACCTAACCGTTTAAATCCCAGCCGTTGATCATTTAGATCAACGACCACCGGCTGCCCTTTCCTTAATTAATCCCAAACGACCCCAAACCTAATTCATTATTCACCCACCGCCGCCTTTGAACTCCTCTTCTCTCTCAACTCTCTCTGAAACTCCTACAAACCCTAGCCGCCACCATCAAACTACAACCCTAATACCTCCCTAATCCATGGCCTTCTGTGGTCATTTGAGACTTGTATCAGCCTTCTATGGCTTCTATGTGTTTATTTTTGTGGTTTCATGGACAGACCTTGAAAGAGTCTGGGTCCAGTCCTTGTTCGATTTCAGTTCATGGCCCTTCTCCAGTCATCCTTGCCCTTTTCTCCGGCCAGTCATGGCCGTTCGAGTCAGATCCTTGAATCTCCTGGCTAGATCGATAACTTTAGCCTTTCTCACCTTTTTTGGGTTTTCTGAAACCCTAATCTCTAAGATCTTTCGATTTCTTTCAGATCTACCTTAGATATATGCTTACTTTGAAATTTTAAGCATGTTCTAGAAGTTTCTTTAACATTGCTTTCAAAACGACTCTTTATCTTTTCCGATTAGGGTTTTTCTTAGTTATTTCAAAATCTTTTCTTTGATTTTAATGTGTTTTTGTTTTGTCTATGTTTTGCTCATATTGTTCGTCTAATTGGGTTAGCATATTTAAACCCTAATTTCTTTTGCGATCTCATTCGAGTTCTGAAACTGTTTGTTAGATGAGTGCTTGTTTGGTTAAGTTTTTGTTTGATCTATTTGTTTACCATCTTTTAAGCTCGACTATTGTTGGAAAAAAAATCTATGTCTTTGGGTTTGAAACTGTTCGTTTGAATACCTGACTCGATTTGAAGTTCCTTGTTTCAGAATCCCTTTTGCCTTTATGTGATTCCTCTGATTCTGGGTTCTATTATTTTTAAAACTTGACTATGCTTGAAACCCTAACTTTTCAAAAGGGTTTCTCATCTGCTACTGTAAGACCTTTGCATGCTTCTAATACTCTATTTTTCTTCACTATTGATTCAATGTGACTTGACATACTTGATTATTATGTTTCGAATGTTTGCTATCTACTGAACCTTATGCTACTGTTGTATGCTGTTACTTTTGCCAATAGGTTTGGCCTAGCATGTCTGGTTTTTTACACTGTATTTATATGTTGAGGTTCCTTCTTTGATTGACCTTAAATCTTGTGACTGAGTTCAAAACTTTTCTTTGGTGAACTCTAATTTCACTCGTTTGTTAAGGTTAATTGATTCATTTCCTTATTTTGCCTTACTGAATCCTTTCCCAAAATAAGTATATTTATGTACTTAGACTTGATTACTTACTCAATAGTATTACTACTCCTTCTATGGCAACAATCATTCTGCTTACAAACTGATTTTCTTTCCTTATTTTGAATCTGCCGCTACCGTTAAACAATGATTCCTAATTAAAGGAAATTACTTGTGTAATTGATTCTGACTTGTGATTGTTTCCATGTTTACTTCCCCTTCACTCGTTTTCAAAAAGTTATAAATACCCCGCACCTTCTCTTCTTTAAGGACACGAACTACTTGAGTTCAGAACACGCACTTAACTCAAAAACTCTCTCTTTTTGCTCTGTTACTACTTGTGTTGCTACCTTGTCTAGCCGGCTGAAAGCCAAGGTTAGGCTGTGGAAATTTGCCTACATTTCTTTATGTATTTGCTTCTTTACTGGTATGTTCTAATTATTATTCAGCATCAACAACAACATGTTTATTTACTATTTTCTTCACTCTTGCTTGTGTTTAATCAAGTTTCATTCTTAAGTCATGATGTGAATCAATGTGTTCTCTTTATGTATGAATTCTGTCAATCATTTATTATGACTTATGAATCCCAAACCCCCATATCCCCTATGTGTTTGTATTCTTTGGTTGGTTTGAGGGCATGTCAGCATTAGACATTGTTGTGCATGACCCAAACCTGACCCTCCTTGGGTCATATGCTTCATATCCTCTCTATGTGTTATGTCCTTTGGCTGGTTTATGGGCATGCCAGCATCACTTATTGTTGTGCATGTCCAGATTTGACTCCCTCCTAGGGTCATATGCCACCGGCAATATATTCCCAAACCCCTGCCCCCTTTGTGCAACTACTAATGCTGTATAATTATAGCCTTATTACTACTGTTTTCAAATTATCCTTACCCCCTTACTACTCTCAACCCAGTTTTAAACAACTCTCTGCTCATGCACTTCCACTCTGCTCTTAGATTTAGGCTTTGCCCCTCTTATGTGAGCCTTGTCTTGGGACCCGTGAGCTCCCTCTGAACTTGGACACATAAGGGCTGGCCCTTCCACACTGCACTCATCTCTACCTATTTATGCAAACATGGGTGTAAGCACTGCCCAGGGTTCCTAGAGAACCTTAGGGAACTTTGACACACCCAAGTCTGAGAAAGGCTTTGAGTCAATGGCATTTGAGTTGGTTTATCTCATAACTCAGACATGAAATCAAGAATCAGGCTTCCTATGGTTGTAACTTCTTCTTTTTGTACTTTTCTGATTGTAATTCATTATTTAGTCTGTAATAAGCTATAATAAACATTGGGGTAGCTAGTGAAAAGGGGTGGGTAATTCAGCATGTTTAACTCTGCATTTAGAAAATATGCCTATAGGACTTGTTAAATTCTGCACGTTCAACTCTGCATCTAGACACCATGCCTATAGTGTCTATTCTCTAATAAATTCCGCATGTTCGACTCTGCATTTATATAACCTGCCTATAGGACTTATTCTGCATGTTTGTGAACACACTTAGACATCATGCTTTTAGGATCTAAACGGCTAAGCAGATATCATGTTCATAATGTTAAAATGAGTATTCTCATATAACCTGCCTATAGGAATTCTAAGCAACTCCTGTCTGTTTCATTTCACGCTTAACTAGATATCATGTCTATATGATCTGAAACCAGTCTGATTTAAAATCAGTTTGACTCTGAACTAGTTTTAAACAACCTTACTCCTTTATTTAACGTGATTTAGAAAGCATGCCTATAAGACTTCCAATCGCTCGTTTTAGAAATGGTTACTTCTTTACCACATTCTGAATCAGAATAGATATCATGTTATAGGATTTCACCCAAACACTTAGGCAAGTGCTAGGTGATAATGTCAGTGAAAATTAAATCTACCTTTGTTAATCAATAATTGCTATAATCAGCAGGCAGGCCTGATTCGGACTTCTTATCTGAGTTATGTAATAAACTGATCTGCTTCAACAATCAAACCCCCTTAGTATTTTAAATTCAGACCCTAAATGTATGTTCAAGTCATGCTATTTGTGTGTTTGCTTGAGGATGTATACGTGAGCCTTTTATTTGTTTACATGTTTCCTCTAACGTGCAATATTATATGTTTTGTATGTCGCCTTATCTTTTTCACCTTTGAAACCTAAAATTCAGCCTAATATCCCTCTCTTTTTAGGAATAGTAGTCCTAAGTTCCTCCGGGACTGATAGTAATGGGACGAGTAATAGCATGCAATAGAGGTCGAGACCAATTCGCGCTTTAACACCTTAACGGGGTGGAAAGGGAAGATATGATATGATGACCGGTGCGCTAATACCATGTGTATCCCTTCTTCTGAGGAGTGTCATACCGGGTATCGCATTGACGTGATCCATATTATAAATAAACCTAGGACCCCCCCCCCTTCCATTTTTATATTTGTAGAACTGTAACTCTTTCCTTTCAAAATTTGCCTTCTAATTGTTTTCAAACTCTTATGTGTTTAAACTTAAATGCCCTACTATTTGAGCATATACTTGTCTGTGTGCTAACTGTACAAATTCATAATAAACTGTCTGGCCGGAAACCACACTAGTGGATCCTGAGGGGTGCCTAACACCTTCCCCTTAGGATAATTTCAAGCCTTAACCTATATTTGGTTATCCAAACAAACTAAGAAGTGAACCCTTATAGGTCTCCTAATGCGCCTTAAATCATTAGGTGCCGACTCTTCAAATGCAAAACTCAGTTCCCAAAAGAAATGAGTTGTCCTATACCCAAAATGTCATAAACCCGATCTCCCGATGCGAAGAGGGAAAAAGGGGGCGCGACAGCATGGCTACTCTACTGGGGATATTTAGGCTTTTACCACATCAAATTGTTCTTGTGAATTTGTACCTCTTTATGTACAATTGCTTGTTTAATTCCCTTAAGCATTCAATATCCTTCTCAACTGCAAAACTGACTTGTCTTCTTTGTTCCTTTCTTTTATTACTACTTTAAATTATAAAACTGATGTATTTACTGCTTTCTTAATATGCAAATACGTGACAACATGCTTTTAATTATTGCATAACCATGCTCAACATCATACTCCACTCATGCCAAACAAATACCATAGCAACACTTATAATGAGTGGTTGTGCCCTTCCTATATTATTACCCCCTAAATCAAGAAAGGCATATTTGTGGTAAAACTAGTCGATCAGCGGTGCAGTCGCCGATTTCGTGCCTTTCCCCCTTGAGTTTTCCACTCAAGGGTACCAGTCTAGAACCCCATAAAAATCTTACTCTGTTTAAATTGTGCATGCATCATGGTCAAACCTAGTTGGGTCAGTTATGTTGTCCACATAATGATCCTTTAAGATAGCCTTGTCCAAAGTCTACTGGGTTTCCCTAAACTCAAACGGGCGTCACCACGTTCTGTGCATTTATTTGGAGAACTAAATGCTTCATGCTAATTGTTGGTATTAAATAATCGAGTCTGGTGGGGGTAAGGGCCTAACCTTATTTGCCTTGCAGAAATATGAGGCACGAAGTCCCTAGATTTGGCATAGTCACCAACATCCACCCGAGACTGCTAAGCTGGTGGAAGGATCTTCACTCTAGTGATCAAACTCTCGTCAGAAAGTATCTGGAAAACCTACCTTCTCTCTTGGAAATCCAACCTGACAACAAGATCATAGAAGCTGCTATTTTGTTTTGGGATTGTGAGAAAGCTGTTTTCCGCTTCGGGGACATTGAAATGACACCCTTGCTAGAGGAGATAGGAGGATTGGCCGGTATAGTGTGGGAAACTCCAGGATTGTTAATGCCTGAGAACTGCAAGGGTAGGGGCTTCCTCAAAATGATGGGTCTGAAGAAGAATCTAGAATTGACATGTCTGAAGGAATATTACATCCCTTTTGACTATTTGTACGAAAGGTACGGTCATAGCAAATCATATCGCACCTACCCTGATGAGTTCTCCATCACATCCTTAGAGAACATCTATCGAAGGGTTATTGTCTTCATGTTTTTTTTCTTGGGTCTGATTGTGTTTCCGAAAAGAAATCGAGAATGCACACCAGGCTGGCCATGGTAACTAAGACCTTATTGGAAGGAATTGGTAGGCAACCATTCAGCATTGTGCCCATGATCATTGCCGACATATATCGAGCCTTGGAGAAGTGTTAACAAGGCGCAAAACACTTCGAAGGTTGCAATTTACTGCTTCAACTCTGGTTCATGGAACACCTCCAAAAGGGAGAATACCAACAAGAGATTTAACGAAGGGATTGGGATGATCACATCGCTTTCCATCATCCAAAGCAAATGAATTACATCCCCGATATGTTCGCCCAGCCGGAGAATGCTAGGAAATGGGTCGAGCTTTTTGAATATCTAACTGAATACCAAATTCAATGGATGTTCGAGTGGTTTCCAACCAAGGAGTTCATCGCCTGATCCAGAGGTGCACCTTTCCTGGTATTGATCGGTTTGAGGGGAACATACCCTTACGACCCTCTCCGAGTTATGAGGCAAGCCGGTAGGAAGCAGGTGATACCTAGGGTCGACAAGATGAGTCATTTCTAGGCCGACTTTCAGGATGATGATAGTCCTTACAAGTGCCATGCTCAGCATATGTGGCACTACAAGATTGTAATGGGGAGGGACACCACCGAGCCTGACAGGTACCATACTGGTTGTACTCCCTACTATCCGGGCTAGTTGAAGGATAATCATGAGGGTCTGGGCCAGCCTGGGTTTGTTCGAGGTCACAGAATCATAGATGAAAAGGCTGAGGCACAAGTCAAATACAACCAGTTGCGCAAAAGGATCCGTGAATGCAAGAGTGAATACTGCGAGATACAAGAGGCCAACCAAAAGCTGATTGAGGAGTGGAAAGACATGGTTGTCAGTGCCAATAAGCGACTAGGATATTTGGAGCGAGGCATAGTAGAGTTGGAAAGGAAATTT
The DNA here is from genome assembly GCF_000393655.2 of Nicotiana sylvestris. NCBI lineage: Eukaryota > Viridiplantae > Streptophyta > Magnoliopsida > Solanales > Solanaceae > Nicotiana > Nicotiana sylvestris. Next base: position 87,906,675 of record NC_091064.1, on the reverse strand, counting down.
CTCAAAAGAATCAAAGATTGTCAAAAGGCTAAAGGAAATGAAGGCGGACATCTAGCTAGAGCATACCTGTTGCTAGGACTTCGCGAGTTGGGGAAGCTGTTCGATGAAGCCAAAGATGCCAAATCTGGGGAATGTCCTTCAGGGACCAAGTAGATAGGAGTTTATCTTTTCGCTCTATAAAATGTAATAAGGTCAATGGTCATTAGTGACTTTTATTTTCTGTTTATCTAGTGTCGATTTGGGATTCGTCTTATTTTCTATTAATAAAATGAGGCATTTAGCATTCTAAGTTCTACAAATTAATTTGTCGCTAGGCCTACCTCGGGCATAAAGAGGTTCCCAAATTAGGACACGATTTACATTCCCACACTGTGTGTTTAAATCGATGCTTTTTATAATCCTCACTAACTTGGTTACCTTTTTGATTTATTATTCCCCTCCCCAAAGGTTAGTTCGTGCACTCTGGCAACATCATCCTATTCCATGAGATCCAGGGGCCCTCCACCCATTCCTCCTCTTAGTGTTGTCAAAAACAAGAACAAAGGGAAGATGGAAGATTTGAGCAATGGCAGAAAGAAGAATTCAACTGAACGGGTAGGGGTCACTAATGGTCATGGCAATCAGGTTCCTAAGGAAAATGCATTCCAACTTGAACAAAAACTACTGAAATTCCAAGAAGAGCTTGATTAAGTTCGGAATATGGCAAATCTATCATTTTCCCTCACCACCCCAGACATCAATTTCCCAAATGCTCAGAACCCTACACCTCCACAGAATATCCCAAAGCAACAGAACCATCCCGCTCCTTACTATCATTGCACCACCTGCCACCTCCCAAACAACACTCCACTACTTATCCCAAAACCCCAAAACTCCACAAATGACCATTTCCACACCCACCATAACACCCCCATCTACGTGGAAACCGTGCCACACTCCACCCAACCCATCTCAAGCACACCCGAGTCTGATGATAAAGACTTGCTCATCAGGAACCTGGCTGAGGAACTTAAGAAATTGACTAGCCGGATTCAAGGCGTCGAAAGAAGCAAGGGAATTGAAGGGCTGAACTATGAAGATCTTTGCATACAGCCCGATGTTGAATTGCCCGAGGGGCACAAACCTCCGAAGTTCAAAATGTTTGATGGTACAGGGGATACAAGGGTCCATTTGAGAACGTACTATGACAAGCTGGTTGGAGTAGGGCAAAACGAGAGAATCCACATGAAGCTTTTCATGAGGAGTTTGAAGGGGGATGCTTTGTCTTGGTACATTAGCCAAGATCCAAAGAAATGGTCAAACTGGGTAAGCATGGCGTCCGACTTTATGGACAGGTTCAGGTTTAATACAGTGAATGCGCCGGATGTGTTCTATATTCAGAATCTAAAGAAGAAGCCTACAGAAATATTTTGCGAGTATGCTACTCGCTGGAGGTCCGAAGCTGCTAAGGTCAGACCTGACTTAGAGGAGGAACAGATGAACAAATTCTTTGTCCGGGCTCAGGACCCGCAGTATTATGAACGACTAATGATGATCCAGAGCCACAAATTTTCCAACATTATCAAGCTGGGTGAAAGAATTGAATAAGGTATCAAATGCGGTATAGTTACAAACTTTGAGGCATTGCAAGCTATAAATAAGGCCTTACAATCTGGTAGTGTATCCAAGAAAAGGGACGTGGGGTCCGTAATGGTTGCACAGAGAACCAAATCTCCCATCAAATACCAAACTTGCCCAACACCTCCACTCACATATCAGCCAACTCTGAACTACCAAGCACCCTCACCCTCATACCAAGCTCCACCACCAACTTATCAATCGCCTCCACCTCCCACATATCAGCCTACTTTGCCCAGATATTCCCAACCCGCACATGTCTACTAAACCTACAATGCTCAACCACCCCACTATCAATCACCTCCTACACGCCAAAACTTCCCTAGACCTCGACCAAATTTTGATCGCAGACCTCCCAAACAATATACAACCATTGCTGAACCTATTAACCAGTTGTACGAGAGACTCAAAGCTGCTGGTTATGTCACCCCCATCCATGCTGCAACTCCTTAGAAACTTTCTCAGTGGGTTAACCCAAACAAATCCTGTGCCTACTACTCCGGCATGAAAGGACACACCATCGACGAATGTTATTCTTTGAAAGACAAGATATAGGCCTTAATTGGTAACAAGATTATTGTAGCAAAGGAGCCTGCTCCAAATGTCCGCAATGACCCTATGCTAGACAATAAGGGTGGAGGCATTCACATGATTGAAATAAAGGATGATTGGGATCCCGAGAGATCAATCGGGTTGATCGTAGAAGGTGATGACCCAAAGAAGCCAATAGTTACTCTTAATCCAATCATAGTCCAGATTCAGCTATCTAGGGACGCTGAGGTAAATATGTCTGTGCCACTTGAGTTTGAAGCAACGTCATCTGCAAAGACACCAGCGCCAATCGAGGTCAAATTCGCGTCTCCAACAAATGCGCCCACACCGTTTGAAGTTATAGTTTTACCACCCAAGGTACATGCTCCGTTCGGAGTAAGGATAGCAACGCCGATCCCAATGGTGATGTCAACCATGACACCATTCCATACAAATGCTATACCATGGGACTATACAGCTGAGGCAAGGACGAAAGGCAAAGTTAGGTTCAAAGAAACTATTGCGGCACATACTCCTGAACATCTAGTTGAGTCAAGCAAGCTGGCCTCCAATCGGTCACCCATAATTGAGACAGGTCCAGACGATCTTTGGAGAAATATACAGTCCAAGGAATACTCGGTCATCGACCAGTTGAACAAAACACCGGCACAAATCTCCATTCTTGCTTTGTTACAAAATTCTGAGGCGCACAAGAATGCTTTGCTAAGGGTGCTAAGTGAAGCATATGTGCCAAGCAACATCACTGGCGAGGAAATGGCTAATATGGTAGGACAGGTATTGGAAAGCCATAAGATCACTTTTCATGAGGATGAACTGCTACCCAAGGGGCTAGGGCACAACAAAGCACTGCACATCACCGTGCAATGCGAGGACTATTTTATCACCAGAATCCTGATTGATGGAGGTTTCAGTCTCAACATCTGTCCACTGGTAACAATCAAGAAGTTGGGTAAAGGACTGCACGAGATAAAGGACGGAGCTAACAATGTGAAAGCCTTCGACAGTTCCTAAACGTCCATCATTGGGGAGATTAGTTTATGCTTGAAAATGGGGCCAACCTGGTTCGATGTGGATTTCCAGGTGATAGATGTGTCAGCATCCTACAATTTACTGTTGGGATGGCCATGGATTCATGCTGCTGGGGTCATAGCATCAACACTACATCAGGCCATAAAGTTCGAATGGAATCACCAAGAAGTGATCATTCACGGCGACGGTAGCAACCCTATATACAATCGCCAGACTATTCCAGCAATCGAAGGGAGAATGAAGCTAGGTGGAGAGATTTACCATCACATTGAACGGGTAAATGTTGTTGACAAAGATAAATGGTGGGATAACAAGATCGAGAGTATACTGAATTGGAGTGGGTACGAACCTGGCAAAGGGCTCGGCAAAAACCTCCAAGGGTCGCTAAGCCCATAAAGCTCAAGAAACATGGCACTGCTTTCGATCTGGGATATGAATACACTTGGGAAGAATTCAACAACTGGTCACCACCATGGCATGGTCCTTACTATCCTCTGGAGCAGCCAATACCACATTTGGAGCAGACTTTCCAACAGGCCGACATTGTTTATGGGTCAGACGAAGAAGAAGCATTTGTAGCGGTAAAGAACTTGTTCTTAGAATACAATGATATGGACTATTGTGTTGTTCTCGAGGAGGAGGGGGAGGGAGGCCCTTCCATACTGGCTGTAAGTATAGGGGCACGCCTCAATAACTGAACCATCAGGACAACCAGAGCCCAATGAGCCTCGGGGTAGCAAGGCTAAAACAAGCATCATGCACTGTTTTTATTTTCTTTTCGCATTTTAATTCCTGCAATAAGATCTCCAATGTTCAAAACAATTATGCAATTTATCAAAGAATTTTGACTTTTCTAATGAAGCAACACTCATTATTATTTTTCTCTTATTACTTTACTTATACAACATTACTATTACGTGTCTTGATGAACCAATGACTATGACATGCAATGAGACAACGCAACAGACGAACATTGATTCAGAGGAAGATGACATAACTGAAGAGATTGTTAAAGAAGTAGAGAATTTTGAAAATAGACCTAAGGCCAACCTGGATGAGACTGATATTATTAACCTGGGAGATACAGAAAATGTCAAATAAACACGAATCAACGTTCACTTATCGCCATCAAAAAAGAAGGAATACACAAAATATTTAAGGGAATATAAGGACATATTCGCCTGGTCATATGATGACATGACTGGTTTGAGTACGTCTATTGTGGCTCACAAACTGCCAACCGATCTGACATGTTCGCCGGTAAAAAGCTCAGAACGTTCAAGTTTGATATGAGTTTGAAAATCAAGGAAGAATTCATTAAGCAGGTCAAAGCTAAGGTTCTTGGGGTAGTAGAATACCCAACATGGTTAGCCAACATTGTGCCAGTACCAAAGAAGGATGGGAAGGTCAGACTCTGTGTCGACTACCGGGATCTCAACCTAGCCAGTACGAAAGATTACTTCCCTTTGCCAAATATACACATCCTGATTGACAATTGCGCCAAACATGAATTACAGTCATTTGTAGATTGATTCCCCGGTTATCATCAGATCGGGATGGATGAAGAAGATGCTGAGAAAACGGCTTTCATTACACCGTGGGGAATGTACTATTACAAGATGATGCCGCTCGGACTAAAGATTGCTGGGGCCACCTACATGAGGGTCATGACAACCATTTTCCATGATATGATACACAAGAAGATAGAGGTATATGTGGATGATGTTATCATTAAGTCCAAGAAAGCTGCTGATCACATGGGATATTTGAGGAAGTTTTTCAATAGACTGCGAAGGTACAACCTGAAACTGAATCTTGCGAAGTGTGCATTTGGGATTCCTGCCGGGAAATTGCTTGGGTTTATTGTGAGTCGTCGAGGAATAGAACTGGATCTATCAAAAGTCAAAGCCATTTAAGAATTGCCACCACCAAAGAACAAGAAGGATGTGATGAGTTTCTTGGGGAGACTTAACTACATCAGCCGGGTCATAGCACAGTCTACAGTTATCTATGAGCCAATCTTTAAGATATTGAAAAAGGACGTCGCCACCAAATGGACTGATGACTGCTAAAAGGCTTTCGACAGAATCAAGGAGTACATGTCAACACCACCAGTCTTGGTCCCGCCCGAGCCAGGTAGACCCTTGTTACTCTACCTTGCAGTATTAGATGGAGCTTTCGGTTACGTTCTGGGGTAGCATGATAAAAAGGGGAGGAAGGAGCAGGCCATTTATTACCTCAGTAAGAAGTTCACCCCGTAAAAGGCTCGGTATTCTCTATTAGAGCGCACCTGTTGTGCTTTGACTTGGGTGGCGCAGAAGCTAAGACATTACTTGTGTGCCTACATTACATATCTCATATCAAGGATGGATCCTTTGAAGTACATCTTTCAAAAGCCCATGCCCACTGGCAAATTGGCCAAGTGGCAAATCATGTTGAGTGATTTTGACATTGTCTACGTGACTCAGAAAGTAATCAAGGGACAGGCACTAGCAGATCACCTTGCTGAGAATCCCGTGGATGGAGAATACTAACCCTTGAAAACGTATTTGTCTGACGAAGAGGTATCATTCATAGGAGAAGACATTGCAGAATCCTATGATTGTTGGAGAATGTTCTCCGATGGAGCAGCAAATTTCAAAGGAGTTGTCATAGGAGCAGTCCTAGTATCAGAAATTGGTCAGCATTATTCGGTATCTGCCAAGCTCAGGTGTCCCTGCACCAACAATATAGCCGAGTATGAAGCCTGAATCCTAGGGCTCAAAATGGCCATTGACATGAACATTCAAGAGTTGTTAGTAATTTTAGATTCAGACATACTTATACATCAGGTCCGAGAAGAATGGGCAACCAAGAACTCCAAGATACCCCCGTATCTACATCATCTATATGAATTGAGAAAGAGGTTTACGAAGACAGAGTTCCAACATGTTCCCAGAGTCCAGAATGAGTACGCCGATGCATTGACTACTTTATCATACATGATACAACATCCAGACAAAAATTTCATTGATCTTATTCTGGTAAAAATCCATGATCAGCCAGCTTACTGTGCCCATGTCAAAGAGGAAGCAGACGGAAAGACTTGGTTTCACAATATCAAGGAATATCTGGCAAAAGGTGAGTACCCAGAATATGCAAATCCTACTCAGAAACGCACACTTCAGAGATTGTCCAATAATTTCTTTCACAGTAGAGGAATCCTGTACAGAAGGACTCCTGAATTGGGATTATTAAGGTGTGTCGACGTAAAGTAAGCATCTAGGATACTAGAGTAAATTCATGCTGGGACCTGTGGTCCACATATGAACGGCTTTGTCTTAACAAAGAAGATACTCCAAGCTGGCTACTTTTGGATGACTATGGAAACGGACTACATCCAGTATGTCCGGAAATGCTACCTCTGTCATATACATGCAGACATGATAAAGGTACCTCCAAATGAGCTTAATGCGACGAGCTCATCATGGTCGTTCGTCGCCTGGGGAATGGATGTTATTGGACCAATTGAGCCCGCCACTTCCAACGGGCATAGGTTTGTCCTAGTGGCAAACGACTATTTCACTAAGTGGGTCGAAGCAGCATCTTACAAAGTAGTGACTAAGAAAATCGTGGCAGACTTCGTTCGCGACCGCATTATTTGTCGATCCGGGATTCTAGATTCAATCATCACTGATAATGGCTCCAACCTCAACAGCGACTTGATGAAAACTATGTTTGAAACCTTCAGGATCAAACACAAGAATTCCACAGCCTATAGGCCTTAGATGAATGGAGTTTTAGAAGTCTCCAACAAGAACATCAAGAAGATACTAAGGAAAATGATAGAGAAGCATAAGCAGTGGCACGAGAGTTATCATTTGCTTTTTTGGAGTATCGTACCATAGTCCGCACATCAACCGGGGCGACTCCCTACATGCTGGTTTATGGTACAGAGGCAGTAATTATTGCCGAGGTAGAAATTCCTTCCCTAAGAATCATACAATAAGCTGAGCTCGACGACGCAGAATGGGTGACAAGTCGTTATGAGCAACTAGCCCTTATAGATGGAAAGAGAATGAATGCAGTCTGCCATGGTCAACTCTACCAGAACAGAATCTCCAGAGCCTTCAACAAAAGAGTCAAGGCGAGACAGTTCACACCGGGGCAGCTAGTGTTAAAGAAACTTTTCCCGCATCAAGATGAAGCTAAAGGGAAGTTCTCTCCCAACTGGTAGGGTCCATACATAGTTCATTGGGTTCTGACAGGAGAAGCCCTCATACTTGTAGAAATGGATGGAGAAGTCTGGCCGAAACCGATCAATTCAGATGCAGTCAAGCGTTACTATGTGTAATCTTATGCTTTCCTTATATGATGTAATTTGAACTATGCCAAACCTGAATCCTATTTAAGAGGGGATACGTAGGCAGCCCTATGGGTTCGGTCACAATTCAATAAAATTTTCATTTTCCCCCGCAATTGGAAACTGGGTAGAATTTTGAGGAGGACCCTCAAAATTCCGAAGCTATTTCAGCCGAATCGTCACAAACAACAGTCAGAAGCATCAACCCATTAAACTGGGGGTAGAATTTTGAGGAGGACCCTCAAAATTCCGTAGCAAGAGAGGTTGCAATGTCTTGAACCACTTCACAGTCATCGGCTCATTTAAAGTTATTCTTAATTATATACTTATGTCATATTTTACAAAATCGTGCATGTTTATTACAGAAATTTACTTGTTTAGCAATGCTACCCCAATGATACATACAGCATCACCAGATCAAAGCCAAGTAGGTCAAGCAGAGCCGGCGGGGATACGAACTAACCTTCCCCCTTTAAAAAACTCACGATTTTTCTTTAGATGTAGGTACTCGGATTGCGAAATCATCAAACATAGTATACACTCAGGAGACAAACATTGTTCAGGAATAATACTCTTAGAACTGTTGCACTTACCCACATTTTCAATCCATGCACACCAGTGACATCCCGTGTGTCACAATGTCCCCAGTAGTCACAATATCGCAACCTGCTATCATCTAATAAAGCTCTATTACCATTTGCCATTTTATTTCTTCCATAAGGCTACCATTCTATATTCCGAGACTAAATGCTGTCTCCATCTGCATTTCTACATTGCATAAGGCTACCATTCTGCCCTCTCAGACTAAACAATGTCTCCATCTGCATTTCTGCATTGCATAAGACTACCATTCTGCCTTCCGAGGTTAAGCTCTACCTCCATCTGCATCTCTACATTGCATAAGGCTACCATTCTGCCTTCCGAGGTTAAGCTCTACCTTCATCTGCATCTCTACATTGCATAAGGCTACCATTCTGCCTTCCGAGGTTAAGCTCTACCTCCATCTGCATCTCTACATTGCATAAGGCTACCATTCTGCCTTCCGAGGTTAAGCTCTACCTCCATCTGCATTTCAACATTGAATATGGCTACCATTCTGCCTTCCAAGACTAAACACTATCTCCATCTGCATTTTTGCATTGCATAAGGCTACCATTCTGCCTTTTGAGACTTAACGCTATCTCCATCTGCATTTCTGCATTGCATAAGGCTACCATTCTGCCTTCAGAGGTTAAGCTATACCTCTATCTTCATCTCTACATTGCATAAGGCTACCATTCTGCCTTTCGAGGTTAAGCTCTACCTCCATATGCATTTCTACATTGCATAAGGCTACCATTCTGCCTTCGGAGACTAAATGTTGTCTCCATATGCATTTCATAAGGCTACCATTCTTCCTTCTGAGATTAAACGCTATCTCCATCTGCATTTTTGCATTGCATAAGGCTACCATTCTACCTTTCGAGGTTAAGCTCTACCTCCATACTACATCTGCATGGCTGAAAGATCGCCACATACTGCATATGCATGGCTGAAAGATCGCCACATGCTGCATCTGCATGGCTGAAAGATCGCCACATACTGCATCTGCATGGCTAAAAGATCGCCACATACTACATCTGCATTGCTGAAAGATCGCCACATACTGCATCTCATGGGCTAAAATATCGCCAAATTATCCAAAGGCTTCATCGTTCGGAGGCACCATTTTCATAGCCCAAGAACACCATGGCATGGCCGGAGGATCCCTTTTAATCTTTTGCATATTATTATTCAAAGACATCATGGTTCAGAGGTGATGTTCTAAACGTCAATACTACACAAGAGGGGGGGTGATTTGTGTGGTACCCAATTTTCGCTGTAGAAAAACCTGGTTCTTCTAGGTGTTCTAACTAGTATTGTTTGCGGAATAAAAGGTACATAAAATAAAGAACACCGAAAATTTTACATGGAAAACACCTGGCTCAAAAGTTGAAAAAACCACTACCTACTGCTCAGTAGGATTTTCCAAAACATCCACTAAAATCACTGAGCCAATACACCATTTACAAAAATTCTTTGTAAACCTAAGGATTAACTCTAATCCCATTGTAGCACACATCCTCAACTGTTGCGACAACTTCAAGTTAGCTTATAACTTGAATACTCAAAGTACCTAATACAATTGCTTCTATGAAAGTTAAAAGGTACAACTTTAAACCACCTACTACAATTGAACTAGAATAAGAAAAAAATACAATGGAACTGGTTCTTCTATCTCGTTCAAGTAGCTTCAGGAGTGCACACTAAAATCTCACATAAATTGCTTTCAAAAATCGCCTTCCTCTTTTGCTGTCAATTTAATTTAACTTCTACGTTTGTGCAATACCTGTAAAAGAGATCAATCACTGTCATTTAATAGGTTAGTAATCAGTGTTTGATTGGGACTCGATTGTTGATCTTCTATCGTAGTTGAGTCCTTGAAGATCTCAAACTCCAACATTATCTTTTATCTGAATTGTGTTCTTTTCATATAAGGAGACCTTCTCCCCTTATCCAATATGCAACCTTTTCGATCAGATCACGAGATATTGTTTATGACTTATCTTCCTCACGCTCACCTCCTTTACGTGCATCTCACATGTTTAGATCAAGACTGTGCTTCACTAGATGGACCCAGTCCATGACTGAGTTCATTTGTCATCTTCAAAACTTTACCTGTTCCTGGGCCAACAAATTCCCACTTTTTGATGATGACTAACTCTGTGTTTTTTACTGATTAAAGAACCTGTAAGAACTCAGCTTAACCATCAACACTAGACTTAGAAAATTTACTTATCATCAAGGACCAGGTTAATTAGGTTATAAATATCACTTATTTCAGAATAATGTGTAAAGCACAATATTTCTTCCCCCTTTTGGCATCATCGAAAAGTTGCATACACAGTGTGAATTCTAGATTTTAATAAGTACTTATGGCCACTAGGGCAACTGCAAGTGAAAACATGGTGCAATTATCAATAATCAACAAACATATTTAAACTATTAAGGTCAGAATCACCATAGAACAAGAGAAAACAATTGTTGTCATTGATCATGATATGTTGCCATTAACAGCCCACAAAAAGAAAGAAAAACTTTCAAAACAAGAGCTAGGAGACCTAATCTGGGTCATTGGGGTTCATTGGGAGTACTAGACAGGTTAAGAAGACAAGTGCTAGGAGACCTAAGGCTTGGAGGAACTAGAGGGTTGAGTCTGGAGAAAGTTCAGCATATTTTGAAGGATTCCATCACTCTTCTCCTTTTCTTTTGCTAGCTCAGTTCTAAGGCCATCCCTTTCAGTTTCCAATTCAGCCACACGAGCCTTGAGCCTAGCAATTTCAGCATCCTTAGTTCCACATTCCAGAACCAAAGTCCTAACCTTGCTGTTGATAGGTGTCTTCAGAGATGAACCAAGTTCAACTGGGATGGCATTGACCGGATAGTCACAGGCCAGAAGAGTCTTAATGCCAAAATGTTCCTTGCTTGATGCCATTTCCCATTTCATCAAAGGCACGTTCAGCCTGTCCAGAACAGTGGTCAGTGTGAAGCCATATGGAGTAGCATGAGCGTTGGAGCCATTGATGACCCTGTCTAGCAATTTTACAATAAGAGCAGGCCAGTTGATCTACTTTCCTCTCTCAAGGCACTCCATAAGAACCAGGTCCATGTAATTTGCAGTATGTCTTCTCTCTTGTCTGGGCAGTAGGCACTTGTTGACAAACTCAAACACAACCTTGTGCTAAGCCCTCATCTCACTTTTCTGCACAGCCCTGGCTTCATTCACATCCTCTGAATCACAGAACCTCTTGGTGATCTCAAAAGCAGTAGGTAGGGAGTCCAGGCATGGCCACCTTTGCCTAGTGTAGTCATCAAACCCTTCAGAGGGTATATCCAGAATTTCTCCCAATTTCTCAGCATCAAATTGCACTGGGACACCCTTCACCAAGCTACTGACAACCCCATCCTTAACAACAGCATTAGCCATGAACTCAATTAGTTCATTTCTGGCTAGTCTCCCATCCATCTGAAGGACCATGTCCTTCCAACCTTGAGCAGCTAAAGAGTCAACAAACCTCATCATCCCTGGTTCCACCAGGTCCTTCAACAATCTACCTTTCAAAAAATTTCTCCTGCCAAAGATGACAAACTTGTCCTGTTCCTTCTCAGATTCCTCTTCTTCTTCTCCACTCCACTCTTCATCATCTGAAACTTTTGCTTGTTTAGATTTCACTGCAGATATGTTCCTCTTGTCTAGTGAGGGTTCAGTAGACACAGGTACAGAAGAAGACTTTTTGGAAGAACTCTTGGACTTCTTAGGTTTTGGTGTAGGAACCTCCACTGTTGTACCCCTTTCTTGATCGACTAGTTCCAGCTCCTTTTCCTTTACAACCTCAAAGGATTATGCAACCATTCCCTTTCCCTTCTCCATTTTATTTTTCTTGCTTTCTTCTAGAGCCTTTTATAAGTCAGCTTGACTTTGTTTTACCCTGCTTTTTGTGGCTCTTCCCTTAGGCATTGAAAAGGCAGTAGGTTTTGGGGATAAAGTTTTTCTTTTCTTGGATGACTTGGGAATATTTGGGGCTTTTGGTGTGGTAGCTTTGCATTTCTTTGGGTCATAACTTACCCCAATCTTTCTCAGTAGATCAGCTAGGGTCTCTTCAGTAAATGAAATGGGTTCATCTCTCCTTTTGCTCAGATGAACCAACCTCTCAGCAACCTCCCCAGACCCACTTCCCCTTGTCTTCATGTCACTCTCTTCTAACCTCTCTTGTGCAACCAACTATAGCAAGAACTGCTCCCTTCCCATTTCTCATCTCTTCACCACATGCACCCTCTCTCTCATTTTCATTTTCAGACTTCTTTTTACCTCCACTCCTACTCGTCTCAGCCAACTTAACATCCCTAATGGGTCCAACTAGAACAAACCTAGTTTCTAAGTTTTCAATAACAGATGAACTTACCTCAATAGGGAATTCTTGAGTCTTCTCAGAGTCAGAAGACCTATGTCCATCTCCCTCAATCGCGGATTGAAAAGATTCAGTCTCAGAGCTAGAATCAGAATTTTGAGCTGGGCTTTCTTTCACTTGGCTAGCTTTCAACCTTTCGTTTAAAACCTTTCTCAGAGCCCCATATGCTACAGTTTTTTGGGCAAGAATTTTTTGCCTTCGAAACCTAGGTTTTGGAGATTCACTAGGTAGAGTAGTTGAGGGTGAATTTGAGGGAGAAGGTGGAGGAGCGGTTCCAAGATGATCTTGTGGGTTAGACATGGTTGTTGATTTATTGAAATAATTTGGGAATTTTGGAGAGTAGGGAAATTAGGATTGAAGATGAATTTTTGACGGTTTTAGAATTTTGAAGAGGGCTGGAGATGTGATGTGTATTTAAAGAGAATTAGACATTAATTAGGTAACGACAGATTTTTTAGGGGTCAAATAGAAGTCTAATCAAACTGAAATTCCAGCATTTTAATGATATATTTGGCTTCCCTAGATTTTAGGCAAAAATCGCGGTTTTAGAGTTCTAAATGGACGAAAATGGTTCAATGCTTCAACTAATAGAATTTTCTAGGAGTTTGGCAAGTATAGGACTTCTGCTCATTATTGAATTGGTAATCTTTCTAACTATGCAAAGTTTTGAAAACATACATGATCTTTCATATGAACTCACATTGATGAACTAGGTTCTTCGTTTAGAATTCTCTTGAACATGCCTCAAATGCCATAATAGAAAAACTTTATAAGAGATCAGTGAGTCATATATACACATGTCACAGGAGTATACTAACTAAAGTATGAAACTAAGTAAGAATTAATCTATATATTTACACAAAGTTAGAATATTCCTAGCCAATTTTCTTTTTCATTGTGTATTCTGAGCTGGGCCTATTAGGTGATCTTAATCATCCCTAATTCCAACTTGTTCCTTTCAAAGTTTTCTCTACTCAGTGATTTAGTGAAGATGTCAACAATTTGCTTATCAGTAGCACAGAATTCTATGGAGATCAAACCTTTCTCAAAGTTATCTCTTAAGAAGTGGTGCCTAATATCTATGTGCTTAGTCCTCTTATGATGAACAGGGTTCTTTGTCATCCTTATAGCATTTGTTTTATCACAGACTATAGGAATGCAATCAACTTCAATGCCAAAATCTACCAGCTGTTGTTTGATCCATAGCAATTGAGCACAGCAAGAGGCAGCAACAACATACTCAGCTTCAGCAGTGGATAAGGCCACTGAATTTTGCTTTTTAGTAACCCATGACACAAGACATGAACCAAGAAAGTGTGTCATACCTGAGGTGCTTTTCCTATCCACTAGGAAACATGAATAATCAGCATAAGCATATCCTACTAGATTGAAATTACTACCTTTGGGGTACCAAAGACATAAATCAGTGGTGCCTTTCAGATATCTTAGTATCCTCTTGATAGTAGTCAAGTGAGACTCCTTTGGATTTTCCTGAAAATGGGCACAAAGCCCTATACTGAAAACAATGCCAGGTCTGCTGGCAGTAAGATACAAGAGTGAACCAATCATACCCCTATACAACTTTTGATCAACTGATGAACCAGGTTCATCAATGTCTAATTTAGTGGCATTTGCAATGGGTGTGTCTATTTCTTTTGATTCTTCCATTTTAAACATATTGATAAGCTCTTTTGCATACTTTTGCTGATGGATCATGGTTCCATTAGGACTTTGTTTGATCTGCAAGTCTAAGAAGAAGTTAAGCTCACCCATCATACTCATTTCAAACTCACTCCTCATTAATTTTACAAAGTCCTTACTTAGCTTATCAGTGGTGGCCCCAAAGATTATGTCATCAACATATATTTACACCACAAGGAGATCATTACCTTTTTCTCTTAAGAATAAAGTACTGTTAATTTTACCTCTTTTGTTACCATGCTCCAGTAGGAATTTGGACAGTCGTTCATACCATGCTCTTGGGGCCTGCTTGAGTCCATAGAGAGCCTTGTCTAACTTGTACACATGCTCAGGACATTCTTTGCTCTCAAACCATGGAGGTTGTTTTACAAACACTTCTTCTTTCAGGTAACCATTTGGGAAGGCACTTTTGGCATCCATCTGATGAAGAGTGAATTCCATGTGTGCTGCAAATGCTATGAGGAGTCTTATTGCCTCTAGTCTTGCAACTGGAGCAAAAGTCTCATCATAATCTATGCCTTCCTCTTCGCTGTAACCTTGGACCACCAGTCTTGCCTTGTTTCTTGTAACGGTTCCATCTTCATCAAGTTTGTTCTTGAAGACCCATTTTGTGCCAATAACTGATCTGTCCTTGGGTCTTGGAACTAGATGTCAAACTTGACTTCTCTCAAACTGATTGAGTTCATCTTGCATTGCATTCACCCAATCTGCATCCTGCAAAGCCTCAACAACATTTTTAGGCTCAATAAGAGATAAAAAGGCATCAAAAGCACACAGATTCTTTAATTGTGATCTAGTTTTGACTCTAGATGTTGGATCAGTGATAATGTTCTCAATTGGATGAGAAATTTGATACTTGTGAGGTTTCAAAACCAACTGGTTTCTGCTAGATGTTTCTCCCGTGTTCTGTTGCTGAGGAACATGGTCATGAACAAGTTCTTTTAGGGGATTTATTTCAATTCTTCCTTGATTAGTTCCCCCTGTCAAGTTTCCCTGGATGGAAGAACCTATTCCATCACATGTTCCTTCTTTTGGTGCCACTTTGACTTGTGCTGAGGCTTCAGTCAGATCCTTTACCAATCCAATGGCTTCATCTTCGTGTTCCTGTCTCTCAGAAAGAATGTTAGTTTCATAAAATACTACATGTACACTTTCTTCTACACACAAAGTACTTTTATTGAACACTTTATATGCTTTGCTATGTGAAGAATATCCCAAGGATACTCCCTCATCACTTATGGGATCAACTTACCTAGGGAGTCTTTTCTATTATTGTGCACAAAGAATTTGAAACCAAATTCCCTAGGATGGAATATATTTGGTTTTCTCCCTTTAAGTAACTCATAGGGAGTCTCCTCTACAAGAGGTCTAGTCATGCATCTATTGATTATGTAACATGCAGTGTTTACAGCCTCTACCCAGAAGCTATGGGGCAGTTTACTAGAAAGAAGCATAGTCCTAGCCATTTATTCAAGAGTCCTATTCTTTCTTTCAACTACTCCATTTTGTTGAGGTGTCCTAGGGGCAGAGAATTTATGATCTATACCATTTGCATCACAAAATTCAGCAAACTTAGCATTCTCAAATTCAGTTTCGTGATCAAACCTAATTGATGCAAGTTGATTTCCTAATTGTTTCTGAGTTTTTCGAACAAAGGCAGTAAACATGTCAAATGCTTCATCTTTAGATGTAAGAAACAGTACCCAGGTAAATCTAGAATAGTCATCAACAAGTACCATTACATACTTCTTTCTACCTCTGCTCATGGTTCTCATTGGACCACATAGATCCATATAGACCAGTTCCAATGACTTGGTTGTGCTTACAATTTTCTTGCTTTTGAAAGATGATCTTACCTTCTTACCCCTTGCACAAACCTCACAAACTTTGTCTTCCTTGAACTTGATGTTAGGTAACCCTATCACCAAGTAATTAGAGACCAATTTGTTTAGCAGATTCAGACTGGCATGACCAAGTCTTTTGTGCCACAGGAGGGGATCATTATCCAGCACACCTAGGCAGGTTAGTTCATTTTCTGAGAGAGTAGACAAATCTACAATGTAAATATTGTTAACTCTTTTTTTCTGCAAAACAATCTTGTCAGTGGTAAGATTAATCACAAAGAATTTAGTAGAGGTGAATGCTACAAGGTTATCTTTGTCACACAGTTGTGACACACTTATAAGGTTGTATTTCAAGCCATCTATCAAGTAGATATTCTCAATGGAGTGAGAGTCTATCTTACCTACCTTTCCAACCCCAATGATCTCACCTTTCTTCCCATTTTCAAAGGAGACATTGCCTCCCGTTAAGTCCTTAAGTGAAAGGAACTGGTTCTTGCTTCCAGTCATATGTTTTGAGAAGCCACTATCCATGTACCATATTTGTTTGCTTCCCTTCACTTCGACCTGCAAAAAGAAATCAGGGGTTAGTCTTAGGAACCCAAACTAGTTTGGGTCCCTTTCTATGGCCAAAGGGTTAAATCAGATTCCTTCTAGCCCACCCAGGCAGCCTATTCTTTTCTTGAAAAAAAGTTTTGTTCTTTTGAATGGCCTTTTCTTTTGCATTACATTCATTTTTGTAATGGCCAGTATTGCCACAATGTGTGCAAATTTTGTTTTCAGGAAGAGTGAGGTACTTGTTTTTAGGATCCCACTTAGGTGTTTGAGTCCCATAACCAAGTCCTCTTTTGTTGCTACTATGATGTTCGTGTAGCCAATAGAGTGCATCAAAAGCCTTGTTCCATTTGCAAGTTTTGTCTAGTTCATGTTTTACCTTCCCTAGATCTTCTTTTAGTACTCTTATCTGCTCATCTTTCCTGTATAGCTCATCCTTCATTTTTCCTAAGTTTTCTTCTAGGGTGAGATGAGTGTGATCAGCTTTCTTCTTTCCTGTTCCTAGTTTCAGTTTTAAGTTCTCAGACCTAAGTTCTAGGACACTAGTGTCAAGTTCAAGAACCTGGTTCTTCAACTCAGTATTTTCACTTTCGCTCTCATTAGCCCTAGACTCTAGATTTTTGCACTTGGCTTTTAGGATCATACATTCCCTAGACAGTTGTTCCTTTTCATTGTTAATTATCTCAAACTCATCAATGAAATCCTGAAATAGCTCAGACAATCTTTCTTTAGACAGGAATTTAATCTTGTCTTCCTTGCGGAGCAAACAAAAGATCCCAAAATCACACTGCCTGTATGAACAAACAATCTTTGCACAAACAGCTTACGTAGAAAAGATTGAGATGAAGAATACTTACCTCTTGTTCATCATCTGATTCTCATATGGCCATAAGAGCTTGTTCATCTCCAACTGCATCTTTTGAGTCCTCATCTGATGTTTTTCCCCAGGCAGCAACCATAGCCTTTGTTGATCCTTTGTTCCTTTTTGGTTGAACATGTTCCTTCTTCCTGCTCCTTCGTTCAGCCCTTTCCTTCTTCTACTCAATTTCCCATTGAGGGCAATTCTTGATCATGTGATCAGTCTTACCACACTTGTAGCAGCCCTCATTGGTTTGTTTCTCAAGAGCCTTTGGTTTGTTGAAGGTTGTACCTCTTGAAGAACCCTTTCCTCTCATCAAGTAATTTTTAAAATTTCTAGTGATCATAGCCATTTCATCATCCTCCAGATCTCAACCTTCAGCAATTCTGAGAGCCAGACTTCTTTCCTTCCTAGGTGCATCCATTTTCATGGTCTGCCTTCTCAGTTCTAAGGCAGTAAAGTTTCCTATTAGTTCATCCAGCTTGAGGGTAGCAATGTTCTTTTATTCCTGAATAGTAGTGATTTTTCTTTCCCAAGAGACTGGCAGAACCCTGGTCAAAATCTTCTCAACTTTGTCTTCTTCAAGAATAATCCTTCCAAGAGATTTAAGTTCATTTGTCAGTGTGGTGAACCTTGTATACATATCTTGGATGGTTTCTCCTTCCTTTATGGTAAAGTTTTCATACTGGGAGTACAGTAGTGTTCCTATGGACCTCTTCACTTGAGGTGTTCCTTCATGAGCTACTTGCAAAGTGTCCCATATTTCCTTAGCAGTAGTACAACTTTGAATTCTACTGTACTTATCTGGACCTAGTCCACACACAAGCCATTTCTTGGTCTTGGCATTTTTCTCCCACTTCTTCAGGTCTTCAGCAGTGCAGTCAGTCCTTGTCTTAGACACATCCACTCCTTCAGCATTCTTCTTTGTAGTTGCTAGAGGACCATCAGTGACTATGTCCCAGAGCTCATAGTCTTCTCTTATGATGTGATCCATCATCCTGTTCTTCCACCAAGAATAGTACTGACCATTGAAAAGTTGAGGCCTAGTAGTGGATTGTCCTTCCCAATTCCCAAGTGGTGCACTCATGTTGATCTTTTCCTATGGCGTTAGCCTCTTCAAGTATAATCCTCTCTGATACCAATTGATGTTCTAACGTCAATACCATACAAGAGGGGGGTGATTTGTGTGGTACCCAATTTTGGTTCTAAAAGAACCTGGTTCTTCTAGGTGTTCTAACTACTACTATTTTCAGAATAAAAGTTACATAAAATAAAGAACACAAAATGTTTTACGTGGAAAACACCTGGCTTAAAAGGTGAAACAACCACGACCTACTACTCAGTAGAATTTTCCCAAACTTCCACTAAAATCACTGAGCCAAAACAGCATTGACAAAAATTCTTTGTAAACCTAAAGATTAACTCTAATCCCGTTGTAGCACACAGCCTCAACTATTGCGACAACTTTAAGTTAGCTTATAACTTGAATACTCAAAGTACCTAATACAATTGCTTCGATGAAAGCTAAAAGGTACAACTTTAAACCACCTACTACAATTGAACTAGAATAAGAAAAAACACAATGGAACTGGTTCTTCTATCTCGTTCAAGTAGCTTCAGGAGTGCACACTCAAATCTCACATAAATTGCTTGCAAAATCACCTTGCTCTTTTGCTTTAAATTTAGTTTAACTTCTGTGTTTGTGCAATACCTGTAAACGAGATCAATCACTATCATTTAATAGGTTAGTAATCAGAGTTTGATTGGGACTTGATTGTTGATCTTCTATCGTAGTTGAGTCCTTGAAGATCTCAAACTCCAACACTATCTTTTATCTGGATTGTGTTCTCTTCATATAAGGAGACCTTCTCCCTTTATCCAATATGTAACCTTTTCGATCAGATCACGAGATATTGCTGATGACTTATCTTCTTCATGCTCACCTCCTTCACGTGCATCTCACATGTTTAGATCAAGCCTGTGCTTCACCAGATGGACCTGGTCCATGACTGAGTTCATTTGTCATCTTCAAAACTTTACGTGTTCCTGGGCCAACAAGAGGCACCATCCTCAAAGCCCGAGAGCATCATTTCATGGCCTGTGAATCCTTTATTACACGCTTCATGGCCCAGGACATCATGTTCTAAAAAATGTCATCTTAACCGTCCAAAGACAACATTCATGGTCCTACGGGAATTTGCATCGTGTTTAAATTTATGCGTGGTACACGCTTGTATTTTTTCTAATTGCAGGTATACTGGCGAGCAATGGCCATCTCGACAGGAGAGATCTCGCTCCAATCCGTAGCCATATCAAACCTAAACATTCCCACAAATCTACCACACACCCGACCCTAGATATTGCGTCCATTCTCGAAAAGTCTCCATCGACATCCTCCGCCGACAGATCCTGAACTACATATGGCCTAATTCCTGTAAAATCAGGGATATGTAGGCAGCTCAGAAGCCAGGGCACGGCCTAAACCTCTTCGAACCATTCCGCTCGGTCAAAATTGGCCATCATATCTTTGCCTGACAACTCTTTCATCCTTCCCGGATAAAGAGTGGCAGCTGTTGATACCCAATTTTTTCCTATATATTTTTTAATATGCAAAATACTTTTAAAATAGCATATGTATGCATATATAAGTATGTCCAAATATTTTATTATTTTTCCTTAATTTTTAAAGATTTTCAAGCCAATTTATTTCCCTATTTTCTTAATAAAAAATCCAATAATAAATCCCAAAATTATCATTTTTGGTGATTCATTATTGGATTCTCATATATATGCTAAAATATAGCTAATATAATTTTTGAATATTTTTACAAATTTATTTAGTATTTTTTAAAAGTAAATTGCATATAATTTCAATGTTAGCCCCTTTTAAGATTTAATTACGTTTACATTTATAAAATTATGTCCAGTATTTTTAAATTGATAATTATATATTATAAATGATGTAGTACTTTCAATTTATTTCCAGAATTTAATTTGCTATTTTTTATAAAATAAATGGGAAAAATGGCTATTTAAAATCTAGCTAGATTTCATTTCAATTTCAGCCTAATTTGAACCCCAATTTGAACCCAATTTACCCCGACCCAATTTCAAATCAAACTGACCCATACCCAGATCCCCACCTAACCCTTTAAATCCCAGCCGTTGATCATTTAGATCAACGGCCACCGGCTGCCCTTTCCTTAATTAATCCCAAACGACCCCAAACCTAATTCATTATTCACCCACTGCCACCTTTGAACTCCTATTCTCTCTCAACTCTCTTTGAAACTCCTACAAACCCTAGCTGCCGCCATCAACTACAACCCTAATACCTCCCTAATCCATGGCCTTCTGTGGTCATTTGAGACCTATACCAGCCTTACATGGCTTCTATGTGTTTGTTTTTGTGGTTTCACGGCCAGACCTTGAAAGAGTCTGGGTCCAGTCCTTGTTTGATTTCAGTTCATGGCCCTTCTCCGGTCCTCCTTGACCTTTTCTCCGTCCAGCCATGGTCGTTCGAGTCAGATCCTTGACTCTCCTGGTTAGATCGTTAACTTTCGAAGCCTTTCTCACCTTTTTTGGGTTTTCTGAAACCCTAATCTCTAAGATCTTTCGATTTCTTTCAGATCTACCTTAGATATATGCTTACTTTGAACTTTTAAGCATGTTCTCAAATTTTCTTTAACATTGCTTTCAAAACGACTCTTTATCTTTTCCGATTAGGGTTTTTCTTAAGTTATTTGAAAATCTTTTCTTTGTTTTTAACGTGTTTCTGGTTTGACTATGTTTTGCTCATATTGTTCGTCTAACTGGGTTAGCATGTTTAAAACCCTAATTTCATTTGGGATCTCATTCGAGTTCTGAAACTGTTTGTTATATGAGTGTTTATTTGGTTAAGTTTTTGTTTGATCTATTTGTTTATCATCTTTTAAGCTCGACTATTGTTGAAACAAAAACCTATGTTTTTGGGTCTGAAACTGTTCGTTTGAATACCTGACTCTTTTTGAAGTTCCTTGTTTTAGAATACTTTTTTCCTTTATGTGATTCTTCTGATTCAGGGTTTCTATTATCTTTAAAACTTAACTATGCTTGAAACCCTAACTTTTCAAAAGGGTTTTCTCATCTGCTACTGTGAGACCTTTGCATGCTTCTAATACTCTATTTTTCTTCACTATTGATTCAATGTGACTTGACCTACTTGATTATTATGTTTCGAATGTTCGATATCTACTGAATCTTATGCTACTATTGTATGTTGTTTCTCTTGCCAATGGGTTTGGCCTCGCATGGCTGGTGTTTGTTCACTCTATTTATATGTTGAGGTTCCTTCTTTGATTAACCTTCAATGAGTTCAAAACTTTTCTTTGGTGAACTCTAATTTCACTCGCCTTTTAAGGTTAATTGATTCCTTTCCTTATTTTGCCTTACTGAATCCTTTCCCAAAATAAGTATATTTCTTTACTTAGACTTGATTACTTACTCAATGGTTTTACTACTCCTTCTATGGCAACAATCAGTCTGCTTACAAACTGATTTTTAAAGGAAATCACTTGTTTAATTGATTCTGACTTGTGATTGTTTCCATGTTTACTTCCCCTTCACTCGTTTTCAAAAATCTATAAATACCCTACACCTTCTCTTCTTTAAGGACACGAACTACTTGAGTTCAGAACACACACTTCACTTAAAAACTCTCTCTCTCTCTCTCTCTCTCTCTCTCTCTCTTTGCTCTGTTACTACTTATGTTGCTACCTTGTCTAGCCGGCTGAAGCCAAGGCTAGGCTGTGTAAATTTGCCTACTTTTCTTTGTGCATTTGCTTCTTTACTGGTATATTCTAATTATTCTTCAGCATCAACAACAACGTGTTTATTTAATATTTCCTTCACTCTTGCCTGTTTTCCTGCTCGTGTTTAATCAAGTTTCATTCTTAAAGCATGCTGTGAATCAATGTGTTCTCCTTATGTATGAATTCTGTTAGTCACTTATTATGACTTATGAATCCCAAACCCCCATATCCCTTATGTGTTTGTATTCTTTGGTTGGTTTTAGGGCATGTCAGCATTAGACATTGTTGTGCATGACCCAAACCTGACCCTTCCTGGGTCATATGCTTCATATCCTCTCTATGTGTTATGTCCTTTGACTGGTTTATGGGCATGCCAGCATCACTTATTGTTGTGTATGTCTAGATTCGACTCCCTCCTAGGCTCATATGCCACCTGCAATGTATTCCCAAACCCCTACCCCCTTTGTGCAACTACTGATGCTGTATAATTTTAGCTTTATTACTACTGTTTTCAAATTACCCTTACCCCCTTACTACTCTCAACCCAGTTTTAAATAACTCTCTGCTCCTGCACTTCCACTCTACTCTTAGACTTAGGCTCTGCCCCTCTTGTGTGAGCCTTGCCTTGGGACCCATGAGCTCCCTCTGAACTTGGACACATAAGGGTTGGCCCTTCCACACTGCACTGGTCTCTACCTGGTTATGCAAACTTGGGTGTAAGCACTGCCCGGGGTTCCTTGAGACCCTTAGGGAACTTTGATATACCCAAGTCTAAGAAAGGCTTTGAGTCAATGGCATTTGAGTTGGTTTATCTCATAACTCAGACAGGAAGTCAAGAATCAGTTTTCCTATGGTTGTAACTTCTTCTTTTTGTACTTTTTTTATTGTAGTTCATTATTTGGTCTGTAATAAGTTGTAATAAAACATTGGAGTGGCTAGTGAAAAGGGGTGGGTAATTCAGCATGTTTAACTCTGCATTTAGAAAATATGCCTATAGGACTTGTTAAATTCTGCACGTTCAGCTCTGCATCTAGACACCATGCATATAATGTCTGTTCTCTAATAAATTCCGCATGTTCGACTTTGCATTTAGAAAACCTGCCTATAGGTTTATTCTGCATGTTTGTTACCACACTTAGACATCATGCTTTTAGGATCTAAACGGCTAAGCAGATATCATGTTCATAATGTTAAAATCAGTATTCTCGTAGAAATCATGCCTATAGGAATTCTAAGCAACTCCTGTCTATTTCATTTCACGCTTAACTAGATATCATGTCTATAGGATCTGAACCCAGTCTGATTTAAAATCAGTTTGACTTTGAACCAGTTTTAAACAACCTTACTTCTTTATTTAACACGATTTAGAAAGCATCCCTATAAGATTTCCAATCGCTTATTTTAAAAATGGTTACTGCTATACCACATTCTGAATCAGAATAGATATCATGTTATAGGATATCACCCAAACACTTAGGCAAGCCCTAGGTGATAATGTTAGTGAAAATTGAATCCGCCTTTGTTAATCAATAATTGCTACAACCAGCAGGCAGGCCTGATTCGGACTTCCTATCTGAGTTATGTAATAAACTGATCTGCTTCAACAATCAAACCCCCTTAGTATTTTAAATTCAGACCCTAAATGTATGTTCAAGTCATGTTATTTATGTGTTTGCTTGAGGAGGTATACGTGAGCCTTTTATTTGTTTACATGTTTCCCCTAACGTGCAGTATTATGTGTTTTGTATGTCGCCTTAGCTTTTTCACATTTGAATCCTAAAAGTCAGCCTGATATCCCTCCCTTTTTAGGAATAGTAGTCCTAAGTTCCTCCGGGACTGATAGGAATGGGATGGGTAATAGCATGTTGTAACGACTCGACCGGTCGTTTTGAGCTTTTGCACTTTGCTCGCCAGTTCTCAGGCATGACTTACCCCGTGTGGTGTATTATACTTATGTAAATCGTTGGTGTTGGGTTTTAGGTTAATCGGAATTTAATTTAGAAGAACAGTCTCAGTTGAAAGCTTAAAATTTGAAAGGTTTGACCAATATTTGACTTGTTTGTATATGATCTCGGATCAGAAATTTTATGATTTGGTTAGCTCCGTATGGTAATTTTGGATTTAGGATCGTGCCCGGAAAATTTTTTGGAAGTTTGTAGTTTAATTAGGCTTGAAATGACGAAAATGAGAAGATGAAGTTTGGAAATTTGACCGAGGGGTTGACTTATTGATATCGAGATCAAAATCCGACTCAAGAAGTTGGAATAGCTCCATTATATCATTTATGACTTGTGTGCAAAATTTGGGGTCAATCGGACCTGATTTGATAGGTTTCGGTGTTGTTTGTGGAATTTGAATTTTCTAAGTTCTTAAGCTTGAATCCGAAGTTGATTTGGTGTTTTGATGTTGTTTTGAGTGATTCGAAAGCTCGACAAGGTGTTAATGATGTTATGGCAGGTGTTGGTATGTTTGGGTTGAGGTTTGAGGGCCTCGGGTGTGTTACGGGTGAGTTTTGAGCGAGTCCGGACATTCCTGAACTTAGAAAATGGATGGGGGCAGAAGTTTTAGTGTTGGGCAGGGTGGATTTAGTGCTGGGCGTAGAAAATGGTCCGCGTTCCGCGATCATGAAGATCTCCAGGTCGTCGGTCCAACTTCGGAAGCTCATATCTTTAGATCTACAAGGAATTTTGAGATGATTCAAAAACAAAAGTAGCCTTTCGTGTCTAGTTTCCAGAAAGGCAAAGATATTTCAATTTGGACATCTGTAGCAAAGGTTATGGCCAACATACTAAAGCCTGTCACTGCAGAGGAAAGTTGTGCGGCCGCAGTTGTTTTTGTGCGGACCGCAATGGTTTGTGCGGACCGCGGTCGGTTTTGTGCGACCCGCAGAGGGTGAAATCTGAGGGGTACTCTATAAATACGAGGTTTTGGGTTTTATTTGATATTTTGACCTAGAGAGCTCGGATTTTGGCGATTCTTCGAAGGTTTTTCAAGAAATTCATCGGGGTAAATGATTTTAACTCAGATTTGGCTAGAATACATGAATCTATCACTGAATTCATCATTTAATTCGTGATTTGAGATGGAATTTGGGAACAAAATTGTGAAACCTTTCAAAAATATAAAATGATGATTAGATGGTATCGGAATTGGATAATTTTGGTATGGTTAGACTCGTGAGGGTATGAGGATTCTCAAAAAGTAAATTTTACCCGATTCCAAGACGTGGGCCCGGGGCTCGGGTTTTGCTAATTTCGGGATTTTTGATATTTTTCGAATGTTTTTGCTTGGGCTATGTTCCCTTGGCATATTGTGACGTATTCGTTCTGATTTTGGATAGATTTGATGCGCGTGGAGGCCAATTCGAGGGGCAAAGGCATCGCGAGCTAGAGAATTAGTCAGTTCGAGGTGAGTAATGGTTGTAAATGATGTTTTGAGGGTTTGAAACCCCGAATTGCACATCGTAGTGCTATATTGAGGCAAGATACGCGCTGGATGATGAGCGTGGGGTCATTTACTACTGGGGATTGTGACTTGGTCCGTCCCGATTGATGATTTTACCGCGTATTTGACTGAAATTCATTTGTTATCATCATGATTTGGGCTGATTGCCATATTTGGGCTTCGTGCCAACTATTTGAACCCTTCGGGGATTTTTATCACTGTTTCCTCACTACTTGACTTATTATTTGAACTCAGTCCTATTGATATCTACTGTTTTACAAACTCAACCACTTTTACTCAGATTTGAAACATAAATGATATTTCTACATCATGTTTTGGGTTGAGAACTACTGTTTTGCTAATGCCCAAGGAGCTTGTGATGATTTTTGGACTTAGTGAGGCCGAGGGCCATATGTGAGGATATGCTTAGTGATACGAGGCCGAGGGCCTGAGATACTTTATATGCCATGAGGTGGCTTGAGTGATTTGAGGCTGAGTGCCGAGTGATGATGCCACGAGGTGGCTTGATATAGTGCTTGGGCCGTAAGGGGCCCCTCCGGAGTCTGCACACCCACAGTGAGCGCGGGTACCCATTGTTCTGAATGATTGATACTATGCCCGAGGGGCTGATATGAGTGATTGTGAGGGAGCCTGAGGGGCTGATACTATTCTGAGAGTGAGCCCGAGGGGCTGTTACTGTTCTGATAGTGAGCCCGAGGGGCTGGCACTGTTCTTATATTGAGCCTGAGGGGCTGGTTTTGTTGGTTCTGTTGATATTATGCCCAAGGGGCAGTTTGTTGTACATGTTGTCCGAGGGGATATTTACATTTCTATCATTTTTGTTACTCACTTGTAAACTACTTGCTTTACTTGTTGGAAAAAAGGGATTTTCACTTGATTTCTCACTGCCTTACTATTTAAAGTGATTTTACTGCTTCAGTATGGAATGCCTTGTGTTTTTACGTGATTTCTTGCCTTCAGTCTTTATTTAATATTATTACTCACTAAGTCGGAGTACTCACATTACTCTCTGCACCGTGTGTGCAGATTCAGGCATAGCAGAGTCCGCACCTGAGTGCTGATTCCTTCCAGGCTAGGCAGTGATTTGGAGTTACGAGGTAGTTGTTGACGTCCGCAGCCCCTTGTCTCTCTTATCCTCTATTATTTTTGATTTCTTCAGACTGTTGTATCGGATTCCGTACTTTGTAGACCTATAGCAGATTCTGTAGTAGCTCATGACTTGTGACACCCCAGTTTGGGCTGTGTCGGGATGGTTTCTACTGTTGTTATCGTTAATTCCGCATATTGTGGTTATTATATCACGTTTTAGAACTAATTATGGTATTTAACTATTTAAAAGAGGTTGTCTGTTTTGGTCTGGCTGGCATTGTCTTCACAAGAGGCACCATCACGATCTGATTCGGGGAATTGGGTCGTGACAAGTTGGTATCAGAGCCTAGGTTACATAGGTCTCACGAGTCATGAGCAGGTTTAGTAGAGTCTCGCGGATTGGTACGGAGACGTCTGTAGTTATCCTCGAGAGGCTGCAGAACCTTTAGGAAAAACTTCACACTCTCGAATTCTTATTGTGCGTCCTTGATTCAGCTTGGAAAGTAACTTTTGAAATTCCTTCCACGCGTTTGTATGCACGCATGAGAGCTCAGTATCAGATGTGCATCAATGGCTTATGATTCCCTGATTGAGGGGTGAGATATGATCTCGGTGAGTTGATATTGGGCCAGTCTGGAGGACTTGATGCCGGATTTTTGCATATAGCTTGAGCACCGAGATGCTGCTTGTGTAAGCAAGTGCTTTTGAATTTATATGTTAGGTATTTTTCCCTGTTAGTGGAAGTGGTGGCTGGATGGCTATGTAATAAGAATGTTAGTGCTGCGAGATGTATTCGTACAATTTTGCAATGACGAGAAAGGTCTACTGGAGGATAGAAGAACTATTAGGTGCTTTATTTCCGTCTTGATTCGAGTTATAGCCCGAGTTATGGGCGTGTGAAGAATCTTTTCATGTCTCTTAGTTGGGAGTGGAGTGGATTTCATGTTGCGGTATGAGTTTAGACTCAGGAAGACTAAGTGAGTGTGTAATGGTTATGATGGTAGAAGATATACATAAATGTTAGTTTAAGGCGAAGCAGGTGGGTTATCTCATGCGAAGTGTTCTGGAGTTGTGCGATCTTTATGTTGTCTGTTAGAAGATCCCATTTACAAGTGAAATATATGTGCGAATTTAATTTGGGTCACTTAAGAGAGTGAGTTTAATTGTTATGAGAGTAAATGCAAGATTTGTAAAAGATATGAAGTACTAGATGGTCTGTGTGCCACGAGCTTATGAAGGGTTGAGTTTAATCTCACTATGGTATTATGGCAACAATAAAGTGTATGCGTTATGAGTTATGGTGTGTGTTTTGAGCTATGACTTTGAGCCAAGTAGGGGAGTCCGCTATTGAATAGTTGATTGCACGGTTATGTGCTCTAATGGTTCCAGTTCGAGGCATATTTGTAAATCAGTTGTGGCTCGAGTAAAGGAAATTTCAATAAAGGATGTGTTATGCTTTATGGGTGTACGAGAATTGGGGAATGACTTGAGTTGTGGTTGGTAAGGAATGCTCGGTGCATAGGGCAGGAAGTTTCTTGGTTATATTGGAATGAGGTCACATTCTGCAGTGTCGGAGTGCAAATGAAGCACAACTTGTTCGATTCGTTTAATCAATCTAACTGCGGTTTGAGTAGAATGGATGCCTCTAGAGAATGGTCCTATTGTGTTCAAAATTTTACATGCAATAATTGAAGGCTTTCAAGTTGTACTCATGGATAGAAACTGAATTTTTCAGTGGGAGATGGCAAGACTTGTGGTATTTTCTATGTTAATTATGGGATTCTATATATCAGTATCGGGAAGGTGAAGGTAATGTCTTCGGATTCGCAGTAAGTCCTTTCAGAGTCGGTATCTTGAATATGGTGCTTAGGGGAAACATTAAAAAGAGTATTCAGCGGGTGATGAGCCTTAGGCTGGGTGGTATTATGCTTGGGTCTCGTGTGGTAAGTTTGGGTTGAGGAAATGTGATGTTATAGCAAGAAGGAGTATCAAGTGAAGGTAAATCAGAAGGGAGCTCGGATAGATGGGATAGCTTGGTAGTAGGCCATATCGGTATGGTAAGGATATGAATAATTCTTTGGGTGTTTACAAGGTAATGAGTTTCCATATATGTTTCGTGGCAATTCTCTTAGGTTTTGGATGACTTGTGTATCTTAGTTGAGTTAAAGTAAGTCAATGTTGGTGGTTTTTTTTTATGGAAAGAGGGATTTGGAGAGTTCTTAATAATTTCTACCACGATAGAGATGTATAATTTCTGCTGGCATAAGGAGCATGGAATGTATAGTGATTTTCTCCAAGATAGGATCAAATGGAAAATTTTTGACTAGTTAAGTATATAGTTGATGGTGGCTCGGAAAGGGATTTTGAAGTTCTCATATTTATCATAGTATGGCATATTATATGTGGTATGTTATGTAGGGCGGAGATTGGCATATGTAAGGTCGCAATTCAGTTTTGAAAGGAAGGTTATAAATTCTTAGACAACACATGCAGTTTCAGATGACTAGGTAAATGATATTACTAAATGGTGTGTCTTGATAACGGTATGCACTTTAGAAAGAGGGAAATGTGATTGAGTTAATAATACATCATAGGTATTGTGGTTGTGGACTGTGAGAAAATAGCTAAGGTTGGTCAGAGGGTAGTATGTGTTATGATTCAGTCATTGTGAACCTTCGGAGGATTATTTATATGTTGTGTGTGACTAGACTTGATGTGTGGTTCATTGATAGACCTATACGGATGTGTGTTCTGTATCACGACGTTTTGGTTGACTTCAATTTATCAATGGTGAGAGATGTGTTGATTCGGTTGTTATTGAGTTATTAGTAATCACGGGGAGTTATGAGTTATCTTTCCATGTTGCGAGGCGTTAAGATTTGTTGGTTATAGGCACATGTGGTGCGGCGCTATTGGGTCCTCTCAATGGAATTTGAGCATGTAGAGTATCGGGTATTGCTCGGCGGGTAGCGTATCGGTTGTGTCCCTTCGGGTATGTGTAATGTTATATCAATTGCTTCGCGGTGATTATGATGATTGCTTTGGTTTTAGCCATCATATTGCGCACGATTGTTGATTTTGAGAAGAGTGACTTAAGGTGTTTTCACGTAGATCAGTGTCTGGATGAGGTCGCGCGTTGGAGGGAAGCTATTGGGAGGTATGATCCTGCGGGTTAGATTTGTGTGTTCTGTTTTTATGATGTGATACGGGTTCTTGGCATTGTGTGTGGTGGTACTAGGGAGCTTGCGGTACAGCTCTTTCATTTGAGTCATTTTTCAGGAATTAAGTAGGTTCGGATTGTGGCTTATTGGTGCACGGATTGCACAAATCATGGCTTTAGTCTATATTGAGGTGTCAATGTCACAAGAGTAGTTGTGTTGGATTAGATGAGACTATCAGGGTCTTTAATGACTGCAAACGGATTTGAGTTCAGCATGTTGAAAGGATAATATCGAGTTTCGACTTAGAAGTTTGCTGTGGCATTTGCCAAAGGAGAAGTGACTTCTTGAATGGTTAATCTGGGAAATGGTTATGGATTACCGCGTGTTTTAGTGATCATTGACAGTATATGAAAGTGTTGGGGTGAGGCTTTAGTTGATAAGAGTTTTTCTATCGGTATTCGTTTGTTGTGTGTTGTTGCTGTAATTAGAAGTTATCACTACGAGTGTTTGAGTCATGTGGTATATCAAGTGATTTCACCTGAGATTGCAAGTATGGGTGATTACAGCTGGTTCGGGCTTATTCTGAATATAGATGTGAGATTCTGATCTTGTGAATGATTTCAGAAGTGGAAATGTGGTTCTAAGACTTATGGGTTAGATTGGGTTGTGAAATTTCAGTTACTGTATGTTATCGCACCTATGTGAGATAGGGTGACGTGGGATCACCCTGGATATATGCATGGTAAGGTTATTCAGCGATTCGTTAGCTTTTGGAACAACTCTGAGCACGTTCACGGACGAACGTATGTTTAAGTGGGGGAGGATGTAACGACCCGACCGGTCGTTTTGAAATTTTGCACTTTGCTCGCTAGTTCTCGGGCATGACTTGCCCCGTGTGGTGTATTATGACTTATGTAAATCATTGGTGTTGGGTTTTAGGTTAATCGGAATTTAATTTGGAAGAACAGTCTTAGTTGAAAGCTTAAAATTTGAAAGGTTTGACCAATATTTGACTTGTTTGTATATGATCTCGGATTGGAATTTTTATGATTTGGTTAGCTCCGTATGGTAATTTTGGATTTAGGATTGTGCCCAAAAATGTTTTTGGAAGTTTGTAGTTTAATTAGGCTTGAAATGGCAAAAATGAGAAGCCGAAGTTTGGAAATTTGACCGAGGGGTTGACTTTTTGATATCAAGATCAAAATCCGACACAAGAAGTTGGAATAGCTCCATTATGTCATTTATGACTTGTGTGCAAAATTTGGGGTCAATCGGACCTGATTTGATAGGTTTCGGCGTTGTTTGTGGAATTTGAAATTTCTAAGTTCTTAAGCTTGAATCCGAAGTTGATTTGGTGCTTTGATGTTGTTTTGAGTGATTCGAAAGCTCGACAAGGTGTTAATGATTTTATGGGAGGTGTTGGTATGTTTGGGTTGAGGTTTGAGTGCCCCGAGTGTGTTTCGGGTGAGGTTTGAGCGAGTTCGGACATTCCTTAACTTAGAAAATGGATGGGGGCAGAAGTTTTAGTGCTGGGCGCGGTGGATTTAGTGTTGGGCGTGGAAAATGGTCCGCGGTCCGCGGTCATGAAGATCTGCAGGTCGTCGGTCCAACTTCGGAAGCTCATATCTTTCGATCTACAAGGTGTATTGAGTTGATTCAAAACAAAAGTTGTAGCCCTTCGTGTCTAGTTTCCAGAAAAGTGGAGATATTGTAATTTGGACATTTGTAGCAAAACTTATGGCCAAAATACTAAAGTCTGTCACTACAGAGGAAAGCTGTTCGGCCGCAGTCGTTTTTGTGCAGACCGCACTGGTTTGTGCGGACCGCGGTCAGTTTTGTGCGGCCCTCGGAGGGTGAAATCTGAGGGCTACTCTATAAATACGAGGTTTTGGGTTTTATTTGATATTTTGACCTAGAGAGCTCGGATTTTGGCGATATTTTGAAGGTTTTTCAAGAAATTCATCGGGGTGAGTGATTTTAACTCAGATTTGGCTAGAATACATGCATCTATCACTGAATTCATCATTTAATTCGTGATTTGGGATGGAATTTGGGAAGAAAATTGTGAAACCTTTCAAAAATATAAAATGATGATTTGAAGGACCAAATGGTATCGAAATTGGATAATTTTGGTATGGTTAGACTCGTGAGGGTATGAGGATTCTGAAAATGTAAATTTTACTCGATTCCAAGAAGTGGGTCCGGGGCTCGAGTTTTGCTAATTTTGGAATTTTTGATATTTTTCGAATGTTTTCGCTTGGGCTTTGTTCCCTTGGCATATTGTGATGTATTCGTTCTGATTTTGGATAGATTCGACGCACGTGGAGGCCAATTTTAGGGGCAAAGGCATCGCGAGCTAGAGAATTAGCCAGTTCGAGGTGAGTAATGGTTGTAAATGATGTTCTGAGGGTTTGAAACCCCGGATTGCTCATCGTAGTGCTATATTGAGGCAAGATACGCGCTGGATGATGAGCGTGGGGTCTTTTACTACTGGGGATTGTGACTTGGTCCATCCCGTTTGATGATTTTACCGCGTATTTGACTGAAATTCTGTTATCATTATGATTTAGGCTAATTGCCATATTTGGGCTTCGTGCCAACTATTTGAACCCTTCGGGGATTTTTATCACTGTTTCCTCACTGCTTGACTTATTATTTGAACTCAGTCCTGTTGATATCTACTGTTTTACAAACTCAGCCACTTTTACTCAGATTTGAAACTTAAATGATATTTCTACATCATGTTTTGGGTTGAGAACTACTATTTTGCTAATGCCCAAGGAGCTTGTGATGATTTTTGGACTTAGTGAGGCTGAGGGCCATATGTGAGGATATGCTTAGTGATACGAGGCCGAGGGCCTGAGATACTTTTTATGCCATGAGGTGGCTTGAGTGATTTGAGGCTGAGTGCCGAGTGATGATGCCACGAGGTGGCTTGATATAGTGCTTGGGCCGTAAGGGGCCCCTCCGGAGTCTGCACACCCACAGTGAGCGTGGGTACCCATTGTTCTGAATGATTGATACTATGCCCGAGGGGCTGATATGAGTGATTGTGAGGTAGCCCGAGGGGCTGATACTATTCTGAGAGTGAGCCCGAGGGGCTGTTACTGTTCTGATATTGAGCCCGAGGGGCTGGCACTGTTCTGATATTGAGCCCGAGGGGCTGGTTCTGTTGATATTATGCCCGAGGGGCGGTTTGTTGTACATGTTTTGCCCGAGGGGTTGTTTACATTTTTGTTACTCACTTGTAAACTACTTGCTTTACTTGTTGGAAAAAAGGGATTTTCACTTGATTTCTCATTGCCTTACTATTTAAAGTGATTTTACTGCTTCAGTCTGGAATGCCTTGTGTTTTTACGTGATTTCTTGCCTTAAGTCTTTATTTATTATTATTATTACACACTAAGTCGGAGTACTCACATTACTCCCTGCACCGTGTGTGCAGATTCAGGCATAGCAGAGTCCGCACCTGAGCACTGATTCCTTCCAGGCTAGGCAGTGTTTTAGAGTTACAAGGTAGTTGTTGACGTCTGTAGCCCCTTGTCTCTCTTACCCTCTATCATTTATGTTTTCTTCAGACTGTTGTATCGGAATCCGTACTTTGTAGACCTATAACAGATTCTGTAGTAGCTCATGACTTGTGACACCTCGGTTTGGGCTGTGTCAGGATGGTTTCTACTATTGTTATCGTTAATTCCGCAAATTATGGTTATTACATCACGTTTTAGAACTACTTATGGTATTTAACTATTTAAAAGGGGTGGTCTGTTTTGGTCTGGTTGGCCTTGTCTTCACGAGAGGCGTCATCACGATCGGATTCGGAGAATTGGGTCTTGACACATGCAATAGAGGTCGAGACCAATTCGCGCTTTAACACCTTAACGGGGTGGGAAGGGTAGATATGGATATGATGACCAGTGCGCTAATACCACATGTATCCCCTCTTCTGAGGAGTGTCATACCGGGTATCGCATTGACGTAATCCATATTATAAATAAACCTAGGCCCCCCTTTCCCTTTTTATATTTGTAGAACTGTAACTCTTTCCTTTCAAAATTTGCCTTCTAATTGTTTTCAAACTCTTATGTGTTTAAACTTAAATCCCCTACTATTTGAGCCTATACTTGTCTGTGTGCTAACTATAAAAATTCACAATAAACTGTCTGGCCGGGAACCACACTAGTGGATCCTGAGGGGTACCAAACACCTTCCCCTTAGGATAATTTCAAGCCCTTACCCTATCTCCGGTTATCCAAACAAACTCAGAAGTGAACCCTTATAGGTGTCCTTTTGCGCCTTAAATCATTAGGTGGTGACTCTTCAAATGCAAAACTCAGTTCCCAAAAAGAATGAATTGTCATATACCCAAAATGTCATAAACCCGATCTCCCGATGCGAAGAGGGAAAAAGGGGGCGCGACATAC
Organism: Nicotiana sylvestris; assembly: GCF_000393655.2. Lineage (NCBI taxonomy): Eukaryota > Viridiplantae > Streptophyta > Magnoliopsida > Solanales > Solanaceae > Nicotiana > Nicotiana sylvestris. The sequence goes on along the minus strand of NC_091064.1, from coordinate 87,872,262 downwards.
CACTAAACAATATATATAGGCATGGAAATGCAATATCAGTGAAGAAGATGGAACAAATATGCAAAACTGGAGAATAGATTATACACTAACTCAAACAATAAATATGGTAAAGCAATAGAGAATTGATAACACAGTGTCAACTAGAACAAAGTAATAAAGGAACAGAAAGAACTAACCTTTTTTATATACATGAAGATTTATGTACGAAGAACTGTTCCTTGGTTTTCTTTTTAATTGACATTTAACTTTACTCCTATAAACTTTGGTTCCTAACTACTAGAAATTGATATTTCTCCTCTTCTGCAAAGCTAATTCCCTCGTTTACGCATATTAAACTTCAGATATCAGCGGAATCAATTCAAATTTGAGTATTCACTTAAGATTTTAAGCGAAAAAAGCAACATTGATCATTAGCAAAAAATGTGAGATAAAATGAGAAAGCGTACTTTGCAGTTCCTAATACCGAACTGAAACAAGCGAATATCATTTTCCTTTGAAAACTCCATGTTTGCTTCTGGATATGGCTCCGGACACAAGTATCTTTTTATATACATAATGATTTGTTGAATACAAAAATGTAAACTCGACAAGAAAAACTCGAACAAGCCGGACAAGGCAGGGAGAACTTCGCCGGAACTTAACGGACCTCCGGACTCGCCGGAAAAACGGCTATGGTATAGTGCGATGCAACTGGTTTTGCCGCATTTTAAGGGCTATATTGAGCTGGAGTTTGGGGTAGTTTCGACAGAGATGTTGGAGCTGTTTTCGAGCAGATTTTCGTGATTTTATCGACTGGTTTTTTGTGATGGCTTGTCGGAGGAGATGAAAGAGGGTATTGACAGGTTGAAGGCTGTCGGCAATGGCTGAGAGGAGGAGAAGTGTTGAGTATGACTTCCGCCTCTGCCAAGCCAGTTTGATAATATTTTCAGCTTTGCTTGATGACTTTGAGATAAAGATTGATGAAGATGTATTGTGTGCTTTAGAAAAATGAAATTAGGATTCAAGGTTGCTGTTGTAAGCTTAGGAGAGAAAGGAAGATGGTCCCTGTAGCTGATCTCCTCCTTCTTCTTTATATAGAACTAGTATCCGTACCCGCACGTTGCGCGGAGAATAATAAATATAATCTTTCATAAGAAAATATATCTTAGAAAAGACGATAGATACAAAAAGCATGCAAATGCTGTTATTTTTTGGAACATGTTAATGTAACAGATATTCGTATAATAAAGTAGCAAGAAAACACTATAAAAAACATACTGTTATTTCCTGAAGTCATGTATACCAGGTAGATTGCGAAACAAAGGTTTCTAATGCCTTGAAAATTCAGAAATACGACAAAGCCATAGTATTTCAAGATAGAAAAATCAGACTTCATAATATACAGTTAGGGGAAAACAATTACTCCTACTTGCACAACCTTGAAATCCACAATGTTCCCACTCTATTACAACAACTTTACTAAGGTGTTTGGAGACATGACAATGTACACATAAATACTGGAGTATGAGTTTTTGCTTGATATTACATGCAGAGACGCTCATATCTAGGCTGCATGTCAAAACACAGGAAATAAGAAAGAATTAAATATAAGAAATTGACGGATTCTTAAGATATAGAGGATGTTAAACATCTTCTTTCACCTTTCAATCAAGTTGCAAAATATATAATCTTGTTTCAAATAGAACTTATTGAAGCATGACTTATTTCATTGTATTCTTATTATGCTCTTTATTCATGTAGTATTTTTGTCCTTCCTTTGTGTCAAGAATTACAGGTTGTTCACTTAGTAGTTAGTACATATCTTAATCAAACATAGTTTTCTAGCATAAAATTCTTCAAACTTACTGAAAAGTTAGTTTTTCAAATTGTAGATTCTCAAACTTCGATGGTATGTTCTCATGGAAGTGGGAGAATGAAAACCTTGACAGAATAATATTTTTTTAAGTTAAGACGCGCAAAATTGTAAAAACATAAGAACAGAAATTCAGAAATGTGTTTAAAAGAATATCCTGATGAAGATGTATATCACAAATTATACAAATTTATGAGAAGTAGCAATGAGATATTGATTTGTGCATGTTATTATATTACATAATAAAACCATTAATACGATAGTAAAAGAATTTCTGACCAGGAACAATTGAATTCTTTTTTATATCCAAAGGAAACTTGAGTTGTTGTTGTCCTAAGAGGTAGTCCTTCAGAAAATGACAATATAAAATGGGATGTATTAGTACTGAACGTAAATTTAAAGAAGGGATAGTTTTTCGTAATATAGACTTTTATTATTAAATACCTGAATAGGTAGAGATGTCAACATGTATGCCGCAAAGAAGTGGCAACTAAAGTGCTAATGTGGTGTTGATAGGAAGAGAGATGAGGTTAGTTTGATCGAGCAATAGGCAAAGACAACTTGATTTCTGGCTCTAGCCTTGCCTTAGGTACTGCACCATCGGCAAGGGCATGCGACTTGCAAGAATGGTCCACGGGGAGCAAATTGTAATAGGAGCACGATGACACGTTGGGGCCTAAAGTTGAGCTTTCCAAACTCTATGAAAGGGTGGTAGGCAGAAGAAAAAAAGGAAAGAAAAATTAAGAACGGTTGTAAATGTAGGATTAGCAGCCAGGGAATGAAAAGACATATTGTTGTGAACCTTTTAGTGTTTTTTTCTTTATTGATTTAACACATGGTTAACCTGGTTATTTACTGCTAAGATGAATCATGAAAATGCTTACTTCATGGACTTTTATAATTAGAAGGTGAAATTTAGTGTGAGGTGCAGCATGCATAGAGTATGTAAATTACCAAGTAGCACTTCTTTTCTTTCTAGCATCAGCTGCCATATCCCTTAAACAAAATCTACATATGATTCAGCTCTGACTGCCAAGATTATGAATTTATTTTTCATGTATTGATAGCCAATGACCAAAAGGGATTTATATTGTATGGAAGAAGGGAAAGCATTAATAAAAAAAGAAACAACTAACAGATTGGAGTAATTGTTATAATATAACATACGCGACATTTTGAACTTCTTACCTACAGAATAATGTGAAGTGAAATCCACATTCATAAAGTTTGAAAATTGCATGACAATGTAAGTGCGAGAGCCATTGTATAGATAAGGTTCAAACTTTTCTTCAAATTCTTCCCACAAAGTTATTTTTGATTTTGCAAAACTGCCTGGGGAAAAAGAAGAAACATAATCTAGTTGAGTTAAAATCCATATGATTCATCCAAAATGTAATATAAAGATATGTGCTTAAACAACTTGAAAACAGAATTAAGGTAGGAATTAATCAACTTTTTTTAGAAAGATAACAAACAAAAGTAGATGTCCCATTTTTCCACTTATTTTCAAAACTCTCCATGTCACCAATGGCACATAGAAAACCAACGACATCTATAATATGAACTGAAAAAAGGAGTTATTTCATAATTACATTGGAAATAAACAAAATGTAGAAGCAAAGATTGATAGTAATATAAGAAACTGATAACATGGTATTATTGTTCAGCTGTGAACTAATCATGTCTGTATAGGAATATTAACAATTTCTTCGTATAGTTTCTGGAGAAAATTTGTGAGTAAGAAAGTAATTTTAAAAGTACTTATCAGTGCTCTATATTCACCAGAAGTCTCAGTAACTTTGAAATTCTGATTAACATAGGTTGAACCTTTACTCAACAAATTCTTGAACCTATTTACTTGATTATTTCTGATTGTAGCATGTATCAAGTTATGCTGGTACAGAAAAAACAGTAAGTGTATGGACAGTTAAAAATTACAAAATGCATATACAAAAGATAAAGATACATGTATTACCTTTTCAATAAAGGATATTCCAATATTTGTTTATAAATACATATTTAGAGATATTATTGTTCAATGGGTGGCCTATAATTTTTGCCCTTTTTACCGTATTGGCTACAGCGGGGACAGAACCTGAACTTAAACTTTATAACTACACATATTTTGAAGAAAAACTATTATACTTTAAAAATAGAGATTGAGACTCATTACCTAAATCCTGTAAGGGTGCATCCGCAGTTGAGGCAAGGACTAAAGTTCACCATAAGAATCTTAAATATGCAGATGAACAATTAAGGCAAGAGATGACAGTTTTTTTATTTGAGATACATGTAAAGAAGAATGTATTTGAACCTCCCGAGAAAGCAGTAGTGTATCGGCAACTTGCACACAACCGCTATCAATGCAGTAAAGAGAACAATTAACAGAAAGCTAAGTTTTATAAGACAACCTCCTAAAATAAGCACATGAAAAATAATTACCAATTGGCTTAACAAATTCTACAAAGCTGAACTTTGAAAGATAAAGCCTACTCAATATAATAGAGGTGTTATTGTAAAGGTAAAAGTAGTAACCTCGACTTTTCTTTCAAAAGTATCACTTCCGCAATAAGGTGTTGTAAAAGTATAGTCATCCTCGAGTACTACCTATTGCAACGGTTTATTGCAGAAACCAAAATGCAAAACAAAAACATGCAAAAAGGAGTTAGAAAAAGAAAGAAAGAAAGAGTAAGCAAGTAAATATGAAAGTACTAACCTTTCCCATAGAAAATATAGTGAAATATCGGAAGAAAGTGCTGCAAGCAACTCCAAACAACATAGATGAACATATATTTGACATCCCTGAACAGGAATTACTATGACTTTACACAACTTGATAAAAGAAAGAGTAATCAACACTTAATACTCACCGAAAGGAACGAAGTTAAAATTTTCATTTAGCAAGTAATACTCTAATGCAAGTATAATTTGGACGAATTTAATTTATGAGCAGTTCAAAAGAAAATTTGTTTTCTCTACTATTTCTATCACAATTTCAAGACAATGGCGTAAATTATAAATGATTCACAAAATATGGTAGGAATAAAAATAACAGAGAGGAAATGAGACTAAAATTAAAATAAAAGGCTTGAAGAACAGAAAATATGGTAGGAATAGTGTTAGTTGAAATGAACGATCTTTCATTTAAATAAATAAAAAGGAAATAAATGATTCATATTTGTAATGCATGAGTAAGTAAAAGCTATAAGCTATCAATTCACAAATCTTTAATCAGATTCAAATGTGTGATTAAACCAAAATCAAGCGGATGTTTATTTAGTATTAATTTTACCAGTAGAATCTTTGTCTTCTTTTGTTCCACCTTCGGTTGCGGAGCAAGTTTTATTTTGTAAACCTCAACATCCATTGTGATAACTCTATTGTAAAAGGTCAGAGATGTTTGTAAGTTGTTTGTTAGTATATTTAAAGCATAAGAATTTATTAGCTCAGAGAAACTCAAAATAGTAACAATTAATGTTGATGAGATGACAGATAAGCATACCAATTGAAGTTGTCAACTATTGCTTCTGAAGCTTATTTCCAATATGGTTTAGCAAAGACAGTAGCATGAGAAGCAAATAAGTTATGAACTTTCAGATCATATTTGCTTTCATTCTCCAAGTAAATTACGAAAAACTTCTTTGTAAATTATATTTGTTGCTTCATTTGAAATTTCTCCATCATCGTCATAAACCAAAATCTTTAATCCCTTTCTTTTTGTAACCCGTGATAGAGCAACATAAAGCTGTCCATGTGTGAAGACTGGTTTCTTCAAATATAACCCAACATGAGTTAAAGATTGTCCTTGACTTTTGTTAATAGTCATTGCAAAAGATACAACTATTGGAAATTGCCTTCGCTGGAACTTAAAAGGTATTCTTGCATCAGATGGAGTCAGCAACATTCTCGAAATGAACACCTTTTGTCCAGACCTGAAGATTGGTCTATATTTCTCAATAACATCACTGGGACACCCACTTTCAAAGTGATAACATGAGTTGGAATTTCAGAACACTTAATAGTGTTTAGGAATGCGGGTGTATGTACATGTTCCAAACCTGTAAAAGCATTGTCTAACATGCAAATTGTATCGGAACTTAAAAATATTTTTGGTTGACTTTGGTTTAGTGAAACCATGTATTCGCTGATTGATTCAACCATGTCAAGAGTGGGAGCAAGAATTCCTCTTGTTGTAGGTATGTTATATCACTGCAATGACTTAAAAAATCTGGATATGTACTTTCCACAATCGCATAAAATGGATCTCCACAATTATTTATGATAAGATCATCAGGTATATGAACTTTTTCTGTACCTTCAACAGAATTTCCAATCATACCGTCACCAATTGCTAAAATTCAATCAGAAAATTATCTTAGATCATTCAAATGTGAATCCACCTGATTTCCATCCAACCTCATATTTTTTGTTAGCTTTAAGACATGACATTGATTCCACAAATATGAAGAATTAAGGGCAGCATTAACAATATCTTGTCTAGTACCTTTTGGAATGACTGGAAGATTTGTCTGAAGTCACCTCCAAGAACAACCGTTTTTCCTCCAAATGGTCGATCTAAATTGGATGCATCTTTAAATCTAAGAATATCTCTTAGAGTTCTGTCTAAAGCTTCAAAACAATATTTATGCATCATTGGTGCTTCATCCCAAATAATTAACTTTGTCTTGACAATCAATTTTGATAAAGGAGTACCTTGTTTTATATTACATGTTGAATCTTCAGTTGCATTGAGTGGGATTGCAAATCTCAAATGAGTTGTTCGACCTCTTGGTAACAAAAGAGATGCAATTCCGCTGGACGCAATTGTTAAAACAATGTCTCCTTTAGATCTTATGGCTGAAGACAAAGTCCTCCACATAAATGTCTTTCCAGTTCCTCCATGACCATATAAGAAGAAGAATTTACCTTTGTCCTCATTCACTGATGTGATAATTCTGTCATAAACTAACCTTTGTTGCACTGTCAATTTAACCAATAATTCTTCATGTTCCTTAGACAAAGAGCGCCTATTATAACGCAATTTATCACAAATGAGTCTATTAGTATTGTCAACTTCCTCTTCATTGAAAACCGGTCTTGGCATTGTTAGAAAATCATGTAATGTTCTTCCGCAACCTTTCAACAAATTTTCCAACTTTTGTAGACAATGATTCTTTAGTTCATCGTTTGTTAGCTCAGCCTCTAAAATAACAAAAATATATAATTAATTAATTAATTGATCAGAAATTGTAAATGCAAATTAATGTTACTTTACTTGATTGGAAGGCTACATCGAGTATGTAGCCAACAAAATATATTAATAATTAAACACTCATACTTTGCAAACCTAAATCTAGCATAGTATATTAGACTAAGATTTAATTTGTATACAACAATAATGTAATTTTTTTTTAACAAATATATAATATTAAAATCTGAAATAGAAGGTGGAATTGTATACCTGGATTATCTAATATTCTTCTTTCTTCGTGTAGGATATCATTAGATAATAAAATTCATGTTGCCTCCCAAACACATTCTGGTCTTGACATTGAATTTGATAATAGTAACATAGCAAATAACTGCCTAAGATATGATGGCATTCCCCAGTTACTTGCCTCCCTTATGACATCCACATATTCTTTATCATCATCTAATAAACCCAGTGCATAACATGCATCTCTAAAAGTTAGATGTTCATGATTGTTGATTTTGTGTAAATCCTCATAGCACTTAGGTCCTTTAATGACATTCAACAACATTAGAAGGTAATATTGTTCTTCACTTCCATGCAGTACAAAGAATATTCTCCCTTTTGAAAATGCAGAATTTCTTCTTTTTCCCCACTTTTTTACTTTTTTATTCCACACAAACTTAAGAGGAAATTCTGCATAAGTTAATTCTCTTGCTTCTTCATATATTTTATTTTCTTCAAACCAGCTTAAAAATTGTGATTCCTTTACACTTAGTCTATTGGCAACATCATCAATTGGATCATCATCAGAGAAAATAATTGTTTGTTCATTTGGTAGATGAAAGGAAAGTCTTTCTACCGAAGGTTCTCTATGGTGAATTGGAAATTTAAAAATTCTCCAAGCAGCTTCACACGGTAATATGTATCGACAATCATAATACATTTTTATTTCATCAACAACGGATGAGTCTTCCCCATGCACACTTTAAGAAAAAACTGCTGCCACATGATCATAACCCTTATTAATGTACTTGAATAAGTACTTGATTGATCGAGATTGATTGCACCATTCAACATTTATATGTGCACCATACTTCAACAATAAAAATCTATTGTGTGGCACCACATACCTATTATCCACTTCAATACCTTCTTTCTGGATAGTTCTACCATTGTTCCTTCTTTTATAAACAGGATATCCATCTTCAACGATTGTGGTATTTTCTACGAACTTGTTTAGAAAGTATTTTGTACATCTACCATTACGCATGCAAGGAGATGATTTTCTAGTAGAATCACACGGGCCATGCATCATAAAATTATTCACGACCTTATAATAATACGGATCGACCAATTCATCTGGTATTTCTGTGAAATTATTTGATCTATGTCTCCAACATTTGGATATTTATTATGAAGAAAGAGCAATATGTGTGCATGAGGCAACCCTCGCTTTTGGAATTCTATAGTATATATCACTGCAAAAAAGTAATAATTTACAATTAGGGTAAATAGTAGAAATTCATATGTAAAAAAATGCTTTATTAAATTAGATTATAAATTGATAATAATTTATTATAAAAGATTAATTATATACTTGATTTAACTGCTCCAAAAAATTGTTTCTCTTTCAAATCCTTTATTAAACGATCCAATTTGATTTTGATCACCCTAAATAAAATGTTTGGGCGATCTTCTGGTTGCAAGCCCCTATTCTTTACAAATCTACTAATCTCAGGCCACTTGGGTTGCAAGTAAATGTAATGAAGAGATTTGGATATCCAACCCACTTGCGGATTGTCATAGCATCTTGATAATTTTGAATCACATATCTTGCACTCCCTGTGAAGCTGGATGAAAGAATTACCCTTTTACCTTGAGAAGAAGGATTTATCTCTCCATGTAAAACTGCATCTTCTAATCCTTTATACATATGTGCTCACAATTGTCTTTGATGAGTTCTGATATACTTCAACCTAGACGATTCAACCATTGTAAATCCATCGACCAAGAATTGTTGAAATAATCTTCTTGAGTTCACAATTGTTGGTACTTCACCATTACTTTCTTGAATTTTGTATGCGAAATATTCACGGATGCTAACAAAATTCCTTGCTCCACTTGATTCATCATTTCCATTTAAAGGAATGTCTTCCCGATAACCATCTTCACCAAATAGAAACAATAAAGGATACTGAAGTCCTAAATAGGTGGCATTCAACTCATTTATCCTTTGTATTTGTCCAGATTGGGTTTCAACAATGATGTCTCGGTCACATCTAGACACATCAAAATCTCCAACCACCAAAGCAGCTACCTCTGAAACCGTTGGTAAATTGTATCTTCTTCCATCATAGTTCCATTTCCCTATCAATCTGAGCCTAAAATTGGAGTGAGTATCTTTTTGAAATTTGTCTCTGACCATTCTAAATGACTTTGTGAAAACATTCTTTTCATCAAGCATTTATTTCATATCTTGAACAATTTCAGCATGAAGTTGGTTTACGCTTTGACCACGACTGCATAAATATAGGTTTAGTAAAATTGATCTAAGTTTGTTTTTGTTAGAATATTCATGCATATTTAAAATAAGAATTATTGAATACTAACCCCAGTGCATGAATTCTATTCTGCACTTCGTTTTCTGTGTCGTATATATATAATTGTGCAAACTTGGGGGTGGATCCTTCGGGAGGCAACAAACTTCCGATTTGATGATAGTTTTGTCCAGATAGTTTGAATGTTCTTGGCCCCTTTGTTTGATTGATAGAAGGATCAACTTTTCCTCCCATTGATGTAAATGAAAATATTGAGTTATAACTTCTACTATTATCTCTGAAATGATTACTTTTTGGACCTGCATAAAAATATTTGGTGGTGAATCAAAATATTCATATATTGAAGAAATTATTTAAGTATGGTAAAATAGATTTTCTTGTTACCTGATCCGAATAATAAGTGTTTTAAAATTGTGGGGGGTTCTTTTGGATGTGGTAGGTGTATCTTTCCATGATTACAACACAAAGAGAACTCTGGTTTTTTAGCTTTGACTTTCTTGTTTATTCTTTTTTCATACCAGAAGTAAGCACCACAATGTTCACATTCATATGTAGGATCGCCTATATCCCAGTAATTTATGAATAAAAGAAGCAAATGTAAGATTAATGTCAAGGTTTTATGTTATGGCATGCCTACTTATTATATATACATATAACAATAATAAAATATTGATACCTTCATTGTCAATAATTGCATATCTGACGCCAGCCTCTAAATAGTATAATATTAAAATCATATTAAATTAGCCATATAAATTGAAAAACGTGGACATGTATGAATCATTGTTTGTGTTAAGATGGACATACCTTCATACTCGTCTTCATCTTCAGTTGCATCATTATTTTCTGTGATTGTTTTCACGTACCATTACGTTAAGTATTTAATCAAGCTACCATTATTTTTATTATTTATAAATGTAGTTTATTTGTATAATTTGATAGCTAAAACTTTTATTCATTAAAAACATACCTGATACATCACCATCAATATTGTCATCCTCAAGTTCTAATAATAAATTATAATAAAATGTTGTTAGTATATATAAATGACTTATGTTATATAAATAAATTTATTTATAATAAGAACCTTGCAGTTGGGGTAGCTCATTTAAATCCGGTAGAAGATAATTTCTCTGCACATTTGAAGTTGACAAACCAAATTGGAAATGTTTCTCTTGAGGTAAATTTGGATATTGTGTCTAAGATTGAGACGATGAAGCATGTCCACAACTTTTTAAAGGTGTATAATGAAATCGTGTGGAATTTTGACGTTTTGTTATGTCTGTTAAAGGTTGTGTTGCCTTTTCTTTGCCAAAAGCATCTCCTCTGATAGTAGCATTACGAACGAAGTCTGTAAACGAAAAAACATACAAATCAGATAACTAAAAGAAGTGGAAAAAATATATAAACTAATATCTTGTTTGAATAGTACTATTTAACGTAATGAACTTTGTAAAAGTATCATCACAAATCAATGTATGTATAACAAACTAAACAATGTAATCCAAAAATTTGGGCAGAATAAACATGCAGGTACAAAGACAAATCAACTATTAGCACATACGATTAATAATTCAAAGGCAGAACTTCAAGATTTAAAATGATTCAGATATCATAATACACGTGTGAAGGCGTGTCACTTTTTTTTAGCCCATAAAAAAATAGAATATCGGGAACTCAATGGTTGTGCCATATTCTACCCTTGGAGAAACAGGACATTTGATATGATTTCAACCTAAGCTTTCGGCAGAAATTTAATATTGATATAATTGTGTAGTACTCGACTTGTTTATAGTATTACATTAGATCACAGGACATTATTCGCGCTTTTAGTTGCATTGTAATTTCAATAGCTTTCTAATCACTCTAGCTAATCTTCCTTTGTATGTATATAATTTCGAAAAACACAAAAACAAATTCTTTTTTTTTCAAAATTTCGGCAGAGTTTCGGTATATTTTGGGACATCGGTTTTTCAAAATAAGCAATTATACCTCTCAGCCTTCTTATTAACTCTCTCTAAATTTTCCCTACAAGCCGGTCAACATGCAAATCTGAAGCAAATGAATGCACAAGTAGCAAGTAAGATGCATCAGAATGGTCTTTTCATTTCGGGTACACATGTCCTAGACAGACCCAACCCCTGTGTTGAGTCTCCAAAGTTAAATGCACATGATGCAAACAAACGTTCCTACTAGGGATCCGGCATGAGGCTGAGTTATTCTAGGTTCGAAACCTGGGTATTTATTCTACACTGTGTACCCGAGTGGACAACTCGAGCCGAGGAGGGGGCTACGTACCGGGAACCAAAAGGCCATCTGGCTTAGTAACTTATCCGAATCTCTTTCTTATTTCAAGTTATGACACTAACAGAATAGGGAGTCTCGACCAGCGAGAACATCCCCGAAGATGAGAAGAGAAGGGTTTCGTAGCAGTTTATATACAATTCAGATAATATCAAAGTGGTAAAAGCATCATTTAGCACATTAAACCCAAACATGTAATAAAATCAAATAATAGATAAAGCCAAATATAACAATTCATCTAAGCTCGAATTCTGAACCCTGAACTAGAGATTCTGGGTTCGATCCCCAGCGGAGTCGCCAGAGCTGTCACACCTCATTTTTCTAACACTCCCGTAAAGGAGTACAAGGAAGTTTTTCAAACTAAAGGACAATCAGAACGAGATTTATTTCAATTCAAATTCAGAATCGCCACTTGGGATAATTTAATGGTGTCCCAAGTCACCGGTCCAAATCCCTAATCGAGGAAAAGATTGACTCTGTATTACAGTCCGCGAACACAGAAATCTAGGTAAGGAATTATGTTAACCCGGGAGAAGGTATTAGGCATTCCCGAGTTCCGTGGTTCTAGCACGGTCGCTGAACTGTTATAATTGGCCTATTATCTGATTTTAGAACATGTTTAAACCTATGGTTCAATTTTAACTTTAACCGCTTTATTTAATTAATTTTTAGGAAAAAAATTCAACGTCATCAAAAACATATCTTGAACCACGTCACATAAATGCACCCGCGGTCCACGACATATTTTATCTAACATTGTTGAGATTTGGATTTGGGTCACATAAATGCGGACCCAAGTTTAGGGAGGTAAGTTATTAAAATAAGGCGCCTAAAACAACTGCGTATTAGCAACTTTGCGAGGGCCATGAAAATTCGCTAAATGGCGCCCCTCGAATTCTAAGGATTAAACAAAACTAATTAAACGAGGGTCATGAAACTGTGATTTTTTAGTCTGTTAGTTTTTGAGTCGTTGTAATCAAAGCATTTTCTTTTTTTATGAAAATTTGAAAATACCAAAATATTTTATATTTACACTTATTCTCCAGAACTACGCTCGGTCTGATTCATGCGGGGTCATGATGCGTAGGCAATCTCCATAGGATTCGACCATAACCAAAAGAAAGAAAAGAAGAGTGATAAAAAAAGAGGAAAAGAAAAAGAGAGAAAAGCAAGAGACAAAAAGAAAAGAAAAGAGAAAGAAAATAAGAAACTGTGGGAAAAGAGCAATGGCAAAACAAGAGAGATAAGTATGAGAGAGTAAAAACAAAGAAAGAGCAAAGGCAAGGATAAAAAGAAACAAAAAAAAGAGAAAAACGGAAGTCGTAAATAGAAATAAGGAAAGGCCGGGATGACGCAAGCAACTGATCAAATGCATAATAGAAACGGTTAACTGTTTAGGTGCATTCATTTTCCAAATGTGCGGTTGTCTATGTGTTACACCCTGATCGCTAACCAGTTTGTTGTTGTCGACAATTAACAGGTAGGTGGTTAGTTTATGTGGCATTCTAGAAACTCACCCATACAACACCCGTTCAAAAAATAGATTGATCATGGCCAATCAGGAACTTGATGCAAGTGTTATCGATCCCTCAAGAGAGGTGGAAGAGTTGGACGTTAATTCGATGAAAGAAGAGATGTATAAGTTGAAGCAGCAGATGACTGAAATGTACCAGGCCTGGGCAAAAGGGCAACCACCACCAGCTTACCCCGCTGACCCTGCTTTTATCCCGCCATTGGCTCAGCCCCAGGAACCTCCCACTGTGAACTCATCTCCGGCCTTTCCCCTATACCAACAATGCCATGACACCACCTCCCATACATCACAAGCTCCACCACCCAAACAAGTCTTGTACCCTCCTCCACCAGTCACTTCTGTTTTTGTGGCACCCCCACCTGCTGCATTATACTGATCGTCCAGTGAGCCTCTGTTCCAAACTCACGAAAACCAGTATTACCCCCTGGAGCCCACTTTCAAGGCTCCCGAACCCTATTCCTACACTCCTCATTTCGACCTCCTCGCGGAAACCGAAAAACCATCTAAAAATCCCGAACAGGAGGAGATGTTCAGAAAAGTTAAAAGCCTGGAACAGTCATTCAGAGACATGCGAGGGTTGGGAGGTCAAGTAATTATGGCTTACAAAGACCTATGTCTGTTTTCAGATGTGCAATTACCGGCAGGGTTTAAGATGCCTAAGTTTGATTTGTACGATGGGCACGGTGATCCAGTAGCGCACTTGAGAGGGTTTTGTAGCAAAATGAGGGGAGATGGAGGGAAAGATGAATTGCTAATGGCATATTTCAGCTAAATTCTAAGTGGTTCAGCGTTGGAGTGGTACACTCGGCAGGATCACGGAAGATGGTACACATGGGATGATCTAGCCCAGGCATTTGATTGTCACTTCCAGTACAATCTCGAAATTATTCCAGATCGTCTGTCTTTGAAGAAACTTGAGAAAAAGCATAATGAGAGTTTCAGGGAGTATGGTTTTAGGTGGAGAGAACAGGTAGCAAGGGTTGACCCTCCAATGAAAGAAAGTGAAATGGTAGATTATTTTCTGCAGGCTTTAGAGCCCACTTATTACGGACATCTAGTATCGGCCATGCATCATAAAATTATTCACGGCCTTATAATAATACGGATCGACCAATTCATCTGGTATTTCTGTGAAATTATTTGATCTATGTCTCCAACATTTGGATATTTATTATGAAGAAAGAGCAATATGTGTGCATGAGGCAACCCTCGCTTTTGGAATTCTATAGTATATATCACTGCAAAATAATAATAATTTACAATTAGGGTAAATAGTTGAAATTCATATGTAAAAAAATGCTTTATTAAATTAGATTATAAACTGATAATAATTTATTATAAAAGATTAATTATATACTTGATTTAACTGCTCCAAAAAATTGTTTCTATTACAAATCCTTTATTAAACGATCCAATTTGATTTTGATCACCCTAAATAAAATGTCTGGGCGATCTTCTGGTTGCAAGCCCCTACTCTTTACAAATCTACTAATCTCAGGCCACTTGGGTTGCAAGTAAATGTAATGAAGAGATTTGGATATCCAACCCACTTGCGGATTGTCATAGCATCTTGATAATTTTGAATCACATATCTTGCACTCCTTGTGAAGTTGGATGAAAGAATTACCTTTTTACCTTGAGAAGAAGGATTTATCTCTCCATGTAAAACTGCATCTTCTAATCCTTTATACATATGTGCTCGCAATTGTCTTTGATGAGTTCTGATATACTTCAACCTAGACGATTCAACCATTGTAAATCCATCGACCAAGAATTGTTGAAATAATCTTCTTGAGTTCACAATTGTTGGTACTTCACCATTCCTTTCTTGAATTTTGTATGCGAAATATTCACGGATGCTAACAAAATTCCTTGCTCCACTTGATTCATCATTTCCATTTAAAGGAATGTCTTCCCGATAACCATCTTCACCAAATAGAAACAATAAAGGATACTGAAGTCCTAAATAGGTGGCATTCAACTCATTTATCCTTTGTGTTTGTCCAGATTGGGTTTCAACAATGATGTCTCGGTCACATCTAGACACATCAAAATCTCCAACCACCAAAGCAGCTACCTCTGAAACCGTTGGTAAATTGTATCTTCTTCCATCATAGTTCCATTTCCCTATCAATCTGAGCCTAAAATTGGAGTGAGTATTTTCTTGAAATTTGTCTCTGACCATTCTAAATGACTTTGTGAAAACATTCTTTTCATCAAGCATTTATTTCATATCTTGAACAATTTCAGCATGAAGTTGGTTTACGCTTTGACCACGACTGCATAAATATAGGTATAGTAAAATTGATCTAAGTTTGTTTTTGTTAGAATATTCATGCATATTTAAAATAAGAATAACTGAATACTAACCCCAGTGCATGAATTCTATTCTGCACTTCGTTTTCTGTGTCGTATATATATAATTGTGCAAACTTGGGGGTGGATCCTTCGGGAGGCAACAAACTTCCGATTTGATGATAGTTTTGTCCAGATAGTTTGAATGTTCTTGGCCCCTTTGTTTGATTGACAGAAGGATCAACTTTTCCTCCCATTGATGTAAATGAAAATATTGAGTTATAACTTCTAATATTATCTCTGAAATGATTACTTTTTGGACCTGCATAAAAATATTTGGTGGTGAATCAAAATATTCATATATTGAAGAAATTATTTAAGTATGGTAAAATAGATTTTCTTGTTACCTGATCCGAATAATAAGTGTTTTAAAATTGTGGGAGGTTCTTTTGGATGTGGTAGGTGTATCTTTCCATGATTACAACACAAAGAGAACTCTGGTTTTTTAGCTTTGACTTTCTTGTTTATTCTTTCTTCATACCAGAAGTAAGCACCACAATGTTCACATTCATATGTAGGATCGCCTATATCCCAGTAATTTATGGATAAAAGAAGCAAATGTAAGATTAATGTCAAGGTTTTATGTTATGGCATGCCTACTTATTATATATACATATAACAATAATAAAATATTGATACCTTCATTGTCAATAATTGCATATCCGACGCCAGCCTCTAAATAGTATAATATTAAAATCATATTAAATTAGCCATATAAATTGAAAAACGTGGACATGTATGAATCATTGTTTGTGTTAAGATGGACATACCTTCATACTCGTCTTCATCTTCAGTTGCATCATTATTTTCTGTGATTGTTTTCACGTACCATTACGTTAAGTATTTAATCAAGGTACCATTATTTTTATTATTTATAAATATAGTTTATTTGTATAATTTGATAGCTAAAACTTTTATTCATTAAAAACATACCTGATACATCACCATTAATATTTTCATCCTCAAGTTCTAATAATAAATTATAATAAAATGTTGTTAGTATATATAAATGACTTATGTTATATAAATAAATTTATTTATAATAAGAACCTTGCAGTTGGGGTAGCTCATTTAAATCCGGTAGAAGATAATTTCTCTGCACATTTGAAGTTGACAAACCAAATTGCAAATGTTTCTCTTGAGGTAAATTTGGATATTGTGTCTAAGATTGAGACGATGAAGCATGTCCACAACTGTTTAAAGGTGTATAATAAAATCGTGTGGAATTTTGACGTTTTGTTATGTCTGTTAAAGGTTGTGTTGCCTTTTCTTTGCCAAAAGCATCTCCTCTGATAGTAGCATTACGAACGAAGTCTGTAAACGAAAAAACATACAAATCAGATAACTAAAAGAAGTGGAAAAAATATATAAACTAACATCTTGTTTGAATAGTACTATTTAACGTAATGAACTTTGTAAAAGTATCATCACAAATCAATGTATGTTTAACAAACTAAACAATGTAATCCAAAAATTTGGGCCGAATAAACAGGCAGGTACAAAAACAAATCAACTATTAGCCCATACGATTAATAATTCAAAGGCAGAACTTCAAGATTTAAAATGATTCAGATATCATAATACACGTGTGAAGGCGTGTCACTTTTTTTTAGCCCATAAAAAAATAGAATATCGGGAACTCAATGGTTGTGCCATATTCTACCCTTGGAAAAACAGGACATTTGATAAGATTTCAACCTAAGCTTTCTGCAGAAATTTAATATTGATATAATTGTGTAGTACTCGACTCGTTTATAGTATTACATTAGATCACAGGACATTATTCGCGCTTTTAGTTGCATTGTAATTTCAATAGCTTTCTAATCACTCTAGTTAATCTTCCTTTGTATGTATATAATTTCGAAAAACACAAAAAAAAATTCTTTTTTTTTCAAAATTTCGGCAGAGTTTCGGTATATTTTGGGACATCGGTTTTTCAAAATAGGCAATTATACCTCTCAGCCTTCTTATTAAATCTCTCTAAATTTTCCCTACAAGCCGGTCAACATGCAAATCTGAAGCAAATGAATGCACAAGTAGCAAGTAAGATGCATCAGAATGGTCTTTTCATTTCGGTTACACATGTCCTAGACAGACCCAACCCCTGTGTTGAGTCTCCAAAGTTAAATGCACATGATGAAAACAAATGTTCCTACTAGGGATCCGGCATGAGGCTGAGTTATTCTAGTTTTGAAACCTGGGTATTTATTCTAGACTGTGTACCCGAGTGGACAACTCGAGCCGAGGAGGGGGCTACGTACCGGGAACCAAAAGGTCATCCGGCTTAGTAACTTATCCGAGCCTCTTTCTTATTTCAAGGTATGACACTAACAGAATAGGGAGTCTCGACCAGCGAGTACATCCCCGAAGATGAGAAGAGAAGGGTTTCGTAGCAGTTTATATACAATTCAGATAATATTAAAGTGGTAAAAGCATCATTTAGCACATTAAACCCAAACATGTAATAAAATCAAATAATAGATAAATCCAAATATAACAATTCATCTAAGCTCGAATTCTGAACCCTGAACTAGAGATTCTGGGTTCGATCCCCAGCGGAGTCGCCAGAGCTGTCACACCTCATTTTTCTAACACTCCCGTAAAGGAGTATAAGGAAGTTTTTCCAATTAAAGGACAATCGGAAAGAGATTTATTTCAATTCAAATTCAGAGTCGCCACTTGGGATAATTTAATGGTGTCCCAAGTCACCGGTTCAAATCCCTAATCGAGGAAAAGATTGACTCTGTATTACAGTCCGCGAACACAGAAATCTGGGTAAGGAATTATGTTAACCCGGGAGAAGGTATTAGGCATTCCCGAGTTTCGTGATTCTAGCACGGTCGCTGAACTGTTATAATTGGCCTATTATCTGATTTTAGAACATGTTTAAACCTATGGTTCAATTTTAACTTTAACCGCTTTAATTAATTAATTTTTAGGAAAAAAATTCAACGTCATCAAACACACGTCTTGAACCACGTCACATAAATGCACCCGCGGTCCATGACATATTTTATCTAACATTGTTGAGATTTGGATTTGGGTCACATAAATGCGGACCCGAGTTTAGGGAGGTAAGTTATTAAAATAAGGCGCCTAAAACAACTGCGTGTTAGCAACTTTGCGAGGGCCATGAAAATTCGCTAAATGGCGCCCCTCGAATTCTAAGGATTAAACAAAATTAATTAAACGAGGGTCATGAAACTGTGATTTTTTAGTTTGTTAGTTTTTGAGTCGTTGTAATCAAAGCATTTTCTTTTTTTATGAAAATTTGAAAATACCAAAATATTTTATATTTACACTTATTCTCCAGAACTACGCTCGGTCTGATTCATGCGGGGTCATGATGCGTAGGCAATCTCCATAGGATTCGACCATAACCAAAAGAAAGAAAAGAAGAGTGATAAAAAAAGAGGAAAAGAAAAAGAGAGAAAAGCAAGAGACAAAAAGAAAAGAAAAGAGAAAGAAAATAAGAAACTGTGGGAAAAGAGCAATGTCAAAACAAGAGAGAGAAGTATGAGAGAGTAAAAACAAAGAAAGAGCAAAGGCAAGGATAAAAAGAAACAAAACAAAAGAGAGAAAAAGGGAAGTCGTAAATAGAAATAAGGAAAGGCCGGGATGACGCAAGCAACCGATCAAATGCATAATAGAAACGGTTAACTGCTTAGGTGCATTCATTTCCCAAATGTGCGGTTGTCTATCTGTTACACCCTGATCGCTAACTAGTTTGTTGTTGTCGTCAATTAACAGGTAGGTGGTTAGTTTATGTGGCATTCTGGAAACTCACCCATACAACACCCGTTCAAAAAATAGATTGATCATGGCCAATCAGGAACTTGATGCAAGTGTTATCGATCCCTCAAGAGAGGTGGAAGAGTTGGACGTTAATTCGATGAAAGAAGAGATGTATAAGTTGAAGCAGCAGATGGCTGAAATGTACCAGGCCTGGGCAAAAGGGCAACCACCACCAACTTACCCCGCTGACCCTGCTTTTATCCCGCCATTGGCTCAGCCCCAGGAACCTCCCACTGTGAACTCATCTCCGGCCTTTCCCCTATACCAACAATGCCATGACACCACCTCCCATACATCACAAGCTCTACCACCCAAACAAGTCTCGTACCCTCCTCCACCAGTCACTTTTGTTTTTGTGGCACCCCCACCTGCTGCATTATACTGATCATCCAGTGAGCCTCTGTTCCAGACTCACGACAACCAGTATTACCCCCCCGGAGCCCACTTTCAAGGCTCCCGAACCCTATTCCTACACTCCTCATTTCGACCTCCCCGCGGAAATCGAAAAACCATCTAAAAATCCCGAACAAGAGGAGATGTTCAGAAAAGTTAAAAGCCTGGAACAGTCATTCAGAGACATGCGAGGGTTGGGAGGTCAAGTAATTATGGCTTACAAAGACCTATGTCTGTTTCCAGATGTGCAATTACCGGCAGGGTTTAAGATGCCTAAGTTTGATTTGTACGATGGGCACGGTGATCAAGTAGCGCACTTGAGAGGGTTTTGTAGCAAAATGAGGGGAGCTGTAGGGAAAGATGAATTGCTAATGGCATATTTCAGTTAAAGTCTAAGTGGTTCAGCGTTGGAGTGGTACACTCGGCAGGATCACGGAAGATGGTACACATGGGATGATCTAGCCCAGGCATTTGCTTGTCACTTCCAGTACAATCTCGAAATTATTCCATATCGTCTGTCTTTGAAGAAACTTGAGAAAAAGCATAATGAGAGTTTCAGGGAGTATGGTTTTAGTTGGAGAGAACAGGTAGCAAGGGTTGACCCTCCAATGAAAGAAAGTGAAATGGTAGATTATTTTCTGCAGGCTTTAGAGCCCACTTATTACGGACATCTAGTATCAGCTATAGGCAAGTCCTTCAATGAAGTGGTAAAAATGGGCGGTATGGTAGAAGAAGGGCTTAAGACAAACAAAATCATGAGCTATTCGGGGATCAATGCAACCACCCAGGCCATTCAAAGTGGAACTGGGGGAGTAATTGGAAAAAAGAAGAAAGAGGATGTCGCAACAGTTGAATCAGGAGCTTGGTTCGGGCATAGGGGTCCACCTCACCATTATCATCAACCTCGTCCCCACCTCCCCATACCTCATATAATCCACCCCAACACTACTACCCACCACCAAACTCCCATTTTTCTGTCCACCATGCCCAAACATATATCCAACCTCCGGCCCACGCACAATGGTGTGCGCTAGTCCCACAAAATACATAACCAGCTCCACAAAATGCCTATCCACCCCCAAGAGCCTACCGAAACCCTCCTAGATCATGTTTCCGGCCCAAGCAAGCATTTAAGAATGATATGTTGCAGAAGAAGAAAACCTTCACTCCATTAGGAGAATCCTATACCAGTTTGTTCCACAGGTTATGATAATTGGGTATGCTGAGTCCGATCGAGCCAACACTGCCAAACCCTCCCCCAAGGAATCTTGATCACTCTGTGAGTTGCGAATATTGTTTTGTGTTCCGGGGCATGACACAAAGAAATGCTGGCAAATGAAAATAGCTATTCAGGAACTCATTGATACTAATCGGATTGAGGTCCAAGCTCCGGAGGCACCTAATATCAACCAGAACCCATTGCCAGCCCATCTTGAGACAAATATGATTGAGATAGTGCATAATGGAGGGGATCCTAAGAAGCCTTCGCAAACTGTCATGATAATTCGGTCCAGTGAAGCCATGCCGTTTGAAAAATAAACAAGTGAGAAGTATATGATCAAGTTGAACGGGGCAAATAGTGAACCATCTGTGGTGGTCAAGAAGGGGTCCTCAAGTGATGTTGCAGGAAAACATGAAAGAGCGAAAGTGGTTATGCCAGGAATGGCGAACAAGCCTGTTGTAATTGTGGAGGGTGTCCGCATAGATCCTGTCATTATCGAACCGGTAACTCAATTACCGATAGTCAACAGCAAGGCGGTCCTGTGGAATTATGAACAAGTGACAGTGACTTACAAGGAGAAAGAGGTTAAAGAAGATGTTTGTGAAACCCATGGTTTGGCTCGATCGGGGAGATGCTTTGCCCCCGAAAAGTTGAGAAAAGCTAAGATCTCCAAAGACAACCCGGTGCTAGTGAAGAAAGTTCTGACCGAGGAAGAAGTAGAGGAATTCTTGAGAAAAATGAAAGTGCATGATTATTCCATTATGGAGCAATTGAGGAAGACACCGGCTCAGATCTCACTATTGTCATTATTGATCCATTCAGACAAGCACCGTCGAGCTTTGATGAAGATCTTGAATGAGACCCACGTTCCTGACAAAATCTCAGTAAACCACTTGGAAAAGATAGCTAACAAGATATTTGAGGTAAACAGAGTCACTTTTTCTGATGATGAGTTGCCTGTTGAGGGTACTGAGCACAATAGGGCCCTTTATCTTACGGTGAAATGTGAAGATTCCGTGGTTACTCGGGTACTGGTTGACAATGGTTCTAGTGCGAACATTTTCCCTCTCTCCACTCTGAACAAGTTAAAGGTGGATGATGAAAGAATTCACAAGAATAGTATCTACGTTCGGGGATTCGACGGTGGGGGGAAAGATTCAGTCGGGGACATAGTGCTTGAGCTTACAATAGGGCCAATTGAGTTTATCATGGAATTCCAGGTGCTCGATGTGGCTGTTTCTTACAATCTGTTGTTGGGTCGACCCTGGATTCATGCTGCCAAAGCAATCCCATCTACTATGCATCAAATGGTCAAGTTTGAATGGGATAGACAGGAAATTGTTGTGAACGCAAAGATAATTTGTGTGTTCCCAGTGACGCCATTGTTCTGTTCATAGAATTTGAAGACGACAAGGGGCCATGGGTTTATCAGGTTTTTGACACGGTATCGGTAGAGAAAATTCCAAAAGGGAAGTGTGTTCCAACTCTGAGGGTAGCTGCTGCATCAGTCATGGTAGCCGTTAAAATTTTGAAAAATGGTTTTGTACCGGGCAAGGGTTTGGGTGCATCTCTGCAAGGTATCGTACAACCGGTGTATCCTCCCAAAAACATGGATACATTAGGTTTGGGGTTCAAGACCATAGTTGTAGACGTGAAAAGAGCTAGAAAGTTGAAACAAAGGGCCTGGGTCCTACCAAAGCCCATCCCACGACTCTCCAGATCATTTGTCAGGCCTGGCACCAAGAAACACCTAGTAACAACAGTTCCCAGTTCTGTGGTCGGTCCTGATAAGGAGTTGCTTGAGAGGTTTGAGAAGTTATTCGACGAGGTGAACATGGTGGAAGCTGGAGAGGGTTCTAGCAAGGCGGATGTGCAATTTGTTGGGCTCACTGCAAATATTAACAATTGGGAAGCTACTCCTCTCCCCACCAGGAAGGAGTTTTGGTAGTTTGCTTTGATTTTCTTTCAGTTTATCTGGATTATTCCAGGGTTGTAATTCAGATTCTATGTTCTGTCCGTTTGGATGTATAAACCTTGTTATCTTTTAATTTTAATGAAATGCAATTTCCCTTTTTCTTCATTCCTGACAGTTTTATTTTTGTTTTTTTTTTCTTCCTTGTACAATTCTTTTTATGCTGGTTTCAATAACATGACATGCATGAGGAATCTTTCGCCCAATCTTAAAAGCCAATCTAATTCTGAAATAGTAATTCAAGAAATAGAGTGTGATGATGAATCGGAATATGATGAGGATGAGGCCTTTGAAGATATTAGTAAAGAATTAAGCCATTTTGAAGAAAAATCCAAACCTAACCTGAGTGATACAGAAGCAATCAATTTAGGGGACCCAGATAATATCAGAGAAACTAAGATAAGTGTCCATCTTGAACCTCAACTCAGGGGGGAGATAATTAAAGCGCTACTTGAGTACAAAGATGTCTTTGCATGGTCATATGACGACATGCCGGGTTTAAGCACTGACTTGGTGGTTCACAAATTGCCCACTGACCCAGCGTTCCCTCCTGTCAAGCAGAAGCTGAGGAAATTTAAAACTGATGTGAGTGTGAAGATCAAAGAAGAGGTCACCAAGCAGTTCGATGAAAAAGTTATTCGGGTCACTTGGTATCCCACTTGGTTAGCCAATATAGTACCTGTGCCAAAGAAGGATGGCAAGACCAGGGTATGTGTTGATTACCGTGATCTCAACAAGGCGAGTCCCGAGGACAATTTTCCACTGCCAAATATCCACATTTTGATTGATAATTGTGCCAAACACGAGATTGGGTCTTTTGTGGATTGCTATGTGGGCTATCATCAGATCCTAATGGATGAGTAAGATGTAGAGAAGATGGCATTCATCAAACCGTGGGGAACATACTACTACAGGGTCATTCCTTTTGGTTTAAAAATGCTGGGGCAACTTACATGAGGGCAATGACAACCATATTCCATGACATGATACACAGAGAGATCGAAGTTTACGTGGATGATGTAATCATAAAGTCTAGAAAGCAGTCTGATCATGTCAGAGATTTGAGTAAATTTCTCCAAAGGCTTCGCAGGTACAATCTTAAGCTCAATCCTGCAAAATGTGCATTTGGTGTGCCATCTGGAAAATTGTTGGGATTCATAGTCAGCCGTCGAGGTATTGAATTAGACCCGTTAGAGACAAAGCTATCCAAGAGTTGCCACCCCCAAGGAACAAGACTGAGGTGATGAGTCTATTGGGGAGATTGAATACATCAGCAGGTTTATTGCTCAGCTTACGACAACTTGTGAGCCTATCTTCAAACTGTTGAAGAAAGACGCTGCGGTCAAGTGGACAGATGAGTGTCAAGAAGCATTTGATAAGATAAAAGGGTACTTGTCAAACCCACCTGTGTTGGTGCCACCGGAACTGGGGAGACCTTTGATTCTGTATTTGACGGTCCTGGACAATTCCTTTGGTTGTGTATTAGGTCAGCATGACATCACCGGCAGGAAGGAGCAGGCCATCTATTATCTCAGCAAGAAGTTCACGTCTTATGAGGTTAAGTACACTCTACCTTGAGAGGACATGTTGCGCCCTAACTTGGGTGGCACAGAAGTTGAAGAACTATTTGTCATCTTACACCACTTACCATCTCCCGTTTGGATCCATTAAAGTATATCTTTCTGAATCCTATGCCCACATGGAGGCTCGCAAAGTAGCATATTTTGCTCACGGAATTTGACATCATCTATGTGACCCAGACTGCGATGAAAGCCCAGGCGTTGGCCGACCATTTGGCTAAGAACCCAGTGGATGAAGAATATGAGCCTCTGAAGACTTACTTCCCTGATGAAGAGGTAATGCACATTGATGAGTTGGAACCAGTTGGAGAGCCAAGTTGGAAACTTTTCTTTGATGGAGCTGCTAACATGAAAGGCATCGGGATAGGGGCTGTACTTATTTCTAAAACAGGGCATCACTACTATGTTACGGCTTAGCTTCATTTCTATTGTACTAACAACATGGCTGAGTACGAGGCATGTATTTTGGGTTTGAGGTTGGCCGCAGACATGGGTGTCCAGGAAGTCTTGGTCTTAGGAGACTCAGACTTTCTGGTTCACCAGATCCAAGGGGAATGGGAAACAAGGGATTTAAAACTTATACCATATCAGCAATGTTTACATGATCTTTGTTAATGATTTCGATCAGTAGAGTTCAAGAATATTCCAAGGATCCATAACAAAGTTGTTGATGCTTTGGCTACCTTGGCGTTAATGTTACATCATCCGGATAAGGCTTATGTTGACCCGTTGCATATTCGGGTCCATGATCAGTATGCTTACTATAATGTGGTGGAAGAGGAACTTGATGGTGAGCTTTGGTTTCAGGATATCAAGGAATATATCAGGATGGGGGTGTATCCATTACAAGCCACAGGTGATCAAAAGAGAATGATTCGGTGGTTGGCAAGCAGATTTTTCTTCAGTGGAGGGGCTTTGTACAAAAGGACTCCGGATCTTGGACTGTTGAGATGCATAGATGCTAGATAGGCCACAGCTACCATGACTGAAGTATATTCTAGAGTCTGTGGACCGCACATGAGTGGGTACGTACTGGCAAAGAAAATTCTCCGAGCAGGTTATTATTGGCTCACTATGGAGAGAGATTGTATCAATTTCCTGTGCAAGTGTCATCAGTGTCAAGTGCACAGAGATTTGATCCATTCTCCACCATCTGAATTGCATACAATGTCTGCACCATGGCCTTTTGTTGCATGAGGCATGAATGTCATTGCACCAATCGAGCCAGCAGCGTCCAACGGGCACATGTTTATTCTGGTGGCCGTTGATTATTTCACCAAATGGGTTGAAGCTAAAACTTTTAAGTCTGTAACCAAGAAAGTAGTGGTCGATTTTGTGCACTCAAATATCATTTGTCGGTTCGGGATCCCAAAGGTGATCATCACAGATAACGGTGCTAATCTCAACAGTCATTTGATGAAAGAGGTGTGTCAACAGTTTAGGATTACACATCACAATTCCACCCCATATCGCCCCAAGGTGAATGGAGCAGTCGAGGTAGCCAACAAGAACATAAAGAAGATACTTCGGAAAATGGTGGAAGGTTCCAGGTAATGGCATGAGAAGCTGCCTTTTGCATTATTGGGTTATCGCACTACTGTTCGTACTTGAGTAGGAGCAACTCCTTATTTGTTGGTATATGGCATGGAAGCAGCAATCCCCATGGAAGTTGAAATCCCATCCCTTCGGATTGTCGCTGAGGCCGGAATTGATGATGATGAATGGGTCAAAACCCGCATGAAGCAACTAAGTTTGATTGATGAGAAAAGATTAGCAGCAGTGTGTCATGGCCAGTTGTATCAATAGATAATGGCAAGATCATATAATAAGAAGGTGCGTCCACGGAAGTTTGAAGTGGGTCAGTTAGTATTGAAACGCATCCTTCCTCATCAGGTTGAAGCAAAAGGCAAGTTCGCCCCAAATTGGCAGGGGCCGTTTATCGTAACTAGAGTGTTGTCCAATGGTGCTTTGTATTTAACAGAAATAGAAGGCAAATGTGTAGAAATGGCCATCAATTCCAATGCGGTCAAGAGATATTATGTATGATTTCTTTATTTAAATTGTATTTGTTTGTACTTGGCATATTTTGAAGATTGGAATGATGAAGGTATTTTGTTCTGCTATCTAAACACTTTATCCTTTGTTATCCCTTTGAACCTTATTTATTTCCTTTCATACCCCTCTTTTGGAATCAGTACCAAAGATCAGAAGCGCAAGTGCGAAAGATGAGTAAAGGAAAAAGAGAAAAGAAAAGAATGAAAAGAGAGAGAAGAAAAAAAGACAGAAGGAAAGAAAAAGAAAGAGAAAAAAAAGAAGAAAAAGTGAAAGAAAAGAGAAAAAAAACAACAAAACAACAAAAAGGAAAAAAAAAAAGAAGAGAAAGAGGAAGAACAGAAAAGAAAAATCACAACAATACAGCAATTTCTATGACATGAACTACGTTCGACCTGATTCCTTTTAAGGATACATAGGTAGCCTCACGGTTCGGTCCCATCAAAATAAAAATCCAAAGTCCCCAAGCAAAGAAACTGGGGCAGAAGTTGTGTTTGTTGTAAGAAATCTGATCCCGAAAATTGTAATTTTGAACCCATTTGAATTGTTTTGAGCCTTGATACCCTTTATTTCTAACCCTATCCAAAAACCCACATTACGGTTCAAAAAAAGACCTTCTGATCAGTCTTTTAGAGATGCCAAGTCGAGCAAGTAGAAGTAATTCATATCAGGGGCAACACTCTGTTCCAAGCAGGAAAATGAAAAAATGAGAGAGTCTTATTGGTGAAAACCCTCACGGGCACCATAAGGCGACGCGAGCTGAGAGAAATCAAAAATGAGAGAGTCTTATTGGTGAAAACCTTCACGGGCACCTGGAGGCGAAAGTGAGTTGAGAGATGCACAAATGAGAGAAGTCTGCCGGTGAAAACCCTTCAGGGCACCGCATGTCAAACAAGGTCAAGGTTTTGGCAAAGAAATTGTGTTTTGAAGATCTTAGAGCAAAGTACGACAACTGAAAGTTGATCGGTTGGATAGATTGGGCCGATTAATCCGAAATGCATGTCATGATCATTGGTGCCAGCTGCTCCACTCAGATAAGTCCCTTTTCTTTTTCCCCTTCAGATAGTCTTCCAGTTTTGGATTTTTCTTATCCTTAGCTCTGAAAGTAATCACATTTTATTTCTTTTGGGTTTATTTCTCTAAGATCTTCCTAATGTCAATTCTGTTTAAGCAAATAAGAAGGAATTTCAAAGCTTACTGCCAACTTCCAAAGTTGCACAAGGCACAGGGCGTTCAAGGCATTGCTAGAGATAGTATGATGTGAAATGGGGTATAAAAGGTTAGTGGAAGTTCCATCAGTGAAAGGGTTTGGTAATTTCTTGGGAAATGCAGAGATTCAAACAGATGGATCAGAGATGTAACACAACGGTTTGGGTATCGAACACTCGGGTCATCCAAAGTCATGGGGGTTTGAAAGTCGATCGGGAAGTCAAGCACTTTTTGACCAGTTCACGGGAAGGCAGTCGAAATAAAGCATGACAGCAGGGAATCCACTTTCAGCAAGAATGCCACAAACTAACCATCATATTTTAAACTGACAAGATTTTTCTTCAATTGAAACAGGGGCAGAAAGTTTCGATTGTTTCGGGGAAACCCTCCGGGGGAGAAAAGCAAGCACCAGACAGGTTTGACTTTTGACTCTCAGGACCCTCCGGGAAAATGGGACCCAGTTTAAAATTAAAAACAATCATGAGTAGCATAATCTAGCATAAATGTACCCCAAAGGAATATAAGTTGGTTTCAAAGTTTGCATGTTTAAGATAGAATTCAATTAGGAGTTTTCAGGACCCTCCTAGATAATGGGGTGTAATTTTAAAACTTACTTGAATAACAAGACTTAGCATAAGATATACCTTCAGAAAACATAATTTAGCTTTAAAATTGTCATCTAAATAGGAGTTTGTCAGGACCCCTCCTGGATAACGGGATCTAGCTTTCAAATTCTTAGTAATATTTGGTAACATGATTCAATTTAACACTCACATATGTGCTCAGCTACCAAACTGGGGCAGAATATTTTCTTTGTTTTGTCTATTTTTGTTGAAATCAGGTACCCACTTGGAGAACAGGGAGAAGTAGTTTGAGTTCAGCAGTCAGGTGCTCACCTGGAGAACACGGGAATACATTCAAGTTCAGCAGTCAGGCGCCCACCTGGAGAGCACGGGAATACATTCAAGTTCAGCAATCAGGCGCCCACCTGGAGAGCACGGGAATACATTTCAAGTTCAGCAGTCAGGCGCCCACCTGGAGAGCACGGGAATACAGTTCAAGTTCAGCAGTCAGACGCCCACCTGGAGAGCACAGGAATACAATTCAAGTTCAGCAGTTAGGCGCCCACCTGGAGAGCACGGGAATACAATTCAAGTTCAGCAGTCAGGAGCCCACCTGGAGAGCACGGGAATATTCAAGTTCGGCAGTCAGGCGTCCACTTGGAGAAATGGAAAGCATCTCAAAGTATAACTCAAGTTTAGTGGTCAGGCGTCCACCTGGAGAAATGGAAAGCATCTCAAAGTATAACTCAAGTTCAGCAGTCAGGCGTCCACCTGGAGAAATGGAAAGCATCGCAAAGTATAACTCAAGTTCAGCGGTCAGGCGTCCACCTGGAGAAAGGGAAAGCATCTCAGAATGTAGTTCAAGTTTTTGGCAGTCAGGCATCCACCTGAAGAAAGGGAAAACATCTCAGATTACAATTCAAGTCGGTAACAAAGGAATTTCGCCGGGAGAATACAAGTCAACAAGGCAACAAGAAACACAAGAGCAAGTTTGAAGATATAGATAGGATTTTTGTTTTTGTAATGCATAGATCATAGTCTAGTCTAGTTTCTTTTTATTTTGACATGGTGTTATAAGGGGTTTCGTAAGCAGTAGCAGGAGCAACAGTGAAATCATAGCTTCATGGTAGTCCCAGCTACCAAAACTTTTCGAACTACACTGACCTGATTTCTTTATAGTCAAGGATATGTAGGTAACCTCAGAAGCAGGGTGCGGTCAAATCTTTCAAAAAATGCTTCCCGCGGAGTATTCAAGCGGGCAAAAATCGCTCGTATCCACTCACTTTATCTTTGCACGAAAACTCATCATGTTTTCGAGCAAAGAGGGGCAGCTGTGAGCACGTGATTTTTGCCCTATATAAATTACTCCCACAAATTCAAAACAAAAATAATTTTTTCTCATTATTTGCAAATTTTGTGGATTTTTGTGGCATTTTTTTTGTTAATTGTTTGCATTTGTCTGTGCATTATTATTTTTTGTTTAAATTGATGAAAAATACAAAAAATATGTTGCATTTGCATTTAGGATTTAATTTGGCAGTTGTAAGAATTAAGTAGTAATTAAGTTATTTTATAAAAAAAGGAAAATCACAAAAATAGTTATTGTGCACCTTTTTAATTTTAATTTTTGATTTTTGAGTAATTGTTCTTTAATTTATTAATTGTGGTAATTATTTAGTATTAGTTGGTCTTGTTTTATAGCTTAATTTAAGATTTTAGTTTTAATTTGTGAAAAAAAAACAAGGAAAAGAATTGTTTGAAAAATTAATTTGAAATTAGAGAATTGAAAAAAAAATAAGAAGAGAGTTGGATTTTGGGCTGCTTTAAATTAATTCACCCAAGCCCAATGTTTTTTTCCTTAAGAACCCGCCCAATACACGGGTCCAAACTGGTCGGTCTCTTTAATGTCCAAACGACAACGTTTAAAGTTTTAATTCCAATCCAATCTCAGCCTTTCATTTCAGATCATCCAACGATCCTAGAACTATCTCATTTGTCACATACTAATGTCCGAAAATATAGAGACCCTTCAGTTCCCCATCTCTCATCTCCCTCATCTCTCTCACGTCTCAACCCTAATACAACCCTAAGTCCCGCCATTTTCGAAGGAAGAAAGCTCCAAATAACTCCAAAACTCTCACCATCTACTCCCCAAACCCCTTCAGACGTTAATCTGGTGCCAATTTCCCCCAAAATGCCCAATCTTCACTTCAAGTCTAGATTTGAAAATCAGAAAGAAAATAACATTTCAAGACTCGACTTGACACAGAACTTTCGTTAAGCGATTGTTCTTGTTTAGAACAATTGATTAACGACGATTTTGGCTCGTCTTCATCGATCCATGGCGGATTGCATCAGTACTTTCTTTCTTTCTTTCTTTTCTTTTCGTCCTTTGTTTATTTTCTTTTCTGGTTTTCATATTTTCTTGTGATTTAAATTAGTTTAAGTCTAATTAAAATCAGTGGTTTTTAAGCTTTTAAATCATGTAATTAGATTAATTTTTTATTGGAATTTGTCTTTGTTTGATTTGGATTCCTGTTGGGTTTAATTCGGGCTTGTTAATTATTTTGGGGCTTTTGTCAGCCTTTGCTCAATTTGTTACCAGGCTGATTTTTGATTAGTTTCAGGGCCTTGGGTAAGGTAGACTTAGGGGCATTAGAAGCCCGTCTCTGTTTAGAGCCCAAAGGTTTTGGGTCAAGCTTGGTCTGTTTGGTTGCTGAGGGTAAAAACAAGAAGACTTAGAGGTTAATTTGGAAAATTTGGGGTAGAGAATCTTTTGATAACTGTCTAGGAAGCTTCCTAGAAGCTGAAAAAAAGGCCTTACTTGGCCAGCAAGTCAGAAGTTTAGGGATTAAGCAGCAAAAATAAGAATTGGAAAGGGACTAAGGGGGTAAATATTAAAATCTGAAAGCTGCCCTACTTCCTGGCCTATAAAGGCATGCTTTCTTGTATTGAAAGGCAGAGCTTAATAGATAAAAATTCTGAAAAAATACAAACGGCTGCAAAAAATTACTATTTCATTGAGTTTCCTTGGTGATTTCTTAGATTTCCAACTCCTGAATTGAATTCTAACTTCTTTGAGGGTTGAAATGACTTTATTTTGAGAGTTTTAAGAGATAAAAAAATACAGAAATACAAAATGGCTGATTTTTACTGTTTCATTGGGTCTCTTCAGTGATTTGTTTTGAATTCTTTTCAATTTCTGAAACAATCTGGACTCATCCGAGTATAAAATGGGTTCAATCTGGTCGTCAAAGTTGGTTTAAAGCTTGCTGGGCTACTGTTTGATTGGAACTGTTGTTGCTGCAACTCATTCTTGGTTGGAGTTGATTTTAATGGTTGTTTTGCTGCTTAACTGCTGTTGATCTCACCGTTCCCTTACTAAAATTCTGTATTTCTTTTGGCTATATCCCGGTATCTACTTTGAGCCTCAATGTTGTGAAGTGAACTTGAAGATTGAAATGAAAAGCTGAATTTGAAGCATGACATTTCATACTTTGCTGATTTAATAGTCTTGCTCTGATTTTACATTCGAAATCTCTTTGTTGTCTTAATGGATTGAATTCTGGTTTAAGTAAATGAGTGTTATTAGTATGTTTGGCATAAGGCTATTATGAAACTTGGGTCACACTTTGGCCATTTGAGTTGGTAGTTGGACTTTGGTATTATATAATCGAACTTTAGCATGATTCTGAATTATTATGGATGCCTGATTAGCATTAGGTTTAGTCAAATTTGGTTATATGTTGTGTTCTCATTATTCTGAGTTTTAATTAAAACTTCTGGCTACATTTAAGTTTAGTCATCAGATCTCTTTGCTGGGAAATTTATTGAGGTTGTTGTCAGCTTATTTCAAATGCTGAAGTCGAGCTTTGTTTGAGTATAAAAGGCTACAGGGTGAGTTAGAATGGGTGTTTGCATGTCAACTCCATCTTTGATTTTGGTACTCATTGCTTGAAGAATGAGTTTAAGCTAGATTTCTTTTAAAAATTCCAATAACTAGCATGTTGTCTTGTGTGGATTGAATGTTGTTAGTACTGAAAGGTTTTGGTTTGAATTTCCATGAGGAATAAGCAAGTCCAGTTGTATTCGAATCCAAAATAGGCATCTGATAAATCTGCAATCAAACAGTTGTACCTGATAGTGTTAAAAAGTAGCTTGATATATTGATTACTGATTGTTAGGGAAATCTGTTAGCATGTGGCTAAATGTGAAAGAATCACTTGCTTTGGTTAAGGACTCGATCTGGAGTCTTGCTTTCCACTAATGCCCAGTTTTCCCCAAGGATTTGGGCCCACGATTGGGCCTGAGTTGGAAATCAGCTGCCTCTCTTTGTGTTCATGCATCCATTCATTCTCGCTACTGACCCGCCTTTTAAAAGTAGTTCAATTTTTTGTCCAAAGCTTTGATAAATTTTCTCCTTTTAATTAATGAGACTTTCCAAAATGAAATCGAGATATGCCATAATGACCAATTGCATAAAGAATGTCCCTCACTTTATAATCTAGCAACCCCCTTAGGTTAGAATAATTCGGGGCACGCCATGCAAAAAAAAAAAATCACAGTTGCATGGCCCTCGTTTTAATTAATTTTGTTTAATCCTTAGAATTCGAGGCGCGCCATTTAGCGAATTTTCATGGCCCTCGCAAAGTTGCTAACGCGCAGTTGCTTTAGGCGCGTTATTTTAATAACTTACCTCCCTAAACTCGGGTGCGCATTTATGTGACCCAAATCCAAATCTCAACATGTTAGATAAAATATGTCGTGGACCGCAGGTGCTTTTATGTGACGTGGTTCAAGACGTGTTTTAGATGACGTTGAATTTTTTTCCTAAAAATTAATTAAATATAGCGGTTAAAGTTAAAATTGAACCATAGGTTTAAACATGTTCTAAAATCATATAATAGACCAATTATAACAGTTGAGCGACCATGCTAGAACCACGGAACTCAGGAATGCCTAGCACCTTCTCCCGGGTTAACAGAATTCCTTACCCGAATTTCTGTGTTCGCGGACTGTAATACAGAGTCGATCTTTTCCTCGATTCGGGATTTGAACTGGTGACTTGGGACACCATTAAACTATCTCAAGTGGTGACTCTGAATTTTAATTGAAATAAATCCCGTTTCGATTGTTTTTTAATTGAAAAAACTCCCTTATACTCCTTTACGGGGGTGTTAGAAAAAGGAGGTGTGACAGGTTGCATGTTTTATCCCGGCCTTAACTAATCCTTCTAGTATGTACCTCTTTTCTTTTATTTCTGCCTCTCTTTAATCACTCTTGATTTTTTTATTTTATTTCTACCGCTCTTTTATTTTTTGGCATTCTCTTTTCTTTTCTTTTTTATTTTGTTTTTGTCACTCTTTTATTTTTTGTCTCTTTTTTTTCTTTTTTTTTCCCACTCTTTTCTTCTTCTTTTTTTTCACTCAATTTTTCTTTTTTTCAGTTTATTTTTCACTCAATTAATTTTATTGCTATTATTGAATCCGATGGGGATTGCCTACGTATCATGACACCATATGAATCAAATCTTGCGTAGTTCAGAAAAATCAGGAATGAAGTAAATAAACTAACTCTCTCTTTTACTTTTTATAACACTCAAACAATGAAAGCGTTTAAAAAGGAACTCTTTTTTTTTGCATTTCGTTTTTTTTATTTATTGAATATTCGGAAGAAAGTCTATTAAAGAGGAAAGAAATATTTTAGAATTTTTTATTTTGATTTTGATTTATTTGAATTTTTGGAAAAAGGACTTCTAAAAAGGTAGAATTTTTTTTTTTTTTTTTGGATTTTGATTTGTATTATTTCTCTTTTCTTTTTTGAATTTGTAGGAGAAAGATTCCTAAAGAATGGAAAAACATATATTTTTTTTTTGAATTTTGATTTTATTTGTTTTCTTTTTTTTGAATGAAAGACTTCCAAAAGAAAGAAAATATTTTCGAATTTTGGATGTTGCCTCTTAGTTTTAGAAAGAGGGGCTTTTAAGAAAATATTTTGGATTCCTTAGCTTTTTTTTAAAATTTACAAAAGTATTTCTAAAGAAAAACGATAATATTTTTGGACTTCAATTTTTTATTTTTTTAATAACATTTACAAAAGAAAGACCTTTAAAGAAGGAAAAGAATAATTTTTTTGGATTCTTTTTTTCTGATTTGTTTTTGGCATTTTTTGGAAAAAATACTTCAAAATAAAGGACATCCGTATTTTGGATTTTGATTTTTGATTGATTTTTCTTTTTTATTTCTTTTTTCCGTATGAAAGACTTCAGAAAGAACGAAACTATTTATTTTGAGTTTAATTTTTTTTTGAATTTTCTAAGGAAGTGCTTCTAAAGAAGGAATTAAAGGAAAATATTTTTTAGATTTTTTAAAAAAATTAGGGCCAGAACCGATGAGGTTTGCTACGTATCTCATTTCCGGTGAGAATCATACCTGCATAGTTTGGTCAGTTTTGACGGAACAAGGAAAACATGGCACTTGAAAATTTTGGATCATTTTGAAATGACTTTTTTTTTACCTCATAATTTCGGCAGAGTTTCGGAATTTTCAAATACCTACCTCACTCTTGGTTTTTTTTCTTTTTCTTTTTATTATTTATTTTTTATTTTTTCTTTCCTTATTCTAGAAGCTGGTCAACATGCTAGCCGAAACAAACTGATAATCAAGTAGCACGTAAGATGTATCATGATGGCCTTTTTAAATTGGGTACATTTGTCCTAGACGGACTCAACCCCTGTGTTGAGTCCCCAAAGTCAAATGCACGTGATGCAAACAAGCGTTCATACTAGGGATCCGCCATGAGACTATGTTATTCTAGGTTTAAAACCTGGGTGTATTATTCTAGACCTGGCTTACCCGAGCGGACAGCTCGAACCGGAGGGGGAGGGGGACAACGTACCGGAAATACACAAGTTTCACCTCGTTCTAAAATTGGGATACGACTCTAATAGAAAAGAAGTCACGCAAAGCGCACGTTCCCAGAAGATTTAGAAGACTCAGAGAGAAGAGGGTTTCATAACAGTTTATATACAGTTTAGTCAATATCAAAGCGAAAAAAGTAGCATTTAGCACATTAGGCTCAAACACGTAAAAATCAGATAATAAATAAAAGACAACTATAATAGTTATTCTAAGCTCGAATTCTGAATCCTGAACCAGAAGTTCTGGGTTCTTATCCCCAGCAGAGACGCCAGAGCTATCACACCTCCTTTTTCCCGAGGGGAGATAGGGGGTTTTTCTAATTTAAGTGGCATAACCGAAATGAGATTATTTATTTAATTTCTGAGTCGCAACTTGGAATAATTATTGGTGTCCCAAGTCATCGGTTTATTTCAAATCCCAAATCGAGAAAAATTGACTCTATTTTTTTGTCCACGAACACAAAAGACTGGGTAAGGAATTCTGTTAACCCGGGAAAAGGTGTTAGGCATTCCCGAGTTTTGTAGTTTTAGCACGGTCACTCAACTATTAATAATTGGCCTCATTATCTGATTTACTACATATTTTAAACCTATTGTGTATTTTTATTTTTATAACCGCTTTTATTTACTTAACCATTTTTTCGATTTATGAAATTTATTTGAACTAGTCACGATGTCGTGCACTCGTTGTTTTTGTACATATTGCGAATCGCGTCACATGAAATGCACCCGCGATTTACAACATATTTGTTTTAATTATTGTTTGAAGTTATGATCGAGTCACGTGAAACACACACTCGAATTGGGAATTATGTATCACGATCATGCCACGGAAATCGTATCCATAGCCGCGATGATTTATTAATCGCACCTAAAGCAAGCTAAGATGTTCAAAAGTTGCTTATTTTACTTAAGGAGGTGTGTCAGGCATAATTCTTTTGGGCCAAATTTCTTTATCTTTTCGTTAAAATTATTTCCAGCATCCGTCATCCCTAAACCAAACTTAGTCTCAAAATCCGTTGAGCACTACAATATTATTCTCTAAGCCTAAGCATTCAAATCTAATGAAGCCTAGTGCAGTATATCAAAGATCTATTTTAACTAGTAAATAAACTTGTTGCAGCATGATTTCAACTAAAAATATTCAAACATTAAGCAAAAGAAATGTACTTAATTAAAGCTTCTATAAAGAAAAAGAAAAGACATAGGACATTTACAGCAAAAATATTAACTCGTTACTATGTGCTAAATAAACAAAGAACATTTAAAATTCTAATGGCTAAATATTCACAGTCCACCACAAATTCCCAACTAATCACATGGCCATCACTATTTAATTTTGAACTTAATCAAAATAAACAAATTACTTAATAGTCACATAATTAATTCAAGTTATAACTCAATATCAAATCTAATAAGCAAATCCAAACAAGAAATCATCTACCCGACCATAGGAATAGGCATAATATAACAAAAGTCACAACAGATCTACTATTATATTGAAAACAATAGATTAAAAATGGATCTTTTGATTAGCTTTCAATGTTTGCAAGAGCTTCCAACAAATATACAAAGAGGAGCCTCTGACGAAGCTGAGAGCGTACGGTCCAGCCAACTGAAAGCCACGCCGGAACCTCGATGTCAAATCGAATCTGGCTCAAACCCAATTACACGCTACCTTGGGGAAGAATTACGATGGTTTTAATGGTGCTTATTGCTGTATTTTCCAGCTGGGTTCGGCTGTAAAATATTGCTATTTTGGAGCTAGTTTAAAGGTGTTTTGGAGGTGAATTTCATGGCTGGTTCGGGGAGGAGAGTTGCTGCATTTTCTCAGCAACTTTGGAGATGAATATTGGTTGTTATGGAGGTGAGTTTTGGGGCAGATTTTGGGGTATTTTAGATCTGGTTTTCAGCTAGTTTTGGGATATTTCAGAGGCGTTTTAGGCTGAAATTTGGGGATAGTTTTCGGTGTTGAACAGATGTGAGTTTATGGTGTTGCATTTTTTCTGAGAAAGAAGAAGAAGACCAGCCGCAGAGACATTGCTCTTGGCCAAGAAGAAGAAGAAAGTCCCTCTCTCTAGCTGTTTCGTCCTCTCTCTATCTCTCTTTTTGTCCGTTTGTAGCCTATGTTTTTCTCTCGTTATTCCTGTCTCTGTGTATGTGTGAGAGGTGAGTGAAGAGAGTGTGG
This sequence comes from Nicotiana sylvestris, assembly GCF_000393655.2. Lineage (NCBI taxonomy): Eukaryota > Viridiplantae > Streptophyta > Magnoliopsida > Solanales > Solanaceae > Nicotiana > Nicotiana sylvestris. The sequence continues at coordinate 87,834,572 of NC_091064.1, read as the reverse complement.
AGGTGAGAGTGTGGAGGTGAGAGTGAGGAGAGTCTTTTCATGGAGGAAGGTTGTCCATTCTCTGTTGTTTGAGCCAGAGGTCCAAGAAAATCCTCGAGGGGAGGAAACGGCGCTGGTCTCTTTTCTAAAGGGGAAGGGATCTGATTGTCTTCTTTTAGGGTTTGGGAAAGGGTTTGGGAAGGTGAGTTCAATGAGAAGGGGGTCTTGGGCCGGCGGGTCAGACGAGTTGGGCGGATTTAAAATGACTGGGCCGTTGTACATTTGGCCCAGTGAATTCAACACCAAAAGAAACCCCCTTCTTTTCTTTCTTTTTTCTTGATTTTAAATTCTAACAAATTAAAACCTAACTTAAATCTAATTAGCAAAATTAATTCTATTTATATATTAACAAATGCATGTAAAATTTTAAAAAATATTTTATTTGATTTTTATTTATTAATTTCTAACAATTAAAGAGTGACTAATTCCTAAAAATTTAAATTAAACCTAAGATATTAAAATGTGATAATTTTTATGGTTTTTCTTATGATTTCAAAATATTAAACATGCATTAAATGCAACTAAATAAAGAAAAAATCTTTGTAGACATGTGATTTTTGACACTCCCCAAGATTTTACATATTTTATCATTTAAATACTTAGTTTAGGCCTAATATCGCTATTTCAACTAATTTTGACTCTTTTACTTTATTTTATCACAAAAATAAAAATTACAAAAAAATAGTTTAGTTTATGTATCTTTCATAAATTTAAATAAAAAATATACAAAATAGTACCTTATTTTTATTTTTATATAATCTTGAAAATACAAAAAATAGTTCATGTTTTAATATAGTTTAGTTTAATTAATTAAGATTAGTTTTATATTTTTATATTATAAATTGTATATTTAGAAGGAAGAGTTAGTTTTGGGTCTCTTTACGAGGAATTTACATATAATACAACTCTTTAAAGACGTATTTATATTTTCTACGACTGCTTTAATAAAATTATTTTTAGTACAACTTATTTTAAAATCATGCAACTTTTTAATTCCTAAAATCTCTCCTTTATATTCTCTCACTTTCTGATTCTCACTGGGAGCTACAATATATAAGCAAATGAACTTTAAACTCACTTCTATTCATTCTCTTACAAGTAAAAAGAAAGCTTAGAATGAGTAGATAATTTTAACTCATCAATATTTTAAAATTACCTGCGGCATCTTGTGTTGAAGCAGTGATTATTGTTCCTCTATATGTAGATTTTAGAAAGTTGCCATCAACAACGACGATTGGTTTGCAATACTCCCACCCTTTAATCGATGCATAAATAGCTACAAATAAATACAAGAATGATCCATCATCAGTTTTCTCTAATCTATATGCGGACTCGGAATTTGTATGCATCAACATGTACAGGGAGTTAGGAAGCTCTATATATGATTTGCTTGGGTTCCCTCGCACTATTTCAAGAGTCTTCTCCTTCGATCTCCAAGCTTTCATATAATTCACGTCGAAACCATGAATTTTTTTCATGTCTCGCCTTACATCTGCTGGAGTATACACAGTCTTCGAATCAACGCGTACTTATCTTGTATAAAATATCCTATGAAATCTGATGTAGCGTGACGTTGTGTATACATTCGTACTTCGACCCCACAGTTGTGAACATTATTGAACTTCATCACTTTAAATATCTTAGTTTTGTTCAGTCTGAAAGATACAAAATTCCAAGTACACATGTCGTCCACGCATACGAGACAATACCTGTTGGAAGAAAAATATGATATACTGAATATGAAAACATTATATTTTATACCTATAAGCAATATAATATATATAGTAACTTAACATTTAATATTTTGCTACTAGTTCTATCTAATTAATACACGCATACATATTTTCAATATACTATATACATGTTTTAACATTTCAGTGTTGCAAAGAAGAAATTTACATAACAATACTAAATATACCTTTTTGTACAGGAACTCTGAACTCTGAACTGAAAATTCTCACGGATTGCGCAGTGTTTCATAACACTTATAATGGTTTCTTTGTCTTGGTATAACTGACCTTCTTCAATGTTTTGATTTGATGGGTCTCGAATTATACTATGTTGAGCTTCATCTATGCCGTCAAATTCTTGCCCGTTACATATCACCCCTGTTGCTCCATTTTCCAGCAAATATGGTATATTTAAATCATATACGCGATGTGATGATGTCGCAGAACTGTTTGGATTCACATATTCTCTGTCGACTGCATTGTCCTTGAATGTTATGCATAGCGGATACGAAGTGATCTCTGTCTTTTTCATCTTTAAATCTATATACAGTTGTACATTCATATCGTTTGATATGGAAATTGGTGGACCCTTCCTGAACAATATACTTAATATCAATCAACTTTGTACAACTCCCCCCTTTGATTTACTTCGATATTGTCGTGACCAACTCTTCATAATTGCAGCTCGAATTGATCAAAATCCCTTCGGCATCAAATTTAACATATCTGCGATTGTCTTGCCAAACACCATTGTATTGAATCAAAATTGATACATTCACCATTGGTTCTTAGAGTACAGTATCCTACCTTAGGTATACAAATATGGAGATTTACAAAGAAAATATGCAATAATCGATAGTTTTCATACCAGGAAGAGAATATGCAACTACGGCTATTACCTATTTTTGGGGAATATGGAGGGTTTGTTCTGAGGTAGTGTTGTAGTGGTAACCTAATAGGTTTATATTGATAATTAATAATTAACAAATTAGAGAATATTTAGGGTCTAAATACCTAAATATACGCTTACCAAATATCCTAGAAAAGTTACATACATTAAGGATCGCATGACATTCACCTTAAATAGGGGAAGTTACCTTATTTTTAGATTATATATATAATATATATGTTGTACAATTTGTAATTCAAACCAAGTTGTATATTATGGAATATTTTTCAAATCCTTAAGTAATTATGAAATAAAATTTTGGCTTATATGCATGGGTAAGGATCACTTTTAGCCCACGCCAAAGCTAGTTATATCCGATAGCCGTAAAAGTATATAAAATTTATATATTTTTTGTACACTAGTTTTAGAATGCGTGCATTATACGTATACTTTATATTAGTGAGTGTATGCGGCGAAATCAAAGGACCTGATTTCTCACTATCAAGCCACTTCGGAAGAATACCTCGAGACCCCGAGGATGTGGAGCTGCGACCGAGTCCTCTCCCTCGGGGCTCGTCAGGGCCCGACTCAAAGAAGACGAAGGTCGAGGTTAGAGCATAAGGGGAAGTTCCCAAAGCACACGACTAAGTCTGACAGAGCCGACCTATCCAGGGCCTATGCCGAAGCGTCACGTCTAGCCGTCCCATCTCCATACTTTATAATTAATGCATGTTGTACTATATCCAGGCTCCTTTCTATTTAAAGGGAACCTACACTACTTTGTAAAGGGCTGATGTTGCTCCAACTATTCTCCACCAGATCAATAATATCTTTCTCTCTCTCTTTTCTCTCTAACTTGCTCGTCCTTACTAGCTCGAGGCTACCCTTAGCGCTTGTTGCTTTCATACTTGTTCTTCATTTATTGTTTGGTATTGGCCATAAAGAGCCTTGTTTGATCATACCTTAACTGTTATTCCATTTCCGACTACCCCTGATAGCTCAAGCTCGAGCCAGATATTGACCTCGAGGTCCTTCTTCGACTAGTCCGAGGCTCGGGTTGCAGGCATCTCAATTTTATTATTGTCCCATTTTAGCTTGAATCTCTTCTTTAAACTTCATGTTCTTAGCATCTACTGCTCTAACAACTAGCATAAAAATAGATCATATATTTTTAGAGCCCTATTTACAAATTTAATTGTTGTTACCATTTTCACGGTAAATAATTTGGCGCCCACCGTGGGGCTAAAAATAATAGTGATTATTTTCTTACTGGTTTCATTGCAGAAATGCAAGTTATCTTTCGCACTTTTTCTTGTCCAAGATCTCTTGATTTCAGGTCGAAATGTCTGGCTCGGTAAACGGGGTTAAGAACGACTACCTCGAAAATCACGGAGAAAATGGTATGGCCATTCCAATCGTTGGCGCGCCACCGCAGAACCCCGATAACGCACCTAGACCGATTCCAGCGGATACAGTTTCGCAAGACGCGCAGCGGGTCGACTTAACCTCGCGTACCAACGGAAGCATACAACATGGCGACCAACAGGAAGCCCAAAAAACCCCAGCCCGGGAAAAATAGGAAGTTAGTCTTCATGTTATTTTTGAAATGTTGCAGGCACAACAGTTGGCCATTGCTCGGTTACCAAACCATTCGAAGACTCCCAGCACAGCAGCGCCGGAAATAGCTCCCCCCCACCGAACAAGTACCTAAGAGATCAAGCAATAACGGATCGGTAACCAACCCTGCCATAGCAAATGTGCTTGGGGATCTAATCAAAAGGATCGAATTAGGTTCATGGAAGTTCGTGCAGTGGCTATTCCCCGAGGAAGCGGCCCCGGAACCCATTCCAATGAAGCTCAAAATGCCAGAACTCTCTAGGTACAACGGGACCTCAGATCCCAATGAACACATCACTGTCTATACGTGCGCGGAAAAAGGTAACGACCCAAAGGATGATGAGATCGAGCTCGTCTTATTGAAGAGGTTCAGGGAAACACTCTTGAAAAAAACCATGATGTGGAGTCATAACCTAGCACCCGACCCCATAAAATCGCTTACTATACCGGCAAATTCCTCCATAAAGGCACACGCCGGTGCCATCAAAGCAATGACGAGAAAGCCCGACATGTCTAAGGCCGAGCAAAGGGAGAATGAAATGCTACGGGGATTCACACCTCATTCCCTAATAGGACGAATGGGATTACCCCGGTCTCGGATGACTGGGCAATACAGGGCTTCACTCAAAGGCTAAACAAACCAAGCCCGATGATTTTAGGGCAGTTCAAACAAAACTTGATCAGATACCCAGCCAAGATTTGGTCGGATGCCCGTACCCGGCATCAGTCACAAATCAGGGTCGCGGATGACCATCCGAGAGCCTCCTCGGGCTCATCATACCCAAACAGGCTCCAGGCAAAGAAACCTATGCCAAACAGAGGGAGGTACCGCCCGTGCGCCGCAGATAGGAGGAACGCCTCGAGATGCAGTCTAACTCACAACGTTCGGAGAATGGTCCGAGGACGATATCCTCGGGGAACCGTTAACAAAGCCAGATTCGATGAGGTCGCAGGGCCGCAAGGGCGACTCGCTTATTAGAGTACATTTCAACATCGCTATACCAAACATCGTGTTCACCGTAAGCGAAACCAGGGACGTCAAATGGCTCAGACCAATTCGGCATAATCCCTTTAAAGGAACCACAACTTGGTGTGTGAACTGTATAACGTACACGACCACGGAGCCGAAGGTAGCCACCAGCTCCGAAGGAAAGACGCCAAACCGCTCAACAAAAGTCACCGTCGAGAACTGATGAGCAACCAAATTCAAATTCAGTCCCCAGTATGGAAGGCGTCTAGGAGGAACGAAGCAAACGGGCCGCAGCGCATTACCACGATAATGGAGGAACGATGACCCTTTCCAAGAATTTGTAAAAGGGAGAGCAAGATTTCTCGTCACCGGAGAAAGGCAGACCTGGGGATGTGCCCCTAAGGACACCCTTACATTTAGCAAAAAGGGTACCGAGACCTCGTCTCCACCTCACAATGACGTGCTGGTAACCTTCTTCCTCACTCAATCCATTTTTATAAAACATGTGCTTATAAGTTCAGGTGGCTCGATCAATACTGTCGGGCCAAAGATGATAGGGCGGATAGGACCGTCGGGTCAAAACGCAACCACTTCTTGAATCTTTGGCAAATTTCAAACGGCAATCGCTATGACAAGGAGAAAGACCATTCTCTCAGTACAACATGACTGACCCAGACCAGAACGCCAAGTTCCACATCATCAAAGGAGATGCAAGGCACGAACGCCTTATTCAGATGACCACGGGCGCATCGCCCGAAGATAGGACAGTCCCTACTTTACCAGAAGGATGAAATTCCACACAAGGGACGGAATTAAAACTGCCAGCAGGAAGCAATACGCGACAAGGGGAGATTCCGCATCACATGACGCATCGCCAGCACCAATATCTCCATTCTCGAAAAAGTCAAAGGGTAAGCAAACCACATCTTCGGCCAAGCCCGATTAAACACAGCGGAGGGCTGTACTAGAGTCCACACCCCGAAACAGCAAGAACATATCAAACCTCGGAACATTGCCTGCACATCCCGCGGTAAAGAAAAACTACCTCCCTCCCTCATTATTTTTCACTAACCTATATGCAGACACCCGGCCAGGGCGTTCGGAAGTTCTAACTCTACCCGAAGACCCCAAGGCCTTAACAGAACCCGCCATGCTCTTTCCCCTCGGCCGGACTTCCACCCCGAAGAGGGTCTCCCTAGCAAGGTTCTTAGTAGAGCAACGTACCCCCTGAGGAGGATCCGACAAGATCACAATCCTTCTTTTGCAATCAAACAATGAAGGACACCCCCCCTTGAAGGCGCCGTCCGCTTGGAAGGGCCGAGGAATGGCAGACTAAGTTTCAATAGGGAATCACGTACCGGACCAAACGGTCCAAGGAGCCGCGCCCGCACAGGCTGAGCTTACAACAATGAAACGATATGTATTTACGCCAAGCAATAAAAGAATATTTTTCAACATCTCATACTCCAAAAAGGAAATTTCAGCATGCTCACGGCAGGGATCCCTCCACCAAATGCGTCCCGAAATACTCGGAGACTTAGCGTCAACAATTTGGCACCCGCATGACCTGAGGGTTGGAACTCCGGGCTCATGAAACCCCAACAAGGTAACTCCCAACTCACGAATAACGGCCTTCGAGCCTAAGTAAACTCGATGACTCGGAGACTGTCTCCAATCGCCGTACATTGGAAACCCCGAGGCCTTAAGACCCCGAGCCTGCAGACTCTGTATAACCAGATCTATCCTACATAGCAACAAAAACTGTAAGACCTCAACAGGCATGACAAACTGTAAGACCTCAACAGGTAGGACAAACTGTAAGACCTCAACAGACATAACAAACTGTAAGACCTCAACAGACATGAAAATTTTGCAAGACCTTACTACAGGCATAAAACTCAATCCTGAAGTTTAGGACATACGTCTCATTTGTAAGAATCCTGAAAGGGCATACCCTCGGTGTAGACGCCTAGACTATTACTCGGGATAAAAAATGGCTCCGGCCAAACACATATGACTACGGTCAAAACCGCTGCACCGGCCAAATTAACACGACTCGGGGACGCCTGACTGTCGCTAACAAAATCGCAGGCCATTACTTCGAATATACTTTGAAAAGAACCAGTTAAAATAGGTTTCCCTCAATAGGCAAATGAGCTTCGACCATGTCAGCTCCAAATCACAAGGCTTCGAGCTACTCAGCCTACGAGCTAAGAACCTTCTGAGGTGCTCGAACATCACAGCTAACGACTTGAAATCAAGATTCTTCCCAAACCGAAGACGGGTCAAGCAAAATCATTTCAAAAAGACCTTAAAGAGAGAAAAACAAAGCCTACAAAATTGCCACGGGTAAAAGCGTAAGAGCCATTGTCGCCAGCTGATCGAGGCCAACCCTGCACTACTATTGAGTAGAGAGAGAGGTAGAAGGAGCTTTTACCCGATGAGGTCGAGATCGATTTCCACAGGGAGCTAGATATTAGAGTTGAGTGTCTATCTAAAGTGGCGTTGCGTATTTTCTCTTAATTGCACTTCTACATATTTTTGGTTTTGATTATGATTCTAATTTTATAATGCTACAATGCTAAATTAAGCTAAATAAGACTAAGGTTAAACTATTGCTAGTTGTTCAAATGATTAAAAGGCACTAGGGTAGCGACTTTCGCCTAGGTGGTCAATTGACGGATTTTTGAGTCTAAAGCTACATTGTCACATTTGGGAATATGATATAACCATTGCACGATTCTACTCACTCTATACCTCTCAGAAGTTCGAGTGATTTTTCCTGAATTGACTTTCTCAATACCAATTGGGTATACAAATTTGCACAAGCAATCAAGGTTCAAGTCGGGTATTACTATCTCTAGGTTTAACCCTTTAATTGGGGCTATCAATCTCTTGAGTACGCCCCAATTCCTTGTTGGACTAATTTCATGGACTTAGGATCTCTTTATCAAGAAGAGCCAAAGTCTACTAGGAATAAACTAGTGTTTGCAACCACTAATTCATAATCAAAACCCTAAGTTAGCCCAAATATCAAAGACCCATAGACAATCAAGCATCAAAATAAAGACCCATCAATTACCCACACTAGGGTTGAGCCACAACCCTAGCTTATGGGTCTAGCTACTCATAATTAGAGAAGAAAACAAAGAAATAGATGAAGAAGAACTCATATAATTAATTGCTAAATTAAACTTGAAGAGTCAATGTTGAAATTAAGCTAAAATTACTCAAAATAGGTAAAAGGAACGAAGTCACGAGCGCAACTCTCAGTACAAAACTATCTGATGACATAAAAATGGGAAAAGAATCTATTTATACTGGCTAAAAATCTTGGACCAAAATACCCCTGCGGGGCTAGTGCGGCCGCCCTAAGGCTCTGTGCTTGAATAATCAGCTCTCTGAACTTGGGCAATGCGGACCGCACAAAGTCGAGTGCGGCTGTAGTGGCTACTATTGCGGTTCTCACAAAAAGGAATGCGAACTGCATTGACCTTCATCCTTCAAAACACCACCTCTCTGAACTTTGGCCGCACGAAATCAAGTGCGGCCGCAGTGAACTCAATGCGGACCGCACAAAACCCTTTTGTGGTCGCATTGCCTTTTGGCCTGAAAAGCAACCTCTCTGAACTCCACTTGTGCGGACCGCACAGAATGGTGTGTGGCCGCACTGGCCCTGTTTGACTGAACTTTGTCTTGTCTTGGTACTTGTGCAAGTTTCATTCCTTTTTGAGTTGGTTTTTGACACTTTGTCTCCGTGTTGATAAACCTGCAATCAAGCACAACTTGTGAGCCTTTGGGACTGTTTTGTACACATTTCTAATCAAAACTTAAGCAAGAAAGAGTGTAAAATGCATCATATTCCCTAGTTATCAACTCCCCCAAGCTTAAGCTTTTGCTTGTCCTCAAGCAAACAAAATAAGACCCACTCCTTAAGAGAAAATCCAAGAAAATTCAGCTATCCTAAAGTGACATTATCTAGCATCAATTAGGACTAACAATTGCCCTCAATATAAATGAATCATTAACAACATTTACTCTTTTAAACACCATGGATTAAGTGTGACACAAGAGCATCAAGGGTTGACTCAACACATCAAATAACTCTTTCTATTACTTTGGTCATTGTGGAACCCAAACTCACACATCCTCAACTCTCCCTAAGCAAACATCACCTTTAGGATAGTGGCACGCAGAACGAGGTTAATGGAAACACACTCATCTCTCTCAAGGAAAAGTCATAAGTCCGGCTCTAAGTACCATATGCTTTCCCCTTATGTGAGTCACCACTAATGTAAGCTTCATTCAACTGAAGATCATATAGGGCTTTTGTAGAGACATAGTGAAGGCTTTTGGTTTAGGGTAGGAAATGTTTGGTCTAGGTAGGTTCCATCTTCCATTTAGCACTTTTTTTGCTTCATTTTGGCACACATTCACTTGACTTTTTGAGTCATTTCACTTCTTTCTAAGGGGTTAGAGAGACACACTGTTACTCTTTCTTGTTTATTTCAAATCTTTTCTCCTTTCTCAACTTTCCACATCTTTCATTCTTTGCTTTTCTTGAATCCCTTTATTCATTTCTATATTGAACATTCTTTTTGTCTTTTTGCTTTTGTTTCTTTTTCATTGCCTTTCCTTTTCTTCGTTTTGTGCCTTTTTACCACTTTGTTGCAATCCTCGTCTCTCCCCCCAAACTTATACTTTTGCCATATGCTAAGGAAAGATCGGGTGCCGAGAGAAGGTGTCTTTTAGAACGGGTAAAGGCTTGTATTATGGTTCTTGAAGGAAAAGGTTCTAAGGCTCAAAAGGGTTGACTAGGGATTTTATCATTGTTAGGTTATGGAAGTGTTCAAGCTACCATTTAGATCAAGGAGAGCCTATAATATATCTCAAGTCAAATTTCACTTAGGATTTTGCCTCGACAAACATTCAGGGCAAGTTCTAGACCAATGGCTCGGGACTTGGACTTGCAATGCAATTTCTCACCACACAAGCTATGGGATCGCTAAAGACACAGAGTCGGGGGCCCACAACAACATTAGATAAGATTTGATCACACAATGGTCCCGAAAAACCACTTGATGATTATCGGCCAATACAAGAGTCTCAAGTTCACAACTTTCACCATCCTATACACAACGATTTGTTTTTGACCATAAGATCAAAGGCAAATGTGCTAGGCCCAAGTGAAGCTTTGCTTGAGGCACCCTTACCTCTAACTACTAGAAAGCAAACATAAAGGAAAAACAGACTCAAACTCTTAAGAAAGTAGCCATGCCATCCATTATCGGGAAGAGCCACCCGGTTCACACAAATTTCACCTTTGGAAAGAACCGTGGCATTAAGAAAACCAAAGGCTTATTGCAAAAATCCAAAACAAGAAGCTATGAACACAAATAAAAAGCTAAGAAAGAAAAATTTGCGAAAAGTAAAATGAATATTTACAAGAGGAGGGTTTAATCGAATATACAATATGGGAGATGAATATATACAATGTAACAGAACTTTTATATACAGACCCAAAGTAAAAAGTATGAAAAATGTAATGAAGTGCTAAAATTGTATACATACCAAAGATGAAAAAGAAATAAAGAAATACTAAAAGTTGTCATATATATATACAGTCATCCATATCAAATCAAAGTAGGGCCTACCCCCTCAAATGAAAGCTGGCATTATCCTTAATGCCAACTAAACAAAATAAGCACCAAAAATAGAGGAAAGAGGATACAAAAACTCCCTATGAGCCGTCTATTTATGGGGCCCTGAGTGGTCCCTGGGTCCTCAATATGCTCTGGAACTTGAGACTGGCTCCCTGTGACCCGTGTCTCTACTGTTAGGACCTGGGCCTGGACCTAGACAAGCTCCTGGGTAACATCCTGTGGCTGACTGGAGGAAGTCTCCAGTGGGTATGCCAACTGGATAACTACATCATTTGAGCTAGAAATCATCATCTCCTCTTGGAAGGCCTCTCTGACCGCACTAGCTGGGGATGGGCTGCTGGCACCGGGTCATGTAGCAATAAATCCAAAGGCAGGTGATCTGCCTTCAACCTATCAACCTCAACCTGCAACTCCTTCAAGGACTCCTTGGAAGTCCGAGTCTTCCTCATCTTCTTGTCCTCCCTAGCAAGATCTTTGAGAGCCTTCCCATGGGAATCTACAGCGTCTGTAAGCAATTTCTAAGTGTCAAGGATTTTCTTCTGGTTGTCTAGAATATCCTTAAGAGCGTCCTCAATAGACTGTAGAAACTGTAGAGGCGGAGGTGTCGACTGAGCTGCCATGGTAGAAGATAACACAGACAGCTTGGAAGTAGCTGTTTGCATCTAGTTGTTGATTCTAGTAAGGGCCTGGCTCAAACGGTAGGCTATCAATGGATAGGCAGTGGTAGAGGGAATGTTAGGATCTGCGGAGGTGGATGGACCTGGGGGCAAGTCTGCTGAAGTAGAGGGAGGCTGCTACATAGTCACCACCACTACTCGCTTTTCAGACTGGCCAGCTGAAGTAGTGTATTTTCCTTTAGAACCTTTGCCCTTGGGGTTGTCATCACCCTGCAGGCTATACCATGAGAAGGGTGCCTTTTCCTTCACCTTCACATCAAATCCCCGCTTCTCCACTTCGAGGTCCTCGAAGTACATTGTCAAGAAGTTGGGGAATGGGTAGGACCGGTCACCCTCACTTACCACCCGTGAAATAACCCAGGACATAACATTCCTAATATTAATCGGGTACCCTGCCATGATTGATGCAACTAAAATCGCCCGGTGAAGTGGGAGTGAGTTGTCATGGGTGGTAGGATCTAGCCTACTGCACACGAATGTCTCCCACCCCTTTGCCTTAAAATGTAGTGTCCTCCTCAATATTTTTACCCCCATAGTTAGCCAATCGGGAGTGGTACCTAGGATTGCCAGGTACTCCGCCAACCACAGATGGGCTTCTTCACCCAATTTCATCTTGTTAAGGTATAAGGACTCATCCTCCTCTATGAAGCCCAAATAGTCATTGATGGTCTTGCCATCAAACTTCACTTTCAAGTTCCGGACTTTGGTGACCGTGGTACCCTTTTTGATGTGGGCCACGTTGGTTAGAATTCTTTCATTAAATGCTCGTTTACGTCATCCACTTGCCCAATAAAGTGGTCCCATCCAGCTCTATCATTGAATTGCCTCAACACATTTGGATTGTGAGGCAAAAGATTCCGGGTAATGATATTTCTCTCCGGAATCAGCCTCTTCTCTGGACACCACTCTCTGAACTTGTGGTAGGCAATCTTATTGACGAACTGGTCCTCCCATGCCTCCGGGTTCCTTGTCCGCTCAACCCCGCCAACTTGGGGCTTACCCCCTTGTGCTTCTTCCCTCTCCTCCGGTACTGCATCCTCTCCGGATAATGAAGCTGTGGGAGAGGTGGAGTACTCATCTCCGCTGCCATCAGCTGAGCCCTTAGACGACTCAGAAGATACATGAACTGAAGCTTGGGCAGTGGGTGATGCTGGGGGCGTGTCTCTCAATCCCTTTCTCTCCGGCCAGTCAGCAATGTACTCTGGCATGGAGTCTTATGATGCCTCCCGGGAGGGCTCGTACTCACTCCCCAACTGATCAATAGCCCTATCAGCAGCTTTAATGATTTTCCTTGTGTTTTTTATGTTTTGTCGGGATTGGGGGGTCAATATTATCATATTTTATTTCCCACCCCGGGAGGACTCTCCCCTGCCTGATTGTTTACCACTTTTTCTTCATGATTTCACCATTGTCTACCTACCACGAATCGCACAAAATGGCACCGCGGTCCGCATTGCTCAAAGTCATAGGAATCAGACAAGGCAACTACTGCGGTCCGTACAAAATGCACTGCGGCCGCAGTGGACCACCGCAGACCGCACAAAATGCAATGCAGCCGTGGTGGTAAACTTCAGAGAACCTCCACTTTTTCTCATTCATCAGTGCCGTCCGCATTGATTTCTTGCCCTCGCACTGAGGTCTTTACGGCCGCACAAAATGGCAGTGCAGTTCACATTGACAATCCTCAGAGAGTAGTCATTTTCCAACTTTTTCCTGCACTGCATTAGCACAATCCTACAACATCTCACAACCAGTCAGTCCAAAAATAAATCCTATACTATAATGAAAATCAAAGGAAAACAAAAACAAAAAGGAAAATACATGGGTTGCCTCCCAACAAGCGCCTGATTTAATATTGCGGTACGACGCAAGTTACCATAAAATCATTTGAGATGAAGAAGTGCCACCACGTGGCTGTCATCAATTTTTCCCAAGTAGTGCTTGACCCTATGCCAATTTACTATGAAAACTTCCCCATTTTTGTTTTTTAAATCAAGTGCACCAAATGGGGTCACACACACCACTTCAAAAGGTCCACTCCATTTTGACTTAAGCTTTCCCGGAAACAGACGTAACCGAGAGTTGAACAAGAGAACCAAATCACCCACTTTGAATTCCTTGCTACGAGCATATTTATCATGAAGGTACTTCATCATGTCCTTGTACAAGGACGAACTGGAGTAGGCATGAAATTGGAATTCAGCAAGTTCATGGAGCTGCTCTACACGAAGGTTGGCCGCAACATCCCATTCAAGATTTAGCTTCCTCAAAGCCCATATGGCCTTGTGCTCTAACTCAACCGGTAGATGGCAAGCTTTCCCAAACACCAACCGATACGGAGACATACTAATTGGAGTCTTGTAAGAAGTCATATAAGCCCATAGAGCGTCATCCGACTTCTTTGACCAATCGGTCCTATTAGCATTGACCGTCTTTGACAATATGCTCTTGATTTCCCTATTAGAGACTTCAACTTGACCACTTACTTGAGGATGATAAGGAGTAGAAACTTTGTGGTTGACACCATACTTTGCAAGCAAAGTGTCAAAAGCTCTATTGCAAAAATGAGACCCCCCATCACTTATGATTGCACGATGAGTACCAAACCTTGTAAAAATGCTCTTCTTGAGAAATGCAACAACACTCTGGGCCTCATTGTTAGGCAAAGCCACGACTTCAACCCACTTTGAAACATAGTCCACCACCACAAGAATGTATGTGTTCCCACACGAGCTAACAAACGGGCCCATAAAATCAATGCACATACATTAAAAATATCAACCTCAAGAATGGTATTGAGAGGCATCTCATCTTTCTTCAAAATTCCACCTGCTTTTTGACATTCATCACACCTCTTCACTAGTTCACTTGCATCTTTGTACAAAGTTGGCCAATAAAACCCACAACTAAGAACTTTGGAAGCCGTCCTCGCCCCGCCATGATGGCCACCATAGGGAGAGGAATGACAAGCCTCCACGATACTCAATTGCTCTTCCTCCGGGACACACCTTCGGATCACACCATCCGTGAAAATCTTGAACAAGTACGACTCATCCCAATAGAAATCCAAACTATCCCATTTGAACTTCTTCCTTTGGTTAGAAAAGAGCTCACATGGGATTATACCAGTCACCAGGAAATTAGCAATGTCTGCAAACCATGGCATACCATTCACCGACACCGAAAGGAGTTGTTCGTCGGGAAATGAATCATTGATCTCTAGGCCATCACGAGGCCTCCCCTCCTCCTCCAAGTGGGACAAGTGGTCCGCCACTTGGTTTTCACTACCCCTTCGGTCCACAATCTCCAAATCAAACTCTTGAAGTAACAAGACCCATCACATCAATCTAGCTTTGGAATCCTTCTTCGTCATCAAGTACCAGAGTGCCGCATGGTCGGTATAAATTATGACCTTGGCACCCATAAGATACGGCCGAAATTTCTCCATTGCGAACACAATAGCCAAAAGTTCTTTCTCGGTCACCGTGTAGTTCACTTGAGCATCATTCATTGTCTTGCTCGCATAGTACACTGGATGAAATATTTTGTTCACTCTTTGACCCAAAACCGCCCCAACCGCAACATCGCTCACATCACACATGAGCTCAAAGGGCAATCTCCAATTTGGTGCGGTAATGATAGGAGTGGTGGTCAACTTATTCTTGAGAAGTTCAAAGTCTTGCATACATTTTTCATCAAACACGAACTTGGCATCTTTTTCCAATAGCTTGCATAAAGGATTCACTACCTTCGAAAAGTCTTTCATAAATCTCCGGTAGAACCCCGCATGCCCAAGAAAATTTCTAAATCCCTTGACAGAGGTAGGGGGAGGGAGCCTTGAAATCACATCAATTTTTGCTTTGTCTACCTCAATACCATGCTTTGAAATTTAATGCCCAAGAACTATGCCCTCTTCCACCATAAATTGGCATTTCTCCCAATTGAGAACAAGATTAGTTTCTTCACAACGGGCCAAAACTCTATCAAGATTCTTCAAGCACTCATCAAATGAATATCCCACAACTCTAAAGTCGTCCATGAACACCTCCAAAATGTCTTCCACCATATCGGTAAAAATGGCCATCATACACCGCTGGAATGTAGCCAGTGCATTACACAACCCAAAAGTCATCCGAGAAAAGGCAAAAGTGCCATATGGACAAGTGAATGTGGTCTTCTACTGATCTTCCAGAGCAATCAAGATTTGGTTGTACCCAGAATACCCATCCAAGAAATAGTAGAAGGCACTCCCAACAATTCGGTCTAACATTTGATCAAGAAAAGGCAATGGAAAGTGATCCTTACGGGTCACTTTATTCAGCTTGCGGTAGTCCATGCATAACCTCCAACCGGTGACAGTTCTGGTAGGAATCAACTCATTTTATGAATTTGCAACCACGGTAATGCCACCCTTCTTCGGTACACATTGCACCGGCAAAGTCCAAGAACTATCAGAGATGGGGTACACAACCCCGGCATCCAACCACTGGATCACCTCTTTTTTCATAACTTCTTGCATTGCTTCGTTCAACCTTCTTTGATGCTACAAGGAGGGCTTTGCATCATCTTTTAGGATAATCTTGTGCATACAGAATGCAGGGATTATCCCCCGAATATCAGCTAAAGTCCATCCAATTGACTTTTTTCGCTTTTGAAGCACTGCCAATGTGGCATCAACCTGCATGTTAGTAAGATAAGGGGAAATAATAATTGGCAAAGTAGAACTTGGGCATAAGAACTCATACCTGAGGTGTGGAGGCAACGACTTCAACTCCAACACCGGAGGTTCCTCAATTGAAGGCTTTGTTGGTGGAGTCTTCCTATTCACGAGATCCAAAGAAAGTTTTCTAGGCTCATAAAAGTACGAGCCCATTCCATGTAACGCATTCACACACTCCACCCAGCTTGCATCCTCATTGACATCAAAATTCAACCAAACGGCCTCAAGAGGGTCCTCCAAATTGATCATTGCACTGGTATCATCAATTATCATTGCCGTGACAAGGTCCACAAAAGAGCATACCTTGAAACCGTTGGGTTGCTTCATTGACTTGCACACATGAAAGACCATTTTTTTATCTCCCACCCGGAAGGTGAGTTCCCCTGCTTCCACATCAACTAAGGCCTTCCTAGTAGCAAGGAAATGTCTCCCCAAAATGATAGGAATTTCATAATCCACCTCACAATCCAAGATCACAAAGTCAGTCGGCAAGATAAAATTATCCACCCGGACAAGCACATCATCAATAATACCCAATGGTCTCTTCATCGTTCTATTCGCCATTTGCAATCTCATGGAAGTCGGTCTTGGTTGCCCAATACCCAAAGTCTTGAAAACTGCATAGGGCATCAAGTTGATACTAGCCCCCAAGTCACATAAAGCCTTAGCAAAGTCCGCACTCCCAATGGTGGAAGGGATGGTGAAAGCACCGGGATCTTCAAGCTTTGGGGCCATTGAATGCACTATTGCACTAACTTGATGAGTCATCTTTATAGTTTAACAATCCATAGACCTCTTCCTTGTCACCAAGTCTTTCATGAATTTAGCATAGCCTGGCATTTGTTCAAGAGCCTCCATAAAAGGCACATTAATGGATAGGCTCTTTATCATGTCAATGAACTTTTTAAATTGATTCTTATTTTTCTACTTCGCGAGCCTTTGAGGATAAGGCATAGGTGGCCTGGGCAAAGGTACCTTGGCTTTAGGCACAACTGACTCCGGCATGTCTATTACGTGTTCCCTAGACGGGTTCATGTCATTTTGAGTTTTCACCTCGGCATCTTGAATATCAATCCTCACTTTGTCATTCACATTGTCATCTCACATTTTCAATCACCAGAGGAACTTCATCTTCTTGCAACTCAACTTCGTCACTAAAGATTTGCTTTTATTTGGAGGCATTCACATCACCGCCTCTCCCACTTCTTATAGTTACCACCATAACATGATTGTTCCCACCCTTCGGGTTAACCATCGTATCACTAGGTAGAGCCCTCTTAGGATGAGTATTCAAAGACTATGAGATTTGGCCTAACTGCACCTCCAAGTTTCTGATTGAGGTATTGTAGGAAGCCAACTGCGCATTAGAATCTGCATTCTTTTTCATTTGTTCGAACATCATTTCAATTCTACCCATATCATTGCTAGAAGAACTAGGACCATGGGATGGAAATGAGGGTGAATTGTTTGGTTGTTGGTACATTGGGGGCTTTTGAAAGCCTTGCCCCTGGTTCCCTTGGTTTCCATTGTTCCATCCACCCTGATTGTTGTTACCACCCCAATTATTGTTGTTACCATTCCAATTTCCTTGATTGTTTTAATTGTTCTTCTGATTATCCAAGTTGTTGTTTTGGTTGTTGTTCCCCCAATTACCATTGCCTTGTTGTTGTTGATTGCACCAATTGCCTTGGGGTCTATATTGTTGTTGGTTGGAAGAATTGCCCCTTTAGCCTTGATAATTGTTCACGTATTGTACCTCTTCATTCTACCCATCATAATTTTCATCTTGAAATCCACCACGGTCATTGTCAAATTTCTCTAAATTCCCTTGATTTTGTTGACCTCTTTGTCTTCTTTTGTTGACAAGCATGTTGACACCCTCCATAGCATTCACTTGGTGAGGATTTTGAACTTGTTGCAACTGTGCCTTTGCTAGTTGGTTCATAGTAGTTGTCAACTCAGCTATAGCCTGCCTATGATCATGTAACGCCTTGTGTAAATGAGTGATCGTGGGGTCACCCTGGGGCACATTGGCTCTACTTTGCCAAGCAGAAGAAGTGTCAGCCATCTCGTCAAGAATGTCACAAGCCTCATCATAAGACAACTTCATAAAGTTGCCCCTAGCAAGTTGGTTCACTATGCACTGATTTGTTGTGTTAATGCCCCGGTAGAAAGTCTGTTGGATCATCGCCTCAGTCATATCATTGTTGGGGCATTCTTTCACCATTGTTCTATAACGCTCCCAAATCTCATGCAAAGGTTCGGTGGGCTCCTTCTTGAAGGCCAACATCTCATCTCTCAATGTTGCCATATGCCTCGGTGAAAAATTTTTTGCAATGAACTTGTCCGCCAACTCATCCCAAGTAGTGACAAAATGGTTGAGAAGTCGCTCAACCCAATCCAATGAATTCCCTCTAAGTGAAAATGGGAAGAGTCTCAACCACAGTGCATCCTCGGACACATTATCTTGCTTGCTCCCCTAGCGAAAGATCTCCAAGAGGTGCATTGTTTAAGTTTGCTGCCATTTTGTACCTGAAGTTTGACACAAACAAATTAGTAACACGGAAGGTAAGAAGAAAAATACATAAAACTATTTAGATAGATAGCCAAACCCGTTAGCTCCCTGGCAATATCTCCAAAAAGTGATCGAGGCCAATCCTGCACTACTATTGAGTAGCGAGAGAGGTTGAAGCAACTTTTACCCAATGAGGTCGGGATCAATTTCCACAGGGAGCTAGATATTAGAGTTGAGTGTCTATCTAAAGTGGAGTTGCGTATTTGCTCTTAATTACGCTTCTACACATATTTGGTTTTGATTATGATTCTAATTTTATAATGCTACAATGCTAAATTAAGCTAAATAAGACTAAGGTTAAACTATTGCAAGTTGTTCAAATGATTGAAAGGCACTAAGGTAGCGACTTTCGCCTAGGTGGTTAATTGACGGATTTTTGCGTCTAAAGCTAGATTGTCACATTTGGGGAATATGATATAACCATTGCACGATTCTACTCACTCTATACCTCTCGGTAGTTCGAGTGATTTTGCCCGAATTGACTTTCTCAAGAGCAATTGGATATGTAAATTTGCACAAGCAATCAAGGTTCAAGTCGGATATTACTATCTCTAGGTTTAACCCTTTAATTGGGGCTATCAATCTCTTGAGTACGCCCCAATTCCTTGTTGGACTAATTTCATGGACTTAGGCTCTCTTTCTCAAGAAGAGCCAAAGTCTACTAGGCATAAACTAGTGTTTGCAACCACTAATTCACAATCAAAATCCTAAATTAGCCCAAATATCAAACACCCATAGACAATCAAGCATCAAAACAAAAGACCCATCAATTACCCACACTAGGGTTGATCCACAAACCTAGCTTATAGGTCTAGCTACTCATAATTAGAGAAGAAAACAAAGAAATAGATGAAGAAGAACTCATAATAATTAATTGCTAAATTAAACTTGAAGATAAAATGTTGAAATTAAGCTAAAATTACTCAAAATAGGTAAAAGGAACGAAGTCACGAGTGTAGCTCTCAGTACAAAACTATCTGATGACCTAAAAATGGAAAAAGAATCTATTTATACTAGGCTGAAAATCTTGGACAAAAATACACCTGCAGGGCTAGTGCGGACCGCACAAAATCGAGTGTGGCCATACTAAGGCTCTGGGATTGAATAATCAGCTCTCTGAACTTGGGCAATGCGGACTGCACAAAGTCGAGTGCGGACGCAGTGGCTACTATTGCGGTCCGCACAAAAAGGAATGCAGACCGCATTGACCTTCATCCTCCAAAACACCACCTCTCTGAACTTTGTCTTTGTGGACCGCATGAAATCGAGTGCGGCCGTGGTGAACTTAATGCGGACCGTACAAACCCTTTTGCGGCCGCATTGTATTTTGGCCTGAAAAGCAACCTCTCTGAACTTCACTTGTGCGGACCGCACAAAATGGTGTGCGGTCGCACTGGCCCTGTTTGACTGAGCTTTGTCTTGTCTTGGTACTTGTGCAAGTTTCACTCCTTTTTGAGTTGGTTTTTGACACTTTGTCACCTTGTTGATTAAACCTGCAATCAAGCACAACTTGTGAGCCTTTGGGACTGTTTTGTACACATTTCTAATCAAAACGTAAGCAAGAAGGAGTGTAAAATGCATCATATTCCCTAGTTATCACCAGCCAAACGAGCCTCCGGGTCGTACACTAAAAGGTCTCAACGACCAAACAGCGTAAGAGCCACTGTCGCCAGCTTGAAAATTGAAAACTTGAGGATTAAAATGAGCTCAAGTCGTAACCCGATTCAGAAACCGGATCCAAAATAGTTAACTACAAATGCCTAAGGGCACAGTGTAAGTGCCATTGTCGCCAACCAAACAATCCTCCGTGCCACACACTTAAAAGGTCACTTCGACCCGAAGCATAAGAGCCATCATCATCCGCTCATGCAGGCACAAAAAAAATTTGAGGGTCAATTAAAGCTCGAGTCATAACACGACTCGAAGACTGAATCCAAAATAGTTGAAACAACAAATGCCCAAGGGCAAGGAATAAGAACAATTATCAACCACCCATGCAGGCACGGGAGATTGGAGGTCAGGCAAGCTCGAGTTAAAGCCTGACTCGGAGACTAGGCCTAAATAGTTGGGCAAAGCGCAAAGGCCCTGACGCCTACTCGCGTCAAAAATCGCACTTAAGAGCCTCCGTGCCTATCTAGTGAGCTTCGGATCCACAGGGCTCCCGCCAGACACCGAAACCAGCCCGCCTGGTCAAAAATAATGCAGAAAGAGATACAAAAGAGATAAAGCTTCAAATTTTCTCTTATTTACATATGCCAGAGGCGCGCTCTCCATCTACAAACATGCTCTGCAAATATCAAATACAAAATGGAAAAGCAGCAAAATCTATGTTCCGCTCCAGAAGGCTATAGCCTACCAGCCCAGATTCACTCTCCGTGACGTCAGCAAGAGGTGACTGAGCATCACGCTCGTCCGCCCTTGCTCGAGCCAACTCCTCCGAGAGAGCGAATCCCCTAGCACCGATCTTTTCGAGTACCTCTCTTCAGGATCTGCAATGAACGTATTCCTCGATCCTCTTATCACGATCGAGGGCTCGCTTCAACTCGGCTTGGGCATCAGAAGAGTCCTTCATATGAATCGCCATCTCCTGATCAGCCTTGGTCCGACTTAATGCTGATTCAGCCCGGACATCAATTATCTCAGCCCCGACCTTCGAGAGATCAGACTCGAGCTTCGCGATCATATCAGCTTGAACTGTAGCATTGTCACGAGCCAAGCGAAGTTGGGCCTCGAAGGCGGGAACCTTGGCCAAGGCGCCCCTCTCCTCTAAAGCTTGAGCCTGCACCTGAGTCCTCAGTTCACCGCAAGCATTCCTAACTCGGTCGACTTCGCCCTTAAGGTACTCCAAAGCCTCCGTCTTTTTCTGCAGCTAAGATAGGCAAAGGGATTAACCTTAAGGTTCAAAAAGAGCAAAATGCGTACTATGAGAGGTTACCTGCTCCGTCAAATAGCTCTCGTAATTCGATCTCCGATACGCCCCATATCGCAAGTACATCAACTTAACCTCCTTCTCCTCGCTAAGGAGCCTAAAGGACTCACACTCATCTACAGCTTTCCAAAGCCTAGCCCCATGATGGAGCAGCTCAGACCTGAGCCTATCAAAGGCCTGCAAAAGAAAAACTCGGTAAAGAAAGGAAGACGCGAAATATAGAAGGACTGCACCGAAACTCACCATGAAGTAAAGCCGGTGGACTTCCTCGAAGGCGGAGCACACTCCTGTTGGTCCTTCCTCTTCGGCCCCTGATGAACCAACCTCGGGCAAAGCATATTCACTCGAAGGAACCACCGTTCTAGAATCAAACACTCGGGGAACATCAGGCTCGGGCGATGTCCTCTCCTCGAAGGCACAGGCCCGTTGAGCCCCATTAAAAGCTCTACCATACTGCATGTGAAAATCCTATTTATCTCCATCGTCCCTCAGCTCGGAGGCCGACGACTCCTTCCCCTCTCCGGAGGAGCACAGACTCACCCCAAAGAACCGCCCGACACCTCCAACAACAAAAGCCGGTACAAAAGAAAGAGGAAAATGTTATCTCAAATATACGAAGGCCAAGGTAGGAGCAGCGTACGCGCATACCCTGGTATTTTGCTTCCCATCTATCATGGGACATAGCTTGCCACCTACGCTCATCACAAGTCGAATGGGTCGCCAACTTCCAGACCCAGTCGGGCAGATCGAAAACTTCGCCCGGCATCCATGAAGTTGTTGCAAAAAGGAAGGAGACACAATTATTCAACTAGTTTTCACTATAAGCAAATCTAAGGAAGCACGAGACACTCCACTCACGTACGTAATTCCATCCCTCGGGAAATGGCATGAACTCCACGGGGATAATGTCAGCCGTCCGAACCTGGAAGAATCGACTAACCCACTCTTGATCCTCATCTTCCTCATCATTGACAACAAAGGGCGTGGACGAACGACACCGCAAGGTTAACAGGCCTCAGTGATGAAAGGGCTAGTACAGCCTGACGAGGTTGCTAAGCGCGAATTCAAGCCCAGCCTTCTCCGCAAAGAACCTCATCATCATCACCACTGACCAGAATGATTGATGTATCTGCACCAAAGTAACCCGATACTTCAAGCAGAAATCAAGCACAACCCTATCAAAGGGGCCAAATGCGAAAGGATATAGGTACACGTTCAAGAATCCATCAGCAGAGACCGTAATAATCTCATCTGGGGAAAGCACCTGCAGTGTTATCCCCTCGCTCCATCAGTATCTCCTCACTATCTCTAGTTGTTCCTCTCTAATCAAAGATACAGTCTTTAGAGTTAACTCCCCCGGATCCTGAACACTGGGAGTGGAACTCTCCCCTCCTTGCCGAGCCAGCCCCGAAGTAGCTGCCATGGCTATGGTAGAATTGACAGACTAAAGCAAGGACGTATGCCAATGCTTTTTGCACCTGAAGAGACGAAGTACCCGATGCCAAGGCGGAGGGATAGCTATCCAAAATAACGAGATCTCCCAAAGAAGCAAAAGCCACCCCACATATATGTGGGAAACAGCAATGATTCGCCTATTCAGAGTAAGCCCCGGGAGGCCAACAGCCTCGGTACAGATCCCGGGGTGGTACCCGACCCCAGAGGCATCTATTAACAAGAAGTTACGCCCCAAAGAGTCAACTGTATTATCTCCAGTCTTGAGGTAGTGCCCGACCTCGAGGATCTCCACGAAAAAAGGGGTCATGCTTTGGAAAGCCTTCAACACCATTATAGAACTTGAGGCGGTACCTGATCTCATGGTTCTCCTTTCTAAAAAGAAAAATAAGCATGCGAAGCTCCGATCATGAAGGCTCTAGAAGGGCTCGAGGCATCGCCTAAGTATAGGCAGCCCCTCAATGGAAGTATATCCACTACGCTTTAAAGGCTATCTACATCAAGTTTAAAGTAGACCCCAGGGTACCCGAAGCTGACCTTCGCTCAGGATACCACTCTCGAAAGCTCCAAAATTCACTATCTCCATGCAAATCTAAGGGCCCGACAACCCGAGTCTATCAGATCAATTCAGGCTTGGTCCGAAAAAAGCTATGTCAATCGGCATAGGATCAGAAAGAACGCTTGCATGCGAGTTAGATATCAACGGTCAACAATAAAGGAAAACATTCAAAGGCCTCGAAGCGCACGAGAACATACAATAATAGGGCAAGAATCGAAAACAGAAATCAAGGAAGTATCTTTATATTCATAAATATCCATGTACAACAGCCCTCGAAGTGTCCTTAGATACAGTTACAAAAGCCCGCAAGGGGTTCTTACGCATAAAGAAAGAAACAAAAGGGTGCACACGCATGATAAAAGCCTAAAGACTGATCTACTTTTGAAGGTCCGCCTCCTACAACAGGTGCCTCCGGGCACACATCCTCAGAAGACTCATCCCGACCTTCCACACTGATATCCCCAAAGGATAGGGCGAGAAGTAGGGAGGGATGAAAAAATGCCATAGCTCTCCGAAGGTCGTGGAACCTCGCTGGCCAAGAGAACCTCGGAGAGCCAGCGGACCGGGCAACCCTCGGTCCCGCTTGCACGGCTACTTAGATTCTACTTTTTGGAACATCTAGTCGTGCAAGCTACCAGCTTGGGGCAGAGCACCATGTCTAGCTGGGGTATGAAGGTGAGCAGCGGTGTATAATCTGAGCCCCCTTTTGAGCAGCAGTACATAATCCAAAGAGCTTTTAGCGAGCAAGGAAAGTTGACCCCTGTATGTCATCATCTCGGGCAAACAACGACAACAATAACAACAAACGTAACAATAACCACAGCAGCGATAGGACAGCATGGTCGTGCTCGACAAAGGGAAACTCCGACAAAAGGCCACAACACAACCTACAGGAGCTCTGCCAAATAGCCTCGAGGCCATGAGCCCCAAATATAATGTTCAAGGATAGAGGAAGATGATAAGAAGAAATCGAAAAATGGGCTAATGAAGGCACTTGGATAGAAAAACAACGTCAGAATGCCCACATTTATAGGGGTAACGACACGGTCATCGAGGCTTTGGAAGATTGACCGGCGGATGCCATTACTACATTATTGAAGAACCGAATCGACGGTGGTACATTCATCTTGAAGAACGGGAATCGACAGTGCATTGAATGATGTCAAATACACAAGTCCATGGGACACCCCAGTTGCCGCAAAAGCTCACGCCACAAGTTGCATCATTGGTATGACGTCACCGTGAGAAGATCGTGGAGTTAGGTGTCAGAATCATTTCCCATCGCTTCGTTCGGGGAAACGCGGAGACTATCTGTATGCGGCAAAATCAAAGGACTTGATTTCTCGCTATCAAGTCACTTCGGAAGAATACCTCGAGACCTCGAGGACTTGGAGCTGCAACCGAATCCCCTCCCTTGGGCCTCGTCGGGGCCCGACTTAAAGAAGACGAAGGTTGGGCTAGAGCAAAAGGGAAAGTTCCCTAGGCACACGCTAAGTCTGGCAGAGCAGGCCTATCCAGGGCGTATGCCGAAGCGTCACGTCCAGCTGTCCCATCTTCATACTTTATAATTAATGCATGTTGTACTATATCCGGGCTCCCCTCCTATATAAAGGGAACCCACACTACTTTGTAAAGGGCTGATGTTGCTCCAACTATTCTCCACCAGATCAATAATCTCTCTCTCTCTCTCTTTTCTCTCTCTAACTTGCTCATCCTTACTAGCTCGAGGCTACCCTTAGCGCTTATTGCTTTCATACTTGTTCTTCATTTATTGCTTGGTATTAGCCATAAAGAGCCTTGTTTGATCATACCTTAGCTGTTTTCCCATTCCCGACTACCCCCAATAGCTCGAGCTCGAGCCAGATATTGACCTCGAGGTCCTTCATCGACCAGTCCGAGGCTCGGGCTGCAAGTATCTCGGTTTTATTACTGCCCCATTTTAGCTTGAATATCTTCGTTAAATATCATGTTCTTAGCATCTACTGCTCTAACAACTAGCATAAATAGATCACATATTTTTAGAGTCCTATTTACAAATTTAATTGTTGTTACCATTTTCACGATAAATAGTGAGTATAAAATTTTAAAAGTCAGATAAATAGTATTAAACTATGTGATTTAGTTATAAAATAAAATTTTAAAAGACCACAAGCTCTTAAAATGATGAATTTCTTTAGCTCACTTAATGTAGAAAAAAATATATCACAAAAAAGTATTCTAATGCCTTATCATAACTTCGATACATGTGTCGTGAATTTGCTTTAGTTGTTTAGGCTAAGTGGAATAATATGTTAGACTTGTACTCAAATACAAAAATACTATGTTTTTCATGGCCTCAAAAAATTAATTTTATTTGTTGATGTATCTAATATAAATTTCATCTTACTCCTGTTGGAACTCAACTCGTAAAGTACGAAAAATAAAGAGAGACTTTGTATTGTTAGGTTTAGTTATCATATGGAGAATTTAATTGGATAGATAAAATTTTGAAACCCTCTAAATTTATTTTTAAAAAGAAATAAAATGATTGTCATAGAAAATTGAGATAGAAAATTAATGCTTATTATTATTATTATTATTACTATTACTTTTTCTAACATGAAATGTACCTTAGTGTAATATAATTATCAAAAGGTATAAATGTCCATTAACGAATTCATATAAATTATTATAGTAGTGTCTTCTTCGTATAAAAAATAATTAAAATTAACCATAAAATTTATTTATTGGTAATACATTAGTGACATAATACTTGAGTCCAACTGATTGGATATTATCTTACTTTACGAATGATATTGTTGATATATATTCTCTATTATCATTTGAATGGCTTTGTCATGAGAAAAATCTTACTATTAAAGATTATAGTGTCACGAATTTTAGAGTTATATAAGAACTAAAAGAAATAATTCAATAAGTAAAGTCTTAATTAATTTTAAACTCTTAAATGCTATAATTTTCTACACATTTCAAGTAAACAAGATCTGATAAATAAACTACTGTTGATTTAAAAGTCTTAAATATTAAAAAAAGAAGAAGCAAATATTCCATTTTGTTTAACCTTATGATTAGTATGTCAACACCTCTCGCATCACTCATGGCCCAGTAAGTCATTTGTAATATATAAAATAGGAAGAGGAAAGTATTTGTAAAATTCCTGACATAAATTAATAAAAGAGAAAGTGCGCTTTCAAGAAATTCCGTTAGGTATTTATGCACGTAAATAAAAGAGGAATTGTATCTATCTTATATTTTGGAATAGTATATATATATTTTTTTTTTTTTTTTTAAGAGCAACTATACTATACTATGTCATTTTTACCATATACATCCGGCTAATTTGTTAGATACTAAATAAGGCCCATATTCGACAACTTTCATCATTCGTGTGTGTTTGCCAAATTTGGTATCACCTTT
This sequence comes from Nicotiana sylvestris, assembly GCF_000393655.2. NCBI lineage: Eukaryota > Viridiplantae > Streptophyta > Magnoliopsida > Solanales > Solanaceae > Nicotiana > Nicotiana sylvestris. The sequence goes on along the minus strand of NC_091064.1, from coordinate 87,807,335 downwards.
ACAATTGGCAGAATTTTGTTTTCAATTAGAGCTCAAATAATGATGAATTGTCTTATAAAATTGGTACTAATAAGATGGGAGTCAATAGTAACAAGTTATAACAAATATTTTAATACTGATAGAATCGATGAAACAGTAATATAAATTTAACGTATCACTATCATAAATAAAAATAAGAGCAAGATGCAAAAGAAATGTAGAGAATTTATTGGTGATTCTCATTGTTGATTTACTTCTAGTACGGAAAATAATGCCTACTTATAAGATACAAATGCAACTTACTTAACAACAACAACGATCCAGTGAAGTCCCACTAAGTGTGGTTTGGGGAGGGTAGTGTATACGCAAACCTTATCTCTACTCCGATAAGGTAGAGAGGCTGTTTCCGATAAACCTTCGGCTCAGGAAGATGGAAATAAAACAAGAAATGCAACTTACTTGCACTCAAATATTTATACCAAATGAAACAATTTAACAGTAAGAGTTAAATATTACTATACCGCGACAAGACCAGCATGGCGCGCTAGCTATTTTCCAGTTTCACTGAAAAGATGTTGTATTTGTTGAGTTTCTTTTTAATATAGAAAGGTATTAAAAAGAGGGTGAATGAGAAATGGAGGGAAATGAAAATTTTGAGTAAAATTTTAAGTTTCCCTCTCCTTTTAATGAGACATTGTCCCTCATTGGTAGAGGAAAAGGAGTTTGGTGGGTTTATATACAAATGCACTTCATGTAGCTCTTAAAGAGTTAAGAAGAAGGCAAGCCTCGCGCCGTCGTCGTCGCTCGCTCGGCTCGGCTTCGGCTTCGGCTTCGGATTTGATCGATTGATTGATTGATTGATTTTTTGGACCAAATTTATCCGTGTTTGTAACGGATATGTTCCAATCCGTGTATTGTACCACAAGTTGCAATAGCAGCCACCTAGTGCTCCTCCCACCATGGGTAAGTGAATGCTCCTCCATGGAGAGGGGGTGGGTCTCACAACTGACTGCTATAAATATGAGCATACGGATGTTAGTAGCAACGAGAAGGTCTTGACTACTTTGATACATACTCCCCAGTTACAAGGATTACGTCCATACGGATGTTAGTAGCATTAGCTGCAGTGTATGATTTTGAAATTCATCAAATGGATGTTAAAACGACCTTCTTAAATGGAGAGTTGGAGCAAGAAATTTACATGGAACAACCTGAAGTGTTTGTGGTTCCAGGTAAAGAAAATAAGGTATGCAGACTTGTTAAGTCCCTTTACGGACTAAAACAAGCACCCAAACAATGGCATGCGAAATTTGACCAAACAATGTTGTCAAATGGTTTTAAGATAAATAAATGTGATAAATGTGTGTACATTAAAAATGTTCCAAATCACATAGTCATTGTTTGCCTATATGTGGATGATATGCTGATAATGAGTAATAACATTGCCAAAATAAATGCTACTAAGCGTATGCTAACTAGCAAATTTGATATGAAGGACTTGGGAATTGCAGATTTAATTCTGGGGATTAAGATCCAAAAGACTCCTCAAGGTCTGGCATTGTCACAATCTCATTATATTAAGACAGTACTTGAAAAATTCAAGCACTTAGGCTTTAAAGTTGCAAAGACTCCAATTGACGTGAATCTTGCATTAGCAAAGAACAAAGGCCAAAGCATATCACAATTGGATTATGCTCGTGTGTTGGGATGCTTAATGTATATCATGAATTGTACACGACCAGATATAGCTTGTGCTATAAGTAAACTGAGTCGATACACGAGCAATCTAAGGTCAATCTCACTGGATGGCAATGAAACGAGTTTTGGGATATTTAGAACATACCCAAAACTTTGATTTGCACTACAGTAAATATCCTGCGGTGATTGAAGGATATTGTGATGCAAATTGGATCACCAGTTCAACTGATTCGAAGTCCACAAGTGGATATGTATTCACTATTGGTGGAGGAGCGGTATCTTGGAAGTCGTCCAAACGAACATGTATTTCCCGCTCTACAATGGAGGCTGAGTTCATAGCCTTAGATAAAGTCGGTGAAGAAGCTGAATGGCTCCGGAATTTCTTGAAAGACATTCCATTTTGGCCTAAACCATTGGTACCAGTATGCATACATTGTGATATCCAAGCAGCAATTGGAAGGGCTGGGAGCGTTATGTATAACGGTAAATCTCGTCATATACGACGAAGACATAAAATCGTTAGGCAACTTCTCTTTAGAGGAATTATCATGATTGACTATGTAAGATAATGTGTCGGATCCACTTATAAAAGGCCTAACTAGAGAGGTAGTTGAGAAATCATCGAGGGGAATGGGACTATGGCCGAGAACAAGTCATTGTGGCAGTAACTCTACCTAGAAGACTGGAGATCCCAAGATCTAGGTTCAAGGAGATCAAACAAAGTCATTAATGACGGTTCAACATTGTCAACAAAAAAGTTTGGTCCATTCTCGTGATGAGACAATGTTCAGTACCAAGGATAAAACATGAAGGCTTTTTAATGATTTCTAAATTTGATACGGGGTATATCAAATAGTGTATCTATGGGATGACACGTTTAGAAATCACCTATGTAAGTGTGAAGTGTTAGCCGCTTCAAGGAGAATTTTGCAAGGCCAATTCTCTACGCACTTATGAAATCAGACAATGTTCATGGCTGAAACGAACACAACAATGAGAACCAAAGACGATTAAGGGATTGATTGTGTGACTTATGGTTGTCTAGGTATACACTAAAGTTCGACGGTTCAAATATATCAAATCTACCGATTGACCGAGTATATCCGACATAAGTTCACTACGGAAAGTTCAAAGGGAAACCTACTTATCCAGATGCAATTAATCCTTGCTTGCAAATCATACAAGTTTTTCATGCATACTTCCGTGATATAGCCATTCCCCATTCATGTGGGGGATTTTTGAGTTTCTTTTTAATATAGAAAGGTATTAAAAAGAGGGTGAATGGGAAATGGAGGGAAATGAAAATTTTGAGTAAAATTTTAAGTTTCCCTCTCCATTTAATGAGACATTGTCCCTCATTGGTAGAGGAAAAGGAGTTTGGTGGGTTTATATACAAATGCACTTCATGTAGCTCTTAAAGAGTTAAGAAGAAGGCAAGCCTCGTGCCGTTGTCGTCGCTCGCTCGCTCGGCTCAGCTTCGGCTACAGCTACAGCTTTGGATTTGGATTTGGATTTGGATTTGGTCAAATGATTGATTGATTAATTTTTGGACCAAATTTATTTGTTAATAGTAAATATTAACGTAATATTATCCGTGTTTGTAACGGATATGTTCCAATCCGTGTATTGTATCACCAGTTACAATAGCAGCCGCCTAGTGCTCCTCCCAACATGGCTAAGTGCTTGCTCCATAACAAGCTAGTGCATGCTCCACCATGGAGAGGGGGCGGGTCTCACAACTGACTGCTATAAATATGAGCAGCAGCAGTTGGAGAATTACACACCAAAAACAGAATTGAGAGCTATTGATCTTCTCTTCACCGAAAACTCAACGTTGGCTATAATTTGCATTCCTTCCTCTCAAAATTTCCATTCGACTTCTGAGTTTTCCTCCCTTGTTCTGCATTGTCTTAAACTACTAAGAAAGCAACAGTATGTGTGATTTGCTGTCGAATTTTGTGTTCGCTGAAACATTGGGGTTTGAAGTACCGCTACACCAGTGTGTAATTCGTTCTATTCTGGGAGGAATAATCCATAACTTTGGGTACTAGGAGGGGATTAAATTCCTTAAGGAAACACTGTGAATTCAGTGGGCTCGAATTAATTTGTGTTTCATTTATATCATTTATATTTACGTTAATAAGCTAACGTTTTAATTTCCATAATTATTATTTTACAAATACAGGCATAACAACAACAGTATTATCTTTACTTGAGTTTACCAGAATGAAAATTAAAAACAATGCAAAAACGAAATTTCTCAATGTTATCATCTATGACGATTTTGTAAAACCTTGTACGTGAAGATGGAGATCTTGAAGGAACTTTTTCTGCACCAATTCCTTTTATTAGTATATGTAGTACTGTTTGTATATCTTCTAATAATGACATGTCAAAAATTTGATAGGTGAAACATCCAGATGATCTAAAAAATTTGACGAAAAACAGGACCTAAATTCGAGCTATTATCCTGCCAAAAGGAAGAAATTCAATTTACCATCCTCCACGAATTTTGTTCATCCATCTTATTTTTATATCCATAAATCTCTCTTCCAAACTAAAGTGATTGTTGTAGACGACGTTTCTTATTATATCACCCAATTTATTGTCCTTTATCCCCATAGAAAAATGTTACAAATGCCTTTTCAATCTGTCGATGGGCCGTCTTTAGATCACACACGGGAATTAGAAAACGCAGTCGAAAGTAAGTATACATATATATATATATATATATATATATATATATATATATATATATATATATATGCATGTTTTTGTCACATGCAACTGAGTACGCGACTTGTTTTGTAATTTGTACATGTTGGATGCTTCTTAAAAGCTGGAAAGTAATCTAGGAGAAATAAGTCTACAAAAGTACTTATTTTCGATTTATGGTATTCTTTCGATCTTGCCAAAAGAGAAAAGTTGCGCAAAAACATTTGCGCCTTAGCGCATTCGTATTTTTTAAAAGTGCTAGCGCACTACCTTAGGTTTTCTTCCCCTTGCTTGGATGAGACAAAACAAAATAATTTAGTTGGAGAAGTGAAAGTCGGGATAGCTCGGTAAGCAAGCAATTCATTGTGCCGGCGCCAACTCCAAACTTCCTCTTTTCTATAAAATTACCCTTAGGTCCTAGCTCCATTCGGAGTTAAGAGAAAAAATAAGATTTTCTTTTTCTACGGATTAGACTAAACATCTAACGAATAGTAAAGTTATCTTAATTTTCGCACCACAAATTTGATCCTTTTCCAATATATTAACCGAACTCCCTATTATTTTTTATTAATTTTGTCAACCATGAATGATGTTTTATATTTCAATACCACACAAGAGGGGATGATTTGTGTGGTACTCAATTTTCGCTTAACTTGATTATAGAAGTACCTGATTTTTCTATGTGTTCCAACTACTATTGTTGCGGAATAATAAATACAGAAAATAAAGAACACAAAGATTTTTACGTGGAAAATACCTGGCTCAAAAGGTGAAAAACCACGACCTACCTTCCAGTAGGATTTTCCCAAACTCTCCACTAAAATCACTGAGCCAAAAACTGCATTTACAAAAACTCTTTTGTAAACCTAGGATTAGCTCTAATGTCGTTGTGGCACACAGCCTCAACTGTTGCGACAACTTCAAGTTAACTCTAACTTGAAAACTCCAAGTACCTAATACAATTGCTTCTATAAAAGCTGAAAGGTACAATATAAAATCACCTACTACAATTGAACTAGAGTAAAAGATAGACACTTGGAACTGATTTTTCTATCTGGTTCAAGTAGCTTCATGATTGCACACTTGAATCACACATAAATTGCTTGCAAAATTGCCTTGCTATTTTGCTCTCAATTCACGTTTAACTTCTGCTTATGTGCATAACCTGTAAAAGAGAACAACACTAATAATTAAGGGGTTAGTAATAGAGATTGACTAGGATACAGATGCTACTCTTCCATGGTGGAAGAGTTCTAGTTGATCTTATACTCTAACTCTATCCTTTTCCTAAACTGTGTTCTCTTTGTGTAAGGAGTCTTTCTCCTTATCCAATATGCAACCTTTTTTATCATGATCAGGAGATATTACTTCTGATAAGTTAGATTTATCTCCTTCACGTGCATCTCACATGTTTGGGTTGATCATGACAGTGTTTCACAAGATGAACCTGGTCCATGTCTGAGTTCTTTTGCCAGTCTTCAAAACTTTACATTTACTTAGGCCAACAAATTCCCCTTTTTTGATGATGACAAACTCTGTGCTTTTTCACTCACTTAGGCCCTGTAAGAACTCAACTTATTAATCAATACAAAGTTTAGAAAATTTCACTTATCATCAAGGACCAGGTTAATTAGGTTATAAACATCACATTTTCAGAATATGTAAAGCACAATATCTCTTCTCCCTTTTGGCATCATCGGAAAGTTGCATAAACAAAGTGTGAGTCCCAGATTTTAATAAGTACTCATGTCCATTGGGGCAACTGCAAGTGCAATCATGGATTAATCATCAATAAATCAGGCAAACATATTTAAACTATCAAGTAAATAGTAACAGTCAACAAGAACAAAAATAGTAGATATCATTGATAGAAGATATGTTGCTACCACAATCCACAAACAGAAAGCAAAAATATTCAAAACATGAGCAAAAAGAAAGAGAAATCCCTAATCTAGGTCACTAATGGTACTAGACAGGTACAAGAGATAAAGGCTAGAATTCCTAAGGCTTGGGGGAGCTAGAGGGTTGGTTTTGGGCTTGGAGAAGATTTAGTATATTGTGAAGAATCCCATCATTCTTCTCTTTTTACTTGGTAAGCTCAGTTTTGAGAGCATCCCTCTCAGATTCAACCTCTGCTAAGCAAGCCTTCAACCTAGCTATCTCAACATCCTTGGCCTCACTTTCCTGAACTAGAGCCCTGACTTTACTATTGATAGGTGTCTTCTTGGATGAACCAGGTTCATTTGGAATGACATTTACTAGATAGTCACAAACAATTAGAGTATTAATGCCAAAGTAGTCCTTGCTTGTGGCCATTTCCCACTTCTTCAGAGGCACCTTGCACTGATCCAGAACAGTAGTCAGAATAAATCCATAGGGGGTGGCATGGGCCTTGGAGCCATTGATAAGCCTGTCCAGTAGCTTGATGATGAATGCATGCCAGTTGATTTGTCTTCCACTTTCAAGGAACTCCATCAGAACTAAGTCCATATAGTTAGCAATATGCCTTCTTTCTTGCCTGGGCAGTAAGCACTTGTTGACAAACTCAAAGAGGACTTTGTATCATGGCTTCATTTCACTCTTGTGCACAAACTTGGCCTCATTCATTTCTTCAACATCACAGAATCTCCTAGTGATTTCAAGGGCAGGAGGAAAGGAATCCAGACTTGACCATCTTTGCCTAGTGTAGTCATCATATCCCTCTGTAGGGATGTCAAGAATCTCTCCCAGCTTCTCTGCATCAAAGGACACTTGAAATCCTTTTACTTGGCTAGTGACTCTGCCATCTTTGACCTCAGAATTTGCCATGAATTCAATGATCTTATTCCTGGCTAGCCTTCCATCCATCTGAAGGACCATGTCCTTCCAGCCCTAAACAGCTAGGACATCAACCAAACGAATCATTCCTTGTTCCACTAAGTCTTTCAGCAATCTTCCTATAAAAAATTTTCTTTTGCCAAACTTGGCCAGCTTGTCTTGTTCACCATCAGACCCACTTGCTTCTTCACCACTCCATTCCTCATCTTCAGAAACTCTAACTTGTTTGTTTTTCACTGCAGACCTTGTCCTCTTGGCCAATGAAGGTTCAATAGCCTTAGACATAGATGAAGACTTCTTAGAGGAAGTCTTGGTCCTTTTGGGCTTGGGGGTCTGAACCTCTGTTGTAGTATGGTCCTCCTGATGGACCTGTGCCATCTCCTCAACATTAACAGCTTAAGAGGACGCTGGAAACTTACCTTTTCCTTTATCCATCCTCTTCTTCTTACTTTCAGCCAAAGCCTTTTGTAGTTCACTCTCACTCTATTTCACTCTACTTCTTGTGGATATTCCCTTTGGCAAGGGAATTTCAGTAGTTGTTTGGGAGGAAGCCTTTCGTTTCTTGGAAGGTTTTGCAGTACTGGGGGCTTTTGGTGTTAGAGTTCTCCTTTTCTTTGGATCATAACTGGCATCTACTTTCTTTAGAAGGTATTCTAGGGTCTCAATAGATGAACCGGGTTCATCTGCATGTGAACTTAGATTAACCAACCCTTCAGCAGCCTCCCCTGAACCACTTCCCCCTGACTTCTTGCCTCTTTCTTCCACATTTGCATGTTCAACCTACAGATAGCTGGTACTATCAATTCAAAAGTGGGTGAAGAACCAGCCAATACTTTCCCTTTGCCCCTCACATCAACACATACACCCTCTCTCTCTTTTTCTTTTTCATTTTTCTTTTTACCTCATCTTCTTCCAAATTCATGAAATTGCACATTCCTGACAGACCCAACCAAAACAAACCTATTTTCAGAATTTTCACCCAAAGTAGAACTTACCTTAGAAGGGGAGTTTTGAGCCTTCTCAGAGTCAAAAGACCCAGTTCCTTCCCCCTCACTATCAGATTTGAACGAATCGTCTGAGTTCTCAGAATCTTGGGCTTGGCTTAACTTCAATTTCTTGTACAATTTCTTTGAAAGAGCACTAGTTGCCACCGTTTTCCGAGCAAGCATTTTTACTTGCCTTCTCCGAGGTTGAGTGGTTGTTCTGGGTGGATGTGGTGTAGAGGAACCAGAAGGGGAGGGTGGTGGAGGAGTGCCTGGATTATCTTGAGGGTTCGACATTGTAACTGACTTCTTGAGAGAGTTTGTGAGTTAGGCTTTTGGAAGAAAGAACAATTGAGAGTGAAATAGATTTTTGACGGTTTGGAATAGTGAGGGTGGCAAAGGATGATGATGGGTATTTAAAGAAATAGACCTATTTAATGACTAACGGTAGCTTTTAGCAGTCAATTAGAGGCCTAATCAACCTGAAATTTTAGGTTGAATGAACAGTTAAGCTTCCCTAGATTTTAGGCATTTTATGTGGTAAGAGCTCTAGTAGAGACGGAACTGTTTCAAAAAATAAACAGATAGGATTTTTTGATGTGTTTGAATATAGGTAGGACTCTGCTCATGATTTAAATATTTATATTTCTAATTGTGCAGAGTATAAAAAACATACCTCATTTTTTAGATGACCAATACTGATGAACCAGGTTCTTCATTTAGAATTCTCTTGATCATGCCTCAAATTACCATAATAGAGAAAATTTTGTTAAAGATCAGTGAGTCATATCAACACATGTCACAAGAGTATACTATTTACAGTATGAAACTAAGTAAAAATTAATGTAGGTATTTACACAAGTTCCATATTTCCTTGCCAATTTTTTATTAATTTTTTTTCTCTTTTTTTGTCATTTTTTTCGTGTGCATTCTAAGCTTGTCCAATTAGGTGATCTTAATCATCCCTAATTCTATCCTATTCCTTTTAAAACTTTCTCTACTCAGTGCTTTAGCAAAGATGTCAGCAATTTATTTATCAGTAGCATAGAATTCTATGGTAATCAATCCTTTCTCATAGTTGTCCCTTAAGAAGTTATGTCTAACATCTATGTGCTTAGTTCTCTTATGATGTACTGGGTTCTTTGTCATACTTATAGCACTAGTGTTATCACAAAAGATAAGATGCAACCAACTTCAATGCCAAAATCTATCAGCTGCTATTTGATCCACAACAGTTGAGCACAACAAGAGGCAACAACAACATATTTAGCCTCAGCAGTGGATAAGGCCACTGAATTCTACTTTTTAGTGGCACATGATACCAGACATGAACCAAGAAAATGAGCCATACTTGAGGTGATTTTCCTATTCACAAGGAAACCTGCATAGTCAACATCAGTATATCCCACTAGATTAAAGTTACTACCTTTAGGGTACCAAAGGCAAAGATCAGTAGTGCCTTTCAAATATCTCAGTATTCTCTTGACAACAGTCAAGTGAGATTCCTTAGGATTTGCCTGAAAACGAGCACAAAGCCCTACACTGAAAACTATGTTAGGTTTCTAGCAATAAGTTACAAAAGTGAACCAATCATACCCCTATAAAACTTCTGATCAACAGATGAACCATGTTCATCTATGTCTAATTTAGTAGCTGTTGCAATGAGTGTGTCTATTTGTTTTGATTCATCCATTTTAAACTTCTTAATCAACTCTTTTGCATATTGCTGCTGATGGATCATGGTTCTATTTGGGTTTTGTTTGATCTGTAAGCTTAAGAAAAAGTTAAGCTCATCCATCATACTCATTTCAAACTCACTCCCCATTAATTTGGCAAATTCCTTACTCAGTTTGTCAGTGGTTGCCCCCAAAATTATGTCATCAACATATATTTGTACTATAAGAAGATCCTTACCTTTTTCCCTCAGGAATAGAGTACTGTCAATTTTACCTCTCTTGTAGCCATGTTCAAGCAGGAATTTGGACAGTCGTTCATACCATGCTCTAGGAGCCTGCTTGAGTCCATAGAGAGCTTTGTCTAATTTGTACACATGTTCCGGACACTACTTGCTCTCATACCCTAGAGATTGTTTGACAAACACTTCTTTCTTTAGGTAACCATTTAGGAAGGTACTTTTGACATCCATCTGATGAAGAGTAAATTCCATGTGTGCTGCAAAGGCTATCAGGAGTCTTATTGCTTCTAATCTTGCAACTGGAGCAAAGGTCTCATCATAGTCTATGCCTTCCTCCTGGCTGTAACCTTGAACCACCAACCTTGCTTTGTTCCTTGTAACTGTTCCATCTTCATCAATCTTGTTTCTGAAGCCCGATTTAGTGCCAATTACTGATCTATCCTTGGGTCTTGGAACTAGATGCCAAACTTGACTTCTTTCAAACTGATTGAGTTCATCTTGTATTGCATTTACCCAATCTGCATTGTGCAAAGCTTCAGCAACATTTTTAGGTTCAATAAGAGATAAGAAAGCATAAAAAATACACGGATTCTTTAATTGTGATCTAGTTTTAACTCTAGAGGTTGGATCAGTAATTATGTTCTTTATAGGATGAGAACTTTGATACTTGTAAGGTTTCACAACCAACTGGTTTCTATTTGATGTTTCTCCCATGTTCTGTTGCTGAAGAATAAGCTCATGGATAGGTTCCATTAGGGGATTGGTTTCAGTTCTTCTTTGTTCAGATCCCCTTGTCAGGTTGCCCTAGATGGAAGAACTTTTTCCATCACATGTTCCTTCTTTTGGTGCATCTTCAGCTTGTGTTGTGACTTCACTCAATTCTTTTACCAGCCCAATAGGTTCCATTAGGGGATTGGTTTCAGCTCTTCTTTGTTCAGATCCCCTTGTCAGGTTGCCCTAGATAGAAGAACCTTTTCCATCACCTGTTCCTTCTTTTGGTGCATCTTCAGCTTGTGTTGTGACTTCACTCAAATCTTTTACCAGCCCAATAGCTTCATCTTCATGTTCTTGTCTCTCAGAAAAAATGTTAGTTTCATCAAAAACTACATGTACACTTTCTTCTACACACAAAGTTCTTTTATTGTACACTATAAGCTTTGCTATGTGAAGAATATCCCAAGAATACTCCCTCATCACTTCTGGGATCAAACTTACCTAAGGTGTCCTTTCCATTATTGTGCACAAAGAACTTGTATCCAAATGCCCTAAGATGAGATATATTTGGTTTTCTCCCTTTAAGTAGCTCATAGGGAGTCTTCTTTACAAGAGGTCTAGTCATGCATCTATTAATGATGTAACATGCAGTATTTACAGCCTCTGCCCAGAAGCTATGGGGTAGTTTACTAGAAAGAAGAATAATCCTAGCCATATCTTCAAGAGTCCTATTCTCTCTTTCAACTACTCCATTTTGTTGAGGAGTCCTAGGGGCAGAGAAATTATGGTCTATACCATACTCATCACAAAATTCAACAAACTTATCATTTTCAAATTCAGTTCCATGATCAGACCTAATTGATGTAAGTTGATTACATAGTTGTTTCTGAGTTTTTCTAACAAAGGCAGTAAACATGTCAAATGCTTCATCCTTAGATGTTAAAAGCAATACCCAAGTAAACCTAGGGTAATCATCAACAAGTACCATCACATATTTCTTACCACCTCTGCTCAATGTTCTTATTGGACCACAGAGATCCACATGAACCAGTTCTATCGTACTGGTCATGCTTACCATTTTCTTGCTTTTAAAAGATGATCTTACCTACTTCCCCCCTTGCACATGCCTCACAAACTTTGTCTTCCTTGAACTTGATGTTAGGTAACCCTATCACCAGGTCCTTGAAGACTAATTTTTTAAGTTGATTTAGACTTGCATGACCAAGTCTTTTGTGCCACAGGAGGGATCATTGTCCAACACACTCAAGCAAGTAAATTCATTTTCTGAAAGAGTGGATAAATCTACAATGTAAATATTATTAACTTTTTTTCCTTGCAAAACAATCTTGTTGGTGGTAAGATTAATCAAAAAACATTTAGTAGAGGTGAATGCTACCAGGTTACCTCTATCACACAGTTGTGATACACTGATTAGGCTATATTTCAAGCCATCTATCAAGTAGACATTCTCAATGGAATGTGAGTTTGTCTTACCTACCTTTCCAACCCTAATGATCTCACCTTTCTTCCCATTTCCAAAGGAGACATTACCTCCTTTTAGGTCTTCAAGTGAAAGGAATTGGTTCTTACTTCCAGACATATGCTTTGAGCAGCCACTATCTATGTACTATATTTGGCTACTTCCTTTCACTTGGACCTGCAAAACGAAATCAAGGGTTAGTTTTAGGAACCCAAACTAGTTTGGGTCCCTTTCTGTAGGCAAACGGGTGAATTTTAAATTCCTTTTGGCCCATCTAGGCAGCCTATTTTTCTCTTGAACAAAGGTTTTGTTCTTTTGACTGGCCTTTTCTTTTGCATTACATTCACTTTTGTAATGACCAGTCTTGCCATAGTGTGTAAAGATTTTTTTTTTCAAGAAGTGTGATGTACTTGCTTTCGGGATCCCACTTAGGTGCTGGGGTCCCATAGCCAAGTCCTTTCTTGTTGCTACTGTGGTGCTCTTGTAGCCAGGATAGTGCATCAGAGGACTTATTCTATTTGCAAGTTCTATCTAGTTCATGCTTTACCTTGCCTAGGTCTTCTTTTAGAACTCTCATCTGCTCATCTTTCTTGTACAACTCATCCATCAATTTTCCTAGATTTTCTTCTAAGGTGAGATGTGTATGATCAACTTTCTTTTTACCTGTTCCTAATTTTAGTTTTAAATTTTCAGACCTAAGTTCAAAGACATTGGTGTCAAGTTGAAGAACCTGGTTCTTCAACTTAGTATTTTTACTATCACTTTCACTAGTCCTAACTTCTAGATTATTGCACTTGGATTTTAGGATCACATATTCCCTAGACAGTTGTTCCTTCTCATTGTTTATGACCTCAGACTCATCAATAAAGTCTAGCAATAATTCAGATAGCCTTTCTTTAGACAAAACTTTTATCTTGTCTTTGAGATGAATAACACTTACCTCTTGTTCATCATCTGGTTCTCCAATGGCCATAAGTGCTTATTCATCTCCAGCTTTATCTTCTGAATCTTCATCTGAGGTCCCCCCCCAAGCAGCAACCATAGCCTTTGTTGATCCTTTGTTCCTTTTGGGTTGAACCTGTTCCTTTTTCCTGTTCCTTCGTTCAGCCCTTTCCTTCTTCCATTCAATTTACCACTGAGGACAATTCTTGATCATATGGTCAGTCTTACCACATTTGTAGCAGCCCTCATTGGTCTGTTTTTCAGGAGCCCTTGGTTTGTTGAAGGTTGAACCTCTTGAAGAACCCTTTCCTCTCATTAGGTACTTCTTGAAATCCCTTGTGATCATAGCCATTTCACCATCCTCTAAGTCTGCACCTTCAGCTATTCTGAGAGCCAAGCTTCTTTCCTTCTTAGGTGCATCCATCTTCATAATTTGCCTTCTCAGTTCATAGGTAGTGAGATTTCCAATCAACTCATCCAACTTGAGAGTAGCAATGATTTTTGATTCCTGAATAGCTATGATTTTGCTTTCCCAAGTTACTGGCAAGACCCTTGTCAAGATTTTCTCTACCCTGTCTTCTTCAAGGATAATTCTTCCAAGAGACTTAAGTTCAATTGTTAGTGTTGTGAACCTTGTGTACATCTCTTGGATGGTTTCTCCTTTCTTCATGGTGAAATTCTCATATTAAGAATATAGCAGTGTTCCTCTTGATCTCTTTACTTGAGGAGTTCCTTCATGGGCCACTTGTAGAGTGTCCTATATCTCCTTAGCAGTGGTACAACTTTGAATCATGCTGTACTCGTCTGGACCTAGTCCACACACAAGCCATTTCTTGGCCTTGGCATTCTTTTCCCATTTCTTCAAATCTTCAGCAGTACAGTCAGCTCTTGTCTTTGGCACATCCACTCCTTCAACATTCTTCTTTGTAGTAGCCAGAGGACCATCAGTAACTATGTCCCAGAGTTCATAGTCTTCTCCTATGATGTGGTCTCTCATCCTGTTCTTCCACCAGGAATAGTACTGGCCATTAAAGAGTAAACGCCTAGCAGTGGATTGCCCTTCCCAGTTTCCAGGTGGTACACTCATCTTAATTTGTTCCTAAGGTGTTAGCCTCTTCAAGGATAACCCGCTCTAATACCAATTGATGTCTTATACTTCAATACCACACGGGGGGGGGGGGAGGGGGGATTTGTGTGGTACTCAATTTTTGCTTAATTTGATTATAGAAGGACCTGGTTCTTCTATGTATTCCAACTACTACTGTTGCGGAATAATAAGTATAGAAAATAAAGAACACAGAGATTTTTATGTGAAAAATACCTGGCTCGAAAGGTGAAAAAAACCACGACCTACCTTCCAGTAGGATTTTCCCAAACTCTCCACTAGAATCACTAAGCCAAAAATTGTATTTACAAAAACTCTTTTGTAAATCTTGGATTAACTCTAATCCCGTTGTGGCTCACAACCTCAACTATTACGACAATTTCAAGTTAACTCTAACTTGAAAACTCTAAACACCTAATATAATTGCTTCTACAAAAGCTGAAAGGTACAATGTAAAATCACCTACTACAATTGAACTAGAGTAAAAGATAGACACTTGGAACTGGTTCTTCTATCTGGTTCAAGTAGCTTCAGGATTGCACGCTTGAATCACACATAAATTACTTGCAAAATTGTCTTGCTATTTTATTCTCAATTCACGTTTAATTTTTTTTTTATGTGCATTACCTGTAAAAGAGAACAACACTAATATTTAAGGGGTTAGTAATTAGAGATTGACTAGGATACAAATGCTACTCTTTCATGGTGGAAGAGTTCTAGTTGATCTCATACTCTAACTCTATTCTTTTCCTAAACTCTGTTCTCTTTGTGTAAGGAGTCTTTCTCCTTATCCAATATGCAACCTTTTCGATCATGATCAGAAGATATTACTTCTGATAAGTTAGATTTATCTCATTCACGTGCATCTCACATGTTTAGTTGATCACGACTGTACTTCATAAGATGGACTGTTCCATATCTAACTTCTTTTGTCAGTCTTCAAAACTTCACATTTACTTGGGCCAACAATGAAACTTTCAATGTCAGATTCATCCTTATAGAGCGTTTTACTATCCTTATTCGTTGACTTAATACTCCACTTTATTTACCCAAACAATAAGCTAGCTAGCTAATCTATCAAAAGTGAATCATATGGACCCTACCAGATAAAAGTAAAATTGCTGTTTGTACTCAATATTTCAAAGAAAAATGAGGACTATGTATGAAATTAAGCGTCATTTAAGGGTAACTATGGCAAATAATTAAAAAAACAATAGATATTAAGTATTGTAATTAAGTATGATGTTTAAAGCAGATGTTGTGCTGCTCCATCTGTGAATGTCCGCCAAAATGGTCAAGCGTGCATTTGTGAGTCGCCGCACCCACTTGGTTAACCAGAGATCTATAATATATACATTTTGCTTTTTGCCTTTTTTTTTTGTATTATTTAATTCCTTTATAAAATAAATTCAATGATAGGACATCGGATTTGTGGCTTGATCACAGTCTTCAACTTCTTTATGGCAAAAGTAAACATTAAATTACTTGGGAGTAGGAATGAAACATGCATATTTACTTAAAGAAATATTATTACCTCAAAAAGATATTCCTTTCGCTTTTTTTCTTTTTCTTTATGTTGTGTACGGTATCTTTATGTTGGGAGTATCTCGTCTTTTATTTGAACGACAGATATTAGAGATGAGGTTATATAGTTGAGAGGTTACATTGTAAATACCCAAAATTAGGGTAGTTAATTGTATTTAACTAAAGATAGTTAGGCATGTTAATAAGGACAACTGTAATATCTCCGTCTATAGGTCACGTGTATTGACCGAGAACAATCAAGAGATTTTGTTTTCTTCTCTCTCAAGATATTCTTCTCTCTAGATTCTCTCCTCTTCTTGTTATCTATTTTTTCTTAGAGCTTATTTCCTCCATTAGTGAATCCTACCAATCTTTAGTGGAGGAGGATTTTGTTTGACTCAAAAGATAATAAATCCTTTTTAAACAAATCAATCAAAGATGAAAGAGTAAATCTTAGCTGAAGATAATAATCTCCAGAAAGATTGATAGAAAAAGAGAAGATAGATCACAAGGTTTCTTTTTATTCGCGAATAGTAATGTTTTCAAAATTCCCCATCCTTATTACAAGGTTATTGTCCCATATTTATACTAAGAGAAAAACTCTTCTAAACTATACAAGACAAAAATACAAGGAATATTCGAAGGAATATTCCCGATGTCCCCTAATGGCTATACATTATTACAAGGGTCCTCTCCTTCAGGGCGTCGTTTTAAGGAGGCCTCATCAATCGTCATACTCATCGTCGGTCAAATTTGGACCCATACAGGTTTCACATTGTATTTTCTAATGAAAAATATAGCTTAATGACCAAAAGTTATATGATGAATCCTCAAAATATTGGTTGTGAGTATATAAGCTGGAGTGGTAAAGTCTACTGTAAATGAGTTAATAATTGAGTAGTTCATTATTGTATCAATCGTAGAATTGTTCTTAATTTGTGTACTACAGATTCATGGGGGTCACAATCTTTAATTTTTAAAAACGAATTCGCCCATCTACCTGAATTTGGCTCTTTTAATTTCTCTTTTTTGTTTTTTGTTTTGATAAGACGCAAATTTTATTAAAAGGAAAGACGGAAATTAAGGAGTGTAATGAGATATGTAATAGTCATGATCCAAGTTGATATTGTATAGGTTAACTTAACCATAGTTAGGTTAGTTGTAACTATCGTTAGATGTTAATGTTAGTAGTTAACTATAGTTAGTTGTTAATGGTGTAATTAGTCAGTTATGTTAGGTATAACTATAGAGGTGTACAATACTTTGGCATCATATCAGAAAATGAGATTCTTTCTCTCATCTCTCGTCTCTCTCTCTGCTTTGTTTTCTCTCTTTGTGAGAAGTGTTCCTCTTCATAAAAATTCACAAAATTAACATGGTACCAGAGCTTTTAGACGGTTGAATCTAGAGGTTTTCACTGAGAATTGTTGAAAATGAGAGATTCGTCGTTCATTTCTCAAAATTTTCAGTCACAATTATCAGTTGCTCACCAGAACCCTAAATAATCATGGCCGGAGACGAAGTTGCAAATCAATTGACAATTGTGATAGATCATAATCATTCGCTGTACTTGCATCCATCGGACACACCAGGAGCATTATCTTTTGGTTTTGCATGGAATGAAAAATTACACGATCTGGAGCCAAGCTATAGAAGTTTCATTGCTAACAAGGAACAAGTTAGGGTTTATAGATAGTTCAATAACGCGCGATACCTAGGGAGAATTGTGTAAATCTATAGGATCGATGCAATGCTATTGTGAAATCGTGAATAATGCACCATGTGAGTCGCGATTTGCTAAGTGGGAGTACTGTTCCGGTCAAGTGCACATGCAATCTGGTCAGATCTTCAGGAATGTCTTGATAAGGTCAATGCATCACGAATGTATTACCTACACAGGGAGATTTTTACACTAACACAAGGTACATCCTCTATTTCAGTTTATTACTCCAAATTGAAGGATTTATGGGACAAATATGACTCGTTTATGCCTACTCCTGTTTGTTGTGATAAGTCAAAGAAATGCATTGAATGATAGGAGTATCAACGTTTATGACAATTCTTAATGGGATTAAATGATGGCTATATTCAAGCTCGTAGCCAAATCTTAATGAAATCTAAATCCCTATGTTTAATCAAGCTTATTCTATGATCTTCCAGGATGAGAGTCAAAAGTTAGTAGCAAGTAGTAGTTACAGTGCTCAGTCCATTGATCCCACAACCTTATTTAGTTCTAAACTTGGTCAAAAACAAAGGAGAAACTTCAATGTTGAATGTGACTTCTGCCATTTGAAAGGCCACACTAAGGAAAAATGTTATAAGTTGATGAAATGTGATTACTGCAATAAGAAGGGACATTTTAGAGCCAATTGCTATAAACTGATAGGGTATCCGACAGATTTTAAGCCTCAGAAAAAAGCAAATATGGTTGGAAGTTCAAAGAATCAATCGATTTCACCTTCATCAGTCATGATGACACAAGAGCACCATTAGGCACCTATGCAGAGTTTCAATCTTGAACAACACAATCATCAGGGACATAAAATCTTAGGGCCTATGGAAATGTTCACTCCTGAACAATATGTATTCGGTGAAATTGGGGGGTCCAATTTCTCGTCATCGAGACACCTCATAAGACCACCTCGAGGTCTCAAGACTGCAAGGCTATGGTCGAGTTTCCACCCTCGAGGTTCGTCGATGACCGACCTTGGGACAACATTAACCGCATCCAGGGTAGAAACGGGGGGTTCCCAAGGCACATGGCTAGGACTGACAGAGCCTAGTGAACTACCCTGACACTTAATCAGGGTGTCATCTAGCTGTCCCGTCTCCGCTTCTTTATCATTGATGTATTTTGCACTATGTTGGGATTCCCCTCCTATATAAAGGGGATCCCTGTCATTTTGTAAAGCCCTGTTGCTTCAGTTTCTCCACACGAAATATACAAGAACATTCTCTTTGCTCTCTAACACATTCTCTTGATATTATTGCTTCTATTCATTATTTTCATATTTATTCATCATTTATTGCTTAACATTAGCCATAAAGAGCCTTCGTTGATTTTATTATAACTGTTAGCCATACTTCGACCACCCTCGATAGCTCCCAGCCGAGCTTCGAAATCGACCTCGAGGCCCCCGAATCTGCAAGCTCGAGACTTCGATAATTAACCTATCAGTTTGATTATCACCCTATCCTTAACTTTTATTTCGTTTCTAAATCTCACATACACAACATCAACTACTTAACAACTAGCATAAAAATAGATCACGTATTTTTAGAATCCCATAATCAAGTTTAATTGTTATTACCATTTTTACGGTAAACAGTTTGGCACCGACCGTAGGGCTAAAAATAATAGTAATTATTTTTTTGTTGGTTTAGCTACACAACGCAAGTTATCTTTCACGCTTTTTCTTGTCCAAAGATCTTCGATTTCAGGTCGAAATGTCTAACTCAGTGAATGAAGGTGAAAACAACAATCTTGAGGACCACGGAGAAAACAGTGTGGGTGTTCCAGGTGTTGATGTGCCACCACAAAACCCTGAGAATGCACCAGAACCAATTCCTGTGGACGTGGTTTCTCGCGACGCCCAAGGCATCGACGTAAGCTCCCACACTGACAGGAATGTGTGCCAAGGGGATCCACAAGAAGCTCAGAAAACCCCAACCAGGGAAGAACGGGAGGTTAGCCTTCATGTTATTTTTGAAATGTTGTAGGCACAACAACTAGCTATTGCTCAGCTGCAAAGTCACCAGAAGACTCCTAGCACGATATCACCGGGGATAGCTCCCCTAGCCGAACATGTACCGGAGAGATCGAGCAATAATGGGTCGATAGCCGACCCTGTCATCATAAAGATGCTTGAGGACCTCACTAGAAGAATCGAATCGGGTGAGAAAATGATAGAGCCCAACGATAAAAGGTCGAAACCTACAACTCCATGGTCGATCAAATTTCGGGCGCACCCCCGATCCTAAAAGGGGTAGATTCGAAGAAGTTCATACAAAGGTCGTTTCCAGAGGAAGTAGCTCCGAAACCCATTCCAAAGAAGTTCAGAAAGCCGGAACTCCCAAAATACAATGGGACCTCAAACCCTAATGAGCACGTTACTGCTTACACTTGCGTAGTTAAGGGCAATGACATAAAGGATGACGAGAGCGAGTCCGTCTTACTAAAGAAGTTCGGGGAAACGCTCCTGAAGGGGGCCATGATGTGGTATCACAACCTAGCTCCTAATTCCATAGACTCATTTACCGTGCTGGTAGACTCCTTCATAAAGGCACATGTCAGTGTCATTAAAGTAGCAACAAGGAAATCTAACTTGTTCAAGATTAAGCAGAGGGAGAATGAAATGCTGCGAGAGTTCGTATATCTCTTCCAAGTGGAACGAATGGAACTACCGCCGATCTCTGATGAATGGGCAGTGCAGGCGTTCACTCAAGGTCTGAATGAATGAAGCTCGGTGGCTTCAAAATAGTTGAAACAGAATTTGGTCGAGTATCCCGCTGTGACATGGTCGGACATCCACAACCGATACCAGTCAAATATTAGGGTCGAGGATGACCAACTAGGTGCCCCCTTGGGCTCAGTATACCCAAGCAAGCTTTTGGCGAAGGAGCCAAATCCAAATAAAGAAAGATATCAGCCATACACCGAAGACAGAAGGAATGCCCCTAGGCGCAACCCACCTCGCAATGATCGAATGATGGACCAAGGACAGAATCCTTGGGGACTCATCAACAGAGACAGATTCGATAGGAACGCAGGGCCAACGGGGGCACCATGCTTATCAGAATACAACTTCAATGTTGTTGTATCAGACATCGTGTTCGCCATTAGTAAAATCAGAGACGCCAAATGGCCCAGGCCTGTACAATCAAATCCTTCGCAAGGGAATCATAACTCAGTGTGTGAGTTTCACAACACACATGGCCACAAGACCGAGGATTGCCACCAACTCCGAGAAGAGGCAGCCCGACTACTTAACAAAGGTTATCTCCGGGAATTCCTCAGCGACCGACCCAAAAAATCAGTTCTGAGAAAGAGAGGCGGCCAAGAAGAACAAAACAAATGAGCCACAACATGTCATCCATATGATCTTGGGAGGCATCGATGCCCAACAGGAACTCGTAATGAGAAGGACAAAAATATCCATCACTAGAGAAAAACAAACCCGAGGGTATATACCTGAGGATGCCTTCACATTCAGCAAAGAGGACACCGAGACCTTGTCTCAACCCCACAATGACGCACTGGTAATCTCTTTCCTTGTAAATACTTTCCAAATAAAACATGTACTTGTGGATCTAGGTAGCTTGACCAACATTATCAGGTCGAGTGTAATAGAGCAGCTCAGACTTCTTGACCAAATCGTGCCCGCCACTCGAGTCCTCAACGGATTCAACATATTTCAACCAAATGATGAAATTCCCGACAAAGGATGGGATTAATACCATCTACGGGGAACAACATGTGGCTAGGGAGATGTTCGCGGTGCATAAAGTGGCACCAATACCTCCGCTCGCAAAAGATCCGAAGGGTAATCAAGCTACTTCTTCGATTAAACAACGCAAAGGACCGTACCGCGTCCTCATCTCGAGTAACTGAGACATATCAGACCTCGAAACATACCCAACACATCTCACACTAAGGTATATCCATCTCCATTTTCATTTTATATTTTGCACTAACCCTGATGCAGACGCCCGACCGAAGCGGCCAAAGCACTAACCCAACCTGAATACCTTAAGGTTTTAAAGCATCCGTTGCATTCTTTTCCTTGGACCGAGTTTTTACCCCGAAAAGGGTTTTACCTGCAAGGTTTTTAACGAGGCAACCTTCACATTCTACCTAAGGACGACTCGACAAGTATTCAAGGTTTTTTTCGCAATCAACCTAGAACATTGGGGGCATCCCCCCGGAAGGCCATCCGCTCGGAAAAGCCAAGAAACACCAAATGGGGTCCCAATAGGAAAATGATGTACCGGGCCAAACGGTCGAAAGAACCATGTCCGCATAGCCGGCCTCCCAACGGCGAAAACATGTACACCTGTGCCAAGTAATTGAAAAGTATCTTGTATCAAAGCATCTCACATTCCAAAAAAAGCTCGACACCTTCACAAAAATGACTCCTCCGCCGAAAATGTCCCGAACACTCAAGGACTGGTGTCAACAATTCAACACCTGAACGACCTCCGGGTCCGGACTCTATACTCATAAGCCGTCAACGAGGCAACATGAAAATCACGAAACGTCACCAAGGCCTAAAGCGCCCCGAACACTCGGGGACTAGTGTCAAAATCTCAAAAAATGGACGACCTCAAGGCCAGAGTCTTCGAAATTGTAAGCCCTCAATGAGGCAATGCAAAGTTTACAAGTAACGGCTTCCGAGCCAAGATACCTTCGATGACTCGGGGACTATTGCCAATCACTATTCATTAAAAAACTCGAGGACATAAGATCCCAAGTGGGTAGACTCGGTCTCGTAAGACCTACATAAGGCAGCAATAATATCTGTATGACCTCAAGCAAGGCATGAACAATACTTGTACCAAGTATCAAAAACTATAAGACCTTAAAGGCATGTAAAACTTGTAAGACCTTACTAAAGGCATAAAATCAATCTCAAAGTTTTGGCTATATATCAAACTTGTAAGACCCCTATAAAGGCATACCCTCGATATAGATGCCGAAACTACTTCACTTGGGACTTAAAGGCTCCGGCCAAACACAAATGACTCTGGTCACAAGGCTGTACCAGCCGAACTAACGCGACTCAGGGATGCCCGACCGTTGCTACAAAATCACAGGTCTTCAATTACTTTGAATCTACTTTGAAAAAAACTGGGTAAACAGGCTACCCTCAATATAGGCAAAAGAGCTTCGATCATGTCAGATCCTAAACACCAGCTTCAAGATACTCAGCCTCCAAGCCAAACCTCCCGAGGTGCTCAATCATCGCCATATAACGACTCACAATCAAGGCTTTTTATTTAGCCGTCAAAGAGTCAGGCAAACACTATTTCAAAAATTCCTTATCAAGGGAAAAATAAAGCCCACATAAAAGATTGCTTCGACCCAAAGCGTAAGAACCATTCTCACCAGCCTAATGAGCCTTAGGGCCATACACATAAAAGGTTGCTTCAACCCAAGGCGTAAGAGCCACTGTTTCCAGCCCACATATATAAAAGGCTGCATCGGCCTAAGGCGTAAGATCCATTGTAGCCAGCCCGCAAAAATACAAAACTTGAGGGTTGAATGAGCTTGAGTCGTAACCCGATTCGGAGACTAAACCCAAAATAGTTAACTAAATATGCCTAAGAGCAAGGCGTAAGAGCCATTGTCGCCAGCCTATATTAAAAGGCCGCATCGACCTAAGGCGTAAGAGCCATCATCGCCAGCCCACATAAAAGGTCACATCGACCAAGCGCGTAAGAGCACAAGGGCCAGCCTAATGAGCCCCAGGGCCATATCACAACTCTAAGATTCCTACCAACTCAAAGACCAGTTCACCTGGTCAAATTCAAGACAGAAAGAGATACAAAAGAAATAAAGCCGCAAGGTTTTATTTTATACACATATGCGAAAAATGCGGTCTCCATCTATGCTCCCCCGGGGGCTATGGCCTGTCGGTCTTATCTTCGCTTTCTTCAGCATCGGGTAAAAGTAACCGAGCATCACACTTGTCCTCCCTCGCTCGCGCCAATTCTTCCGAGAGGGCAAAACCCCTAGCACGGATCTCCTCGAGGATCTTTCTTCGAGATTTGCAGCAAGCGTATTCTTCAATCCTCTCTTCGCGGTCGAGGATCCTTCTCAGCTCAACTTGAGCATCGGCAACATCCTTTGAATAGATCGCCTTCTCCTGGTCAGCCCTAGTTCGGCTCATTACAGCTTCAGCCCATACATCAACGATCTCAGCCCTGACCTTCGAAAGCTCGGACTCGAGCTTTGTAATCATTTCTGTCTGAACCGAAGCGTTATCACGACCTAAGCTAAGTTGAGCCTGAAAAGCGGGAATTTTAGCAAGATCATCCTTCCTCTCTAAAGCCTGAGCCTCTGACCAAGCTTTTAGCTCATCATGCTCATGCCTGGCCCAGCCAACTTCATCCTGAAGGCGCTCCCATGCCTCCGTCTTTTTTATACAACTGAAATAAATGAAGTGTTAGCCTCAGAAAATTACCTGCTCCTTTAAGTGGTTCTCGTAATTCAAGCTCCGGCCCACCTCATACCGCAAGTGTACCAATTTGACTTCCTTTTCATCACAAAGGAGCCTAAGAGATCTCTCCTCATCCAGAGCTTTCCGCAGCCTGGCTTTACAACGAAGCATCCCAACTTAAGCTTGTCGAATGCTTGCAAAAGAAAACCCAATAAGGAAGGGAAGGCGCGAAGCTCAAAAAACTTGTGCCGAAACTCAACACAAAGTGAAGTCGCTGGGCTTCCTCGAAGGCCGAACGCACATTTGCTGACCTAGTTCCCCCAGCTGTGAAAGGATCGACTCTGGTCAAGACACGGTCGCTCGGAGTATGCGACCCCGGATTCCTAGTATCCCTCGAGTGCTATCGTCAGAAAAAAGAAGGCGACAACTGCGGGGAAACCATCTTTCTAAAATTAGGAGCCGTGGACGCGATAGGCTAGGACGATGCTCCCGTTCCGTAGACCTGGTCTCGTTTTGCCTTGCTTTGAGCACCATCGCCCTATAAAGGCATCTCCAACTTATCGTCGTCATTCTTTAGCCTGAAAGCTGGCAACCCTTCCCCCTCTCCAGAGAAGCACGGCCTCGCCTCGGACGGCTCTCTGATGCCTACACTAGCAAGATTAATATGCAAAAAGGGAAAATGCTTCTCCAAATGAAGGAAGGGAAAGAAAAAAAATAGCACAACACGCACTATGATATTTTGCTTCCCACCTGCCCCGAGACAAAACTCGCCACTTACGCTCATCACAGGTCGAGTGGGTCGTCAACTTCCAAACCCAATCCGACAAATTAGTAACGTCGTCGGCGCCCATGAAAACACTGCAGAAAAAAGAAAAGAAGGCATGATTACGAAATCATCTTTTGCATAGACGAAACTGAGAAGGCATGAAATGCTCCACTTACGTGTATGATTCCATTCCTCAGGGAATGACATAAGCTCTATGGGGATAATGTCAGTGGTTTGTACTTGGACGAAGCGACTCATCCGCTCCCGGTCTCCATCTTCCTTATCATCAACAACGAAGGGCGTGGTCGATCGACATCGCAAGGTTAGCAGACCTCGATGGTAAAATGGCCAGTACAGTCTAACTAGATGACTGAACGTAAGATCAAGCCCCTCCTTCTTCGCGAAAAATCTCATCATCAATACTGTTCGCAAAAATGACGGGTGAATCTGCGCCAAGGTAACCCAATACTTTAAACAAAAATTGAGCACAACCCTATCAAGGAGGCCTAGTGTGAAAGGATACGAGTACACATTCAAAAATCCATCGGCACGATTTGTGATGCCCACATCCGGGGAAAATGTCTGTAATGCTATTTTCTCCCCCCATCCACAGTCTTTTCTCACTAACTCAAGGTGCTCTTCTCCTATCGAAGAAGTGATCTGCAAGTTATTCTCTCATCGGTCTAGAATGCCGGAGGTGGAACTCTCCCCTCTCTGCCGAACAAACCCCGATGTAGCGGTCATGGATATGGAAAAATTAGAAGAACTAAAGCAGGAATCCGTGCAAGTGCTTTAGTACTGAAAGACTTAACGCAGAAAAAGAAGGGTAACTACTCTAAATGGTGGGATCTACAAAAGAACAGAAACAACCCTATTTATATATGGGAAAAACGACGATGATCTACCTGCCTCGAAGTCGATTAGAAACACTGGCCGATATTACCAAATCGCCCTAACAACTTGGCGATCGTATCATACATTAGGCGGTGCCATGTAATGTTTTGAGAATGGAAATCCCCGTATCATCAGCAGTCCCGAGGTGGTACTCGACCTCGAGGACCTCCATCAAAAAAGGTCAGGCTCCAAAAAACCAGCATCATCATCGCTAGTCCCGAGGTGGTACCCGACCTCGAGGACCTCCATAAAAAGAAGTTAGGCTCCAAGGAAATAAGCACTTAAACTCCACCCGTATGAGCTTGGCCTCGGGGTACCGTCTGAGCTCAAATAAAACCTCTTCCAAGATCTATCTACAACACCTTAAGGTTATCTACACTAAGTTCAAAGTAAGTTTCCAGGAGGTCTAGATTTGAACGAACCTCCACTTGGGGACTGCCCTCGAAAGCTCAAAGGCAGTCCCTATCCACAGGCTTCCAAACAAATTTCCCATCAAAGTTTATCGTGGAGCCTAAGTGATAAATCACGGCTCCAAGTCTCGAAGCATATTTTCATTCGACTCGAAATAAGGGTCCCGATGACCCAAGTTTATCGGTTCAATCTAGGCTCGAACCAATGAACGACGAAGGGTTTTGCAGGAGATCGTACTAATCAATCAAAAATCAGGAGAAAACACTCACATCTGGGCTCAATATTGGCACCAACCGGTAGAGTCATACATTCAAAATCTCCATAAACGTAAATAAAGGGGAATACAACAAGCATTGAAGACATAATTGAAGAAACTTCTTTGTATTCAAAAAACACTTGATTATAATAGCCCTCGAAGGGTCATTACATATGATTACAAAAGACCATGAAGGGTCCTTACACAGAAACAAAGAAGTGAGAAGGTACACATATAGTATAAGACAAGGGCCTAATCTATTCTCAAAGGTTCTTCCTCGGTAGCAGCATTTTCGAGCATCATCTCCTTGGGCATGCATCCTCAGCGGTAACCTCTTTGACCGCCACCTCCTCTAGGGTTTCACCTCAGTCCTCCAGGATAATATCTTCGAGGGAGAAGATGAAGAAGAGGAAAGTGACGCAGAAGAGGCAAAAAAAGAGACATAGCCCACCGAAGCCAAAGGTTGAAGATTCGGCGGGCATCAACCCTACTTGCACGGCCGCTCCGAGTCCTCCATCTAGCACATTGTGCCGTGCAAGATTAACGGTCGACTGTGCCATTTTATCCCTTGGAAAAACCAGGGGATGAAGTGCCACACAAAGCTAGGGTAGGAGAGTGAGCAGCGGTATATAGTCCGAACACTCTCTCTAGCAGCGGTGTAGAGTCAAAAGATCCTCTTAAATTGGAAGAGACCGACCCCCTTATCTCATCACCTCGAACCAACGAAGATAGCAGTGACAACCGTATCAACAACAACAACAGCGACGAGATAGTATAATCTCGCTTGACAAAGGAAAGCCTAGGAAAAAGGCCCTGGACCCCAAACATGGTGGGTCACACTGGAGGAGGATAATGAGAAGAAAGGGATGGAAAGATGTTGAAAGGCACTTGGATAAAAAGACAGTACCAGAAGGACAAAATTTATAGGGGGTGATTGTATGGCCAACAACGCCATCAATGCCTTTGACAGACAGATTAGTAGATGTAATTAATGTGTTACTGGAAGCCAGATCGACGGCGATACTATCGCTTTGAAAAATAGGAATTGGCAGCACATTGAATGATGCTGAAAAGACAAGTCCATGGGACGTTTCGATAATCATGGAGGATTGCGTCATCTGTATGATGTCATCACAGAAAGTCCGAAGAGTCAGATGTCAAAACTGTTTCTTATCACTCATCTCTAAGAAACACGCGGACTATCTGTATATGGTGAAATTGGGGGGTCCAATTTCTCGTCATCGAGGCACCTCAGAAGACAATCTCGAGGTCTCGAGACTGCAAGGCTATGGCCGAGTTTCCTCTCTCGAGGTTCATCGATGACCGACCTTGGGACAATGTTAACCACATCCAGGGTAGAAATGGGGGGTTCCTAAGGCATATGGCTAGGACTGACAGAGCCTAGTAGACTACCCCGACCCTTAATCAGGGTGTCATTTAGCTGTCCCATCTCCGCTTCTTTATCATTGATGTATTTTGTATTATGTTAGGATTCCCCTCCTATTTAAAGGGGATCCCTGTCATTTTGTAAAACCCTGCTGCTTCAGTTTCTCCACACGAAATATACAAAAACATTCTCTTTTCTCTCTAACACATTCTTTTGACATTATTGCTTCCATTAATTATCTTCATATTTGTTCATCATTTATTGCTTAACATTGGCCCTAAAGAGCCTTCGTTGATTTTATTATAACTGTTAGCCGTACTTTGACCCCCCTCGATAGCTACCAGCCGAGCTCCGGAATCGACCTCGAAGCCCCCGAATCGGTAAGCTCGAAACCCCGATAATTAACCTATCGGTTTGATTATCACCTTATCCTTAACTTTTTTTTCATTTCTAAGTCTCACATACATAACATCAACTGCTTAACGACTAGCATAAAAATAGATCACATATTTTTAAAATCCCATAATCAAGTTTAATTGCTATTACCATTTTCACGGTAAACACAATATAATCATATTTTAAGTCTACTAAGCAAAGCATCAATCTCTGAATCATCTGCCAATGCATATATGGCAGGTATTTTTTCTTATGAACCAAACATTGATGAGAAGTGGATAGTAGACACTGGAGCTACAAACCATATGGTTGGTAATGAACAACTTTTACATGATAAATTGTTAGTAAGTAATGCAGGAAATGTGCATCTGCTTACTGGAGAGTCTACTAAGGTGTCACATATTGGTAGTTGTCAATTAGATGGAGGTGATACTATTAACTATGTCTTATGTGTACCAGTTTTCAAGTTTAATCTTTTGTCTCTGTCTCAATTGACAAAAGCTTTGAGCTGTTATGCTGCATTCTTCCCAAATTTTTACATATTTCAGGATCTCTTCACTGGGAGGGTGAAGGAGATTGGTAAAGAGGAAGAAGGACTATATGTGCTGCACTCACAAAGAAGAAAAAATAATACAACTAGATCATTAGTGATGGTTGCATACAAGAATGAAGCTGAGCTATGGCACAAGAGGATGGGACATGTTCCAATTCAAGTTCTCAAGAAAATTCCGAGTCTTAGTAGCAATAGTAAAGCAGAAATAAGCCCATGTGGCATATGTCCTTTAGCCAGGCAAGCTAGGACTCATTTTCTAGTTAGTGGTAATAAAGCAAACTATGTTTTTGATTTGATACATATGGATGTTTGGGGATCCTATAAAGTTCCTACATATAATGGAAAAAGGCACTTTATGGTTGATGATCATTCTAGATGGATTTGGATCTTCTTATTACATCTTAAGTCTGATGTCATTACAGTCCTCAAGAACTTTATTGTTATGGTGAAAACTCAGTTTGGTAGAGTGATCAACTATTTTAGATTAGACAGTGGCTCTAAGTTCTTTAATCATAATTGTTCAGAGTATAAAGTAAAATTTCTTTTTCCCCTTTTGGCATCATCGAATAGTTGCATAAAATGTGCGATTCCCAGATTTTAAAAATTACTCATAGCTACTGGGCAACTGCAAATGCATTCATGAATTAATTATCACTAATCAACTACAAATTCAAACTATCAAGGAAATATCAACAGTTAATAAGAGCAAATGTAGAAAACTTCGTTGATAGAGAATATGATTCTGCCATAATCTACAAAAAGAAACAAAAATAGTTAAAACATGAGCATAAAAAAATATCTCGAATCTGGAAGCTTGATTATAAACCCAGGCCAGTTGATCTACTGCCCACTATCTAGACATTTCATCAAAGCCAAGTCCATGTAGTTGGCAATGTTTCTTCTTTCCTGCCTAGGCAGCACACACTAGTTGACGAATTCAAAAAACACCTTGTGGGGTGGCTTCATTTCACTCTTATAAACAACCTTTGGCTCACTTACTTCTTTATTATCACAAAATTTCCTAGTAATGGCTAGGGAAATAGGAAAGGAGTCCATACTGGGCCATTTTTGTCTTGTGTAATCATCATACCCTTCAGAGGGTATACCAAGGATTTCACCCAGCTCTTTTGCATCAAAGGAAATTTGAACCTCCTTCACCAGGCTGGTGACCCTTCCATCCTTTACCTCATCATTTGCCATGAATTTAATAACCTCATTTCTGGCCAGTCTGCTATCTAACGGAAGGGCCATGTCCTTCCACCCCTGTATTTCTAGCATTTCAAGTAGTAGAACTATTCCTTCTTCCTCTAAGTCCTTCAAGAGTCTACCCTTCAAGATAGTGCGTTTGCTAAACTTGGCCAGCTTGTCCTATTCATTATCAGACTCATCTTCCTCTTCACCACTCCAGTCTTCTTCTTCAATAATTTTCACTTGCTTGGCTTTCACAGCAGACCTTGTCCGTTTAGCCAAGGTAGAGGGTTCAACAGACTTAGATATAGATGAAGACTTCTTTGAGAAAGTCTTGGCTTTATTGGACTTAGGGGCCTGAACCTCCACCTCAATAGTTTCCTGTTCACCTTGATGGACTAGGTCCATCTCATCCACATCAACTACCTCAACAGCCTCTGTCACATTTTCTTTCCCTTTGTCCATCCTTTTCTTTTTACTTTCTTCAATAAATGTTTGCAACTCCTTTTTACTTTGCGTTAGCTTGCTCATCATGGCCCTTCCTTTTAGTAGAGGAGTTTAAGTAGTTTCAGAAGGAGCAGCCTTCCTTTTCTTGTTGGATCTTGCTGTTCTAGGGATCTTTGGTTTTGTAGTTTTCCCTTTCTTGGGGTTATAACTATCACCTACCTTTTTCAGAAGATCTGCTAATGTTTCTTCAAAAGATGAACCAGGTTCATCTGTATGCTTTCCAAGATTAACTAGTCCTTCAGCAACTTTCCCTAATCCACTTCCCCCTGTTTTCCTGCTACTTTTTTCCACCTTTCTGGCTCAGCTCCATAGATAGCCATTCTAACAGTTTCAGAAGTCGGTGAAGAATCAACCACTTCTTTCCCTTTTCCCCTCTCCTCACTACGCACACCCTCACTCTCTTTTTCTTTTTCTCTTTTATTTTCACCTCCTCTCCTTCTTGACTTAGTTGTTTCCACATCCACAACAGACCCAACCAAAATAAATTGATTTTCCAAATTTTTGGCCAAATCTGAGATTACCTCAGTAGAAGGATTTTGCACAGATGTTACCTACTCAGAGTCGGAAGACCCAATTCCTTCCCCCTCACTTGCAGACTTGAAAGAATCATCAGAATTTTGGGAGTCTTAAGCTTTACTAGCTTTTAACTGTGCGTCTAATTTCCTTGAAAGCGCACCTATAGCCATAGTTTTTCAAGCAAGCATCTTTACTCGTCTTCTCCTAGGTTTAGGGGTAGTGCTAGGTTGAGGAGTAGTAGAAGAATCGGAGGGGGTAGGTGGAGGATGTGTACCAGGGTTATCTTGGGGGTTGGTCATTTTCTCTTGATTTTGTGTGGAAGAAGATATGTGGGTTTGGAAGAGAAGAGAAGAGAAGAGAGAATTTTTTTGAAGATTTTTGGAATTATGAGAGAGTGGCAGTGATGATGATGAATTTAAAATAGGAGGGTAATAAATACACAACTACAACTTTTAGTAGTCAAATAGAAGTCTAATCACCCTGAAATTTTAGTTTTTATAGTCGGTTA
This sequence comes from Nicotiana sylvestris, assembly GCF_000393655.2. NCBI lineage: Eukaryota > Viridiplantae > Streptophyta > Magnoliopsida > Solanales > Solanaceae > Nicotiana > Nicotiana sylvestris. Next base: position 87,775,922 of record NC_091064.1, on the reverse strand, counting down.
GACTTCCCTAGGATCTAGGCATTTTAACACAGTGAGGATTCTTGTTGAAAATGGAACTGGTTCAAACTTAATTGGATAGGCTTTTAAAGTTTTTAAACATAGGTAGGACTTTGCTCATGAATTAAATATTAGTATTTCAAATTGTGCAGAGTGTAGAAAACTTACCTCATTATTCAGATGAACCAGCACAGATGAACCAGCACAGATGAACCAGGTTCTTCATTGAGAATCCTCTTGATCATGTCTCAATTTGCCAAAACAGAGAAAATTTTGTTAGAGATCAGCGAATCATATTAATACATGGCACATGAGTATACTCTTTACAGTATGAGGTTGAGCAATGATTAATCTAGTTATTTACACAAGTTCCATATTTTCAAATCAATTTTTGTTTTATCATTTTTTTCATTGTACATTCTGAACTTGTTCTTTTAGGTGATCTTAATCATCCTTAATTCTAACCTATTTCTTTCAAAGTTCTCTCTACTTAGTGCTTTTGTAAAGATCTCAGCAATTTGCTTATCAGTAGCACAGAACTCTATAGTGATCAAGCCTTTCTCATAGTTGTCCCTTAAAAAATACTTCCTAACATCTATGTGCTTGGTTCTCTTATGATAAACCGGGTTCTTTGTCATAATAATAGCACTAGTGTTATCACAGAAAATAGGAATGCAACCAACATCAATACCAAAATCCATTAATGGCTATTTGATCCATAGCAATTGAGCACAGCATGAACCATCAACAACATACTCAACTTCAGCAGTAGATAAGGCCACTAAACTTTGCTTTTTTAATAGCCTATGACACAAGACATGAACCAAGAAAGTGTGCCATACCTGAGGTGCTATTCATGTCTACAAGGAAACCTGCATAGTCAGCGCCAGCATATCCCACTAGGTTAAAATTACTACCTGTTGGATACCAAAGGCAAAGGTCAGTGATGCCTTTCAAGTATCTCAATATTCTCTTGACAACGGTTAAGTGGGATTCTTTTGGATTTGCTTGAAATCGAGAACAGGGCCCTATACTGAAACCAATGTCAGGCCTACTAGCAGTAAGATACAAAAATGAGCCAATCATTCACCTATACAACTTTTGATCAACAGATGAACCAAGTTCATCTATGTCCAATTTTGTGGCTGTTGCAATAAGAGTATCGATTTCCTTTGATCACATTTTAAACTTCTTAAGCAACTCTTTTACATATTTTTGCTGATGGATCATAGTTCCATTTGAGTTTTGTTTAATTTGTAAGCCTAAAAAGAAATTAAGCTCACCCATCATACTCATTTCAAATTCACTCCCCATTAGTCTAGCAAATTCCTTACTTAGTTTTTCAGTAGCTGCTCCAAAAATTATGTCATCAACATATATCCGTACTACTAGAAGATCTTTACCTTTTTCACTCAAGAATAAAGTGTTATCAATTTTACCTCTCTTGTAGCCATGTTCAAGCAAAAATTTTGATAGTCTTTCATACCATGCTCTAGGGACCTACTTGAGTCCATAGAGTGCCTTGTCGAGTCTGTATACATGATCAGGACACTCCTTACTTTCAAATCCTGGAGGTTGCTTGACAAACACTTCTTCCTTTAAGTACCCATTGAGGAAGGCACTCTTGACGTCCATCTGGTGAAGAGTAAATTCCATGTACGCAACAAAGGCTATGAGGAGTCTTAATGCTTCCAACCTTGCAACTAGAGCGAAGGTTTCGTCATAGTCTATGCCCTCCACTTGGCTATAACTTTGAACCACCAGTCTTGCCTTGTTCCTCATAACAGTTCCATATTCATCAAGTTTGATTCTAAAGACCCATTTTGTGCCAATTACTAATCTGTCCTTGGGTCTTGGAACCAGATGCCAAACTTGACTCTGTTCAAACTAGTTGAGTTCATCTTGCATTGCATTTACCCAGTATGTATCCTGCAAAGCCTCAACAATATTTTTAGGTTCAATAAGAGATAAGAAAGCATCAAAAGCACACAGATTCTTTAATGAAGATCTTGTTTTGATTCCAGAAGTTGGATCAGTAATTATGTTCTCAATAGGATGAGAACTTTGATACTTGTAAGATTTCACAACCAACTGGTTTCCGCTTGATGTTTCTCCCACATTTTGTTGCTGAGGAACATGCTCATGGGCAGGTTCCATTGAGGTATTAGATTCAGTTCCTCTTTGTTCAGTTCCCCCTATCAGGGTGCCCTGGATGGATGAACCTGTTCCATAACCTGTTCTTTCTTCTCGGGTAGCTTCAGCCTAAGCTGTGTTTTCATTCAAACTTCTGACCAGCCCAATAGCTTCATCTTCATATTCCTTTCTCTCAGAAAGAATGTTAGTTTAATCAAAAACCACATGTACACTTTCTTCTACACACATAGTTCTTTTGTTGTACACATTATAGGCTTTGCTATGTGAAGAATATCCCAAGAATACTCCCTTATCACTTCTGGGATCAAACTTACCTAGGGAGTCCTTTCCATTGTTGTGCACAAAACACTTGCATCCAAATGGACTAAAATGAGATATATTTGGTTTTCTCCATTTAAATAACTCATAGGGAGTCTTCTCTACAAGAGGTATAGTCATGCACCTATTTATGATGTAACATACAGTGTTTACAACTTTTTCCCAGAAGCTATGGGGCAGTTTACTAGAAAGAAGCATAGTCCTAGCCATATCTTCAAGTGTCCAATTCTTTCTTTCAACTACTCTATTTTGTTGTGGAGTCCTAGGGGCAGAAAAATTATGATCTATGCCGTGCTCATCACAAAATTCAGCAAACTTAGCATTTTCAAATTCAGCTCCATGATCAGACCTAATTGATGCAAGTTGATTACCTAGTTGTTTATGAGTTTTTCTAACTATAAAAGTAAACATGTAAAATGCTTCATCTTTAGAAGTTAAAAATAATGTCCAAGTAAACCTAGAGTAATCATCAACAAGCACCATAACATATCTTTTACCACCTCTGATTAATGTTCTCATTGGACCACAGAGATCCAAACCAGTTCCATCGATCTGGTCATGCTTACCACATTCTTGCATTTAAAAGAGGATCTTACCTGCTTCCCCCTTGTACAAGCCTCACAAACTTTGTCTTCCTTAAACTTGATGTTAGACAGCCCTATCACCAGCTTCTTGGAGACTAATTTTTTGGGTTGACTTAGACTTGCATGTCCAAGTTTCTTGTGCCAAAGGAGTGGATCATTGTCCAACACACTTAAGCAAGTGAGTTCATTTTTTGAAAGAGTGGACAAATCTACAATGTATATATTGTTTACTCTTTTTCACTGCAAAACAATCTTGTCAGTGGTAAATTTATCACATAACATTTGGTAGAGGTGAATGCTACCAAGTTACCTCTATTACACAGTTGTGATACACTGATTAGGCTGTATTTCAAGCCATCTATCAAGTAGACATTCTCAATGGAGTGTGAGTCTGTCTTACCTACCTTTCCAACCCCAATGATCTTACCTTTCTTACCATTTCTAAAGGAGACATTACCTCCTTTGAGGTCCTCAAGTGAAAGGAACTGGTTCTTGCTTCCAGTCATATGCATTGAGCAGTCACTATCCATGTACCATATTTGACTGCTCCCCTTCACTTGGACCTGCAAAAAGAAATCAGGGGTTAGTCTTAGAAACCCAAACAAGTTTGGGTCTCTTTCTATAGGCAAAAGGGTGAATTAAATTCTTTTTAGCCCATCCTGGCAGCCTATTTTTCCCTTGAACAAATGTTTTGTTCTTTTGACTAGCCTTTTCTTTTGCAGTATATTCACTTTTGTAGTGACCAGTCTTACCTCAGTGTGTAAAAATTTTGTTCTCAGGAAGTGTGATGTACTTGCTTTTGGGATCCCACTTAGGTGCAGGGGTCCCGTAGCCAAGTCCTCTCTTATTTCTACTATGGTGTTATTGTAGCCATGAAAGTGCATCAGAGGACATATTCCATTTACAAGTTCTGTCTAGCTCATGCTTAACCTTGCTTAGATCTTCCTTTAGGACTCTTATCTGCTAATCTCTTTTGCACAAGTCATATTTCATTTTCCCTAGATTTTCTTCTAAAGTGAGATGTGTGTGATAAACTTTCTTTTTACCTGTTCCTAAAGTTTGTTTTAAATTTTCATATCTAAGTTCTAGCATAGTGGTGTGAAGTTCAAGAACCTGGTTCTTTAACTCAGCATTTTTACTATCACTTTCACTAGCCCTAAGTTCCAGATTTTTGCACTTAGCGTTCAAAATCACACATTCCTTAGACAGCTATTCCTTTTCATTGTTTATGACCTCAGATTCATCAATGAAATCTAGAAGTAACTCAGATAGACTTTCTTTAGACAAAAACTTAATCTTGACTTTGAGATGAATCACACTTACCTCAGATTCCTCATCAGATTCTCCAATGTCCATAAGTGCTTGTTCATCTCCATCTTCATCCTCTGAATCCTCATATGAGCTTTCTCCCCATGCAACAACCATAACCTTTGTTGATCCTTTGTTCTTCTTGGGATGAACCTATTCCTTCTTCCTGCAGCCCTTTCCTTCTTCCATTCAATTTCCCACTAAGGACAGTTTTTGATGTGGTGATCAGTCTTACTACACTTGTAGCAGCCCTCATTGGTTTATTTTTCAGGAACCCCTGGTTTGTTGTAGCTTGCACCTCTTGAAGAACCCTTTCCTCTCATAAGATACTTCTTGAAGTCATTTGTGATAATAGCCATTTCTTCCTCTTCTAGATCAGCACCTTCAGTGATTCTGAGAGCCAAGCTCCTTTCCTTTTTTGAGTGCATTCATCTTCATGGTTTTCCTTCTAAGTTAATAGACAGTGAGATTTCCAATTAGCTCGTCCAACTTAAGGGTGGCAATGCTCTTTGATTCCTGAATTGCAGCGATTTTGCTTTCCCAAGTGACTAGCAAAACCCTTGTCAAGATTTTCTTACCTTTGTCTTCTTCAAGAATAACCCTTCCAAGAGACTTAAGTTTATTTGTTAGTGTGGTGAACCTTGTATACATCTCTTGGATGGTTTCTCCTTCCTTCATGGTGAAGTTCTTATATTGAGAATACAACAGTGTTTCTCTTGACCTCTTCACTTGAGGAGTTCCTTCCTGAGCCACTTCCAAAGTGTCCCTGATTTCCTTAGTAGTGGTACAACTTTGAATTCTACTGTAATCGTCTAGACCAAGTCTACATACAAGCCATTTCTTGGCCTTAGCATTCTTTTCCCACTTCCTCAAGTCCTCCGCATTGCATTCAACTCTTGTCTTTGGCACATCTACTCCTTCAGCATTCTTCTTCATGGTATCCAGGGGATCATCAGTGACAATGTCCCATAGCTTATAGTCTTCTTCGATGATGTGATCTCTTATCTTGTTTTTCCACCAAGAGTAGTACTGGTTATTAAAGAGTGGCGACCTAGCAGTGGATTGCCCTTCTCAATTTTCAGGTGGTGCACTCATCTTAATCTGTTACTAAGGTGTTAGCCTCTTCAAGGATAACCCGCTCTGATACCAATTGATGTTTTATACCTCAATACCACACAAGGAGGGGGGGGGGTGATTTGTGTGGTGACCAATTTTTTGCTTAAACTAATTATAGAAGGACCTGGTTCTTCTAAGTGTTCCTTAACCTACTATTGCAGAAATAGTAAATGCGAAAAGTAAAGAACACAAGTATTTTACGTGGAAAAAACCTAGAATAAAAGGTGAAAAAATCATGACCTGCTTTCCAGAAGGATTATTCCAAACTCTCCACTAAAATCACTGAGCAAAAAACGGCATTTACAAAAACTCTTTTGTAAACCTATGACTAAGTCTAATTCCGTTGTGGCAAACAACCTCTAACCGCTGCGACAACTTCAAGTTAACTCTAACTTGAAAACTCTAAGTACATATTACAATTGCCTCTAGATAAAGCTGAAAGGTACAATATAAAACCACCTACTATAATTGAACTAGAATAAAAGACAGACACTTGGAACTAGTTCTTCTTTCTGGTTCATGTAGCTTCAGGTTTGAACACTTGAATCATACACGAACTGCTTGCAAAATTACCTTGCTATTTTGCTCTCAATTTACATTTAACTTCTGCTTATGTGCGCTACCTGTAAAAGAGAAGAGCACTAATATTTATAGAGTTAGTAAATAGAGATTGACTAGAATTCTGATCCTACTCTTCCTTGGTGGAAGAGTTCTAGTTGATCTCAACCTCTAACTCCTTCCCTTTCTTAAGTCGTGTTCTCTTTGAGTAAAGAGTCCTTCTCCTTATCAATTATGCAACCTTTTCAATCAGGATTAGGAGATATCAATTCTGTCAATATAGGTTTATCTCCTTCACGTGCATCCCACATGCTCAGGTTTATCAGTATCTGTGCTCCACAGGGATGGACTTGGTTCATGTCTGAGTTCCTTTGTCAGTCTTCAAAACTAGCCTTTACTTGGGCCAACAAGTTGGAATAGTTCACTAAAGAGGAAAAAGAAAACAGAAATAAGAAATAAAAAAGATCTATATTTAGAACATTGACTGTGGGTGGATGACTTATAAGATAGATTAAATACTACTAGTAATACGTAGTCCCGAAAGTTGCAGAACTCGTGCGCTGCGCGTTTGCTCTAAAACTTTTGCTGGAAAAACTTTCTTAGTTGCAATATTCTTGGCATGGTTGTTGGCCTTTAATTTCTCAACTGATTTTAAAAAATTGCTGGGACCTCGAGACATGTCACTATCATTACTATATTAGATGTCTCCTGCTGTAAATAAATTTGCATTACTATTGTTCATGCTTCAAGAAAATATATTGAACTTGATTTTCACTTTATGGGACAAGGTAGTTGCAAAGACCATTAAGCGAGGTTCATTGTTTTTATTATCAAATTCGCACTTTCTTTAAATAACATAAATTTGAACATTTAAGCATATATAATAAAATGAGTTTGCAATCAAAAATTCAATTCTTGTATTAAATATAACATTTTAATAAATAAATAACTTTTTGTTTTCAAGAGTTGTGTTGAAGAGTAGTTAGTTAGAGTCCAAGCTATGGCCGTGGGACCTAAATAAGATTAAGTCGTTATAATATATGTAGGCAGTTAGTTGGTTAGAGTAGTTCATATTTTAGAAGAAAGTGTATAAATACTTCCTATTGTACAAATCTGTGTAGATTGATTGAAGAAGATAGCTAAAATTATTTCTCAAAAATTCTCTCTCTAAACTCTTCTTGTTTTCTTCTCCTATCTATTTACATAGCTGAAGCTTCCACTATGGAATTTATCATGGTATTAGAGCCTACGACATGAGTCGCGGCCACTAACAACTTCAATTCCTCTCCATAATCAACTAAGTTCTCTCAATTTGGAGTTGAACTGCCGTTGGGTGATTTGAGTCAAAGCTAGGGTTTTACAATTTGTGCGACCGTGCAATTTCACGGAGCTTATCTACATCATCCATGGCGATTGGTGATGAAACCAGTACCACACCTGTCGGACCTACTGTCGGAACCTCCGATAACACAACTGCTCCCAACCATATCAATGCTTTCCTACGATTGGTCATAACCATCCTCTGTACTATCAACCAATAGATGCTCCAGGTAGCTCTTTAATTTCACTTCAACTAACAAGATCTGAAAAATATGCAATTTGGAGTAGGTCTATGAGAATTGGACTGCTAGATAAAAGTAAACTAGGTTTTGTTGATGGTCGATTCCCTAAGTCTAGGTTTGAGTCGGAATTATATGATCAATGGGAGAAGGTGAATGATACAGTTCTGTCTTGGATCATGAATGCAGTAAGACCAGGGTTGTAGATCAGTATAGGGTATGCCTCAAATGCACACAAAGTCTAGGATGATTTGAGAGAAATGTTTGACAAAGTGAATGGTAGTAGAGTGCAATACTTGCATAAGGAGATTCACTAATTTAATCAAGGCACAATGACTGTGGCAGATTACTTTTCTAAGCTAAGGGACCTTTGGGATGAGTTTGATACTATAATGCCATGCCCTATCTGTCCTTGTCCTGAGTCAAAAAGGTACCTCAAGCACTTTGAGTACCAAAGATTGATGCAGTTTTTGACTGGCTTAAATGAATCCTATAGCCGACCTAGAAGTCAAATTACAATGATGTATCTCACTCCCTTTATGAACAAGGCGTGAGCACGTGATTTTTGCCCTACAAGAACTACTCCCAAAAATTCAAAATAAAATAGTTTGCGTTGCTTGTAATTTATTTGTACTTGTCTGTGCATGTTCATTTTTTACTTTAATTAAGAAAAATACAAAAATATATGTGTTGCATTTGCATTTACAATTTAGGATTAATTAAACAGTAATTTATTTTACGAAAATAAAAAGATCACAAAAATAATGTACTTTTACATTTTTTGCATTTAATGTCGAATTGTGTGAGTTTATTGTCAATTGGTATTTATTTATATGTGGTAAATATTATTAAGGGTTAATTAGTATTTCCTAAGTTAATTTTGGTTTTACAATTTAATTTATAACTTTTGGTAATTAGGAATTAAAAAAGAAAATAAAAGAAAAGGAAGAAATGAAAGAAAGAGTTGATAAACTCGGACCAGGCCAATTTTTCTACAGGCCCAAACAATATGTCTGCAGGCCCAGTTCGAATACCCCTTTTACCCGGTCAAACCAACCTGGCAATACGACGTCCAAACGACGTCGTATCTGTCACGTCCAATCTCAAACGTCCATCCCAATCCATCAACGGCCAAGATCATCTCTCCCTTACCCGTTCCTATACCCGTCCTGACCCCGTTACTACCAAACGACCCCGTTTTGATCAACAAATCGATCGTGGCCGTTGGATTCCCATCATCCAACGACCGAAATCAATTGATTAAACTCTAACCTATCAAACTCCCTCCCAATCCCCTACCCCTCTCATTTCCAAACCCCCTCAGTCATCTCTTTTAGAGACGAACCAAACGACCCTGAAAACCCTAGCCGCCACCGTTCCCTTCGCCTGAAAACCCGGCGGCCTGAGGTTCGATGACCCTCAAATTCACACCCCTAAGCCTTCTAACCACCCTCAACACAAATCCCTACCCTTTTAACCTCGAATCATCCCGGTTTGTTTCGAATCTTTAATCGAAGATTCGAGCAAAACCCTAAACCTACCCAACCAGTCCCAAGTTCACACTCCAACTCCACCTGACCTCCCTCGTTCCCAAACCACCCCTACTTTGGCTCGAATCTTACTAGAACTGGTCGAATTTTAAATCGATTGAAGAACCCTAAAAGGATCGAACCTGGAGTCGGTCCGAGATGAAAAAGTAATTGGGGGTTTAATTGACTTTAGTCGAGTGTTCTCAGTCGAGAACACTCGATTAAAGTTCGTTTTTACCTCAAAAGGTTCAAGTCGAAGGTCAAACTGATTGGAGTTCGGTCTATAGATTTTGAGGTATTTCCTTTCCATTTTTTTTTTTTTGTTGTTTGTTGTTTATCTGTTTAAAGTTTCATTGTAGTCCGGTTTTGTCAATGATTTTCCTCCTCCTCTCTTCGGACCTTTTTCTTGGTCCAAATTTTCTGTTGTTGATTATATTTTATAATTGTTTAATTAATTGAATAAGTTTCGTCGATTAGTTCAGTAGGTTTGAGTGTTAGTTTAACACGATTGTAGTTTAATTTTGGTTTTGATTTCATAGTTCATTCCAGTCTGTTTCCCCTCCTGCTTCGTTTATGTTCTAAATTTTGTGTTGAAATGAGCCTGTTGGTATATTTGAACTTAGAACTGAGCCTGTTGGTATATTCAGTTCATCACATTGAATTGAATTCCTTGGTCATTTGTTATCCTGAATCTACCAATCCCCTTAAAGCTCTTCTAGCTATTTCTTCTTTTGTGTTCCAATTTAATTAAGCGTATGCTCGTCTAGTTGATTTCAGTTCATTTGTTTCTGAGCTAAATATGATTGGTTCCCCAATATAGTTAGTTGAATATGTGTTGCCCTGAACCCTTAGTCTTCATTTTTGATGCCATTTGATTTGATATGAGTTTCTATCTTGAATTACTGACTGATTTGACAAGTTGAATTGGTTATAGCTATTGTAGTTTGTTGGTTAATTAGGATTCAACTTAGTTAGTTGGTAGATTTGAATAGGTTAGAGTTGAAAGGTTTAATACAGATTAAAAGGGATTGGGCAGGACAGTAATTTCATGGACTTTAAGAGGGTATTTTGGGATTTAAAAGTGTTGAAAATGGTTTAAGTTGAATGTTCTGTCCATTAAGTACTAATGTACCATTAAAATAATGCATTAGTGGGGAACACAACATAATGGTATGGGGGGTAATGATAAAAAGTTAAAGAATACACATAGTAGAGGAATATTACAAGCTGGAAAGAAAAAGAAACATGGGGGGTAATAATAAAAGATCCTTCTTACAGCTGTAAAGAAAAGAGGAGGGCTGAAAAGGGTTGAAGAGTTGGGTTTAAATATAGAGATGAGTAGAGACATAAGGAAGAGACTGGAACGGGCAGTAAGAGGGGAGAGAGTGAAAACACAGAGAGAAAAATCCAAAGATATAAAGAGAAGACAGAGAGTTAAAAGATTAAGTGAGAAAAGATAGAGAGATAGGCATTGGGAGACCTGGAGAGAGGAAAAGTCAATCTGAGAGAACATTTTTGAGTTTTGAATCAGTTTTGAGAGATAGTTTAAAAGAAAGGATACTATTCCATTAAGTTCTAGGCAGAATTTAGATTCCAAGCGTTGGTTCTTGCCCCCTTTTGATTGTTGAATCTATTTGGCAGTCTATTGATTCTGTTTCTGAACTTATCTGAGCTCAGTTTATTCAGTTTGGGCGTTCGTATTGCTGTTTGGTTATACAAATCAGTGTGGTTTTTGGTTTGAGTGTATTTCTGATTTGGAGAGTGGTATTGCTGTGTTAGTTTTTGTTTTAACTATTCCATTACTGCTGGTGATTTGCTGTTGGTGTTGTTGTGTCATCCGCTGCTGCTGACTGCTCTTCCTTCTTTTGTTCTGTTTTTCCAATCCAGGTACACGCCTAAAACTGGCCCAATGTAGCTATTTGAATTGAAAGCTGAAATGAAATGGTCTTCTTTGGAATTTATGTGTTTAAGCTGTTAGTAGAGTAGTAGTAGATAATTTGTATTTGTTTAAACTCATTTTGGTTTTATGGTGTATAACTGAACTGATAGAACTATTATAGTATTGATTTAATTTCGTTTTGTGTGGTATAATTCCGGAATTAAAAGCAGGCTGAAATGGAAAATGGTTTAGAAGTTCATGGATTTCATTTGTATTAACAACATTGAGTTGAAACCAGTAGGTAGGCATTGCATCCAATAGTGTGTTAAAGTCTTAAGCATGTGTGTGATGAGGGTGGTCTCTTAGCTAATATGAGATGTATGAAAATCGTTCATGGTGTCTATATCGTTGCTTGAGCCCTGTTAATGTTCAGATATTTAGGTTAACACTTGTTTTGGAATTATGTAGCCTTGTCTAGCCTCACTATTATTAATTAAACGTTGAATGAATTTGAATGTCGAACTGGAACCGGAAAAGCATGATTCATAGTTAGTTTAGTGTATTTACCTGGTTTGAGTAAACTATTAGACTAATCTTGATGGATATTTCCTTTTGGTCCTAGTTAATTCAATTTTGGTTCTGAGCAACTTAGCTAGAGAAATCAGAAGGTTTTGAGTGAATAACACTTTGTTCCTGGCCTCTTAGCCTGTTTGGATTGTTTTGCCCATGCCAGGATTCGATATTGGTATGGGGGGGCTACAATTGTTTGGGCCTGTTTTACTCCCCATAGGCCCAAGTAGCTCCCCTTTCCAAAGCTGGGAATGATTCCCATTCACTGCAGCTTTCAAGTAGGCCCATTTAGTGCGTAGATTTGGATCTGTTTTAAAAGTCAATGTATAGTTTAGCTTGGTATAATTCAGTTCTTAATTAATGAGGGAAATTTTTTAGGGACAAACAAATAGAAAATCATAGTCACTTTTAGGTTGGCCTTTTAATAAAATGATGAGATGAGCCTCGCCAAACAAAAATACAAAATGCGGGGCCCTCAATAAATATTATATGAAAATACTTAGAATTCGGGAGGGCCGTTTAGCGAATTTCACGACCTTCCCCAAATAATAATGCGTTAGACTCTTTAGGCGCGATTTTAATGAAATTACATTCCTAAAATCGGGTGCGCATTTATGCGACCCAAATCCAAATCTCAACGGAGTCGAAATGTGTTGACCACTACGGGTGCATTAATTGCGACGTGGTTCGAGATGCGTTTTCACGACGTTGTAATCCTTTTAAAATAAATATAATAATAAAAGCGGTTTTAAAGAGAATAAATAGCACATAAGCTAGAGCATGTTTTGAAGTCAGATAAAATCAAATACGACAGTTGAGCGACCGTGCTAGAACCATGGAATCTGGGAATGCCTAATACCTTCTCCCAGGTTAAAAGAATTCCTTACTCGGATTTCTGGTTCGCGGATTTTTAACAGAGTCATATTTTACTCAGTTCGGGATTCAACCGGTGACTTGGGACACCATTAATCTCCTAAGTGGCGACTCTGAATCTCAATAATAAATCTTGTTCCGATTGTCCTTTAAGTGAAAAAACTCCTTTATGCCTTTGCGGGCACGGGTAAAAATGAGGTGTGACACAAGGCATAGTCAATGATTATAGATCAGGAGAGCCAAAGAAACCTTACTAATTTTACACAAGTATTACAAGTCATTGAGTTACTAGAAAGCACTGCCCTATTCAACAATAAAAGAGGCTATTATGCTGGTAACCACTTCAAACCTATTCATACAAAGAGTACACTCATATGTGAGTACTTCCACCTCAAGGGTCACACTAAAAAAACTGCTACAAGCTGGTTGGATATCCACCAGACTTCAAGTCTAAAAGAAGAGGATGTACTGCTCGTAATACTAGATCATATGCAAATCAGGCTGGTTGGATGACCTCTCACAAAGATGTTGCATGTGGAGTCACCAATGCTGGAAGACATGGACAACAACATCAACCATCAGTTAGAGGAGGCTTTACCTCAGTGACAATGCTATCAGTCTAACAACAAGCACCTGCTGCTTTCTTTACACCAGTGCAGTATTATTAGATTATTCAGATGCTCAACAAGGAACCAGATGAAGGATCCTTAACCAAAGTAGTAGCTGCAGGTACAAAAACAGTCCTAATGCTAATCTAGAGTGATAGAGAGTGGATTGTGGACACAGGTGCTTCTAATCACATGTCATCTAGCTTACATATGTTCAAAGCAGACAGACGTACCACAATTAGACATGAGCAAAGTTCACTTACCCACAGGAAATGTAGTGTCAATCACACACATAGGATTGACTTCTACGTTTAAGAACCAAGACATATATAATGGGCTATACATTCCTAAGTTTAAGTTCAATCTTCTCTCAATATCCAAACCTACTAAAGAGTTGAAATTCATGGTAATGTTCTTTCCTGACTTCTACATCTTCCAAAACCTCTTCAGTGGACAGATGAAGGGTATTGGTAGGGAGAAACATGTTCTGTATGTGTTGTAGGAGAATCATGAGAAGGCATCAAGTCAGAGTTCAAGTCATCAAGTGACTAATAGTATTAGTGTAGGTTATGTAAATAAAACTAGTCAAGCTCACATTTGTGTTATATCCGAGTCTAGTAGCCTATGGCATAAGAGACTAGAACATGCACCATTAGAAGTAATAAAAAACATGAGTTGCTTAGACATTTAAAGGCCAATTCTCATCAACACTGTATTGTTTGCCCCTTAGCAAAAAAACGAAGTTGTATTTTCAGCTAAGTATTAATGTGTCTAAATCTGCCTTTGATTTGCTTCATTGTGATAGTCCCTACAGAGTCCCTACCTATGATAGCAAGAGATTCTTTATCACTGTAGAAGATGATTACACTAGGTTTACATGGATATTTCTGATTCATTCCAAGTCTGACACTATAGTAGTCCTTAAAGAACTCTTTCCTAAGATTCAAAATACATTTTCTACTTCTATTAAAATGCTTAGAACAAACAATGGCTATGGGTTCTTCAACACTGAATTCAAGGGACTAATCTCTACTCTTGGTCCAAAGCACTTGTGTGTACACTCCAAAACATAATGGAGTAGCGGAAAGAAGACACAAAACTATTCTTGAAATAGCTAGAGCACTAAGGTTGGGTTCCGGGGTGAGCGTGTGACCACGACTGTTTACCTTCTCAACAGATTGCCTTCTAGAGTCATTGGATTCAAATTACCATTTGAGATTCTTTATTTGCATGCTCCTTATCTTAGTCACCTCAAAGTCTTGGGTGTATCTGCTATGCAACTGTTCCGAAATGTCTTGACAAATTTGCCTCCAAAGCCATTCCTGTCGTTCTCATAGGGTATTCTCCTACACAAAAGGGAAATAAACTATATGATCTCTAGAATAAGACATTCTTAGTGAGCATAAATGTGGTGTTCCAAGAGAATATATTTCCTTTCAAGCAGCTGAAATCTTCAGGCAAACCTATGTTTCCAGTTCGGACCTGCTGACACCAGATGTATCTATTGGTAATTCTACTCATACTTCAACAGATCCTGCCGAATCACCCGATACTCCTTATGGTTCGACTCAGGGGGAGGTCTACTCACCTACTTATCCCATTGAAGCTCATGTAGAAGCCACTTCAAATCTTTCTAAAGGAAATATTTCCACACCTGAACCACTCAATCCACAAGAGTCCAGGAGATTTAGCTGACCAAGCAGACCTACTATGTGGCTGCAAGACTATTTCACTAAACCAACTAGCCACACATGTGCATATCCTATTTATTTCGATGTGACCTAGTCCAACCTGACAACGCCTTATTAGCATATATTGTTACTTCGCTCAGCTGTGTATGAACCAAGTTGTTTAGATAAACTGTCTCTGATCCCAAATGGGTGCAGGCCATGAAGTAGCAAGTTGCAGAACTAGAAGTTAACAACACCTGAACCATTGTGGACTTTCCTCTTGGCAAGACTCCTATTGGCTGCAAGTGGATATTCAAAGTCAAGTACATAGCTTCAAGTGAGGTTGAAAGTTATAAAACCAGGTTGGTGGACAAAAGGTATAACCAGAAAGAAGGTCTAGACTACACTGAGACATTATCCCCTATGGGTAAAGTGTTCACTGTTTTGCACTGGCTGCTTCTAGACACTGGTTGATCTACCAAGTGGATGTGCATAATGCATTCCTAAATGGTAATCTTCTTGAGGAAGTTTATATGGATATTTCTAAAGGTTTTTGCAGATAAAGGGAGACTTGGAAGGTATGCAAACTACAAAAATCTCTGTATGGCCTTAAACAGGCTCAAAGATAGTGGAACATGAAACTAACTGAGGCTCTAGTAGAGATGGGATTTTAGCAAAGCAACTTTGACTATTCTTTATTCACTAGAAGAGTAGGGGATTCCATTGTGGTAATCCTAGTGTTTGTAGATGATCCACTCATAATAGGCACCAATCCTAATCAACTAAATCGGACAAGAGATGATCCACATACTAGATTCAAAATGAAGGATCTTGGTGAGCAAAAGTTCTTCCTAGGCATTGAATTCCAGGTCCACGGAAGGAATTGTAATAAATCAGAGGAAGTATGCCATGGAATTGATCTATGAATTTGGCTTAAGTGGAGCAAAACCTACTGGAACTCCCCTCGAAATGAATCAAAAACTAACCTCGACAAACTACGATAGTTGGATGAAAACCAATACTACAGATGAGGTGCTAAAGGATCCTAGTAGCTATCAGAGGTTGGTAGTTAGGTTACTGTATCTTACCATGACCAGACTTGACCTAGCCTTTGCAGAGCAAGTCCTTAGACAATTCATATATTGTCTAAAGATATCTCACATGGAAGTAGCCCTCAGAGTGGTGAGATAAATCAAGGCTGAGCTTGGACTTGGTTTTCTGATGCCTACTAACAACACAGAAAACCTGATAGCCTATTATGACTGGCCTGGGAAGCTTGCTTGCAAACAAGATCATGTGTCACTGGTTATTTAGTAAAGTTTGAGAATGCTTTTGTATCATGGAAGTCTAAGAAACAAGAGACTGTTTCTAGGAGCTCACCAGAAGAAGAATTCAGATGCATGGCTGCATGTGCTGCTAAAGTGACTTGGCTGATAGGGATCTTTGAAGAGCTTGGAGTGAAGATGGAAGTACCTGTTAAGCTGCTATGTGATAGTAATGCAACAATTCAGATTGTTGCCAATCCAATCTTTCACGAAAGAACTAAACAGATAGACATAGACAACCACTTTGTGAGGGAATGGATTCTACAATGAGTAATGAGAGCTGAACATGTGTCCAAAAAAGAGCAACTAGCTGATATTTTGACTAAGAGTTTGGGTAAGGTGCAATATGACTATCTATTGAGAAACGTAGGAGTAAGAAACCTGTTCAAGCCATCATTGAGTGTTGAAGAGTAGTTAGTTAGAGTCCAAGCTGTGGCTGTGGGACCTACTTAAGATTAAGTTGTTATAATCTATGTAGGAAGCTAGTTGGTTAGAGTAGTTAGCATTTTAGAAGAAAGTGTATAAATACATCCTCTTATACAGATATGTGTAGATTGATTGAAGAAGCTAGCTAAAATCATTTCTCAAAAATTCTCTCTCTAAACTCTTCTCATCTTCTTCCCTTTATCCATTTACATAGCTGACATTTCCATCCATGAAAGTTATCAAATTGCTTATTGCAACAATGTTGACGATGAGTGACCGAGCACCAAAATTTAATACTGCAGAAAAAGTGAAACATGGTGAGTTTCCGAATAAGCCTTATTTTTATATTTAATACACCTGTAACAACCCAATTGGTCATTTTGAGCATTTACATTCCATCGGTTGTTTGAAGTTTTGAGTAGCTTCATATGATGTATTATGACTTGTGTAATTGTCGGTTCTCGTTTTTAGGTGATTCAAGATTGATTTAAAAGAAAAATTCTCAACTAGGAGGCTTCAAGCGGGAAGAGTTGGCCATATTTGACTTTTGTGTATTTGACCTCAGATCAGAGTTTTGATGATTTTGTTAGGTCCGGATGGTGATTTTGGACTTAAGCGTATGTCTGGATTTGTATTTTGCTGCTTTTGGAAGGTTTTGACACTATTTGACGAAAGTTGGCAATTTGAAGGTTTGGAAAGATCATAGGTTTGAATAGGAGTTGACTTTGATGTTATCGGGTTCAAATTGTTGTTCTAGGAGTTGGAATAGATTTGATATATCATTTGGAACTTGTATGCAAAATTTGGGTTCAATTTGGATTGGTTAGGCTTGAATCAGACACTTGGTTAGAAGTTTTAAGGTTATGAATTTAAGAGAATGATATTGATCGACGATTTATGATTTTGATGTTATTATGTGTGATTTGAGGCCTCAAGTAAGTCCATATCATATTTTGGGATTTGTTGGTATGTTCGGACGGGGTCCCGAGAGGCTCGAGTCAGTTTCGGGTGTGGTTTTGGATAATTCTAAGGCCCTTTTTAGTTGATGGTTTTTGGCTACAGGGTTGTGAATCGCGATCGCGGACCTTTGGGTCACATTCGCGAAGAGAAAATTGTTGTTTGGGCCTTGTGAATCGTGATCCGATATCCTTTCTCGCGATTCCTTACAAGAATTTCTACTGTCACAAGATTGACTTTGTAATCTTATATATTGCAATATAAGGAATTTGGAGGTGATCCAAAAATAAAAATTATAGCACTTTGTGTCTAGCTTTCAGAAAATAAAATTGTTTGTCATTTGGAATTTTGCACAAAAAGTTATTGCTATTATATTAGAGACTGTCTAGAAGAGTTGGGCCAGCCTGTTGGAATTTATTCATCGCGATCGCAGGGAAAGGGACGCGATGTCGAAGTGCAAAAACTATGCTGGAATTATTTTGAATATCTTTCACGAGCTTGGCGACTGCGATCGCGAAGAAGGACCCCTGCCAGTGCATTAAAAAATCAAATTTCGGGATTTTGTGTTCATTTTCTTCACTTTTTGAGTTCTTGGTGCACAAGTAAGGCAATTTTGGAGGAGATAAACACCCAAATCTTGAGGTTAAGTAATTTTAATTTTTTTTTGATTATATATTTTATTTTTTATGAATTATTACACTAAAATTAAGGATTTGAAGAGAGAAATTGGAGGGGGGGGGATGGTTCTCTAAACTTTCCTAGACTGAATATTTGGGATTTGAATATCGATTCGAAGTCGGATTTGAGTGAAATTAGTATGGTTGGACTCATAATTGAATGGGTTGTCTGAATTTGTGAGGTTTGTTAGGTTTCAAGGTGTTGGCCCGGGTTTACTTTTTGGTTGACTTTGAGTATTTGATTAAATATTCGACCTTTATCGCTTTGGTTTATTTCCTAAGGTATTATTTGATGTTTTTGAGTTAGTTTCGAGCCGTTCGGAGGTTGATACGTGCAAGATGCCATTTATAGAGTGGTGTTTGACTTTCTCGGTATTTGTTTTGGCATGTTGGAGGTAAGTATCTTATCTAAACTTGGTTGAGGCACTAGTTTCCTATATTATTTATGATAGCTATGTGCTATGGGTGCGCATATGTGTGGGGTTTGAGCCCATGTATAAGCATCGGGTATTCTTCCATGTTCGGGGTAGTGCGTAGGCTGCGATATGCCTAGAATTGACTATTAAGATTTAAGCTATGATGTTTCTCATAATTGTAACCTTGTTGTGAACAATTTGATCAATGTTTTGGAATTATACAGAGGCTAATTACGTGAATGAACTTGATAATTGATATTTCCGCGATGAAATTGTCGATTTGAGCTATGATAGCACACTTTGCACATGCCTACACTTTAACATACCATTATACTAGTCTAGGAACATGAAATTTTATAATCATTCATTATATACATGCATTCTTGTATAATTGCTTATGTGTGATATGATTTGGATTGGATGCTTGTGACCATACAAGACGAATTATGTTGTCATGCCAGTGACCACACGGGGCGATTGTGTTGTTATGCATGTGACCATGCTGTGCGGATTGTGTTGTTACGCTTGTGTCCATACCGGAAATATTGTGATATAGCATGTGACCACACTAGGCGGATTGTGATATAGCCTGCGACCCATCGTGCAGATCCGTTATATTGAGCATGGGACCATGACAGGTAGATTATGATATTGAGCCTATGACCATGCCGAGCGAATTATGATATTGAGCCTGTGACCACGCCGGGCGAATTATGATATTAAGCCTGTGACCATGCCGAGCGAGTAGCACATTGAATTGGCCGTCCTTGCATGTGTATGAGGATCCACCCCCTAGAGTCACCCTCTCATGTTTCTCTCTTGATGGTGTACACGCGAATTGTGAGAAACCGACGGGTTTCTGGTTGACATGAGCTCTGGGAGAGCTAGTTACTATTATTTAGATCGGGTTGCACGCGCAACATGCCTTATTGGCTCATTGTTATTTGTATTGGGTTGCGCCGCAACGGACTGATATTTGGTTATTGGATTTCATCTTTACTTGCAATTTCCTTGACTGTTTGCATATCTTCCTTATATGTTGGATTGTTGACTGAGCAGAACACTTTAAAACAAAGAATTATGAGTACCAATGTGGTTTTACCTGAGATTTTTTGATTTGATTATATATCTATTCTACACTTGTTGAATTTATGAACTGTACAGGGACAACGAGTGTCATTTATAATTCTTTCTTCTAATACATCGCCGAGATTAGTTACGATACTTATTGAGTACATGGGTTGGTTGCAAGTAGATCTTAGAGTCGATGTTGTTCTGTCTTGCGGGAGCTGGCATTGGAAGTATACTTGATTTCCAGACATAACTATAGCTTGTCCTTGGTAGTTTTAAAGTTGTAATCTAGTATGTATATCTTGGATTTGGAGGCCCGTCGCATCGGATTTCAAGCCCCGAACAATAGCTACATTTTTGTGACGACTTCACTTTCTTCAATTGATCTGTTGTTGTTCTTGTAGCTGTTGTTGCTCCGTATTTGGCAATTGTTGTGTAGCCAATTTAGAAAATTTTTGTAACCCTCTTATTGTTATAGTAAAGCGTTTTGGATCTTTGTGGCCCCATGGATTTTACCTTCAATTTGAAGGATTTTTCACGTTAAAATTTGGTATTATTTATCTTCTTTCATTTAATTTTGGATTTGCCTCTTCCTCGACATAGCAGCATTTGCATAAGTCGGCACTTCTCCCTCCAAAATATTAAATCCACTATACATTTATTTACTACACTTTTTACTTGAGTATATAAAATTAACAAGTAGGTAGAGGTCTGTCAAGACCCAAAATTCACTAGTCGTGATGGCAGCTAACCCAACCCGCTAGGTAAGCCAACTAATAATTATCCAATTCCAACAATATTAACAAGACAATTAACAAAAACGAATTTTCTGAATCTTATACTTTTCCGAAGGACTGGTAGTACAAATCATGAGCTTTTAAGAATAGAGTTTACAAAGATGATATGACATAAATACATCTTCTATTTGAAAAGTAGATAAACAGGTTTTATAAATTCCACGACTACCATGAACAAGAGGCAGATACAACAGGAATACATGTATATCTTCAAATCTGGAAACCATCGGTCATAGCAACAACAAGAGAAAACATCTGCACGCAAAGTGTACAAGTTTAGTATCAGTACAACCGACCTCATGTACTGAGTAAGTAACAAACCTAACCTTAGGTTGAAAGCAATGACGAGCTGGAACATAGGTTGGGTCCAACACCAATAATCAATAACAGTTCATAACAACGTAGAGCATATAAATAAGAAAGTAACTTAGAGGTATAAATGCTCACCTTTTTCACAGTTTTTCCAAAAATAGTTCCACTTTTCAAGAATATCAATGAAAACTCAAATCCTTTACCGAAATCGTCGTAAAATATGAGATAGTTTGAAAAGTACATTTTTCCAAAAATCCTTTCCACAATAAATTAGATGTTTCATTTTCTCTCCAAATAGCAAGTGTGAAATACCTCTCTATGCCCACATATCAATGTGTGTAAAAAGTCATGAATGACGTAACACCATACATCATGAGGAAAAATGCATCTCTATGTCTATATGTCATGTGTGCATGCCAATGCCATGTATCTCAGAGATGAATCATGTACTCAAACTCTTAGAGTACTCAATCTCACTATCTAAAACTTTCCACTTATCATGCTCAACCACTCGATACTGTATATGGCCTATAAGGCCCAAGAAAATCCATCCCACACCATATACATTACTGACTATAAGTCACCCTGTACCTAGGAAAAAGGGCAATCCAACCAATCCATCTACATGTATCAAGTACTTTGGACAAATCCATGTCTAGGGAAATCCCTCAATAATATGATCCGCTCTCACTAGAGGTGTGTACAGACTCCGAAAGGGCTCCTACAACTCAAATGCTATAATAATCATCAATATAATATCTGCACTGTGCAGCCCGATCCCATAACTGTCACTCCTAATCAGCCTCTTGGCCTCACTCAGGCATCACTCTCTCTAGTCTCACCATGGGAACACAATGTCATGAAAACAATCTTGGAATAATGATATGATGTATCAATAAATAACAACTGAGACTGAAACATGATATGAATGCATGAATATGACTGAATACAAAATATCAATGAAATCAGTGAGGTGACAGCAAGCAACGACCACTATGGGTCCTAGCGATATCAGCATAAAGCCTAAACATGATATCTAGCATGATTGACAGCTCAGTTACTTTATCACATGGTGAAAACACAGATATCAACAAAATGGGGCCACTAAACAGTGCCATAAAACAACATAGTCCCAATTGAAAGGGTGCACGCCAAGACGCCCGTCACCTAGCATATGTGTCACCTCAACATCAATCACGTGGCATGTAATTCGGGATTTTATACCCTCAACACTAAGTTTAGATGAGTTACTTATTCGAACATGCCAAATTCCAATACCGAGTAAGCCAAGCGATGCTCCAAGAATACCCTCACATGCATAGCGACCTCTGAATGACTCAAAACTAGCCAAAAGTAACTCAAATACATCAAGTAAAGCCCAAGGAATCAAATCCAATTGATAACAATCGAATCCTAACTCAAATCCCAAATTCGTCCAAAAATCACATCTGGGTCCACACCTCAGAACACAACAAAACTCACAAAATTTGACAACCCAATCAATTACGAGTCCAATCATACTAGTTTCACTCAAATTTGAATCTAAATCGGCGTTCAAAACTCAAAAATTTATATTATGAAACTTTAGGCCAAAACCCTCAATTTTTCTCTTTTAAATTCATCAACAAATTGCCAAAAATAAAGATAGATTCATGAAATATAATCAAAACTGATTAGAGAACACTTACCCCAATCCTTGTGATGAAATTGACTTAAACAATCGCCTCAATCCGAGACCCACATATCAAAATATGAAGAAAGAACCAAAACTCCGATATTTATAACTCTGCCCAGCTATTCCGCATTTGTGGTCAAAATGTCACATCTACGACCTCCGTTTATGCGGATGATGGACTCGCATTTGCAAGAGCGCCGCTTCTGCGGTCGCGCTTTTGCGCAAATACCTCCGCATCTGCAGACCTCCACCCCTCAGTGAAATCTCGTATCTGCGACACGTAGATCGCATTTGCGGCCATCGCACCTGCGCAATATCAGTCGCAGGTGCAGAACACCAGAACCAACAGCTTCTCAGCAATGAAAACATGAAGGAAAATGATTTGAAGACAATCCGAAACATGCCCGAGCCCCTCGGGACCACGTCCAAACATACCAACAAGTCCTATAATATAACACGGACCTACTCAAGGCCTCAAAACTCACATAACAACATCAAACGACGAATAACACCTCAATTCAAAATTAATGAACTAAAACTTCAAAATTTCACAACCGATACCGAAACCTATCAAATCACGTCTGATTGACTTTAAATTTTGCGTAAAAGTCACAGTTAGCATTACAGACCTGCTCCAACTTCCGAAATTGGAATCTAACCCCGAAATCAAAAATTTCACTCCCGGTCAAACTTTCCAAATTTCCAACTTTTGCTATTTCAGGCCAAACTCTGCTACGTACCTCCAAATCACAATCTGGATGCTCTCCTAAGTTCAAAATCACCCAATGGAGCTAACGAAACCATCAGAAATCCAATTCGAGGTCAAATACTAAAAGTCACACTTGGTTAAACCTTTCTAATTTAGAACTTCTATCGGAGGATCATTCTTCCAAATCAGTTTTGAATAACCTGAATGTCACGCCCCAACCTAGGGAGGCTTGGGTGGCACCTGGTGTCTTACTAGCCCGAGTGAACCACTCTATAACTCATTCTTTCAGTAACTATAATGGGCTAACATGGACAATACTCATAATGTAGAACAGTAAGTGGGCAACCATTGTATCATTGATCCATCATACTTAAATCATGAATACACATGAGCCGTCAAGGCCTCTGACTTACTATTCATAATGAACCTGTATTTACAAAGCCTCTAAGAGTATTCAATATCAAACAGGATAGGGCACCGGTATACCCATAAGCCAGTAGCAAAACTTTGACACGATAACTTATAGTCTCGGCTGCACTCTGAATGAAGTGGAATCTTACCGATCCTTCGTTGAATGCTAACCTCGTCTACTATGAGGGCTCATCAAACTAATTATCTATACCTGCAGGCATAAATGCAGCGTCTCAAACAAAAGGATGCTAGTACGAATAATGTACCGAGCATGTAAGGCATGAAATCAGTATATAAAGGAATTGGAATAAACATGGGGTAAAGGATTCAACCTCTAAGTCTGGATAGCTCTGTAAATCATGAAATATTTAAAATGTCATGCATATGCTTATGAATGTAATGTAATGCATAGGTCTATACGTACATAACATCATCAAGCCTCTAAGGGCATCCCATCATATCATCTCATCCACATACATGCAAAATCATCATCGTATACCAACTGATCAGCTGGTGTTGCGTATATAACGCCATAAGCTTTCCCCATACCCCATATACGTATATATACATATATATACGCGTATATAACGTCATCTGGTCATGGATAAATACACATGTATAAATGAATGTAATGCATAATGAAGTAAGTTAATACGATATCTTGGAATGTCATGAGAACCATGAATAGACGATATAATAGTAGGACATATGGGGAATCAAGAACATAGGCAGCCCTAGTACTTCTAAGAATAGAATTATTTGTGAAACTTGCGTGCTTACTCGTTTCACTGTATCATATGGATCATGCCAAAAGGGAAGAAGGGATAACTTTAACATACCTTAATTGCTCATACAAGAGCGTATAAAGTCGTAGATGAAGAATCAAACTTGAATAAATAATTATCCTCAAAGTGAGAACATTGCTGCGAACGCTTCCTTATACCAAAGTATTTATTCTCAAGATCAAAATATGAATTTTCCCAAATAAAAGAATGAATTCCTACTTAAAAGTGTTGCTATATTTCGTTGGTACAAAAGAAAAGATCGAGAAAGACATAAAGTTGCTTAGCACATATATATACAAAATAAGAGAGAAGTGAGCTCTCAAATGATGCCACATAATTATGGACCATGGGGTCCACCTAGCAAGCTAAGCTATTATTCTTTCAAATATGCCACTTGCTACCCATTAAATGCTAGTCACTTTGTTTCTTTCCCTCATAGTGACATGTGGAGATATTGTATTCTCACCAATTATCCAAATATAGCTTTAATAAGATACTATGACATATATATCACTTCCTCCTCCTTACACGTAGAATCCTCCCCCAACCACTCTTCCTTTAATTGATGACACATGGTCATCTAATAAAATATACAATAGCATATATAAGATGATAACCCCCTTTATATGTACCCACTTAAAGATAAGAGTTCATATTGTGGTAAGACTAAAAACACTTCGAAGTAAGGCATGCATCGTAGTAACTACTATACCACCAACCTATTCCAGGTGTCCACTCATAGATCCTATAAAGGACATTAGTCATGAGCCCGCTTATCCTCATAATTCCAAGTGGATTCATTTAAATGACACTTATACACTTATAACTAGTTTCATATTTCATAACTTTTATACCAATATGATAATTTGTACTAGTCACTTGATGCTCCTTGATATGTAGCCACGTGGGAATCCTTGTCACCTTGTACTTATCCATAAATCCTTATCCTAAAGTACTACTAACATTAGAGACCCCCCCTTTCCATTCTACACGTATAATCCTCTAGGTGCACACCTAATGACTCTTCACCAAACTTTACATGTGTAAACCATGCACATTAAGTGCTATGACTCATGCATATTGGTGACACCCTTGGACAACTTCATGCCATGTGGCAGCCCGTAAATACCTCTAAAATGCCACGTAATCTCATAAACCAAAGAGTCACCATTTTCCTTGATCAAGACTCATACTTGCTGCCACGTTAGGAAGCCCATTAAGCTTATCCATATCCAAAATTTCCAATTACATGTTAATCTCCCACCGAAATCCATAATTAACCAACTATCCACATAATTAATTCTAGCACTTAATTTACTTAAATACTAATATACTTCATATATATTACTATCATAATCATGTGGTATAGCACTAGTCCATATATACAGGGTATTATAGCTTTGACCGTATTTCATCTCCAAATGTCAAACTTCGACCAACCTCATTTTCTTCAACTCGTTTCCCCTCTCACCTCCATGACTTTACTTATCACTTGTTATAAATATTATAAGTATTTATAACCTCAAAAATAGTCTTGTCCTTGAACTTATATCAGCTATCTTATGACAGATCCAATGTAGAAAGTACGGGATGTAACATCCTTCCCTCTTTAAAAAGATTTGTCCTCAAATGTTAACTCTTAGAGATATACAAAATTTTGCTAGGGACTCCTCTGTAAACTAAACTAAAACCCAACCTTTATCTGAAGTCTGGACCATTCACAACCTTTTGTAGTTGAGTATCTTTTATCTTCTTCACGTTTACCTTACTTACCTTTCAATCTTGCATTGTTTCTTCTATCGTTTTCCTAACCTCCCTTCCACATAGGTAGAAATTATATCTACGCCTTAAAGATATATTGTGATAGCATCTTTGGTGCATACAAAATTCGGCGGAAGCTTTATACTGACTTCTTATGATTGACCTCTATGGAACGATCTGGAATAAGAGAAGGGTACCATTCCTAAATGTTATATAGCCTCCTAATTATAAACGTGGCGCACAACACATCCATAAGTAAGACTCAACTTGGCACGACTTTGTAGACATCCTAGGACAGAACTGCTCTGATACCACTTTGTCACGCCCCAACCTGGGGAGGCATGGGAGGCACCCGGTGCCATACTAGCCCGAGCGAACCACTCTGTAACTCATTCTTTCTGTAACTATCATGGGCCAACATGGCCAATACTTGTAATGTATAACTGTAAGTGGACAAACATTGTATCAATGATCCATCATACTTAAAACATAAATACACAGGGGCCTTCAAGGCCTCTAACATACTATACATAATGATCCTATGTCTACAAAGCCTCTAAGAGTATTCAATATCAAACACAACAGGGCACCGGCCTACCCATAAGCCTGTAGCAAAACTCTGTGTAAGGCCCCGAAAAAAAAATTTCGCTAAGTAAACTACGATTTCGTGGTGCCACATAGGCTAATTATAATATTTTATGTGCTATTAACATGGTGGAAATTAATTTAACTTGGTGAATAAGTGTACAAGTCTTGTGGTAATTAATTTGTGGCCCAAGAAAAGGCCTAAGGCTAAGTCAAATTGGAGAGCTTCGTGATAGGCTAAGATTTCAAATGAGTTCACACAAGTCCCCACTTTGAATGAACATATCTAAATATGTGTATGGTTTTATGTGATGAACAACCTATCATATAAAAGGTATTTGAGTCTAGTTTCCAAATCTTCACACCGTTCTTCATTCGGACATTCCTACAGAAGGTATGACCAAATTACCAAAGCAGCGCAGAATTTTACACTACCGCGGCGTCCCATGCAGCGCCCGGTGCGCCATGCCTGTAGGAATTCCAGAATGGTCCGCAATTTCAATTCCAGAAATATTTTGAATAGACGCCCCGCACCCCACGGCACCCCACGCGCTGCAGCTGTACAAAAATGGGTTTTTAAGACCCGAACCCCATTTCATTTAACTCGATTGGGGTTTATTTTGGGGCGATTTTCTGAGCACTCTAGAGAGAGTTAAGAGCATTTTAGAGAGAGAAGGATGAGGCATAACACTCCAACCATCCAATATTGCATTAATCTTCAAGAATCAAGGAACCCAATCACAAGATCTTCATCTAAGAGGTAAGGATTCCATACCCTAGTCTTTAAATTCGAGTTTGGAGTAAAGATTGAGTTAGAGAATGAAGGGAATCTTGTAAAAGAGATTTGAAATCAAGATGCACAACTAGTAATTGATAAAATTCTCAAATGAGCTAGAATTATGAATATCTTCCTAATTTTTGTTCAATTTTGTTATGTGTCAAAGTAGATTGGGATTGCTAGAATTTCCGGAATGTTGTAGTAACTTAAGAAAAGCTTAAACAAGGTATGTATGGCTAAAACCCCCTCTTTTTAGAAATTGAGCTCCGTTGTGTTTGTGTAAATGCGGTAAGATTAAAGTTGGGCTGATGTATTGATTGTTAATTCCACATGAATTGGTGTTGCAACTTTATATACGTGAAAAATGTGCCTCAATATGATCAATGTGCTATTCTTGATGATTTAAAAAGGTGCAGAGAATTTGAATCATGTATTGAAATGACTAGACCTTAAATCAAGATTGGAATTGAGATTGTTGTGCCAAACTATATGAAATTCTCTATGTATAAAGATGTTTGAAATAAATCAAATGACTATGGGAAATAGAGTGTGGCCAACTCGCCAAGAGCTTGAGTTATAATTGTTCCTGGTGATGCCTATGCCATGAGAAAATATGAAATAGATTATGAAATGAGCCTTGACTCTGATTTCCATAAATGACTTCAATAATAAAATGCCCTAAAGGCTTTGTACACAATTTATGCCCCTAAGTGGCTGTTCGAGATATGTTTTGCCTTATAAGTACATCTAATGTGATCTGAGTTGTTACATACTTCGATGTTGAAATTGTATATCGTCAGGATTGGAAAAGAGTAATTCAAGAACAATTGGTGTAATTGTTTTTTATGCCTTTGATGTGTGTTTTTATTGTGGTTTGGTGTGTCGTATCCTTTTTGGAAGAATCCGTTGTGTTTAAAGTTCCATTGTTAACAAACTTGAGGTGTATGATTTCTGAAATATTGTATATGCCTATGATTCATGATTCCTCTCATGTGTACTTGACATCTTGGATTGAATGTCTTGTTGTTGAAATTGATATCGATGTGAAATGTGGGGGAAAAGAGCTTAAATTATGAAATGTGGCCTAGTGCCAAGTATGATATGATAATTATGGCTCCAAGTGCCGATGAACTAGTATATGTGAAACGAAAATTGAAGTGAGATGAATAATGGAAAATGGTAACGTCTCGGGAAGGCGGCTTAGCCGATCGGGCCGTGATCGGACGCCATGATATATACACATGGTGGTAATGTATTGATGATTGAAACTGGAAAGTGTGAATGAAATATTGGTAATGTCTCTGGGAGACGGCTTCGCCGATCGGGCCGTGATCGGACTCCACTCAAAGAAGCGGTGGCAAAGTGGATAATGATGCAACAGTGTGGGATGCTCCAATTTAAAATTTCAGCAACTATGTGAAAATCCTGTGAATCTCCTTGTATTATTGACATGGTGCTTATTTGAAACTTTGTTATCTTTATGATTTCCTCTTTATACTTGTATGAAAGTTCTTTCTAACTAGATGGTGTTTAGTTATACATACTAGTGCTATTCGATGGCACTAATGTCCCTTTTGTCGGGGGCACAACATTTTTTAATGGATGTAGGTGTTTCTATAGCAGGCAGTGTTGGTCGCAGCTAGTGCCGCATCATCTTTTCAGCTGACTTGGTGAGCCCCACTTTGTTTCGGGGTCCTATTTCATCTGTTCATCATGTACTTGTATTTGAGGTATAGCCGGAGCCTTGTTACCGGCATTTCCATATTACATTACTCTTCAATTGTGTTTAGAGGCTCCGTAGACAGGTTGTGGGTAGTGTCAGGGGTTGGAATTAAAGTAGAAATATTGATGTTTGGCAAAGATTTATAAAGCTTGTAATATTTTGATGATAATGTTTTAGGCGGCTTATGAAA
The DNA here is from genome assembly GCF_000393655.2 of Nicotiana sylvestris. NCBI lineage: Eukaryota > Viridiplantae > Streptophyta > Magnoliopsida > Solanales > Solanaceae > Nicotiana > Nicotiana sylvestris. The sequence continues at coordinate 87,746,601 of NC_091064.1, read as the reverse complement.
ATGAAATGGAAGTTGTTAATGAAATACTTACTAAGTATGGTTAATGGAGTTCATTTCCTATTTATTCATGAATTAGTTTGGGTAGAATGAAACCTAACATGCTTGCTCAGTCGGGTTTACTCAGTTGAGCGCCAGTCGTGCCCTTCAGATTTTGGGGCGTGACAAACTTGGTATCAGAGCCTAAGGTTTTAAAGTGTCCTAGGATGTCTCGGAGTCGTGTCTAGTAGAGTCCTTCTTATCGGTGTGTAGTCGACCACATCTATAAGTTGGAGGCTATTCGGACATTTAGGAATTTCACTCTTCATTGATACTCCAGATCGTGCAGTAGAGCTCAAGATAGGGAGCTAATTTCCATTCTATGTCTTAATCTCAAGATGAGAAATTCATGATTTTGGAAGCAGTAAGGAGGGAATGATCCCACCATTGAATCTGAGGGAGATTGCTCAAGAGTTTGTTAGGAGAATGTATCAAGCTATAGAGGGATTGGTAGAACTTGTTGCCAAAGGGAATACCCTTGTTCATATTAATGTCACCGCACCACCGGATCATGTAATATATCAGTATGTTACCAACGTACGTTAGGGATATAGAGTCGAGTGGTATCGATTACGCTATTGCCCTATCAACCTAAAGTCACCAGGTAAGTCACTCCTTAGTACATCCATATGAACAACACAAAATATTTACTTGTTGTATATGTACATCCATATTGAAAAGTTCTCATAAACATGGTCTTAACAAGATATTGAATTATAGAACATTGCATGTACCTACTCTTTGAACGAGATGCATTATTCGTGAATCCACTATATTACAAATCCTCTTAATTACATCCTCTTGTGGGATTAAGTTCTATAGATATGTGCTTGAATGGGGTTATAACTCTAGGATTAATACTTCCCACTTTCTTTCCTAAATTCTTAACAGGGGACTACATCCGGTGAATTTGTTACAATTTTTTTTATGGACAACGTCTGCTCATTTGTGCCTATGCATGCACCATTGTAAAGTTTACCTATGTGGTGTCAAGTTCCATTTAAATCATCCCATTGTTGCGATCCTTCTCGAGTCACTCTTTTACTCACTTGTGTATATGGCTTATATGATTTGAACAATCACTCTACTCTCTTGCGAGTATCATCATGAAAGCTTCTCACTGTCTAGTAACATAAGAGCATACCTTAACACCTACCACATGAGTGCATGTTGTCACACCTCCTTTTTCCGCCCCATCGAGGGGTGAAGGAGTTTTTCCAATTAAAGGACAATCGAAACGGGAATTGTTTGTTTATTTCAGAGTCGCCACTTGGGAGATTAAGGGTGTCCCAAGTCACCAATTTAATCCCGAATCGAGGAAAAGAATGACTCCATATTACAGTCCGCGAACCAGAAATCCGGATAAGGAATTCTGTTAACCCGGGAGAAGGTGTTAGGCATTCCCAAGTTCCGTGGTTCTAGCACGGTCGTTCAACTGTCATATTCGGCTTGTTTATCTGATTTTATACAAATATGAACTTATGTGCAGATTTTAACTCTTTACCGCTTCCATTATTATTATTATTATTTTACAGGGAATTGCAACGTTGTGAAAATGTATCTCGAACCGCGTCACAATCAATGTACACGTGGTCGTCGACATGCTTTGACTCCGTTGAGATTTGGATTTGGGTCACATAAATGTGCACCCGAGTTTAAGAAAATTAAATTATTAAAGGTGCGCCTAAAGCGACTAGCGTATCATTTACTTTGGGTAGGGCCGTGAAATTTTGCTAAACGGTCCATCTTGAAGTCTAAGCAATTTTAAAGCAAATATTTACTGAGGGCCCCACAATTTTGTATTTTTTATTCGGCGAGGCTCGTCTCATTCTTATTTTTTTAAAAGGAATTTGCAACGTCATAGACACGCATCTCGAACCACGTCACAATCAATGTACCCGTGATTAGAGACACATTTCGACTCCGCTGAGATTTGGATTTGGGTCACATAAATGTGCACCCGAGTTTAGGAAAGTAATTTAATTAAATCGCGTCTAAAGAGGCTAACGCGTTATTATCTTTGGGGAGGGCAGTGAAATTCACTAAAGAGTCCATCCCAAATTCTAAGTATTTATTATGACCAATTATTGAGGGCCCCGCAATTTACATTGTTTATTTGGCGAGGCTCGTCTCATTATTTTTAAAAGGATGATCTTAGCATGACTACATTTTCTATTTTTGTTTTCTAAAATAAATGAAGTAAAGGTCCTACTTGATTTACATACTTTCGAGTTATTATAGTCGGGTTCCGAATATGATTTGCCAAAATCCGAAAAATGAACACGTATATGGGCCATTGCTTAGATATTACGGGCCCAGGCCCAATGTGTATAACGTGAAACTCGTCCTGGGCCTTCCTTATTCCAATTGGGCCTGTTTAACTTATTTGGTATATGTTTGACATTTATAAGGGGGGGGGGAGGGGGGAACTGAAATATAATGTGCTGCTTGTCTTAATCAAGCCATATTCCTACCAACTAAAAAAACAGACCATTTGTTTAAGGAAGTAACCTTTGAGTACCTAACATGCTTCTTGACAAATAATAATGAACTAATAGAACATAGCTACTACAACATTAGTCCCTTTTAATTATAAGCAACTCGTAGAGTTTTTCAACTAAATGATATGTGTAAAGGTCCAGTTACATCACAGCTGACTACATAGTTCTATTAGAGAAAACGAACTATCATACATACAACTATGTTCAGTATATTTCTAAAGTGAATCCAAAATAACTTCAACTCTTCATTTCTTTGTATTCATGCTTCGAATTTCGGCCTACAATAATAAGTGTATCAGTGGTGTACCTGGTATTTGGGAAAGCAAAAGAAGAAGAGGAATGATCAGTGCAGCAGTAGCACACACACACAGCAACACAGCAGAAAAGCAGCAACACAAAGACAACAGTCAGCAGCAACAAACCAGCAGGCAGACTTTGTTAAACCAAAACAAACCCAGCAGGCAAACCCAATAATGGCTAGTAAGAGGAACCAACGACAAATTTAAACCAAACAGGAGACTCGTGAACTTTCGAACCAACAGAAGAACCAAGACACTCAACTGAAACAGTGTTCCACAAGTAAAGAAATCCAAGAAAACTAAACTGAAACCCAGCAGTATCCCAACATAGCAGACTGGTGCACGAAAACAGTAATTTTCTGATTTTTTCAAAAAAACCAAGAATAGCAGCTTCAAGCTCTTTAATGTAGAAGTTTTGTTTTAACACTCTACCTCTCTTAATTTCTGATGTCCAACCCACTTAAAATTGTCCAACCTCTAAACTTAACCCTCTTAAAAAAATTGTTTTTCCCTCAACTTCTGTCCAGCTTCTAAATTTTAACTGTCCAGCCCTTTTCTTAGCCAAGAATAAATCTATTTATAACCTGAAAAAGGACCCCCTAAGGTTTGCCTAGAACTTTACAGCCTCTAGGTATGCCCATACCCCTTAATCCCCCATGCCTAAATGCCTTTTCTTGATCCCTACTATATTTTTCCCCATGCTTGTCCTATTTGTTTTAATCAAGAGTCATGAGTGTATTATAATACTCACTTAATTCCCATTCTTGTTGTTTTGTTCCCCATTGTCATTAGGTTGATAGTATTTTAATTACCACTTGACATGCTTTTAACTTAACCCTTGATTAAACTCTGTCAAATGCCAAAATTACCCTTAACAATTGCATATTACTATATTACCCTAACTTTAATAGTCAGTATATAAACCTCTCTGAATTTAGTGAATCACTGACTACTAACTAATCAACTTAAACTCAATACTGATTTTAGGTTGATCTGTTAGATTTCTACAGCTATACCCAACTCTCAGCCTAATTTCAGCCAATGATTCAAACTCAATCAAACAAGGGTGCCAATCAAATGGTATGAGTTGGTCATATTGGGAGCCAATCCTGACCAACTCAAAACCAATTGATCCAATAGGCAGTTGAGGATGCAAACTAAGATCGAAGCACCACTGCAACTGGCCTATTGATACAAGTCTCACCATAGGTAAGAGGAATAGGCTAGTAATCACATTGAAATGAGCAGACTCAGATTTTCTAGTTTTTCAAGTGAACTCAGTTGACGACACTTATTCAATCGACCATATGCATACAATGGATAACAACAAACAGACTAAAACACCAAGATAAAGTGACTCACATCTCTGGGGGCAAAATAGGGAACCTAAGTATTAACTGACTATTTGATGATTTTAAACAAGTTGAACACACAGTTCATCACAATAGATTAACAAACGAATAAAAGAATTGACTAAATAAGAGGTCTACTTGAAGATGGACAGAACTGAATGAAAATGACAGAAAAATCGTCAAATTAGCTAGACATGCTGACAAACACAAATAGAAATTCAAACAGAAACAGAAAAGAAAAGGAAAGCTCACTGTGGAAGCTCAACAACGAACGACCCAGGCCTGAACTAGATTTGACCATTTGAGGTCAAATAGACTTTAATCGAGGTGTTCTCAACTGAGAACACTTCGATTAAGGTCTATTAGACCCCAACCCTCCATTTAAATTGGCCAGATTCCCAAAGTTCTTGTGTTCTAGGGTTTGAACATTCCGATTCGGGGCTTGAGTGTTTATGGGTAGATTCGGACCAAACCAAGCTTGGTTTGGTCACGAGTGAAGCCAAGGTAGTGTCTGGTGTGAAACTGGGGTGGGTTGGTGTAGATCAGGGTTTGGCTCGAATCTTCAGAAGAAGATTCGAGACGGTGTAGGTTGATTCGAACCCAATGGTTTGCAGATCTGTGTTCAGGGTGGTTGGGTGCATCAGGGGTGTTACTTTGGTGGTCACCGATATCGTTGCCGCCGGGTTTACGGTGAGGGGATGGAAGGGTGGCGCTAGGGTTTGAATGGGGGATGCTGGGTCGTGTCTGGGAGAGACGATGGAAGTGGGGGTGTTCGGATAGGGGGCGTAGGGTGTGATGAGGGGCTTATATATGGAACATGGCAATTAATTTGAGCCGTTAGATCAAATGATCTCAACGGCTTGGATTAATTGGTGAGGGACAGGACGGGGTCGTTTGGTGTAGAAACGAGGTCGTTTGTTTTTTAATGAGGGGCTGGGTCGACCCGGGTAAGCAGGTGGGGTTACGGGCGCGATCATGGACCGTTGGACGAGTATGGATGAATGGCTCAGATCAAACGCCCTATGCGGCGTCGTTTGGGGGGCGTCCCTGGAACCCTGGTTTGGACTGGGTCGTTGCAAATTGGTTTGGGCATGATTTTTTAGTTAAATTTTAGCCCAAATCCGGTCTTTCCTTCTTATAATTAAACCAAAAATTCCTAAAACCCAAAATTAAACTACACAAATATTAATTAACACCTAACAACAATTATCCAACGAATTAAAACTTTTAATAAAATTACCCTGACAATAGATAGAATAGAAATGCATACTTTTTGTGATTTTCGCTTTTTAAAAACCAAATAATGGTTAATTAATTCCTAAATGTTCCATTTTCCTAAATGCATGCAACATGTATTTTTGTATTTTTCTAACTATAGCAAGGCGAGCATTATGGACAAAACAATTATCAAAAATGTCACACAAATCCTCAAAATTGTACCCGAAGGTAACTTGTTTTATTTATTTTCTGATTTCTTTTGGAGTAGTTTCCGTGAAGCAAAAGTCACGTGCTCGCAGCTGCCCCTCTTTGTCCGAAAGCACAAAGAGCTTTCGTGCAAAAATAATGTGAGCAGGCACGAACGACTTTGCTCGTTAGAAGACTCCGTGTGAAGCATTTTGTTTTGAAAAAGATTTTTAACCGAACCTTTGCTTCAAAGGTTTCCAACATATCCCTGGCTAGAAGGGAATCAGGTTAATGTAGTTTGGGAAGTGTTGGTAGCTGGGACTACCATGGGACTGCGATTTGCTGTTACTGCTGCTGCATGCTGTTACTACTGCTTACCGATCTCCTTATTACATCGTGTTTAAAAGAAAAATCAAGAAGCTAGGCTAGATAACAGATTACAAGAGCCCATCTATCCTCCATTTGTTCTTGACGCCTTGATTTCTTGTCGGCTTGCGTCTATTCCTGTGCTTTTTTTCTTTCGAGAACTAACGGGGATGATACTGGCCTTTTGCTTCTCTGAATACCAATTCTCACTGTCTGGCTCTGTCCGCTGGGGATATGGTTTCCTTCATTAAGCTTTTGCTATGCTGGGAATAATTTGATGTTCAAAAGCCGCTCCTCTCGAGATTTGTCTTATCTTCCTTTTGGCTCATGCGCTTGAGTTTGCGCTGGGATCTCTTGTTGCAACCTTCTGTTTTCTGGTGAGTTGTTGGTTTCAAGACATGAAAATGCAAAGACTGAAAAATATTCCTCTTGTTATACAGGTGGGCGCCTATTTATCTGAAGCATAAAATATTCCTCTCATTATACAGGTGGGCGCCTATTTAACTAATACATGAAAATATTCCTCTCATTATACAGGTGGGCGCCTATTTAACTAAGACATGAAAATATTCCTCTCATTATACAGGTGGGCGCCTATTTAGCTAAGACATGAAAATATTCCTCTCATTATACAGGTGGGCGCCTATTTAGCTAGACATGAAAATATTCCTCTCATTATATAGGTGGGCGCCTATTTAGCTAAGATATGAAAATATTCCTCTCATTATACAAGTGGGCGCCTATTTAACTAAGACATGAAAATATTCCTCTCATTATACAGGTGGGCGCCTATTTAACTAAGACATGAAAATATTCCTCTCATTATACAGGTGGGCGCCTATTTAACTAAGACATGAAAATATTCCTCTCATTATACAGGTGGGCGCCTATTTAACTAAGACATGAAAATATTCCTCTCATTATACAGGTGGGCGCCTATTTAACTAAGACATGAAAATATTCCTCTCATTATACAGGTGGGCGCCTATTTAACTAAGACATGAAAATATTCCTCTCATTATACAGGTGGGCGCCTATTTAACTAAGACATGAAAATATTCCTCTCATTATACAGGTGGGCGCCTATTTAACTAAGACATAAAAATCTTCCTCTCATTATACAGGTGGGCGCCTATTTATCTATAACATAAAATATTCCTCTCATTTTACAGGTGGGTGCCTATTTATCTAAGACATAAAAGTATTCCTCTCATTATACAGGTGGGCGCCTATATATCTAAAACATGAAAATATTCCTCTCATAATACAGGTGGGCACCTATTTATCTAAAGCATAAAAATATTCCTCTCATTATACAGGTGGGCGCCTATTTATCTAATGCGTAAAAATATTCCTCTCATTATACAGGTGGGCGCCTATTTATCTAAAGCATAAAATATTCCTCTCATTATACAGGTGGGCGCCTATTTATCTAAGACATAAAAGTATTCCTTTCATTATACAGGTGGGCGCCTATTTATCTAAGACATAAAAGTATTCCTCTCATTATACAGGTGGGCGCCTATTTAACTAAGACATGAAAATATTTGAATTAATTTCCTCGTTCCTATGAGAAATTTTTTTGATAACGACAGAAAATTTTCTGCCCCAGTTTTGGTGACCTTCCTTGTGGCGTGTTTTTCTGCCATCATCAACCTTTATTTTCCTGTAGCAATCAAAGAAAATTTTGTTAGTTTTAACATGGTGAGTGGCCGTGTCACTCCTGTTGGGGGATGATTTTTCCTTTCCCTTTCACTTGCTCTGTGCTCCCAAAATTGGTTGGGGATAAAGTTGCTTGCTGGGGATGATATGTCTGCTGGGGATGATATTTCTGCTGGGGATGGTTTTCCATTTATCCCTTCCCCGCTCTTTTGTTTCAAAACATGCTGTGGGAGTCCTCTCCAACTCCAAAACTACTCCCTTAAAAGTTTATTTTCTCCCAGCACTGCAGGGCATAAAATGTTATCACCTGGGGATAACGTTATTGAGGATAGGACTGTTGGGGTTATCTTGCTGCGTATTAATTCTCTCTTCCTCCTTCCCCCTTTCTGTGGTGTCTGACCACCTCGGACCTTGGTCCGTGATCTATCGAAGTTCTGCTGGGGATCTTCTTGGAACTTGGTCCATAAGTCCCTCAACCGTCGTTTTCCGCTTTTCTTCATGTCCCCCTTAACTTTCTAGGCCAGTTTGTCATTTGGTTTTGCAACAAATGCCTTTTGTCTTATTGCCTTGGCTTTATCCTGTCCCATTCGCATTTTGCTTTGTACCATTTTGGCCCCTGGTAGTAAACTCTGAAAAATCCTTTTCAAAATAAATTTATGGAAAAAGTTTTTTTAGACAAAGAAATGAAAAAGATAGAAAAAGAGAAAAATCTTTCTGAACAAATGCTGGGGGAGAAGAAAAGGAAAGAACTTATCTGGACGGTATGACTGGTCCAATGATCATGTCGTGCATTACGGATTAATCGACCCAGTCTATTTGTATCAATCAATCTTCCTGATGGCCTCACTTGCTGGGGATAAATAGATACCCACCGCTTCGCGAATGCGGATCCTTTTTGCCAATATATCTTGTTGCCTTATAGTGCCCTTTGAGGGGTTTTCACTAATAAGACTCTCTCCTTTCTCTCAGCTCCCGTCGCCTTATGGTGCCTGTGAAGGTTTTCACCGATAAGACTCTCTCGTTTTATTTCTCTCATCTTTCGTCGCCTTATGGCGCCTGTGAAGGTTTTCACCGATAAGACTCTCTCATTTTATTTTTTCAGCGGGGGATTGGAGTGCTGCCGATATAACTCTCTCTTCCGGAGATTCTTTTCGGCTATTAATTCATTTCCAGTTTATGATCCTCTTCTTTGCTGGGGATCAGTGTATTATTCTCGGCTTCCATTTTCCTGACTTGGCACCTCTCGGATATTGATCGGGAGATCTTTTTGGACATCGATGTTGGTTTTGTGCGGGTTTAAAGAAAGGCTATCAAAAATTCAAAAATAACTTCGACGGGTGAAACACTACAACTCTTGGAATCAACCCTTTTTTTTTTGAAACTCTAAAAACATAACTCCTGCCCCAGTTTTCTTGCTTGGGGATTTTTATATTTACACTATGTGTAGCTATGCACCCTATGCACACTATGCACACTACGGTGTACTATGACCGAGCCGTGAGGCGCCTACGTATCCTCTTTAAGGAATCAGGTCAAACGTAGTTCCTACGGTTCCTCTGTTTTTCTTATGACCTTTATCTTTTTTTTACATTAGTGATTCCAAAAGAGGGGTATGAAAGAATAAATAAGGCTCGAAGGGGGGAAACAAAGGTTAAAAGTGTTTGGATAGAAGAAAGAATTGCCTCCGTCATTTCATTATCCAATAAGTACCAAGTACAAACAAACGAACCAATAACTATCATAATCAAAGAAATTATGCATAATATCTTTTGACTGCATCAGAATTGATAGCCATGTCAACGCATCTTCCTTCGATATCTGTTAGACATAAAGCGCCGTTGGATAACACTCTGGTCACAACATAAGGCCCTTGCCAATTTGGGGCGAACTTGCCTGTTGCTTCGATCTGATGTGGGAGGATCTGTTTCAATACTTGTTGCCCTACTTCAAATTTTCTGGGGCGCACTTTCTTATTGTATGCCCTCGCCATTCTTTTTTGATACAACTGGCCATGACACACTGCTGCCAATCTTTTTTCATCTATTAAGTTCAGCTGCTCCAGTCGAGCTTTGACCCATTCATCGTCGTCAATCCCGACTTCAGCGACAATTCGGAGGGACAGAATTTTGACCTCTACTGGTATTACTGCTTCATTTCCGTATACCAACAAATAAGGAGTTGCACCTATGGAAGTTCGGATTGTAGTGCGATAACCCAACAAGGCAAAGGGTAATTTCTCATGCCATTGTCTAGATCCTTCTACCATCTTCCTCAGTATCTTCTTAATGTTCTTATTGGCTGCTTCAACTGCTCCATTCGCCTTGGGATGATATGGGGTGGAATTGCGGTGTGTAATCTTAAACCGTTGGCATACCTCTCTCATCAAATTGCTGTTAAGATTTGCACCATTATCCGTGATGATCACTTTTGGGACCCCAAATCTGCAGATGATATGGGAGTGAACAAAATCCATCACTGCCTTCTTGGTTACCGACTTGAAAGTTTTAGCTTCCACCCACTTGGTGAAGTAATCGATGGTCACCAGAATGAACCTATGGCCGTTGGTCACCACCGGCTCAATAGGCCCAGTGACATCCATGCCCCATGCAACAAATGGCCATGGCGCTGACATTGTATGCAATTCTGTCGGTGGAGAATGAATCAGATCTCCGTGTATTTGACATTGATGGCATTTCCTCAAGAAATTGATACAATCATGATCCATAGTGAGCCAATAGTACCCTGCTCGAAGAATCTTCTTTGCCAATACATATCCGCTCATATGTGGCCCACAGACTCCAGCATGCACATCTGCCATAACTGTCGTGGCTTGACCGACGTCTATACACCTTACCAATCCCAAGTCCAGGGTTCTTCTGTACAACACTCCTCCACTGAGGAAGAATCCATTTGACAAACGCCGAATGGCTCTTTTTTGGTCTTTGGTGGCCTGCTCCAGATATATCCCTATCTTGAGGTACTCCTTTATGTCATAAAACCATGGCTCGCCATCCACTTCCTTTTCTACCATGCTGCAATAAGCATGCTGATCACGAACCTGAATGTGCAATGGGTCAACATACATTCTGTCGGGGTGGTGTAGCATTGATGCTAAGGTGGCCAATGCATCGGCAACCTCATTATGAACTCTTGGGATGTGTCTGAATTCCACTGATCGAAATCGCTTGCTCAGATTGTGCAGACATTGTCGATATGGTATGAGTTTCAAATCCCGTGTTTCCCACTCACCCTAAATCTGATGCACCAGTAGGTCCAAGTCTCCCAAGACCAAAACGTCCTGGACATCCATGTCTGCATCTAGTCGCAAACCCAAAATGCATGCTTCATACTCGGCCATGTTGTTGGTACAATAGAAACGTAGCTGAGCTGTAACAGGATAGTGACGTCCTATTTCCGAAATGAGTACCGCCCCTATTCCAACCCCCTTCGCATTTGCGGCTCCATAAAAAAAAGCTTCCATCTTGGTTCCTCGGGTAATTCCAGCTCACCTGTATGCATTACTTCCTCATCTGGAAAATACGTCCTCAAAGGCTCGTATTCTTCATCAACGGGATTCTCAACCAAGTGGTCGGCCAGCGCTTGGGCTTTCATGGCCGTCCTCGTCACATAGACGATATCAAACTCTGTGAGCAAAATTTGCCATTTCGCTAACCTCCCTGTAGGCATAGGTTTCTGAAAAATATACTTTAATGGATCCAAATGGGAAATGAGATAAGTAGTATATGAGGACAAATAGTGCTTCAACTTCTGAGCCACCCAAGTTAGGGCGTAACATGTCCTCTCGAGTTGAGTGTACTTGACCTCATATACTGTAAACTTCTTGCTAAGATAATAAATGGCCTGCTCCTTCCTTCCTGTAATGTCGTGTTGCCCCAACACGCAGCCAAACGAATTCTCCAGGACCGTCAGATAAAGAATTAATGGTCTCCCCGACTCAGGTGGAACCAACACAGGTGGATTGGACAGATACCCTTTGATCTTGTCGAAAGCCTTTTGACACTCCACCGTCCAGTCTACCGCAACACCTTTCTTCAGCAGCCGAAATATGGGTTCACAAGTGGCCGTGAGTTGAGCGATGAACCTGCTGATATAATTTAGTCTTCCCAATAGACTCATTACCTCCGTTTTGTTCTTTGGCGGTGGCAAATCTTGGATGGGTCCAACTCAATACCCCATCGACTGACGATGAATCCTAACAGCTTTCCTGATGGCACCCCGAAGGCACATTTGGCCGGGTTAAGCTTAATATCATACCTTCGTAGTCTTTGAAAGAACTTCCTTAAGTCTGCTACATGGTCTTCCTGACACCAAGACTTTATGATCACATCATCTATGTACACTTCAATTTCTTTGTGTATCATGTCGTGAAACACAGTAGTCATTGCTTGCATGTACGTTGCCCCAACATTCTTCAATCCGAAGGGCATTACCCGGTAGCAGTAAGTTCCCCATGGTGTAAAGAAAGCCGTCTTTTCCGCATCTTCTTCATCCATTAAGATTTGATGATATCCTGCATAGCAGTCCACAAAGGATCCGTTCTCGCGCCCAGCGCAATTATCGATCAAGATATGGATGTTGGGCAATGGAAAATTATCCTTAGGACTTGCCTTGTTGAGATTGCGGTAGTCGACACATACCCTGATTTTCCCATCCTTCTTCGGCACTGGTACCACATTGGCCAACCAATCGGGATATCGAGTAACCCGAATAACTTTTTCCTGCAACTGCTTGGTCACTTCTTCTTTGATCTTCACACTCATATCTGTCTTAAACTTCCTCACTTTTTGCTTGACCGGAGGGTATGCCGGGTCAGTGGGCAATTTGTGAACCACTAGATCGGTGCTTAATCCCGACATATCATCATATGACCACGCAAAAACATCTTTGAACTCAATGAGGGTTTTGATTAATTCCTCCCTGACGTTTGGCTCAATGTGGATGCTGATTTTGGTTTCTCTGACATTATCTGCATCCCCTAGATTTACAGCCTCGGTGTCATTCAGATTAGGCTTGGGTTTCTCTTCAAATTGGCACAGTTCTCTATTTATTTCTTCGAAGGCTTCATCCTCGTCATATTCAGACTCATCATCATAACCGATCTCTTGTATAATTAAGTCGGTGTCAGATTGATTTATTAGACTAGGTCGAAGATCCGTTGTGCATGCCATGTCATTAGAACCAGTACAAAGAGAACTGCTTAGAAAGAGAAAAGAACAAAACGAAATTAAAATGAGACAAGAAAAGAGAATTTTATTAAAAATGCGGGATAACAGGGTTCACACTTTACAAAATAAAATGGGATTTGGATTACACCCTGGAATAATCCGAAAAAAAAAAAGAAAGATAAAAGCCCACTACCAGGACCCCCCCCCCCGGGTAGGAAGAGGAGTAACCGTCCAATTGTTGGTTTTGGCCTCAAGCCCCACAAACTGTATGTCTGCTCCGCTGGAACCCTCTCCAACTTCTACCATATTGACATCAGCGAACAACCTTTCGAAGCTCTGATTCAAATCCCCGTCCATCCCAATCAATGGCCCGAGAATTTTCGGGACCGGTGACCCCTTGGCACTTGCTCTAATAAAGGATCCGGAGAGACGCAGAATTGGTTTGGGAAGAACCCAAACTTTGTTCTTCATTTTTCGTGCTCGCTTTACATCTGCCGCAGTCGGTTTGAACCCCAATCCAAAGTTCTCTAAATTCTTGGGCAAGGAGACAGGTTGAACAATCCCCTGAAGCTCAGCCCCCAGGCCTTTTCCTGGCACAAACCCATTACCCAGCATCTCTGAAACCATCATTACCATTGCGAAAGCTACCCTGGGGTGTGGAATGCTTTCACCCTCGGGAATTTTGTTTGCTGACACTGCATCGAAAATCTGGTAAACCCAGGGACCTTTGTCATCATTGGTTTCTATGAAGGGCACAATGGCGCCTCCCATGGTGCACGCAGTGTCCTTCCCATGCAGCACGACCTCTTGTCTATCCCATTCGAACTTGACCATTTGATGCAAGGTGGATGGCATCGCTTTGGCCGCGTGGATCCACGGTCGTCCCAACAAAAGGTTATAAGATACTGCGGCATCCAATACCTGGAACTCCATGGTAAACTGGACCGGGCCGATGGTCAACTTGAGTATAATATCACCCACGGTGTCTGTTCCACTTCCATCAAATCCTCGGACGCAAATGCTGTTCTTGCGGATTCTACCATGGTCAATCTTCAACTGGTTCAGGGTGGATAATGGACAAATATTGGCACTTGAGCCGTTATCCACCAACGCCTGGGTAACTGCCGAATCTTCACATTTGACAGTCAAGTAGAGAGCTTTATTATGTTCTGTGCCCTCCACTGGCAGATCATCATCAGAGAATGTTACCCTGTTTACCTCAAAATTTTGTTAGCAGTCGTTTCAAGGTGGTTTACTAAAATTTCATTGGGCACATGAGCTTCATTCAGTATCTTCATCAGGGCCCGGCGATGCTCATCCGAATGAATCAATAATTATAACAACGAGATCTGGGCCGGTGTTTTCTTCAATTGTTCGACCACGGAGTAATCCTGCACTTTCATCTTTTTCAAGAATTCCTCAGCCTCTTTTTATGACACGGGTTTCTTTGCTACTGCTGGGTTGGACCTTCTCAACTCCACTGGAGCAAAACACCGTCCCGACCGAGTCAGTCCCTGCGCCTCACAACTATCCTCCTCCACTTGCTTTCCCTTGTACATTACCACTGCCTTTTCATACTTCCAAGGCACGGCCTTGCTATCAATCACTGGCAATTGGACTACCGGCTTTATGGTGACCAGTTCCCTGCAGACCCCCTTCAACACAACTATAGGTGTGGATGATGTCCCTGATACTACCAATTTGGCTGGCTCTGGTTTCTTTGTTTACGGTGGACGGATTCTTCCCTAATATCACCACTGGTTTGACATCTTCCCCCTTCAACTGCACCCCTGCTTCCCCACCGGTCAATTCTTCCTTCGGAGCGGCCTGGATCATCATCACTGCCTGTGAGTGTTTCCTCGGCTCTCCTCCCTTACACACCAACTCGATCATGTGAGCTTCGCGGTGTACTGGCAATGGGTTCTGGTTTATGTTGGGTGTATCCGGCGTCTGGACCTCGATCTTGTTGGCATCAATAAGTCTTGTATTGCATGACTCAACCTCCAACATTTTGGGGAGCCGGCGCGCGCCATTGTGGGCGAACCGGAGGCTGAGTGTATGTTTGGGCTTGGTGCACGGAGAAGTGTGGTTCTTGAGGTGGATAGTAGTATTGTGGCGGGCTATATGGATAATTTGGCCTGTGGGGTCTGGGTTGGTTGTAGTAGGGTTTGCCGGACCTGGACCAACCGCTTGTCTCAACCGTGGCGACTTCTTCTTTCTTCTTCCTTCCCAGCGTACCTCCCGTGCCGCTCTGAATAGCCTGGGTCGTTGCCTTGAGCGCTGAGTAATTCAGGATTTTATCGGACCTCAGTCCCTCCTCTATCATGACCCCTATCTTTACTACTTCATTGAATGATTTTCCAACCGTCGTCACCAAGTGACCAAAGTAAGTTGGATCCAGCGTTTGCAGGAAGTAGTCCACCATTTCTCCTTCTCTCATGGGAGGATCAACCCTGGCTACCTGTTCTCTCCAGCTGAAACCAAACTCGCCAAAGCTTTCCCCAGGCTTCTTTACGGTCCTCAGTAATGTGAGACGATCAGGGACTATCTCGAGGTTGTATTGAAAGTGACCTACGAAAGCCTGCGCTAGATCATCCCAAGTGTACCATCTGCTGAGATCTTGCGTGGTATACCATTCCAATGCCGATCCACTCAAGCTTTGACCAAAATAAGCTATCAATAGCTCATCTTTGCAGCCTGCTCCTCTCATTTTGCTACAAAAGCCCCGCAAATGTGCCATAGGATCACCGTGCCCTTCATATAAGTCAAACTTAGGCATCTTGAATCCTGCCAGGAGTTGGACATCCGGGAAACGGCATAGATCCTTGTAGGCCACGCTGACCTGGTTGTCCAATCCATGCATTCTCCTGAAGGATTGCTCCAGGATTTTGAACTTCCTCATTACCTCATCTTGCTCTGGGACCTTAACCGGCTTTTCAATCTCCGCCGAGACCTCCAAGTGTGGATTATAGGTATGGGGTTCTAGTGCATTGAATGTGGGTTTAGGGGGATAGTAATATGCATTGTGAGCCTGAAACAACGGCTCACTGGTTGATCTTTGCAGTGTGGCTGGTGTGGGTCCCATAAAAGTGGGAACATTTGGTGTTGGAAGATGTTGATGGGGTGGTGGAGCTTGGAAATCATAGGGGCTTCTCTCCTGATAATAACGGTGATTCGGGAGGCTTGTTGAAGGGCCAGAGTGAGGGTATTCCGGCATATGCCCTAGTGGCTCAAGGCTTTTCTGTACTTTAGCCAATGCTAACTGCATCGCATTTATCTCCAATCTCATCCTCTCTATCTTCTCTATTGCCTCTTTCAGCAACTGGCTTACTGGCCTTTCTTCCTCGGCACTGTTTTCTGAAGTAGTCATTATTATTGGTACAGGTCCCTTGGATTTGGTTTGATAAGGATGTGTTGCCAGAACGCTTTAACAACTAACTGTCTGGTATTTGGGAAAACAACAAACTTGTTAGCGTTAGAGTTTAACAGATTTGGTAATAGCACGTTGGGGATGCAATGCTCCTAAGCGGTTAATCATTTCTAACATGTTTTTGCTTCAACCGCATGCGTCATCCCGGCTTTCTTTATTTGTGCCTTTAAAGTATTTTTGGAACCCCCCATTTTCTCTCTATTATTTTTTCTTTTTTCTTCTCTCTTTTTCCCTTTTTCTTTCTTTCTCTTCTTTTTTTTTCTTTCCTTTTAGTGGCGGTCGAATCTTATGTGGATTGCCTACGTATCACGTCACTGCGTGAATCAGACCGGGCGTTGTTCTGCCACAAAGTAAAGACACAAAATTCTTTTGGAATCATTCAATTTATCACCAAAATTTGCTATTACAAACTACTTATTTTAAACAAAGAACAGTAATAGTACAGATTCCAATATTCTTAACCTGACTCAATGAAAAGAAAAAAAACAACATATGGGAAGATAACGGACCCATAAAGTCAACAAACAAGACTCGAACTAGGGACACATTAAGGATTTCAACTTAGGTGCTCGCGAGGCATCGTTCGGTCTTTCCGCGGGCTTTGGTGTAAGACCCCTTTGTAAGCTTTTCAATTCATTCATGATCCGGTGAACGTAGCCCATGACGGAGGCGAGTAGGGTATCACGAGGCATTTGCTCACATGCTAAGCATCTCATGTAAATGTAGTGCCCAATTTCGTCAATCCTACCTCGGATGTTGTCCCTTTCCCTGAATAATTGCTCTATTCGCTGGTTTTTCAATCCCAGTGCTTGAGCATTGTCGGCGAGTCGATCCTGGAACCTCTCCATTTGTTTTTCCATTCTGGCCATCACATCATAACAACTCCTTCTGTCAGCTTGGGCATCTCGGACTTGTTTAAAGTTCCGCTCTTGAAGAGTGGAGTTTGTTTCTCTTAATAGTCCGATGTTTATTTCCGAATCCCTTATGACTTGTTGCAGATGCTTTCTCCGTGCCATTGTACCTTTTGCCCATCTGACCCGCATTCTCGCTATGTAAGCTTCAGATCTCTCCAAGTCCTCTTAGCTTTTGCTGACCTGACTCCTCAGCTCTGCTATCAACCTCTCGTTAGACCGATTTTTCTGTTGGTTGTCAGTCTCTTTTCTTATTTGTCGGATTCGGGCCTTCAACACCCCATTCTCTTGGGCCAACTTGTTCTTTTCCCCTTTGTCGGCAGCAACTTGCACATTGTTTTCGAATTCCAGATCCCTAATCTGTTGTTTCAGCTTGCCTATTTCTGCCCTGTAGTTTTCTTCTTTCGCGATCCAGCCCCATTGTTCTTGCGATAACTCAACAAAATCTTGGAGGTGAGGTCTTTTGGTTGGCCGTTCTGGTTCGTCTCTCGCAGTGCTCTTCTTTTTATGCCAAGCGAGATAAGCAGGTGAGACTTCACCTCTGGATAGGTTGCACACTCGAGTATTTGCCGGCAAATACTGGCATTCGCTCCATATATAACGAACTGTCTTTTCATGAAATTGGCCGTCGTTGCTAACCTCGACTGCATAAATACTGAGATCTTCATCTGGGTGTACCACTTGACATCTTCCCAATTGTCTCATCACCCGGTAAGGTGCATAAGGTTGAATACCTCTAAGTCCCATTAGGAGGAAGTAAGGACCAGTGGCGGGCATATACACAATTTCTTCAACAGGAAGCCAACCCAATGTCCAATCTATTTGTACTGCGGTGATGGCACAGAGATAGGATACCCAGTCTTCAAACCCTTCCGGTAATCTGAGCTCTGAAACCCTCAGGTTATATCCGTCGATACAGCCTTCATTCGTAGATATATAGCGCATACACTGAGGATGATGACATAAGTGTTCGATCATCCACATCTGCAATAGCAAATTGCATCCTTCGAAGAAATCGGCCCCGGCTTTACAAGCTGTGAGAGCTCGGTATATCTCGGATACTATCATAGGAGCAAGCGTGCTTTTGTTGTTGGTAATCAGGACCTTGACGATTCCAGCCACCTTTAAATCAATATTTTTATCTTTTCGAGGAAACACCACAATGCCTAAGAACGCTACCATAAAGGCGAACCGCCTATGTTCATCCCACTTTTGTCAGATTCCCTCTGCTGCAAACACCGCTTTCCGGATCATCGAACCCTCCTATATGCCCATACTTCTAGTATGTGAATTGCAGAGTAGAAAAACCCCTATCCAATTCAGAGTATGGGACTCCCTTGCTTATCTTCAGTAGATCCATGAACTTGTGAGAATTTACGGCTTTCGGAGCGATCAGATATTTGTGCCTTAACCTCTCAGTAACGTCCATGTAGCCTGCTACCTCTTCTAAGGTTGGGGTGAGTTCAAAATCCGAGAAGTGGAATACATTGTGGGTCGGGTCCCAAAATGTAACCAAAGCCTTTATGATGTCGCATCTGGGCCTGACATTCAACAAACTGGTTAGACCTCCCAGATGCAGTTTGATCTTGTCTTCCTCTGACTTTTCCAAATCCCCCCACCATAAGCGCAACTCCAAAGGGATCTTGCTCCTAACTGTTACCGGCAAACTTGGACCTGTGCTCATTCTGCATGTTGGTTTGGGGTGATTAGGACTCGTGGGACTCAAAGAGAAAAAAAATAAACCAAAATTGACGCACATTTAAATAAAACTCCGGTCTTGTAAAATACGGCCTTTCAGCACTTCGAAGCAGATTTAAAGGCTGTGTTTTACCAATCGGACTAAACCCTTAAAAAAATGAGCTAGAGCGGCGTTCTTGCAAAAACGGCCTTCCGGCATCTTTCTATGGACATTCGGCCATTTTTCAAGAATGGAGTCACCTGACTTCTTTATGACGAAAAAAAAAGTTGAGGTTTTGACATTTCTACCTATTTTTGCAAAAAGGAAAGTTGGACCCGATGGGGGTTGCCTACGTATCTCATACCCTGCGAGAATCAAACTGGCGTAGTTCGGGCAGAGAACATAAACCAAATTTTGGAAACAATATATTTTTTTTCATTTTCCATGACACGACAAACTATTTTTCCTCTTCTATTTTGAAAATAAGACAAAACAAAGACTCTTTTTTTTTAACAAACAATGACCAACCTATTTTCCAAACCAAAAATAAAAGACTCTTTTCTACATATTTTTTGCTTTTTGAGTGAAACAAACTATAAAAATAAATAAACATTTTTTTTTTTTCATTTTCCCAAAATTTCGGCAGAACTTCGACAGTATTTGGGCATTGGTTTTTCTAAAATAGGCAATTAACTCTCTACACTGTTACTTCACTCTTTTTTTCCACAATTTTCCAATATTCCAGATTTTTCGAAGCCGGTCAGCATGCAAGTCTGAAGCAAATAAGTGCATAAAGCAAACAGGATGCAGCAGGATGGTCTTTTCATTTCAGATTGCTAGTCCTAGACGGACTCAACCCCTGTGTTGAGTCCCCTAAGTCAAATGCACATGATGCAAATAAGCGTTCCTACTAGGGATCCGGCATGAGGCTTTGTTATACTAAGTTTTAAAACCTAGGTGTTTGTTCTAGACCTGGCTTACCCGAGCGGACAACTCAAGCCGAGGATGGGAGCTGTGTACCGGTAACCAAAAGGCCATCCGGTTTTGCAACTCCTCCGAATCCTCGTTCTATTTTGGGATATGACACTAACAGAAAGAAGTCACGACCAGCGTGCACTCCTCAAGAGAGAGAAGAGAAGGTTTCGGCACAGTTTATATATACAGTTCAAATAATATCAAAGCGGTAAAGAGCATCGTTTTGCACGTTTAAGCCCAATCATATAATAAAAATCATATAATAAATAAATCCAAATACAACAATTATTCTAAGCTCGAATTCTTGAACCTGAACCAGAGATTCTGTGTTCGATCCCCAGCAGAGTCGCCAGAGCTATCACACCTCCTTTTTCCGCCCCCGCGAGGGGTGAAGGAGTTTTTCCAATTAAAGGACAATCGAAACGAGATTTGTTTGTTTATTTCAGAGTCGCCACTTGGGAGATTTAGGGTGCCCCAAGTCACCAATTTAATCCAGAATCGAGGAAAAGAATGACTCCATATTACAGTCCGCAAACCAGAAATCCGGATAAGGAATTCTATTAACTTGGGAGAAGGTGTTAGGCATTCCCGAGTTCCGTGGTTCTAGCACGGTCGCTCAACTATCATATTCGGCTTGTTTATCTGATTTTATACAAATATGACTTATGTGCATATTTTAACTCTTTACCGCTTCCATTATTATTATTATTATTTTACAGGGAATTTCAACGTTGTGAAAATGTATCTCGAACTGCGTCACAATCAGTGTACACATGGTCGTCGACACGCTTTGACTCCGTTGAGATTTGGATTTGGGTCACATAAATGTGCACCCAAGTTTAAGAAAATTAATTTATTAAAGGCGCCTAAAGCGACTAGCGTATCATTTACTTTGGGTAGGGCCGTGAAATTTTGCTAAACGGTCCATCCCGAAGTCTAAGCAATTTTAAAGCAAATATTTACTGAGGGCCCCGCAATTTTGTATTTTTTATTCGGCGAGGCTCGTCTCATTCTTATTTTTTAAAAGGAATTTGCAACGTCATGGACACGCATCTCGAACCACGTCACAATCAATGTACCCGTGATTAGAGACACATTTCGACTCCGCTGAGATTTGGATTTGGGTCACATAAATGTGCACCCGAGTTTAAGAAAGTAATTTAATTAAATCGCGTCTAAAGAGGCTAACGCGTTATTATCTTTGGGGAGGGCAGTAAAATTCACTAAATAGTCCATCCCAAATTCTAAGTATTTATTATGACCAATTATTGAGGGCCCCGCAATTTACATTGTTTATTTGGCGAGGATCGTCTCATTATTTTTAAAAGAATGATCTTAGCATGAATACATTTTCTATTTTTCGTTTTCTAAAGTAAATGAAGAAAAGGTCCTACTTGATTTACATACTTTCGAGTTATTATAGTCGGGTTCCGAATATGATTTGCAAAAATCCGAAACATGAACGCGTATATGGGCCGTTGCTTAGATATTATGGGCCCAGGTCCAATGTGCATAACGTGAAACTCGGCCTGGGCCTTCCTTATTCCAATTGGGCCTGTTTAACTTATTTGGTATATGTTTGACATTTAAAGGGGGAGGGGGAACTGAAATATAATGTGCTGCTTGTCTTATCAAGCCATATTCCTACCAACTAAAAAAATAGACCATTTGTTTAAGGAAGTAACTATTGAGTACCTAACATGCTTCTTGACAAATAATAATGAACTAATAGAACATAGCTACTACAACATTAGTCCCTTTTAATTATAATCAACTCGTAGAGTTTTTCTACTAAATGATATGTGTAAAGGTTCAGTTACATCACAACTGACTAAATAGTTCTATTAGAGAAAGAGAACTATCATACATACAACTAATGTTCAGTATATTTCTAAAGTGAATCCAAAATAACTTCAACTCTTCATTTCTTTTTATTCATGCTTCGAATTTCAGCCTACATTGATAAGTGTATCAGTGGTGTACATGGTATTTGGGAAAGCAAAAGAAGAAGAGGAATGATCAGTGCAGCAGTAGCACACACACAGCAACACAGCAGAAAAGCAGCAACACAAAGACAGCAGTCAGCAGCAACAAACTAGCAGACAGACTTTGTTAAACCAAAACAAACCCAGCAGGCAAACCCAATAATGGCCAGTAAGAGGAACCAGCGACAAATTTAAACCAAACAGGAGACTCGTGAACTTTCGAACCAACAGAAGAACCAAGACACTCAACTGAAACAATGTTCCATAAGTAAAGAAATCCAAGAAAACTAAACTGAAACCCAGCAGTATCCCAACACAGCAGACTGGTGCACGAAAACAATAATTTCCTGATTTTTTCAAAAAACCAAGAAAAGCAGCTTCAAGCTCTTTAATGTAGAAGTTTTGTTTTAACACTCTACCTCTCTTAATTTCTGATGTCCAACCCACTTAAAATTGTCCAACCTCTAAACTTAACCCTCTTAAAAAATCTGTTTTGCCCTCAACTTCTGTCCAGCTTCTAAATTTTAACTGTCCAGCCCTTTTCTTAGCCAAGAATAACTCTATTTATAACCTGAAAAAGGACCCCCTAAGGTCTGCCTAGAACTTTACAGCCTATAGGTATGCCCATACCCCTTAATTCCCCATGCCTAAATGCCTTTTCTTGATCCCTACTATATTGTTCACCATGCTTGTCCTATTTGTTTTAATCAAGAGTCATGAGTGTATTATAATACTCACTTAATTCCCATGCTTGTTGTTTTGTTCCACATTGTCATTAGGTTGATAGTATTTTAATTACCACTTGACATGCTTTTAACTTAACCCCTGATTAAACTCTGTCAAATGCCAAAATTACCCTTAACAATTGCATATTACTGTATTACCCTAACTTTAATAGTCAGTATATAAACCCCTCTGAATTTAGCTAATCACTGACTACTAACTAATCAACTTAAACTCAATACTGATTTTAGGTTGGTCTGTTAGATTTATACAGCTATACCCAACTCTTAGCCTAAGTTCAGCCAATGATTGAAACTCAATCAAACAAGGGTGCCAATCAAATGGTATGAGTTGGTCATATTGGGAGCCAATCCTGACCAACTCAAAACCAATTGATCCAATAGGCAGTTGAGGATGCAAACTAAGATCGAAGAACCACTGCAACAGTCCTATTGATACAAGTCTCACCATAGGTAAGAGGATCAGGCTAGTAATCACATTGAAATGAGCAGACTCAGATTTTCTAGTTTTTCAAGTGAACTCAGTTGACGACACTTATTCAATCGACTATATGCATACAATGGATAACAACAAACAGACTAAAACACCAAGACAAAGTGACTCACATCTCTGGGGGCAAAATAGGGAACCTAAGTATTAACTGACTATTTGATGATTTTAAACAAGTTGCACACACAGTTCATCACAATAGATTAACAAACGAACAAAAGAATTGACTAAATAAGAGGTCTACTTGAAGATGGACAGAACTGAATGAAAATGACAGAAAGAATCATCAAATTAGCTAGACATGCTGACAAACACAAATAGAAATTCAAACAGAAATAGAAAAGAAAAGGAAAACTCACTGTGGAAGCTCAACAACGAACGACCCAGGCCTGAACTGGATTTGACCATTTGAGGTCGAATAGACTTTAATCGAGGTGTTCTCAACCGAGAACACTTCGATTAAGGTCTATTAGACCCCAACCCTCTATTTAAACTGGCCGGATTCCCAAAGTTCTTGTGTTATAGGGTTTGAACATTCCGATTCGGGGCTTGAGGGTTTGTGGGTAGATTCGGACCAAACCAAGCTTGGTTTGGTCACGAGTGAAGCCAGGGTAGTGACTGTTGTGAAACTGGGGTGGGTTGGTGTAGATCAGGGTTTGGCTAGAATCTTCAGAAGAAGATTCGAGACGATGTAGGTTGATTCGAACCCAACGGTTTGCAGATCCGTGTTCAGGGTGGTTGGGTGCATCAGGGGTGTTACTTTGGTGGTCACCGACATCGTTGCCGCCGGGTTTACGGTGAGGGGATGGAAGAGTGGCGCTAGGGTTTGAATGGGGGATGCTGGGTCGTGTCTGGGAGAGACGATGGAAGGGGGGGTGTTAGGATAGGGGGCATGGGGTGTGATGAGGGGCTTATATACGGAACGTGGCAATTAATTTGAGCCGTTAGATCAAATGATATCAACGGCTTGGATTAATTGGTGAGGGACAGGATGGGATCGTTTGGTTTTTAATGAGGGGCTGGGTCTACCCGGGTAAGCAGGTCGGGTTACGGGCGCGATCATGGACCGTTGGATGAGTATGGATGAATGGCTCAGATCAAACGCCCTATGCGGCATCGTTTGGGGGGTGTACCTGGAACCCTAGTTTGGACTGGGTCGTTGCAAATTGGTTTGGGCCTGATTTTTTAGTTAAATTTTGGCCCAAATCCGATCTTTTCTTCTTATAATTAAACCAAAAATTCCTAAAACCAAAAATTAAACTACACAAATATTAATTAACACCTAACAACAATTATCCAACGAATTAAAACATTTAATAAAATTACCCTGACAATAGATAGAATAGAAATGCATATTTTTTTTGATTTTCGCTTTTGAAAAACCAAATAATGGTTAATTAATTCCTAAATGTGCCATTTTCCTAAATGCATGCAACATGTATTTTTGTATTTTTCTAACTATGGCAAGGCGAGCATTTACGGACAAAAAATTATCAAAAATGTCACACAAATCCTCAAAATTGTACCCGAAGGTAACTTGTTTTATTTATTTTCCGATTTCTTTTGGAGTAGTTTCCGTGAAGCAAAAATCACGTGCTCACACATGTCAATCGAAATGGTCACCGTATGCATAAAGTCTCTCTGAAAATTGAGATCCTCACATCTTCGTCATAGGAAGATCATGTATCGCCATCATGGTATAACTTTCGTGTCCACTTGGGACATCCCGTAGCATGTAGCTCACTTGGTTCCTAGTATTGTGGCCGCCCATGATGTGGTTTTGTATTGCAGTTTGGAAGTTAGTATAGCAGAAGCATGTCCAACTCATAACAAATAATGATTTTCTCTTTATACCTCTGCAACATGTTAATTATGTTCCTTAGTTAGTGGATTCATTGTGCTAGTTTCCCAACACTTGTTCGATAACTATGAGAGAACATATCCTTCTATGTGTCATTGTAACACTTCCCTTCTCATAAGGACACTTACTAGGCTCTCCGTCAAGACCAAGTGTACCTTTGGTGGTTATCATAGCACAACGCATGTTTCTCATGATTTTCTTTCTTTCATTAGCATCTGAGTATTTCTCAAGTCAAAATCCATGGAGGACTCATTATGAACATATGCAAACCTTCCATGATTATTGTATACTGTTTCATTAGGTTCTGTTGTCTTTACACACTCGACTTCTAGAATCATTAACTATGTCATTGTCATGTGCCGAGAGTTTTGCTACCATTGGTATTCCACCTTCCTTGGTGGGTAGGAGTGTTATTTGTCTTTCTCCCCAGAGCATCATGTTAACCATTAGAACCCCTCTAACCAATACATGATTTCATCCCAATATTAAGATGTCCTAACTATGTGGTTTCACCCGTGAAAGGTTGAGATTAGATGCCTTCAGATATTTGCACATATCATGAGCATATTTATTTGGAAGACAAGTTATTGTATCTTTACTTCTCTCACATAGGATCAATTATCAGGAAGGGTTAAGCTGTTTGAAATATGATAATCTTGTAAGTGTTCCACTTCTTTTCATCCTCATGGGCTTGTGGCATAGATTCCTTGTGTCAGTTAACATTAAGAGTGTAATTCAACTTCATGTGTTTTGAAACTCATATCGCAATTCAAGGTGCTATAATATTCTCATTCTTGATAACTGAATTTTCCCTACACTCCAGGAGGCAACTGGGTCATGTACTTGAATAATCCTCCTTAATGGTTCCTATTGCCAATGTACGAGTTACCCCTATACCTTAATTGTCTAATAGTTGATGTCGTCACAATGATTAACCATGCCAACATCATTAATAGAAATCCTCGTGTCTCTTAGAATGTAACTTCATGAAATACTCTGCTCAGCACCTAAATGGATTCCTGAATAATTCCAGCCCAATCTTGAACTCCGTTGCTCCTTACTGTATTAGATCTATTGGGTATTGAAGGTTCAAACATGTCAAAGAGGATGTATCCCTGCGTGATCCCATATACTTGATAGGTAATTTTATAGTCAGTTTATGATAGCACATCTTAGAGTAATTATGGAAGGTCATCAAAGGTTTAGCATGGGCATTCGTGTAGAGATTTAGAGTTTAGGAAGGTGAAGGGGTTATTCTCAATACTTTCCCCTAAAGATGTTATGTGAGTTGATAATGAAGGTTGCATAAGTGTAGTTCACAATAGGCCGTGCTATGAGTATGATGTTTACCATCGTTGTTCTACATGTATTATGTGTTTTCATATGTCTATGTCTAAAAAGGTGGAGACCTTTTGTGTATCATCCTGATGGAAACTATTGAATGTGAAGTTACTGGATTGTTAGCTTATGCGAGGTATCTAGTTGTCATCCTTTTTAGATAAGTTTGAAGGTTGGGATTGTTTTCGCGAATGGGTTGTGGTAACGCATGTAAGTCGAGAAGGCCACCATGAAGACCAAAAGTGTCGTGGAAAGTTTCGCTTGATTGTGTAACAATTAGTTTTGATTTGAAAGGTACCTTATAGGTGTTATGATTTAAAATGTGCAGTCCATGTCCAGGTATCATCGTGATAATGTGGTGCTTGTAATGCTGAGGTTCTTGTTATTGATATATACATTATGGTACTTTGTCGAGTTGTGGATGAGTTTTTAGGATGGTTTTGGGTGATTCTCTGACAAGTGGATAGGCCTAGTTACAAAGGAGGCTCTGCCGAAATTTCTGAAAAATTTGGGAGTTAGTCAAAATTTAGGTACTTGAGGTAGGTTAGAAAGAAATTTATTATGTTAAGCATTTAAGTCGGACTCTACTCCTCATTCGAGGACGAATGATCCTAAGGGGGGGGGGGGAAGAATGTAAGGCCCCGAAAAAACAATTTCGCTAAGTAAACTAGGCTTTCGTGGTGCCATGTAGGCTAATTATAATATTTTATGTGCTATTAACATGGTGGACATCAATTTGACTTGGTAAATAAGTTTACAAGTCTTGTGGTAAGTAATTTGGGGACTAAGAAAAGGCCTTAGGCTAAGTCAAATTGGAGAGCTTCGTGATAATCTAAGATTTCAAATGAGTTCGCACAAGTCCCCACTTTGAACGAGAATATCTAAATATGTGTAAGGTTTTATGTTATGACCAACCTATCATATTAAAGGTCTTTGAGTCTAGTTTCCAACTCTTCAAACTGTTTGTCATTCGGACATTTCTACCAAAAGTTATGACCAAATTACCAAAGCAGCACATAATTTTACACTACCACGGCGTCCGGCGCGCCGCGCCTGTACGAATTCCAGAATGGTCCGAAATGTCAATTCTAGACATATTTTGAACAAACTCCCCGCACCCCATGTCACCCCACACGCCGCGGCTGTACAAAAAGGGGGTTTTAATACCCGAACCCCATTTCATTTAACTCGATTGGGGTTTATTTTGGGGTGATTTTCTGAGCACTCTAGAGAAAGGTGAGAGCATTTTAGAGAGAGAAGGATGAGGCATAACACTCAAATCATCTAATCTTGCATTAATCTTCAAGAATCATGGAATCTAATTACAATATCTTCATCTAAGAGGTAAGGATTCGATACCCTAGTCTTTAAATTCGAGTTTGGAGTGAAGATTGGGTTGGGGAATGAAGGGAATCTTGTAAAAGAGCTTTGAAATCAAGATGCACAACTAGTAATTGATAAAATTCTCAAATGAGCTAGAATTATGAATATCTTCCTAATTTGTGTTCAATTTTGTTATGTGTCAAAGTAGATTGGGATTGCTAGAATTTCCGGAATGTTGTAGTAACTTAAGGAAAGCTTAAACAAGGTATGTATGGCTAAAATCCCATCTTTTTAGAAATTGAGCTCCGTTGTGTTCGTGTAAATGCGATAAGATTAAAGTTGGGCTGATGTATTGATTGTTATTTCCACATGAATTGGTGTTGCAACTTTATATACGTGAAAAGTGTGCCTCAATATGATCGATGTGCTATTCTTGATGATTTAAAAAGGTGCAGAGAATATGAATCATGTATTGAAATGACTAGACCTTAAATCAATATTGGAATTGAGATTGTTGTGCCAAAATATGTGAAACCCTCTATGTATAAAGATGTTTGAAATAAATCAAATGACTTTGGAAAATAGAGTGTGGCCAACGCGCCAAGAGCTTGAGTTATAATTGTGCCTTGTGATGCCTATGACATGAGAAAATATGAAATATATTATGAAATGAGCCTTGACTTTGATTTCCATAAATGACTTCAATAATAAAATGCCCTAAAGGCTTTGTACACAATTTATGCCCCTAAGTGGCTGTTCGAGATAATGTTTTGCCTTATAAGTACATCTAATGTGATCCGAGTTGTTACATACTTCGATGTTGAAATTATATATCGTCAGGATTGGAAAAGAGTAATTCAAGAACAATTGGTGTAATTGTTTATTTATGCCTTTGATGTGTGTTTTTATTGTGGTTTGGTGTGTCCCATACTTTTTGGAAGAATCCTTGTGTTTAAAGTTCCATTTTTAATAAACTTGAGGTGTATGATTTCTGAAATATTGTATATGCCCATGATTCATGATTCCTCTCCTATGTACTTGACATCTTGGATTGAATAGCTTGTTATTGAAATTGATATCGATGTGAAATATGGGGTAAAAGAGCTTGAATTATGAAATGTGGCCTAGTGCCAAGTATGATGTGATAATTGTGGCCCCAAGTGCCAATGAACTAGTATATGTGAAACAAAAATTGAAGTGAGATGAATAATGGAAAATGGTAACGTCTCGGGGAGTCGGCTTAGCCGATCGCACCGTGATCGGACGCCATGATATATACACATGGTGGTAATGTATTGAAGATTGAAACTGGAAAGTGTGAATGAAATATTGGTAACGTCTCTGGGAGACGGCTTAGCCAATCGGGCTGTGATCAGACTCTGCTCAAAGAAGCGGTGGCAAAGTGGATAATGATACAACAGTGTGGGATGCTCCAATTTAAAATTTTTGCAACTATGTGAAAATCCTGTGAATCTCCTTGTATTGTTGACATGGTGCTTATTTGAAACTTTGTTACCTTTATGATTTCCTCTTTATACTTGTATGAAAGTTCTTTCTAACTAGATGGTGTTTAGTTATACATACTAGTGCTATTCGATGGCACTAACGTCCCTTTTGCGGAGGTCACTACGTCTGTAACTGGATGTAGGTGTTTCTATAGCAGGCAGTGTTGGTCGCAGCTAGTGCCGCATCATCCTTTCAGCTGACTTGGTGAGCCCCACTTTATTTCGGGGTTTTGTTTCATCTGTTCATCATGTACTTTGTATTTGAGGTATAACCGGAGCCTTGTTACCGGTATTTCTATATTATATTACTCTTCAATTGTGATTAGAGGCTCCATAGACAGGTTGTGGGTAGTGTCGGGTGTTGGAATTAAAGTAGAAATATTGATGTTTGGCAAAGATTTATAAAGCTTGTAATATTTAATGATAATGTTTTAAGCGACTTATGAAATGAAATGGAAGTTGTTAATGAAATACTTACTAAGTATGATTAATGGAGTCCATCTCCTATTTATTCACGAATTAGTTTGGGTAGAATGAAACCTAACAGGCTTGCTCAGTCGGGTTTACTTAGTTGAGCGCCGGTCGCGCCCCTCGGATTTTGGGGCGTGACACTCTTGCACGATGACTTATAGACTTGGCTGCACTTCGAATGAAGTGGAGTCTTACCGATCCTTCGCTGAATGCTAACCTCATCTACTATGAGGGCTCATCAAGCTGATTATCTATACCTTCAGGCATGAATGCAACATCCCCAACAAAAGAGACGACAGTTCGAATAATGTACCGAGTATGTAAGGCATGAAAATCAGTATATAAATGACATGGAAGAAACATGGAGTAAAGGACTCTACTTGTAAGTTTGGATAGCTATGTAAATCATGAAATATTTATAATATTATGCATATGCGTATGAATGTCATGTAATGCATTGGTCTGTACGTACATAACATCATTAAGCCTTTGAGGGCATCCCATCATATCATCTCAGCCACTATGGACAAAATCATCATCGTATACCAGCTGATCAGGTGGTGGTGCGTATATAACGCCATAACCTTTCCCTATACCCCATATACATATACATATATATATATATATATATATATATATATATATATATATATATATATGTACATATATATATATATATATGTATATGTATGTATATGTATATGTATATATATATATATATACGCGTATATAATGCCATCTGGTCATGGATAAATGCACATGTATAAATGAATGTAATGCATAATGAAGTAAGTCAACACGATCTCTTGGAATGTCATGAGCATGAACAAACAATATGATAGTAGGACATATGGGAAATCAAGAACATAGGAAGCCCTAATACTTCTAAGAATAAAGTTATTTGTGAAACTTGCATGCTTGCTCGTTTCGTTGTATTATATGGATCATGCCAAAAGGAAAGAAGGGATAGCCTTAACATACTTTAATTGCTCATGCGAGCTCGTAGAAAGTCGTAGATGAAGAATCAAACTTGAATAAAGAATATTCCTCAAAGTGTGAACGTTGATGCCACCGCTTCCTTATACCAAAGTACTTATTCTCAAGATCTAAGTATGAATTTTCCCAAATAAAAGAATGAATTCCTAGCTAAAAGTGTTGCTATATTTCGTTGGTACAAAAGAAAAGATCGAGAAAGACATAAAGTTTCTTAGCACATATATACACAAAATAAGAGAGAAGTGAGCTCTCAAATGATGCCACACGATTATGGACTATGGGGTCCACCTAGCAAGCTAAGCTCTTATTGTAATGACCCGACCGGTCGTTTTTAGAATTTATGCCCCGATCCCCTACTAAATGCTTTCCCCAAGTTGTTTCGGCCATTTTGATTCGCTGGGATGTTCGGTTTTGAGTTTTGGAGTGTTTTGGGACACTCAGTCCCTAAATGAGAGCTTAAGCTTTAGAATTTGGACCGTAGTCTGAGCAGTGTGAAGACGACCTCGGAATGGAATTCTGTCAGTTCCATTAGCTTCGTTGGGTGATTTCGGACATAGGGGCGTATTTTGATTGTGTTTTGAGGTCTGTAGCTTATTTAGGCTTGAAATGCCGAAAGTTGATTTTTTGAAGTTTTCGGTTTGATAGTGAGATATTGATATCGGGGTCGGAATGGAATTTTGGAAGTTGGAGTAGCTCTGTAGTGTTGAATGTGACGTGATTGCAAACTTTTAGGTCATTCGGACGAGGTTTAATAGACTTTTTGATTGAAAGAGTTATTTGAGAGTTTTTGAATTTCTTAGGCTTGAATTCGATGATAATTGGTTGATTCGATGTTGTTTGAGGAGTTTTGAAGATTCTTATAAGTTTGAACAGTGGTATTAGAATTGTTAGTGCTTTTGGTTGAGGTCCCGAGGGCCTCAGAATGATTTTGAGTTGCAGCTGAAGTTATGACTGCTGTCATAACCGCATCTGTGGTTAAGAGGCTGCAAGTGCGACTCCCACAGTTGCGAAATCAAGCCGGAGAAGCGGCCGGATAAGGAAAGGCCAGCAATCACAGAAGCAGATGTTGTACCGCACCTGCATGATCGCAGATGCAGATTCTTGGTCGCAGGTGCGGCGAAGGTGTTTTAAGTGTAAATCGAAGGAGCGGTCCCCTTGATCGCATAAGCGGTACCGCAGATGCGGAAGGTGGACCGCAGATGCAGATTTGTTGGGTAGAAAAATTAGAATTTTGAGGGTTTAGTTTCAAAAAATTAAAAATTGATTTGGAGCTCGGGAGAGGGCAATTTTGGGAGGATTTTGAAGAGGAAATCAGTGGGTAACGATTCCTAATCCCTTTCTAGTTGTATTCGTATAATCTAATCTTAGTTTTGTCATTTAATTTCGGTTTGGAGATGAAAATTGGGGAAAATTTTGAAGACAATTCTTAGACCCAGATTTCGAGTTTTTATTAGGAACTTGACATTGGATTTGGATAATATTTGTATGCATGAACTCGTGAGGGTATGATGATTCTAAAAATGTTAATTTTACCTGATGCTAAGAAGTGGGCTCAGAGGGCATTTTGGTCATTTTACCTAATTTCGCGTACTAGCTTAGATTAATTTATAGAATCAGTTACTTGAAGTGTTATTTACATTATGCAATTGTATTGAATAGATTTGGGCCATTGGGGGTTGAGTACTCGTGGCAAGAATGTGGATTCGTGTTGACTTTTGAGCCAGTTCGAGGTAAGTGGCTTTCCTAACCTTGTGTGGAGGAACTCCCTTTAGGATTTGGTATTATTGATACTTGAAATGCCTTATACGTGAGGTGACACATGCATACTTGTGCTAATTGTTGAAAAATCTGGTTTTCATTAAGTAATTACAATTGTGTTTTTCTTTTCCTGTTTATACTACTTGCAATTTAAGCATGTTGTTAGCTTAGGGAGGCATGTCTAACTGCCTTAATTGCCTTACTTACTCAAACTGCTTTATTTGGATTTTGTGCAGCATGCTAGGCTAGAAATACCTGTTTTACCTTGGTATGGAATTTGAATTGAATCGTGTATTCTTCTTGTTGTTGCTGTGTTTTTACTTTGGGACTACGGGACAGTATCCCGGGAGATCACCCGGCGTGTTTACTTTGGGAATACGGATCGGTATTCTGGGAGATACCCCTGCACTTTTATATTGGAACTACGGGACTACATCCGGTAGATTCCCCCTGTACTGAGTATTTACATTTGGGACTACGGATCGGTATTCTAGGAGATCCCCGCGCATTATGAGTTGGACTACGGGACGGTATCCTGGGAGATCCACTAGATAGTTATAATTGGGACTACAGGATAGTATCCTGGGAGATCCCCGGTTGTTAATCTCTGTGTTGAGTTGTTTTCCTTTCCGTGATTATTTCGTCTCTGTTGAAATTGTTGTTGTTCTTTCCATCCTGTGTTACTTCTTACTGTTGCACTTATTATATTACCTTATTTTAAACTGTTATACCTTGTATTTCATTTAACCTCAGTAGGGCCCTGACCTTCCTCATCACTACCCGATCGAGGTTAGACTGGGCACTTACTGAGTACTGTTGTGGTGTACTCATGCCCTTTCTGTGCATGTTTTTCATGTGCAGATCCAGGTACCTCGACTCAATCGTATCATCCTTAAGGCGAGGCGACTCTTCCAGAGACTTCAAGGTATATTTGTCGCATCCGCAGACCGAGGCGTCCCTTTCTATTCTCTCTTTAAGTATTATCCCTTATGTATTTTTCTATTGTTAGACAATTTGGGGTAAGAAACTTGTAGACATCCAAAAGCTTGTGATTTCATGAGATTCTGGGTTTTGGGAAAAATGTTGTTAGTTCGAGAATTGTATTGTATATGTCGAGCGACATCTTAAATACTGCTTCCTTTTGTTATGTTGGTTTTTAATTACTTCTTCCGCAAATTTGTTTATTTTCCACATTTGATAGGCTTACCTAGTCGTAGAGACTAGGTGTCGTCACGATAGTTCATGGAGGGAGAACTGGGGTCGTGACAAGTTAGTATCAGAGCTCTAGGTTCATAGGAGTCATGAATCACAAGCCGGTTTATTAGAGTCTTGTGGATCGGTACAGAGACATCTGTATTATCTACGAGAGGCTATGTAACTGTTAGGAAAATTCCACTTTATTTGATTTCCTTGTCGTGCGAGATTTTTGATATCACAATTCTAAACTTCTGTCTTCTACTCTCTCACAGATGGCGAGGACACATGCTACCCGAGAAAATGAGGCACATGCACCCCCATTGTAGCCGTTAGAGGCCAGGGCCGGGGTAGAGGACGAGGACGTGCACGTGGTGTAGCTAGATCACCCGTACGAGCTGCCACCGAGGAGCCACCAGCAGTTCCAGCCAGAGCCTAGGCACCCGATATGCCTACTACTACTACTACTACTACTACTCTAGCACTTCAGGAGACTCTGGCGTAGTTCATGAGTATGTACACCACTTTGGCTCAGGCAGGGTTACTTCCCCTTGCCGCAGCTACATCCCAGGCAGGGGAGCACAGACTCCGTCGCCCGTACTTCTGATCAGCAAGCTCATGTTGATCAGATCCCAGAGATTATTCTTGTACCACCTGCAGTCCCAAATCAGCTCGAGGACTGGGCAACGGTTTCAAAGGATGAGCAGCAGAGGCTTGAGAGGTTCAAGAAGTATGATCCTAATGTATTTAGTGGATTAGCATCAGATGATGCCTTGGGATTTCTGGAGGAGTGTTACCGTATCCTCCGCACTATGGGTATATGAGGATCGAGTGGGGTTTCTTTCATTGCCTTCCAGCTTCGAGGAGTAGCCTATGAGTGGTGGCACACCTATGAGTTAGACAGTCCGAACGAGGCTGCTTCATTAACTTGGACTAAGTTTTTAGATATGTTCCTGAGAGAGTTTGTTCCTCAGAGACTCAGAGACACATGGCGCACCGAGTTTGAGAATTTGCGCCAGGGTACTATGACTGTCTTAGAGTATGTTGTCCGTTACACATGCCCCATCCTTGGTTTCTAATGTTCACGAGAGGGTTCGCCAGTTTATTGAGGGGCTTATTCCCAGCATCAGGTCTAGCATGGATCTTGAGTTGGAGATGGATATTTCTTATCAGCAGGTGGTGAGCATTGCTAGAAGGATAGAGGGAATGCATGCTAGGGAGAGAGGGGAGAGGGAGGCCAAGAGGTCTCGAGAATGGGCCATTATTATGGTGCCCGTGCCAACTGCACTTAGTCATGGTAGGTCTTATATGAGTCGCCCCGTTCATTCAGCTCTTCCAGTAACCAGTGGTATTCCAGCATCTCCTAGGCCTTAGGAGCCTTATTATGCACCTCCACTATCTAGTGCGCCTCCTACGCGGGGTGCTTTCACTAGTCAGTCCAGCAGACCTGGCCCGAGCTAGTCACAGCCACCACGTCCTCCCAGAGCTTGTTTTGAGTGTGGTGACAGACGACATATGGTGTGGGATTGCCCGAGACTTAGGAGGGGTGCATCTCCACAAACTTCTTAGCCACAGCATGCCTCGCAGAGTTCTCATGCTATGATTACAGCACCAGTTGCTACCCAACCTGCTCAGCTAGCTAGAGGTGGAGGTCGGGGAGGTAGAGGTCGGCCTAGAGGTGGTGGCTAGGCTAGATACTATGCCTATTCCTGCCCATACCGAGGCTGTTGCCTCCGATTCTGTCATTACAGGTATTGTCCTATTTTGTCATAGAGATGCATCGATTTTATTCAATCCAATCTCCACTTATTCTTATGTGTCTTCTTATTTTGCTTCGCATTTGGGTGTACCTCAGGATTCTTTGAGTTCCCCTATTTATGTTTCTACTCATGTGGGTGATTTTCTTATTGTGGACCGCGTTTATCGGTAGTGTTTGGGTACTCTTAATGGTTTTGAGACTAGAGCCGAATTATTTTTGCTCAGCATGGTAGATTTTGATATTATCTTGGTCATGGACTGGTTGTCGCCCCATTATGCTATCCTTGATTGTCTTGCCAAAACCATGACGCTGGCTATGCCAGGTGTACCGCGTGTTGAGTAGAGGGGTGCTTTAGATCACACTCCCAGTAGAATTGTTTCTTTCCTTAAGGCTCAATGAATGGTTGAGAAGGGGTGTGACGCGTATCTAGCTTATGTGAGATATGTCAGTATTGATACCCCTTCAGTTGATTTAGTCCCAGTAGTACGAGATTTTTCAACTGTGTTTCCAGCTGACCTTCCGAGCATGCCGCCCCGACAGAGATATTGATTTTGGCATTGATCTATTGTCGGGCACTCAACCCATTTCTATTCCTCCATATCGTATGGCTCCTCTTGAGTTGAAGGAGTTGAAGGATCAGTTACAGAAATTGCTTGATAAGGGTTTTATTAGGCCTAGTGTATCACCTTGGGGTGCTCTTGTCTTGTTTGTGAAGAAGAAGGATGGTTCAATGCGTATGTGCATTGATTATCGCCCGTTGAACAAAGTTACAGTGAAGAACTGTTATCCTTTGCCTCGATTGATGATCTGTTGGACCAGCTTCAGGGTGTACGAGTGTTTTCTAAGATTGACTTGCGCTCAGGTTACCATCAGTTAAATATTCCGGAGCCAGATATCCCGAAGACTACTTTCAGGACTCGGTATGGTCATTTCGAGTTCCTTGTTATGTCATTTTGGTTGACCAATGCCCCAACAACCTTTATGCATTTGATGTACAGTGTGTTTCAACCGTATCTATACTCATTCGTCATTGTCTTTATTGATGATATTCTGGTGTATTCCCGGAGTCGGGAAGATCCTGAGCAACACCTGAGGACAGTGCTTCATACCTTGAGAGAAAAGAAGTTATATGCAAAGTTCTCAAAA
This sequence comes from Nicotiana sylvestris, assembly GCF_000393655.2. NCBI lineage: Eukaryota > Viridiplantae > Streptophyta > Magnoliopsida > Solanales > Solanaceae > Nicotiana > Nicotiana sylvestris. Next base: position 87,710,232 of record NC_091064.1, on the reverse strand, counting down.
TGTGAGTTTTGGTTGGATTCTGCGGCATACTTAGGCCATGTGGTATCGAGTGAGGGTATTCAGGTGGATCCGAAGAAAGTGGAGGCAGTGCAGAGTTGGCCCAAACAATCCTCAGCTAGAGAGATCCGCAGTTTTCTTGGCTTGACGGGTTACTACAATCATTTTATGGAGGGGTTTTCATTTATTGTAGCCCCTATGACCAGGCTGACCCAGAAAGGTGCTCCGTTCCAGTGGACGGAAGAGTGTGAGGCGAGCTTTCAAAAGCTCAAGACAGCTTTGACTACAGCCCCAATTTTGATATTGCCTATAGGTTCGGGGTCTTACACTGTCTATTGTAATGCCTCGAGGATTGGCCTTGGAGTAGTATTGATGCAGGATGGTAGGGCGATTGCCTACGTGTCCAGATAGTTAAAGGTACATGAGAAGAACTATCCTGTCCACGATCTTGAGTTAACTGCTATTGTTCACGCCTTGAAGATCTGGCATCATTATTTGTACGGTGTGCCTTGTGAGATTTATATTGATCACCAGAGTTTGCATCATCTGTTCAAGCAGAAGGATCTTAATTTTCATTAGAAGAGGTGGTTAGAGCTGCTGAAGGACTATGATAACACTATTTTATATCACCCGGGCAAGGCCAATGTGGTGGTCGATGCTTTGAGTCGCCGGGCAGAGATTTTGTGGAGTTTGGCTTATTTACCAACATCGGAGAGGCATATGGCGATGGATGCTCAGGCCTTAGCCATCTAGTTTGTGAGATTGGATCTTTCGGAGCCCAGTCGGGTTTTAGCTTGTGTGGTTTCTCGGTCTTCATTATTTGATCGTATTAGGGAGCATCAGTTTGATGACCCTCATTTGCTTGTCCTCGAGGGCAAGGGCCAACACAGTGATGCCAGAGATGTGACTATTGGTGATGATGGGGTATTGAGGATGCAGGGTCGGATTTCTGTACCAATATTGATGGGCTTCGGGATTTGATTTTAGAGGAGGCCCATAGTTCGCGGTATTCCATTCATCTGGGTGCCACAAAAATGTACCAAGATTTAAGGCTGCACTATTAGTGGAGGCGGGTGAAGAAAGATATAGTTGGGTTTGTAGCTTGGTGCCTCAATTGTCAGCAGGTGAAGTATGAGCACTAGAGACCGGGTGGGTTGCTTCAACAGATAGAGATTCCGGAGTGAAAGTGAGAGCGGATCACCATGGACTTTGTAGTCGGGCTCCAAGGGACTTTGAGGAATGTTCAATTCCATTTGGGTGATTGTGGATCGGCCGACCAAGTCCGTGCATTTCATTCCTGTGTGTACTACCTATTCTTCCGCGCGTCTAGGGGAGATTTATATCCGGGAGATTGTTTGGCTGCATGGTATTCCAGTTTCCATCATTTCAAATAGAGGTACTCAGTTTACATCACAGTTCTAGAGGACAGTACAACATGAGTTGGGTACTCAGGTGGAGTTGAGTACAATATTTCACCCTCAGACAGACGGATAGTCCGAGCACACTATTCAGATTCTTGAGGATATACTCCGTATGTGTGTAATTGAGTTTGGAGGGTCTTGGGATCAGTTCTTGCCACTGGCAGAGTTTGCCTACAACAACAGCTATCAGTCCGGCATTCAGATGGCACCGTATGAGGCTGTATATGGTAGGTGGTGTAGATCTCCGGTAGGTTGGGTTGAGCCGGGTGAGGCTAGATTATTGGGCACAGACTTGGTTCAGGATGCTTTGGAGAAGGTTAAGGTGATTCAGGATAAACTCCGTATAGCCCTATCTAGACAGAAGAGTTACGCAAACCGGAAGGTTCTTTATGTTTTCTATATGGTTGGAGAGCGGGTTCTGCTTCGGGTTTCACCTAGGGCGTTATGAGATTCGGGAAAAAAGGGACGTTGAGTCCGGGGTTTGTTGGTCCTTTTAAGATATTGCGGCGTGTTGGTGAGGTTGATTATGAGCTTGCCTTACCTCCCAACTTAGAAGGATTTCATTCGGTATTTCATGTTTCGATGCTCCAGAGGTATCACGGTGATCCGTCGCACGTGTTAGATTTCAGTTCAGTCCAGTTGGACAAGGATCTATCTTATGTTGAGGAGCCAATGGCTATATTGGACAGGAAGGTTCGAAAGCTGAGGTCAAAGAACATTGCATCAGTGAAGGTTCAGTGGTAAGGTCAGCCGATCGTGGAGGCGACTTGGGAGACCGAGCAGGATATGCGCAGTCGTTACCCTTATCTTTTCATTACTTCAGGTATGTCTCTATGCTCGTTCGAGGATGAACGAATGTTTAAGTATAGGAGGATGTAATGACCCGGCCGATCGTTTTTAGAATTTACGCCCCGATCCCCTACTAACAGCTTTCCCTAAGTTGTTTCTGCCATTTTGATTTGCTGAAATGTTTGGTTTTGAGTTTCGGAGTGTTTTGGGACACTTAGTCCCTAAATGAGAGCTTAAGCGTTAGAATTTTGATGTAATCGGAGTAGTGTGAAAATGGGCTCAGAATGGAATTACATCAGTTCTGTTAGCTCCGTTGGGTGATTTCGGGCATAGGGGCGTGTTCGGATTGTGTTTTTGAGGTCCGTAGCTTATTTAGGCTTGAAATACCGAAAGTTGAATTTTTAAAGTTTCCGGTTCGATAGTGAGATTTTGATATTGGGGTCGGAATGGAATTCCGGAAGTTGGAGTAGCTCTGTAGTGTTGAATGTGACGTGCTTGCAAAATTTCGGTCATTTAGACGAGGTTTGATAGACTTTTTGATCGAAAGCATAATTTGAGAGTTTTTTAAGTTCTTAGGCTTGAATCCGATGCTAATTGGTTGATTCAATATTGTTTGAGGTGTTTTTAAGATTCGTATAAGTTTGAACAGTGGTATTAGACTTGTTTGTGTTTTTGGTTGAGGTCCCGAGGGCCTCGGGATGATTTCGAATGGTTGACGGAATGATTTGGAATTTGGAGTTGCAGCTGAAGTTATGACTGCTATCATAATTGCATCTGTGGTTGAGAGGCCGTAGGTGCGACTCCCGCAGTTGCGGAATCAAGCCGCCAAAGCGGCTAGATGAGGAAAGGCTAGCAACCGCAGAAGCGAATGTTGTACCGCACTTGAGTGACCGCAGATGCGGATTCTAGGTCGCAGGTGCGGCGAAGGGGTTTTAAGTGGAAATCGTAGGAGCGGTCCCCTTGACCGCAGAAGCAGTACTGCAGATGTGGAAGGTGGACCGCAGATGTAGATTTGTTGGGCAGACAAATCAGAATTTCGAGGGTTTAGTTTCAAAAAGTTACAAATTGATTTGGAGCTCAGGAGAGGGCAATTTTGAGAGGATTTTGAAGAGGAAATCAGTGGGTAACGATTCCTGATCCCTTTCTAGTTGTATTCCTATAATCTAATCTTAGTTTTAACATTTAATTTCGGATTGGAGATGAAAATTGGGGAAAATTTGAAGAAACTTCTTAGACCTAGATTTTGAGTTTTGATTGGGAACTTGACATTGTATTTAGATAATTTTGGTATGCATGAACTCGTAAGGGTATGAGGATTCTGAAAATATAAGTTTTACCCGATTCTGAGACGTGGGCCCAGAGGGCATTTTGGTTATTTTACCGATTTTGCATAATAGCTTAGAATTTATATATAGATTCAGTTACTTGAAGTTTTATTTACATTATGCAATTGAATTGAATAGATTTGGGTCATTTGGAGTCGTGTACTCGTGGCAAGAACGTGGTTTCGGGTTGACTTTTGAGCCGGTTCGAGGTAAGTAGCTTGCCTAACCTTGTGTGAGAGAACTCCCCTTAGGATTTAGTATTATTGATATTTGAAATATCTTGTGCGTGAGGTGACGAGTGTGTACTTGTGCTAATTGTTGAAAAATCCGGTTTTCATTAAGTAATTACAATTGTGTTTTTTTCTTGTTTATACTACTTGCAATTTAAACCTGTTGTTAGCTTAGGGAAGCATGTCTAACTACCTTAATTGCCTTACTTGATCAAACTGCCTTATTTGGATTTTGTACAGCATGTTAGGCTAGAAATACCTGTTTTACCTTGGTATGGAATTTGAATTGAACTGTGTATTCTTCTTGTTGTTGCTGTGTGTTTACTTTGGGACTACTAGACGGTATCCTGGGAGATCCCCCGACATGTTTACTTTGGGACTACGGATCGGTATTTCGGGAGATCCCCCTGCACTTTTATATTTGAACTATGGGACTGCACCCAGTAGATTCCCCCTGTACTGAATATTTACATTTGGGACTACGGATCGGTATTCCGGGAGATCCTCACACATTATGAGTTGGAGTACGGGACGGTGTCCTAGGAGATCTACTGGATAGTTATAATTGGAACTACAGGACAGTATCCTGGGAGATCCCCGGTTGTTATCTCTGTGTTGAGCTGTTTTCCTTTCCATGATTATTTCGTCTCTGTTATAATTGTTGTTGTTCTTTCCATCCTGTGTTACTTCTTACTGTTGCACTTATTATACTGTCTTATTTTACACTGTTATACCTTGTATTTCATTAAACCTCAGTAGGGCTCTAACCTTCCTCGTCACTACCCGACCGAGGTTAGGCTTGGCACTTACTGAGTACCGTTGTGGTGTACTCATACCCTTTCTGCGCATGTTTTTCATGTGCAGATCTAGTTACCTCGACTCAGTCTTATCATCCTTGAGGCGAGGCGACTCTTCCAGAGACTTCAAGGTATATCTTTCGCGTCCGCAGACCGAGGAGTCCCTTTCTATTCTCTCTTTAAGTATTATCCCTTCTATATTTTTCTATTGTTAGACATTCTGGAGTTAGAAACTTGTAGACATCTAAAAGCTTGTGATTTCATGAGATTCCGGCTTTTGAAAAAAATGTTGTTAGTTCGAGAGTTGTATTGTATATGCCAAGCAACATCTTAAATACTGTTTCCTTTTGTTATGTTGGTTTTTAATTACTTCTTCCGCAAATTTGTTTATTTTCCGCATTTGATAGGCTTACCTAGTCGTAGAGACTAGGTGCCATCACGATAGTTCATGGAGGGTGTTCTGGGGTAGTGACACTTATTCTTTCAAATATGCCACTTGCTACCCATTAAATTCTTAGTCACTTTGTCTCTTTCCCTCATAGTGACATATGGAGATATTGTCCCCTCGCCAATTATCCAAATATAGCTTTAATAAGATACTATGACATATATATTACTTCCTCCTCCTTACACGTGAAATCCTCCCCCATCCACTCTTCCTTTAATTGATGACACATGGTCATCTAATAAAATATACAATAACATATATAAGATAATAACCCCCTTTATATGCACCCATTTAAAGATAAGGGTTCTTCTTATGATAAGACCAAAAACACGTGGAAGTAAGGCATGCATAGTAGTAATTATGATACCACCAACTTATTCCAAGTCTCTACTCATAGATCCTTTAAAGGACATTAGTCATGAGCCTCCCCTTATCCTCATGATTCCAAGTGGATTCATTTAAATGACACTTATCCACTTATAACTAGTTCCATATTTCATAACTTTTATACCAACATGATAATTTATACTAGTCACTTGATGCTCCTTGATATGTAGCCACCTGGACTTGTACTTGTGACCTTGTACTTGTGCACTAATCCTTATCCTAAAGTACTACTAACATTAGAGACCTCCCTTCCCATTCTACACGTATAATTCTCTAGGTGCACACCTAATGACTCTTAACCAAACTTTACACATGTACAACATGCACTTTAAATGCTATGACTCATATGCATATTGGCGCCACCCTTGGCCAACTTCATGCCATGTGACAGCCCGCAAATTCCCCTAAAATGCCATGTAATCTCATAAACCAAAGAGTCACCATTTGCCTTGATCAAAACTCATACTTGCTGCCATTTAGGAAACCCATTAGGCTTATCCATATCCAAAATTTCCAATTACATGTTAATCTCCCCCCAAAATCCATAATTAACCAATTATCCACATAATTAATTCTAGCACTTAATTTACTTAAATACTAATATACTTCATATATCTTACTATCAGAATCATGTGGTATTGCACTAGTCCATAAATACTGGGTGTTATAGTTTGGACCGTATTTCATCTCGAAAAGTCAAACTTCGACAAACCTAATTTTCTTCAACTCGTTTCCCCTCTCACCTCCACGACTTTACTTATCACTTGTTATAAATATCATAATCACTTATAACCTCAAAAATAGTCTTGTCCTTGAACTTATATCAACTATATTATGACAAATCCAATGTAGAAAGTACGGGATGTGACACTGAAAAAATCAAATCCGATGATTCACATAAGTCATAATACTTCATACGAAGCTACTTCTACCCTCAAACAACCGAACGAAGTGCAAATGCTCAAAACAACTAGTCGGGTCGTTACATCCTCCCCCACTTAAACATATGTTCGTCCTCTAACGTGCCAAGATTCCCAAAGCCATAAAATTGCCGTGTAACCTTACCATGCACATACCCGAGTGTGATCCCACGTCACTCTATCCCATATAGGTCTGATAACACAACATAACTGAAAATCATTACTCCAACCTTAACCCATAAGCCTTAGAATCCAATTTTCAACATCCGGAATTTCCATAAGATCCGAGTCTTACATCTAAACAATGTACAAGTCTGAATAAGCTACAATCATAAACCAAGATGTAATCACATGATATACCACAAACTCAAATACTCATAGCGAAAATTTCCAATCACAGTAGATGCTCAAAACAACTCAATGCCGCTAAATAACCTCTTATCAAACAAAGTCTCATTCTAACACCTTCATACACTGCCAATGATGAAAGAAATATGCAGAAACTCATAACTACTCATCAGATCAATAAGTCAAGGAGCGCCCTCTCCTTCGACAAGGACTTTAGCAAATTTCTAAGCCAACTCCTGATATTATCCTTCCAAATATACCACAATCCAATCCAATAGTATCCATTCTAGGTCTAATTACCTCATCTCATCCAACACGATCACTCTAGTGACATGACATATCAATACCGTCTAAAGCTATAACCCGTGCAATCCGTGCACCAATAAGCAACAATCCAACTGTACTCAAACCATGGAAAATGACTCAAACGAGGGAACTATCCCCCAAGGTTAACAATTATTACCACAACGCAATGCTAAGAACCCACCATGCATCGTAGAACTAAAACACGCGAACCTATTACAAAGGATCATACTCCAATAAAACTCTGCTACAACGCGTGACCCCATCAAAATGCTAGCCCATACTACATACCTTGAGCCACCTTGCTCAAAATTAATAACCATGCGAGATTCGACATCAAGTACCCAAAGTGCATTACCATAACCACGGAGAAGCAAATGACACAACACCACACAAAACCCCAAAGATCATAACCAATACGCCATCCACCAAGCAATACCCAATACTCTTCACGCTCAAATTCCGCTATAAGACCCCAATAAAACCGCACCATATGTGCTTATAACAAAAAAATCACAACTCCTCGTAACACAAAAGAGTAACTCATAGATCATTCAAAAATGAATAAGCTCAACAACAACCGAATGGCACATCCCTAATCAATAGCAGTTCGGAGTCAACAAATCTGACCTGGTGCAGAACATACATCCATATTGGGCCTACCAATGACCCCCGAATCAACTCTGGTCACCCATAACAGATATATAACCCTCCAAAAGTCTACAGTGACTGAATCACAACACACACTACCCTCTGAATAACCTTGGCTACATTTCCACATTCCACATCAACGAAACAATCTACTCATGAGAACTCCCATTCTCCAAATCCATAGAACACACTAATCACCATATCTAATCCCAACTCCACAGATCGAATATATGACACATCTCTCATACACGATCATCCCACAAGGAATGCTTCTCTGATTCTTTCGTGCCACCTCACAAAATCTAAGTATCAGCAGTCGATCAATTAGATGAGTACCACAATACCAATTAAGTATCCATAAATTAAAACACAATGCGCCTCCTGAATTGTATACTCTCATGTAATACCAAATTGTAATATCATTTGCCTAGTCACCTAAGATCGCCCATGTTGTCTAAGAATTCATGTCCTTCCTTCTAAAACTGAACAATGACCTTACACATGCAAATCTGAATCCTACCCAACACACCGCATGTATTATGCCATCATATGAACAATACAAGAACTTCGTAATCCAATCCGAGTCTCAAGAGACTACATACTCAACTAGCCAAGAACTTTCCATTTGGTCCCATCCAGGAGAAAATCACAATACGCAACATGCCCCTCACACCAGTAGGAAATATACATCTCAAACCATGGTAGAAACCATCAAGAACTCTCCGAATCCATTTGCACTTAACCAAACCGTCAACACTGAATCCCTCTAACTCAACCAAGCTACGCAGACCATCAAAACCCAAGAGTATCGCCACAAAAACACATGTAAAAACTCACTACATCATAAGAACCAGAGGAGCCAATCACATCCGTTACTATGCTGATCCAACATGTTACCAAGCTGTCTTAATTCTCCGAGTTCCTTCTAAATTGCCTTCAAATTGATACTTTTTCTTGCTAGAACACTACTATCCTTAACCAACACTTGCCCCACGAACTCTAGCATAGAATCACATCGCCCTAAGGCTTATAAGCCACTGAATTCCCTCTTTAAGTATCTTAAAAATACCACAACCAAAATACATATTCCGAAGAGACTTCTTGTGAATCTAAAGCCATTACATTCACCTTCCTAATACTGATATGTAGAATCCATAATTATATAGAATTGCTACAAGTCTTGACTCCCTCCAATATAAATCTTAGTTTCTAGCCAAATGAACCTCCTGAAGATTCCCAATTGTTACATATAAATCTTGAATCCATTAGAACAATTCTCAAATGTCATCCACTCTACTCAAATCTCAATTAAACTGATCAAAAAGACCGACGACTTGTGCCTCATTTGCACATCGACACCCTAAGAAGTAATCCACACTTCTAAGCAACCGAGTTAATTCCCTACTCCATTCACCCTACATTCTTTGCGGATAACAACTCAATCATTCAGTGTTTCCCATATACCCATAAACATAATACAACCCGTATACAAAAATTCCTTTACTCAAGTCATCCTCGAACTCAACCTCTGCTAGTCATAACTGATTCACCAGTATACCTCAAACTGAAACCAATACAACACATAACCGTACAATAAACTTATCCACAGCAGACTCCCCCACTTGGCTCTAAGCCATAGATCAAAGAACACAATAACTCATAATGCCCATACTCTGTTACAACAAAAATCTCGCATTGAACTTCAACTAAATTCTACATAAGTTCATATAATACAAACCATCTAATATCTCAAATCATCTGCAAATCTCGCATTTGCCCTTGTAACAACCAATTTATCTCTCATAAGCGATCCAAACTTAAATTGCAACACATATAATTTACTAGTAAAAGAGAACTCACTATAAAACAACATAGAGGTCACACAAACCTCAAGACACCCTGTAGGAGATAACCTACATGCTTTGCCTCAAATTAACATCTCTCTATTCCCTTCCACAGTCATAACTATTATGCAATCTCTTAATCTTCCTAATATTTAATTCATATCATGACATTGAAAACTTACTTCACTATACAACTAAACAACATGAAAGATCCTTCAACACACCTATCACTCGAGACTAACATCGCATCAATATAGTAATCAAGCACCCAATAGTCCGTTTTACATCAGAAGCAAACTCTTCTCGTCATATTCAAACCGTATGAACATATCTTGCAGTCACATCATACTCATCATGTATCCATCCAACAACAAATTCCACAAATAGGGGCACTACTGGACATATAAATTCAAAAGCACGTGCTCACACAATCAACATCTCTATGCTCAAGCTACAGTCAAAACCCGACCTTAAGTCCTTCAGACTAGCCTATTATCAGAATACCGAAATCATATCTCGTACCTCTTCCATGGAATCACAAGCCGTTGATGCACAACTAATACCGAGCGTTCATGTGCGCATATAAATGCGTGGAAGGAATTCAAAGAGTTATGCTTCAAGCTGAATCAATGTCGCACGATAAGGAAAGAAAGATGGGAAGCATATCCTAAATGTCCTATAGCCTCTCGAAGATAGGTATGGACGTCATCATACCGATCCGTAAGACTCTACTAGACACTTGCTCATGACTTGTAGAACATATGAACCTAGAGCTCTGATACCAATATGTCATGAGCCAAACTCCACTTGTCGTGATGTCACCTAACCCAACCCGCTAGGTAAGCCAACTAATAATTATCCAATTCTAATAATATTAACAAGACAATTAACAAAAAGGAATTTTCTGAATCTTATAGTTTTTCCAAGGACTGATAGTACAAATCATGAGCTTCTAAGAATAGAGTTTACAAAGCTGATATGAAGTAAATACATCTTCTATTTGAAAAGTACATAAATAGAGTTTTATAAATTCTACGGCTACCATGAACAAGAGGCAGCTACAACAGGAATGCAGGTACATCTTCAAATCTGGCAACCATCGGGCGCAACAACAACAGTAGCCAACATCTGCACGCAATGTGCAAAAGTGTAGTATCAGTACAACTGACCTCATTTACTGAGTAAGTAACAAACCTAACCTTAGGTTGAAAGTAGTGACGAGCTAGAACATAGGTCGGGTCCAACACCAATAACCAATGGAAGTTCATAACAACATAGAGCATATAAATAAGAAAGTAACTCAGAGGTATAAATGCTCAGCTTTTTCACAGTTTTTCCAAAAATAGTTCCACTTTTCAAGAAAATCAATGAAAACTCAATTCCTTTACCGAAATCATCATAAAATATGAGATAGTTTGAAAATTTTAAATTTTTCCAAAAATCCCTTCCGCAATAAATTAGATGTTTCGTTTTCTTTCCAGATAACAAGTGTGAAATACCTCTCTATGCCCACATATCAATGTGTATAAAAAATTCATGAATAACGTGGTACCGTACAACATGAGGAAAAATGCATCTCTATGCCTGGATGTCATGTGCGCATGCCAATGCCATGCATCTCAGAGATGAATCATATACTCACACTCTTAGAGTACTCAATCTCATTGTCTCACACTTTTCACTCATCATGCTCAACTACTAGGTACTGTATATGGTCCATACGACCTAGGAAATACATCCCGAAACATATACATCACTAACTATAAGTCACCCAATACCGAGGAAAAAGGGAAATCCAACCCTGTGGAAAAATCCATCTCCAAGTATCAAGTACTTCGGACAAATCCATGTCCAGGGAAATCCATCCCTCAATAATATCATCCGTGCTCACTGGGGGTTTGTACAAACTCCAGAGGGGCTCCTACAACCCAAGCGCTATCATAATCATCAATATAACCGTTGCGGCGTGCAGTCCGATCCCATAACTGTCACTCATAATCAGGTTCTCGGCCTCAGTTAGACATCACTCTTTCCAGTCACGCCTACGGGCTCACAATGTCATGAAAACAGTCCCGAAACAATGATATGATGTATCAATGAATAACAACTGAGACTAAGACTTGATATGAATGCATGAATATGGATAGGTATGAAATATCAATGCAATCAGTAAGGTGACAGCAAGTAACAACCCCTATGGGTCCTAGCAATATCAGTACAAAGTGTAAACATGATATCTAGTATGATTAACAACTCAATTACTTTATCACATGGTGAAAACACAGATATAAACAAAATAGGGCCACTAAACAATGCCATAAAAACAATGGACTCCCAATTCAAAGGGTTTATGCCGACACACGCGTTACCTAGCATGTGTGTCACATCAACATCAATCACATAGAACATAATTCGGGGTTTTATACCCTAAATACTAAATTTAGAAGAGTTACTTACCTTGAACAGGCTAAATTTCAATACCGAGCAAGCCAAGCGATGCTCCAAGAATACCCTTACGCGCGTAGCGACCTCCGAACAACTCAAAACTAGCCAAAAGCAGCTCAGATATATCAAATAAAGCCCAAGGAAACAATTCCAATTGTTAAAGATCGAATCCTAACTTAAATCCTAAATCCTCCCGAAAATCACATTCGGTCCCGCACCTCGGAACCCGACAAAACTCACAAAATCCAACAATCCATTCAACTACAAGTCCAACCATACTAGTTTCACTCAAATCCGACTCCAAATCTATCACGCCCCAAACCTGGAGAGGCGTGGCTGGCACCTGGTGTTGTACTGGCCCGAGCAAACCACTCTATAACTCATTTTTTTCTTTCTTAACTATCATGGACCAACATGGACATAACTCGTAATGTATAACTATAAGTGGGAAAATATTGTATCAATGAACCATCTTTCTTAAAACATGAATACATATGGGCCGTCAAGGCCTCTGATATATTGTACAAAATGAACCTATATCTACAAAGCCTTTAAGATTATTTGACATCAAATGAGAAAGGGTACCGACCTACCCATAAGTCTGTAGCAAGACTCTGACTTATAGACTCAAATGCACTCCAAATGAGGTGTCTTACCGATCTTTCGCTGAATTCTGACCTTGTCTACTATGAGCGCTCATCAAACTGATTGTCTATCCCTGCAGGCATCAATGTAGTGTCCCCAACAAATGGACGTGTCACGACCCCAGTTCGCCCTCCGTGAACCATCGTGACGGTACCTAGTCTCTACGACTAGGTAAGTCTAAAATGTGGAAGATAAACAAAATTTTACGGAAAAAAGAAAATAATTTAAAATAGAAATAGTGTAGTAAAACAGCATTTGAAAGTGCCACTCGGCATACACAGTACCAACACTCATAAACTAATACAGTTTTCCCAAAACCAGGAAACCCATGAATCACAAGCTACGAATATAATAAAAATACTCTAACTCCGGAATGTCTACATCAACAGAAAAGATAGAAGGGATATCAATACAAGGTAGAATGGAAAGGGTCTCCTCGATCTGCGGACGCGGCAGATATACCTCGAAGTCTCTGGAGCAGTCGCCTCGACTCAAGGGTGATAGGACTGAGTCGAAGTACCTAGATCTGCACATGAAAAATATACGTAGAAAGGGCATGAGTACACCACAATGGTACTCATTAAGTGTCAAGCCTAACCTTGGTCGGGTAGTGACAAGGAAGGTTAGGGCCCTACTGAGATTAATTAAATATAGAGATGACAGAATAAGATAAGCAGTACAATTGAGAATCTACAGTAAGAATTTAATATAGGATAATAAGGAATACAATAACTAAAACAGAGATAAATACAATCACAAGGAAATACCACTCATAACAAGGATGATAACCAGGGATCTCTCAGTATCCCAAGGATCTCTTAGTACCCTCACTATATGCCAGAGATCTCTTGGTATCCCGATGATCACTTGGTATCCTCAATGTATGCTAGGAATCTCTTAGTATCCCAAGGATCTCTCGGTATCCTCATTGTATGATAGGGATCTGTTGGTATCCCGATGATCTCTCGTTATCCTCAATATATGCTAAGGATCTCTTGGTATCCCGAGGATCTCTCGGTATCCTCAATATATGCTAGGGATCTCTTGGTATCCCGAGGATCTCTTGGTATCCTCAATATACGTGCTGGGATCTCTCAGTATCCCGCACTTCAGCTCAAATCTTAAAACACACAACAATGGCACAATGAATACTCAAATAACCTCAACTTCATAACAAGGTAACACAGACAATTCTAACCTAGAATGCTTCACGTAATACAAATAAGACAGTTAAAGCAAATAAAGCAATTAAGTCAATTAGACATGCTTCTCTAAACTAACAGCAAGTTTAAAAGTGAAAATAGAATAAATAGAAAGGTAAAACACAATTAAAGTTTTTAATGAAATTCGGATTTTCAAAAATTAGCACAAGTACACACTCGTCACCTCACGTACAAGGAATTTGAATCATCATAATACCAAATCCTAAGGGGAAAGTCCCCCACACAAGGTTAGGCAAGCCACTTACCTTGAACCAGCTCAAATCAATCCAAAATCATGCTTTTGCCATGAGTACTCAACTCCAAATGGCCCAAATCTATTCAATTCAATTTCATAATGTAAATAACACTTTAAGTAACTGATTCTACAAAGAAATTATAAGTTAATACGTGAAATTAGATAAAATGACCAAAACGCCACTTGGGCCCGTGTCTCGGAATCGGGTAAAATTTACATTTCCAGAATTATCACACTCTCACGAGTTCAGTCATACCAAACGTACCAAAATCGGATATCAAAGGGTCCCTCAAATCTTCACTCAAAGGTCTCAAACTAGTCAAGCTCTAACCCCCAATTTACCACTAATTTTCCTTAATTTTTCATGCTTAAATTGATAAAAAGTATTCCAATAACGGGTTTAGGGACCAAAGACCTTAACCAGATGAACTCCTCTGAAAATCTCTCTTGAAAAATGCTCCCCAAGTTTCTCCCCATTTGAAAAGAGGTGAAAAATGGCTAAATTTCGTGAAGGCAAGTATTTATATGTTTCTACCGAGCGATTACTGCATCTGCAGTCAAGGGAGCGCACCTGAGGTCCCGTACTTGCGAAAGAATGCATTACAGGTGCAAAAAGTCACTTAACGGGTTGGGTCCACATCTGCAGTCGCTTAGCCGCATCTGCGGCACCGCATTTGTGAAAACCCAGCCGCACCTACGGATCCTAGAGCTCTGGGCCAACTCGCTTATGTGACCACATTGCCTCTTCTTCGGTGTCGCACCTGCGGTCCCACACTCACAGGTGCGGTTATGACAAAAAACTAGCAGCTAAAGCTGCAACTCCAAACTCCAAAATCCTTCCGTCAAACATCCGAAATCATCCCCAGGACCTCGGGACCTCAACCAAAGGCACCAATAGGTCTAATACCACTCTCCAAACTTATACCAATCCTTAAAAAACCTAAAACAATATCGAAACAATGAATCAACCATATATTCAAGCCTAAAAATGTTAAAACTCTAAAAATACGCGTTTTATCAAAAAGTCTATCAAACCTTGTCCGAATGACCTGAAATTTTGCACACACGTCACATTCAACACTACGGAGCTACTACAACTTCCGAAATTCCATTCCGACCCTCGGATCAAAATCTCAATATCAAATCGAAAACTTCAAAATTCGACTTTCGGCATTTCAAGCCTAAATTAGCTACGGACCTCCAAAATACAATCTGAACACGTCCCTAAGCCCGAAATCACCCAACGGAGCTAACGGGGCCATCAGAATTCCATTCCAAAGCCGTCTTCATAGTATTCCGACTACGGTTAACTTTCCAACACTTAAGCTCTCATTTAGGGACTAAGTGTCCCAAAACTCTCCGAAACTCAAAACCGAACATCCCGACAATTCAAAATAGTAGAAATAAACATGAAGAACGTGGTTAATAGGGGATCATAGCATAAATTCTTAACACGACTGACCACGTCGTCACAGGACGTTAGTACGAATAATATACCGAGTATGTAAGGCGGAACTGAAATATAACAGTAAGTTAACATTAATTAAAGACGTATACGAATCAACCTGAATCTCTGAAGTGCCACAGTATATGCATACTTATTATACTCATATGTATATAATGCTTCTCTTTGTGACTATTATCCATATCTTATGATGCATGACTACCCAACTGATCAGTGGTAACTGCCCGACCGGCCGTCGCACGGTGGTAAATATATGACTTCCCAACTGGTGGTAAATAATAATACATCACTGCCCAATCGGTGGTAACTGCCCGACTAGCCGTAGCTCGGTGGTAAATGCATGACTACCCGACCTTCCGTAGCACGGTGGTAAATTAAGATGCATGTCTGCCCAACCGGCCGTAGTATGGTGGTAAATGAATATGCATGACTGCCTAACCGTCCGTAGCACGATGGTACATGAAAATGAATGTATCACTATATTATAAATATTAACATATTTATCATATACCTCAATAGAGACTCAGTAACATACTTAGACATACTTGAATATCATTTTACATGAATGAATAACTTAGGCATCCTTAACTACTAAGAGTGGAACCACTTATGGAATAACATTTCATTTACGTATCATTGCTTGGATCATACCAAAAGAAGGAAGGATTAGCCTTAACATACATGTATGATCGCTTCCTTATTACTCAACCAAACTCCACACAACTTCTTGCATCTACAACAAGTGAAATGATATTGTCGTTAACAATAATGTTGTACCATCATATTTGGCTAGTCGTATGACTTAAGGAAAATCGGGCAGCAACTCCCCTATTTTTAATACATCCCAAAGACCACTAAAATCAACAACCCAACAACAATGACTATAACGAACAATAGCAACAACAATGATATAATCCAATATGAGTTTCTCCAATTATCTTACAATCATATTGAGAGGCAAGCTCGTTTTTACTAATAGCAAGATATAAATTGAGTTTAACTCTTATTCCATAAATTAGTTTACAACCTTCAAAACATCATACTTGTATGTAACATATTATTTCTAGTTTAAGACATCCAACAAATGCCTTCCAAAATAGCCCCATACATCTAGCACCTTAATTTTATCCTCAATCACTTATTTTTCATTTTTTCTTCTTCAATAAACTTAAAACCTAGAAAAGCTTAACAACATCAGACACAACATTATCAAATTATTTCTCACAATTTTCAGCTACCATAAACCATATATTCAGCCACAAAATAGTCCAACCAAAAAGACAACCATATCCCATGTTCTTTCAAGTGCTATCTTATGGGTTTTCACTCAAACAACACAACCAACACAAGATTAACCTTAGGCAAAATCAAAAAGATATTATACATACCTTGTAAAATAGCTACAACTCGAAACCTTATCCCTCGTACCTCTTAAAACAACTACTAATTCGGATGTGCTGATATTAAAACTGTAATCTCCTATCCTTGCATGGGTATTGGAATCATTGCCTCGAGCATCAAATCGTGCGTTCTCTTGTTTAGATTGAGAGTCCTTCCCTATAGATCTTGGGTATGGTTCGTACCTATTTTTCAGACCTTTTTTCCAATTCTGAATGTCTCGATCCTGCTCTTTCATCGACCCTTGGCTATGCGACCATATCTTCTTCTATTCGCAACTTTGTAATGTACCTGTTGTATACATCGTTCCAAGTTTTTGCTGGAAACTCTCGTAAACTTTCCTTTAGCCTTCTCGTGGCTTCTGATCTTTTATCGTTCAAACTTCTTGCGAATTCCATAGCTACCCAGTTATCAGGTACCCGAGGTAACATCATCCTCTCCCGCTGCAATCTATCTACAAATTCATAGAGCAATTATATGCTCCCTTGTTTCACCTTAAAGATGTCTTTCATCCTTTTTTCAACTTTTTAAGCTTACGAACTTGCTTTTAAAAATGAATCTGCAAGCTCAACAAAAGAATCAATAGAGTTTTGGGGTAAAAGAGAACACCATGTTAATACTCCTTTCATGAGAGTTTCACCAAACTTCTTAACCAAAACAGATTCAATTTATTGCTTAGTTAAATCGTTTCCTTTCACGCCAGTAGTGAACGTAGTCATGTGATCCCGAGGGTTAATTGTTCCATTATATTTTGGAATATTAGGCATTTTAAACTTTTTAGGAATTGGTAAAGGTGCTGCACTTGGCTTCCAGGGTTTTTGTGGATATTTGTCAATATCTACCCCTTTGATCACGGGCGGCACACCGCGTATTTGCTCTATGTGATCGTTTTATAATTCAATTGTTTCTGTAAAGTTAGCACCAAACTTTGTAAATTAGAGTTATTTGGTATGTCTGACCCTTCATCACTTGATTCATTAGGAATTTCTCCACTTCCAGAATTGTCAAGCCTTGAGTATGGGTTTTCTAAGGTTGTTATATTGATCGGTGGAGGAGTTTGCAGTGCACCGGGCAATCCTCTGACAAAAGCCTGTAGTTCACTATTCATATGTTCTGCAATCAATTGCTTTCGAGCGTCCTGCTCTACAGTTTGTTCGTCTCCTTGTTGATCATCGACGGGTTATGTAAACTTTTCAGGTTAACCTCCACGAGATTACTGAGGGGATCCCGTTGGAGATTGGTATGTTGGAGTTCCATCTTGTGGGTTCTGTTGGTTATTGTCGTTAACAGTTGACATAGTTGATAGTCAAAAAGCAAAATTTGGAAAGTGCAAAGATTATCAGATTTTCGGTAACAAAACCAATTTGTTAAACCAAAAATATATTTTTCGATCAAAGTCTATATTTAGAAGAAAACGGGTTACTGATAACTAAAATTTACTTCACTTCTACAATAATCCTTTAGAAAAATAATAAAAGTAATAGCGATGATTAACAAAGAGAAACAAAGAATGAATCGACAATCAATCCCTAAAATCAAGACCGAAAACTTTGATAAAGCAGAAAATTATAGAATGTATTTCAGTAGTAATCAAAATGTGTCCTTACAAATGAAATTCTTTATCCTTATATATGAGCATACAATCATAACAGTTTTCACACTTAATTTGAATTCATTATGGGCATTAATTGTATTAATAGCCCATTACTATAGATAACCGTAACTGACTTATTTATGGCTATAGATTCCTTATAGCTGCTCTAATTCCCTTTCCTTGTTTACTTTTGGTTCGTGTATCGTCCCTTCTTTTTAACCTTTATTCATTTCGTTCACGCCCCTTCTTTGACAACTGTTAGGCTCGGTCCTCTTCTCTATGATGTCCCGTGGGTGTTTCTCTTGCACCTTCCTTGCATTCTTAATTCACTTAATTGGGAGTGCCACTTGCCTCTATACTGTTGTTCCACGCGTCATGCTTTGTCACCTTACTAATATTCCATGTGATGCCTTTTTTCCAACAATACAAACTAATTTTCCAAATTTGCTAGGTCTTGGAGATATGTCACTATCACTACTAAACTAGATGTCTCCTTAATTTGCTGTAAATAAATTTGCATTACTATTGTTCATGCTTCACGAAAACATATTGAACTAGATTTTCACTTTATGGGTAAAGGTAGTTGCTAAAGACCTTGAAGTGATGTTCACTGTTTTTATTATCAATTCGCACTTTCTTTAAATAACATAAATTTGAACATTCAAGAATATATAACATTTCAATAAGTAAATAACTTTTGGTTTCAAGAATTGCTTATTGCAACAATGTTGAAGATGAGTGACCGAGCACCAAAATTTGTGACGACCCAAAGGGTCATCACCTGTTTTCTTATCCATTATGTGCTTATGAGGCCTTGAAAACCTCATTTAGAGTCGACTCAATTTGCATGCGCCGTCTGGGTGCATAGCCGGAAAGCTTAAATATGAAATTCTGTGAAAATGCTAAGTTGTGATGTTAAAATGAATAGATTTGACTTCGGTCAATATTTTGGGTAAACGGACCCAGACCCGTGATCCGACGGTCCCGGAGGGTCTGTAGGAAAATACGGGACTTGGGTGTATGCTCGAAATCGAATTCCGAGGTCTCAAGCCCGAGAAATAAATTTTTAAGAAAAATTATTTTCAGAAAATGTTTAGGGAAATTGAAAAAGAAATTTGATTAGAAAATGATGGTATCGGGCCCGTATTTTGGTTCTGGCACCCGGTACAGGTCTTATATATGTTTTAAGTCCTTCCTGTAAAGTTTGGTTAAAATCGGACGTCGTTTGACGTGTTTCGGACTTGAATTGCGAAATTTGAAACTTGATGAAGGTTTTGGAAAAATTCTTGATTTTGAGGTTTAAATCATTGATTTCAAGGTTACTTAGGTGATTTGGTCGCACAGATAAGTTTTTATGATGTTGTTGAGTTAGTACATGTGTTTGGTTAGGATCCCCGAGGGCTCGAGTGTGTTTCGGCAAGTTTTGAACTTAGAAAAAAGTTGCAGATTCAGGGAAGTTTCAATCTCTGAACCTTCTAGTGTGGTCCGCGAGAAAATTACGTGCGACCGCGGAGGGACCAGCGCGGCCACGGTCGCCTTTGTGCGGTCCGTGGTGGAGGCTATGCGGCCGTAGTCGGCCTTGTGCGGTCCGCACAGGGTGCTGAACTGCAGGTCTTCAGGGAGTCCAACGCGGCCGCGGTCGCCTTTGTGCGGTCCGCGGTGGAAGCCTGTACGGTCACGGTCCATTTGATGCTGTCCACAAAGGGGGTCTAAGATGGGTATAAATAGACGGGAATTTCAGCTATTTTTCACTTTTCAAAACTCCAAAAACATAAGAGGCAATTTTTCAAACTCCCTTTCTTCTCCAAAATGTGGGTACGTGATTTCTAACTCATTTTCTTCACTCCTTAACATCTTTTAACATGATTTCAACTTCAAATCAAAGATTTTCATGGGGTAAATTGGGTGTCTTGGGTAGAACCTAGTTTTTTCTAAAATTGGGGAGTTGGGCCTCAATTTGAGGTCCGATTTCAAAACAAATTATATATTTGGATTCGTGGGGAATGGGTAATCGGGTTTTGGTTCGAACCTCGGTTTTTGACCACATGGGCTCGGGGGTGATTTTTGACTTTTGGGTAAAACTTTGGAAAAACTCATTTTCATGCATTGGGTTTGATTCATTTAGCACCTATTGATGTAATTAAGTAACTTGTGACTAAATTCGAGCGGATTGGTGGTGGAATCGAGGGGTAATGCTATAATTGAGACGTGAGTGGTGTTTAAGGCATCGAGGTAAGTGTTTGGTCTAACCCTAGCTTGAGGTATTAGGAGTTGAGTTGTATTTGCTACTCGCTTCTTGTTGAGTACGACGTATAGGCATGGTGACGAGTATCTATACGTTGGTGTCAAGCATGACCGTGGGTCTTAAATTGAAAGTTGTTGTGTTCTTGAACGACACCTTGTATGCTTTAATTAATGATCTTCTATGATTGAGCATTTCCATTAATGGAACTGAGTGCTAGATAAGTGAGATTGTTTATAGCTGATTCTCCCTTGCCGGGATGACTTTTTTTTTCGATATTGTTGTTCCCTTGCCAGGAAATTTTTATATTACTGTTGATCCCTTGCCAGGATTTCTTGCGATTGTGTGATGAACTGTAAAAAGGGAGCGGGTGGTACGCCTACCACAAGATATTATGAAATGGGAGCGGGTGGTATGCCTACCACAAGATATTATAAAATGGGAGCGGGTGGTACGCCTACCACAAGAAATTACGAAATGGGAGCGGGTGGTACACCTACCACAAGATATTATGAAATGGGAGCGAGTGGTACGCCTACCACAAGATATTATGAAATGGGAGAGGGTGGTATGCCTACCACAAGAAATTATGAAATGGGAGCGGGTGGTACACCTACCACAATATATGAGAAATGGGATCAGGTTGCATTCCTGAAACAAGACGAAACTAAAAGTGAAAGTTGCTTTGTTTCTCTTTATCCATGTTAGAAGTTAAATTGTAGTTACGTCATTATCCTTTGATATTCTATTTTATTTGCTACCCCCGGAGCATGTTCCCCTTTCCCAGTTTTAAATTTCTTATTATCTATTTACTTTCCCGCCAAATATTATATAACTGCACAGGTTTATCTGGAGTCTGGTCCTAGCCTCGTCACTACCTCGTCGGGGTTAGGCCAGACACTTACCAGCACATGGGGTCGGTTGTGCTGATACTACACTCTGTGCTCTTTTGCACAGATCCAGGTATTGGATAGTAGCTATAGCGCGGGAGCCAACCTTCAGTCCAGTCAGACACCGAGGTATCCTTGTAGGCATCCGCAGGCCCGGCGTCTCCTCTATCTTCTTTTTCAGGCTGTTATCTCATATATCCGAGACAAACAGTTTATATTTTCTTTCAAACTGTTGTATTTAGTACTCTTAGAAGTTCGTGAGTGATGTGACACCAGTTCTTGGGTAGAGGCATATGTTGATTTCCGCATTATCGTTTAGTTTATTTAATTTAAGTCTTCCACTTTAATTCCACATTTCTGCAGTTATTTAAATACTTAGCGCCTGATGTTATGCTTGATAAAAAGAATTTAAAATAAAGGAGTTTGGAGTTTATGAATCGTGGCTTGCCTAGCTTCTACGAGTAGGCACCATCATGACTCTCGAGGGTGGGAATTCTGGGTCGTGACAAGTTGGTATCAGAGCTCTAGGTTACATAGGTCTCACAACTCACGGACAATCTCAGTAGAGTCTTAGGGATCAGTACGGAGACGTCTGTATTTATTTCCCAGGGGCTACAGAGTTAGGAAAATTTCACATTTGTTCTTTCAAGTCGTGCGGATTCGTTCCTCAAATGCTAATTAGATTTCTACTCTATTCTTTTGTAGATTCGAGAACACACACTTTCTCATCTACCGCCCAGCAACCAGAGCCCCCAATAGCAGCTTCCACTAGGGGTAGAGGGCAAGGCTGAGGCCGTGCTAGAGGCCGAGGTAGGGGCAGAGTTCATCCCCCAGCAGCAACACCAGTAGCGGAGCCTCAGGTTGATTTTGAGGAGGAGGTTCCGGCCCCAGCAGCTTCGGTGGGCCTAGGTCAGGTCCCAGAGGGGTTTATCGCTACCCCAGTTCTTCAAGATGCTCTAGTCTGATTGGTAGGCCTCATAGAGAGTATCACCCGAGCGGGTTTGCTTCCTGTAGTACCAGCCACTTCTAAGGCGGGAGAAGGGGCCCAGACTCCTGCTACTCGCACTCCGGAGTAGGTAGCTCCCCAAGTTCAGGTCCCAGTGGTTCAACCAGTTGTGGAACTTCAGCCGGGCGTAGTAGCTAAGGCTGGCGATAGGGCGGCTATGTCCGTCGATGCTTTGTGAAGGCTGGATAGGTTCACCAAGCTCTTCACTTCTACTTTTAGTGGTGAATCTACTGAGGATCCCCAGGATTATCTAGATAACTGCCACGAGGTTCTCAGGAACATGGGTATTGTTGAGACCAATAGGGTTGATTTTGCTACATTCTGCTTGTCTGTATCCGCCAAGACTTGGTGGAGGTATTATTGCTTAGCGAGACCAACGGGATCGCCATCTTTGACTTGGGAGAAGTTTAGAGGTGTTGTTTCTGGAGAAGTTTCTCCCCGTGACTCATAGAGAGACCTATCAGAGGCAGTTTGAGCGCCTCTAGCAGGGTTCCATGACGGTCACCCAGTATGAGACCAGGTTCATCAACTTAGCTCGCCATGCTCTTGTCATACTTCCTACCAAGAGAGAGAGAGGGTGAGGAGGTTTATCGACGGTCTTATTAAGCTAATTCATCTTTAGATGGCCAAGGAGGCCAGGAGTGAGATCACCTTTCAAGAGGCGGCCAATGTGGCCCGCAGAGTTGAGATGGTTCTATCGTAGGGAGGTGGTTAGAGGTCAGATAAGAGGCCCCGTCATTCAGGCAGATTCAATGGTACCTCGTCTGGAAGTAGAGATTCATGTGGTAGTGGCCATCCTCCTAGGCCATTTCAGTCAGCTCTTCAGGTTTCTCACGGTGCTTCAGGTAACTGTGGTCCTCCGATGCAGTATTCTGATCAGCAGTCCTTCAGTGCACTACCAGCACCTATCAGTGTACCACCGCTTCAATGTTTTTAGGGTCGTCAGCCCTAGCAGCCGAGGGCTTGTTTTACTTGTGGCGACATGAGGGACATTGATTGCCCTCAAGCTTCGAGCAGTTCTCTGCATCAGGGTTCTTGTGCTATGGTTTAGGCACCAGATGTTCCACAGCCCGCCCAGCTAGCAAGAGGTGGGGGTAGAGGTGCTAGAGGTGGAGGTAGAGGTCCTAGAGGTGGAGATCAGGACGCCAGAGGTGGAGGCCAGCCAATAGCAGGCCGTCCCAAAGATGTGGTTCAGGGTGGTAGGGCCCAACCCCGATGTTATGCCCTTCCAGCCAGGCCCAATGCTGAGTCTTCAGATGTAGTGATCACAGGTACGGTTCTAGTTTGTGATAGAGATGCTTTAGTGTTATTTGATCTAGGGTCTACCTACTCATATGTGTCAACTTATTTTGCACAGTATCTGGTCATGCCTAGTGATTTGTTGAGTATTCCTATTTATGTGTCTACACCGGTGGGTGATTCTATTGTGGTAGATCGAGTTCATCGCTCTTGTGTAGTTGTGGTTGGGAGTCTTGAGACTCGTGTGGATTTATTGCTTCTAGACATGGTCGACTTCGATGTTATATTGGGGATGGAATGGTTATCACCTTACCACACTATCTTGGACTGTCATGCCAAGACTGTAACCTTAGACTTACCAGATTTGCCCCATTTAGAGTGGAGGGGGACTCTTGGTCATTCTACCCATAGTGTTATCTCTTATATGAAGGCTCGGCATATGGTCGAGAAGGGGTGTTTGGCCTATTTGGCTTACGTTCGTGATTCCAGTGCTGAGGTTCCTTCTATTGATTATGTGCCCGTTGTTTGTGAGTTTCTTGAGGTTTTCCCTTCGGACCTGCCAGGGATGCCACCCGACAGGGATATTGACTTCTGCATTAATTTGGCTCTAGGCACTCTGCCCATTTCTATTCCTCCATATCGCATGGCCTAGTTAGAGTTGAAAGAGCAGTAGCAAGACTTGCTTGAGAAGGGTTTCATTAGAACCAGCATCTCGCCTTGGGGTGCGCCAGTGTTGTTTGTTAAGAAAAAGGATGGTTCGATAAGAATGTGCATTGATTACTGGCAGTTGAACAAGGTCCCAATCAAAAATAAGTATCCATTGCCGAGGATTGACGATTTGTTTGATCAGCTTCAGGGTGCCAAGGTATTTTTAAAGATCGACTTGAGATCTGGCTACCATTAGTGGGCATCCAATGTCCCTAAGACAGCTTTCCACACTCGGTACAACATTATGAGTTCTTTGTTATGTCGTTCGGGTTGACAAATGCCCCAACAGATTTCATGGATTTAATGAACCGAGTGTTCAGACCTTATTTGGATTCGTTCGTGATCGTCTTCATTGATGATATTCTGATATATTCCCGCAGCCAGGAAGAGCACGAGCAACATCTCAGAGTGGTTCTTCAGACTCCGAAGGATAGTCAACTATATGCTAAGTTCTCAAAGTGTGAGTTCTAGTTGAGTTCCGTTGCATTCCTAGGTCATGTCGTAATAGCAGAGGGTATTCAGGTTGACCCGAAGATGATTGAGGCAGTTAAGAACTAGCCTAGACCAGCATCAGCTACAGAGATTCATAGTTTCTTGGGATTGGCAGGTTACTATCGTCGGTTCGTGGAGGGGTTCTCATCTATCGCAGCCCCAATAACCAGGTTGACCCATAAAGGTGCCCAGTTCAGATGGTCGGACGAGAGTGAGGTGAGCTTTCAGAGGCTCAAGACAGCTCTGACTACGACACCGGTGTTGGTTTTTCCCACAGGTTCAGGGCCTTACACTGTCTATTGTGATGCTTACCGTATTGGGCTTGGTGTAGTGTTGATGCAGGATGGTAAGGTCATTGCCTATGCTTTGAGGCAATTGAAGATTCATGAGAAGAACTATCCAGTGCATGATTTATAGTTGGCAGCCATTGTTCACGCATTGAAGATTTGGAGGCATTATTTGTATGGTGTGGCATGTGAAGTGTTCACTTAGCACAAGAGTCTTTAGTATTTGTTCAAGCAAAAGGAGTTGAATTTGAGGCAGAGGAGGTGGTTGGAGTTTTTGAAGTATTATGATATCACTATCTTATATCACCCGGGAAAGGCCAATGTGGTGGCCGATACTTTGAGTAGGAAGTCAGCCAGTATGGGCAGTCCTGCTTATGTTCCAGTCGGTGAGAGACCACTTGCTTTGGATGTTCAGGTGTTGGCCAATTGATTTGTGAGGTTGGATATTTCCGAGCCTAGTCGAGTAGTAGCTTGCACGGTCGCTCGTTCTTCGTTATTGGAGCGTATTCGTGATCGGCAGTTTGATGATCCCCATTTGTGTGTCCTTAGAGACACGGTACAACGTGGAGGTGCCAAGCAGGTTACCTTAGATGTTGATGGAGTTTTGAGATTGCAGGGTCGAGTTTGTGTGCCTAATGTGGATGTTCTTCGAGAGTTGATTTTAGAGGAGGCCCATAGTTCCTGGTACTCTATTCATCCGGGCGCCGCGAAGATATATCAGGATTTGCGGCAGCATTATTGGTGGCGTAGAATGAAGAAGGATATTGTGGCATACGTGGCTCGGTGTTTGAATTGTCAGCAAGTTAAGTACGAGCATTAGAGGCCTGGTGGTTTATTTCAGAGGATAGAGCTTCCTGAGTGGAAGTGGGAGCGGATCACTATGGATTTCGTTGTTGGACTCCCGCAGACTCGGAGGAAGTTCGACCAAGTGTGGGTCATTGTTGATAGGCTGACCAAGTTAGCGCATTTCATTCCTGTGGCAGTCTCCTATTCATCCGAGAGGTTAGCTGAGATCTATATCGGGGAGATTGTTCGTCTTTATGGTGTGCTTGTATATATCATTTCGGACCGAGGTACACAGTTTACTTCGCGTTTCTGGAGAGCAGTTCAGCGAGAGTTAGGCACCCAGGTTGAGTTGAGTACAACATTTCATCCTCAGATGGACGAGCAGTCCGAGCAGACTATTCATATATTGGAGGATATGCTCCGAGCCTGTGTTATTGACTTTGGAGGTTCATGGGATCAGTTCTTGCCTTTAGCAGAGCTTGCCTACAACAACAGCTACCAGTCGAGCATCCAAATTGCTCCTTATGAGGCTTTATATGGTAGGCGGTGTCGATCTCCGGTTGGATGGTTTGAGCCAGAAGAGGCTCGGTTGTTGGGTACAGATCTAGTTTAGGAGGCCTTGGACAAGGTCAGGATCATTCAGGATAGGCTTCATACAGCTCAGTCAAAAGAGTTATGCAGACCACAAGGTTCGAGATGTGGCTTTTATGGTGGGAGAGCGGGTATTGCTCCGAGTGTCGTCTATGAAGGGCGTGATGAGATTTGGGAAGAAGGCAAGCTTAGCCCTAGGTTCAATTTACCGTTTGAGATTCTTGATTGAGTGGGAGAGGTGGCTTATAGACTTGCATTTCCGTCGAGCTTATTAGCCGTGCATCCAGTGTTTCATGTGTCCATTCTTCCGAAGCATCACGGCGATCCATTCCGCGTGTTTGATTTCAGCACTGTCCAGTTGGACAAGGACTTGTCTTATGAGGAGGAGTCGGTGGCTATTCTAGAACGACAGGTTCGATAGTTGAGGTCGAAGAGTTTTCCTTCGGTGCGTGTTCAGTGGACAGGTCAGCCTTTTGAGGCATCGACCTGGGAGTCCAAGTCCGATATACGTAGCTGTTATCCTCATCTATTCACCGACTCGTGTACTTCCTTCTTCTGTCCGTTCGAGGACGAACAGTTGTTTTAGAGGTGGAGAATAAGACAATCCAAAGGGTGATCACCTATTTTCTTATTCCATTTTGTGCTTTCGAGGACTTGAAAACCTCATTTACAGTTACCTCGATTTACGTGCACAGTCCGGCCATGTAGCTGGAAAGCTTAAATATGAAATCTTGTAAAAATACTAAGTTTGATGTTAAAATTAATAGATTTGACTTCGGTCAACATTTTGGGTAAATGGACCCGGACCCATGATCCGAAGGTCCCGGAGGGTCCGTAGGAAAATACGGGACTTGGGCGTATGCCCGGAATCAAATTCCGAGGTCCCAAGCACGAGAAATGAATTTTTAAGAAACATTGTTTTCTGAAAATGTTTAGGGAAATTGGAAATGAAATTTTATTAGAAAACGATGGTATCGGCCCCGTATTTTGGTTCTGGCGCATGGTACAGGTCTTATATATGTTTTAAGTCCTTCCTATAAAGTTTTGTTAAAATCGGACGTCATTTGACGTGTTTCGGACTTGAATTGCGAAATTTGAAACTTGATGTTTTTGGAAAAATTCTTGATTTTGAGGTTTGAATCATTGCTTTCAAGGTTATTTAGATGATTTTGTCGCATGGATAAGTTCGTATGATGTTGTTTAGTTAGTACGTGTGTTTGGTTAAGAGCCCCGAGGGCTCGAGTGTGTTTCGGATGTGTTTTGGCATGTTTTGAACTTAGAAAAAAAGTTGCAGATTCAGGGAAGTTGCAGTCTCTGAACCCTCTAGTGCGGTCCGCGAGAAAATCGCGTGCGACCGCGATCGCCTTTGTGCGATCCGCGGTGGAGGCTGTGCGGCCGCAGTCGGCCTTGTACGGTCCGCAGAGGGTGTTGAACTACAGGTTTTCAGGGAGGCCAGCACGGCTGCGGCCGCCTTTTTGCGGTCCGTGGTGGAAGCCTGTGCGGCCGCGGTCCATTTGATGCGGTCCGCACAGGGGGTCTGAGAGGGGTATAAATAGATGGGAATTTCAGCTATTTTTCACTTTTCAAAACCCCAAAAACATAAGAGGCAATTTTTAAACAACCTTTCTTCTCCAAAATGTGGTTAAGTGATTTCTAACTCATTTTCTTCACTCCTTAACATCTTTTAACATGATTTCAACTTCAAATCAAAGATTTTCATGGGGGAAATTGGGTGTCATGGGTAGAACCTAGGTTTTTCTAAAATTGGGGAGTTGGACCTCAATTTGAGGTCCGATTTCAAAACAAATTATATATTTTGATTCGTGGGGGAATGGGTAATCGGGTTTTGGTCCGAACCTCGGGTTTCGACCACGTTGGCCCGGGGGTGATTTTTGACTTTTGGGTAAAATTTTGGAAAAACTCATTTTCATGCATTGGGGTTGATTCATTTAGCACCTATTGATGTAATTAAGTAACTTGTGACTAAATTCGAGCGGATTGGTGGTGTAATCGAGGGGTAAAGCTATAATTGAGATGTGAGTGGTGTTCAAGGCATCGAGGTAAGTGTTTGGTCTAACCCTAGCTTGAGGGATTAGGAGTTGAGTCGTATTTGCTGCTTGCTTCTTGTTGAGTACGACGTATAGGAATGGTGACGAGTATCTATACGTTGGTGTCAAGCATGACCGTGGGTCTTAAATTTAAAGTTGTTGTGTTCTTGAGCGACACCTTGTATGCTTTAACTAATGATCTTCTATGATTGAGCATTTCCATTAATTGAACTAAGTACTAGATAAGTGAGATTGGTTATAGCTGATTCTCCCTTGCTGGGATGACTTTTTTTTCGATATTGTTGTTCCTTTGCTGGGAAATTTTTATATTACTGTTGATCCCTTGCTGGGATTTCTTATGATTGTGTTATGAACGGTAAAAAGGGAGCGGGTGGTATGCCTACCACAAGATATTATGAAATGGGAGCGGGTGGTATGCCTACCACAAGATATTATAAAATGGGTGGTACGCCTACCACAAGATATTATAAATGGGAGCGGGTGGTACGCCTACCGCAAGATATTATGAAATGGGAGTGGGTGGTACGCCTACCACAAGATATTATGAAATGGGGGCGGGTGACACGCCTACCACAAGAAATTATGAAATGGGAGCGGGTGGTACGCCTACCACAAGATATGAGAAATGGGATCGGGTTGCACGCCTGCAACAACAGGAAACTAAAAGTGAAAGTTTCTTTGTTTCTCTTTATCCGTGTTAGAAGTTAAATTGTAGTTACCTCATTATCCTTTGATATTCTATTTTATCTGCTACCCCAGGAGCATGTTACCCTTCCCCAGTTTTAAATTGCTTATTATCTATTTACTTTCCCGCAAAATATTATATAACTGCACAGGTTTATCTGGAGTCTGGTCCTAGCCTCGTCACTACCTCGTCGGGGTTAGGCCAGACACTTACCAGCATATGCGTTCGGTTGTGCTGATACCACACTCTATGCTCTTTTGCACAGATCCAGGTATTGGACAGCAACAGTAGCGCGGGAGCCAGCCTTCAGTCCAGTGAGACACTGAGGTAGCCTTGCAGGTGTCCGCAGGCCCGGCGTCTCCTCTATCTTCTATTTCAGTCTGTTATCTCATGTATCTGAGACAAACAGTTTATATTTTCGTTCAAACGGTTGTATTTAGTACTCTTAGAAGTTCGTGAGTGTTGTGACACCAGTTCTTGGGTAGAGGCATATGTTGATTTCCGCATTATCGTTTAGTTTATTTAATTTAAGTCTTTCGCTTTAATTCCACATTTCCGCTGTTATTTAATACTTAGAGCCTGATGTTATGCTTGATAAAAAGAATTTAAAATAAAGGAGTTTGGAGTTTATGATTCGTGGCTTGCCTAGTTTCTATGAGTAGGCGCCATCACGACTCCCGAGGGTGGGAATTCCGGGTTCTGATAAAATTTAAATACTGTAAAAAGACTGAAAATGAAGTTTAGTCTTTTTAGAAATTCATTTACTAATTCAATGTGATTTAAGTAATTTAAACTGCCAATAAGATTATAAATATTCCAAGTATAGCATGCTTTTGGGTCCTCGACTACCCGAACTTAAACATAATAGTAGCTACGCATGG
Source organism: Nicotiana sylvestris (assembly GCF_000393655.2). Lineage (NCBI taxonomy): Eukaryota > Viridiplantae > Streptophyta > Magnoliopsida > Solanales > Solanaceae > Nicotiana > Nicotiana sylvestris. The sequence continues at coordinate 87,679,891 of NC_091064.1, read as the reverse complement.
ACTCTCGCCATCTCGTGCATACATAGACCCGACAAATATATGCACAAATCCAATTAATTCACCTATGGGGACAATTCCCTCTTACAAGGTTAGAAAGGAGAGTCACCTCGCTCCGAAGATCCATCACAGGCATTCCACTCTCTTCCGAAGACTCAAATTGACGCACAACGCTCCAAAACTAGCCAATAATTATGTAAACCCATTAATATATGTTCAATTACTCATTATGGTCCAATTTATAACAATTCCTAAACCCCCATCGAAAAGTTGACAAAATCGCCCTCAGGTCCACATTCCTGGATTCCGAAATTTTTCGACGATAAAGTTTACCCATAACCTCACGAACTCAAATATATAATTTACTCTCAATTTCATGTCCAAAATCGTGGTCAAAATCAAAGAATACTAATTTTCTAGGTTTTACCTCAAACCCCAAGTTTTCAAGTTTTCATGCTCAAATCTATATAGAATCATGTATTTAACTCAAAACTAACATAAACCACTTACCTCATGCTTGGCGGTGAAGATGGCACCTCAAAGTTGATCCAAAATCGGCTCCAATGGAATAAATGGGGTGGAAATGAACCCAACCCGAGATTTAAAAAAACTTCATTGCCTCTAGCATTTTCGCACCTGCGGTCACTTGACCGCTGCTGCGGTTGCGCAGGTGCGACCCACTAACCGCTTCTGCGGTCCTCCTCCAGGCCTGCTTGAGTCATTCTTTAAATTTCAAATTTGATCCATTAACCATCCGAAATCCACCAGAAGACCCCCGAACCCTAACCAATCATACCAACCAGTCCCATAACACAATGCCGACCTGCTTGAGGCCTCAAATCATATCAAACAACGCTAAAATCATGAATCGACCTCCAATCCAAGCTTAATGAACTTTAGAATTTCAAACTTCTACATTCGATGTCGAAACCTATCAAATCCCATCTAATTGACCCCAAATTTTATACACAAGTAATATTTGTCATTACGGACCTACTCCAACTTCCGAAATCGAAATCCGACCCAGATATCAAAAATCTCACTTCCGATCAAACTTCTCAAAACTTTTAAATTTCTATCTTTAGCCAAATGACTCCAAAATGACCTACAGACCTCTGAATTCACTTCTGATCGCGCTTCCAATACCATAATCACCATGTGGAGCTATTCACAGACTCGGAATCCCAAACGGACATCGGTAACTCTAAAATGCACTACAACCCAACTTATGAAATTCTTCCAAAAATGCTAACTTCCATAATAGGTGCCGAAACATTCTCGGGTCTTCAGACACTCGATCCGGACATACGCCCAAGTCCAAAATCATCATACAAACCTGTTGGAATCTTCGAATCCCGATACCAAGGTCTTTTACTCAAAAATCCAATCTTAGTCACTTCTACCAACTTAAAGCTTCCGAAATGAGAATTCTCTTTCCAAATCAACTCCGAACTTCCCGAAATTTAGTTCCGACCATGCGCACAAGTAATAATACCTGATGTGAAGCTGCTCACAACTTCAAACTGCCGAATGACGTGCTAGAGACCAAAATGACCGATCGGGTCATTACATTCTCTCCCACTTAACATGCGTTCATCCTCGAACATGCTGAGTATTGTACTAGAGCTGTCCGAAATCACTATTTAACACCTTGAGCATCTACCTGTGCTACCACAGCTCAGCTGAGCACATTAACTTGATCAAATCTGAAGATATTCTCCTTTATTCAACAAATAAGCTTAGAACCAAGTTTCAACATCCTAAATCCTCTGCGAGGCCTGATTCCAATATTTGAACATTGTATCAATCACTACACGATGTGCCAGAACATGATTGCATACCTTTCCCGAATTCTCACCATGCACCACATCCTCCATAGGATCGTATTAGCATTCTCTAATCATAATAACCGACATTCTTCGAATCTAATTCTCACAATGCATCTCATGACATGTATAAGTCCCGTTCCAATTCTTACAATACTGCCACGATAGAAGAGACGTATCGAAATTCATCACCAACTGTCGAGTCAACTAATCATTGAGGCTATACTCTTGACAAGAACCATTATCGCATTCTGAACCACTTTATGGTATTTTCTCTATGGTATACTTTATATAATCTGATCGCACTAATCCTAGATCCAATAATCTTGTCTCACCCAGTACAAACTGCTCAGGAAACAAGCCACCCCTAACATGACCAAATGTCTTATATGATGCCACGATGTGCCAATAGGCTACCAACTCGAACATGATACATAAGGAAACCGAACTCTGGAAGGGACTACTCAACTCATGCTGCTAATATGGACCTTTTTCAGAAAATAGGAACCAAAACACACAAAAGTTAGAATATAGAAAACTATACTCAACATCATACTATTACGGAGTGCAACCCGATCCAAACAACATACCCATGGCAGCGTGCCACCCGATCCACACATAAAATTCACACAAGGAGATACATACCGAGCTAAATTGCTCATTACAACAAAATACCGAATATCGGTCCCAACCATGCTAAGCGCATAATACCATCCTTGGGGGGACATATAAGGCCATAAGCCACAAACTCAAGCACAACTGAGGTGCGATATATGTTCTGAAACTAATGAGTCATCCTGCTCACATAACTCCATCGCTACACAGAATCTCAACACATAAGAAAATTATCTAGCCATTCACAACTCACACGGCACAATATCACATTACATGAAATAGCCGACGAAGAAATAACATCCAACGTCCGAATACTCCTCCATAAGGAGCACTATGCCGAAATGAACACATCCGGCATGATATAGAAAATTTCGTACTTAAATCCATTCAAACACCTCAAGCCAATTTTGATTGTACCGAACTAAGTCCATAATATTTCCTAGGTACATAATAACCCTCTTTTTCCCATACACACATGAACAGACATCATAACCGGAGTAATCCTCCACAGTCCACAACCCAATAAATCCAGTGCCCTCCAAGCATCAATCCTCAAATCAACGATACTACCACAATCTTCATACTTTGTTTAATTCTTCAATCAATCAAGTGACTACATGCCACACTTATACAACCTCCCCATGGGGCATGCTTCCACAACCTTCCGTAATAGATAACAAGTCTGTACATCCATACCATCGGCCACAATAATGTTGAAAAACGATCAAGAATCCTTAACCAGGATGCGAAGCCTTTTTCACAAATCACAGATCTCAGGCGACGTTGAAGACAATGCCAACTTACTCTTATACATTCAAAACCCCTTTCCTGATCATCTGAGCTCGTGACGTTCTTGTCAACACTGAACCGCAACCTTGACCCTCACTTTAAAATTCCATACCACTCACTGCACCCAACATGCCAATATGCGATAGCATAAGATCTTCGTCATAACTCCTGAACCTCTAATATGGTAAATACTTCCTCACTTGGAAAATTTTTACTTAACCCATTCCAAGAGGACCATAGCACCACACGAGTGAATTCTCATAACCGTAGAACATTCAAATCGTCAATTAATGGCCTAAGCCACCCCAACCCTTCCGGGATCCGCCTACACATAACATGCCATAATACTTGAATACTTCCAAACAATATCAATTATGGAGGTCGTCAAGTTTCGCACGCACCGCCATCACTATGCCAATTCAACCATGGCTAACCAATCTATCTTTTTCTAGTTCATCCTTAACTTGCCTTAGAGGTAATAATAGCTCAATTCCTAATATCACCAACCTGAATCCGCCCTCACCTGGAGTGACCCCATTCCATGAGACCCCCATATCTCCAAACCTATGAATCGTTTCATACATTCCTTGCACGCACATTCACATCTTCAACTGATACACCCGTTCTGATAACTCCACTACAAATCCAAAGTCTTTTTCTCTTTTTCCTCCTAATGCTACACTGCAAGTCAAAAACATCAAAGAACATTCTGAGCCTCTTATCATAAGCTGCTACAAAAAGCCATTCTTAACCATACTCATAGACTCGAAATCATTAGGCACAACACTTTAACTTTTGACTCCACTAGGACCATTGTTGATAGCCACCCACTGTGACTTGGCCCCAAATATAATCAACTCCATGAATCTTCTAACACATGAATACCCTCTCGACGAAGCACCCGGCCGAATCACTTTCCTTGAACCCGCATCTATACAAGGCATAAATCCTGAATCCTTCCCCAAGTCTGAACATGAGCCAATAAGGCCAACCATAGCACACTATTAACAATTCCTTTGCTCAAATTACCTCTTATGTTCTTTTCCCTTAGCTGAAATAACCCATTCATATGCTAATAACCGGAAATCTCATAAATAGATGACCATGCAATTCAACCATAGGTGGTGGGACTCTCCCACTTAGCTTGAAGCCACCATTACACAACCCTGGAACCCAACAAGATTCTTTATTTCATTATTGACATGATCTAGCACAACCAACCCGCCGAGTTCCTCTTAATCTTTCTGTAAAACCATTTATGAATACCCTGAATCATTAACTGTATTCACATGTCCGACCTCTTTACTAGATAGCCAATAGGATTCTTCGCAGAAGCTTCGCCAACCATGCGACCGCTGATCTTCCCATAGGAGATAACCCACCCGTGGAGATTACGCGCTGCCAACTTTCAATGTCGTTGCACGAGGTACAATCACTACGCACCCTTAATCCGTCATGAGCCTGTGCTCATCCACCAACTGTACTAGTCTGTTCACTTCTTAGGGACATCAACTAAATGTGTAACGATACCTTCAAATCCAAGGTCATCTTGTATCCTTCTTCATATTTGAGAAACTTTTTCTGTTGTATCAAATCTCCCGCCGTATAATAGCCGATATTTCAAATTAAGTCTGTAGACCCAGCCACTGCCTACTAAAACTCCCAAATTACTCCAAACTTTCCTCAAGGGTGTAGTTATCCTGCCACTAAACCCATATGACACTCCACCACTCTCCCGCTTTGGCAAAACTCACTCTTTTAATCAGCTACTCGACCCTCGCTTCTTATACCTGGCCTTCTAGAAATTTAACCACCGCATGACACTTCCCACACGTCCTTCCTCATACCTTGCTGCTTATCTAATGCCTTAGATCAAAATATAACTCAGTAGCACTTGAACCAATATACCGCTATGAACTTTTAAACCTTTTCGAAGATTGTCTCTCTCGAGTTGTCAACATTAGAAATATATATTCAATCCTGAAACACGCACCCCGCGATCTCTGACAGCTGCTTCTCTAATACTATCTTATAATATCATGCCCTAAGGGCGAATCGTAGAAGGTCTTAGCACAGGTGAACTTAGCACATTCAACAAGGACAACGACAACACATTACAGATGAAAATTCTAACACGCTCGCAAATACCAAGCCTCGTTACTCCATCACTCCAAATCTGGACATTCCTAGGCCAACCGTTTTTTCCCTCTACCGGAAATGAGATATTGGATCTCTGAATCGTGCACTGAGTAAACCTCCATTCAAGTCATTCACCACCCAATGCATAGGCAGGTATCCTACCATCACATTTATACCATGCGTTAACCAATCATGAGCAATCATAGAAATTTGCGCAAAGCCTCAAAGCTCTCAGGAGTACAGCTACTAAGCTGAAACGACAAAATATCCTTCCGCAAGGTGACGACAATAGTCAAATCAACTACGCAGGGAGAAACATCCCTCAACCCCTCTGTAGTACCTTAAAATTTTCTCAATTCCTGGTTTATAATAAGCGCTTCGCGTCGCACAAAATTTAGTAGCAAGAAAACAAGGGCATAAGCTCAATGAAATCAAATCGCACGATGATGAATCAAGAAGGGAAGTACTCCTAACAGTCCTGTAGCCTCTCGAAGATAAGTACAGACGTCTCTGTACCAATCCGCAAGACTCTACTAGACTTGCTTATGACTCATGAGACCTAAGGGAACCTAGTGCTCTGATACTATGTTGTCACGACCCAAAATCATTAAAGGCCGTGATGGTACCATACACCACTGTCAGGCAAGCCAACACCAAATTAAATTCTCAATTTACTATTATTAAAATCATTTATTTTCCTTACATTAAAAAATATATAATAAACTTCACTGAGTAAATAACAATGTCTTTAACAAATTGAATACTGAAAAATACCATAGTCATCCCAGAACCCGGTGTCACAAGTGCATGAGTAAATTTCTAGGAAATGAAATAATATACAGTAACTGTCCAGAATACAAATTGTACAGAAAAGAAAATATAGTACAATACTCTGAAGGAGACTCTGCTGGCTGCGGGTCATCTCGATAAATGCAGCTCACCTAAGTCTCCGTATCAACCATGTCGCTGCGCTAAACTAGGCCACCAGACACAGACGAACCTGTGCAACAAAAAGGCACAGCAAGTGTAGTATGCATACAAAAACAACGTGTACTCAGTGAACGTCCCATCTAATCTTGAAGAAGTAGAGACGAAAAGTCAACTTCGACATTTACTAGTGGTCCAATAGTAATATATTAATAATGCGAATAATCGTGGATTTACTAAAAACGGCAGTAAATTCAAGTAAGTCACGAAACAAGTAAACATTCATTTTTATATTAAAAAGTCTCCAAATTCATAATCTATTATTTATCAATTTATCTCAGACTTGGGAGACAATATCAGTTTATAAGTCTCAGGCAAGCATTACAAGCATACGCAAAACATGCTAAGGTCGTACGACCCGATCCAATAGGTATTTAAACTGTGCACTGCCAGAGGGTTGAATGGCGCAAACCGTAGATGCATCTATTTAATCTACCGAGGCATTCAGCCCATTCCAAAATTTAACACACAGACAGTCAATCAAGAAGTCATCAAGGAACAATTATCCAAAGAAAAGTCAGTTCTCTTTAACAACTCAAAAAAATGATGTTTAGTCATTTTAGAAATTCATTTGCTAATTCAATGTGATTTAAGAAATTCAAACTGTCAATAAGATTACAAATATTCCAAGTATAGCATGCTTTTGGGTCCTAGACTACCCAGACTTAAACATAATAGTAGCTACGCACGGACTCTTGTCACCTCGTGCGTACGTATCCCCCACAAATAGAAGCACAGATCCAATTATTTCACCTATGGGGACAATTATCTCTTACCAAGTTAGAAAGGAGACTCACCTCGCTCCGAAGATCCATCACCGGCATTTCACGCCCTTTCGAAGACTCAAATTGACGTACAACACTCCAGTACTAGCCAATAATTATGTAAACCCATTAATATATGTTCAATTACTCATTTTGGTCCAATTTATAACAATTCCTAACCCCAATCGAAAAGTTGACAAAATCTCCCTTGGGCTTACGTGCCTGGATTCCAAAATTTTTCGAAGATAAAGTTTACCCATAATCTCACGAACACAAATTTATAATTTACTCTCAATTTCATGTCCAAAATCGTGGTCTAAATCCAAGAATACTAATTTTCTAGGTTTTCCCTCAAACCCCAAGTTTTCCACAAGTTTTCATGCTCAAATCCATATACAATCATGTATTTAACTCAAAACTAACATAAACCACTTACCTCATGCTTGGTGGTGAAGATGGCACCTCAAAGTTGCTCCAAAATCGGCTCCAATGAAAGAAATGGGGTCACTTGACCACTTCTGCGTTGCGCCTCAAACCCAACCCCCGATTTAAAAGAACCTCACTACCTCTAGCATTTTCTCACCTGCGGTTGTGCAGGTGCAACCCAATAACCGCTTTTGCAGCCCTCCTCCAGGCCCCCAACCTCCGCATCTGCTTCCTTCCTTCCACAGGTGCGGTCCCGCTTCTGCGGCACGATAACCGTATTTGCGGCCCAGCCTAGCTAGCCACTTCCACTTTTGTGGAACCTAGGCCTCTCCTACGGCCAAAACCTCACAGTTGCGGTTACACCAGATACTAGCTGCTTCAGTCCTTATTTAAATTCCAAATTGTGACGATCCGGCCAGTCATCTCATGAGTTACCGCTCTGTTTCCACAATTTCTTCTTATTTATGCCTTGTTATCCATGTTTTGTTGTAGCGGGTTGGACAGATCAAATCCAGAATGATTTTGGTAAGGTTTGAGACACTTAGTCTCTTTTAAGGAAGTTTAAGTTGGAAAAGTCAATCGGATGTTGACTTATTTGTTAAAGGGCTCAGATGTGAATTCTGATAGTTTTGTTAACCTTGGGAGGTTATTTATGACTTAGTAGCTTAATCGAAATGAGTTTTGGAGGTTCGGAGTAGATTTAGGCTTGAATTGGCGAAGTTGATATTTTGGCAATTTCTAGTTGGTAGGCGAGATTTTGATATAGAGGTCAGAATGGAATTCCGAGAGTTGCAGTAGTTCTTTAGTGTCATTTGGGATGTGTGTGCAAAATTGCAGATCATTCAAACGTGGTATGGTTGGGTTTTTGATCAAAAGAGAAATTCGGAAGATTTTAGAAAATTTGGCTTGAATCGGATGTGTTTTGGGTGATTTGATGTTGCTTGAGGTGTTTTGATGATTGGAACAAGTTTGACTAAGGTATTAGGATATATTTTTGCTTTTGGTAGAGGTCCCGGGGGCCTCGGGGTAATTTCGGATGGTTGACAGAAAGGTTTGAGACTTGTGAAGTTGCAGAATCTCAGCTGCTTGTGGTATTTCCGCACCAACAGATTGGGGACCATAGGTGAGATGCCGCACGTGCGGAATAGGAGCCGAAGAAGCGGATTTTTAGGAATCATCAGGAACCACAGATGCAGAATTGGGATAGCACCTGCGGAGTCACAGGTGCGGAATGTTGAGTGCAGGTGCGATTTTAGTCCGTTAAGTGATTTCCGCAGAAACCTAGAAATAACCACATATGCGGTACCGCAGAAGCGGCTATGGGATCGCAGATGTGAAAATCCCTGGCCAGAAGGTATATATTGCTTTCTTCGCGAATTTTTGCAAAATACTCCATTTTTTAAGACGGGAAAGAGGCTAAGGCATGGGATTTCGAGAGGAATCAAAGGATATCAGTCGGGTAAATTCCCTAAGCTTAATTACTTGGGTTTAAGATCATTTTTCCATTGTTTACTCATGGTTTTAGTGGATATTAAGGAAGAAAAATTGGGGATTAGGGCTTGAGATTAAGAGAGCTTTAAATGGGGATTTGAGGGGTCATTTAGACTCCGATTTCACTTTTCTTGATATGTATAAACTCGTGGGAGGATAAGCATTTCGTTGATGTGATTTTTATTGAGTTCTGAGATGCGGGCCTAGGGGTCGAGTTTTGGTAATTTTAGGATTTTTGGTATTATTTAATTGTTTTCGCTTGGGCTTCATTCCCTTAGCATATTTTGATGTCGTGATTCTGATTTTGGATAGATTCCACGCGAGTGGAGGCCGATTCGAGGGTCAAAGGCATCGCAGAGTAGTATTTTCACTGGTTTGAGGTAAGTAACTATTGTATATCTTGAACTGAGGGTACAAAACCCCGGTATTTGACTTGTTTTGACAAATGTTGTGACACACATGCTAGGTGACGAGCGTGCGGGCATGCACCGGTAGGGATTGTGACTTTGTCCATCCCGTAGTGACTATTAAGCCGCGTATTTAAATTGGAACCTTATGATATTCCGTGTTTTAGCTATTTATACTATATTATGGGTTGTATGTCATTTTTGGGGCCTTGTGCCTACCTGTTGAGACCCTTAGGGGCATTTTTTTACTGTTTTATTTTCCTCACTCTACTTGTTGAAAGCATATCCTCAGTCATGTTTTACCTGTTTAAATGTTTAAAACTAGTTTTATCACTCCACTTTTAATTCTGAGGACTGTTTGGGCCGAGTTCCCTAATTTCTATTGTTGTGCCCGAGAGGCTCTGAGGTTAATGACTGAGAGAAGTTGAGAACCTAATAGTGACGATATTATATGTATATATTGTGGATCGGGCTGCACGCCGCAGCGATATATATATTGGATCGGGTTGCACGCCGCAGCGATATATATATTGGATCGGGCTGCACGCTGTAGCAATATATATATATATATATATATATATATATATATATATTGTACCGGGTTGCGCCCCGCAGCGATATGATGCTTGGGTTGTAAGAGCCCCTCTGAAGTCTGTACACCCCCCAATGAGCGTAGTCGACTATACTTATACGGATCGGGCTGCACGCCGCAGCGGTTACTATGATTTCTATTACTATGAGATATTAATGAGCCTGAGTGCTGAGAGTGAGTACTGAGTGGCGAGAGCTGAGTCACGAGTGACTGAGAGAATGCCTGAGAGGCCATATTTTGAGTGATACCTTGCCCGAGGGGCCCAATTATGATATTTTTACTGATTTCACTCTTCTTTTAATATAAGCCTCTGTTGGAAAAGTGCTAAGTATATGATTTCAAGTATTTAAGTTGAGATTGATGATTTTATGAGGGAACTAGTTTTAAATTGTGAAATGGATTTGTTATACTGTTGTTTATTCAGTTATATGATTTTTAACTGCTCGTCACTACTTTCAGAGCTTATTTACTTTAGTTACTTACTGAGTTGGTGTACTCACATTACTCTCTGCACCTTGTGTGCAGATCTAGGTGCCCGAGCGGCAGAGTGAGGGTCCTCAGCATTGTCAGAGTTTGCTGGAGACTGCAAGTTAGTTGCATGGCATCCGCAACCCTACTTTCTTCCTCATATCCTTATTTTCCCGCATTTTAGAATTGTTGTGTATTGAACAGTCAGACTTGTATATTTAGAGGCTCTAAACTCGTGACATCAGATTATGGGGCTGTGTAATTTTCATGCTTATTTGATATTCCGCGTTTGTCACAGTGTTTTAACCACGTATTATGAAAGATCTGGTATCTAAACCTGTGTTGGAAAATGATTTATTAAAAGGAACTTGTTGTGGGTAATGGTATGGGTTGGCTTGCCTAGTAATATGATAGGAGCCATCATGATTGGGTATTTGGGGTCGTGACAAGTTGGTATCAGAGCCTAGGTTGCATATGTCTCGCGAATTATGAGCCGGTTTAGTAGAGTCTCGCAGATCGGTATGGAGACGTCTGTATTTATCCTCGAGAGGCTATAGAACCTTTAGGAAAATCTTCATATTCTTTAAATTCTTGTCGTGCGAACTTGTAGATCCGAATACTAAACTTCTGTTATTCCATTCTCTTAGATGGTGAGGACACGTGCTACCGGGCAGGGTAGATGATCACCAGTTCTACCAGTTGGGGCCACCAGAGGCCGAGGACGCGGTCGAGGCCGTGGTAGGGGAAGAGTAGCTAGGGCAGCACCTGCAGATCCACTAGTTGCCCTAATTCAGGATCAGGTCCTAGTTGTGGACGCTACAGCAGCACCAGCTCAAGCACCAGCTGTGCCCATTGTGATTCCGGGCCTTCAGGAGGCTTTAGATCAGATCTTATCAGTGTGTACCGATTTTGCTCAGGCGATTATAGTTACGACAGCCGCAGCTATTTCTCAGGCCAGGGGAGGCACCCATACTCCCGTTGCTCGCACACTTAAGTAGGTTTTGCAGGGACTCCAGACAGTAGGAGCACCCCCAGCCCAACCGGTTTCACTAGCTTAGGAGTTTGTGGTACCAGTTATGTCGAACGATGAGCAGCATCGACTTGAGAGGTTTGGTAGACTCCACCCTCCGACCTTCAGCGGTGAAGAGGGCGAGGATGCCTAGGGGTTCTTGGATAAGTGCCAAAGGATGCTTCGTACAGTGGGGATCCTAGAAACCAGTGGTGTAGCTTTTACCACCTTTCAGTTTTTCCAAGGCTACCTTCACTTGGTGGGAGGCGTATGAGAGGTGTAGGCCTGTTGGTGCAACTCCCCTTACTTGACAGCAATTTTCTGTTCTCTTTCTGGAGAAGTATGTGCCGAGTCTCGTCGAGAGGAGCTGCATAGGCAGTTTGAGCAGTTGCGTCAGGGAAAGATGACTGTGACACAGTATAAGATGCGGTTCTCTAAGTTAGCCCATCATACGGTTTGGTTGGTTCCCACAGATCGAGAGAGGATTATGGGTTTGTTGATGGTCTCACATATCAGCTTCGGATTCTCATGACTAGGGAGAGGGTGATAGGCGCTACTTTCGAAGAGGTTGTTGACATCGCCAGTGAGATTGAGACGGTTCGACGCCAGGAGCGAGAGGAGAGGGAGGCCAAGAGGCCTCGGGGATTTGGCAGCTTTAGTGGTGCTCCTTCGAGGGGTCAGTTCCAGCAGGGCAGAGACCGTCCCTTCAGACATGCTAATTCAGCTCGCCCAGGGTATTGTGGGGCATCATCGGGTCATGGTTCTCATAGTTCTCACCAGAGCCACTCATCACTCAGTGCCCTCCTAGCCGAAAGTTTGTCCCGTGCCATATCACTGTAGGGTTCTTCCATGCCAGGCCTTTCTACTGGTCATTCCAGTGCCAAGGGTTCCCTTCAATCCCCCTCTCCAGCACCGGGGAGTTATTATGAGTGCGGAGAGTTTGGGCATATGTGGAGGCAGTGTTCTCGTCTTCATGATGGTTTGTCTCAGCAGATGGTTCATCCCTCGACTTCTGCTCCATTTACTTCACCACCCACCTAGCCAGATAGGGGTGGAGGTAAGTCAGCCAAGGGTCTCCCTAGAGGGGGAGGTCGATCAGGTGGTGGTCAGGCTCATTTCTATGCTCTTCCGGGTAGTTCAAATGTTGCTACTTCAGATGTCGTGATTTTAGGTATTGTTTTAGTCTGTCACAGAGATGCCTCTATATTATTTGATCCTGGTTCCACCTTTTCTTATGTGTCATCATACTTTTCCTGTTATTTGGATACGCTCCGTGAGTCTCTTGTTTCACCTATTCATGTATCTACTCAAGTGGGCGATTCTGTTGTCGTAGGCTGTGTGTACTGGTCGTGTGTGGTGACTATTGGGGGTATGGAGACCCGTGTGGATCTTTTATTATTATGTATAGTGGATTTCAATGTCATTTTGGGCATGGACTGGTTATCTCCGTGTCGTGCTCTTCTGGACTGTCATGCCAAGACAGTCACATTGGCTATACCGGGTGTGCCCCGGATTGAGTGGCGAGGGTTGACTAATTATTTACCTAGTAAAGTGATCTCATTCTTGAAAGCCCAGCATATGGTTGGGAAGGGATGTCTTTCGTATCTAGCCTTCGTGAGGGATATCGAAGCTGAGGCTCGCAGTATTGACTCTGTTCCAGTGGTGAGGGATTTTCCCAATGTGTTTCCTGCAGACCTGTCGGGCATGCCACCAGACAGGGACATTGATTTTGGTATTGACCTGGTGCCGGGCACTCAGCCCATTTCTATTCCGCCGTATCGTATGGCACCAGCAGAGTTGAAGGAATTCAAAAAGCGGCTTCAGGAACTCCTCGATAAGGGGTTCATTCGGCCTAGTGTGTCACCTTGGGGTGCGCCGGTTCTATTTGTGAAGAAGAAGGATGGCACTATGAGAATATGCATTGATTATAGGCAATTGCACAAAGTAACAATTAAGAACAAGTATCCTCTGCCTCGCATTGACGATTTATTCGACCAGCTTCAGTGAGAGAGAGTGTTCTCCAAGATTGATCTCCATTTCGGTTTTCACCAGTTGAAGATCAGGGACTCAGATATTTTTAAGACAGCTTTTAGGACCCGATATGGTCATTATGAGTTCTTGGCAATGTCTTTTGGGCTGACCAATGCCCCAGCAGCATTTATGGATTTGATTAACAGCGTGTTCTGACCTTATCTCGATTCGTTTGTCATAGTCTTCATTGATGATATTCTGGTGTATTCACATAGCCAGGAGGAGCACGCGGAGTATTTGAGAGTTGTGTTGCAGAGATTGAGGGAGGAGAATCTTTATGCAAAATTCTCCAAGTGTGAGTTTTGGCTCAGTTTAGTGGCTTTCTTAGGGCACGTGGTGTCCTGCGAGGGTAGTCAGGTTGATCCGAAGAAAATAGAGGCGGTTCAGAGTTGGCTCAGACCGTCCTCAACCATAGAGATTCGTAGCTTTCTTGGTTTGGCAGGCTACTATCGCTAGTGTGTTCAGGGATTCTCATCTATCGCATCGCCTTTAACCAAGTTGACTCAGAAGGGTGCTTCATTTGTATGGTTGGACGAGTATGAGGAGAGCTTTCAGAAGCTCAAGACAACTTTGACCACAACTCCAGTGTTGGTTTTGCCATCAGTTTCAGGTTCGTATACCGTGTATTGTGATGCTTCGAGAGTTGGGATTGGTTGTGTGTTGATGCAGGAGGGTAGACTTATTGCTTATGCTTCTCGTCAGTTGAAGCCCCGTGAGAAGAACTACCCCGTTCATGATTAGGAGTTGGCTGCCATAATGCACGCGCTAAAAATTTGGAGGCATTACTTGTATGGTGTGTCATGTGAGGTGTTTACTGATCATCGTAGCATCCAGCACTTATTTAAACAGAAGGATCTTGACTTGAGGTAGCATAGATGGTTAGAGTTACTAAAGGATTATGATATCACTATATTGTACCATCCAGGGAAGGCCGATGTGGTGGCCGATGCTTTGAGCTGAAAGGCGGTGAGTATGGGTAGTCTGGCATATATTTCTAGTTGGGGAGAGACCTCTTGCAGTTGATGTTCAGGCCTTGGCCCATCGGTTTGTGAGATTAGATGTTTCGGAGCCCAGATGGGCATTGGCTTGTGTAGTTTCTCGGTCTTCCTTATATGATCGCATCATAGAGCGCCAGTATGATGATCCGCATTTGCTTGTCCTGAAGGACAGAGTTCAGCATGATGATGCCAGAGACGTGACCATTGGTGATGATGGGGTGTTGAGGATACAGTGCCGGATATGTGTGCCCAATGTGGATGGGATTCGGGAGTTGATTCTGGAGGAGGCCCATAGCTCACGGTATTCCATTCATCCGGGTGCCGCGAAGATGTATCAGGATCTGAGAAAGCATTATTTGGTGTAGAAGAATGAAGAAAGATATTGTGGGATTTGTAGCTCAGTGTCGAAATTGTCAGCAGGTGAAATATGAGCATCAGAGACCGGGTGGCTTGCTACAGCAGATGGATATTCCCGAGTGGAAGTGGGATAGGATCACTATGAACTTTGTTGTTAGTGTGAGCACGTGATTTTTGCCCTACAAGAACTACTCCCAAAAATTTAAAATAAAATAGTTTTGTGTTGCTTGTGATTTATTTGCATTTGTCTGTGCATGTTTATTTTTACTTTAATTAAGAAAAATACAAAATATGCGTTGCATGTACATTTAGGATTTAATTTTACAATTAGGAATTAATTAAATAATATTTGGATTTGCGAGAATGAAAATCACAAAAAAATATGTACTTGGCATTTTTTTAGCATTTAATCTCCAATTGTGTGATTTTATTTTAGTTGGTATTTAATTGTGTGTGATGATTGTTATCAGGAATTAATTGGTATTTTTAATTTGATTTATAGTTAAAGTTAGGATTTTAGTTTTGAAAAATAAATTAGAAAAGGGAAATAAAGGAAAAGAGGAAAAATGAAAAAAAAAAAGGGAAAAGAAATCGACCAGGACCAAAAAACTAGCCCAATTCGACACCCCTGTACCCGGTCCAGTTGATCTGGCAAACGACTGCCCAAACGGCGTCGTTTCTGTCACGCTCAGTCTGGACCGTTGATCTCAATCCATCAACGGCCGAGATCATCTCTCCCTTACTCGTTCCTACACCCGCCCCGACCCCGTTACTACTAAACGACCCTGTTTCGCTTAAGTGAATTAATCTGGACCGTTGGTTCCCATCATCTACGGCCCAGATTAATCAACTGGTTTTCAATATATCAAAACACCCAAACCCCTTTCACCTGCCTCATTTTCACCATTTCATCTCCAAATCAGAGACTAAACGACCCCCCCACCCAAACCCTAGCCGCCCTCATACCCCTTTGCCTGAAAGCCGGCGGCAACGATGTCGGTTACCACGAAACTCACACCCCTGAACCACCCGGCTCCCCCCTCTCTGATTCCACACTCCATTAACCTCGAATCATACTATGAATTCTCGAATCTTCGATCGAAGATCCCCATCCTAAACCCTAGCCTGTCCACTTAACCCCAAAATCACACCCAATAATCCCCTAGACCTCCTCATCGCTAATCCCAAACCAAATTGGCTCGAATCCGAGTAAAACTCGTCGAATGGTGGATCTAGGTTTCAACGGTTCGAGACTATTTTGAAGCTGTCAGGGTTGAACGGGTTCTAGTTAGTATTATAAGCCTATTTCTAATGAAATAGACGTATAATACTAATTGGAACTCAAGTTCGAAAGGGCATGCTGGTGAGATTCGAGAAAAGAACAGTAAGTTCTTATTAGCTCCTTCTTTGTTTTTTTTGTGTTTATTTGTCTATGTTAAGTTGCAATTAGTCGCTTCTTCAGGTTTTCATCATTTTGTCAAGTAATTCGTATGTGCTAAGTTGTAATTCATCACTTCTGTCAATTAATCCTCCTCCTTTTTCAGACCTTTTTCTGGTCCAGTTTTTCTCATCTTGGTCGATTGGCATATGTTGAATCAATTAAATGGTATCGTCGATTGACCCGTTCATGTCTGTAGTTCAGTTGTTCTCCTCAAGTTATTGAATGTTGTTTTATCTTTTGACCTTTGCATTTTCAGCCTCAGGGCTCACAGCCAGTATACTTGTTGTTCCAGCATTTTGTTGGAGGTTAATTTAGAGTTATATTTGTTCCCAATATAGATAGCTTACTCTCATGCATCTGTGTGAATCAATTTCTTGACCTTAATAGTCCAGTCTGACTATTGTCCTGAATCATTGAATCCCCATCTTGGTTGAAATGCTGTTGGATTTGATTTGAGTTCAATTGATGATTAAGTTTAATGATTCGAATCTATTTGTTTGTTCTGGTAAGTTTGTTCTGATATGAATTTAACCTTGTTGAATTGTCCTAATTGGGAGTTAGTTTCATGTATCTAATTAGTCAATTGATAGGCTTAAATTGGCTATAGCTGAGGTTTCATATAGGTTTAAAGGATTGGGGTAGGATAGTAATCACAGGGGTTTTAGGGGATAATTTGGGACTTAAAAGTTAAAAAATGGTTGGTTTAAGTATTCTGTCCAGTAAGTGCTAATGTAACATTAAACTAATGTATTTGTTTAGTGCTAATGGGGAACAAAACATAATGGTATGGGGAGGCTTAAAAGGGATTTATTAAAATATATTGCTCATACCTGCTTGAACATTAAATAAGGAAAAGACAAGGGATAATGGGGAAAAATATATTCTAGTGGAGTTCTAAAGAAGATCATGGGCAGAATTAGTTTCTTAATTCTGCCTGAGTGCTCTTGAGAGCTGGCAAGGTCAGTGTTTGGGTATAAGTGGAGGGACTTAGGAGAGAGAAGGGGCGTTGAAAAAAAGCAATCTGAAAAGAGAGAAAAAAAGATAGAGGAAGAGAAACAGAAAAGAAAAAAAATATATATATATATATATATTATTGTTCCATTGAGGAAGTTTTCTGATTCTAGTTCATCTAGGATTAAAATAGCTTAAGTTTCTTGGTATTGTTCAGTAACTGAAGCTTGAAAGGTCCAAGAATATGATTTCAAGTTGAATCTGGTTTGTTCGACTGAGTTGATTGGTTATCTGCTTGGGTTTATTGATTGCTGGGTTGATTCTTGGATTCTCTGGTGTCATTTGTTTTCTGAAAATTCTCCTATTGTCGTTGTTGAACCCTGCTGGATTGGTCATTTGCTGTTGATGTTGCTTTTTGACTGACCCCCTCATTTTTCTTGGTTTATACTTCAACTTCCAGGTACACGGCTGTAACCTTCCCAATTTGTAAGCTGTAAACATGAAGCATGAATATACATGAAGATTTGAAGCTTAAGTTTGATTTAGCTTTTCTACTGATTTGTACATTAAGATACTTTACTCACTAATATCATATAAATGTCTACTGAATGTGTAACTGGACTGATGCGAACTATTGGACTATTTTTTTTAGCTGAGAACTGTTAAACAAATTAGATGCATTCCCTGTGTCTTAGCCATTTAGTTTGGTTTAGTTGGGGCTATTAGTGTAATGTAGTTTTAATCCGTGTGTTGACTATTTATTGAAACTGAAAATTAGGTTTGAAAGCAAGCGTAGGCCCTGTCAATACTAATATCCAGGCCTAATGAACGTGTTAGTAGTGCAGTACGTTAGCTTGTTTTATTTCCGATGAATTGAATTCAAAAATCGAGTGTCACACAATACTATGTCTTTGGGCTTGAAATCTCAACGTAAATGTCAATTGGTTAATTAATTGATCGAGCTCTTTAAGTTTTTTTTGTAGCAATAAATTAGCCTAAACATAATTCGAATATGAACAGGAGCCCATCAGTTAGTAGTTCATAAGTCTGGATAAAGTTGGATACTGTCCCGTCTATTACTAATCAGTGAAGTGTATTCGAAGCACTTTGAAACGAGTTTTGCTCAGTAGTTTGGCTTTCATTGACCTAGACCTAATCCTATAACTGCCCAATTGCTTTTATAGAGTATAATCCAGGTTGTTTAGAACGAATTGCTAAAAAAAATGCTTTATTTGTTACCTCTTATGTTGTCATTAAACCAAGATTGAGCCATGAGAATTTGGTCCTTTCAAATACATCAATTAATTAGGACTTTTTCATTATTAGAGACAAATAAAAATAGAAAATCATAGTCACTTTAGGTTTGCCCTTTTTCAAATAAAAGGAGACGAGCCTCGCCAGATGAAACGCACAAATTGCGGGGCCCTTGTTAAATATATATATTAAAATACTTAGATTTCGGGACGGTCCGTTTAGCGAATTTCACGGTTTTCCCCAAAAATAATAACGCGATAGTCATTTTAGACGCGCTTCTAATAAATTACTTTCTTAAACTCCGGTGCACATTTATGTGATTCAAATTCAAATCTCAACGGAGTCGAAATATGTCAATAACTACGGCTGCATTGATGTGACGTGGTTCGAGACGTGTTTTCACGACGTTGCAATTCTCTCTTAAAATAACAACAATTAAAAGCGGGAAAGAGTAAAATTGGGACACAGGTTCAACATGTATAAAAATCAGATAAATAAGCCGAATATGACAGTTGAGCGACCGTGCTAGAACCACGGAACTCGGGAATGCCTAACACCTTCTCCCTGGTTAACAGAATTCCTTATCCGGATTTCTGGTTCGTGGACTGTAATACATAGTCATTCTTTTCCTCGATTCGGGATTAAACTGGTGACTTGGGACACCATAAATCTCCCAAGTAGCCACTCTAAAATAAATAAACAAATCCCGTTTCGATTGTCCTTTAATTGGAAAAAACTACTTTACGCCCCTTGCGGGCATAGGTAAAAAGGAGGTGTGACAGCTCTGGCGACTCTACTGGGGAACAAACCCAGAATCTCTGATTCAGGGTTCAGAATTTGAGCTTTAAATAATTGTTATAATTGGCTTGTTTTATCTGATTTTTTACATGTTTGGGCCTAATGTGCTAAGTGATGTTTTTTACCGTTTTAATATTATCTGAACTGCATATAAACTGCTACGAAGCCCTTCTCTTCTCATCTTTGGGGATGTGCTCGCTGGTCGAGACTCTCTATCCTGTTAGTGTCATACCTTAAAATAAGAAAGAGGCTCGGACACGTTACTAAGCCGGATGGCCTTTTGGTTCCCGGTACGTAGCCCCCTCCTCGACTCGAGTTGTGCGCTCGAGTACACAGTCTAGAACAAATACCCAGGTTATGAACCTAGAATAACTCAGCTTCATACCGGATCCCTAGTAGGAACATTTGTTTGCATCACGTGCATTTGACTTTGGAGGCTCAACACAGGGGTTGAGTCTGTCTAGGACAGGTACCAAAAATGACAAAAAACCATCCTGATGCATCTTACTTGCTACTTGTGCATTTGTTTGCTTCAGACTTGCATACTGACCGGCTTTTGAATATTTTGAGGAAAGAGACATAGAGGTATGAGGGTTAAAGAGAGTTAATCGCCTGTTTTGAAAAAAAAACAATGTCCAAATAGTATCGAAACTCTGTCGAATTTTTGAGAAAATGAAAAAAAAAAGAAAAAAAAGAGAAAAAAATAGTTTTATTTGTCCAAATAGTTTTATTGGCCCGAACTACGCCAGTTTAATTCTCATAGGGTGTGAGATACGTAGGCAACCCCCATCGGGTCCAACTTCACTTTTTGCGAAATTAGCCAAAAGAACAAAAAAATTATTTGAAAATAATTAGGGTGATGCCATTCTTGCTAGAAATAGCCGAATGTCCCTAAAAGGGCGCCGGAAGGCTATTTTTGTAAGAATAGCCACATGTGATCATTTGTTTTAGGCTTTCACTGGTTAGCCGACACAGCCTTAAAATCTTCGACCCCGAGGTGCTAAAAGGCCGTATTGGCAAAATCGGGTTTTATATTAAATGAAAAAAAAGAGAGAAAAGTGTCTATGTTATCTTTGAGTCAATAGAATCGTGATTTTTGCTTAACCACCCTAATAAATGTGCAGAATGAGCACAAGTCAAAATTTTCACAAAACAATTGTGAACAAGATCCCTTTGGAGTTGCACATGTGGTGGGATGACTTGGGCGAATCAGGGCGCGACACAGTCAATCTATACCTGGGAGGCCTCACTGGGTTGCTGAAGATTTATCCTAGGGGGGATATCATAAAGGCCTTGGTCGCATTCTGGGACCCGACTCACAACGTATTTCACTTCTCAAATTTTGAACTTACACCAACATTGGAAGAAATAACTGGATACATCGGGACTCCCAAAGTTCCTCTGAGACACCAGTACCTGATTGCTCCGAGGGCCGTAGCCGTACATAGGTTCCTAGACTCTTTGAAAATAAGCAAGGGGGTCCACAACCCAAACTTGGCAGCTGGATTTTGTACTTTGAAGTTTATATACAATAGATATGGTCACATAGGGGGGTTCAACAAGCCAGAGAACAAAATCTATAGCAAAGGAAACTGCCTTAAGTGGTAAGAACATAGGTGTTTTGCATTCATGGTAGCCTTTTTGGGACTCCTGGTGTTTCCTAGAAAAGATGGGAACATTGACATACGAGTATCTGGGGTTGTCAGCACTTTGCTTACTCAGGCCAACAGCACCCTCGCACCCATGATAGTAGCTGAAATCTTCCGCGCTCTCACAGCCTGCAAAACTGGGGGAAACTTTTTTGAGGGGTGCAACGTGTTGCTGCAGATGTGGATGATCGAACACCTATGTCGCCGTCCTTAATTTATGAGTTATGGGTCGACGGAGAAAACGTGCATAGAGGAATTTCCTACGAGGGTTGACAAAATCAGCTTACTAGAAGGGGTCACAGAATGGACAGCGCGCCTCCGTTCTGTCACTGCGAGCCAAATAGAATGGACATTTTGATGGTTGCTTGTGGATGAAATCATATATATGCCAGCCACTGGACCTCATTTCCTTTTGATGAGGCTCAGGAGTATCCAGCCCTATACCCCTTATCGAGTTTTGAGGTAGTTGGGGAGATGCCAAATAGTTTCGAAAGATGAAGATCTTAGTGGCCAAATAGTCGAGATTGGGACCAACGCACAATTTCATGAAGCAGCAGTCCACCAAATTTGAAATGAGTGTCAATACTTAATGGCAAATACGTGTGTACGTGATCGGTCCAAAGGTGAAGTTTCGTCGGGATACCTTGCTTGGTATAGGAGAGAAATCGAGTTTGGGAGGCCAGCCAAAAGACCCCATCTCCAGGAGTTCGTCGAGGCGTCGCAAGGACAGTGGGATTGGTTGACTAAAAAACATGAGTATAGAGCCACAATAGGCAGATTAGAGAAGCAAGTCATGGAGCTTCAGTTTGAAAATGGTGTTCAAGCCGCTGCAAACAAGGGAGAAAAGAAAAAATTAGCTCAGGAAAATGAAGTCTTCAAAGCTCAAATCCAGAAGATGAAAAGAAACCCAGAGAGTAGCCGAGTTGATAAAAGGCTCATAAACGGTCTGAAGAAGAAAGCCCTCGAGTCTCAAGAAAACCTGGAAAAATCTGAAGCTGGTCTAGCGAGAATCCAGGTGAAATGGATAAAGAAGGCAGAAGAGCAAGCACGGTTTTATGAAGGGACCATCACTATCCTAAGAAGAAGGATAGCCGCTCTCAAGAATGAGGCAGTCAAGCAGGCTCAAGATTTCAAAGCTGATAGGGAACGTTGTTATGATCTGGTGGCTCAGATAGAGGAAGAAATGCAGCAGTTGCAAAATCAACACCTGCAGGACTCTCGAGTGTTAGAAGCCCATAATCAGCAAATAGGGCGGTTGCTTCAGGAGAAAGGAGTCATAAGAGAGACAATTAGAAACATCGCAGACTACATCGTTATGAAGTGCCATATTTGTGAGGATATGACTCGCACTACATTCTTTGCAGTAGTGATGACCTTTGTTAAGCAAATAATGAACAATTTGGACCGACTTCAAAGGGATCTTGCACATAGGCCCGTGGCGAGACCGAACGATGTCCCACGGACACCAGGAACATTGATGTACTCATAATTTTCCGTTTAAATCTGTATTTCCTTTTCTGTCAGAGTCTGTGAGTCATGTTGGGTTTGCATTTTCTTTCTATTCCGAGTCTGCATTTCTTTAGAGTGTGATATCTTGATTTCGGAGTCTGTTTATCGTCTTTGCGTCAGAGTCTGTTGATCTTTTTAAATTTGTTGATATTGAGTCTGTGTAATCGAAGCATCTGTTTTATAAAAGATAAAAATCTCAAAAATGTTTTATTTACTTGCACACTTATCTGACAGAACTACGCACAGTCTGATTCATGCGGGGACGTGATACGTAGGCAATCTCTATAGGATTCGACCACCACTAAAAGGGAAAAGGAAAAATAAAGAAGGATAGAATAAAGTTTAAAATAAGAGGCATAATTGTGAGAGGCCGGAATGACGCACGCAACCGAAGCAAATGCATGATAGAAATGGTTAATTTCCTAGGTGCATTGCATCCCAACGTGTAATTGCATATGTGTTAAACTCTAAAAAACTAACAAGTTTGTTGATTTCCAGAGAATTCAAGCAGTTAGTTTATTTAGAGGATACTGGCACACTATCATTACCAAACCAGATCAAAGAGACCAATACAAGAAATCATGTCTATCCCGGAGGTCGACACTACTGTTGAGGAAGAGGAGTTGGACGTCAATAAAATGAAATAGGAGATGTTCAAGCTTAAGCAACAGATGGCCGAAATGTACCAGGCCTGGTCCCAAGGGCAATCACCACCGTCTTACCCAGCCAACCCGGCTTTTAACCCCCTATTAGCTCAGTCTCAGGATCATCCCGCCACCAATCCAGGTTTTCCCATTTATCAACACTACCATAGCACTACTTCTCATATGCCACAAGCTCCACCACCAAAATCAATTTCATACCCTCCTCCGCCAATCACCCCTGTCTTTGTGGCATCTCCACCAGCTGCACTCCATAAATCCCCGAGTGAACTTGTGTTCCAAGCGCAGGACAACCAGTATTATCCCCCGGAGCTTACCTTCAAAGCGCCTGAAGCCTATCCACATGATCCACATTCTGACCTACCGGAGAAAGCAGAAAAACCGGCCAGAAATCCTGAACAGGAAGAGATGTTCAGAAAAATGAAAAGCATAGAACAATCCTTCAGGGATATGAGAGGGTTAGGAGGTAAGGTGAGTGTAGCTTACAAAGACCTGTGTTTGTTCCAAAATGTACAACTATCAGCAGGGTTCAAAATACCCAAATTCGACTTGTACAACGGACACGGTGATCCGGTGGCTCATCTGAGAGGTTTTTGTAGCAAGATGAGGGGAGCAGGCGGAAGAGATGAATTATTGATGGCGTATTTCAGCTAAAGTTTAAGTGGATCAGCGTTAGAATGGTACACCAGACAAGATCATAGCAGGTGGTACACATGGGACGATTTGGCCCAAGCATTCGCTTGTCACTTTCAATATAATCTTGAGATCATTCCGGACCGACTGTCCCTAACCAAACTAGAGAAGAAGCACAGTGAAAGCTTTAGAGAATATGGTTTCCGGTGGAGGGAGCAAGCAGCAAGGGTAGATCCCCCAATGAAAGAGAGCGAGATGGTTGATTACTTTTTGCAGGCTTTGGAGCCGACCTACTTTGGTCATCTGGTGTCCGCAATTGGAAAATATTTTAATGAGGTTGTAAAAATGGGAGGCATGGTCGAGGAGGGGCTTAAGTCCAACAAGATCATGAGTTATTCAGCGAACAAGGCAACTACCCAGGCCATTCAAAGCAGCACTGGGGGTGTGCTTGGGAAAAAGAAGAAAGAAGATGTCACGACTGTTGAGTCCGGAGCCTGGTTTGGATCTAGAGGCCCGTCACCCTACTATAGCCAATCACGACCCTACCACCAAAATTAACCCCACATTTCATATAGCCCTCCACAGCACTACCAGATCCCTATTTTTCCGTCTATCATGCACAAGCCTATACCCAAACCCCGGAACACGCATAGTGGTGTACGCCGGCTCCACAAAATCCATACACAGCTCCACAAAACACATATCCACCCCCAAGGGCCTACAAAAACCCCCCCGGGACAGGTTTCCGACCAAACCAAGCCCTCAAGAATGAGAGGTCACAGAAACAAAAGACTTTCACTCCACTGGGGGAATCATATACCAGTCTTTTCCACAGATTGAGGTAGTTGGGCATGTTGAATCCAATTGAGCCCAAAATTCCAAATCCTCCCCCTAGAAATCTTGACCACTAGGTGAGCTGTGAGTACAGTTCAGGGGTCCCTGGGCATGATACAGAGAAGTGTTGAAAATTAAAAACAGTTGTGCAAGAGCTTATCGATACTCATCGGATCGAGGTTCAAGCCCTAGAAGCACCAAATATCAATCATAACCCACTGCCAACTCACCATGAGACACACATGATTGAGTTGATACACAAAGAGGGGGAGCCCAGGAAGCCCTCACAGACGGTAATAATGATCCGTTCCAGCGAAACCAGCTCAAAGGAAAAAGTAACCAGTGGGAAATCAATGGCCCAGTTGAGAGGGGTAGATGATAATCCAGCTGTGGTAGCGAAGAGAGGGTCGTCAAGCACTGTTGTAGTGAAACCAGAAAAAGCTAAAGTGGTAGTGCCAGGGGTCGCAAGTAAACTAGCTGTGGTCGTGAAGGGTGCTCACACAGAGCCTGTTATTATAAAACCAGTAACTCAGCTTCCAGTAATCAACAGCAAGGCTATTCCTTGGAATTATGAACGGGTGACGGTGATTTACAAAGGGAAAGAAATCAAGGAAGAAGTTTGTGAAGCACAAGGTTTGACTCGCTCAGGAAGGTGTTTTACTCCCGAGGAGTTAAGAAGAACTAAAAACGATCCAATGTCGGTGAAGAAAGTTGTAACCAAAGAAAAATCAGAGGAATTTCTGAGGAGAATGAAAGCGCATGACTATTCTGTTGTAGAACAGTTGAGGAAAACACCCGCTCAGATTTCATTACTCTCATTGCTAATCCATTCAGATGAGCACCGCCAATCACTGAAGAAAATCTTGAATGAGGCCCATGTTCCCGACAAGATCTCGGTAAACCATCTAGAAAAGATAGCCAACAAGATTTTTGAAGTAAATAGAGTCACTTTTTCCAATGACGAATTGCCGGTAGAGGGTACTGAGAATAACAAAGCCCTTTACTTAACAGTGAAATGCGAGGACACCGTGGTTACCCGGGTATTGGTTGACAATGGTTCAAGTGCAAACATCTGTCCTCTCTCAACTCTAAGCAAGCTGAAATTAGAAGAGGAGAGGATCCATAAGAACAGTATCTGTGTGCGGGGATTTGACGGCGGAGGCAAAGACTCAGTCGGGGACATAATGTTGGAGCTGACCATAGGTCAAGTAGAATTCACAATGGAATTCCAAGTGCTGGATATCGCTGTTTCCTACAATTTGCTGTTAGGGCGACCGTGGATTCACGCTGCTAAAGCAGTACCATCAACACTCCATCAGATGGTCAAGTTTGAATGGGACAGACAGGAAATAGTTGTGCACGGCAAAGGTAATTTGTGCGCTCACAGCAACACCATTGTGTCGTTCATTGAAGTGGAAGATGACAAAGGACCATGGATCTACCAAGTTTCTGACGCAATGTCAGTCGAAAAAGTTCCAGAAGGGAAGTGTATCCCAAGTCCGAAGATAACCGCCGCATCAGTCATAGTAGCGTATGAAATGTTGAAGAATGGTTTTGTACCAGGAAAGGGTTTGGGATCAGCATTGAAACGCATCATACAGCCCGTGTCTCTTCCTGAAAACTTGGGAACATTTGGTCTGGGATTCAAGCCCACAGCCGCAGACATAAAAAGAGCCAGGAAATTGAAACAGAGGACATGGGTCCTTCCAAAACCGGTCCCACATCTTTCCAGATCATTTGTCCAGTCCGGTATGAGGAGTCGCTCAGTGACAGCAATTCCCAGTTCTATGATTAATCCTGACAAGGAGTTGATTGAAAGATTTGAGAAGTTGTTCGACAGTGTGAACATGGTGGAGATTGGAGAAGGTTCTAGCAATGCAGAAGTGCAATTTGTTGGGCCAAAAACAAAGCTTAATAATTGGAAGGCTACTCCTCTCCCTACTCGGAAGGAGTCTTGGTAGTTCGCTTTGATTTTCCTTTAACTTTGTACGGATTATTCCAGGGTTGTAATCCAGATTTCATTTTTTCAGTTTGTTTGAGTGTGCAAACCTTGTTATCTTTTATCAACCAATGAAATACAATTTCCCTTTCTTCATCATTCCTGATGGTTTTCCTTTTGTTTTGTTTTGTTTTCTATACAGTTCTTTTTTCGCTGGTTCTAATGACATGGCGTGCATAAGGAATTCTCATCTCAGTCTTAAAAATCAATCTGATTCCGAAATGTTAGTTCAAGAAGTATATCGTGGTTGCGAATCAGAATATGGTGATAAAGCCTTCGAAGAGATTAGTAAGGATTTAATTCACTTCAAAGAAAAACCCAAACCCAATTTGAATGACACAGAAGCCGTCAATTTAGGGGATACAAATAATGTCCGAGAGACTAAAATAAGTGTCCACCTCAAGCCTAAAATCCGGGAGGAGTTAATCAAAGCACTCATCGAGTACAAAGATGTTTTTGCATGGTCATATGACGACATGCCGGGTTTAAGCACTGATTTAGTAGTCCACAAATTGCCCACTGATCCAGCATTCCCTCCCGTCAAGCAAAAGTTGAGGAAATTCAAAACTGATATGAGTGTGAAGATTAAAGAAGAAGTTACCAAACAGTTGGATGCAAAGGTTATCCAGGTCACCCGATATCCTGTTTGGTTGGCTAATGTCGTGCCTGTGCCGAAGAAGGATGGCAAGATCAGAGTATGCGTCGATTACCGCAATATCAACAAGGCAAGTCCGAAGGATAACTTCCCTCTACCCAATATCCACATTCTGATTGACAATTGTGCCAAGCGTGAGATTGGATCTTTTGTGGATTGCTATGCTGGGTATTATCAGATTTTAATGGACGAGGAAGATGCGGAAAAGACAGCCTTCATCACGCCATGGGGAACTTATTGCTACGGAGTAATGCCCTTTGGGTTGAAGAATATTGGGGCAACTTATATGAGACGATGACTACTGTGTTTCATGATATGATACACAAAGAGATTGAGGTATATGTAGATGATGTGATCATAAAATCAAAACATCAGGCCAACCACGTCGAGGATTTGAGGAAATTCTTCCAGAGGCTTCGCAGGTACAACCTCAAGCTTAACCCCGCCAAGTGTGCATTTGGTGTGCCATCCGGAAAACTGTTGGGATTCATAGTCAGCCGGCGAGGCATCGAGTTGACCCATCAAAGATCAAAGCCATACAAGAATTGCCCCCTCCGAGGAACAAGACTGAAGTGATGAGTCTGTTAGGAAGGTTGAACTACATCAGCAGGTTTATTGCTCAGCTCACTACAACTTATGAGCCTATTTTCAAGCTGTTGAAGAAGGACGCTGCGATCAAGTGGACTGATGAGTGTCAAGAAGCATTTGATAAGATAAAAGGTTACTTGTCAAACCCACCTGTGCTGGTTCCGCTAGAACCAGGGAGACCTCTGATTCTTTACTTGACAGTTTTGGAAAATTCATTTGGTTGTGTACTGGGGCAGCATGATGCCACCGGCAGGAAAGAATAGGCCATCTACTATCTTAGCAAGAAGTTCACGGCTTATGAGGTTAAGTATACTCATCTGGAAAGGACATGTTGCGCCCTAACTTGGATGGCACAGAAGTTGAAACATTATTTGTCATCCTACACTACTTACCTCATTTCACGCTTGGATCTGTTGAAGTATATCTTTCAAAAGCCTATGCCGACAGGAAGACTTGCAAAATGGCAGATTTTGCTCACAGAGTTTGACATAATCTATGTGACTCGGACTGCGATGAAAGCCCAAGCATTGGCCGATCATTTGGTCGAGAAACCGGTCGATGAAGAGTATGAGCCACTGAGGACTTATTTTCCGGATGAAGAGGTGATGCACATTGATCAACTAGAATAGGCCGGAAAGCCAGGTTGGAAACTTTTCTTTGATGGGGCTGCTAACATGAAAGGAGTCGGAATAGGAGCTGTGCTTATTTCTGAAACAGGGCATCACTATTCTGTTATGGCTCATCTTCGGTTTTATTGCACCAACAATATGGATGAATACGAGGCATGCATTTTAGGTTTTGAGGCTAGCTACAGACATGAATGTCCGGGAGGTTCTAGTCTTGGGAGACTCGGATCTTCTGGTGCACCAAATTCAAGGAGAATGGGAAACTAGAGATCTGAAGCTCATACCGTACCGACAATGCTTGCATGATCTTTCTCAACAGTTTAGATCAGTGGAGTTCAGGAATATTCCAAGGGTCCATAATGAGGTCGCCGATTCTTTGGCTACCCTAGCGTCAATGCTGCACCATCCGGACAAAGCCTATGTCGATCCTTTGCATATTCAAGTACGAGATCAGCATGCTTATTGCAACATGATTGAAGAAGAATTTGATGGCGAACCATGGTTCCATGATATCAAGGAATACATCAGAATAGGGATATACCCAGTGCAAGCCACGGGGGATCAAAAGAGAATGATTCGACGGTTGGCAAGCAGATTTTTCTTGAGTGGGGGAGTTTTATATAAAAGAATACCAGACCTGGGATTGTTAAGATGCATAGATGCCAGACAAGCTACGTTTGTCATGTCCTAAGTACATTCAGGAGTCTGCGGACCACATATGAGCGGATATGTGTTGGTAAAGAAAATTCTCCGAGCAGGTTATTATTGGCTTACCATGGAGCGAGCTTGTATTAGTTTTGTGCTCAAATGTCATCAGTGCCAGATACACAGAGATTTGATTCATTCTCCGCCCTCGGAATTACACACAATGTCAATGCCATGGCCCTTTGTCGCTTGGGGCATGGATATCATTGGACCAATTCAGCCAGCAGCATCCGACGGGCACAGGTTTATTCTGGTAGCCATTGATTATTTCACCAAATGGGTTGAGGCCAAAACTTTCAAGTCCGTGACCAAAAAAGCAGTGGTCGATTTTGTTCACTCACATATCATCTGTCGATTTGGAATCTCGAAGGTGATCATCACAGATAACGGTGCTAATCTTAACAGCAATTTGATGAAAGAGGTATGTCAACAGTTTAAGATTACACACCGCAATTCTACCCCATATCGTCCCAAGGCGAATGGAGTAGTTGAGGCAGCCAACAAAAACATAAAGAAGATACTTCGGAAAATGGTAGAAGGTTCTAGGCAATGGCATGAAAAATTACCATTTGCATTGTTGGGTTATCGCACTACTGTCCGTACTTCAGTAGGGGCAACTCCTTATTTGTTGGTATAGGGAACTGAAGCCGTAATACCTGAGAAAGTTGAAATCCCATCCCTTCGGATTGTCGCTGAGGCTGAGATTGATGATGATGAGTGGGTCAAAACCCGTCTGGAGCAGTTGAACTTGATTGATGAAAAACGATTGGCAGTTGTGTGTGATGGCCAGTTATATCAAAATAGAATGGCAAGAGCATACAACAAAAAGGTGTGTCCCCGGAAGTTTGAAGTGGGTCAGCAAGTGCTGAAACGCATCCTTCCACGTCAAGTTGAAGCAAAAGGCAAGTTCGCCCCGAATTGGCAAGGGCCATTCATTGTAACCAGAGTATTGTCCAATGGTGCTTTAAATTTAACAGATATCGAAGGAAAAATCATAGACATGGCTATCAATTCTGATGCAGTAAAAAGATATTATGTATGATTTCTTTGGTATAATTGTTGATTGTTTGTATTTGGCATTATTTCGAAGATTGAAATGATGAAGGCAATTTGTTCTACTATCTAAACACTTTACCCTTTGTTCTCCTTTTTTGAGCCTTATTTATTTCTTTCATACCCCTCTTTTGGAATCAATAACGAAAAAGAGAGAAAAAGAAAGAAAAGAAAAGAAAAGAAGTGAAAAAATATAACAACAAGGAAATTCAGGTGTGAACTACGTTTGACCTGATCCCTGTTAAGGGTACGTAGGCAACTTTACGGCTCGGTCATAGTAAAATAAAAGTCAGAAGATCCCTAAGCAAGAAACTGGGTAGAGGTTGTTTTGTAATAAGAAATGTGATTCCAAAATTTGTAATTTTAAACCCATGTCAAATTATTTTGAGCCTTTGATACCCTTTCTTTCTAATCTCATCCAAAAGCCCACATTACGGTCCAAAGAAAGACCTTCTGATCAGTTTTCGAAAGATGCCAAGTCGATCAAATAGAGTGAAATATCAGGGTAACACTCCGGTCCAAGCAGGGAAAATAATGAAAATGAGAGAGTCTTATTGTTGAAAACCTTTACAGGCACTATAAGGCAACGGAAGTTGAGAGAAATAAAATGAGAGAGTCTTATCGGTGAAAACCTTCACAGGCACCATAAGGCGACGGGAGTTGAGAGAAAACGAGAGAGTCTTATTAGTGAAAACCCCTCGAAGGGCACTATAAGGCAACAAGGAATTAAAAGGGGGAAAACGAGATAAGCTTGATGGAAAGGATCCATCGAGACATCAAGCAGAATAAAGATGTTGTTTCGGCAAAAAGAAGATGGGTTGCGGGACCTTTGAAATGCAGAGTAGGGACATCAAAAAGAATGATTGATGTAAATAGACTGGGTTGATTAATCCAAAAATGCACGACATGACCATTGGGATCGGTTATACCATTCAGATAAATTATTTTCTCTTCAAACAATTGTTCAGAAAGATTTTTGCTTGTCCTATCTTTCGAAGTCATCATTTTCCATTTCTTTTTTATCAGTAATAGTTTGTTTTTAAGAAGGACTTTCAGAGCTAACTACTAGTTGCCAACACGGTGCAAGGTAAATGGGGATAAGACATGCAAGGATAATGTGATGGGACAAGAAAGACGTCGTTGTAAGACCAAAATGATGAATTGATCTAAGTTTTCGGGACAGTATGGAGCAAAGGTGGAAAACAGCGGTTGAGTGGTTGTGAATACAAAATCATCAAGAAGGTCGGAAGTTATCAGCCAAGTTTCAAGATGGTCGAACAACGCAAAACATGGAAAAGAGCGAAAGGGAAAACCGTCCCCAGCAGGAGCATCCCCACATTTTAAACTAACAAATTCTCTTTGATTTTAAGCAGGGACAGGAAATGTTATTGATGACAGAAAGACATGCCACAAGAAAGATTGTCAAACTGGGGCAGAAAATTTTCTTTCAGTTTTGAAAATTTTCTAGATGTCAGGTACCCACTTGGGGAAGAAGGAAGATAACACAAGTTTGGAGAAAAGTGGTATCCCCAACAGTCAGAAGAAGGCAAACAAGTTTTAAAGAAAGCAATTTCGGGAGGAAGATAACACAAGTCTTAAGGGAAGTAGTTCCAGAGGAAGGAAAACACTAGTTTTAAGGGAAGCAGTTTTTGAAGGTGGAAAATAACATACTTTTGAATGAAACACCGGTGTTATCCCCAGCAGCTTTCAGAGGAATGAAACACCAATTTTGAGGGAAGCAGTTCTGAAAGAAGATAATTCAAGTTAGAAGGAATATTGTTCAAGAGGCAGTAAGGAACAACGGCAATAGAATGCATTTGTAAGAAGTTGTTGAAGTCAGGAGCCTGCCTGGAGAATGAAGGTGTTATATTTTTAAGAAGTAGTTGAAGTCAGGAGCCCGCCTGGAGAATGGAGGTCGTTATATTTTCAAGTTATAGTCGAAGTCAGGAGCCCGCCTGGAGAACGGAGGTTGTTATATTTTCAAGTTGTAGTTGGAGTCAGGAGCCCGCCTGGAGAATGGGGGTGTTAGATTTGTAAGAAGTAGTTGAAGTCAGGAGCCCGCCTGGAGAATGGAGGTGTTATATCTTTAAGTTGTAGTTGAAGTCAGGAGCCCGCTTGGAGAATGGAGGTGTTATAAGAAGTTGTTGAAGCCAGGAGCCCGCCTGGAGAATGGAGGTGTTATATTTGTAAGAAGTTGTTGAAGTCAGGAGCCCGCCTGGAGAATGGAGGTTGTTATATTTGTTGTAGTCGAAGTCAGGAGCCCGCCTGGAGAATGGAGGTTGTTATCATTTCAAGTTGTAGACGAAGTCAGGAGCCCGCCTGGAGAATGAAGGTATTATCTTTAAGTTGTTTATTGACGTCAGGAGCCCGCCTGGAGAATTGAGGTATTATCTTATTAAGTCATAGCAGAAGTCAGGAGCCCACCCGGAGAGCGGAGGGTTGCAACAAAGATCCCCAGCATAAATTAAAGTTCAGAAGTCGGAAGGAAGGCAACACTAGTCAGGAGAAGGCAGTTCAAGCTTCGAAGGAAAAATAATTCGAAGCTCACAAGAAGGAAATAAGCAGTTCAAATTCGATAATCAAGAGAAGACTACGAGTCAAGACAGGAAGAAAGAAACGTCAGAGGAAACACCAGTCAGCAAGACATCAAAGCAACAAGAGACACAAGAGCAAGACTGAAAATCTAGATAAGATGACCTGATTCATGGTCGATGAATTACAAAATCTGGGTCTAATTCATCGATTTTGTAATAAGGAGGTCAGTAAGTAGCGACAGCAGCAACAACAACAGTAACAGTAAAACCACAGCTTCATGGTAGTCCCAGCTACCGAAACTTCCCGAACTACATTGACCTGATTCCCTTTTAGCCAGGGATATGTAGGAAACCTTTGAAGCAGAGGTTCGATCAAATCTTTCAAAAATGCTTCACACGGAGTAGCCGAATGGGCAAAAATCGCTCGTATCCGCTCACTTTATCTTTGCACGAAAACTCTTCATGTTTCCGGACAAAGAGGTGCAGCTGTGAGCACGTGATTTTTGCCCTACAAGAACTACTCCCAAAAATTCAAAATAAAATAGTCTTGTGTTGCTTGTGATTTATTTGCATTTGTCTATGCATGTTTATTTTTACTTTAATTAAGAAAAATACAAAATATGCGTTGAATGTGCATTTAGGATTTAATTTTACAATTAGGAATTAATTAAACAATATTTGGATTTAATCTCCAATTGTGTGATTTTATTTTAGTTGGTATTTAATTGTGTGCGATGATTGTTATCAGGAATTAATTGGTATTTTTAATTTGGTTTATAGTTAAAGTTAGGATTTTAGTTTTGAAAAATAAATTAGAAAAGGGAAATAAAGGAAAAGAGGAAAAATGAAAAAAAAAGGGAAAAGAAATCGACCAGGCCCAAAAAACTAGCCCAATTCGACACCCCTGTACCCGGTCCAGTTGATCTCGCAAACGACTGCCCAAACAGCGTCGTTTCTGTCACGCTCAGTCTGGACCGTTGATCTCAATCCATCAACGGCCGAGATCATCTCTCCCTTACCCGTTCCTATACCCGCCCCGACCCCATTACTACTAAATGACCCCGTTTGGCTTAAGTGAATTAATCTGGACCGTTGGTTCCCATCATCCAACGGCCCAGATTAATCAACTAGTTTTCAATATATCAAAACACCCAAACCCCTTTCACCCGCCTCATTTTCACCCTTTCGTCTCCAAATCAGAGACTAAACGACCCCCCCCCCAACCAAACCCTAGTCGCCCTCACACCCCTTCGCCTGAAAGCCGGCGGCAACGATGCCGGTGACCACGAAACTCACACCCCTGAACCACCCGGCTCCCCCCTCTCCGATTCCACACTCCATTAACCTCGAATCATACTATGACTTCTCGAATCTTCGATCGAAGATCCCCATCCCAAACCCTAGCCTGTCCACTTAACCCCAAAATCACACCCAATAATTCCCTAGACCTCCTCATCGCTAATACCTAACCAAATTGGCTCAAATCCGAGTAAAACTCGTCGAATAGATGATCTAGGGTTCAACGGTTTGAGACTATTTCGAAGCTGTCAGGG
This sequence comes from Nicotiana sylvestris, assembly GCF_000393655.2. Classification (NCBI taxonomy): domain Eukaryota; kingdom Viridiplantae; phylum Streptophyta; class Magnoliopsida; order Solanales; family Solanaceae; genus Nicotiana; species Nicotiana sylvestris. The sequence continues at coordinate 87,645,551 of NC_091064.1, read as the reverse complement.
TTGAACGAGTTCTAGTTAGTATTATAAGCCTATTTCTAACGAAATAGACGTATAATACTAACTGGAACTCAAGTTCGAAAGGGCATGCTGGTGAGATCCGAGAAAAAACCAGTAAGTTCTTATTAGCTCCTTCTTTGTTTTTTTGTGTTTTTTTGTCTGTATTAAGTTAAATTAGTCGCTTCTTCAGGTTTTCATCATTTTGTCAAGTAATTTGTCTGTGCTAAGTTGTAATTCATCACTTCTGTTTATTAATCCTCCTCCTCTTTCGGACCTTTTTCTGGTCCAGTTTTTCTCATCTTGGTCGATTGGCATATGTTGAATCAATTAAATGGTCTCGTCGATTGACCCATTCATGTTTGTAGTTCAGTTGTTCTCCTCAAGTTATTGGATGTTATTTTATCTTCTGACCTTTGCATTTTCAGCGTCAGGGCTCATAGCCAGTATACTTGTTGTTCCAGCATTTTGTTCGAGGTTAATTTAGAGTTATATTTGTTCCCAATATAGATAGCTTACTCTCATGCATCTGTGTGAATCAATTTCTTGACCTTAATAGTCCAGTCTGACTATTGTCCTGAATCATTGAATCCCCATCTTGGTTGAAATGTTGTTGGATTTGATTTGAGTTCAATCGATGATTAAGTTTAATGATTCGAATCTATTTGTTTGTTATGGTAAGTTTGTTCTTATAAGAATTTAACCTTGTTGAATGTTCTAATTGGGAGTTAGTTTCATGTATTTAATTAGTCAATTGATAGGCTTAAATTGGCTATAGCTGAGGTTTCATACAGGTTTAAAGGATTGGGGTAGGGTAGTAATCACAGGGGTTTCAGGGGATAATTTGGGACTTAAAAGTTTAAAATTGGTTGGTTTAAGTGTTCTGTCCAGTAAGTGCTAATGTAACATTAAACTAATGAATTTGTTTAGTGCTAATGGGGAACAAAACATAATGGTATGGGGAGGCTTAAAAGGGATTGATTAAAATATGTTGCCAATACCTGCTTGAACATTAAATAAGGAAAAGACAAGGGATAATGGGGAAAAACATACTCTAGTGGAGTTCTAAAAAAGATCATAGGCAGAATTAGTTTATTAATTTTGCCTGAGTACTCTTGAGAGCTGGAAAGGTCAGTGTTTGGGTATAAGTGGAGGGACTTAGGACAGAGAAGGGGCATTGAAAAAAAGCAATCTGAAAAGAGAGAAAAAAGATAGAGGAAGAGAAACAGACAAGAAATAAAAATATATATATATTATTGTTCCATTGAGGAAGTTTTCTGATTCTAGTTCATCTAGGATTAAAATAGCTTATGTTTCTTGGTATTATTCAGTAACTGAAGCTTGAAAGGTCCAAGAATATGATTTCAAGTTGAATCTGGTTTGTTCGATTGAGTTGATTGGTTATTTGCTTGGGTTTATTGATTGCTGGGTTGATTCTTGGATTCTCTGGTGTCATTTGTTTTCTGAAAATTCTCCTATTGTCGTTGTTGAACCCTACTGGATTGGTCATTTGCTGTTGTTGTTGCTGTTTGACTGACCCCCTCATTTTTCTTGGTTTATACTTCAACTTCCAGGTACACGACTGTAACCTTGCCAATTTGTAAGTTGTAAACATGAAGCATGAATATACATGAAGATTTAAAGCTTAAGTTTGATTTAGCTTTTCTACTGATATGTACATTAAGATACTTCACTCACTAATATCATATAAATGTCTGCTGAATGTGTAACTGGACTGATGCGAACTATTGGACTATTCTTTTTAGCTGAGAACTGTTAAACAAATTAGATGCATGCCCTTTGTCTTAGCCATTTAGTTTTGTTTAGTTGGGGCTATTAGTGTAATGTAATTTAAATCCGTGTGTTGACTATTTATTGAAACTGAAAATTAGGTTTGAAAGCAAGCGTAGGCCCTGTCAATACTAAAATCCAGGCCTAATGAACGTGTTATTAGTGCAGTACGTTAGCTTGTTTTATTTCCGATGAATTGAATTCAAAAATCGAGTGTCGCACAATACTATGTCTTTGGGTTTGAAATCTCAACGTAAATGTCAATTGGTTAATTAATTCATCGAGCTCTTTAAGTTTTTTTGTAGCAATAAATTAGCATAAACACAATTCGAATATGAACAGGAGCCCATCTGTTAGTAGTTTATAAGTCTGGATAAAGTTGGATACTGTCCCGTCTATTACTAATCAGTGAAGTGTATTCGAAGCATTTTGAAACGAGTTTTGCTCAGTAGTTTGTCTTTCATTGACCTGGACCTAATCCTATAACTGCCCAATTGCTTTTATAGAGTATAATCTGGGTTGTTTGGAAAGAATTGCTAAAAAAATGCTTTATTTGTTACCTCTTATGTTGTCATTAAACCAAGATTGAACCATGAGAATTTGGTCCTTTCAAATACATCAATTAATTAGGACTTTTTCTTTATTAGAGACAAATAAAAATAGAAAATCATAGTCACTTTAGGTTTCCCCTTTTTCAAATAAAAGGAGACGAGCCTCGCCAGATGAAACGCACAAATTGCGGGGCCCTCGTTAAATGTATATATTAAAATACTTAGATTTTGGGACGGGCCGTTTAGCGAATTTCACGGTTTTCCCCAAAAATAATAACGCGCTAGTCATTTTCGACGAGCTTCTAATAAATTACTTTCTTTAACTCCGGTGCACATTTATGTGATTCAAATCCAAATCTCAACGGAGTCGAAATGTGTCAATAACCACGGGTGCATTGATGTGACGTGGTTCGAGACGTGTTTTCACGACGTTGCAATTCTCTCTTAAAATAACAAAAATTAAAAACGGGAAAGAGTAAAATTGGCACACAGGTTCAACTTGTATAAAAATCAGATAAATAAGCCGAATATGACAGTTAAGCGACCGTGCTAGAACCACGGAACTCGGGAATGCCTAACACCTTCTCCCGGGTTAACAGAATTCTTTATCCGGATTTCTGGTTCGCGGACTGTAATACAGAGTCATTCTTTTCCTCGATTCGGGATTAAACCGGTGACTTGGGACACCATAAATCTCCCAAGTGGCGACTCTAAAATAAATAAACAAATCCCTTTTCGATTTTCCTTTAATTGGAAAAAACTCTTTTACGCCCCTTGCGGGCGCAGGTAAAAAGGAGGTGTGACAGTTGGACTTTTATAGACTTTGAGAAAGTTCGATGCTATTTGGGTGATTGTGGATCGGCTGACCAAGTCCGTGCACTTCATTCTTGTGTGTACTACTTATTCTTTAGAGCGGTTGGCAGAGATCTATATCCGGGAGATTGTTCGGTTGCATGGTGTCCCAGTTTCCATCATTTCAGATAGGTGCACTCGGTTTACATCACAGTTTTGGAGGTCTGTGCAGCGAGAGTTGGGTACTCAGGTTGAGTTGAGCACAACTTTTCACCCTCAGACGGACGGGCAGTCCGAGCGCACTATTCAGATATTGGAGGACATGTTACGTGCTTGTGTTATTAATTTAGGAGGGTCATTGGATCTGTTTCTACCACTTATAGAGTTTTCTTATAACAAACTATCAGTCGAGTATTCAGATGGCTCCATATGAGGCTTTGTACGGGAGGCGGTGTAGATCTCCCGTTGGTTGGTTCGAGCCCGGTGAGGTTAGACTACTGGGGACAGACTTGGTGCAGGATGCCTTAGAAAAGGTGATTCAGGAGAGGCTTCGTACAGCGCAATTGAGACATAAGAGCTATGTTGATAGGAAGGTTCGGGATGTGTCCTACGTGGTTGGCGAGAAGGTTCTATTGAAGGCTTTGACCATGAAGGGTGCTATGAGATTCGGGAAGAAAGGGAAGTTGAGTCCTCGGTTCATTGGGCCTTTTGAGGTGCTTCGGAGGATTGGGGAGGAGGCTTATGAGCTTGCCTTGCCACCCAGCTTGTCGAGTGTGCATCCGGTATTTCATGTTTCTATGCTCCGGAAGTATATTAGGGATCCATCTAATGTTCTAGATTTCAGCACGGTTTAGTTGGGTGATGATTTGACTTATGATGTGGAGCCAGTAGCAATTTGGGGTCGTCATGTTCAGAAGTTGAGGTCAATGGATATAGCCTCAATGAAAGTGAAGTGGAGAGGTCGGTCCGTGGAGGAGGCTACCTAGGAGACTGAGCGGGAGATGTAGAGCAGATATCCTTACCTGTTTCAGGCTTCAGGTACGTTTCTTGACTCATTCGAGGACGAACGTTTGTTTAAGTTGGGGAGGATGTGACGACCCGGCCAATCGTCTCATGAGTTACCGCTCTGTTTCTCCTATTTCTTCTTTTTTATGCCTTGTTATCCGTGTTTCGTGGTATCGGGTTGGTCTGATCAAATTCGGAATAATTTTGGTAAGGTTTGAGACACTTAGTCTCTTTTAAGGAAGTTTTAAGTTGGAAAAGTCAACCGGATGTTGACTTATGTATTAGAGGGCTCGGATGTGAGTTCATATGGTTTGGTTAGCCTCGGGAGGTCATTTATTACTTAGGAGCATGAACGGAATGAGTTTTGGAGGTTCGGAGTAGATTTAGGCTTGAATTGGCGAAGTTGATATTTTGGCGATTTCCGGTTGGTAGGCGAGATTTTGATATAGAGGTCGGAATGGAATTCCAAGAGTTGCAGTAGTTCCGTAGTGTCATTTGGGATGTGTGTGTAAAATTTCAGATCATTCGGACTTGGGTTTTTGATCAAAAGCGAAATTTGGAAGATTTTCGAAAGTTTGGCTTGAATCCAATGTGTTTTGGGTGATTCGATGGTGCTTGAGGTGTTTTGATGATTGGAACAAGTTTGAATAAGGTATTAGGATATGTCTATGCTTTTGGTTGAGGTCCCAGGGGTCTCGGGGTGATTTCGGATGGTTGACGGAAAGGTTTGAGACTTGTGAAGTTGCAGAATCTCAGCTGCTTCTGGTATTTCCGCACCTGCGGATTGGGGACCGCAGGTGCAACGCCGCACGTGCGGAAGAGGAGCCGTAGAAGCAGATTTTGGAGGAATCATCAGGAACCGCAGATGCGATAGTGAGACCGCACCTGCGGAGTCGCAGGTGCGAAATGTTGAGCGCAGGTGCTATTTTGGTCTGTTAAGTGATTTCCGCAGAAGCAGAGGAATAACCACATATGCGGTACCGTAGAAGCGGCTATGGGATCACAGATGCGAAAATCCCTGGCCAAAAGGTATGTATTGCTTTCTTCACGAATTTTTGCAAAATACTCCATTTTTGAAGACTGAAAAGAGGCTAAGGGATAGGATTTCGAGAGGAATCAAAGGATATCAGTTGGGTAAGTTCCCTAAGATTAATTACTTGGGTTTAAGATCATTTTTTCATTGTTTAATCATGGTTTTAGAAGAGATTAAGGAAGAAAAATTGGGGAATAGGGCTTGAGATTAAGAGAGCTTTAAATGGGGATTTGAGGGGTCATTTGGACTCCGATTTTAGTGTTCTTGATATGTATATACTTGTAGAAGGATAAGGATTCCGTTGATGTGATTTTTATTGAGTTCCGAGATGCGGGCCCAGGGGTCGGGTTTTTGGTAATTTCAGGATTTTTCGTATTATTTGATTTTTTTCGCTTTGGTTTCGTTCCCTTAGCATATATTGACGTCGTTATTCTGATTTTGGATAGATTCGACGTGAGTGGAGGCCGATTCGAGGGGCAAAGTCATCGCGGAGTAGTATTTCCACCGGTTTGAGGTAAGTAACCATTGTAAATCTGGAATCGAGGGTACAAAACCCCGGTATTTGACTTGTTTTGACAAGTGCGATGACGCACATGCTAGGCGGCGAGCGTGTGGGCGTGCACCGGTTGGAATTGTGACTTGGTCCGTCCCGAAGCGACTAATTAACCGCGTATTTGATTTGGAACCTTATGATATTCCGTGTTTTAGCTATTTATATTATATTATGGTATGTATGCCATGTTTGGAGCCTTGTGTTGACCTGTTGAGACCCTTAGGCGCATTTTTTACTGTTTTTTTCCTCACTCTACTTGTTGAAAACATATCATCAGTTATGTTTTACCTGTTTAAATGTTTAAAACTTGTTTTATCACTCCACTTCTAATTGTGAGGATTGTTTGGGCTGAGTTCCCTAATTTCTATTGTTGTACCCGAGAGGCTGTGAGGTTAATGACTTAGAGAGGTTGAGAACCTAATAGTGAGGATATTATATGGATATATTGTGGATCGGGTTGCACGCCGCATCAATACTTATATGGATCGGGCTGCATACCGCAGCGATATATATATTGGATCGGGCAGCACGCCGCAGCGATATATATATATATATATATATATATATTGGATCGGGTTGCGCACCGCAGCGATATGATGCTTGGGCTGTAGGAGCTCATCCGGAGTCTGTACACCCGCAGTGAGCGTAGTCGACTATACTTATACGGATCGGGCTGCACGCCGTAGCGATTACTATAATTTCTATTACTATGAGATATTAAAGAGCCTGAGTGCTGAGAGTGAGTACTGAGTGACGAGAGTTGAGTCACGAGTGACAGAGAGGTTGCCCGAGAAGCCATATTCTGAGTGATACGTTGCCTGAGGGGCCCAGTTATGATATTTTTACTAATTTCACTCTACTTTTAAAATAAGCCTCTATTGAAAAAATGCTAAGTATATGATTTCAAGTATTTAAGCTGAGATTGATGATTTTATTACGGAACTAGTTTTAAATTGTGAAATGGATTTGTTATCCTGTTGTTTATTCAGTTATATGATTTTTAACTGCTCGTCACTACTTTCAGACCTTATTTACTTTAGTTACTTACTGAGTTGGTATACTCACGTTACTCCCTGCACCTTGTGTGAAGATCCAGGTGCGCGAGCGGCAGAGTGAGGGTCCTCAGCATTGTTAGAGTTTTCCGGAGACTGTAAGGTAGCTGCATGGCGTCCGCAGCTCTGCTTTCTTCCTCTTATTCTTGTTTTCCCGCATTTTAGACTTGTTGTGTATTGAACAGTCAGACTTGTATATTTTGAGGCTCTAGACTCGTGACACCAGATTACGGGACTGTGTAGTTTTCATGCTTATTTGATATTCGGCGTTTGTAACTGTGTTTTAAGCACTTATTATGCAAGATTTGGTATCTGAGCCTGTGTTAGAAAATGATTTATTTAAAGGAACCTGTTGTGGTTAATGGTTTGGGTTGGCTTGACTAGTAATGTGATAGGCACCATCACGACTGGGTATTTGGGGTCGTGACACAAATTTGATATGTTAACCATCCGGAATCCACCCGAGGCCCCCGGGACCCCAACCAATCATACCAACCAGTCCCATAACATAATGTTGACCTGCTTGCGGCCTCAAATCATATCAAACAACGCTAAAATCATGAATCGACCTCCAATCCAAGCTTAATGAACTTTAGAATTTCAAACTTCTACATTCGATGCAGAAACCTATCAAATCTCGTCCGATTGACCCCAAATTTTGCACACAAGTTAGATTTGTCATTACGGACCTACTCCAACTTCTGAAATCGGAATCCAACCTCGATATCAAAAATCCCACTTCTGGTCAAACTTCTCAAAACCTTCAAATTTCTATCTTTAGCGAAATGACTCCAAAATGACCTACAGACCTCCGAATTCACTTCTGATCGCGCTCCCAGTACTAGAATCACCATGCGGAGCTTCCCAGACTCGGAATCCCAAACGGACATTAATAACACTTAAATTCTCTACAACCAACTTATGAAATTCTTCCAAAAATACTAACTACCACAATAGGTGCCGAAACATTCCCGGATCTTCCAAAACCCAATCCGGATATATAATCAAGTCCGAAATCATCATACGAACCTGCTAGAACCTTCGAATCCCGATTCCGAGGTTGTTTAATCAAAAATCCAATCTTAGTCACTTCTACCAATTTAAAGCATTCAAAATGAGAATTCTCTTTCCAAATCAACTCCGAACATCCCAGAATTCAGTTCCGACCATGCTCACAAGTCATAATACCTGATGTGAAGCTGCTCACAGCCTCATACTTTCGAATGACGTGCTATAGCCCAAAAAGACCGGTCGAGTCGTTACCTTTAAATACTCAAACTAAGACGTGTTTCCATTGAGTACGTAAATGTGTCACAAAATGTTTCTATTAGACACTCCTGGCTCAAACCTTGCAAAAGTTTCTGCTTGTGTTCTCAAGCGCTCATCGTGGGTAAGTTAACTAATTGCACCTACTTTAATTATATACATCAGTTATCAACCTTTATTATAACAAACTAAAACAAAACCGGCCAGTTGAAAAAGAATCCAATTAATTAAAAACCAATCATGGTGTGTTAAACAAAATACCTCCTCTAATAAAAAAACCAAGAGCCATTTTTTCAAAATCTCTTCAAGAAGTGCCTAAACTTTATTATAGGTTCAGGTATTCATCAATTGGATCAGACCTTAGTTCAAGTGTTTAATAACATATCTATATTTATATTATATACTAAAAGTATGAAACTCCTTAACTGTAACGACCCGACCGGTCGTTTTGAGTTTTTCCACTTTGCTCGCTAGTTCTCGGGCATGGCTTGCCCCGTGTGATGTATTATGACTTATGTAAATCATTGGTTTTGGTTTTCAAGGTAATCGGAATAAATTTGGAAGAACAGTTCTCAATTTGTAGCTTGAAAATTGAAAGGTTTGATCAAGTTTTGACTTGCTTGTATATGATCTCGGATTGGAATTTTTATGATTTGGTTAGCTCCGTTAGGTGATTTGGGACTTAGGAGCGTGATCGGAATGCATTTTGGAAGTCCGTGGAAGGTTTAGGCTTGAATTGGCGAAATTGAGATTTTGCAGTAGCTTCGTTGTGTCATTTGTAGCGTGTGTGCAAAATTTCAGGTCATTCGGAAGTGGTTTGGTCGGGTTTTTTTATCAAAAGCGTAATTCGGAAGATTTTGGAATTCTTAGGCTTGAATTCAATGCAAATTTTGTGTTTTAATATTGTTTTGAGCGTACCGAAGGTTGGAACAAGTTTCAATGATGTTAGGGGATGAGTTGGAATGTTTGGTTGAGGTCTCGAGGGCCTCGGGTGAGTTTCGGGTGGTCAATCGGGCCATTTCATGTTTTTAAAAGTTGCAGAAAACTGCTGAAGGATTTCAGGAAATTTGACCTTTGCCTTCGCAAGTAGGTCCTCGCATTCGCGAAGGGTTAGCTGGTGAGGCTGAGGAATTAGCCTTCGTATTCGTGAAGGGCTAGAGTCTTGTGCATCGCATTCGTGAGGTCCATGCCGTGTTCGCGTAGAGTAATTTGATCAGCTGGGCTTGAGGAATTTTGTCCATCGCGTTCGCGAGTGGTGTACACGATCACGAAAGTTTAGTCCGAGGAAGCATCGCGATGGGCAGGTTGCGATCGAAAAGAGAAAATTCTGGTCAAGGTTATTTTGTGCTTCGCGAACACGAGGCTTTGACCGTGTTCGCGAAGAAGAAAATTTTACCTGGGGCAGAATGTTTAAAAATGAGTTTCACGAGCTTTGGTCTATTTTCTCCATTGTTAAGAGATTTTTGGAGCTTTTGAGAGAGATTGAAGAGGGAATCGAAGGGTAACACTTGGAGGTAAGATTTTTGAACTCTATACACGATCCTGTGTTGATTCCTATTTGTTTAATCATAAAATATATGGAAATTAAAGCCTAAAATTGGGGAATTAGGGCTTGTAATTGGAGACCTAGAAATTAGGATTTGAGGGCCATTTAAGGTCCGATTTTGATGTTCTTGGTATGTATAGACTCGTGAGAGGATTAGGATTTTATTGATGTGACTTCTATCGGATTCCGAGACGTGGGCCTGGGGGCCGGGTTTGAACAATTTCGAGATTTTGATGTAAAATTGGATATTTTCAAGTGGGATTCATTCCCTTTTCATATTTTAATGATTATGTATTGATTGTGGCTAGATTTGGAGCATCCGGAGGTCAATCCGTACGAGCAAGGCATCGCGGGCCAGAGTTTGGACTGGATCAAGGTAAGTAATGATTGTAAATACTATCCTGAGGGTTTGAAACCCCAAATTACACATCGTTGTGTTACTTTGAGGTGACGCACACGCTAGATGACGAGCGTGGAGTGGTCCACCATTGGGGATTGTAACTTGGTCCATCCCGTTCGACTGTTAAGTCACGTATTTGATTTGAAATCTTATGATATTCCATGTTCTAGAGATTTATATTATATTTTGGGTTGTATGCCATGTTTGGGGCCTTGTGCTGACCTGCTGAGACCCTTAGGGGCACTTTCACTATTTTTTCTCACTCTATTTTTTTTGAAAGCATATCCTCAGTCATATTTTACCTGTTTATTATTTAAACCTGGTTTTATCACTTTATTTCTTAAAAATGTGAAAACTGTTTGGGCTGAGTTCCCTGTTTTACTGATTGAGAGGTTGATGACTGAGATAGACCGAGAGTCTGATTGTGAGGTTAATGACTGAGAGAGGCCGAGGGCCTGATTGTGAGGATTATATATTTATGGATTGGGCTGCACGTCGTAGCAATATATATATATATATATTTATCGATATATATAGATCGGGCTGCACGCCGCAGCGATATGTTGGGTCGGGCTACACGCCGCAGCGATATAACGCTTGGGCTGTAGGAGCCCCTCCGGAGTCTGCACACCCCTAGTGAGCGCAGTCGACTATATATGTGGATCGGGCTGCACGACGCAACGATATATGGATCGGGATGCACGCCGCAGTGGTTACTATATGGTACCTATTGAGTGTGAGTGCTAAGTGTAAGCGCTGATTGGCAAGAGTTGAGTCACCAGTGACTGAGAGGCTCGTCCAAGGGGCTACATATATATACATGTACATGAGTGATGCTTTGTCTGAGGGGCTGGTTTATGAACTTACTGTTTTCACTCCTCTTTAAGCGAGATTCGATGGAACATGTTGATTTGATTACTGCTTTCATTCATATTTAAGTTGAGCCTCTATTGAAAATATTGAACAAACGTTTTAAATAATCTTTCATTTAAACTGAAGTTTCTAATTATGAAAAGGATTGTGAAATTTCTCTTTTGCTTGAGGGGCTATATGCGAACTATGTTTTGCCCGAGGGACCGATTATGGTTTTCATCTCTTTTATTATAAATGGTATGGAACCCCTACTGAAACTATTGGGAGGCATTTTCAAATGATTTTTACCGAAAGCTGGGTTTAAAATGAGACGATTGACTCGTATTCCGATTTGAAAGCCTGTTGTGCTTATTGAGTTTATCATAAATGTGGATTCATCGTTTCCTACTGCTCAGTCTTTATTTACTCTTATTACTTACTGAGTTGGAGTACTCACATTACTCCCTATACCTCGTGTGTAGATTCAGGTATTTCGGAACCCGATAGCGGGTGTTGATTGCTCAGATGCGGAGTCATCAGAGTTAACAAGGTGGTTGCACAACGTTCGCAGCACTGCTTCCTTCCTCTCATTTTATTACTGTATTTAGTACATTTTTAGACTCTTGTTGTATTCAGACCTTGGTAGATGCTCATGACTAGTGACACCGCGATGTCGGGCTTGTGTAAATATTCCGCATTTTTTTTATTTTAAATGTTCATTATGAGATTATTGGCTTATAAATTGTATAAAAATAACTTTTAATGGAAAATGGTTGATTTGGGAATTGTGTCGGCTGGCCTTGTCTTCACGAGAGGTGTCATCACGACCGGGTCTGATTTGGGGTCGTGACATTAACAAAATATTATTCATTATTTTTACCCTTTAAAATTAGATTTCACACTAGATAAAATAGTCATTTAAATTATTTTTTAATATTTAAAAATATTAATTTAAATTATTTTTTAGTATCTAAGAATATTCTTATAAATTATTTTCAATATTTCGAACTTCAAAATAAGCTAAATTTTATGTATTAAATCATTCCTTGTTTGAAACTAAACACAGTTTCTAAAAGGTAACACTCTAAGACTAGCTAAGTGGACTACTTACAACAATTTAAGTCAATTTAACAATAATATTTTAAAATAAAGTTTAACATATAAAAAATCGAAATGAAGGTGAAACAAGCCTATGCTGCAATAATCACAACAACCTCCCAAGACTAGGTAATACAGAGTCACGAACTCTAGCTGAATACATAGAAAGATATTAAAAATCGAAATACAATATTATTTGGATAACAAACTGATAGTACAATAAAAAGGGAAAGGACTCCAAGGGACTGCGATGACCAAGCAGCTCTACCTTGAATCCTCGTGATCAAGAAGCTAATTCTACCTGAGCCCGATATCTCCAATACCTGGATCTGCACAAAATTATACAAAAGTGTAGTATGAGTACACCACGGTCGGTATCCAATAAGTATCAAGAGTAACCTTGGTGGAGTAATGACGAGGTACAAGTCAAGACACCTACTAGTCAAAATAAGATGCACATCATAGAAAGATAAAGCTAATAATGAAAGCAGGAATCAGTAAATGACAACAAGAATCAACATGTGATATAAACAGTAAAAGTCATCAGAACACCGTCAAGTACCCAAGAAACCAAATAAGGAAAAACAATTGACGACTAAATACTTAAACCGTTCTAACACATGTTTCACAACAAAATTACTCCGAGATACCCCATCTCATAAAGACAAGTCACGAGTCTCAACCCACAAATCATATGCTCATGGCACCCTATGCCCACATTATTAATCACAACCGCACAGACAACTCACATATCAATATCTCAATCCGCCCGACATGATTACGGGCTCACAATCACAATCTGCTAGGCGTGGTCACAGACTCGATACCAAAATTCATCCAGTGTGGTCACAAGCTTAATATCACAATGAAAGCAGATAATACAAGAATGCATGGGCATGATCAATGAATGTCAAGTTTCATACTCCTGAACTGGTATAAGTAGCATGCTATGGTATATGCTTGTGCGAATATACTATCACAATCCAAGTCAACAAGTAATATCAAAGACATCGAGTAGCTCATTGAAAGCAACACAACAAGTCACGTAAGGTGCATGGCATACACAAGGAAAATCACACCATCATATGAATATCATCCACATAATGCACCCAGGCTATCACATATCATCCCTGACATAGCTACCCTTATCTCTCCGTACTAATAACATCATAATAGCCACCCTTATCTCTCTACCTAGGCATTTAACATAATAACCATCAGTAGCACTCTGATGGCCACCCGTATCACTCTTCTTTGACAATATCATTAGCCAACCGTATAACTTTGCACAATCATCAATAATGAGATGTCACCCTTATGCTCCGCATAACGACAATCAATCCACACAACAAATTCACATGTGCTAACATCACAACAACACGACATATCGACTCGTACCATAAGTACCCATAGGCCACATCCTCTTAAGAACAACAATACCAATATCACCACAACACATAGCCTACGGCTCAAACATGATGTGTACAAAATCTTAATGACAATAAAATAAACATGGAAAGTAACTCAACAATGAACAACACCCCATTAAACAACAACTTCAACTAAAATAAATTAATGTCTTTCAAGAACGTCAACCTCAATTAATTGCTTAAGAATAAACTCCATAATTAAGGTATTTCCATAAAATAGCAAACTTTGAATTCTAATAAAGGAGGTCACATTGCCATAAAAGAGGTAACGATTTCAAATAAAGCATATAAGATAAACTAGACAAGTAAAAGATATGACTTGTGCTAACAACATCTAATAAAGCATATGAGAGTAAACCTGACAAATAAAACATATAGCATGTGCTAACAATTTTAGATAAATACATAAAAGAAGCTTAAGAGTCTAAACTAGTTAATTCCATATATAAGCTCGAGTACGCACTTGTCACCTCGCGTACACGTCTTTCATATAATTCAAGTAACACAATCAACCCAAATGCTAAGGAGTAGTTCCCCCACACAAAGTTAGGCAAGATTCTTACCCCAAAAAAGCTAAATCAATACTCTTAAATGACCTTCTCGTGTGAAGCAATCTCCAGACGGCTTGAATCTAGCCAAAATAACATAATATCATAAATAAAAACCATAGGAAATAGTTTCGGATAATAAAGCTTCGATCTTTAATGAAAATCAAAAAGTCAACTCGGGGCCTGCACCTCGAAACCTGACAAAACTCACAAATTCCGAACACCCATTTCGATACGAGTTCAATCACACCAAAATTATCTAATTCCGAAATCAAATCGGCCTTCGAATCTTCTTTTTACATTTCAGAAAATTTTAACAAAAACTCCCAATTTCTCCAATTCAAATAACTAATTTAATGATAAAAACAAAGATGGAATCATGAAATATAACCAAAACCAAATCAAGAACACTTACCTAATCCAAATCGTGAACGTCCCCGCCATAATAGTCCCAAGCTGAGCTCTCTAACTCAACAAGTGATAAAACAACAAAAGCCCTCGAAACAGAATACAACAAAATCCCTCAACAAATAAATCTGCCCATGCATTTATACATCGCGATAGCGGAACAACACTCGCAATCGCAAAGAAGAAACAACATTGCCCCCACAAAAGCACTACATGAATGCAACATCAGGAATGCGAACGCGAACCACCACGACCTCAGCTTTCGCGATCACGAACGATTTAATGCGAATGCGAAGAACAAAATACTGGCCTACCAAGCATGGTCGCACACTACACGATCACAGACCAGCTATTGCTAATGAGGTTAGTCAACTCTCCAAAACTCTGCAATAGCGAGGCACACACTGCGAACGCAAAGAAAAAAGATCTGCTAGTGCACCAAACACCTTACGCGATCATGACTAACTCTTCGCGATCGCGAAGAAGGACATCAAACACCAGTAATCAACAATCCAAAACATGGAGAAATGGTTGTAGCCCATCCGAAATACACCCGGGGCCCCGGGATCCTGTCCGAATATACTAATAAGTTCCATAACATAGCACGGACTTGCTCGAGGCCTCAAATCATTTCAAACAACATCAAAACTATGAATCGCACATCAATTCAAGTCTAATGAACTTTCAACTTCTACAACTCGTGTTGAATCATATCAAATCAACCCGGAATGACCTCAAATTTATCATGCATGTCCCAAATGATACAATGGAGCTACAAAAACTCCCAGAATTGTAATTTGAACCCGATATCAACAAAGTCAACTCCTGGTTAAACCTCTTAACCTTTCAATTCTTCCACTTTTCAACTTTCACCAAAATACATCAGATCAACCTACAGACCTCCAAATCAATATTCAGATATACGCCTAAGTCTAAAATTACCATATGAAGCTATTAGAATTATCAAAATACCATTCTGAAGTCGTTTACGCAAAACTCAAACTTCAGTCAACTCTTACTACTTAATTTTCCAAAACAAGAATAATTTTTACAAATCAATCTAGAATTATTTTAAAACTGAACTCGACCGCACACGGAAGTCATAATACACAATATGAAGCTACTCAAGATAATAAGCCACTGAATAGGATGCTAATAATGACCAAAGAGACCGGTCAGATCGTTACAAAGTTGGTCCAAGAAAGTACATATTGATATGTAAGAATTCATGAGGTATTAGAATTGATTTGGACCACTTTATTGTTAGTTCTTATTTGTAATTAATTAAATAAGTTATATGTAATACAAAAATAACTTCTATATATCAACTAGACTAGAATTATTCAAGTTATCGAATTGTTTTCCGTTATTAATGAAGTCGTCTAATATCATACTAGATATTTGGCACAACCAAGAGTCTAGAAAATACGAAAAAGAGGTTCTTCCAATCTTGAGTTTTTTTAGTTCTTGAGTTCGCATTTTGAATATGAAAAATTGAAGTTGTTTAATAGTTATTGATTTAATCATTTGGGTATTATTATTTATGCTGAAAATGTTGTTACATTTGTTGATGTAGATTTTAAAAGTACAAGAGGGGGAGGTGTGAATTGTTTCCCTTTTTATTTTTTGATTACTAGTCGACTATTTATCAGTTAGTTGACTTCAAGATTAGTGGAAATAGAACAGATAATGATTACAGAATAAAAGATGCAGAAAATTAAATGACATACAATATTTTTATATTGGTTCGAATTTAATGTGAATCTAAGTCCATTCCCCTTGGGTTTTAAGATGGTTCTCTATTCAAATCTCCTTGATGTTCTGAGTACACTTGCGTTGGTGAACTTCTTATATGCACCAACTTATTTCTTATGCTAAATAAACTCACAATTCTTTTAATACAATGCCTCACCAATATTTTTCTCTCTTTCTTATCTATGATTATTACACAATAATTCAAACTGAAATACAATGATTGCTAAGAGTAGCAAAGAACTTGAGATTGGTTACGCAAAAGTATATCCTCCTTCTTCTTGGTCTTCGACTATAAATATATCTTGAGTGAAGATCTGTTTTGAATCATGATTAATACATATCGTGAGAAATTGGAAACCTAAAGGAATTGATCCTTGGAATGAATTTTGATTGACGATTCTTTCTAAGAATAAGTGTGGAGCTTCACAATGGCTTTTCCTTGAAACATGGTAGGTGTAAATAGCTTTCCTTTTGACGACGTGATTTGATAGATGTGCGGATCTTCAAGCCTGACATTGTCTTTCTTAGAGGGCTTGATTGATAATCTGAGCGGATTTTTATTCTTGATACGTTGTTCCTCTTATACATTATCTTCTACTGATTTGGACCTTCCTTCCTTGAACATTATGGATTGCTTCCTTTTGTAGGTCTTTTATGCATAGCGACAATCTTCTCTTCCTCTCTTTTCACCCTACTTTTTGTCTTGAGTATTGCTTCACCTTAGATATCTAGAATAAGATTAATGTTATTTTTTATCATTGAAATCTAGATATAACAATCTTCCCCTTTTTTATGATGACAAAATAACATATTTAACTTCCATATTATCGCTAGTAGTCGACTCCCCCTCAGCTAGGAAACTCCCCGGGTTGGAATCGTTAGACATATATAGTCGACTCCCCCTCATCTAGTCAACTCCTACTGTAAAGAATTCAGTGTTTCTCTGCATAGTAGTCGACTTACCTGCTTGTTCTTACTTCTCCCCCTTTAGTATCAATCAAAAAGCAAAACAATAGAAGAATGCAGACAGATATTTAAGCAGCAAAAATACAAGGATAGTTAGTTAGACAGGTAATAACAAAAGTAATTGTATTAGGGATTAGAATCAGATGACTGGATTACCAGTCCAAAACAAATAAAAATTGTCTTAAACAACTAATAACCACTTTAGTGGCGCAAAAAATATGTGAGATCGTTTCAGATAGCATCCTTGAGGCAGTCAAAGCTGGCACTTATGGTGACAGAAATTTCATGAATGTTGTCATGAACCTCCCTGAAGGCCTTTACCGCATTCTCTGTTATCCTAAGTAGCTTGATGTGTACCTTGGAAACATCCAAGCCTGTCTTCTTTGAGATATCATGAATATCCCCAACTATTATACGAGTGGAGACGAGCATATCCTTAATGATTATCAATTTTTCATCGATGGCAGTCATCTTTTCTCGGAGATCAAGGTCACACGAGCTTGGCTGAATGGTAATGACTTTGACTTGGAACATGAAGGGACAACATTAGCTTCACTTTCCTATTTCTTCATCCACGAGTCGTCCATGATGACATACCCCATATTGGCAAATGCTCTAGAATTATAGCACTTGGTAACAGTGAGATAAAGATAGTTTGCGAGATATTTTGTGGGATTCAAAAATATGGGTAATAACTATGACATAATGTCACGACCCAAATCCCATAATCGGTCATGACGGCACACAACGATGTTGTTAGAAAGCCAACGTGTGAACTATAACTTGATTAGTCATTTTAATCTTTAAAGTCGGGAATTTCATTAAATACACCAAATTAAATGAAGATCTCATGAAAAAATACATACTTCTTTATCAAAATAACGAGTACAAATAATATATAAAATATAGTAATAATAATATTAAGTACAACTGTGAATATCCACTAGTAGCCCCCAAATCCCTATGTCATAAGTGCATGTGTGTCACGACCCAAATCGATGGGCCGCGACTAGCACCCGGTTCCTTACTCAACCGAGTATTAACATAACGTATTTTTTGTGTCATAATATCATAGGTAAATGAGATGGAAAGATTGTTATGAGATAACTAGAATAAAACATGAGGAAAAACTCGACATAGGACATCCTAACATGATATACCGACTTATACATATGACATACAAACCTATAAGGCTGACATGATCATTTGTATACTCAAAATATAAGCCGACAAGACCATACAAGTATCCATATACATCACATCTATCTACAAGCCTATAAGGGTACATAAATATCATAAAGGTCGGGACAAGGCCCCTCCATACAAATAAATACATGTCCAAATCATACTGATCGAATAGGCAACTCCAGAGCAAATGGAGTGAACCAACACCTTCCGTTGAGCTGATAGTCTACTTGGAGGACTCTCAAAATATCAATCGGGACCTGTGGGCATGAAACGTAGCTTCCACAGGCAAAAGGGACGTCAGTACAAATAAAGTATTGAGTATGTAAGGCATGAAAGCAGTATATAGTTTACATGAAATAAACATGGAAGAAAAGACTCAACCTGTAAGTCTGAATGGCTCTGTGAATCATGAAACATTTATAATGTCATGCATATGCGTGTAGATGTCATATAATGCATAGGTATATACGTCCATAACATCATCAAGCCTCTTAGGGCATCCCATCATATCATCTTGGTCACTGTGGGTTAAATCATCAATGCATACCAGCTGTTCAGGTGGTAACGTGTATATAACGCCATAACCTTTACCCACACCCCATACCCCATATACATATAATATACACGTATATAACGTCATCTGGTCACGGGTCAATGTACATGTATAAATGAATGCAATGCATATTGAAGTAAGTTAATAAAATCTCTTGGAATGTCATAAGATCATTATGCCTTCTATTAATATCATGAAATAAACGTTATCAACTTGTATATTTTCTAAGATCTATGAATAGATGATATAATAACAGGACATATGGGGAATCAAGAACATAGGCAACCCTAGTACTTCTAAGAATAGATTCATCTGTGAAAGTTGCCTGCTTGCTCGTTTTGTTGTATCATATGGATCATGCCAAAAGGAAAGAAGGGATAGCCTTGATATACCTTTGTCGTTTACCTAACCACAGGATGACGATTCAGCCCATTAGTACTTCAATCTATAACAAACAACAAGGTACCACTGTTAAGCTTACGGAAGCAAGAACTCAACACGAATGTGCGACAACACCTCTCCTTATTTTTTTCATTTTCCTTAAATCAAACAACAAGACCAACGTTTCCAAAATGTGATCAAACACACACACACATATCTATATATATATATATATATATATATATATATATATCAATATCTAACCCTATATTCGTTACAATACATTACAAAAACAGTCCACACTATCTCACCCAACAACCAAGTTCTAACTTGCACTTTCCAAGCCTTCTCTCCTTCCAAACACATCAACCACAATAGCAATAGTATTCTTATGTTATTTCTACTGATTTGTAGCCATAAAACATCAATAATTAAACTCCAAAATAGTCCAACAACTACAACACTTCAACATGAAGATCAACCTACTTCACAAGTTTCCTTTAACAAATCAACTAGATATACATAGATGATCTTAAATACATATAAAAGAGTTAAACCTTATCTTGGCAGCAAGAATACTTGTCTAACTAAGCTTACTTCAAGCTCAACCAAGCTCTTTACCCCAAACAACAAAGTAGAGAGAGATAACTAGGTGATCTTGATCTTCCAAGAGAAAAATCACCTTACCAACTTATAGATTTGGTCTTGAACCCTAGGATAACTTTGAGAGAGACGTTGGGATGATGTTTTGGGGCTCCTTCACGTTTTAATAGAGACAGAGAGATTCTAAATTGTTTTTAGTGAAATATCTATGTTTATATGGCCCTACTAATGGGCTTGGGCAGATGGGTTGGGCTGCCCATCTTTATCCTCTTCCTTTCCCTTTTTATTTGGTCCACAAACTCTTAAGTAGGTGATGCACCTACTTGTCACCTACTTAATTAAGTAGGTGATTCATGTTGGTTATTTTTCTATTTTGAGACGTGTCTCATACTCATTAAATAATTTTGACATATGTCGAGTAGCTCAAGCAAGTTGGACAGAAAATGAGTTGGTGAAGCAGGCATATCGGGTAGGCAAGCAGTTCAATTTTATTTGTCCAAAATCTCCTTTCTTGCATTTAAATGCATTAGTCCTCAACCTAGTTGTTTGTATGCTAAATGGAAATACGGATGTAATATAATTAGATCATTTTATATACTTTTAGAGAGAATCTCATTTTCGATCTTACATCAATTGACTTACGACATACTTTCACATACGAAAACATGGGGTGTAACAATATGCAATCTAGGGAATATACAAACCAACTATAACTATTGTCTGAAATAAAATAGAAAGAAACAATAAATAAGATAAGAGGAATACTCCGGGTGCTGCAGATTGAAAAATGGAAGGCAGCTCACAATTAAGCCTCCATGTGATACGTCTATGCGCACGTTTGACCACTGGAAGTACCTATCTCAGTACCTGAACAATCAGTGCAGAAGTATAGTATGAGTACATAAATCAACGAAGCCAGTAAGTATCTAGTCTAACTTCGAAGAAGTAGTGACGATGGGTCAACTTGACACTTACTTGTAACGACCCGACCAGTCGTTTTGAGCTTTAGCATGTCGTTCAAAGGTTTGAGACCTTGAGTAGCTTCACTTCAAGTATTATGACTTGCACTTGTAGTCGAATTTAATTTTTGAGAAGTTCGGAGTTCATTTGGATGAATAATTCTCAATTTGAATGCTTATAGTTGGAATAGTTGACCAAGATTTGACTTTTGAGTAAACAACTTTGGAATCAGGATTTGAAGTGTCACGACCCAATTCCAGGTCAGGTCGTGATGGCGTCCATCATCCTCTGCTAGACAAGCCAACCGTGAACAACCTAGTGATTTCTATTTTTATTTAAGAATTTCCATCCATAAATTTTACTTAAATTTAAGAATTTAGTACTTAATGAAATTACAAGGCAACCAATGCAAGAGCCACTAGAGGGAAATCATGAATATAACTTTACAACCCAAAACATAATAGTCTACTAATGTGTGTGTCGGGATCTAGTGTCACATGTACGAGGGCAACTAGTAAAATCTACAAAAATATAACTATCCTACTATTTGAGATAGTATAGACAGATACAACAAAAGAGAAACTCCGACGATGCTATTGGACGGCTCGGAAAAGGGGTAGCTCACCGTGAAGTCTCGAACCGATATCAAGAATGCGCGTTGGGTAGGTAACTAGATTCACCAGCCTCAGATCCTGTACAATTAAGTACAAAAGCGTATTATGAGTATATAAACAATATGTACCTAGTAAGTATCCAGTCTAACCTCGAAGAAGTAGCGATGAGGAGTCGACTTAACACTTACTAGGGCCAACTATAATATAAATAAAGTGTTATGCCAAGCATGAATATCAAAAAAATACCGACAGTAAATATCAGGAAGTGACAAGTTTTTCTTTCATAAATATAATGTAAATTTCATTCATATCATTTAACAAATTACATTCAAGACACTAAGCAATACAGATCACAGAAAGTTACCAAATAAATAGCATGCACAAGTTATGCCATGGTCGTACAGTCCGATCAAACATAATAATAAAATGTGCACTGCCGGAGGGTCGAACGATGCGAACGTTAGATGCTTCTATTCACCCCGCTCTCGAATCATTCACGCGACGCGGTCAAATATAAATTTTATCATTTAAATCAAATTCATTCTTAAATTCTTTTCTTTAAAAGAAAAAGGCAATTCAACTTGAAGCTTTAAATCCTTAGAAGTCTCAAAAATTAATTCCATTTAATACAAATAACAAGTATCATCAAATAAGGGTATTCACAAAGCATGGTGTCAACCTAAACTACCCGACATAATAGGAATAGTAGCTATGGACGGACTCTCATCACTTCGTGCATACGTAGCCCCCACAAATACTCATATTTTTAATTAAAATCACCTATGGGGTGTGTGCGGTGAAAACCCGGAAACCAATTTCCCCATGACATAATGCTTTGGAGAGCGAACCCGGAAACACGGGATCTCGGGTCGGTCGCTTTCCTCAAAACCTGTCAATGCCCTGCCAAGAATAAACATTGGCTGAGACCCCGACGAGCGCTGGAATTCCCCGAGGAATGCACCGGGGGTCGATCAAATCTATCCACGCGGCTTGACGCTAGCCCTCTTACGACGTAAAACTAATGGGCTGTCATATCTCATTCTTTTTTGTCATGTTAAGTATTTTTGTACTAAGTTTGGGCGCCCTCTTTCTATAAAAAGGGGGTCACCAACACCTTGTAAGGAAGAGCTCCAACTATCCTATTCAAGTGCAATAGTATCTTCTCTCCCTCTCTTCTCTAAAAATTGCTTATTCTCCTTGGCTCAAAGTTATTCGTCTCCAACCATTCATCTTATCACTTGGTATTGGCCCAAGGCCGCCCCCGTATTCGTTGCCTCTTAACTTATTCTTCATTCTATAACCTGATATTAGCCGAAAAGAGCACTATCTAATTGCATCTTTAACTATTATCCCATCCCCGACTGTCCTCGATAGTCCGAGATCGATATCAACATCAACCCCGAGGTCCCATCGACCATCTCCGAGCTCCGGCAATAGGCCATTTTGGTTTGATTACTGCCTTGCCTTAACTCGCATTTTATCTTTATACTTCCCGCTATTGGCATTGACTACTTTAACAACTGGCTCGGGAATAGATCACGTATTTAGAGTCTTATTTATAAATTTAATTGTTGTTAGCATTTTCATAGTAAATAGTTTGGCGCCCCCCGTAGGGCTAAAAATACTAGTGATTATTTTCTTGATGTTTTCATCACACAAATGCGCATTATCTTTCACACTTTTTCTTGTCCAAAATCCTTTGATTTCAGGCCAAAATGTCCGACTCAGTAAACATAGTTGAGAACGACAACCTGTCGCGCCCCCTTTTTTCTCGCGAAATCGTGTTTATGACATTTGGGAGGACAACTGGTTCTCTTTTTGGGAATTGGGTTTGAATTGAAGAGTCTCCACCTAATGATTAAAGTGTATTAGGACACTAAGAAGGGTTTGATTTAGAAAACCAGAGTTTGGGTGAGGGCTAGAAATTATCCCGAGGGGAAGGTGTTAGGCACCCCTCAGGATCCACTAGTGTGGTTCCCGGCCATGCTACAATTGTGACTTTAAGTAAAAGTAACAAGTAAGTAAATAAAGGTTTCAAATATGAGGGATTATCACATTATGGATGCAAATAAATTAGAGTTTGAAGAAACAAAGAAAGCTGAAATTTTGAGAAAATAGTTTAAAATTCTGAAAGTAATAAAAAAGTAAAGGGAAAGGGGTCCTAGGTTTACAAATAATATGGATCACATCAATGCAATACCCGATAATCACTCCTCATAAGAGGGGCTATACGTGGTATTAGCGCACCGATCATCATATCCATATCTACCATTTGCCACCCCGTTAAGGTGTTAAAGCACGGAATGATTTCGTTAATTATTACATGCTATTACCCACCCCGATCCTATCAGTCCCGGAGGAATCTGGGACTACTAGTCCTAAAGGGAAGGGAGATTTGGGCTTTTGGGTTTAAAATGACAAAATCTAAGGCGACAATCAAAAACACGTAGAGCAGTTATGGGGAAACATATAACAGTTAAAGGCTCAAACAGGCCTCCTCAACTTAAATACAGATTGTTTAGCATGTCTTGCACATACTGATTATGGTCTAATTAAACTTAAAAGGGTGAGGCAGACTGATTTATTACATACTTCAAATAAGAAATCCGAATCAGACCTACCTGCTGGTTGTAATTAACGAAGTCTGATTCAGCTAACTAATTTACCTTATGACTTGCTTAGGTGAAACCTATAGGCATGATATCTATTAATGCAGAAGTATACTAGTTCTAGAGAAGAGGACTTATTAGTTACAAAAAACATAAGTTCTGAAATGTTAAGCAACGCTACTACTGATTTTTAGACTTATAAGTGAGAAAGACAATTCAGACTTGGTTGATTACTCATATGGACATGCTTTCTAGGTGTTATTGATTTGAAAACGTTTATAGAAATGCAGAAGTCCTATAAGCATGATATCTATAATGATGATTGTTATTTAAACCTATAAACATGTTTGCCTAGTGATAGATGCATATGCAAAATTCAAGAAGTCCTATAGACAGGTTGTCTATATGATATGCAGCGTTATGAAATGTAGAACCTATAGACATGTTTTCTAGATAATACAGAAATGCAGAAACTTATAGACATGGTTTCTATATGAAAATGCAGGACCTGTAAACATGATTTCTATATGAAAATGCAGAACCTATAAACAGGATTTCTATATGAAAATGCAGAACCTATAAACAGGATTTCCATATGAAAATGCAGAAGTGAATGCAAGACATGATTGCAGAAGTATAATAAATACATATGAACATGATATCTACCCCTTTTGCATGCATGATTTACCCTCCCCTTTTCATTAAAACCAAAATCCCCATAAGTTATTACAAATTATGAATATAAAATACATCAGAAACTTAAAACTCCAACCAAAGAGAGCCTGATTCAGACTTCTGTCTGAAGCATGAAGTAAACCAATTCCGAAGATCAAATTTCCAAAGCCTTTCTCTTACTTGGGATGTGTCAGAGTTCCATAAGAGTCTCAAGTGGACTTCGGGCAGTGCTTACACCCAAATATATTGCAGAATTGAGAACATAGTGCAGTGTGGAAGGGTCAGCCCTCAAGTGTCCAAGTTTAGAGGAAACTCAAGGTCCCAAGGCAAGGCTTACAGGAGGGGGGCAGAACCTAGAAGCTAGGAGAGAGTGCAAGTGCAGAGTTTGAAAAAAGGGAAAGGGGAAGTGGTAAAGAAACAGGGACATGCTAGTGGGCATACCTAGCAATGGGAAGTGCTGGCACACCCCACAAGCCTGTTAGAACACATTGTTTTGGGAGTCAGGATCCTCTAAGGGATCAAGTCCAGACATGAACAATAACTTGCATATTGTCATGTCATGAACTACAACTCAAATCACATAGAGGGGAATAGGGGTACAGGGATTCATAGCAGAAACAAGTAAAAGAAACTAACATGCTAATTAAACATCCAACTCTATATAGACAAAAAAGTAGACATGGATGTAAAGGCTATAAGTGAACACATTAGGATGATGCTGAAGCTAAAACTAGAACATACCAGTCTCAAAGAAACAAGTGAAAGAAAGCAGTAGTCTTGCAAAACCAAAGTGCAAACAGGCAGTCAGAATGCTATGATCTTAGAAAAGAATCGTGACATTGTAAGGGTGAAGTATGAAGTGTAAAAGTGTTCAATTGAAGGTGTCTTGAAGTGCAGAAGGGTCGTTCCCTTTAATAGTGCATAAAGCATGTAGAAATAGGTAAGAAAAATAATTTGGAAATCAATTACACAAGGTTTCCCTTTAATTAAGGGATTCTGATTTCAAATGGGTAAAATAATTAAGGAAATGGGTCAATCAAACAATTTTTCAGAGTAGTAAAAGAGGGGTAAATACATAGAGGTTTATTTAAGGACAAAGTCTTGATAGTACTTGGTTTGTGCAAATAAGGAAAGGAAATCAGTTAACAGCTAGTAAATCAGAAATTGAGGATTTCGTATGAATGAACCAGTTCAGAAAAATGGGAAGGATTTCGACTTAAGGAAAATCAGTACCAATCAATTAAACTTATTAAAAGGAATTCTGAATCAATCACAAGTTGAAAAACCATTCTGAAGAAAGATTCCTCATATATAAAAGCACACAGACACGTTAAACATGAAGAAATATGTCATGCTATTCAATAGAAGAGTCTAGTGTAGGAGAATCAGAATGGTGTGTAAACAAAAGAAGTTCACACTTAGCTCCTAGACCCAGAAATAAGTCTAAAAGAGTTAAGGGTCCTCAAACAGAACCCTAGTTTGATTATATGACCAAACTCAGAGGAAACCCCCAAATCCTAGGGTTTTCGACTCGAGTCAAATACAGAGATGAGGAGACAGTAGGCTTAAAGATTTCTTTTCAGAATCTCATGAGAAGATAAGCAAATACAAATAACATTCAAAGCAAACAGAGCGTAAGAGCATAATGAGAGAATAGTCACGACAGTAAAAGAAACGTGTTTAAGAAAACCTTTTGGAAGGGACTTAAACAGAGTTCAGTAGAAGGCAAACAAAACTTAAGAACTCAATAGGAAATACATACAGTAGAAGAACACAAAAATACCGGAAAAGCATAGCAAAAGATCATATAGGAAAATAGAGCAAGATAAACATGCGAGCATGATACAAAACACAGTAGAAAAACAAAGCATAGAAGAACATGCATGATAAAGGAAAACATAAGAACACAGTAGAAAAGAAAACATAGGAACATAGTATAGACAAATACACACAAAGAAAAGAAGAAGAAAAGTCAGAGAAACATTTTAAGCTTTTCAGAAAAACCCTAAATCGGAAAGAAGTAATTTTTGAAAGAAAAATTAGGGAAAATGTTTAAAAATTCAAGTAGAGCACAGATATAAAACAGATTTAAGAAACCAATCAGAGAAAACCTCAAATATCTAGGGTTTCAAAGGAACCCTAAAGCGAGAAAGGCTTGGAAAAGGTCTGATCTGAGTCGGATAAGTCAGAAATAGGCTCATAATACTTGGATATGCCGGAGCAAGGCCGGAGAGGCCATAGAACCTTGAATCGGAGAGGATCTGGACAGACACCATTGAGGTCAGACCTCGAAACTTCGAACACCAAGTGTTTAAGAGCAGAGGGAAATGAGTTTAAGACATCCATGGTCTGAGAGGCCATGGATTCCGGTGAATTGAAGGTAGAAGACAGTAGGAGATGATTAGGGTTTCAAGAACCTTCGAGAGAGTTTGAGAGAGGGGGTATTCAGAGGCGGCTGATAGAATGAAATGAGTTAGGGTTAGGGGTGTGGATGGATTAAAAAAGGAAAGGGGAAATCGTGGTCGTTGATCAGATTGATCAACGGCCTGGATTAAAAGGGGTTTGGGTCGGGTAGTTTTAAATGGGTTAAGGGTTGGGTTAAATGGAATTGTGCTGATATGAAATTGGATCAATTAGGGGGATCAATTTGGCTATAATTGAAACAAAAATGGGCCAGATTTTAAATAGCCACTTTTCCTTTTTATTTTATAAAAATAGTAAAAATGACTTCTGAAAATAAATTAAAAGAACTGAGTCAATTAATAATATATAAATATTAATTTAAAAATATCGGAATCAATTTCATAATTATAAAATGCTATTAATTCTTAAAATAGCCTAAAATTGAAATTATATGCAATTTAGCTTTTAAAATACCAAATAAATTTGAAATAAAATGTGTAAAAATTACCCTAGTTATATTTGGATAAAAATATGGGAATAGAATAAGTTATTCACAAAAATGATAATTTTGGGAATAATTATTGGTTTTTATACTGCTAAAATGGGCAATAAATTGATTTACAAATCCTAAAACATTAGAAAAAATACTAAGATACTTGAGCATACTTATATAAGTTATTTTGAAAGTATTTGCATGTAAAAATACATAGGGAAAATTGGGTATCAACAGTTTCCCCTCTTTACCCGAGAAGGATGAAAGAGTTGTTGGATAAAGATATGATGGTCAATTTGACCGAACGAAATGGTTTGAAGAATCTGACCGTGGTGTGGTTCCTGAGCTGCCTACATATCCCTGGTCTTACAAGAATCAGGCCATATGTAGTTCAGGATCCGTCGGCAGAATATGCCGATGGAGATTTTTCAAGAACGGATGAGATATTTGGGATGGATGGTTAAAGTCTAGCGGAGATGCGGGAACTGGAGCGGAATCGCTCCTGCTGAGACGGCCGTTGCTAGCCGATTTACCTGCAAATAAGCAACACAAGTGTATATTGTGCGAAAATTTAAACATGATGTAATTTCACGTCGGACCATGAATGTTGTCTTCGGACGGTTAGGATGACATCCTCAAACCATGACGTCATGGGCCATGAAGCGTATAATAAGGATTCGTAGGCCATGAAATGATGTTCTCAGGCTATGAGAATGATACCTCCGAACCATGATGCCTTTGAATAATGATATGCAAAAGATAAAAAGGGGTCATCGGGCCATGAAATGGCGTTCTCGGGCTTTGAAAATGGTGCCTCTGAACAATGACGCCTTTGGACAATTTGGCGATCTTTCAGCCCATGAGATGCAATAGGTGGCGATCTTTCAGCCCATGAAATGCAATAAGCAACGATCTTTCAGCCAATGAAATGCAATGAGTGGCGATCTTTCAGCTGATGCAAGATGAAGTGGCGATCTTTCAGCTGATGCAAGGTGTAAATGAAGTGGCGATCTTTTAGCCGATGCAAGGTGTAAATGAAGTGGCGATCTTTCAGCCAATGAAATGCAATAAGTGGTGATCTTTCAGCCAATGAAATGCAATAAGTGAGGATCTTTCAGCCGATGCAAGATGAAGTGGCAATCTTTCAGCCAATGCAAGGTGTAAATGAAGTGGCGATCTTTCAGCTGACGCAAGGTGTAAATGAAGTGGTGATCTTTCAGCCATGCAGATGGAGGTAGAACTTAACGTCAGAAGGCAGAATGGTAGCCTTATGCAATGCAGAGAATGCAGATAGAGGTAGAGCTTAACCTCAGAAGGCATAATGGTAGCTTTATGCAATGCAGAGAATGCAGATGGAGACAGAGCTTAGTCTCAGAAGGCAAAATGGTAGCCTTATGCAATGCAGAGAATGCAGATGGAGGCAGAGCTTAGTCTCAGAAGGCAGAATGGTAACCTTATGCAATGTAGAGAATGCAGATGGAGGTAGAGCTTAACCTCGGAAGGGAGAATGGTAGCCTTATGCAATGTAGAGAATGCAGATGGAGGTAGAGCTTAACCTCGGAAGGGAAAATGGTAGCCTTATGCAATGCAGAGAATGCATATGGAGACACAACTTAACCTCAGAAGGCAGAATTGTAGCCTTATGCAATGCAGAGAATGCAGATAGAGACAGAGCTTAGTGTCAGAAGGCAGAATGGTAGCCTTATGCAATGCAGAGAATGCAGATGGAGATAGAGCTTAGTCTTGGAAGGCAGAATAGTAGCCTTATGCAGGAAGTAAAATGGCAAATAGCAAATGGCAATAGAGTTTTCTTAGCTAATAGCAGATTGCGGTATCATGATTGCTGGGGATATTGTGTCTGCTGGGGACACTATTGTGCGGATAGCAGCTATGAGTAAGTGTAATGGTTCTTTGAGTTGTATACCTGAACTTTGTGAGTGAGAATATAGTACATTTGATGATTTTGCAACTCAAGTGTCTGCATCCAAATAAAAATCGTGAGTTTGTAAAAAAGGGGGGAAGGTTAGTCTGTATCCCCGCTGGCTTTGCTTGACCTGCTCGTCTTTGATACGGTGATACCGTATATACCACTGGGGTAGCGTTGCTAAACAAGGTAGTTTTAGTAATAAACATTGCATGATTTAGTAAAAGCGTAACATAAGTACATAATTAAGAATAGTTTTCTTTAGATAAACCGACGACTGCAACGTGGTTCAAGACATTGCAACTTTTCTTGCTCCAGAATTTTGAGGTTCCTCCTCAAAATTCTGCCCCAGTTTACTGGGTTGCTGCTCCTGATGGTTGTTAATGATAAATGGCTGGAATCGGCTTCGGAATTTTGAGGGTCCTTCTAAAAATTCTTCCCCAGTTTCCAATAGCGGGGGAAATGAAAATTTTATTGCATTGTGACCGAACCCATAGGGCTTCCTACGTATCCCCTCTTAAACGGGAATTAGGTAAGGCGTAGTTCAATTTACACCATAAAGGAAAGCATAGAGATTACACATAGTAACGCTTGACTGCGTCTGAATTGATCGGCTTTGGCCAAACTTCTCCGTCCATTTCTGCACGTATGAGGGATCCTCCTGTTAGAACCCGATGAACCATGCACGGACCCTGCCAGTTGAGAGAGAATTTCCCTTTGGCTTCATCTTGATGTGGAAAGATTTTCTTTAGCACCAGCTGCCCCGGCGTGAATTGTCGCAGCTTGACTCTTTTGTTGAAGGCTCTGGACATTCTGATCTTATAAAGCTGAACGTGGCAAACTGCATTCATTCTCTTTCCTTCTATAAGAGCTATCTGTTCGTAATGACTCTTCGCTCATTCTGCATTATCAAGTTCTGCTCCTGTATGATCCTCAAGGAAGGAATTTCTACCTCGACAGGAATGACCGCCTTTGTACCATAAACCAGCATATAGGGAGTCGCCCCGGTTGATGTGCGGACTGTGGTGCGATACCCCAATAAAGAAAATGATAACTTCTTGTGCCACTGCTTATGCTTCTCTATCATTTTCCTTAGTATCTTCTTGATATTCTAATTGGCGGCCTCTACGGCTCCGTTCATCTGAGGTCTGTAGGCTGTATAACTCTTGTGTTTGATATTGAAGGTTTCACACATGGCTTTCATCAAGTCACTGTTGAGATTGGAACCATTATCAGTAATGATTGATTCTGGAATTCCGAACCGACAAACGATACAATCACGGACAAAGTCTGCCACAACTTTCTTAGTCACTGCCTTGTATGATGCTGCTTCAACCCATTTGATGAAATAGTCAACTGCCACTAGGATGAACCTGTGCCCATTTGATGCGGTAGATTCGATTGGTCCGATAACATCCATTCGCCAAGCGGAGAACGGCCATGGTGAGCTTGTTGTATTAAGCTCGTTTGGATGCACCTTTATCATATTTGCATGTATCTGACAGCGGTGGCACTTCCGGACATACTGGATGCAGTCCATTTCCATAGTCATCCAAAAATAACCAGCTCGGAGTATCTTCTTGGCTAAGACAAAGCCATTCATATGTGGCGCGCAGGTCCCAGCATGGATTTCTTCTAGTAATTTAGATGCTTCCTTTGCGTCGACACACCTTAGTAATCCCAGATCCGGATTCCTCCTACACAGGATTCCTCCGCTGTGGAAGAAATTGTTGGATAATCTTCAAAGTGTACGCTTTTTAATAGGGTTTGCAAGCTCTGGTTGTTCTCCTTTCGCCAAGTATTCCTTGATATCATGAAACCAAAGTTTTCCATACGCTTCTTGTTCGACATGAGCACAGTAAGCTGGCCGATCGTAGATCTTTACTAGAATAGGGTCAATGAAATTCTTATCTGGATGTTGTATCATGGATGATAGGGTAGACAATGCATCGGCAAATTCATCCTGGACCTTGGGGACATGCTGGAACTCTGTCTTTGTGAACCTCTTTCTCAACTCTTGTACATGACGCACATAAGGGAGTATCTTGGAGTTCTTGGTTGCCCATTCTTCTCGGACCTGATGTATAAGCAAGTCTGAATCCCTGATCACTAGCAACTCTTGGACGTTCATGTCAATGACCATCTTGAGTCCCAAGATGCAGGTCTCGTACTCAACCATGTTGTTGGTGCAAGGGAATTTGAGTTTGGCAGATACCGGATAATGTTGACCGGTTTTTGACACTAGGACTACTCCTATGCCAACTCCATTAAAATTTGCTACTCCATCAAAAAACATTCTCCAACCATCATAGGATTCTACAATGTCTTCTCCTATGAATGACACCTCTTCGTCTGGAAAATACTTCTTTAAGGGTTCGTAGTCTCCGTCCACGGGATTCTCGGCAAGATGATCAGCCAAATACTGTCCCTTGATTGCTTTCTCAGTTACGTAGACAATGTTGAATTCACTCAGCAGGATTTGCCACTTGGCTAGCTTGTTAGTGGGCATGGGCTTCTGAAAGATGTACTTCAACGGATCCATCCTTGATATGAGATACGTAGTATAGCCACATAAATAGTGCCTTAACTTCTGAGCTACCCAAGTCAGAGCACAACAGGTGCGTTCTAACAGAGAATACCGGGCCACGTACAGGGTGAACTTCTTGCTAAGATAGTAGATGGCCTGCTCCTTCCTCCCCGTTTCATCATGTTGCCCAAGAACACAATCGAATGCTCCATCTAGCACTACAAGGTAGAGTAATAGGGGTCTACCTGGTTCGGGGGGGGGGGCAAAATTGGCAGTGTTGATAGGTACTCCTTGAAACTGTCGAAGGCCCTTTGGCAGTCGTCAGTCCATTTGGTAGCGGCGTCCTTCTTCAACATCTTAAAGATTGGCTCACAGATGACAGTAGATTAAGCTATGAATCGGCTGATGTAGTTGAGTCTCCCCAGGAAGCTCATCACATCTTTCTTGTTCTTTGGCGGCGACAATTCTTGAATGGCTTTAACCTTTGATAGATCTAGTTCTATTCCTCGGCGACTTACAATGAACCCAGGTAGTTTTCCGGCAGGAACCCCAAATGCACATTTCGCGGGATTCAATTTCAGGTTGTACCTTCTTTGTCTGTTGAAGAACTTCCTCAAATCTTCCATGTGATCAGCGGCTTTCTTGGACTTTATGATGACATCATCTATATACACCTCAATCTCCTTATGTATCATATCATGGAAAATAGTAGTCATGGCCCTCATGTAGGTGGCCCCTGCATTCTTTAACCCGAATAGCATCATCTTGTAGCAGTACATCCCTCATGGAATAATGAAAGCCGTTTTCTCAGCATCTTCTTCGTCCATCCAGATCTGATGATATCCAGCGAAACAATCTACAAATGATTGCAACTCATGCTTGGCGCAATTGTCGATCAGGATGTGTATGTTCGGCAAGGGGAAGTCGTCCTTTGGACTGGCCCGATTGAGATCCCGGTAGTCGACACAGACTCTGACCTTGCCATCCTTCTTCGGCACCGGCACAATATTGGCTAACCATGTCGGATATTCTACTACCCTGAGAACCTTAGCTTTGACCTACTTAGTGACTTATTCTTTGATCTTCAGACTCATATCAGGCTTGAACTTTTTGAGCTTCTGCTTTACCGATGGACATGTTGGATCGGTTGGCAGTTTGTGAGCCACAATGGATGTACTCAGACCAGTCATGTCATCATACGAACAAGCGAATATGTCTTCATATTCCCGTAGAAATTCATTGTATTCCTTCTTTTCTAATGGTGATAAGTGGATGTTGATTCGTGTTTCTTTGATGTTTTCTGCATCTCCCAGGTTGACAGCTTCTGTTTCGTCCAGGTTGGACTTAGGCCTGTTCTCAAAATTTTCAACCTCTTTAACAATCTCTTCTGGTATGTCATCTTCCTCTGAATCTGTGTCTGTTTGTTACGTTGTCTCGTTGCATGTCACAATCATTGGTTCATCAAGATAAGTAATAGTAATGTTGTATGAGTAAAGTAATGAGAGAAAAATAATAAGAGTAAGATTTATAGGGAAAATGGAAATGTTTTGCTAAATTCCATAACTGTTTTTGAATATTGAAGATCTTATTGCGAAAATTCAAAAACGCGAAAGGAAAACCAACTTGAAAAAATGAAAGATAGTACATGATGCATTGTTCAGCCTTGCTACCTCGAGGCTTTCCGGGCTCTGGTGGTTCTGATGGTCCAATTATTAAGGTATGCTCCTTGGCTTACAGCATGTATGGAAGGGCCTTCCTCCCCCCCTCCTTGTAAATGACACAACAATCCATGTTATCATCTTCCACAAATAAATTCCTCATTGCTGCCAGTGCTTCCTCTTCTTCCGACCCATATATAATATCGGCTAGCTGTAAAGTCTGTTCTAAATGGGGTATCGCCTGCTCCAGTGGGTAGTAAGGGTCGCGCCATGGTGGCGACCAATTGTTGAACTCTTCCTAAGTGTACTCATATCCCATATCGAAAGTGGTGTCATGCTTCTTCAGCTTGATAGGTTTGGCGATTCCTTGGAGGTTCTTGCCAAGTCCCTTGCCAGGTTCATATCCACTCCAATTCAATATGCTTTCGATTTTTTTGTCCCACTATTTGTCCTTATCAATGGCGTTGACTCGCTCGATGTGGTGATAGGTCTTTTTGCCTATCTTTCTTCTACCTCTGATCGCTGGGATGGTTTGGCGACTGTATATGGGATTGCTACCGTCGCCGTGAATGATCACCTCTTGGTGATTCCACTCAAACTTCACTTCCTGATGTAGGGTTGATGCTACAGCCCCAGCGGCATGAATCCAAGGCCGTCCCAATAACAAATTGTAAGATGTCGGCACGTCTATCACTTGGAAATCAACATCGAACCAAGTAGGCCCCATTTGCAAACACAGGCTAATTTCCCCAATAGTGGACCTTTAGGAACTGTCGAAAGCTTTGACATTGATGGCCCCGTCCTTGATCTCATGTAGCCCATTTCCCAATGTCCTGAGTGTTACCAACGGACAAATATTGAGGCTGGACCCACCGTCAATCAGGACCCTAGTGATAAAATAATCTTAGCATTGTACGCTGATGTGCAATGCTTTGTTGTGACTCAATCCTTTTGGTGGCAGCTCATCTTCATGAAAAGCGATCTTGTGACTTTCCAATACCTACCTTACCATGTTTGCCATTTCTCCTCCGATGATGTTGCTTGGTACATATGCCTCACTCAGCACCTTCAACAAGGCATTCTTATGTGCATCAGAACTTTGCAGCAAAGCTAGGATAGAAATCTGTGCCGATGTTTTGTTCAGCTGATCAATGACTGGGTATTACTTGGCTTGTATCTTTCTCCAGAGATCATCGGGCCCGGTTTCAATGATGGTTGGGCATCCAGAGGCTTGCTTGCTTGATTCAGCCAAATGTTTCGGGGTGTATACTCTGCCGGTTCTTGTCATTCCTTGTGCCGCGACTGTTTCTCCGGATTTGGCTTTCCCTTTCCTTTTTGCCTCGACTGTGTAGTCCGAAGGGACGGCCTTTGTATGCAATGGCATTACAGCCGTCATTGCTACTGGAATGGGCGCCTTTACCCCAAACAGAGCATGTATTTTGGATAGTAAATTTGTAACTTCAAACGGTGTGGGTGTGTTTGCTGGAGACCCAAACTTGACCTCAATTGGTGTTGGCGTCTTTGTGGGGGAAGGCGCTTCAAACACAAGTGGTATGGATATATTCACCTCAGTTTCCCCAGAAGGCTGGATCTGGACTATAATCGGATTAAGGGTGATTGTCGGTTTCTTTGGATCGTCACCTTCCACGATCAAACCGATCGATCCCTTGGGGTCCCAATCATCTTCTATCTCATTCATGTGAATGCCTCCACCCTTGTGGTCGGGCAGAGGGTTGTTGCGGACATTTGGAGCAGGCTCCTTTGCCACAAAATCTTGTTATCAATTAGTGCCTGGATCTTATCTTTCAGAGAACGGCATTCATCAATGGTATGTCCTTTCATGCCGGAATGGTATGCACAGGATTTATTTGGATTGACCCATTGGGAAGGGTTTTCAGGGGTTATAGCAGGGATAGGGGTGACATAACCAGCAACTTTGAGCCTTTCATACAGCTGGTCAATTGGTTCAGCAATGGCTGTATATTGCTTGGGGGGTCTACGATCGAAATTTGGTCGAGGTCTAGGAAAGTTTTGACGTGTGGGAGGTGATTGGTAGTGGGATGGCTGAGCATTGTAGGCTTGGTAGACATATGCGGATTGGGAATATGTGGGTGAAGTTGGTTGATATGTAGGGGATAATTGTTAAGTAGGTGGTGGAGTTTGGTAAGAGGGTGAGGGTGTTTGGTAATTCGGGGTAGGCTGATATGTGAGTGGAGGTATTGGATAGGCTTGGTATTTGATATGGGATTTGGCTCTTTGTGCAACCATTGCAGCACCCACGTCCCTTTTCTTGGACGTACCACCAGAATGTAAAGCCTTATTGGTAGCTTACAAGGCTTCAAAATTTGTGACCATACCACTTTTGATGCCTTCCTCGATCCTCTCACCTAGCTTGATGATGTCGGAAAATTTCTGGCTTTCAATCAGCATCAACCTTTCATAGTACTGTGGGTCTTGAGCTCGGACAAAAAACCTGTTCATTTGTTCTTCTTCTAAAGCCGGTCTGACCTTAGCAGCTTCTGATCTCCAGCGAGTAGCATACTCGTGGAATGTCTCCACGGGTTTCTTCTTTAGGTTCTGGATGTAGAACACATCTGGCACATTTTCTGTGTTGAGCCAGAACCTGTCCATGAAATCGGACGCCATGCTTACCCAGTTCGACCACTTCTTCGGATCTTGGCTAATGTACCAAGATAGAGCATCTCCCTTCAGACTCCTCTTGAAAAGTTTCATGCGGATCCTTTCGTCCTTTCCTACTCCGACCAGCTTGTCGCAGTATGTTCTCAAATGAACTCTCGGATCTCCTTTACCATTGAAAATCTCTTACTTTGGAGGTTTGTACCCCTCGGTAGTTCAACATCGGGCTATATGCAGAGATCTTCATAGTTTAGCCCCTCAATTCCTTTGCTTCCTTCGACGCTCTGAATTCGGCTAGTCAACTTCTTAAGCTCTTCAGCCAGACTCCTGATGAGTGAGTCTTTATCATCAGACTCGGGTGTGCTTGAAATGGGTTGGGTAGAGTGTGGCATGGTTTCCACGTAGATGGGGGTGTTATGAGTGTGGAAATGGTCATTTGTGGAGTTCACCAATTCTGGGATGAGCAGTGGAGTATTGTTGGAAGTATGACAGGTGTTGCAGTGGTAGTGAGGAGCGGGATGGTTTATTGGTTTTGGGATGTTTTGTGGAGGTGTGGGGTTCTGAGCGTTTGCAAAATTGACATTTGAGGTGGTGAAGGAAAATGATAAGCTCGCCAAGTTCCGGACCTGATCAAGTTCCTCCTGAAATTTCAACAGTTTTTGCTCGAATTGGGACGCACTTTCTTTGGAGACTTGAGTACCATAAGTGACCTTTACCCGTTCAGTTGAGTTGTTCAGATCCTCCATCTTTTCTTTGTTCTTATTTTTTACAGGACTTGGAGGAGGAGTGGGTGGAGGGTCCTTTGATCTCGTTGAATAAGATGATGTTTCTAGAGTGCACGAACTAACCTTTAGGGAGGGGAATAAATAAACAAAAAGGTAACAAGTCAGTGAGGATTATAAGAAAAAATGTTGCGATATTTAAACACATAATGCAAGAATGTCAATTGCGTCCTATTTGGGAACCTCTTTGTGCCCGAGGTAGGCCTAGCAACAAGTTGATTTGGAGAACTTATAATGCTAAATGCCTCATTTTATTGATAAAAAGTAGACAAGTCCCAAAACAACACTAAATAACAAGGAATAAAATGTCGCTAGTGGCCATTGGCCATATTACATTTCATAAAAGAAACTCCTATCTATTTGGTCCCAGAAGGACCTTCCCCAGACTCGGCATCTTTGGCTCCATCAAACAGTTTTACTAGCTCGTGAAGTCCCAATAGCAGGTAGGCTCTGGCCAGGTGTCCACCCTCATTTCCTTCAGCATTTTGGCAGTCCTCGATCCTCTTGAAAAACTTCCTTTCCAGCTCCACTAAAGCTCGTTCCAGGTATCCTAATTGCTTGTTGGCACTGATAGCCATGTCTTTCCACTCCTCAATCAGTTTTTGGTGGGCTTCTTGAATCTCACAGTGCTCGTTTTCACATTCTTGAATCCTCTTGCGCAGTTGGTTGTATTTGACTTGTGCTTCAGCCCTTTCATCGATGATTCTGTGACCTCGAACAAACCCGGGTTGGCCCAGACCATTGTGATTATCCTCCGACCACCCTGAATAGTATAGGGTGCAGCCGGCATGGTATCTGTCTGGTTCGATAGTATTTCTTCCCATGATGATCTTGCAATGCCACATATGCTGAGCTTGCACTTATAAGGACTGTCATCAACTTGGAAGTCAGTCCGGAAGTGACTCATCTTGTCGACCATTGGTATAACCTGCTTCCTACCAGCCTGTCTTATAACCTGGAGATGGACGTAAGGGTAGGTTCCTCTCAAACCGATCAGTATCAGAAATGGTGCATCCCTGGATCGGGTGATGAACTCTTCAGTAGGGAACCACTCGAACATCCATTGTATTTGATCCTCAGTTAGATTTTCAAATAGCTCCACCCATCCCTTGGCATCTTCTGGCTGAGCAAACATGTTGGGCATTTTGTTCATTCACCTTGGTTGATGAAAGGCTATATAATCGTCCCAGTCTCTACGCTGAATCTCTTGCCGATACTCGCCCCTTTGGAGATGCTCCATGAGTCAGAGTTAGAATAGCAAGTTGTAGCCCTCGAAGTGTGGGGATCCTTGTTGACACTTTTACAAGGCTCAGTATATCTCTGCGATGATCATGGGCACTATGCTAAATGGTTGTCCCCCAATTCCCTCCATCAAAGTTTTGGTGACCATGACTAGCCTGGTGTGGATCATTGCTTTCTTCATTGGAAACACTATCATCCCCAAAAAACAGAACATGAAAACAAAGACCCTTCGGTGAATATGCCCCAACGATGTAAGGGCAAACTCATCCGGATAAGTACGGTAGGATTTGCTGTGATCGTACCTTTCGTATAAATAATCAA
Source organism: Nicotiana sylvestris (assembly GCF_000393655.2). Classification (NCBI taxonomy): domain Eukaryota; kingdom Viridiplantae; phylum Streptophyta; class Magnoliopsida; order Solanales; family Solanaceae; genus Nicotiana; species Nicotiana sylvestris. Next base: position 87,606,941 of record NC_091064.1, on the reverse strand, counting down.
AGGGAATGTAAGAATCCTTCAAACATGTCAAGTCTGAATGCTTCTTTAGGCCCATCATTTTGAGGAAACCTCTACCCGTGCGATTTTCTGGCATTACCAAACCCGAAGTCTCCCATGGTATCTCAATCTCCCCGAAGCGAAACACAGACCTATCACAGCCTCAAAACAGAGTAGCAGCTTCTATGATTTTGTTATTGGGTTGGACCTCCAGGAGAGAAGGAAAATTTCCTAGGTATTTCCGGACAAGAGTCTGATCACTGGAGTGAAGATCCTCCCACCAGCTTAGCAACCTTGGGTGGATGTTTGTGACCATGCCGGATCTGGGAACTTCGTGCCTCATGTTTCTGCAAGACAAAAGAGTTAGGCCCTTACCCCTACCAGATTTGACTACTAAACACCAATAATTGGCATAAAAGCATTTAGTTCACCAAATTAATGCACAGACCGTGGTAGTGTTAGTTTGGGTTTTTGGAAAACCCAGTGGACTTTAGACAAGGTTATCTTAAAGAGTCATTATGCGGACAACATAACTGACTCGGCTAAGCTTGACCATGATGCATGCACAATTAGACAGAGTAAGGTTTCTATGGGGGTTTTACACTAGTACCCTTGAGCGGACAACTCAAGAGGGAAAGACACGGAACTGTCGACTACACCATTGATCGACTGGTTTTACCGCAGATACACCTTTGCCGATTTAAAGGGTGATAATATCGGAAGAGCGCAACCACTCATTATAAGCGTTGCTATGGTATTTGTTTGGCACGAGTGAAATATGATGTTGAAAACGTGTTTATGCAATGATTAAACAAGTTGTCACGTATTTGCACATTCATAAAGTAATAATTACAATAATTTAAAACAGTAATAAAGGAGTGCAGTAAAGGAAAACAGTAAATAAATAAGGGAAAGAAACAAGAGATAAGTCAATTTTTGCAGTAGAAGAAAGAATTAAATGCTTAAAGGTATTAAACAAATAAAGGCACATAAGAAATTTAAAGTCATAGTAATAGCTTGAAATGGTAAAAGCCTAAAAGAAATCCACAGTAGAGTTGTCATGCTGTCGCGCCCCCTTTTTCTCGCGAAATCGGGTTTATGACATTTGGGAGGACAACTCGTTCCCTTTTTGGGAATTGGGTTTGAATTGAAGAGTCGCCACCTAATGATTAAAGTGAATTAGGATACTAAGAAGGGTTTGATTTAGAAAACCAAAGTTTGGGTAAGGGCTAGAAATTATCCCGAGGGGAAGGTGTTAGGCACCCCTCAAGATCCACTAATGTGGTTTCCGGCCATGCTATAATTGTGACTTTAAGTAAAAGTAACAAGTAAGCAAATAAATGTTTCAAATATGAAGGATTATCACATTATGGCTGCAAATAAATTAAAGTTTGAAGAAACAAAGAAAGCAGAAATTTTGAGGAAATAGTTTGAAAATTCTGAAAAGTAATAAACAAGTAAAGGGAAGAGGGTCCTAGGTTTATAAATAATATGAATCACATCAATGCAATACCCGGTAATCACTCCTCAGAAGAGGGGCTACACGTGGTATTAGCGCACCGATCATCATATCCATATCTACCTGTTCCCACCCCATTAAGGTGTTAAAGCGCGGAATGGTTTCATTACTTATTGCATGCTATTACCCGCCCCGATCCTATCGGTCCCGGAGGCATTTGGGAATACTAGTCCTAAAGGGAAGGGAGATTTGGGCTTTTGCAGTTATGGGGAAACATATAACAATTAACGGCTCAAACAGGCCTCATCAACTTAAATACAGATTGTTTAGCATGTCTTGCACGTACTGATTATGGTGTAATTAAACTTAAAAGGGTGAGGCAGACTGAGTTATTACATACTTCAGATAAGAAATACGAATCAGACATGCCTGCTCGTTGTAATTAACGAAGTCTGATTCAGCTAGCTAATTAACCTTATGGCTTGCTTAGGTGAAACCTATAGGCATGATATCTATTAATGCAGAAGTATAATGGTTCTAGAGAAGAGGACTTATTAGTTACAGAAAACATAAGTTCTGCAAATGTTAAGCAATGCTACTACTGATTTTTAGACTTATAAGTGAGATAGACGATTCAGACCTGGTTGATTACTCATATGGACATGTTTTTTAGGCGTTATTGATTAAAAACATTTATAGAAATGCAGAAGTCCTATAAGCATGGTATCTAAAATGTTGATTGTTATTTAAACCTATAAACACGTTTGCCTAGTGATAGATGCATATGGAGAATTCAAGAAGTCCTATAGACAGGTTATCTATATGATATGCAGCGTTATGAAATGTAGAACCTATAGACATGTTTTCTAGATAATACAGAAATGCAGAAACTTATAGACATGGTTTCTATATGAAAATGCAAGACCTGTAAACATGATTTTTATATGAAACTGCAGAACCTATAAATAGGATTTATATATGAAAATGCAGAACCTATAAACAGGATTTCTATATGAAATTGTTAGAAGTGAAAGCAAGACATGATTGCAGAAGTATAATGAATACATATAAACATGATATCTACCCATTTTGCATGCATGATTTACCCCCCCCCCCTAAAATTCCCATAAGTTATTACAAATTATTACAGCCCGAGAAAAATGAATATAAAATACATCAGAAACTTAAAATTCCAACCAAGGAGAGCATGATTCAGACTTCTATCTGAAGCATGAAGTAAACCAACTCCGAAGATCAAATATCCAAAGCCCTTCTCTTATTTGGGATGTGTCAGAGTTCCCTAAGAGTCTCAAGTGGACTTCGGGCAGTGCTTACACCAAAATATATTGTAGAATTGAGAACATAGTGTAGTGTGGAAGGGCCAGCCCTCAAGTGTCCCAGTTCAGAGGGAACTCAAGGTCCCAAGGCAAGGCTTACAGGAGGGGGGCAGAACCTAGAAGTTAGGAGAGAGTGCAAGTGCAGAGTTTGAAAAAAGGGAAAGGGAAGTGGTAGAGAAACAGGGACAGGCTAGTGGGCATACCTAGCAATGGGAAGTGCTGGCACGCCCCACAAACCTGTTAGAATACATTGTTTTGGGAGTCAGGATCCTCTAAGGGATCAAGTCCAGACATGAATAATAACTTGCATATTGTCATGTCATGAACTACAACTCAAATCACATAGAGGGGAATAGGAGTACAGGGATTCATAGCAGAAACAAGTAAAAGAAACTAACATGCTAATTAAACATCCAACTCTATATAGACAGTAAAATAGACATGGATGTAAAGGCTATAAGTGAACACATTGGAATGATGCTGAAGCTAAAACTAGAAAATACCAGTCTCAAAGAAACAAGTGAAAGAAAGCAGTAGTCTTGCAAAGCAAAGTGTAAACAGACAGACAGAATGCTATGATTTTAGAAAAGAATCGTGAGATTGTAAGGGTGAAGTATGAAGTGTAAAAGTGTTCAATTGAAGGTGTCCTGAAGTGCAGAAGGGTCGTGCCCTTTTATAGTACAGAGAGCAAGTAGAAATAGGTAAGAAAAATAGTTTGGAAATCAATTACACAAGGTCTCCCTTTAATTAAGGGATTCAGATTTCAAACGAGCAAAATAGTTAAGGAAAGAGGTGAATCAAACACTTATCCAGAGCTGTACAAGAGGGGTAAATACATAGAGGTTTAATTAAGGACAAAGTCTTGATAGTACATGGTTTGTGCAAATAAGGAAAGGAAATCAGTTAACAGCTAGTAAATCAGAAATTGAGGATTTCGTATGAATGAACCAGTTCAGAAAGATGGGAAGGATTTCGACTTAAGGAAAATCAGTACCAATCAATTAAACTTATTAAAAGGAATTTTGAATCAATCACAAGTTGGAAAAACATTTTGAAGAAAGATTCCCCATATATAAAAGAACATAGACACGTTAAACATGAAGAAATCTGTCGTGCTATTCAATAGAGGAGTCTAGTGTAGGAGAATCAGAATGCTGTGTAAACAAAAGAAGTTCACACTTAGCTCCTAGACCCAGAAATAAGTTTGAAAGAGTCAAGGGTCCTCAAACAGAACCCTATTTTGATCATATGACCAAATTCGGAGGAAACCCCCAAATCTTAGGGTTTCCGACTCGAGTCAAATACAGAGATGAGGAGGCAACAGGCTCAGAGATTTCTTTTCAAAATCTCATTAGAAGATAAGAAAATACAAATAACATTCAAAGCAAACAAAGCGTAGGAGCATAATGAGAGAATAGTAACAACAGTAAAAGAAACGTGTTTAAGAAAACTTTTTGGAAGGGACTTAAACAGAGTTCAGTAGAAGGCAAACAAAACGTAAGAACTCATTAGGAAATACATACAGTAGAAGAACATAAAAATACCGGAAAAGCATAACAAAAGATAAAGCACAGAAGAAGATGCATGATAAAGGAAAACGTAAGAACACAGTAGAAAAGAAAACATAGGAACATAGTATAGACAAATACACACAAAGAAAATAAGCAGAAAAGTCAGAGAAACATTTTAAGCTTTTAGAAAAACCCTAAATCGGAAAGAAGTAATTTTTGAAAGAAAAATTAGGGAAAACGTTTAAAAACTCAAGTAGAGCACAGATATAAAACAGATTTAAGAAAACAATCAGAGAAAACCTCGAATAGCTAGGGTTTCAGAGGAACCCTAAAGCGAGAAAGGCTTGAAAAAGGTCCGATCTGAGTCGAATAAGTCAGAAATAGGCTCATAATTCTTAGATATGCTGGAGCAAGGCTGGAGAGGCCATAGAACCTTGAATCGGGGAGGATCTGAACGGACACCATTGAGCTCAGACCTCGAAACTTCGATCATCAAGTTTTTAAGAGCAGAGGGAGATGAGTTTAAGTCATTCATGGCCTGAGAGGCCATGGTTTCCGGTGGGTTGAAGGTAGAAGACAGTAGGAGATGATTAGGGTTTCAAGAACCTTCAAGAGAGTTTGAGAGTGGGAGTATTCAGAGGCGGCTGATAGAATGAAATAAGTTAGGGTTAGGGGTTTGGATGGATTAAAAAAGGAAAGGGGAAATCGTGGCCGTTGATCAGATTAATCAACGACCTGGATTAAAAGGTTTGGGTCGGGTAGTTTTAAATGGGTTAAGGGTTGGGTTAAATGGAATTGGGCTGGTCCAAAATTGGGTTTGAAATTGGGTCAATTAGGGGGATCAATTTGGCTATAATTGAAACAAAAATGGGCTAGATTTTAAATAGCCACTTTTCCCTTTTTATTTTATAAAAATAGCAAATATGACTTCTGAAAATAAATTAAAAGTACTGAGTCAATTAATAATATATAAATATTAATTTAAAATATCGGAATCAATTTCATAATTATAAAATGCTATTAATTCTTAAAATAGGCTAAAATTGCAATTATATGCAATTTAGCTTTTAAAATACCAAATAAATTGGAAATTTTTTTTCTAAAAATTACCCTAGTTATATTTGGGTATAAATATGGGAATAGAATAAGTTATTCACCAAAATGATAATTTTGGGAATAATTATTGGTTTTTATACTGCTAAATGGGCAATAAATTGATTTAAAAATCCTTAAAAAATTAGAAATAATACTAAGATACTTGAGCATACTTATATACGTTATTTTGGAAGTATTTGCATGTAAAAATATATAGGAAAAAATTGGGTATCAACACAACCTCGAAAATCACGGGGAAAATGGCGTGGCTATCCTAGCCTCTGGAGCACCTCCGTGGAATCCTGATATCGCTCCCGGACCGATCCTAGCGGACGTAGATTCACAGGACGCACAACAAGTCGACTAAACTTCTCAAATCGACAGGAGAGTATGGCACAACGACCAACAAGAAGCACAAAAAACCCCAGCCCGGGAAGAACAGGAAGTTAGTCTTCATGTTATTTTTGAGATGTTACGGGCATAGCAACTGGCCATCACTCAACTACAAAGCCACCCAAGAACCCCCAGCACATCGACACCAGAGACGGCTTCTCCTGCCAAACAAGTACTCGAAAGGTCGAGCAATAACGGATCAGTGGCTGATCCCGCCATCGTGGAAATGCTCGAAGACCTCCCAAAAAGGATCGAATCAGGTGACAAAATGATTGCATCCAACGATAAAAAAGTCGAGACTTACAACTCTAGGGTCGACCAGATCCCAGGTGCGCCCCCGGTCCTCAAAGGTTTGGATTCAAAGAAGTTCATTCAAAGGCCGTTCCCCGAGGAAGCGGCACCGAAACCCATCCCGAAAAGTTCAGAATGCCGGAACTCCCTAAGTACGACGACACGTCCGACCCTAACGAAAATAATGATGAGATCGAGTATGTGTTGCTGAAAAAATTCAAAGAAACGCTTTCGGAGGGGGTCATGATGTGGTACCACAACTTGGCTCCCAACTCCATAGATTCGTTCGCCATGCTAGTGGACTCCTTCGTGAAAGCATATGCCTGAGCCATCAAGGTAGCAATGAAGAAATCCGACGTTTTCAAAATCAAGCAGAGAGAGAACGAGATGTTGCGGAAGTTCGTATCCCTCTTCTAGATAGAACGGATGGAGCTGCCACCAGTCTCCGACGACTGGGGGTGAAGGCCTTCACCCAAGGCCTGAACGAACGAAGCTCGATAGCTTCGAAACAGCTTAAACAAAATCTAATCGAATACTCGGTCGTGGCCTGGTTGGACGTTCACAACCGATACCAGTCAAAAAATCAGGGCCGAGGTTGACCAGCTGGGAGCCCCTTCGGGCTCGGTATACCCAAACAGACTCCTAGCAAAAGAGACGAAACCAAATAAAGAAAGGTACTAACCGTACCTCGAAGATAGAAGAAATACCCCCGAGGCGCAACCTACCCCACAACGATCGAAGGATAGATCGAGGGTAGGACCCTCGGGGGCTCGTCAACATAACCAAGTTTGATCGCAACATGGCGCCGATGAACACACCCCACTATCGGAATACAACTTCAGCATCGACATATCAGACATTGTGTTCACTATCGGCAAAATCAGGGACGCCAAGTGGCCCAAACCAACACAGTCGAACCCTTCACAGAGAAATTACGACTTAGCGTGCGAGTTCTACAACACACACGGTCACAGGATAGAGGATTGCCATCAACTACGAGAAGAAGTGGCCCGACTACTCAACAAAGGGCACCTTCGGGAATTCCTCAGCGATCGAGCCAAAAATCCGTTCCGGGACAGGGAGGCAACCAAGAAAAACGAGGCAAACGAGCCACAAGACGTCATCCACATGATCGTGGGGGGCGGGGAGATACTCCACAGAAGCTCACGATGAGGAAAACAAAAATATCCATCACCAGGGAGAAATGGACTCGGGGATATATCCCCGAAGACGTCCTCACATTCAGTGAAGAAGATACTGAGGCCCTGTATCAACCCCACAATGACGCCCTGGTAATCTCCTTTCTTGTGAATTCTTTTCAGATAAAACGTGTACTCGTAGATCCAGGTAGCTCGGCCAATATTCTTAGGTCATGGGTGGTAGAACAACTCGGGCTAACTGAATGGATCATGCCCGCCACTCAGGTCCTTAATGGGTTCAACATGGCGAGCGAAAAACAAAAGGAGAAATCATCCTTCCAATTACCGTGGCTGGCACAACCCAAGACACCAAATTCCATGCCATCGAATGAGATATGAGGTATAACGCCTTGTTTGGGAGACCGTGGATACACTGCATGAGAGCGATACCATCCACTCTCCATCAAATGATAAAATTCCCGACAAAGGAAGGGATCAAAACCGTCTATGGGGAAAAACATGCGGCAAGGGAAATGTTCGCAGTACACGATGTGCTACCAGCACCTGTACCTCCGCTCCCGAAAAAGCCAATGGGTGAATCAGATCTTGATCCCGATTGGGTTTGACAATGCAAAATTGAAATCTGCATCACGTGTCCGCCCTCGGGCGGTCGTAATAAGCCGACCCCAAGGCGCCGCCAGCCTGCCTCGTCTCAAGGTATATCCATTCCTTTTGTTTTATTTTGGATTAACTAACCCTCATGTAGGCACCCAGCCCGAGATATCGGGACACAAACAATATCGGGAGACTTCGAGACCCCCAAAGCATGCCCGTTGCACTCTTTTCCTTCGACCGAGTTTTTCATCCCAAAAAAAGAAGGGTTTTTATTGGTAAGGTTTTTAACGAGGCAACGGTTGCAAAGCTGCTTAAAAGGGAAAAATCCACAGAATTGATCGAAGCTACCCTTACGGCTAACTTGCAAGCGGCGAGGGGCATTCCCCTTGGGAGCCACCCAATTCAACGAAAGTGGAGAAACGCCAAAGCAAAAGTTCCTATGGAGAGACGACGTATAAGGCCAAACGGCCGATGCAACCAGATCCCACCAGAGCGGAACCATGTACTATTGTATCAGGAAATCAAAAAATATCCCATTTCTCCCCCATTAAAAAAAAAAAGAAAGGCTCCTTCTCGGAGTAAGGCAACATGAAAATCGCCACACTGGACCAAAAATAGGTTGACTTAGCACAACAATACACGTATTGCGCCAATGGATCGAAAAATATCTCCCAAAAGGGGAAAGTCGCATTATACTCTCGACAAAAACCTCTTCGCCAAATACATCATGAGATACTCGGAGACTTGAACAGATAAGCGCCCACACGACCCAGGGTTGGAACTCCAGGCTCACGAAGCTCTCACAATACAAACTCCAAGTTCACGAGAAGCACTATTCAAGCATAAACAAACCCGATGACTCGGGAACTGTCGCCAATTGCCATGTACTGGAAAATCCGAAATTGTTCGACCCTAGCGGGCAACCTCGGCATAACCAGATCTATTCTACGAGCTGTAAGACCACAATAGGCATGACAAAACTGTAAGACCTGAATAGGCATGAAAACGGTAAGACCTCAACAGGCATGAAAGATCCCGAAGTTTGGGCTATACATCGCATTTGTAAAAATCCCTAAAGGGCATACCCCCAATGTAGACGCCTAAACTATCACTAGGGATCAAAAATGGCTACGGCCAAATGCATATGACTACGGTAAAAAATGGCTGATACAGCCAAAATAACATGGCTCGGGGACGCCCGACTGTTGCTAAAAAATCGCAGGTCACTACTCCGAATATACTTCGAAAAGAACCAGTTAAAACAGGCTTCCCTCCACAGGGAAAAATGAGCTCCGACAATGTCGGCTCCAAAATGCAAGAGCGTCGATCTACTTGACCTACGAGCTATGAACCTTACGAGGTGCTCGAAACATCACTGACAACGACTTGAAATCGAGGTTCCTCTAGAACCTACGATGGTTCAGGCAAAAATATTATAAAAAGACCATAATGAGAGGAATCAACGCCTACAAAAAGCCCACGAGCAAAAACAACATAAGAGCCATTGAAGCCAGCTAAGCAAGCCTACGAGCCTCATATTGAAAGGTCTCTACGACCAAACAGCGTAAGAGCCACTGTCGCCAGCTAAAAAAATCTTGACAACTTGAGGATTAAAATGAGCTCGAATCGTAACCCGATTCGAAGACCGAATCCAAAATAGTTAACTATGCAAAGCCTCCGAGACACATACTAAAAGGTCCCAAACGACCAAACGGCAAAAATGCCACTATCGCCGGCCAAGGAATCAAGGTAATTTACGGGTCAATTACAGCTCGAATCATAACACGACTTGGAGACTGGACCCAAAAGCTGCAATATGCCTAAGGGCACGGCATAAATGCCACTATTGCCTGCCAGGGAATCAAGGAAATCTACGGGTCGATTACAGCTCGAGTTGCAACGCGACTCAGAGACTGGACCCAGAAGCGGCGACGTGCCTAAGGGCACGGCATGAACACCAGTGTCGCCAACCAAAAACTCAAGGAAATATACAGGTCAATTACAGCTCGAATCGCAATGCGACTTGGAGTTTGGACCCAAAAGCTGTAATATGCCTAAAGGCACGACATGAATGTCATTGTCGCTAGCCGAATAAACATCCGAACCAAGAGCCCATAAGGCCACTTCGACCCAAAAGCACAAAAGCCATCATCATTCGCCCACGAAGGCAGGAAAGAGCCTGAGGGTCGATAAGTTCTCAGTCACATCAAAAATCGCGCTTAAAAGTCCCCGGTCTGCTCGATCAGTTCCGGACCTACGAGGATCCCGCCAAACATCAAAACCAGCTTGCCCGGTCGAAAGCAATAACAATGAAAAAGGTACAGAAGAAAAAAACTTCAAAATTCCTTCTTATAAAATTGCATACGCAGAAAAGGCGCACTCTCCATCTACAGGCATATTCTGCATATATCGGAAACGAAGCAACAAAAAAATAGCAGAATCTACACTCTGCACTAAAAAAAGGGATACGGCTTGTCAAAAATCGCCCTCCGCAACTTCAGCAAGAAGTTACCAAGTGCCACGATTATTCCCCTGGCTCAAGCCAATTCCTCCGGGAAAAAGGAGCCCTTTGAACCAACCTACTCAAGTACCTCTCCTCGAGACCTGCGACGAACAAATCTCTCAATTCTCTCCTCTCGACTAAGGGCTCGTTGCAGTTCGGCTTGGTCATCGATAGCACCCTTCATACGAATCGCCATCTCCCGACCCGCCTTGATTCAGCTTAGTTTCACTTCGGCCCGAGCCTCAAATTATCTCGGCTCTAAAAGATCAAATTCGAAGTTTCTCAGGCATACCCGGCTGAACTTTGGCACTGCCACAAAGGGAGTTGGACCTCGAAAGGCAAAGACCTTGTCCGAGATATTCGTCCCCTTAGAAGCTTGAGCCTACACTTGGGCCCTTAGCTCCCCATAAGCCGCTCTGACGAAGTTGACGTTGCCCTTAAGGTACTCTGAAACCTCCACTTTTTCTACAGCTGATATAAAGGGGGGTTAGCCCTAAAGGTAGAATGGGGCGGAGCACGTACTATATGAAGCCGCTTGCTCCACCTAATATTCCCCATAGTTTGGGCCCGTCACCCCGGAATCGAGGGCTCTGGAAACACTCGGCTGAATCGATGCATTCCCCTCGGAGGCATAAAACGGCCTTTCCTAGATAGAAGGCTCCGTTATATGACACATCTCCCTATCATCATTGCCCGCCTAAAAAACTAAAACCCCTCGGAGGAGGGGGAGCACGTCCACGCTCCCAAAAGACCATCTGACACCAACAGCGCCCACGACGGAAAAAGGAAAGGACGGCTGCTGAATTCACCATTATCATAGATAAAGCCCGCAAAGCGCAGGCCGTACCGCCCGAAAGACATCCTTTCACCCCCTCAAACAATTGACGAAGATTTTGAAGGTGTGGCACCAACACCTGGGAGGAACGATTCGCTCGAGCCCAGTCTCTGCCTTCCCCAAATAAAGCAACTATTAAACGCAGATTCCGACGACCCCCAAGGAAGCAAAAGTAGCCTCATATCGCGTGTAAGAAGAACGGCGACAAATTCAAAAACTACCAAAGGCACAAACGATCAGCATCACACCCGGCGTCGGTGTGACAGTCAACCCCGGAAGCCTCCATCATGTTAAAATAAAGCCCCGAAAGGTCAACAACGCCTTCACCAACACAGGATCAGCACTCAAAGGCCTCCGCCAAAGGAAGTCAACCAGCAAATATAGTTGCATCTTAGACATGCGCTCATACGGAACAATCCCTCAATATTGATCTGGATGATCCTAACGCAGGCAGATCTCTGTTCGAAAACTACGTTCGAGAAGCAGCCATCGACACCCCTAAAAAATCTGCTAGCCGTCGGTCAAGCCTCCCCTCAAAGACCGCTATGAAGAACAAAAACACCACCCACGCCTTCACGGTAAAGGTCTGGTAGCCCAATGTTACTGGTCTTATTTTGGGTCGGGACACGAGAAACCTTACGCGGAGCCAGTTTATCACTCGAAAGCTCCACGAAGCACCCAAATACAAGCAAACTCAGTCAATCCTGTACATTCTAAAAAGGGTTATCTACATCGAGATCATCGGGGACCCCTGGGTACCTGAAGATGACTTTCGTCCGGAATAACGTCCCCGAAGCCCACGAAATTCAATGCATAGTCTCCAAACAATTCGGGGTCCCCAATAGCCCGGACCTATCAGAACGAATGCTCACACTCAAGTCAGATGTCTGCAGTCAGCAAATAAAAGAAGGCATTCAAAGAGCCTCAAAAAGCATGAGGGCATACAGAAACAAAGCAAAAGTAATGAAAGCAAAAGTCTGAAAAGGTTTGTTCATATTCATAAGAAATCCATAAACAACGGCCCTCGAGGGGTCCTTACATATGATTACAAAAGCCCGCGAAAGGGATCATCACGCCAAAAAAGAAATCCAAAGATACGCAGTCAGTGAAAGCTCAAGGGTCTAGCCTACTTTTTGTGCGACATCTCTGTCGTCATCCCCTCGAGAATATGAGCTCAAAGACAATATATTCAAAATCCGAGGCCCTCAGAGACCTCACCTCATTTCCTTAGAATGGCATCTTCAAAAGGAAGAGATGTGAGGGAAGGAGACAAGAAGCGGCTGGGTGAAAATTTTGGTTGTCAAGAAGCCCGCCAAAACCAATCCCACCAAGAGTTTCAAAATGCGTGTAAATTTTGCGTGTAACTTTATTTATAAGGAAAAATTTTGCGGCTGGGTGAAAATTTTGGTTGTCAAGAAGCCCGACAAGAACCTTGGATAGGTTAACTTTATTTATTGGAACTTGCGTGTAAATTTTGGTTATGATCTCGAATGTTCAAGAGTGATTTTGACACTTAAGTTGCATACTAGTTATGTTTAACGAGCTCCAATTCATAATTTAAAAGTTTCAAAATGTTTGTATGATGATTTTGGACTTGTCCGCGAGTTTTGGTTAAATTCTGGTGAGTTTTAGATGGGTTTAGATTGTGTCGCGCTCTTATTGATGTTTTGGCGTCGTTTCATTTGGCATAAAGGGGATCATATTGAGATATTGATCTCTGATTTGTGGTTGGATTGAAAGATTAGATATGTATCATAATTACGGAGCCATAGCAACAAGAATTGTCGAATTCTGAGGTCGTATGAAAGCGTTATGCCCATTTCCCTGTCGGAAAAGATTGCTGGATTTTGGTGCGAACTTTTTCTTTTTGCGAACGCGAGAGAGGTCCCCCAAACACGAAGAAGGAATTTTGGGTTGACTGGTCAACACAAAAAATTTCTCTTCATGAACGTGAAGGTGTCCCACGAAGGCGATGAACAAAAATACTTGGACAGTGTATTAAACCAAGTATTTTAGTATTATGAGCATATCTTGAGTTGTAGAGCTCTGTTTAAGATGATTTTTGCGGTGTTGTTCTTGTCTCAACAAGGGGGTAAATATCTGACCTTTATTTTATGTTTTTCCATAATTATTTCCATTAGTTATTATTTTTATCCATATTTGGATCGTAAAATTAGGATTTTAAGCCCCAAAGTCGAGAAATGGTAAATCCTTGATTTGACGGTCAATTCATTAATGAAATTGGATGATTTTCTATATATATACTATATGAGTTAATGGAAATATTTATTTTTAATAATTTTTAAAATCAGTACATATGGGCCTAGAGGTTGACTATGTTGACTTTTCGAGCGGAGTTGGGAATTGTTATTAATTAATAAATTACGGGTATTGGAGTTTATTTTTATTTGTTTGAACATTGTTTGATTATTTTCTGGATCGTTTGGCATCATTTTGAGGAGTTAGAGAGGCATTGAAGCCAGTTATCCGATTTCAGAGTGAGGTAAGTCTCATGTCTAACCTTGTGAGGGGGAAGTTACCCCATATCTGATGTATTTGTGATATGCTACTTGTTGCCGGGGCTACGTACGCACGCACGAGGTGACGAGAGTTCGTATGTAGCTATAATTACGCTTATGTCTGGGTAGACTTAGGATTATATCATTTAATATTTGTATTACCTGAACTCAACATGTTAGTTTAATTACCCAAAGCCATGAATGTAATTTGATTAGAGATCATGATGGGTCGAATATTGATAGCTTGAGTTGTTTGGCTGGATATCCGATTGATGGTAACAATTATGCTTTTTTATATTCCTATACTTGTGTTCGAATACGTGCCCCATTATTCGATAAGTGTTTTTCCTTTTATGTGGATCGGGCAACGCCTCGATAGTACATTGAAATGCATCTATGGTTCCCACCAATCGACCCTCGACAGTGTACATAATATTCTGGATCGGGTCGTATGACCTCTCGCATAACTCATGCGTAATACCGCTAGGAGTCCGAATATTCATGAGATTCCTCCTTGATTAGGATCTGACAGTTACATAAAAGGCCTTGTTTGTTGAGATAGCGCTTGATATCCTTTACCTGTTTTGAGGTAGCCTTTGATTCTTCTATTTGTTGAGATAGTACATAAGATTTGAGAAATTTATGCGATCATCAGGTTGGAGGATTATGTTAGTTACAATTCTTACCTCATTATTATTGTTGTGTTTAATATCCGTTTATAATATATTATACTGATTTATTGGACCACTAATAAGTGTTGATATCGACCCCTCGTCACTATTTCTTTGGGGTTAGGCTAGATACTCGCATTGATTTACGTACTCATGCTACACATGTGCACTTATTGTGCATGTATATATCTGATGGTCATTTGAGTGCAATGGCACAACTATTTAGGGGACTTTAAGGCAAGCTACATATCATGATACAATCCGCAACACACGGAGACTCCATCATGTTCATTTATATTATCCTATCTATTTTACATTTCATACAGATGTTGTATTATTATTGTACCTTCTAATAGATACTCATGCACTCGTGGCACCGAATTTTGGGATATTCTAGCAGATCTTAATGGTTTTTCATTAATATTGTCACCTTTTTATTTTATATCATACTACTATTGTATGTATCCATGATTTTAATTGCACTAAATTCTTTATTAATAAAACTTATAATTTCAAAAGTAATAAAATGATAGTTAATTAGATGGTTCACTATTGACTTGTCTAACGGTGACATTGGGCGTCACAACCTATAGTGGGTTTTTGGTGGTGAGATTACTAGTGGTCAAAATAATAAAATACATAAAGCAGACAGGCATGAAACACAATAAGTAACAACGAAACAAATGAGCCTTAATAATAAATTTCCAAATATGGATTGTTACTAAATCACTACAACACTATAACCAGCCTCGAAGGCACAAAACCAACTAATA
Source organism: Nicotiana sylvestris (assembly GCF_000393655.2). Lineage (NCBI taxonomy): Eukaryota > Viridiplantae > Streptophyta > Magnoliopsida > Solanales > Solanaceae > Nicotiana > Nicotiana sylvestris. The sequence goes on along the minus strand of NC_091064.1, from coordinate 87,591,803 downwards.
CTAATACCAAATAAACTCTCAAGTGTTATGCACGAGTCTACTGAGGCGAACAGCCCGATCCCATAGGAATAATGTTACACAATATTATCGAGGCAAACGATACGATCCCATAAGAATAACTCACAATACTGCCGAGGCGGACGACCCAATCTCATCGAATTAATTTACAACACTGTCGAGGCGAACAACCCAATCCCATAATAATAGTTTACAACTATGCCAAAGTGAACGACTCGCCATAAGAATAATTTACAACACTGCCAAGGCAAACGATCCAATCCCATAAGAATAGAGAAATTATCTCGCTCGCGAAAATACATGCAAGTCGAGAAGACACGAAACTACCATTCATCAAATATTTCCCAATTTCCAAAGTAAGAGACTCAAACAATATTTTATTATATTCTCAATCTCAGTCATAAATTAAAAAAATCAAATGCACAAGATTAATTCAAGTAGCACATTTAAGGCATGATGTGAATCTAGTCAACCCAGACATAAACATGAACCTAACTACGTACGGACTCTCGTCACCTCGTGCGCACGTAGCTGTCATAATATGTAGAGCACAATAGTTAATAAACCTACAGAAATAATTTCCACTTATAAGATTAGGTAAGAGACTTACCTTGCTTCTAAACTCACTACTCGGCTCTTAAACCTCACTAATTGCTGCAAATAAACGCCGAGCAATTTGAAACTAGCCAAAGACCGTACAAACCAATCAATATATGCTCAATAGTTCATAGTTTAACTATTAGAGTAATTTTAAAACACAATTCAAAGAGACCATAAAAGTCACCCTCGGGCCCACATACCCGAATTCGGAAATTAATTGAAGATAAATGTCACTCGTGACATTACGAACTTAAATATATAATTTATTCCCAATTCCATAATCAATTTAATGGTCAAATCTCATTTTTGCCAAACCAAAGGTTCTTCAACAAAAATCACAAAATTCTACAATTTTTATGGTAAAATCTACCCATAATCCATGTAACTCAAAATTGGTAGAAATCTCTTACCTTGTGACGTTTGATGAAAAACCTCCTTAAAAGAGCTCTCAAATTTGTCCAACCCAAGTGAAAATGTGAGATAAATGGGCTAGTCCCGAAATAAAAAGTAATCTGTCGAGTGAACCCTTCTTCGTAATCGCGAAAGGTCCACCGCAATCACGAAGGCCAAGCTGGCTCAGCCCAGCTCCTTCCTCCGCACGTTCTTTATAGACGCATCGCATTTGCGATGGCCAGCAAACCCTATAACTTCACGTTCGCAGTCCCCAAGCCGCATTCGCGAAGTTCTACAACCTTCAAGCCTAACTCAGCCTCAACCTTCCTCGCATTCGCGAAGAAGGACTAGATCCTCCACTGCGATCGCGGGACAACCTTCGAGATCACGAATAACACCAGCACAATAACAGTTTTAGCCAACTTCAACTAAGATCTGGGTGGTTCAATACTCACTCGAGTTATCCGGGACCCTGTCCAAATGTACCAACACATCCATAAATATACTACAGACCTACTCGATGTCTCGGAATAAAAAAATAACATCTAAACCAAGAATCACACTTCAACACCAAATTAACCAACTTCTAAACTTCAAAATCATTTCAACTAACTCTGAACGCGATGTCCATACTTAGACAACTCGGAATGATTACAAATTTTATGCACAAGTCTCAAATCACAAAACAAACCTATTCCAGGGCTCGGATTTCCAAACAGATATCAATAGCACCAAAGTCTACTTCAAATCAATATTAGAAACCTCTAAAACCTTCAAGATGCCAACTTTTAACAATAAGTGTTGAAATGCACTTGGTTCACTCGAAACTCGATCCTAATATGCGTCTCAGACTAAAATCATCATACAAACCTATTAGAACTTTCAAATTTCGATTCTGAAATCGTTTAATCAAAGTGTTGTCTCTAGTCAAACTTGGTCACCTTAGGCCACTATTATGGAACTAAGTATTCCGACCGGAACCCTTCCAAAACCAAAACCAACTGTCCCCTCAAATCATGAAACAATAAAAGCACATGCATGAAGTCTTAAATAGGAAAAAAGGGATCTATAAAGCAAAATAACCGAACGGGTCGTTACACATAAGGAAGACTTGTAGGGTCATCAACTCTTCGAATCATGAAGTTGATAACCTAGGAAAATTGTTCAACTTTGTGTTTAGACAGTAGACAACAGACTATAAAGGTATCCCTTTAAGAGAAGGTTGAGAAGGATCTTGTTCGAGGAAGAATGGCGGTGTCTATAATATAAGCAAGGACTCGGGTCTCAAAGTTCACATCACTGACCCTAATTTGTTTAGAAGTGAATCTAGAGTGACTCGGCCATACATCTTTTTGCTTGGTCAAAGGAGATCTCAAAAGTCTTCTGGCCACGAATATTTGAATGACATTGAAAATTCGGAACACTTGCATTAGAAAATGGAATCGAAGGTAGAACAGTCAAGAACAATATGCTGACCAAGAACTAAAGACTCAACATTATCGGATTTTGGGGAACAAGGATTTTCATAAAACATATAAGCAAGGGCTTCATAAACATTTTGAGGGGGTAGAGAAAGAAAAAAATTTCAACCTTGAAATACAAAAAGTTCCTTTACCTTGCAGTTCAGACTTTTCATGTCGACCAGATCAACAATTCTGCCATGAGCGATTGATTTCTCTTAGAAGTGATAAATGCATCCTTATTCAGGGTATCCTAGAATTTGATATCGGACTCAACAGAACTTTTTAGGTCTATCTTTGGTTTCGGTGGTGTGAGCGATTCGAGAATTTCCTCTATAGGATGCTTCCCAAGTGCTCTGTCATTGAAGCTTCGAGCATCATCGGAGAGTTCTACTTTTGAAGAACCGAATTCTTCAGAGTGGTCTGAGCCTACATTGATTTGTTCTGGTGGTTGGGAGGAAGATTTGGCCTTGGAACGCGTGCTTTTTTGGAGGGGAGGCAGTGGGTCTTTTTTTTGGAATTTTCGCCATTGTTGAGAGGAAGAAAAGTTTGAGGGCGAAAACAACAATGTGAGTGAGAGAGATTAGACGAGATCTCTTATAACAAGAGGGTAATAAAATAGAAGTGACGGTTGAGTGCTGGGAAAGGAAAAAAGGCGTCAGTGAAAAAATGTGATGATTTGACTTCTTGTCTAGAGATTCGGGAAAGAGTGTGAAAAGGGACTGGATGCTGGAGCCTCATGATTGAATCTGACATAATTATAGAAACAAGTGAATATTTAGCGGAAAAGAAGATTCATCATAATTAAAAGGGTCTTATTTCTAGGGGATAAAAGAAATAATACAAAAAAGATCCGATAAAGAACAAAACTTTCTTTAAGCATGCTCCTATTTGTGTGATGACTCGATGGTTCATCTCGTATTTTTTAACTAAATTATGTGTTCTGAAGCCTTAAGTATCTTAATTTAGTCTTTCTCGATTTGTGTGTGCAGTCCGGATATTTTTTCGGAGGGCTTATATGCTAAAATTTGATAAAATAAGATCTTTTTCCTTAAAAGTTAATTGTAGTTGACTTAGTTTTGAGTAAACAAAATCGGACCCGGACCCGTATGTTGACGGTCCCGATGGATCCGTATTGAAATATGGTACATGGGCGTATGCTCAAAATCGAATTCCGAGATCCCTAGCTCAAGATATGAATTTTTGTTGAAAATTGAAAGACTGAAAATTTAATGGTTTTAAGAATTTGGTTAATGCTTCGTCTCGTTGTTATCGGGTCTGTATTGTAGTTTCGGAGCCCAGTACAAGTCCATTATAGTATTTAAGACTTGTCTATGAAATTTGGTAAGAAACAGAGTTGTTTGATGTGATTCGGACCTCCGGTTGAGAAATTAGAAGTTTCAAAGCATTCTTGAAAATCTCATTTGATTTGTTGTTCAATTCGTAGTTCTAGGTGCTATTTTGACGATTTGATCGTACGAGCAAGTTCATATGAGGGGTTAGGACTTGTGTCCACGTATGGTTTGGAGCCCCGAGGACTCATATGAGTTTCGAATAGATTACGGGGTGTTTTGAACTTAGAAAATCTGGTTTGTTCTTCAGCTTCAGTGTTTTCTGGTTTCCTTCTTCGCATTCGCGAAGGTACTCATGCAAACACAAAGGGTGAGATGGGGCTGGGTGGAATTTCTTCTTCACGAATTTAAAGGATCGGTCACAAAAGCGGAGCGATGGGGACCTTACCCTTCGCGAGCGCGACCAGCTCAACGCGAACGCGAAACATTTGGGACCTGGGGGAGGGGACAGTCGTTCCTTCTACACAAACGCGAGCACGGGCTCGCGAACGCGAAGGCCAAGGGAGCATAGCCTTCATGAAAACGAAGAGGGATTCACGATCGCGTAAGCCTAGGAGGCGTAGCTCTTTGCGAACGTGATAGTGTCCTTGCAAACGCGATGAACACTATCGCCCAGTTCTTAAACAGTCTCATTAAGAGACTTAAGCCATTCTTCCCAATTTTCGAAAGCTAGATAGCCTAGAGGCGATTCTTCTAAACTATTTTCTTCCCCAAAGTGTTTGGGCTGTCTGGGGTCCCATATATTGGTAGGGTCTCAACAATATCGTTGCTTGATTTTTTTTTTGTAGAATTTTCTTATGATGAAAATTGTGTAGTAAGGAATGAAAGTTGTAACTGCTAAAAGCTTTAATCCTTTTCTACTATAATTCATCAAATCAGACGGGAGAATTAGTTTTGTCATAGCTTCTCAAATAAGATATATATTTGATCCAAGTTTAAATGTTATTCTTATGTAGGTGTAGATGAATTTAGCCACATGGTAGGACAAACAAAGTTTGGAGGAAAATTCTAGAGGAAAAGCCCCGGTATAGCTTTTAATTGACTGCGGAGCGATATAAGTGTCGTGGTTAACCTTGGCTTGAGGGATTAGGTCTTATTTGCCTATTTGCCACGTGTTTGAATGTTGAGTACAAAGTATAGGTCAGGTGACAAGTACATATGCTTTGTTGTTGAGTCATAGCATGCAAGTGAGTCTTATTCGTGTAATTGTAGCTATTCATGGTCATATTATCTATGCTTGGACTAGTAATCGTTATGTTGATTGTTCTTGTCATATGTACGGATTTTAGTATCGATTGAGTATTGATTCAAAGTTGAGATTGGTATTGTGCAACCAAATGTTGAGGTAAGACTTGTTCTTGATATTTCTCTCACTTTTGTTATTGTTCATTATTTTGGTGAGGGAGAGTGTTAATGCATGAAGGGTGATGTCGTACCATGTTTGTGAGTGTTAATGCACAAAGGGTGATGTCGTGCCATATTGTGAGTGTTAATGCACGAAGGATAATGCTGTGCGATATTATGAGAGAGTTAATGCACGAAGGGTGATACCATGCCATTTCTATTTGATTCATATGGTGAGGTTGAGCGTAAAAGCACGAAGAGTGATGCCGTGCACTTTTTTCTTACTGTGGTTACTTGTTCCTATTTGTTCAAAGTATATCGGTTGATCAGAGTGCCTATTTTCTGCTGTGATCCTTTATCTTGTGATCCCCCAGCATGTTCCCCCTCCAAATATAACTTTTCTTGTTTCTCTTATTGTTGTTATTGGTATATATATTGTTATACTGCACAGGTTTATTTGTAGGTGTCTTGTCCTAGCTTCGTCACTACTTCACCGAGGTTAGACTCGACACTTACCAGTACATGGGGTCGGTTATACTGATACTACACTCTGCACTTTCTGCGAAGATTTTAGTACTAGTCTGAGCTGATTTTGAGGATAGCTGCTTGCTTCACTTGATCGGAGACCCTAGGTAGACATGTTGGCGTCCACAGGCCCTGGCGTCTCCTTCTATATATTCTCTTTACTGTTTATTTTGTTTCGAAAGTAGATGTATTTCTTTCAGACATTTACTTGTAGAAAAATCTTAGAAGTTTGTGGATTGTGACTCCAGATTCTAGGTAGTATTATATATTGAGGCTGTTACAAATTTCCGCACTCTTTTTAACTTGTTATGGTTTAATTGTTGTTAATCACTAAAACACATAAGGATTGTCTTAATGAATCTCTAACATTGGTTTACCTAGCAAGTGAAATGTTAGGCACCATCATGGTCCCGAGGGTAGAAATTTTGAGTCGTGACAGTTAAAAATATCCGATAATGGAGCACTAACAAAAAGAGTCTATATCACATTTCAGGATATGATCTTTAATAAAATGATGCTTTATATCTTTATATTTAGCCCCATAGTGATGCACATAATTTTTAGAAAGACATATAGCACTAGAATTGTCTCAAATTTAATAGGTTTAAAGGATAAATCATACTTTCCCAGTTGATGAAACATCCAGAGTAATTACGCACAATATTGTTCAATGGTTATGTATTTAGCTTCAGTTGTAGACAAAGCCACTGATCCTTGTTTCTTAATGTCCCAGAAAATTAATGATCTTCTCAGTGATTGGCATATTCCACTAGTGCTATTCCTGTCATCCTTATCACCTGCAAAATCTGCATATAAAAATCCTTCAAGTTTAAAATTATTAGAGTGAGGATATCATAATTCATGAGAGGTGGTTCCAATAAGATAGCGTATTATTCGCTTTACTGCAGTCAGATGGGACTCTTTTGGAGCTGACTGAAATACGGCACATTTGTGTACACTAAATATAATATTCGATCGACTAGCTGTTAAATGCATTAGTGAGCCAATCCTTCCATGATATTTAAATTTATCCACTGATTTTCCTCTTTCATTTTTATCAAAAGTGCTTGAGGGACTCATCGGGGCTGCAAGTGCTTTAGCATTGCTCACACCAAATTTTTGAATCAATTCCTTGGTGTACTTGGTCTTACATATGAATGTAGCCTTTTCTAATTGCTGAATTTGCTATTTAAGGAAGAATTTAAGTTCTTCCATCATACTCATTTTAAACTTATTTTGTAGAAGATTTAAAAACTTCTTGCACAAATCAAGGTTAGTACTACAAAATATAATATCATCAACGTAGATATGCATAATGAGATTACTTGTTGTAGATCTCTTGATAAGTAATGTAGTATTAATCTTAGCTTTTGAGAATCCATTATGAATCAAAAATGAGTTCAACCTCTCATACCAAGCTCGAGGTGCTTGCTCGAGCCCATAAAAAGCTTTACTCAACTTAAACACATGGTAAGAAAATTATGAGTACTCAAATTCAGGAGGTTATTTGACATAGACCTCCTCGTCAATAAAACGGTTTAAGAAATAACTTTTAAAATTCATTTGAAACTGTTTAAAACCTTTAAAAGATGCATAATTAAGAAATATATGAATTGATTCTAATTGAGCTACCAAAGTGAAGGTTTCATCATAATTGTCTCCTTCCTGCTGAGAATAGCCCCGTGCAACTAATCTTGCTTTGTTTCTAACTACTTTGCCATATTCATTCAATTTGTTTCTGAAGACCCATTTACTCCCAATGATTGCAACATTTGTTGGTTTAGATACCAATTTATAGCTAGGGTCTTTCAGAGCTTCATCCACCTTTTTTGGTTCTAGTTGAAATATTAAGGCAATGTTTGCCTTCTTCTTGAGAGCTCCTCTAATTTTCATTCCATTATTTGGATTTTCGATAACAAATTTTTGAGGATACTCGGGTCATTTCTCCATTCATTTGGGGTTGCTTTCACCTGTCGAGTAGTTGACTCATTCTGAGCTTCAGCAAGTGGACTGACAAGATCACTACTCGACTTTCAAGGTTCACTGCAGTTGTCAATAGAATCATCAGAATTTTTATTTTTGTTGGTTGTTGGTAATCCTTGATTTATGTCTTCATCACCCGCAATAGTTCCTTTTCTCGGCCATAGGGTTAGTATCATCAAATGTAACATGAGTCGATTCTTCTACGTACGTATTGCAATTATTATGTACTCTAAATGATCAAGTGTTATTAGAATATCCAAAAAAATATACCTTCATCACTTCTCAGGTCAAACTTACCAAGATTGTCCTTACCATTGTTGTGAACAAAATATTACTCCCAAAAAGATTCAAGTAACTGATGTGTGGTCTCTACCATTTCCATAACTCATATGGAGTTTTCTTCATGACAGGTCAAATGAGACATATGTTAAGAATGTGACATGTTGTTCTAACTACTTCAGTCCAGAAGTTGTTTGGCAGAGTACTCCAATATCATTGTACTAGCCATGTCTTGCAAGGTTCAATTTTTTTCGTTCAACTACCCATTATTTTGTGGCGATCTACTTTCAAATTCTCCATCGTGATTACTTTGTATAGTTGAAATGTGATGACCTTTTCTTTTTCAGCCTTTTTGCAAAAGATATCAAAGTTCTTTAAAGCTTCATCTTTATGATCCAGAAATATTATCCATGTAAAATGTGAGTTACATCAACAATATAATTTTCCTCTAAAGCTAGCAGTTCTAGTAGGACTAAATAAATCCATGTGTAATAACTGCAAAGGCTTGAATGCGGAAACAATATCTTTGGATATGAAAGAAGTTCTAGTTTTCATACCAAGCTGACATGCATCACAGATGTGACTCCTAGAGAAATTGAGTTTTGAAAGTCCAATAACTAAGTCATGTCTAGATAATTTTTCGATCAAGTACATTCTAGCATGACCAAGTTTCTTATGCCAAAACTAGGGGTCATCAGAAATAGATGCTAGGAAAATAAGACTTTTTAAATTTCCAATACAGTCCAGAATGTAAATTTTTCCATATTTTTTCCTGGTAGAATGGTTTTACCTAATTCATCTTCGATGGCGTATCTTGTTTTCTTGAATTTTACTTCATACTAGAGTCACATGGTTGACTTATTCTTAGAAAATTGTAGTTTAGTCCATCCACAAGATATACTTCTGTGATGGGGTTCTGGTACTAATGAGTTTTCCTTTTGAGTCATCACCAAATCTAACATTACCTCCATTTAACTTTGTAACTTCTTTGAATATCCTTTTTTCGCCCTTCATATGACTGGAACACGTATTGTGAAGGTACCATTATTCTTTTCAACTTCTCCTATGGTATTACTGCAAAATAATTTTATTACCTTCTTTTAGGTACCCAAGCTTGATTGGATCCTTGTTAGTTAGTTCTATTGATGGCCGGACTATTTTTAGGTTTTCTGATTCATCCTTTGGAGGCTTTTCTTTTGAGATCGGGACATTCAGCTTGCACATGTCTATATCTTATATATTTAATACATTTTTTTATCGTTCTTATCCTGTTCACTATTGTCACAACCCGAAATTCCCACATTCGGGACCATGATGGCGCATAACATTTCACTTGCAAGGCAAGCTAAAGTTAGAGAACCGTTAAGTCAACGTTCATTCAATTTCAATAAATAAAATCGATTATGCCACAACGAACTAAAGATGAGTGCAGAATAATATAAATGCCCAATATCTACTACAATACGGATCTGGAGTCACAACTCACGAGCTTCTAGAATTTACTACAAACAGAGTCTGAAAGAAATACAACTGTTCTGAATGAAAGGAAACAGTAAAATAGGAAAATAGAAGGGGACTCCTATTACATACCGTACTTTAATAGTAGGATGAATCGTAATAATCCATATGAGCTTGAAGGGACTAAGAAAATTCATGAGGTTATAGAGGATTTGCGACTATGTTATCGTAAGACTCCGTAAATTTAACAACATTAATAGATATATTTTGATATGGTATTTATTTTGAGTGGAGCATTTATTGTAGAAAAAAGTTTGAAAAATATGATTTTATATAATTATTAATATTACTACTTTCGAATATGCTTTAAATTATACACATAATATGAAAAAGTTTATGAGATTTTCTTTATTGTAAAGATAAAAATTATTTTCTCACAAGAAAAAAGGTTATCTTTTTACCATTTTAAGAATTAAGCATATGAAAATTTGTATTCTTTATATGAGATTAAGAAAAGTTAGAACTTGAGAAAATATGTACATTTTTTAACATGGATGTTTTAATAAAATAATAATGTATGTACTGATTTTATATGGTATCACATGATCATAATAGTAAGGTGTATAAAGTATCTTAAAAGTGAACAGTATTTTAAGTAAGTTGAAATAATTCTTAATTATATGAATAATTGAGTAATTATTGATTTTTAGTGGGAGATTAATTAACTAATTAAGCATAATTTGTATAAGGTTAAATTCTCATAATGTGGCAGCATGTGTAAAGCCTTCATCAAACCTAAAGTGACTAAGGTGTTATAAGGCTAGATGACATCTTGAAAGGGACTCTTGGCTAAGCCATAAAAGGCTCTCAAAATCACAATTATAAGGAATGGAACAAGAGTTGGCATCTGTTATCCCAATAAATTCAAATCTTGTCGTAGTCTACTCTACTGAAATTGCCATTTTTATATGCTGTTTTTACCCCTCATATAATTGCATCTCTACATTGCTTGTTAGAATCTATTAAGAGGAGGAAGATATTGGAGGCTGAGATTACTAATAGAAAGGGTCTAAGAAGTGTGGAAGTTCCTTTTTTTCAACAAAATGAAAGTGTAGAAATTCCTGGTTATTCTGTGGATTCTTCTGTTTGATTATTACTTTAATATCATATGAAGTGGGTACAACCTTAGTCTTTATGAGTGTGTAAACTATTATTGAAAATCAAGAAACGGAAAGAATGTTTAGTGTGATCTGAATAAACAGAGAAGTTGTTAAGATATATATTGGGAGGAATTGATGGAGGTAGAACTAATGGCATTTTAGCTTGGCTAGTTTATTGAAGCCTTTTGTGATTATCTTTGAATCGGCTTGGTTTTACATGTCCAAAATTGCAACTCCTCTCATTTGAGGATTTAAGCAACATAATATCATACAGATTTTTCCTTACTTCGATCCGTCGTTACGTGCTTTCGCAAAAGAGAATCGGTTCAGGTATATTAAGGCTATCCCTTCCTTCTTTTGGCATGATCCAAGTAACAATACGTAAAACGTAATGTTGTTCCATAAGTGATTCTACTCTTAGCAGTTAAGGATGTCTATGTTATTCATTCTCGTAAAGAGATATTCAAGCATGTCTAAGTACCGATCTAGTTCTCTATTGAGGTATTTGATATTAATGTTCATAATATAGTGATACATGCATCTTCATGCATATGCATTTACCACCGAGGTACGGCCGGTTGGGCAGTCATGCATTTACCATCGGGCTACGACCGATCGGGCAGTTACCATCAGTTGGGCAGTTATGTATCATTATTTACCACCGGTTGAGCAGTCATACATTTACCACTGTGCGACGGCCGGTCGGGCAGTTACCACTGATCAGTTGGGCAGTCATGCATCATAAGATATGGATAATAGTCTCAAAGAGAAGCATTATATATATATATATACAGATACATACATAAATACATACATACATACATAAATACATACATACATACATACATACATAAATACATACATATATATATATATATATATATATATATGTATAATAAGTATGCATATACGGTGGAACTTCAGAGATTCAGGTTGATTCTTATATGTCTTTAGTTAATGTTGACTTATTGTTATATTTCAGTTCTGCCTTACATAATCGGTACATTATTCATACTGACGTCCTTTTGTTGGGGATATTGCATTCATGCCTGCAGGTATAGACAATCAGTTTGACGAGCCCTCATAGTAGACAAGATTGGCATTCAATAGAGGAACGGTAAGACTCCACCTTATTCGGAGTGTCGCCGCGTCTATGGGTCATCGTGTCAGAGTTTTGCTATAGACTTATGGTAGGCCGGTACCCTATCCCATTTGATGTCGAATAATCTTAGATGCTTTTGTAAACAATGGTTCATTTTGTACAGTATGTCAGAGGACTTGACGGCCCATATGTACTCATGTTTTAAGAAACATGGTTCAATAATACATTATTTTCTCACTTACAGTTGTACATTATGAGTTGTGGCCATATTGGCCCATGATAGTCACAGAAAAAAATGTTGCAGCGCTCGGGCCAGTGCGACACCGGGTGCCAGTCATGCTTCCCTAGGTTTGTGGTGTGACTACTCCAAGGTTTGCAGATGCCAGTAGATCTACCTTGAGTCTGCGATAAGCAAGTCCAAGCGGTTACGCCTCACGAACAACTAGGGCCGATACCAAAATCTACATAAGAAGTGCAGAGTGTAGTATGAGTACAATCGACCCCATGTACTCGTAAGTGTCGAGCCTAACCTTGATGAAGTAGTGATGAGGCTATAACAAGACACCTACCTGATAAACTTGTGCAGATAACAACATATGTACAAGATAGCGACAAAGAGAAGCTATACATGGACTATTGGGCGGGGACATGTTAAAGGGGATACTTGATACGAGAGATACAACGGAAATGATAATATAAAAAGTCAAAATACCTTTAACTAGTAAAAACAATTAAGCACAATGAGGAAAATTGCACGACATCACCCTTCGTGCTTTTACTCTCAACCTCACAATGAAACAATGATGATGCAGGGCATTACCCTTCGTGTTTTTACTCTCACTCACAGAATAGATCAATAGATATGTCACGACATCACCCTTCGTGCATTAGCTTTCATAACATGGCACAACAACACCCTTCAGCCATTAACACTCACAATATGGCATGGCATCACCCTTATTGCATTACACTCACAATATGGCACGACAACACCATTCGTGCTTTAACACTCCCCCTTACCACATAACAATGAACAAGTAATAACATGGAGATAGGATCAACAAGAACAAGCGTTACTTCAACAATATGTCCACAATATCAATCTCAACCTAATTATTACATAAGCCCATAAACACGGTAGAAATGATCAATTTAATCAAATAACTAGTCTAAGCATGGATAACATGATTAAAGAAAGTAATAATTGCAAAGAACAAGTCCCACCCACATGCTATAACCCGACAACAACACACAAGTACTCGTCACCTCACATATACGTTATACCTAATATCTAAACATGTAGCAAATAGACAAACAAGTCATAATCCCTCAAGTCGTGGTTAACCACGACACTTACCTCACTCCAAAAGATCAATTCAAAGCCTAACCGAATCTTTGCCTTCCAAACAAGCCTCTAAACCAATAGAATCTATCAAATGACCAACCAAATGATTTATATTAAGCCTTATGAACTACCCACGATTGCAAAGGATTCAATTTAGGTCATTATTGAAAAAGTCAACAAAAGTCAACTCCCGGGCTCGCTTGGTCCAAACCCGAAATTCGGATAAAAACCCGATTCTCCTTTTACCCCTGAGACCGGTTATGTAATTTGTTTTGGAATCAAACCTCAATATGAGGTCTAATCCCCAATTTTACAAAATTCCCTAATTCTACCCAAACCCCCAATTTCCAACATGAAAATACTAGATTTTAGGTTGAAATCTTAGGAAAAGTAGTGAAAGATTGAAAGAAAATGGATTAAGAATGAACAAAAATCCCGTATAACTCTCATTTTGATCAAGTGCAGATGTCGCAAATGCGACAATTGTGAACCCCGCAAATGCGAAGATTCCTCCATCTCTGCTAACATCGCATTTGCGATGGTCTGTTTGCAAATGCGAACTTCGACCTTCCGCAAATGCGACCGTTTGATTGAAATTGCAATCACTTTACCCCCGACCCACTTCGCAAATGCGAACTTGAAGTGCCCCAGCTACACTTCTCAAATGCGATGAGTTGCTCACAAATAAGAACCCATTAGAGGTTGCAAATGCGAAGCCTTACCTTGCAATTGCGAGTTCTGAGGCCTGCACCAAAAACTGAAGCACACCAGCAATGTTCTAAGTCAAATTTAACTTCGTAGCCTATTCGAATTTCACCCGAGCCTTTGGGGCTCTAAAACAAATGTGCACACAAGTCTAAAAACATCATACAAACTTGCTCGCGTGATCAAATCGCTAAAATAACACCTAAACTATGAACCAGACACCAAAATCAAAAGAAATTTTAAAGAAACTCAAGAATTGCTATATTAACAACAAGACGTCTGAACCACGTCAAACCAAC